>NW_027176483.1:7241149-8476149 GCF_023349555.1 Cebidichthys violaceus
CCTGGGGCTCGAGTTAAGGCGAGGGCATGAAGATGGCTGTGGTGATGATGAGGAGGGCTGGGCATGTCAGTGAAAGTGAGGGAGGGTGTGCACTGTGTAACAGGGAGAAGAAAGGGGTTGGAAGGAGGGTGAGGGATGGGGCTGCATTCAGGAAGAGGCGGAGAACTTACCTCACACTACAGCCATGCCAGAGGGAGCAGAATACAGAAGAGAGCAGAGGTTAGAGCGCGAGAGGGGAGAAGCAGGAGGAGGGGACTGCTGTCGCGCAGAAAGGTCTGGGGGGGTAGGAGCCCCGGCCTGGGGAGGCAGGGGCCCAAAGCGAGGAGAGGGGAGGAGAGAGAAGAGGCATAAAGATAGTCAGAGGTTCAAGGAAGAAGAAGTGATAGTGGGTGGGAAAGACAGAGAGAATGAGGAAGACAGAATTTAAAAAGAAGAATGCAGAGCAGAAGAGTAGTTGGTGGGAATTGAGTGAGGAGAGAAATGTAACAAAGATGAAGGTAAAGTGAGAGATAAACACAAGTAGAAGAGAAGACAGACAGCAAGATATACAGCAGTAATCCATCCGTTGTATGCCAGAATGGGAAGAGGAAAGGAAAAAAAGGGAAACAGCCAGTTTTGAAGAAGGAAAGGAGGAGGAGGAGGAGGAGGAGGAGGAGGAGGAGGAAGTAAGGTGGGATACAATGCGGCACAAGCAGAGGAGTGAGCATGACCACATGATCAAACACGTCGGTGACATTAAGCAGCAGGGAGGAAAGGCGTGTGGAGCAAAAGATAAGATTGAGTAAGAGTGAGAGGAAGAATGTGTGACGGAGTGGAGGTGTGGTGAGCAGAGAGAAATAAACAACAGAGCAAAGTGTGAGGATCACGGTCACTCTTTTCAGCAGACACTGTTGAAAACCGTGCGAGGGAGGGAGTGGGACAGGTCACAACCACGTAGACCAGGGACAGCTCAGGTTAGGCATAAATGTGTGTGTTTGTGTGCGTCGTGCAACTTTGTATCAGCTGTGATATATTATGGTACCTGACGTGGTTGTTGTATGCAGCATTTGAAATGCATTGGGTACCCATCTGAATGAACAATCAGCATCCACTTTAGAGGGAACATTGCTCTGATACCCACAGCAACATGCAGAAAATGCATTGGAAATGCTTTTATGATATTGCCATGTTAAGAATATGCTAGCGGGATAGACCATGTTCATGATATCTTCAGTGCCCTGCAGAATCTCCAGCTTTGCCACTTTGATTTCAAACTTTCATTGTCTTCCATATAGAGAACATGTAAATGCAATATAAATGTAAAAAAGGGAAAGAAAGAAAGCGAGAAATAATCAGTGCATCAGTGTAGGGTGTTTGAAACTTCCATTCAATTTAAGATGAAGGACATTTTTTATTCCAAGAAGAATGAAATGCAGGAGCATTGTTGCACATGAAATGAATGTGAAAATGCAAACAAGACCAGTCAGACTGTGTCTGACAACGCTGACTCCACAGTAGAACAGAGACACACTGTCATAGATGTGAAGCCACCTTCACCGTTTCTGTAATGTATAAAGTATGATCTTGGTTCAGCGCTCTATGTCATTAGTGGTGACTAAGGGGCAGGCGGGCTAACTGTAAATGCCAATGAGTGAATACTGTAAAATCATGAATGAATATGTGAATGAATGCTTCACATCTGATGAGTGCTTCAGTACGAAAACAAATGGCAACATTTCAAAGAATGTTTTAAAAACTTAAATTGTTTAATTTAACTATGAGAAAGACCTTTTAAAGTTTTAAGTATGATATACTTTGGACTTTTTGGACATTTCCGTGAAATAGTACATACATTCTTGACAAGTTGTTTGTATGGGAGATGCATGGGTTCTACAAGACACTGAAAATATGATGATCTGACAGAGGGAGTTGATCTGTCGTACACAGAGCAGCCATCCACAAACAGAACTCTTCACAGCAAAGCACATTGCAGTCATTTTCTACTCTTCTTGCCTGACACCAGAGTCGTGATGAGATTTTTTAACTGGTGAGAGGCTGGTTGTAGGTGGTGAGCAGCACACCTGTAAGTGTGCTTACACTATATGTATGTGTATGCTGTATCCCTGTGTTTGTGAGGGGACCGTTTCTACAGGTGAGGCTGAGTCAGAGGTAGAGACGGGGGCAGATCGAGGCTCTTTTGGGGGCCAGTCTGGGGTGCCTGGGGCAGGCTGGGAATTGGGTACTCACAGAACTACTTCCACATGGTCCAACGCCCACTGGTCATGTCCTGCACCGTCGTGGCGTGGCTGCCACCATCGCAGCATCACCCCTTTAACTCTCGCCTCTCTGGAGAGATTATGGGAAACATTGTGGAGTCAGTAAGAGTCAACGAGTATGTCAACGATGGTACGATGAAGTTTACCACACTGATTTAATGTGTCTAGTAAGACACCCTTCATAAAGCATTTGAAAGATGTAACTGATGGCTTTACTGATGATTAGTAAATCATTTTAAAATACTTAATAGATCAGTTCTAAACCATTATGAAGAACAACTTTAAGGTTGTGAAATACCTCTTTGGCTGATGTTTATCTTCCTACTTTATGACACTATCTATTTCTTTATCAGGAACACTCCGTCAATGGACTTACCTTCTGCTAAACAGCTGTAGAGTATCTGGGCCAAAATCGAAGTTATTAATGTTTACAAATGCAGATTTGATGGAAGGTTGTTAAAAATGTATCAATTACTTATTTACAAGTATAACTGCAGATCACCAAGTTATGGTTTATTAGAAAGTGACATTATCATTTATCAATGATATACTAACATTTCTAACATTTATGATGCATTAGTAAAAGATGAATTAACATTAATAAAGCCATTAGTTACAACACATGGAACTTTTAAAAACACATTATTTGAAAACAGTGTCTCTGTCTGTCACTCACAGTGGAATGTTGTAGGAGACTCTCTGGGCCTTTATGAAGTCTTTGGGCTGGTGCTGTGCGATTACGTGCCAGCTGACTCCATTGTTGACGCTGTATTGCAGCAGCACAGCTCGGTCAACTGTGTCAGCCTGATCCAGAGCTATGTTACAGCTGTCTGTCTGCGCGACGCTGCCGATCTGCAGCACAAACATGATCTTACTGTGGGGAGACAGAGAGGGAAGGAAAAAGAGAAAACATTAAAGGTTGATAATACAGATTCTGATGTGGGGAAAACTAATCTGTGGTAGCTATGAGGCAGGTAGGTGTACGTTCATTTACATAATTAGTTTATGTACAGTATACTTTGGTAGTACCTGTACCTGGCTCTAGTGAGGTCCAGCGGTTTGGTAACTGCCTGCCTCATCTTACAGCCATTGAAGTAGAGTGAGTCTCCGTGGGCATGCGGTGAGAGCTGCCCACAACCGCTGCCCACTCCACCACCCTGGATCAACTGCCAGCTCTCCTGAGACATACTGCCGGACTCAAAGTTGTCCTTGATGGAGCTGGGCAGGTCGCTGCTGGAGAGGGAGCAGTCGTCACCTGTTGAGGTGAAGCGAAGCAGAGGGGAGATGATGAAATTGGATGAAATAATGATGGCAGGCCAGTCGATGGTGTGGTTGAAATTGATGGTAAAATGAAAGCATACAGCAACAGTGCAACTGTGATGGAAAACTGTATTCAAGCTGTTTCTTCAGAAAATGTGTCTCAATCACATGGAAACATTTAGTTTGTTCATGTGCATCATTTTTCTTCACAAACAAACTACACTACTTTGCATATTTCCTCTGAATAGTACCAATGAGAAAGAATTGTGTGTGTTTCTAGCAGTTCAAATAAAATATGCTGTTTGTGGCCCACCATGGTGTCCCTCATCACAGATGCAGACCACTCCACTTGTACAGTAGCCGTGGCCGCTGCAGAGCCCTGGGCAGGCTTCACCGATGTAAACATGATCCACTCCCCAGCTCTGCCGCTCTCCTGTCCCCTCCATTTGAATCCAGCGGAACTGGGTAGCCCTGGAAATATACAACAAATCACAAATGGATTACGTTGCTTCAACTGGCAACAGAGAGAGATGTTGCCTATCATTCTGCTGATACGTATAAAATATTAATTTAAAAATGCACCAGCATAAAGTCATGATATGTTCCAGTGCTAACCAAGGAAATAACATATCTGTGTGCTAGTACCCTGAGGAGACGTGGTCTGGCAGCTGCACAGTGACCCTGGTCCACGTTGAGCTGTTGACTGGACTGTAGATTGTGGACTCGTGGAACTGGAAGGGAGAGCAGCCCACGTTGTTGACTGAGGAGGGGAGGCACTCTGACTGTACCAGCTGCCACGAGTCAGACCTAAAGGGACAGCATGAAAGTTGAAAACTGTCCATGTAAAAATATATTCTACAAAATAAAAATAACCATGACCATAACCAGGGTTAAAATGGTGGGTGTAAAGTCAGGCTAGTGGTATAAGCCATTGAGGCTATTGACCTGATATTTAACATTCATGTTTTAGATCATGTCATGGTACCACCTCCCATGTCTGTCAGGTCAGTTTATAAAAAATGGCCGCAGTGGCTGAACACTGTGGACATTTTTCTTTATCAGGCCCCTCCATGTCTTTTTTTTACCTTGCATCCTTCCTGTACTGCAGCAGGACAGAATGATGGTCTCCACAGGTGTCTGCCTCACAACCGACAACAATCTGCATCAACAAGACAGATGTACGGTAAAGGAATAAAGCCTCCATGTACAAGACAACGGACAGCTTTTAATGTGGCAGGTTTGTGGCTCTCTTGCAGTACTGTACCTTAAACTGTAAAATATATCCCGGCTGCACTATGAGTTCTCGTGTGGCCAGGATGTTGTGTGTCTTGTCTTGGTTTTTATTTGGCCAGTACAAGTGGAAGGAGGGGTTTCCACAGAAGCCAGCTGTGCGCACGGCATTAGGGTAGAAACTCCAGCTCTCCTCGTGCGAAACACCCTCTGGTGAAAGGTAGACATAAAAAGAGAAGATGATTAATACATTTGCAATGACAGGCTCGGATTACATCAATACAAACCAACTCACCATCATCAAAGGTGTCAAGCAGAGTGGGTGGGTTGATGTCTGACCCCCCCACCAAGATGTTGTCTATGGCCCACTGGGCTCTCTCCAGACTGGGAGTGGCTAGGCCAGAGGAAATGGTAAATGGTTGCCACCAGCGCAGACGAGTAGCATTGGTCAGAGCTCCTTCTGGGAGGACGATATAATCTCTCCTCACTGACACATACTTCAGATAGTCCATCTCGTGCAGCAGTGTCCAGGACACGCCTGAGGAACAGAGATGGACAGAACGAGAAAAATTAAAGAAGAGAATAAACTGATAATGATGATAAAAAAGGAAAAGTGCACATGTTGCTAGTGCACCTCCATCAGTAGAGTAGTCTAGCAGCACTCCCTCTTTACGACAAGTTGGACGGTGGCACATGGTCATGTTATCTTCACTTCCAATCCTGGCCCAGTACTCCACAAACCTATCCACAAAAACACAGTTCAAAATGCACGTAGAGTCGCACAATATTTAAAGATAAACCGAAAACTTCTTGCTGTGGTTGAAAGAAGTACTAACTTCGCTCCGCGGAGGTCCAGATCTGCAGTGACAGCCTGTCTGGCATCAGCCCCTCCGAAGTACAGGGCTGTCCCCTCAACCAACACACCACAGTCTGTACACGGCCTCCCGCCCTCCAGCACCTGCCACTGAGGGCCTGCTGCCCCCTCCCAGTCAAAACGCTCCTTCAGAGATGCCTACAGAAAAAAGACACACATATCTGAATCACCGACCATCTTGGACAGCTAAATTCTACTTGTCATTTTCTTTTGGAATCTAAGTTTTTTATACTGAGTGAGAGCCAGATTCTACCTTTAGAGGAGTGCTGGCATAGCAGTTTGGTCCAGTGAACCCTGGGTCACAGAGACAGCGCTGATCCAAACAATCTCCATGTCCCCCACAGTGGCCGCCACACGCTGGCCCGATGTAAAAGTTCTCCACACCCCACTGGATGTCTGAGTGCTGCTGGAAAAAACGGAATCGTACCGCACTGGAAAATAGGATAGGTTAGTCAAACAACATGCATAATACTTTCATAATTTATATGACAAAAGTTTCAATAATTTATAAGATGACAATAATTTGATCTCTCAATAATTCAGGTCAAGCGTGCCTTGACGTTACAATTAAATATGAAGCAGTACTTTTTGTGAAACGCATGTGAAGGTAGATGTGAGGTAGGATGACTCACGTGTCAGCCAGGCTGTCAGGCAGGGGATAGACTGCCCTCTTCCAGCCTTCAGCAGGGAAGAAGACTGACGGCTGGGAAACCTGCCCTCCACAGCGGGGGTCAGCAGGCAGACACTGGGGCATCAGGTACTTCCAGGTCACTCCAAAGTCCACTGAATACTGAACGTGGATTTGTCGGTCTGCATGACGCTCTGGCTCACTGCAGCCTACTGCAATCTAAATCAACACAGACAGTCACCATCATAGCAAATCAAGTCTTTTGGACTTGAATTCATGCAAAGGTGCAAAACATTGCATTACGATGAACTTTATACACTGAAGGACATCGTGCAACACAATACGTTGTTTTTTTTAGGCTCATTAGTTACCTTAAATTGCATGACCCAGCCCTTGTCAGGAATAATATCATGTGTAACAGCATACACCTCTCTCCCATCAGCATTGCCACACACCATCACTCCATCAGGGGAGCTGCAGAAACGCTGCACTGAGCAGTCCTCTGAGAACAACCAATGATCGCTCACTGAGAAAACAGAAAGAAGGAGAGCAAAAATGAAATACGAGTAAGACCAAGAGGCTCTGTTTAGTCAAAATAATTTGACATTCCTGTACACTGTTTGATTGAGGCATTGATTCAGTTATACCTATAGGTGTTTCCTCCTGCTCGCTCAGCTGCCCTATCCTTCCTGAGGTCCCATCAGCAGGAGCTCTCTCATGGTTGGGTAATGCCACCCCTCCAAAAGTGTCAGATATCTGCGCCCGTGGGTCCGAGCCTGCGATGAGGACGTTGTCCAGAGCCCAATCACTGTGGTCTGCTCCCTCATGTTGTGGCTGCCACCAGCGCACACGTACGCCTTCCTGACGGGCAGCAGGGGGCAGCAGCACATTCACAAACCTGAACACAGACAAAAACAAAAAGAAAGTCACAGATACCCTGCAGGGTAGTCATGTACATGTGGTGTTGATGATAACAAAAAAAACTCACCCAGGTTTGGTGTACAGGTCATAGAAGATCTCTGTCAGTAGGTGCCAGTTGATTCCTCCATTCAAACTGTACTCCAGAAGCACTCCCTGGTTACGATTGCTGGGTGGGATCATGCAGCCGTACATGAAGTAGAACTGGATGAACTCAGCGTTGGTCAGGTTCAGGTCCACTGTCACCAGCTGACGGCTGCAACTCTGAGCACAGACGCATATAGAAATGCAGTCAGTAGAGTCAGTCAGAGGCTCAGGCAGTACTGATCTGTGATGAATGGATGCCTGTCTTTCTATTTCTCTATTTACAGCATTCTCTATTTAACACATCTAAAAACAAACCCAGAAGGCTCACGAGCTCTTATGTTATTTTTATTATATAAAACATTGTTGAAACAAAAAATATAATAACAAAACTGACTTAGATAAAGTTTGAACTTCACCAAAGTAGTAATTTATCTTGATACAGTTTTATGCAAGACTTTTAACGGCTGCTCTTAAGAGGTTTATCTGGCAGTGTGTCCATTAAGAACAGCCAGTCAATTGGTGCCTCGGGAAAACTTAAAGCTGACATAAGGGCTGACACCTTACCGACAGACTGGTACTCGAAGCACCGTCTTTCAGATACTGTTAGATGTCTCTCTTTTCTAACTTTCTCTGTATAATCTGTTTGCAGTCTTTATTGCAGAAGTTTGTTCTTTCAATCCCGAAGTAGCATGGCTTGGAAGGTAGGTTAATTCAACGATCATATTCAGATGAAGATATCATGACCCAGTGAACGTGAGGGGGAAACTAGATTGAGCATTTTACTTTGTACAAACCAGAGTTTATAGTAAATACCCCAGAGGGTGTGAAAACTGTATTTCAGAATATGAATGCATTTAATCTTCACAAAATCCTTGGTTGGAGAGCATTTCATAATTGAAAAGAATCAAACGATGAGCGTATTTGATTACCAATGTTGAATGCACTTATTGTAAGTCGCTTTGGATAAAAGCGTCTGCTAAATGACTGTAATGTAATGTAATGTAATGGTATAGATGTATATTTACCCCACTAAAGTGCAGAGCAGCTCCAGAGGCCACGGCTCCACACACCGTGCTGAGTTTCCCACCGGTGAGTACGTGCCAGTGGCTGAGAGAAGGAGTTCGGCTGAAGCTGTCCTTCAGCTGAGACGGCAGAGGAGCCACAGGCTCATCGCAGTACTCTCCACCCCACTCTGGGTCACATCTGGAGAGGATGGTGGAATCAGATACACATAATCAGATACAAAGGCAAACTTGCCATCACGTTATAGTGAGTTAAGCAACACAAACATACTGGATAGAGTAACTTTATGTGATCAATTAAAATTAATAATGAGTGTGACACACACAACATTCTGTTAGCACATTAATTAACGTACGAAACAACATGGCCACAAAGCTATATAAAGCTTAGGGAAATAAAGTATTTAAAATAAAAATTTGTATTTTACTTTTACACCTTATTGCTGACAATTCAGACATCAAACGCATGCCAGAGGCTGCAATTACTTACACACAGGAGCTCTGTTGGCAGCGTCCGTGTCCAGAGCACATATCTGGGCAGCCATCTCCAATGTAAAGGTTGTCCAGAGCCCAAGTCTGCTGCTTGTCAAAGGGAGCCTGCTGGAACCAGCGGAACCTTGTGGCAGGAGACCTAAAGACATAAATCAAAGTCACGGATACATCTCACAGGTTATGTTAAAACAAAATATATACCAAGGAATTAAACGGTAAATCCTGACATGGCACTATTTGCTTATGATATGGGTATACTGCAGAATCAGGATATGATCAAACATAAGTTTGTCCATGTGTGAGTTCAGGGCAGTGCTGACCTGGCATATGATGGGATAGGCAGGGTAATGCGGCCCCATTTATTATAAGTGTCAGACACCAGCAGCCTCTGCAGGGTGTAGGAGGAGCAGTCAGGGCTTGTAGGCAGACAGTCTCTGACCACAGGCTGCCAGGTCAGACCCAGATCCAGAGAATACTCCAACTCTACCGCTGCAGAGATCAAGAGAAGCACAATTGTTATTAACAAGAAACTGCATAAACAACCTAAAAAATAAACAGCTTTACAGTCTACAAACTTACTTAAGAAAAAACTAAATATAGAATGTAAGAACTTCTATTAAAATCATGATTTAACTGTTTTCACTAAAAATAGCTGTTGTTGATTGATTTATTAGTTGATCTACAAATAAATAATTGGAGACTATTTTGGCAATATAATATCTGATATTTAATCGACAAATAAATGAATACAAAAGTAATTGCCTGATTTATCAATGATGAAAATAATTGTCAGTTGCAGCCCTGTTGACTACCAATAACAGCTTGTTCACACTTCTTATTGCTTACAGTAGCAGGAGTTGGTGACAGAGCAGGAAGCAGAAAAGTCAAACTGGATGAAGGCGTCTTGACCCAAACTGATGTCAGTGGTAACAGCATAGCGAGTGTTGGACTTTTCTATGAATGCGAAAGCGGGCCCATCGGAGCCACAAACAGGCATTCGGGTTCCTCCGGGGTGGAGGAGCCATGAGCGCCCGTCGATTGATGAGAAATCATCTTCCAAAGGTCCCCAGCCACTGGCACTGCCACCTACTACCACCTAGGGAATAAAAGAAACATGTTTGTATAGTTAATGTGAAGAAGGCAGAGAAAGTGGATTCGTCAGAGATATGAAAAATGACAGCTTGGATGGATAACAGCGATGATGTTTTACTGCTTGAATGAAAATGATTAAAAGACGTATTGATGGAGGGATGGTTGGATGGATCCTCACTTACTGTACCTGATCAATGACCCATGGGCTGTAAAAGTGTCCATTCTCAGAGGGCTGCCACCAGCGGAGGCGAGTGGAAGGCGTGCGGGCACGCAGCGGGATCTCCAAAGCCACCAGGCGAGCCTGATTACTGCTGTTACTGAAGAGAAATTCCTGCAAGAGGCCCCAGGAGAGACCTCCATCCACAGAGAACTGCAGCAAAACCGGCTGGGAGCGAGGGTCTGGAGCAGCCTTACCACAACCAAGACGCAGGAAGAACTGAACAAACCTGCAGAGTACAGCCATAAACACATGAGATTATCACTGAAGACTGTCAATCAAACAACAAGAAACATGTTGCTGGTGGTGTATTTGTACAGGCAGACACTTGGTAGGTTTCTTTTCTTTGTTTTTTGTTTGTGTGACTGTAGCTTTACCTGGCATTTGCCAGGTCCATGTCATTGGTGACCAACATGCGAAGGCCGTCCTCACTGAAGAACAGGTGGTTTCCACTCGACATGATACCACACTTCCTGGACGGTTTGCCACCGCTCAGTAGTCTGAAACGCTCAGCATCCACAGCTCCCCCTACAGACACAAGGATGTTCACAAACACACATACATAGAAAGCAACAAAACAGTAAACACACAATCATAAATCCTTCATATACTGTGCTAAAAAACAGAAAAAACTAAAGACCTCTATTTACTGAACACTGACTAAAATAATGTCATAAAATGCTTTAAAAATACTAATAAAAACATGAGCATTAATTGAAGATATGTATGTAAAAGTATAAATTAAGGTACATGACTGCAATCATAGAAAAGTCGTAAAAAGTAATTGGGTAAATGGGATCCTAGTTGAAACTCTAGTTGAAATATATTTAAGGGCATAACAAGTGTGAAATAATTTTGCCTGAAATTCCAGCAGCAAGCATCACATTTTAATTTCAGCAAAACAAAGTAATATACGCTGGCTTCAAGCTATTGTAAACATGCAATGACCACATGATAACTCTCAGACTCTCAGGGAATTCTGCTAACTCTGACTGAGCAATAAATACTACACAGATTCCCTCACACACATACATTTTCGATAAACTGTTATTTCCTGATGGCTTTTTGTGTCTGTATGTAGGTGTACCTTCAAAGTCCTCCTTGAGGAAATCAGGGTTGGGGGTGTCAGGCACAGAGCAGTCAGATCCAGAGAAGCCGGGGTCACACACACAGTGGCTGCCCCCCACACACGTCCCGTGGCCGTTACACATGTCCTGACACTGCGGGCCAATATAGATGTTGTCTAATGCCCATGTTGGAGGAGCAGAACCAGTTGAAAAGAAACCTTGATACCATCGGAACCTCACTGACCTGTATGGAGGTCAAAGTGCAAGGCTTAGAGAGGCAGACAGATACTATCAACATATTATCTTGCATATCAAAATAATTTGAAAAAGTTTCCCCTTGTTTTCTTTTATGAATCTGCTGTTCAGGATGTATCTGGTCCTTACCCACAGAGGCGAAGCTTGCCAAAGTGAATGACCTCCCTCCTCCAGCCCTGAGTTGTACCAGGGAAATAGATGCTGGCAGGGTGGAGCTCCGTGGAGCACAGCGAGGAGGGGTGGGGCCCACCGGCACACAGGGGCACCAAAAGGTGCCATGTGGCACCAAAGTCCCGTGAGAACTCAAGACGCACTGGGTGGGAGGAACTGCTTTCAGCTGTGCAGCCAACATTAATCTGGAGAAACATCAATATACACATGACGAGCCATGATTTATGTTTTGATAGCATGTGAGTTATTGTTTCTTTGGAAAAGGAGTCATCAAGGCTGTGTTTGTGTACCTCAAACTGGATGATGGTGTTCTCATTTACGTCAATGTCCCTGGTGGTAATGGAGTGCTCGCCAAGCTCGCTGGAGACAAACACCATGGCTGACTCATCCTCCTCCCTGAAACATTCACACACACACAAACACAGAGATTAGTCAAGGGTAAAAGCATCTTTTTGCAAGTTTTATCATTATTTGGTTCACAGATTAAATCAGAAACACTGTCAAGACACGGCCATTGTCAACATTAAAAGCTGTTTTTCTTACAGTCCAGTCTTCTGGTAGGGACAGTAGAGGCCAGTGTTTCCCCCGGGGAAGAACAACCAGTTGGACTCATTGGGGCCTTCCTCAAAGCTGTCTATCACCATCGGTGGGTTGTGTAGGGAGCTGCCATCAATGATGAGATCATCTATGACCCACACCTCCTCTTTCTTACCTGAAGGATACATTGTTTTGGAGATTGTTACACACTGATTCTACTGGTTCAGGCCGCATGAAGTGAGTGCATGTGTTGAAGAAACGGACAGGGTATGCACACAATGTGTCCACTCACCGCTGTTGTATGGCTGCCAGAGTCTGAAGCGGGTGGCGTTGGTCTGAGCGCTGGCTGGCAGCGGCAGGTGGAGGAACAGAGTGTCAGTGGAAGCTGGGAAATAAAACTCATCCAGCATCAGCCAGCTGATTCCTCCGTTCACAGAGTACTGCAGCAGCACTGAATGGGAGCGCTCTGGGACACCTACAAAAGCCCAAAAGAAAAACTATTATGACAAAATCCTATTATGATCAAAAGTACAGCTATACTGAGAAAAAAAGCAGTTATATCTTACCTTTAGTGATGAATTTGAAGGCGAACTGGATGTAGAGAGTGTTGGTGCAGTCCAGATCCTGCGACACTATCATTCGCAGACCATCCTGCAAACAAACAGACGAGGATTACATTGTTTGTCAGCTAAGAGGAGTCAGTGATCTAAAGATATCAAGCTGTGTCTATGTGATTTAACTGTATTATTATTGCTTTGGATGGTTTCTGCATGGTGTTAAGGACCCATACCCCTTTGAAGATAAGGGCAGTGCCAGATTTAAGAGGCTCTCCGCTCAGAGTGCCCCTCTCTGCTCCGTACACCTCAGGCCACGTCTCCTGTTGTAGGTTCTCATTAAAGTCCTCTCTCAGCACAGACGGCAAGTGGGCCAAAGGCACACAGTGGGCCCCTCCATAACCCTTGTCACACCTGTGTAAAAAGTAAGAGGAACATTTACATGAAATCAGAAAATAAATGTAAAAATGACCAAACGTTGGAATTCATCAGCTGAGCAGAGAAGTCTGTTTAACTTACAGACAGCGTCCATTGTCACACAGACCGTGTCCAGAGCACATCCAGGGGCAGCCAGGGGCAAGTAACACGTTATCTAGAGCCCACCCCTCTGCCCCTGGGGTGAAGTGGGTTTGGATCCAACGGAACCGAGTTCTGGGGGAACTAAGGGATACATAAGAAAGTTACTTAGCTTCGGGAGTTCATGTACTTCCAGGAAATACAGCAATACTGTCCACTAATATTGGATATAAAACACACGTACTTAGCAGCACTGGGAAGGTAGACGGTGATCCTCCTCCAGTGTTTGTACTGGGTCGAGGTATAGATGGAACTCTGAGTATAACCAGCGCAGCCAATGGCTGGGGGCACACACTCTGGGGTGATGAGAGACCAGTGATGACCGCAGTCTGTGGAGTACTCCAGTCGCACGCCATGGGAGAAAGAGGTGGACTTACTGCAGCCCATACTCAACTCAAATTGCAGGAATGACGAGCCTGACACCTCAAAGTCCCAGCTCTCTGCATATCTTGGCTTCTCTGCAGACAGAGAGTAAAACAAGACGTCACACTTACAGGTATTTACTATAATCTGATTCTAGTTTACACACTAGACATTATTTTATTAAACAGCGCCTCAACAAAATGAACTTGTATGTGTCTGGTTAGATTTTAAACCGTGATGAAACAGGCTCTGGGGTGAATTACATATGTTGACCCTAAACAGAAAACAACAAAAACATTTTTTTTTTTCTAATTTCCACGTCAATGCCACATGAAGTGAAAAGTGTACACCCAAAACACAAAGTCTAAATGCAAGTATAGCTTTGAAAATATTAGGTATAGGAGTTCATTGAAAAATGTATGCAGGCTGCAGCGCATACGAGAGCCAACGAGTCTGACAATCAGTGCTTCATGTTTTCACACAGGGACATGGGAGCTCTATATTCATAGATGTGTTGCCAAATTGATCTGGCTTTGAACGCTTAATGAATGGGCCCTGTTGTAATGTAATATTTGTGCAAAGTAAATCCGTTCACAGCTTGGTGAAAGCATAAATAACAAGCAGGATGTTCATTCAGGTTTGCTCTCATTAATAATTCAGGACCCACAGCGCCACAGTAAATAGGTGATTCAATTTCAGCCTTTTGTGTGGGTACCACTATGATTTCACCATGCAGCCATCTATGTGCACACTTTTGCTGAGTATGTGAACGTACAGTATGTGGTGGTTTACTAGATGTGCATATGCATGGCTGTGTATATGGTTCTGTCACATCCTGCTGCACATTCACTTCAACACATTCACACTGGGCTGCTCACTGCGAACACTGCAGATTCGCTGGAGCAGTTGGGTGTGAAGTGTCTTAGTCAGGGGCCACTTGACAGTGAGTGTTGAGGGAGTTACTCCTTCACTTTCCATGCACACACTTTCTGAGCCATTCGAAGAATTACAACTCCCAACCCTGCAGTCATAAACCCTCTTCACTAGATGTCGTGTTACTCACTATCA
The DNA here is from genome assembly GCF_023349555.1 of Cebidichthys violaceus. Taxonomy (NCBI): domain Eukaryota; kingdom Metazoa; phylum Chordata; class Actinopteri; order Perciformes; family Stichaeidae; genus Cebidichthys; species Cebidichthys violaceus. Next base: position 7,255,816 of record NW_027176483.1, read on the forward strand.
ATGGCCTCGGAGTTGAAGGTAAGTGCTGTGTCCAGAGATAAACAGTCCACAGTCACTTCCCCACCCTGAATGCGGTACCAGTTGTGCCTCAGAGGCGTCATGCCGTCGAACTTGTCATGGAAACCTGTTCTGGAGCTGTCGTTCATACCAATCAAGACATCATCCAAAGCCCACTGGGCAGAGTGTTTCCCTACAAGGATGGAGAGAGAGAAATAAACATGTATAACAAAGCTAAAGCAGTGATTTTAAAAAACATATAGTAATATTGTAATTTTTTCTGTGCATTTCTGTAGTATTGTGCACTTACCCTGCTGTGGCTGCCACCACCGAAATACTGTGTAAGGGGTTTTGGCAGCAGGTGGCAGCTCGATGGTCACCACTTGGGGCTCTAGAAAGGAACTAAAGTCCAACTCCCTGACAAACTGCCACTGGACACCATTGTTGGTAGAGAACTGGACAATGACGCCTATAATCACAGAGCAAAGAGCAAAGTGGAGAGAACTTTTAGATGGGAAATCATTTTGCATAGATATGGATACAGAATTAAGTAAAATTAGCAGCACGTAAAATGAAAATATGTAAATATAAAATACATGCAATAGTATCAAATAACAGACAGTAGCACTGATTTTTTTGAGATAAGCTGTTTAGGAGGCCGGCAGTGTTTTATCTGACATTGCAGGATCAGACTGAGCCCTCAGCACTGCTGCAGGCTAGAGATCCACAATCTGTTGACTGGTGAACAGACTAGAACAGACAACACTAGACTTTGATTCTCCACTAGAAAAAAACACTGACACTGAGGACCAGATCTGAACCTACACAGCCTAGGCTCAATCACAGGGCAGATCATAGACAAACAGTGAGAAGGAACAAATGAGACAAGCCAGTGGTGAACTGATCAGATCAGATGTGGAGCTGCTTGTTGCACTGCACTGTTGAGGAACAGCCACATGAATGCAGCAGAGGGCCTCAATACAGCATGTTATAATTACCTTCGTTGCGGGACCGAGGCCTGGTGCAAGTGGGCCCCAAACTCTTGCTGCCAATTCGGATGTAGAATTGAACCAACCTGTGTGTAAACAGTAACAACTAAATTTCAGTTTCTCATAAAAAGATAAACAGCCACCGATTGAATTGGTCTCCAGTGCTTCTAAATGAGAGATTTATAGGTGTGAATTCCCCTCACCGTGTGTTGGTGGTGTCTAGAGGCACTGTGCGAGCTTCTCTCCTCCCGGGACTACTGAAGTACAGAGCTTTGCCCTCACCAATGATGCCACATCCACCTCCAACTTGTCCCCCACTTAGGCTCTGCCAAAGAGGGCTCAGCTTCCCCTCAAAGCCCTCGGTCAGCTCCGTGGGACAGGCTACCGATGGGACACAACTATCCTGCTCCACTAGAGAATAAAATAGGGAATCAGAAGGTATATTTTATAAAGATACATGGAAAATATTATCTATTTTATTGCTTTCAGTTTTCATTTCGTTTTCCCTTCTCTATCTGTAATTGTACCTGTGTATCCCATATCACAGAAGCAGACTCCAGAGATACAATCTCCATGTCCCCCACAGTGGTTTGGACAAGGCTCAGAAATGTAGACCCCATCCAGTGCGAAAGGTGGGGCATCTCTGTACATGCTGCTCTCCTGGAACCAACGGAACCTGGTTTTACTGTGAAAATGAGGGGAAGGGGATAAGGGAAAGAGCTAAATACAGACATTTAAATTTACCAGTCTACAACAAATATATATTCTGGGGCGAATTCACAAAGAATGGCTTGCATCTGCTGATAGCACCATGAATAGTGCGTCATTTGCAACGGCTATCTGCCCCGTCTCAAGATCAGATTCACAAAAGAGACTACTGTAATGATATTACAGCGCAAATACGTCCATAAAGTTTTGCAGCTGAGTGCAATTTTCCCTTCTTTTGCGTCTGATTGCAATTATCTATGTGGCAAAGTATAAATGAGCCTGAAGCCAATGAGTCGGTCGTGAGGGGGAAGAATCAGCCTGAGCCAGAGGTCTTGTCAGGAGGGGCTTGCCAGAGTGCTACTTCCATCCAAACCTCCTGAAGGCAATTAAGAGAGAGGAAAGGGAAAAATATAAGCCCAGGATTTGGGAAAGGAGGGAAGAAATAATTTGTGTATTCATTTATATAGTAATCTTATTTGTCATTCTTTTTCTCATTTGTTTTCAAAAAGCATATGTAGGGAAGCGTTATTCATTATTTTTTCATGACAAAAATGTCTTTGCATTCTGTCACTGCTTCCCAAAATAAAGGAGTTTGAGCAGACACCCCTTATAAATGCAACTAACCCCCAACTAACTCTCTGAAGACGCTAATAATTTCACTGTAATTGTGTGTGGCTGATAGCGCAGATCTTTATGAATTGGACTGTTTTTGCAATGAAGCTAATTTAAATAGAAAGGGGCGGATTTTGTGTCAAAGGTATGAATATTACCTCATTTAAATATGTGCAAATAGCACAGGAGCACCAAGATGCCATTTGATTGGCAGGGCAGTTTGGGGTGAATTTCACCCTTTGCGACTGTTTTTAAAATATTCTTTAGTTTTGTTTGTGCAGATTTAGCTGCCACAAAAGCCGCACAATCCTTTTGTGAATTTGCCCCTCTGTGTCTGAAGATTCAAATTCCTATTACATCGTTGCAAATCCTATTGCATGCCTGTTACCAAAGCTACCTGGCTGCAACATTGCGTGGTATGACCACAGTGACCCTGGTCCACTGTTCATAGTCTCCAGTGTTGTAGACAGTGGGCTCTCTAAGCTCACGACCACTGCCCTCACAGACACCTGCCCCTGGGGTTCCTGGGTAACAGCCCTCTCGGACAAGCGCCCAGGTGCGACCGGCATCATGAGAGTACTGCAGCATGACTGGAGCAGACGCGCTGAACTCTGACTCACAGCCTATGTTCAACTGAAACAGTGAAAAAAAAATGAAAGAACAACTTAATTCAGAGAAATTGGTATTGTGTGCATGTTTTTTCAAAACTGCACCTTAAAAATGCCTTTCTAGTTTTTACACTTTCCATGTGAGTACCTTAAACTGAAGTGTGTAGCCAGGGCGCAGGGCCAGGTCTCTGGTGACGGCCACCCTGTCCCCATCGGAGCGTCCAAACACCATGGCAGAGGGCGTTGAGGCACAAAAGCTGTTGTTGCTTTCCTTCTCCATGCCTTCATTACCCAGCATCAGCCACACACTCATCTGGTTCAGAGGGTAGTCGAATGCTGGCTTCTCATAAAAGTTCTGCAGAGACAGAGAAAGAAGTTTATTGAGGTGTTACAGGTACCAGTGTCTGCAGCAAAGCATATTTATCATAAGTTAAATGGATACATTTTTGGAAAGATTCAAGGTTTTATGGCTGTTCTCTCTCAGTTTGGCTGACACGTTCCTCAACAACAAAATACATATATAATATCTCAAGATGAGAACAAATGACAAGTTAAAGGAAAAACTGATCAAATAGATTCCTGACCTGTGGTAAAGTTGGATTGGCCATGGGGATGATGTGTTTCTCCCTCTCTGACAAAATGATGACATCATCAATTGCCCACTGGTCATAACCATCCCCAGAGTGAAGAGGCTGCCACCAACGAAACCTTGTGGAGGGTGTCTTAGAGGCCAAGGGAAGCTCATAGTGGACAAAGCTGAGAAGGGAAGAAGGGACAGATTATTGACATCTCTCTTCCAAAATACAATCCTCACAGCCACATCTAAAACTCTTTTCCTGTTTTGATAACAAGAAACAGTAAAAATAAAGATGAGGAATATTCATTTTCTTCTTCAGGTTTCTCACCGAGGTTTAGTGAAGTCAGTGAAGTACATCTCAGCGATGAGGCCCCAGTTGATGCCTCCGTCGTTGCTGTACTGCAACAGCACTCCTTCCTCCCTGCTGTCTGCCTGGTTACACTCGGCACAGTCTCCGCCCACCCGCAGGTAGAACTGCACAAACTCCGCCCATTCAGTGTCCAGGTCCCAGCTCACCAGCTGCCTCAGTCCAGCCTGACAACACACACGCATATTAAATCAGACATATTAAAAAAGGAATGATCATCGAGGAGCTGCAACACATACTGTTTAGTGTGGGTTTTTTTTTATATTCCAACGGTCACACTGTATCATGGCAATTTTTCAATGATTCAAATACTATTTGTTTGTGTTGGGCAACAAACTCTTTAAATGAAAACTTTGTTTTGCCAATCCTGGAGGCTGTTTCCTGGTAACAGCAGCAACAAGTAGATTTCCAGCTATGTTTGTTAATATGGAAATATGATGTGGTTGATTCAATACAGAGCTGACTGAAAATTGCGTGCACCCTCCATCCAGTAAGAATCAATTATTCTATAAAATCATGGAAGGATTAAATAAAATCCATATGTTTTCAGGGTAGAGGTAATTCAGAGGGCAAAGGTCAACAGTTTTTGGCAGGAAAAACTAGAATGTATTCAGAGTTTGCACAATCCTCTAAATTACTTATTTTCACAACACAAAATGTTTTTACATTTATAATCTGGATCTGTATCTGCACACAAACACACAGGGAAAATGATGAAATTCATGTGCCTGATGTCTTTCTTCGAAGAAAATCAGGCAAATGTTAAGAAATTGTTAAAAAAGTTCTGGGATCTGGATCTGGATTTTCACCAAAAACGTGGAATAGATTTCCCCAAAACTTTACTTTAATCTGTGGATGATGTCAACCTTGTCAGATACCCTAATAACAAAACAATTGACATTCTTGAAGAAGGCAAGTTAATAGTTGTTTTACCTTGCTGAAGTACAGGGACGATCCAGATGAGACCACCCCACAGCCAACGTCAGGGGTGACCACCTCTCCACCAATCACCTCCTGCCATGTGGCCAGCAGTGCATCCTGGGACTCAAAGTCAGAGAGTACACTGGAGGAGAGGGGGGAGGAGGGCTGGCAGTCTGTTCCAGTAAAACCGTCATCACACCTACAAGAGAAGACAGTGGCCGAACTTCTTATAGTTGCTCTGGTTTCATCTCTGCTTTAATTAGAATCCCGCAAACATCAATCAGAAGATATTTTTAATGGCTTTGAGTTGAGTTGAGAAAATCCTCAAAGTGTTTAATGTGTGTGTCTGTGTGTGAAAGCTGACCTGCAGTGTCCATGGTCACACCAACCGTGTCCGTGGCACATGTTAGGACACTGCTGGCCGATGTAGATGTCATCCAGGGCCCACTCGTCCTGCTCTCCATAGTAGTTTTGGATCCAGCGGAACCGTGTGGCGCTGGACCTGAACACAGAAAGTACACAATCACAAAAATAACCTAGATTCATACTAAAGAAGCTGAATAAAATGTAATGAAATACTGACTACTCCATTTTAACTGTTAAAAAAAAAACCATGATGTAAAAAATGCATTATATGATCTCATAAATTGACAGTGGTCGCTAACATGTCAACCACATCATCATGTTATACTCCCTAATCTACTTCTTTACTGGGGATAGAGATTTGTGGATTTAGCGTTCTGGCAGGTAAAGATTAACCTTATCGCATGTGTGAATTTCTATTTTCCTATGCGTGTGTGTGTGTGTGTGTGTGTGTGTGTGTGTGTGTGCCTGGGTTCTGCCATAGGGCAATATCATCATCACATCATCTCTGTTAAAGGTAGGCTGTGGATGTGAATGTGTGTGTGCAGTGTGGATACATGCTTGTGCATGTGAGTGCCTTGCAGTTTCATGCATGTAGAGCGATGACGAATGGCTGTCAAAGCGTAGATAGTCAGGTATATTGGGGGTTTTATAGTACGGAGGTTTCTTGGCTCGCTGCTTCGATGACCCATATCAACTCAGACCACCACCTGATCATCCAGAACTGGCCACGACTATTTTATTATCATTTACTGCCATGACCCTGTGACCTCTCATCACACCCTGCAGGAGATTAGACCACCAATTTATTTAGGTGCTGGGTGGCAGAATGAAATGGAGGTGGAGGTCACAGTGCTCCGTGTGGAAGGTTTATGTGATTGTTTGAGTTGATATATGTGCGAGCTAGGGCTGTAACAGAACACCTATTCCTCAGGAACTGGTGAGTACAGGATGACTGGTTCAGTAAGGGACTTGTTTCAGTTCTGGTTGCCCTTTAAACTGAAACATTACAGTGTTATTATCTTTATTCAATGCAATTACAGGTTCAGGCTCATTCACTCCTCCCTACTTACTATCTAGGGGGTTCTATGACAATGTGTGTGAGGGGTGTGTGTCTACGTTTACTTGTAGACATGCAGACATTAACAGTAATAGGTGCGGACGATTCCTGGTGTTCTCTTTTTCAGCTTTATGTTATACATTCGACTCAACCTCAGGTGTATTATGCTTGTTAACTACAAAAGATATGAAAGATAAAAGATCAGATCAGAGGACTTGATATCCCAGAGGGCACTTGGTGAATCTTGTCTTCTATGTCTGTCGTACAGATGGGAGTTTCTTACCATGTCTTCTGAGGCAGAGACAAAGTGATGCGTCTCCAGTCTTTGAACTCTGATGGATGGTAGACACTGGGAGCTGTAAACTCAGAGCAGCTTGGCATGCCAGGCAGACAGGCCTAGGTGAAAGAAATAACAGCTTTCATTAAAATACACTTTTCATCGTATACTCATTTGGGGGGAAAAGGCATTGCTTAATGTTGATTACTCAGAATTCATAAAACAAAGTTTTTCATTTGTCATTGTAGACTTTGTTTTATTGCAAACATGTTCAGAAACAGCATGATCCACTGCAGACACACCCTCAGGCTGCATTAGCCCCTCAGTGTATGCATATAAAAGGCTAAGGCAGGATTACAGTATTTCTGACCTTGAACACTGGAACACAAGTAAGGATTAGAAGTACAGGACATGCAATGAGTTACATTCTGCACTTACCAGATGACTGCATTTCCATGCACATGGGAGAATTAGAGAAAATGCACTGATGGAGGACTCATTACGCCCTATTCAATTCCAAAGGCAATAAAAATCTTGGCAGATACTTTGGTGCCTTATGAATATTTATGAGCCAGTTGTGATCACAGAAAATCTTTGTTGAATCATGGAAAGATAATCTGCTTGCTGATTCAAGTATTGCCATGTATTTGCTAATAGTAGGATGATAAAAAGTAATTGCAATAATTTCTCATCTGAAACAAAGTGCCACATTTAAAAACTCTCATTATTTACATATTATTACAGAGGCTGTAATGGCTAAATCAATATTCATGATCATGAATAAATTATACGTTTCCTTGTCTTTCTCGAGGACGACTTCTACAAGTTTTAGTCATAAACAACGGTGTGCGCCTGGCCGTGAAAACAAAAAGGATCGGGTGTCATCAATCACTTAACATGGGCAACAAAGTTGACTGTGTTGACGCTCCTTACCTCTTTGACCAGGTGCCAGGTGAGGCCATGATTGGTGGAGAACTCCAGGCGGACCTGAGTGTCAATGTGAGGGGAGGACTCGCGACCACAGCCCATGACCAGTGAGAACTGTAGACTGTAGGAGGCTCCGATCTGCATTGACTGAGTTTCCACATAACGAATGCTGGAGCCAGGGCTGGGCTCACCAGAGAAACTAGAGTAGAACATGTAAGAAGAGAGAATACCATACTTAATCTTCTGTGCAGAATTGTTATGTGATTGTAGCATCTGATCACAATTAAGCCAATCCAGGTAAAAAATAAAAACAGTTGCAAATTACTGTTGTAAATAGTTATTAAAAATTGACAAATGTTTAACTATTTAGCTAAAAGCTTTGAAATGCCATTGACGAACAATGACGAATACAGTATTTGTATCAGAGCATTAAGTGTCCTACCTGAGGGTCCAGTCATGCTGGCAGTAGGGCTGGACATGGCCAAGATAAAAACCAAGACTCTGGGTGACGTCCAGCACGTTGCTGAAGTCGAGACTGATGGTGTTGAACAGCACAGAGGTCATGCTGATTTCATCCAGGGCCCACACATCGTGACCGCGACCTGAATGGTATGGCTGCCACCAGCGGAACTGTACGCCGAACTTACGAGCACCGGCCGGGAGTTCAACTGACACAATCCTGGTTGAGGGAAAGAGATTATTAAACGGAGCTTTATTGACAATTAATGGGAAGTTAGCTTGGAGTAAGCAGTGCATAGTCACATCCGCACAAATGTGAGAATCATGTATTTGGGGTTAGTGTCCAAAATGGCAAACATTTCAGCTAGAATTAATCACACAAGCTGACTGAACTGGGAATCAGACTCTGACTTGGATCTAAATCCCGCATAATCGCAGTCTGTTTGGACATTGTTAAACAGATTTTGACACAATGCAGATGGTCAATATAACCAAGATTTATGAACACAGTATCCGGCGTCACTATTTAGATTCTTATTGCACAATCTGTTCGCCACAAAGACCTTTTTTTCTCTTTGTCAAGACTGATTCCTGTATCTTTGTGTTTTGTACAAACGTACATTGAAAGAGTAACAACCTGCAATTGCACCTGCAGGTCAGATAGTTGTGTAAAACTTGCCTCTGACTCATTGGCCCCCGTTGACCTTTCTAGTGGTGATGAAGAGCTCTGAGACCCGGCCTGCGCAGCTGGAACCCAGCCCACTCTGTCTTCATTACACACATAGACTGCTCTAACTGACTCAATGGGTCCCAGTGGCTTACACCTCCAGCACGCCATTAGCAGCGCAAATGTGTGTGTTAATGGAGTCATAGTATCTCTGTGGAATCACAAGCCGACAAGTGTATGCACGCACGCACACAGACACACACACACACACACACACACTCTAAACATAGGTGGTACCTTGGCTCATGGAAGCCTTGGTAAGCGTAGTGCTGCAGCAGCGTCCAGGTGATGCCGTTGTCTGAGGAGTAATGCAGCAGCACTCCCTCTCCTGGCTGGTCTGGGGCAGGACATGAGCTCAGGGTGCTGCGGCTGCCCAGGCGAAGCGTAAACTGTAGGTACCTGCAGAGAGTGAAAGCAAGAATATGAAAGACAATTAAAGCAAGAAGAAGTAGGGGCGGTTAAAGTGAGAAGGGGAGTGCAATAGCAGTTGGGAGAGACATAGTGTAAAAAAAAAAGAAAAAAAAAAGAGAAGAGGGCAAGTTGATAAAGGAGAAGAAATAAAAGTAAGGTGACTAAGAGTGCTCAGGATGGAGAGGTAAGAGAGAGAGAGAGGGGGAAAAGGGTAGACAAACAGACAGTCATGCAGAGTAGACAGGTGGGAGGGAGGTGGCAGTATGATGGATGAGATGATTAAATGAATGAGGGCAAAATTAGATGAGAGGAGGTGGAAGGAAATAAAGAGCAAGACAGAGAGAGAGAAAGAATGAGAGCCGGAGTTCACATCCTTGTGTCCGTGTTAACTGTACATAGTTCTAAAGTAGCACGAGTTTCCATCCTTTTATGTGTTCTATGTTTTGGCAGACATATCATATATACTAATGTAATATTTATTGTAATTCCCATCATCTTTCTCGTGCTGCCAGTCACCCTCCAGCTCTCTCTGTCCTTGGCTGAGCAGTGCCTTCAATAGCGATGCTGTTTCCTCTTTCAGGCAGCTGTTCACTCAATCAGCCAGGAAACTGGCATTAAATACGGCCATCAGGTGGCACACTGAGAGCTGCAACAGGCATAATCAATCTAACACAGATGCCATATCTAACTTCACCGTTCCCTCTCTATCTTTCTCCCTCACATTTTCATCTCTCCTCTCATCTGCAGTCCCCCCCATGATCACAATCCATCTCCAGCATAGGAACCCAGAGTATGAGGGAAAGAGGGATTGACGAAGAAGGAGTGTGGATAGCTGACTGGCTGGAACATTTGCAGCATCAATCAGAAGTAAAGCCAGATGATGAAGACAAGCCAGAGTTTTACAAAGAAATCTTTTGGTGGCAAAATCAGCTGTTTTAAAACAAGGGCGTACATGTGAGTTCCCTCATATCTATGTTTGTGTATGTATGTTTTGGTTTTTTAAACATTCATGATCCTGTTCTGTATCAGCTGTTTCATTACCTGGCCTGGGAACTGTCTAGTGGAGCGGTAACCAAGTGTCTCCTGCTGTCTCTGTTGAGGACCAAGGCCTTGCCACTGGCCAGCACCCCACAACCAAAGCTGACCTCAGCCCCACGAAGTGAGGAGAAGCTGTGGTAGGAGGAGAGGCGTGGGCTGGAGAAACCCTCCGACAGGAAAGCCGGGAAGGTCTGAGAGGCAAGCTCACAGGCTGGACCACTGAAGCCTGGGTCACATCTGGGAGGTGGAGAGAGAGTGAGGAAGAGAGGAGGAGAAGAGAGGAGAGGAGAGGTAGGAGGGGAAGACATGATACATTAAAAAGAGTGAAGGATATAAACGAGAAAAAGAAGACAGTGATAATGAAAATCCATTAATAAATCATAACCATAATACAATTTGATTAACTTTGAATGGTGATTGGTGCTGGAAGGCATTAGGTGGATAATGAGCAGACTCGTTTTGAAGGAGAGACATTGGATTTATTTGGTTTAATAAAAAGCAGATCCTTACTTGCAGCCTGTGCGAGAACAATGTCCTCTCCCAGAGCAGAAACGAAGGCAGGCTGGACCAAGATACACTGAAGCATAACACAGGCATGGAAATTACATAATTAGATCATTAAATCAATTCATTTTACTGCAAAACTAAAAATGTTTGGATACTTAGATAAGCTGTAATGAAAAAAATGTCTGTGACCCTAAACATATTCTTATGGAGGAGGTTTTGGAGCTCATTTTTGGGGTCAATCTAAAGACAAAAACAATGGGTTTATATGGCAGTGAGTGCATCATGTGAGCTGTATGTAAAGTACTAACCATTGTCTATAGCCCACATGTTGCCCAATCCAGTGCCAGCCTGTTTCCAGCGGAAGCGTGTCGTCTCTGTCAGGGCAGCGTTGGGCAGAGGGATGGAGATTCTGGTCCACCTGGAGAGACAAAATACAATATGCATATATCCAAATTGACAGACTGATACATACGTATAGGTACAGTCACACACACAGATTTGCAGACTCATTCATACCCGCTGTAGTTGTCAGAGGAGTAGATGGTGCTGTGAGGTAGATGGGGTCCAGCACAGAGCTCTGGCAGACACTCAGTGTGGAGCAGAGACCAGGAGCGACCGTGGTTGGTGGAAAACTCCAGACTCACGCTAATGGAAAACAACAGAGAATGTCTCAACATTTTAATTTTCAAACAAAAATAAATTAAAATGACTCAAGAGCTCTAATTTAGATTAGATAAGAAAAAGTAAATGATGTCTTCCGAGACTTCATTGTAAAGCCTGTCCCTTTACTTCTTCTACTCTTTTATTAAAAAACATTCCCCAATTTAATGCATTTGAAGCTTCAAATGAGTGCAAGAGTTTGAGATCTAGGATTTAAATACCCAGAAGAAATGTAACACGATCCTAACAAACTCCTTAAACTTACATTTCTTATTCTTAGAGACCAACAGATTTCAGATTTCTCTAGATGCCGCTGTTTAGAAACATCATTGTGCCCTTAAGTTCCCTTTGTACCATTAACCCTACCTGAACCAAAATAACTGAGTGAATCAAATGTGTCTCCTTTGTTGCAGCCCAATTTTGTGCTTTTGACATGAAAAGTGGCAATATTTTCACATAAAAGCACTGCCTAACCTAGTTTTAAAATGTGTCACACCTGTTGGCAGGCTGGTAGGAGCCACAGCCGAGGTTGATGGAGAACTGAGCAACATGTGTGTGGGTGCCAGGCAGCACAGGGAGCAGCTGCATGAAGTCCACAGCCCATACATGGCGGTTGGCACCCCCATGTGACCGCTGCTCCAGGCAGAACTGGGTGACTGGTGTTTGTAGCTCAGTGGGCAGCGCCACCGATACCACCGCAGGAGTCTGAGACAGGAGAAACAGAGGATAGAATGAAGAGATCAGACCAGAGGGAAGATACTAATTAGAAAATAGTGCAAAGCCATCAGTATTTTTTACAATCAAAATACCCTAAGGCTCAAGATGAACTTTCTAAATTGCTTGATTTGTTTGACCAACAGTCCAAAACCAAAAGATATTCAGTTTATTATTTAAAAAAAGCTGCAAAACCTCACAGATGCAAAGTTGGAACAAGTAAACTTTCAGTATTTTTTGCTTAAAAATGACATAAATGATTGTGACCTGACGATTACAAATCTATTAATCATCTAATAGTTTCAGCTCAAATGGAATGACTGGGAATGTGAATGCACTGGTTCAGGAGTTAAGCATGTTTCTGTGAGATACAGAATGACTCAGCGACTTTTCAGAAGTCACATATTTTACACACCATCAAAAGTTATTCCAAAGTTTTGATTCTTTTTTGATTTTATTAATCTGAACAACACTGCTGTTGCGATCTAGAATATCTTGGAACCTATCCGAGGAACCTCATAGTAAAAAATTCCACCACGGTAACATGCTGCCATTTCATAAAGTGTTTGAACATTATATATGGTTGGACAGTTGGACTAAGAATAAAAGATAACTGCTATTATAGCAATTTACTGGTATACAGTAAAGTGAGCACTTCAGGCATATTATCTATAAGGTTTTGATAGAGTACAAATTCACATTTTTGTGTGTGTGTGTGTGTGTGTGTGTGTGAACATGTGTGTGTATGTCTCACCCTGTAAGAAGAGTAAGGAAGGGTGTCGAGGGCCACACGTTCCCTCCTGCCTTCAGACCTTCCAAACAGAATCACGTCGTTCTCATGAGACTCTCCTGGCTCACAGTCACCACCACCTAAACACAAACACACCATGTTTATGCAATGTAACATACTTGTGTGCAAATCTACCATTGCTTAAGACAAACAAATGGGGGGAGTTCCGTACCCATGATGAAGTAGAAGCGAAGGTTTCCATAAGACGTGGTGTCGAGGTAGGGGGTGCACACTCTCCTCCGGCCCTCTTTCTCAAACACTAGTGCCGAGCCCGACTCAATCTCTCCACACTGGGTCCCATAGGCGGCTCCCTCTATGTCCCAACTGGGTAAAAACACAGACAGTGAGCGCAGGTTTAGTAAGTAAAAGAAGTTTCTCAACACAAAATATTTATGGAAAAAAGTTAGACATTTATATATTTAAAATAAGGGGTACATGAAGTATGTGCCAGTATTTCAACAACATTAATACAAAATAAAAAAATTCAAGCAATCATGCTACAATATGTACTACTCCTAAACACTTAAATAATTAGTTTGCAAACTCATATTTTTCACAGTAAGATGGTCTATGGCCTGAATATATATTTTAAAAGTAACAACAATAAATTCTTGAGCGTAAGTTTAGTTAAAGAAGGAAAATAAGCCTGAAAATAACAACGTAATGTGAATATGTAATTTACAGTAAAGTTAATAGAAAAGTAAACAGAGGCGCTTCATTTATTGCTAAATCTTAAGCACTTAACCTTAGCCAAATATTAACCCCAAATGAGACTTTATTGACCTAATAGCACACGGAAATCATAGGATGCAAACACCTGCGTTTATAGATTGCCTCTTTAATACAGCATTTCCCCCAGGAGTATTCCTGAAGTCAGTAAACAGTTGCCATAATTTGCAACTTCCCAGTAAACAAACACACAATGTCAGTAATACAGCATAAATCACCTGCAAGAGGACTTACACATGAAGGACAGGCGCACACACACACACACACACACACACACACACACACACACACACACACACACACACACACACACACGAGCGCATACCGACACATATTTCTGCACAGTGGAGAGAGGATCCTCATTAGCAGTGACAGAAGTTAACTCAGTGTGTCAGCCCTCTCCTGTGTTCCTCTACCTCCACTGCCTCTTTCTCTTTCGCTTTCCATTTCCTTTCCTTCTGTCTCTGTCACAGCCACTATTGGGTTAAATGACACTTAGTGGAGAGTAGCCTTAACACAAGCAAAAACTCTCCCTGTATACGTCACCCATGTGTCGGCCCATGACGCCTGATAGGTGAGAGATAGCATGCAGTGTAGCCTGTTGGCATGCTGCAGGAAGGTGTGAGGGTGTGGGGCGGCCGTAGAAATACCCTCCTGTTTTAGAGCCTTCTCATTAATGAAAAAGCGTCCTGACAGACCTGGTGCATGAGGTCTGTTAATTACTCTCTGGCAGTAACACTATCTATCACCTCTCTTCTTTTATCTCTCTGCCTCATGCAGTGCCTCCGACTGTGTTACCTTGCTGTCTGCTGTCCAGTATGTGTTTGAAAGCCAGAGTGTGTGTGTGTCTCACTATGAACAGATGGACTGCTGTCTCTGTAGCAGTCAGAGGCATGGCATTCACCTGTGTCAGCCCCCATGCTTGACTTAAACTTGTGCAACACGCTGCATGTCGCATCGCTTGGCATATGACAAGTGACAGGTGTCAAAGCATGTGCATATACACACACATACACACACACACACACACACACACACACACACACACACACACACACACACACACACACACACACATACACAGAAATACCTGAGCACTGATATGCTACCAAAAATAATCTCTGTGTTAACTCTCTCTTTCCCAGCTATTATATGGCCTAGTGTTAAATCATTGCATCAATTATCATCCCAAACTGACACTATATTCATTAAGGATCATGTTTCTGTAGCTGTGAGTTGGCTCCGATAATATTTTGTTCTTTTAATATAATACTACTCAGGTCTGGCAACCTGAAAACCTGTATAGATTGGCATCTGATAATGTTGTACTTCATGTTTTTGTTGTCTTTGTAAATGATTTAGTTTAGTCTAGTTTTACCTTTCCCTCTAATTGTTTTGTTGCATTTCATGGTGTTCTTATGTACAATTGTAAATTGTAATTGTAATCTGATAAAAATGATGCCATAATGGGGGTGGGGGTAGAAATGAGAACATCATCTTGGCTTACTTCGACGGTGGGCTTTCAAAGTCTTCCTCCCAGTAGCTCCTTCCCTCCTCGCGATGCAGGTCGATGTCTCTGGTGGTAGCAAAGCTGTGGCCCACTCCCTCACCACCATGGAAATACAGGGCATTGCCCTCGGACTGACACGCATGCTGGCAAATAAGAACACAGGCGTTAACACATGCAACAGTTTACCACTTTTGCAGAGCAGTGTCTTTAATGTGGAAATGTTTTTTCCCTTGCTCCTCATGATTATGGTATTTACTCTGCTTTAACATGCAGCAGAGCAAAAGTTGAAAAGCTGTCTTTCGGGAAACAGCGAGTTTATTCATTTGACTGATCATTAGGCTGTCTATCATATTTCTTTTAAATTAAATTCATGTGTAAAGAAGGGAATCCATGTAAATGCACACTGATTTATCGGTGTACCTTGACGGTAGCTCCAGGGAAGAAGAGCCAGTTGGCAGTGTCTGGAGGGTCCAAGTTGTCCTCCATGAGGGGGGCTCTGTGAGCAACATTCACCAGCAGCACGTTGTCTAGCCCCCAGCAGGACTCATAGCCTTCGGGGCCATGGGGGACCTCCTGAGACCAACGGAGACGAACACCATCAGCCTTGGATTGATGTGGCAGGGGAAGCAGGTGGATGACGGTGCTGCTGTTGGTAGGGGCTCTGGAGGAGAAACATTTAACATGAGGGTCTTGTGTGTGATGGCTGTGTTTACGTAATTAAGTGCTACATGTTTATGCATTAAATAATTATCATTAATCATTTAAATGAGGCTGAAATAGCCACATATGGAGAGACACTACTTGTCCTTATGGTGGAGTGAAACCGAGAGAGAAAAAGCAGCTTTCAGAATGAGTCCAAGTGTATCAGTAGTTGATTTATGAGTTGGTTTCAACACAAAAGTATAACTTACTGCAGCTAAATATTGTAGTTAGAAGACTGCATCATTACATTATGCCTCTGTTCTCCCTCTGAGCTGACTAAACAGAGAGAGGCAGGAATAGAGGGATGAAAAACAGGGGGATCATAGAGAAACAAACAGGAGAGGAATGACAAATTGAGAGGGGGAGGTGTGAATGAGGGAAAAAAGAGAGGACGGGTGTTCATAACAGATGGAAGGACTGTGGGATGGACGAGGAAGGAGGAAGAAGAGGAGAGAGAGAGAGAGAAAGAGACCTGATCTTCTCCAGTGTGATCCAGTCATCGGAGGTGTTGGCGTTACCACTTAGGCTGTATGACACAGTGATGCTGGGGTCTGAGTAACTGAACCGGCAGGAGCCTGAGCCTGGGGAATATAAATGCACACAGAGGACAGACATATATGACAGTTAACACTCTTGTTGAGGGAACAGCTTCTGAAAGTGTTAGCTAGTTTCCTTTTTTTTTTTCAACAATTGAATTTCATCAGCAGGGCAATGATCCTTGGTAAGCCCTGAGGGGCAGCCAGACCGGGCACGATGGCTTCTTCTGACTGACTACTCCTACATTCCCCCTTTAGCCAAGTGGAAAATGATGTCTCAACGGTGTCATGGTGGAACTAAGAGATCAGCAGCTTAACAGGGCTGAGAGAAGTATGCAGAGGTGATGGGAGGAGCTGATGTAGGACCAGATACTCTATAGCCATCTACAGCTTGACACTGTTAGTACATGTGTATGTGTGACTATATTCTTGTACGTTTCTGCTTGACAAGTTTGTGTGGGATCAGACTATATTTGCACCTTTAAAATGTGGGTTTGTGAGGGTGCTGTGGGAGCTGGTGGGGTCAAAGGTGGCTAATGGACGAAGTAGGCTAACCCCCACATCCCAGCCTTTCCTCTCCCCTCCCCTGCTCTCCCCCATCTTCTACACCACCTGACAGTGTGCAGCGTCTACGTCCTGCAGTGCTGGCCCATCCCCACTGAATACAGTCGCGCATTAACCTGCCACCACTTCATTGCACTGCTCCACTGAACTTCTCCATACACAACCCTACTGCATCACAAACTCATATTAATGACCTGCAAACGAGAGCACAGCCAGACAGAACGAGAGATCGGAAAAGAGGGGTTGTCGTTACAGTATGTACTCTTATTTCCTGCCAGTCATGTTCCCATGAGAATTGGTGGATACGTGTAATGGACATGAAAAATACAACATGACACATTCTCTAAAAACTCTGCCATGACCTTCTGGGTGTCTTTCCAGAATATTTTAAATAATTCATTACTGTGATAGGAGAGGCAGAGAGGGAAAGAAACACACTGGCAAGAAACAGAACAAAACACAGTGATTTCTTGAGGATGAGGAAGTGATCTATTGTCCTGGCTGCAAAACACTGTTGCACACAGGGTCTAAGATATTTGAACAGTGTATTCATGTATTGTTTGCAATGTGTGTAAAGATATAATACTCACCCAGGGCAAACTGCAGGACTGAGGCTGTGCTAGTGTTGAGAGGTACAGTGGTCTGGGGAAGATACACACAGCCGTTTAGGTTATCACCCATAAATAATCTAAATCATGAATCAATATTATTTACTGCACTTAAAGTGTTTTTAACTTTGTTTTGTTGAAGTTTTCAGGTTAAAAGATTGAAGTCTGTTGCACCTGTATCCCCAACGAATAATGTTGTAAAGGGTTTTCAACATATTGCCACATCTGTGTGTGTGTGTGTGTGTGTGTGTGTGTGTGTGTGAGTGTGCGAGAGAGAGTGGCAGAGAAGCAAAGGATAGGCTGTGTGCACATGAATAGATGTTCTCATTGTCAATGATATTATATTTGAGATTTGAGACGTTCTGTGTGTGAACGTTTCTGTGTTTCTGGATTTGCACGCTTGTGGCACTTGACAGAAGAGCTGCCAGGCAGCGGCATCAAACAATTGGAACAGTAACAGACAAAGCAACTGTTTATCAGAAAAGTAAATAGACTCATGAGGCACTGAACACGTCTCTGCTGCTGACCGGCTTTCATCTCTGAGAGAAAACTAAACAGTCTGAAATCAACTTTGTAAAGATAGAAAGAGGGCATGAAATGGTTTGATAAGAAATTCTGAGTGTATGGGTGTGTGTTGGCATTATTTGTGTCTGCGTATGTGCCACACTGCATGTCAGGCAGTATCCTGACACTACTGTACTTCACTACCGTAAAATGAACATGGGATGATATGAAGTGGATTGAGTGGATTTCTTACTGATATTTCAGCTATTCATTTCCAGCCTAAATCACCTTCTTTGTTAGAGAGGGTAGACAATTGTGCAGAGCTTACAGAGATGCAGATGTTAAAACATTTGTTTCTACTGTGGTCACAGCTCGTATGCTGTAATTTACTGTAGCTGTGGCTGTGGCTACCCAGTGGTTGGTTTGCATGTATGGTCAATGGGCCGTAAACTGTACAGCGGTGGCAGTGTGGTTAAACATGGCAGTTACCAGCTCTCGTTCTCCAAAGGGCTCACAGAAAGTGACCGCTCTGCCATGCATCAGTACACCACACTGCTCTCCCACCTCACAGTTACTGCACTCAGACCTGTGAGGAGAGGAGAGGAAACAGAGTTATAACAAAAGCAAGAAGTATCAAGGGAGCGCACCGAAGATTTAGAAAGTGATTGAACTCTTTGAATTACAAGAAGAGTCGTAACCTTTTCACCTACCAGATGCTCGGGTCCAGCTCTCCTTGTAGGTTAGAGTCAAAGTCGTCACGCAGCACAGCGTGTTTTCCATGGAGCTCCACTACACAAAAACACCATATGCTCACAGTCAGACACAGTCTGTATGATACCTTGTATTTCATGTTGCAATTACCTGTGTGGTTATAGTATCCAAAGAAAAGCATGCAGACTCACCAAGACTAGGTCTCAATGGGGACTCGGTTGGAGCTGAAACGAAAACGGAGAAGAAGAAAGGAAATATTGGGAGTTATTCTGCAGCAACATCAAGTATGCACAGGTATAGTCTGATGCCAGTCCTGGGCCTAATTTACAGGCAGTTTGTTTTAGTAGACGGATTGAGAGCTGTGGAAGTGCATGAACCTTCATGTAAATGCATGAACAAAAGTAAATGTACAGACTACTCCAACTTTTCCTATCAGTGCAGTTTTGCATTGTTAATTGTATGGAAAAAAGTGTGTAATAGTCATCAAGCGCAGCGAAAAGGGCCCATTCTTAAATCATCTCTGAGTGAAACAAACTTTCTGTGTCCTGGCCGGCCACGGCTGCAGTCTCCTGGCTGCTGATGTTAATTCCTTTCAGTAATGAAAGGCCGGGCGGCCATGATTAACGGTTCAATGCCAATTAACCGCCATCCACCCCAGAGGCGCCTGTGTGCTCTAATCTGTGGCCACTGCCTAGCTAACACACTCAACCATCAATCTCTCCCAGGGGATGCGCAGCTCCGAGAGGAGGAGGGAGGTGAATGGAGGGGGGTAGTGAGTGTTGAGACTTAATGAATCAAACATGGGTTTAAGAAAACACACTGGCTCTGGCTCAATCAGTCTGCATCCACATTTTTTTTAAATACCATAAAGTTGCAAAGTACTGTATGGGTTTGACCTTTGTTCTAGAAAAGATGGAGGAGCTAGTGAGGTTAAACTCACCAGCTGAAACTTAATAAATCAAACTGAGGACATTTTGATAGATTGGTTTTTGGTCTTTTATTAGCTGATGCACGCAGAAAAAAAGAGACAGGAAGGGCGTGACAAATAATGCAGTTTGTTGGATGTCATATACTTAAACTCAGACAACAAAAAGTTGATAATCAAACCTTCCCTTTTGTATATTTACGATTCAGTTACTTCGAACACAAAGCAAAGTGCACCTTTGTTTTATCTCGATTAGAACATTTTCCGAGTTTACGTTGCTCGCCCATATTAGAGAATTTGAATTTAAAATTGTTTCGTAATCAGTCCCTGATGGGTTTGGCATGTGACCCTTCAATCCCTTTGAGCTTCTTTACTCTGCTCTGGTATTTTTTTTTTTTTAAGACAGCCTTACTCCAGACAGAAGAGAAGGATAATCTGCTGCAGTATTCTCCATCCAGGATGAGTCCCACCTGATAAAACACACTAAGATAACACACTCATTCAAAAGTTTCATTTCAAGTAATTTGAGAGTTTCTTTCAAACCTTGCAGCAGTTTTAAAATTTCCTCTGAGAGAGGGGCTTACATTTGAGAAGCCCACCTAAAACCCCTCATAAACAACAGAACATGAATCAAGAGAGGAGGGATTATCAAAAAAAGATTTCTTACTATCGTAATGGCTCTGCAAATGTCTTTATTTGGAGCTCAAGCTGTAATTTCCTCCCATTGGATCCAAATGCCGGGCACTTAGAGATGGATTTACTATTCACAGAGTGATGGAAAAGTTTCATGCTGACGGCAGAAGTTGGAGTCTTAGTGGCCTGTGTGACAGAGCTGGGCGGTTCAGTGGCTGCGACTGTTGCTGCCGCCGCTCTGGTAGGCCCTGATGCTCAGCTCCATGGCTGGAGCCCGAGCTCGACGATGAAGCCCATTAAAAGCAGATCAAAGGGCCCTCTTACTCCCACTCTGTCGCCCTTGCTCTCTCACTTCCTCAGCCCTATAATCCTCAAATGTCGGCTGATTCAAAACATGTTTAGAGGAGCTATCAATCCCAGCATGTGCAACTCTCTCATGTTTCTTCTACCCTATTAACATTCCTATAAAACTGTAATAAAAATAAGATGTGCAGTGTTGTGCTAAGTTTACATGAGTATGTGTTCATCGCACATATTCAACCTGAGCGGAGCATGTACTAAAACCCGATTCCTGGTAATCCACCCTGTCAAACTGACATACAGTAATAAATGCGTCGTTGGTATTCTGCTCTCTACTGTCTCTCTCTTAAACAAACCCTTCTAAATCTCTCTCAGTCTTTCTAGTGAGGCCATTTGGCTGGAGAAAGGCCCAAAAGATTTTTTTTTTGGGTGGATAATCCCTTCAAGCTTCCAAAAAGGCCTCATTTACAGTTTTCTTTCTCCATGCTTCATCACGCTCTCCTGCTGTCTCTCTCACTTCCCTTCTATCGCAATCTCTCCCTCCTGCCCACCCCTCCATCCGCACCCATTCTGTCTCTCTCTGCCTAACCCTCTGCGCATCGGGAGCAGACAGTGGCGCTCATTTCACTTGGATTAATCCCCTCTCACTTTCTTAAAGACTTCAATTACTGCCTCCTCTATTTGCGGCTCATCTCTGCTAATGCCTGTATCTCCCTGGCCAGGGCTTATACTGACAAGCAGGCAGAGGGACACACACACACACACACACACACACACACACACACACACACACACACACACACACACACACACACACACACACACACACACACACACACACACACATAGATAGAAATACACACACACACAGACGGCTTTTCCTTCCAGAGCTGACCCAACCATCTCTGCTATTTCGCTAATATGCACATGCACACATATGCTCACATATAAACAGATGCAACAAAAAAAGAGGGTATTCTCGATAAACTACTCTGGGACTAAAATCGGATGGGTGCTGATGAGCAGGGTTGGAGTAATACAAGGGGGGACTAAATGAGCATAAGCTTTGGCAGACTCAGACATATTGGCACAAAGAGCGCAGGGCACAAGTCATGTTAAATCTTCTCCCCCTCTTCTCTCCATCTTCCTGCTCTAATCTCCTCTCTCTCAAATTTTTCTCCCCACCCTGTAAACTGCACCCGCTCTTCCAATCTCCCTCGTTCTCTTCTCGTTTGCTCTTTTTCCCTTCGTCTGACTCACATCCTTGACGACGTGAACCTTGTTTGAAGTCGAGTTGCTCCCGTCTAACTGGCGGTTGCAATTACAGACTCACCAGGACGCAGGATGCTGTTGTTTTTCGTTTTACTATGACTAGAAAAGAAATGGTTCTCCAAGGTCAGATAGGAGCTCCTTCACTCCACTCAGCGAAAACCAGGGCCTTTGTGTGGGCTTCAATTGGCATCATTACAATAATTACAGGTGAGTGGAGAGGAGACCAGCAAAGAAGAAAGACTATTTCAATCTCCATTTTTACTTTTTCTAGCTGTGTTTATCAGTAAAGGTGGAATCCAAGGTAAAGACAAGATTTCTTCCCAATAGAGAGAATTAAAGAGTCGAACCAAGAGTCTCAAAACATGAGGACAGGCTTATTCACAGTTTTTGGCTTTATGTGTTTATGTCTTTGATAAATATCTCCTTGATTTCATTGTATCAGAGAAACACACCGCATATTCTTCCACATATCACCGTTTGCTTGCTAATTAAGGTAATTCCAACTAAAATTACACAAACAAAAAAGCAAATGAGGAAAATCTTAACTGAAGGTGAACAGAAAGGAAGACTGGGATGAGAGAAAAAAGAAAAACTGGATAAATGAGGGCTAGAGGAGATGGTCAGGATGCAAGAGGGGAAGAGATATAGACGAGACAGCAAAGTCTCAAGGTTTTTTGCTGGTGAACGATGAGGGATGTCAGGCGAGCCGGCGTTCAGCCAGGCAAGCAGGCTGGCTGGCAGACTGGGTGGGTGGCGAGGAGGTGGAAGAGGGGAGGCCACTCGTCGCTCCTCTGTTGGGCTGTGATCAGGCGTCCCTCAGGGAGCAGTGGCCTCTTTGAGTTATATGTCCCTTTAATAATCCATCTGGGGCGCAGTGCACTCGGCCAGGCCCATAAAGACCTGATTTATTCCCTCACTGGAGATGAGAGGACCTGGCGATGCTGGGCGGAAAGCAGGGACTGCTGTCAGGAGATAGAGCTGATGGACGGCCTGCAGCTCCATTGAACACCCACCACAACCCTCCACCCTCTAGCAGAGAGCACCCTTTCGTAGCCCACCCCTACCTCTCATTCTCCACCTTGACTCCTCTCATATGGAGTTAATAAGACTTTTTATAGTCGCTCAGTAGGAGCGGAAATGTACTTCTGTTTCATCCTCCTGCCTGTCAGTTCCTATACTTGCAGTCGTTTAAAAGTGTGCCGGTAATTTGCATTTCGCCGCATCATGCTTTAAAGCATCTCTAGGAGCCTGTCCAAACAATTTGGCAATGTGCTGATTGGTGCAGCGAACTTCTCCGTTGTGCTCTGCATCTCATTTTGGCTGCAGCAGTATTTGGCAGACAACCATTAGTTTTGTCTTCTGAATAATCAAGTAAGAACAAAATATGGGTATTTTTCCGTGCTGGTTGTAGAATAAAGTGATGGGGTGTCGATCAAAGCAAACTGGGAGAGAAGTTGGAGGGATGAATTGAACATTGAATGAAGGAATGGAGTGAAGAAGAGAACAGGCACAGCAGAAAGGGGCTGTTAGAGCAGTGTGTCTGGGACCACAAAGCCCCCAACACCGCTAGACAGATCATATCACACACACACACACACACACACACACACACACACACACACACACACACACACACATCCAGCCTTTGCTTATGTCTCAGCAGGCTTTTAGGGGCACCAGCGTGGAAACATTACTACAAACACCTGTCTCTGTTAACACTCAGGGAGCCTTTCTATTACTGAGAAGCAAAGTGTTGCATGTCAGACGTACCACAGTGAGTTAAAGGCTTATACCTCTGCTCTTCTTTCCTTATCCTTAAATCTCCTATTTACATTAGAATTCATATCTCCATCCCTTTATCATGCTAAGCTCAAATTCACACTCCAATGTCACCTTCTATTTCTATCTCCATGGCTAATGTGCCCATTTGTTCTTAAAAGTCTTCACCCTGGCTGATCACCCCTGATTGCCTTCTTATTTGAGCAGCCTGCCCTGTTTCTCTCCATCCCTTCCTTTCTCTTTTCCTCCTTCCCTCCCTCTACTCCATGGATCATAACCCTGCTTTAGATAGCTTTCATTTCTCCAGCTTTTCAAAGCTCAAGTCTTAAGCATATGAACTTCTGAAGTGGCTTGAGCTGGCCCCGTATATCTTTTATTCCACTTTGAATGCTAATGCCTAGATTTGAAGTAACTTTGCTCAAAGCAGCTTGCACTCTCTTTGCCACTCTGCTGCTGAATTTGGGACGGTAGCCTATTTGATCCCACCGGAAGAGAGAAGTCTACAGGCCTCTGCCTCAACCCGCCTGCAAGTCTGACTTTGCTGAGGGAACTAATACATATACTATACGTGGTTTATGTATAGTTTTTCATCCTTAGCAGTTTCTTCTGAGTTGGTTTCTGCATTATCTTCTGAGTTATACAGTTTGGGCTGCACCACACCGCAATTTCAAGTTTCATTTTTATGTCAACAGCCCTACACATTCCAGTTTCATGACTTTTGTTATCTGCACAGCTCTTTTGAAGTTGCAGGTTTGAGTTCGGAAAGAGGAAGAGGAACTGACTACGGTGAATTAGAGTGGAGTGAATAATCAGGCCCATTTCTGTTTACTCCTTTCTCTCATCTCTCCTCTGTCTACCTTCGTCTTCTGCTGCCCATAGCATGTTCATTTCTCATTTGTAATTCAGATTTCCTGGCGTAGTTCAGCAAGAGAAAGAGCATTGCCTTATTGGATGTCAAAGGACTTAGCCTACAACAAGATCAGCCACCCGCTCACGTCTACCCTTTCCCCACTTTTCTTTTATTAATGATGTTTAATCACCCCATTTCTCTCCCCAACCCTCAAATCACCTGCAATTTATGACCTTTAACTTTCTCATTATATACATATTATATTATAGAATATCTCTTCATCTCTTTATCTTTGTCCTTCTATCCTCCCATCTGTCCTTCACCAATTAGACATAAATTGTAATTACCATAATTTTTGGTTTTATATTTTATTGCTCGGCTTTTGCTCAATTTTGTTTTATCTATCTAACCTTTATTTATCCAGGAGAGTCCCATTAAGATTAAAATCTCTTTTTTGAGGTCGTTCTGGCCAAGACAGCAGCAGAAAAGTTTCACATTATAAAAGTACAAATAACCGACAGACAACAAACAGCAAATATCATCGAACAATGCATTAGCACTGTAGTTCAGTAACAGGATAGTCAAAGTTCAAATAGTCCTTAATCCTGACTATAAAATAATCTAGTTTAAAGTGTCTTTGCTGTCCTTGCTATCTCTCCCACCTGTTCTACCTCTCATACCTGCACTTTGTCTCTGGAGATTACATTTTTTACATTACCTCACTGTTAGTTTCTCTGTTTGCTCCCATTCACAACTTGTCACCTCCAAGGCCCTGTAAGGTCTAAATCTCTGTGTTCCAGCTTGTCTGCTGTGAGTAGTTGTGTGTTAGTGTGATACTGCAGGGCCTTGGCATTGAACAACTAAGTGACTGTTGCAGGCTACAGCTATTTCATTTGCAGAGGGAGAAGACTGGGGCAGTGTGTCAGTGGTGGTGAGAGGATGAGCTCTCGGGCAAGGAGACAGAGGAGAAGAGCCATGTCGCTCTCTCTCTGTCACTCTTCCAGGCCTGACTGAGGGCTCTGTGTGCCGTCTTTTCTAAGTGGCATTAGGCCATGAAGTTGAGCACTCTCTTCCTTCCATGTGCTACAGTCATCGGTCGTGTCTCCAATGACCTGCTGAGGGACATACTTGAAATGAAGAGTCCTCAGAGACACGCCACAGAGATTTTTTTTTTTTCTAATGAAGACTAAGTATGTCTTAAAGCTGAAATGTTGTTGTTTTCCCCCTGAAACAGTTAGCGAAAAGACCCCAGCAGCAGTTGGTGTACTTCTCCACTTTCAGCATTAAAGTCACTCTTGATCTACAAGGAGGAGTTCTTGAGTGAGGTGGAGGCTTCTTTCCTGTAAACAAGCAATTATACACACTCAGCATGCAGAGAGGGACTACACTGTCTGTCAATAGCTACTTAAGGCTGTCACAGAAAGTGGATGTAAGAAGTGTCGGCCATAAAGCGTAAATCTCCAGCAGAGAGAGAGAGAGAGAGAGAGAGAGAGAGAGAGAGAGAGAGAGAGAGAGAGAGAGAGAGAGAGAGAGAGAGAGAGAGGAGTAAAAAGATGAGTTTAGCATAAGCTGAAATTAAGCTGGCAATATAGGACATCCAAATATCTCTGGCTCTGGGTGCATCATTAGGCAGAAAGAGAGCCAGCAAGTGCAGCAATGCCACTGTCGAGAAGAAGCAGCATATCGACCATAATGTGTCATCCATATTCTGACAATCTGTGCGTATGATGGACAGTAATGGGAGGTGAGAAGGGTGTTCGGTATGTATATATGGTATATGGTATATCGGTGCACATGCGTGCTTCAACATATACGTCTATCCACATATGAATATCTTCCTGCAAGTGCAGTATTTCAACATGCTTTTTTTCTTAAAGGGGGAAGAGGGGTGTATATGTATTCCCTGCTGATGCTACTCACCTCCTTGCTCACAGAGCTGTTGGGCCAGAGCATCCTTGAAAATGATCTGTCCCCGGTGTGTTGCTGTGGCTCTGAGAGAAGCAAGAGAGAGAAAGAGAAGGAGAAAAAGAGCATTAACACAAACAGCACTTATGGGAAAGTTAACTAGTCTGTTCTAAATATATGAAGATCAATCTAGCGCAGATGGCATAATTTCCCTCGAAACCAAAATGTGTTAAGGCATCCTCCATAAAAGAGGACATTTTCTGAGGTTCATTATGATGTGACTTGGAGGTAAAAAACAACAAGAAAAAACAAGCCTATCTGTCAATGCTGATGAGACAAGGGACCGGCAAACCTTTTGATATGAAGTGCCATTTTTAAAGTTTCTCTTTAATCAGTGCGCCATATCAACATGAAGATTAAAATGAAGATTAACTATGATACCACGCCAAGCAGCCCTCTCCAACAGATCTGTAATTTTATTCCATCCATATAGGTATACGTGCACAGCAACATTATTTAAAAGCATTCTCCTTTGATTTATTATTATACAAGCATTGACATTTCCTTAACAACAACATTTTGTGTGCTCATATGGTATCAAATAGAGTGTGGGTTATCCAATATCTTCCAATATCATCAGTTCCCTGCACTGCCATACTGCACTCTTGCATGCCAGTGTAAATCTAACGGTATGTTGCGTGCTGAATGCATGGAATGCAATACGAATTTCCTTCCGGTGGCCATGAAATGAATTATTTATTTGAAAATGGAGAGATCTTTAACAATCTAAGAGGGTGAAATAGCAGGTTCAGTGGTGTCTTTTACGCAGACACTGAGACATGCTCTGCTGTACTGTGACCATGTAGAGAGAGATCTACTCTCATTTGCAACAGCCGATTCTAGTAAAGATGGAAACTAACAAAGCAGCTCTCAAGTCAGAACTGTCATTCCTTACTATGAGAATGATAAACAACCACAATACTACTACTAATAATAATAATTAAAAAAATAATGATAACAAAAGAAATATAGTAATAATAAGTTGTTATAATGTCAAAAACAGTGGATAATAGTAATAGTTTGAAGTGTGAACAACATGAAAATAACATCCCATAACTCGGACACAGGGGGGAGATTGAGGTGGAAAGAGTATGGAATGAGCTGCAATTTTCAGAGAGTCCTTGAAATGAGTTATTGGAAAAAAAATAATAAAGTTTTACAGCCCAGAGCCCTTGTAGCTCCTTCTAGTCAGTGACAGCAGCAGAAAGGGTTGTGTAGAAGCCCCATGGAGGAAAGTTCTGTGCAAGGGGAGACAACACTACGTTTTAAGATGACTAGTAAAATCAGTTTTACACAGTCCGACAGTATAACCTGCATTTTCCCCACATAATACACAGAGGGAAACAATTGGAGTGGGTTTGAGGTCAAAAACATAAAGCAGACATGACGTGTTTCCTCACCTACTGCTTGCAGTTTTGTCCATAAAGGAGAGGAGAGCAGAGTCTTGTCTCATCTGTCTGGCTCCCTGACAAATTTCTAATGTTGTAATTTGGCTTTGCTATTAATTATGAACATCATCTGTGGCCTGTAAATCTGAGCAGGCTCACGCTAAAACACACACTGACACAGAACTATCAGTGCCACCCACATACAGTGAAAAAGTCCCTTCAAGGAGCACTTGTGGAAATAAAAGGCCTCTTTTCATGGTTTCTGCCATGTAAGGACACACTTGTGAGACTCACACTGTTGTCTCAGTGTTCAGGATATTCCCAGGATCCAGAGGCATTACACAACATTTCCTTTTATCTAAGTCAAACCAATAAAATGGAGCTCTGAATAACCTCATTGTGATTTCAAATTCACTGTACGTCAAACTCTATGGAAGCAATCCAGACAGTTGTATGAGTGCTGTGCCACACCCAGTCAATCTATTTCACGTTACAACACGGACCTAGAAGATGATGAGAACATTAAAAATGAGCTAAACTTTATACGCAATGTAGTGTGTGCCCGAGTCACTGAGTCCCACATCCATTCTGCAGACTTTCTCCTCCTGCTGCTTCAGTCCTCTTTCCTTCTCTACAGTCTCATGTGGCTTTTGCCTCGCGCCTCCCAACTCCACCCCACCCCGGCCCACCATGCAGACTCAGGCCTTTTATGGGTGCCAAGGCATTTACACGTTCATCCCATCCCATGAATAATGAATAGGCCCCTCATCAATTAGTAAAGAGCTCTTGTGCCTTTGTAGCGCTGGGGAGAAAACATACTTAATTACGCTCATATTTCAGAATTGGGTGAAAACTAATTTGAGTTTGGTATTTATGAATAAAAGATGGCGCGTAACGAACAGCGGGTGGGGATGTAGGAACAAGGCTTTTAAATATTTACCAAACACAGTCTCAGCTCAAGTTCACTAAACAGATTCTGTTAAGTGCCAGGGGACAGGGGGCTCTCTCAAAGAGCACATTTGACCGAACATACATGTTTTTCACACACTAAATACACACACACACACATCTGTGACAGTAAACTTTAACAAATGAAGCAGATACGCCAGTAAAAGTCCTGCATTCCATTGCATAAGTATTATCAACAAAATGTACTTATTACGCAGAATGGCTCGTCAAAATGATTTTATTAAATATTTGATTTTGGGATTTTCTCATCACTGATGCATAAAAACATTTTAATGTTGTAGCTGGTCGTGGTGGAGCTAGCTTGAACTATTTGATAGACTGTTGTGTATATAATCTGTAACAATGTATCAAATTTGATAAATAATACATTTTGTTGGTAAAATCTTAATCCGAAAAGCAACTGTCCGATAAATGTAGTGGAATAAAAAGAATACTCAAGTAAAGTAAAGGTACCTCAAAATTGTACATAAGTAGAATACTTCAGCGAATTAACTTAGTTACTATAATACCACTACAAGGTAAAAGCTGTGTTGTAATTTTGAGAGTGGTCTTTTTAAAATGCAATTATGCAGAAGTGCCTTTGAAAATACCAGAAGCACTTGTCTGTTTATAATTATGTTGTTTTCTTTCCCTCCAATAAATACAAAGGCATCTTCTACACAATGACAGAAGAGATATTTTGAGTGGGAACGAATGTTTTTCCTTTGAAAGTGTGTGTTTGTGTTTGAGTGGTTTGACTGCGTGTGACTTAATAACGTGTATGTCGTTAAAACAGTAGCCAGGAGAGGGCATTTAGTCTGAGCCGGAGAGTGTGTGATCATCGTAGCGCGACGCCAGCGTCTGTCCTGCCATCACACTCCAGTGGCTCCTCAGCGTGTGTCTCTCATTACCGCCTCCACTCTGGGAGCCGCACACGCACACACATGCACAAACACACCTACACACACACACACCTACACACACACACACACACACACACACACACACACACACACACACACACACACACACACACACACACACACAACCTCACGCACACATATGACGAACAGCACTGATACACACAAAACATTTATTAAACATCTAAATGTTAATTTGACTTTCTTTGGGGGGAAAAAGCAATTAAGGCCCTTAACGTGTTGGTGTTTTTTTTTTTTTTCTCCTCTCTCCAACACTCTGAATCAAACGAGGGATCATTCATCTTGTGAAAATAAGTGTCATCCTCTACCCTCTCATTAGTCTAGAGGAGCAAATCTGAGAGATGGGAAAGAGGGAGGGATTGAGGAAGATGAAGAAAAAGAGGCGGATTGAGTGAGAGATATGGATAAATTGAGGGGGAAGGGAGAGGAGGGGGGTGGGGATTTGGTCAGTGGAGATAGAGACAGGGGTTAGATGGCCTTGTCTTTCAAAGTCCACAATCTGCTGTCAAATAGCGAGGCATACGAGATCCAGTCCACACGGACACACACACACACACACACACACACACACACACACACACACACACACACACACACACACACACACTCCAAGCCACATATGAGCTTTAACATGTATGCAGATGGACAGGCTGTCACTCAAAGAGCTCCCAAAAGGCCCTGGAGTGGGTAATTACCAAGCATGTCTTCCATGTTAGATTACATGTTGCTGTCGGCCATAAGTATCCCTCAGGAGCAAGCTTGACAGTTTCCTGCTAACCACACACACACGCACACACGCACGCACGCACGCACGCACGCACGCACACACGCACACACACACACACACACACACACACACACACACACACACACACACACACACAGCGGGGATGGTTGATTTACCCTAGAGCTGTATACATGCAGATAAATATAGAGACTGCTATCTTAAAGACACAAATATGCACTGAATACTGACCACACAGATAAACCTTTTTTAACTGACTTTATGTAAAGGGAGGTGAAAAATGTAATTTTCTCCCTCCACACAAACTACTTCATGTGAGGTTCTGAAAACACACACGTTGCCTCGCTCTTTTTCCCTCGTTAGACGACTCTCTCCCATCCCGTTCTCCTCAAATCCCAATTAAAAGCCAATTTTCTCTCCCAGCTCACTAGGCTTGTTGGTAATCATGATTAATATGAGGAGCTTCAATGGGGTGCAGTTCCAGTAGCCAGCACTGATTTGGTGCATTTGGACCTAGCCCTTAAAATAATACACCCTAATTGGTTGATTTATCTTCCACGTTGAGGA
This sequence comes from Cebidichthys violaceus, assembly GCF_023349555.1. NCBI lineage: Eukaryota > Metazoa > Chordata > Actinopteri > Perciformes > Stichaeidae > Cebidichthys > Cebidichthys violaceus. The sequence continues at coordinate 7,286,705 of NW_027176483.1, forward strand.
CCAGCTGTGGTTATGGCACAGCAATCAAGGACAACAGGTAAAAGAATGGAGCGGCAGGAAGATGGAGAAAAGAAGACAGGACAATGAGAGTCAGAGGGAAGAATTCACTGCTTAAGAAAATCACTGAGGAGCTTCGATGAAATGTAAAGTAGTTTCTTGATTTCGACCCAGCCTTGATATTTTCACACCAATCAGGGCCTGAAGAGGCGCGGCTGGCTTCTTGGAATCACATTACTCTGTCCCCCATCCCCCTCCCTCTGACCCTAAATTAATTAATTGAAAAAGGCTCTTGGAGAACATGCAAATTTAATGAAGCTCCACAGAGGAGGGATTTGGGAGTTGTTTGGCAAATTACCTGCTTGTTAGCACAGGGTCATAGAGAGTTATTAGAGAGCTCCAAATACAGCCCGAAGAAGCGCAGTTACTGCTCAGTATACAGCCAAGAGAAGAGCAATTGGCCTTGACTACTGTTAGTTAGTAATAATTAGGGGGATTAGGAAAACAACAGCAGTTAGGAGTAAATATGTGAGGAAGAAAAAAAAAGAGCTGGTTCTAAAAGAAGCTGTTGTTAATTTAGCCCTCAACAAGGACTTCAAAAATTGATATCTGAGAAAATCAGCCTCTTAAAAACCTTTGTCTCCCTTGCTCACTTTCTCAGCGAGGGTCAGACTAGGACAAGAGGGGGAGAAAGAGAATAATCTACCATATTGACACAGAGTCAACAACAGAGAGATGAATCCCTATAACAAGTCATGTCTGTAATTTATCAGTCACATTGAAGCACAATTGCAAGGACAGACGGCGCAGAATGTGAACAAATACTTTCTCAAAAAATACATCTGGAGAAGACCCCCTCTCCCCTGAGCATGGTTCATTTTGCTGCATTCATAATCAAGCGCCTTCTTTTTCAATCTCCACGCTCCATTTCATCTTAAATTGATAAGGAGGTCAACGTCCCAGCAGGTGGGGTGGTGACCTCCTGATGAGAGTCTGTGATGGTGGTGCAGCGCAGATGTGATGGAGACAATTTGAGGCAGTATTGATCAGAGCACTGATGTGTAATATGGATATATATGTGTGTGTACATGTGTGTGCATGTGTGTCTCTGTGTACATAGGTGTATGTATTTCATAACAGGGGTCGTGGACCGTCCCTGGGGAAATAAGACAATATCATGGATGCGGAGACCTTTAGGGTGAACAGCAACAGGAGTCTGTGATCTGTTGAGCAGCGCATGGGGTTGCCTCTAAAAGTTTGATTTACTGTTAAATTCTGAAAAAAATGAAACATTTTAAAAGTTTAGGAGAAGTTAAAAAAGCGGGGAATATGAGAGATATAAGAGTTGCTGTCTTGTATATATATAACGTGTGATATATGAAAATTGGAATTATATGGGTGGGCTGTGTCATATTTGCAGCTCTGGTCGGTTTGTGGGCTGGATTTATGTGCTCTGTCATGCTTCACATTTCTACCTCATATTTTTGTACCTACAATGCCAAAATGCGATCACCTTGAACCAATCATTCATGTTCCCTGGTTCCTCAATGTCTCCAGTGAATCTGTCCCACAGCCACAGGCTACTGTGGAGCTTTAATGATGAGGGGAGCTCATTAACCAGTGATCTTATGTTAAAACGGAACAGAAGATTGACTTGAAAAATAGGAAATCAATGGAGAAGACTAATACTCAGAGAATTGAGGCGCTGGGTGAGATAGGTCATCTGTCAGCCTGATGTCTGAACTCTGACCTTTCACCTCTGATTAATATAAAAAGCTGTCCGTCAGAATCACCAAACTGCATGAGCATAAGGACACATTATTGTCATGAAATGCAAAGGTCAAAGGTCCAATTGTAATTGATCACTTTATTTATGATTGAATTGTCATGTTTCCAAAAAAGGACACATGCACCTGAAGCTATTGTAAGAGTATAAATATGAACTGGCCTCTCATGGCCCTGAATGATCTCTAGTTGGTGGGCTCTGACTTCTTAGCAGCATGGATGACAGCTGCCTGCTACGAGTTGTTAACGCACATGGAGTCAAGTTGGCTAAGAGCGATGCGCTCTGAACAAAAGCAGCCAAACCGGGTTGTGTTAACATGCAGCCACGTACTATGCAATACTGTAGTGTGCATCTCACAAACGCCATGATCACACAGACCTGCCTACTTTGAACAGATGGCAGTATCAACAACACAACAACAGTCGGCATAATTACAGCACAGGAACCATTCCTTTTAGATTATAGCTAACAAGACAAGAGAGTGTTTGAGTGCCCACGTCCCCTTCCTCACTCTATTTGGATTTGTCCTCCTAAGTGCTTCTACAAGTGGCTTCAAACTGTCTCAGAGTCCACAAAGGAAACACAGGTAGCAGAGATGTAGAAATAAAAAAATAAAAATAGTAATAGCAGCAGTAAATAAGTATTTGCAAACAAATGCACATATACACAAATGCACATAAACACACAAAGGCATGGCATGCAATAACTTAAAGGAAGAGTGTGCCATTAGATCCGCAGACATACGTCTCCTCTGGGGAACATTTTGGGAAGGAGAATCACATTAATTAAAGCAAACTCCAACCAGGCAACTTTCTTAGTCCCACACGGGGACAGTACAAAACACTAGAGCTGAAAAACACATCTCACACACACACACACACACACACACACACACACACACACACACACACACACACACACACACACACACACACGTGTGTATGCAAATACACCCAGATACACCCAGGTAGCACCCATCCACAAGCAAGACTTTTGCACAGTGCTAAGAGTTGTTGAATATGTTCCTCTGAAGGTAGCTGTTGTAACAGATAAAATGCCATGGACGCATGCGCCCGCTCACACACTACGCTGACTGCCTTGGGGCTGTAAGTGAAGCAGAATAAAGGCAAAGAAAGGACGAGACACACCAGTGCATCCGTGCATTCGCCAGAGGAAGCTATTAACCATTCTCACCTCTACTAAGTGCAGCAAAGCATTCAGTAGATTGTGTAGTGGCGTGGACTGTCTGTCTGAGCAAGAAGAATAAAAAGTGGGGCACAGCTGTGTTTTATGCAATCATTAAAGCCTGAGTTATTTTTTTTATGTTTTGTATGTAATAAAAGGTTTGATCTTGGCCCACAGCTTCACTGTGATAGCTGCAGGTTTAACTTCTGAGAGTGTATCAAATTAGGGCTGCAACTAATGATCACTTTTATTACAGATTAATCTATTGGCTATTTTTCTTTAATTAATCATTTAATTCATTGTTAAGTTTGTAAAATGTCAGAAAATATAAATAAAATTGCTCATTACAATCCCCGATCTAAAGGCAACATGTTAGTTGCCAACTAACATCTTCAATTAACAGTGATATGAAACAGAGAAACTGCTTGTTCCTGTATTTAAGAAGATGGAACCAGCAGAAGTTTGTTGGCATTTTGCTCGATAAACAACAGGAATGATACAATCAATTTCTAAATTGTTGCTGAATAATTTTCTGTTGATCGCTTGGTTTGAGTTTGAATTGTTTTGTTGGTGTTTACTTATGGATGTACATGTGTGTGTGTGTGTGTGTGTGTGTGTGTGTGTCCTCCCTGTTCCTTCACTTCCTCTCCTCTCCTCCTCTCTTCCAAGGCCTCCCCTTCTCTTTAGGTGGCAATTTACAGCCGCCCAGAAAATGAGTTCTTCTGGGTGCCAACGTCACTGCACTCCATCACACTCCCGCCAGTGATCTGTTACCAGGAACACTCCCACAATATCGCCCATAAAACTGCTCACAGGCCCTATATTAATGCAGTGGCAGACCAGCTCCAGCCCTGTGAAGGACATAGGATGTCTGTGCCTTTAATTTTAACACTCATGGACACTGGAAAATGGTCCGTGTATCAATCAGGGCAGGGATACTATGGGCAAGGACAGGACATTGCATTATTTACATGTTGTATGGTCAAGACGAATGTCCTTTCACCTACACCCATATTTTTAAGTGATTGGACGATTTGCTATAAAACTGCACTTCTTAGGTGAGCTAATTTATAATGAAATAATAATCATAATAAAAATATGACAGGGAACAAAATTGACAGTTGTCTGATCACATGTCGACCTCAAGAGGAATAGTACTGACATATCAGCGCTGGAAAAAAATAATATAGCACCCAACGTGGCCCTGGCTTTGGTCACAAGGGCCTCTCCTGTTGAATTCCTCCCAGTGTCAGGTCACTGAACCCTACTGGTGGAGACGGGAGCTGTGAACTGGAACAGGGTGCAGTAAGTGTGTTTGGGTGTGTTTGAAAGGAGCAGTCTCCCGCCAGCTGGAGTGTGACTGGCTGACTTTGATAAGGTCAGCCGCAGGGGCCCCTATTGTCATACAGTTGTGGCCCCCTGCCAGCCACACTGTCATCAGCACTGGCACACTGCTGCTCCATGGTTTACACTCGCACGCAAACACACAGCACACGCATGGACGGCACACAAATACTGAGGAAACACACAATCCTCGTAAGCTGACACACGCTCAACAGCAAATGTGTTTGCTGGCAGACAAAAAAGCCAGTAAATCTGTTTGGCTCTGTGGATATTGTGTAAATGGCAGCTCCACTTCAACAAATTCCCCAGCTGAATCCCTTTCTGTCAGTCTGTCCATAAAAGTCTTTGTCTGATAGTCTATCGTGTCCCTCCAGAAATTCATTGAGGAATTTTTATGAGTACTGCCAAAATGTTTAATTTAGTCGTGTTTTTTTATGAAACATTGATGTGCAATTTGCAACGTCTTTCAAATCTTGAAAGAGGATGACTGGTAATTCAAAAAAAATAAAAAATAAGGGATTAGTTTGCAGTTTGATTTGACTATCCAAGCATTACAATTATATGATGACAACAATGATTCATTTTCAGATTTCATTTTAAAAACACACCTGGCTGTGAGAATTACCCTCGTCAAATATACAAATACTACAATGTATGTGGGGGTATGTGGTGCTGTGACTTTGCATGGGCAGAGTTACTGGAGTCCTCCCTCTTCCTCTACACTTTTCCAGCAACAGCTGCTAATTGCATTTTGACTAATTATCAGCTTGAGGCTGTAAATCACCAGCAAAGAGAACTAGAGGGAAAGACAGTTAGAGGATGTTTCTAACAGATAGAGATGGAGAAAATGATGAACAGCATGGAAAAAACAGAAGAAGGGGGAATGAAAATGAAAAAAGGGAAAGACCAAGGCTGTTCTCAAATGTGTGAAGCTCGATCTTTTCCAACTTGGGCCCATCAAACAACATGTAAGCTTCAGGGAAACACAGCAAGTCAAGCCCCACGTATGGGTTTCTCCTTGTGGCAAACAAATATTCTCCCAAACTGTAGGGGGCAGTGTATCAAAAACTCATGTCTACAGGATGGTTTCCACCCACCTGTGGATAGAAAATGACACTTGCAGATGCGTCAAGCATAAATCAGGCATACCGTGTGCACAAATGAAAAGACAGATAGAAAGAAAGCTTAATAACCTCTGCAGTATCCTTGAGCCACCGGTGTCTGCCCAAAAGTTTGTTGAAGTTGGCTAAAAATCCAAATCAAACCCTAAAAGAAGGCATTGCTCCTAACTAATGCGTATGTGTAATGCCACAGAAGAAGAGCATCATGTGAACCAGAGTTGTTCTATAAAGTGAATGTGTGTGTGTCTGTATCACACCCATCCTCAGGGAATGGGTGGATCTGTTCAACCACTCACACATTTTCCAATGAGATGAGGAACCAAGCCCATTGAATGAGAGGATGGGGATATTTCCCTTAATTGTCAGCAGGGTAAACACACACACATTCACACCTACCATTGCACAGGCCATGTCAAGCAAGGTACAGTACTACCACACACATACACACTATCTCTGTCCCCAGTTTAACCTCTTTCCAGTCGTTACGCATGCTTTGTCTGAGAGGATGGCCTTTTCACATCACTTTCCGTGACTCAGAGAGAAAACAACGCCCATGATGTCAGCTGATAAATCTCACTCAGGCTTACTGGGTCAATATGCAGCCACACAACATTAACGGATATTTATATAACAGTTAACGACTTCCATGCCTGAGTTAGACACCGGACAGCTGTTAAGGTCCGAGCCTGCATCTCAACTACTCATCATATACACTCCCACATGACTTACAGAAAGTTGACACAGCCAGTGCCAGGTGGCGGGGCGATCCAGACAAAGCTGAAGCTGGTGGAGGGCTGGTGGCTGACATGGGAAGCGACCACACTGCAAACAAACTGGGTTCCACCAAACTGGCGCTCTGGCATCACACCTGGAGGAGGGAGGAGAAGAAGAAGGGACAGAGAAAGTTAATTTAAATTGTGTTTGTGAAGGGGGTAAATGTAATAAAGACTAAAAAATGTTTTGATTATTATCACATTTATTATTCGAGACATTTTACATCATTTTAGTTTTTCTTGAAGTAGCAGCTCGTTTCCATTTGTTTTATTGTGTGTTATAGGTTAGAGTCATTAATCATAGTGCATGTCATGTCAGCTTTTTATCTATCTGCTTTAAATGTTACATTATCATTATTTGGTAAGCCCCTTTAAGAGATTGTGTTTTTATAGCCTGCCAGTGGTGTGTGTTAAACAGCCTTCCGAACAACATTGCCTTCATGAAATGCATTGTCAGAAAGCCACACCCAACGACAAACAATTAATAAAACATGGATGTGGTGTAAAGTATTACATTTAATTCATGGTGTCTTCTTTTTGGTTGCCAACTCTCATCGGTTTCCAATCAGCAGATTTAAAAAATGTACCCACACTCCACTACATTACTGCACACTCAGCAATACTTTCACAAAATGAAAACACAATAATGATGTTCACTGTGATGGATTACCAAAAGTGTCTCAAGTAAGTCTGTTCGGGTTGGTGAGGAAATGAAAATCATATACAAATAAAAAATGTTATTCAGTGAAAGGTGATTTGCAGCAAAGTACAATCTATCAGCTTGTATGGAATTAAAATAGTGCAATAATATTTGTTAAGACACAGAGCACGAAAAGGGAAATACATCATAAAGTATCAAATCAGCATAAGTCTGAAACTAATGCATAAAGTGACGAGCCAATGGTTTGTACCAGATACAGTAGGAGAGAGCCACAAGGACCTGCATGATATAAGAGTATTGATATCTATACCAATGTCTTGATGTCTTCCTCCCTTCTTTTGTTTTTTTTCCCTCATTTCTTCCCTCACTCGTTTGATCTCGTGTCATTCTATTGTTTCCCTCCACCGGCATCATAGTTGTCTTTTTCTCCTTCATTGCTTCCTGCCTCACGCTCACTTCTCATCCATTTCTTCTTCTTCTTTTTCCCTCTCTCCTGCTCTCCTTTCATTAGTTATTTTCTCTTGACCCTCTCCTCCTTCTCTCCCTCCCCGTGAGCTTACACTACCTAGCGGTGCTCTTATTGATGACGGTCTGTGTCCGGCTACGATTGCACCGACGGAATGACATCATGTCACATAATCTTTTCTTCATATCACAGAGGGCAAGGGCAGGACACCGCCAGACTCATTAATCACTGCGCAGACACACAGAACAGTTAAATAATTCACTGTAGCTGAACAGCAGTGTTGGCAAAGAGGCGTCCAAACTGAGCCGGAACAATCACAAATGCAAACACAGCTTAACTATGAATTTGCACAAACACGTGTGCATCTCCCAGACAGCAATCTGAGCATTTGTAATCATTTTAAAACACTAAGTCAACATAGTGTGGTCCGGTGCTCACAGAGCAAACACATTCAGCCGGTTTAAAAATGTATGTGACGTCCCATCTGTGCATGAAGATGTGCTCTGAGCTGCAGCGCTCTGGTGGCTGGCCTCTGCTCTACATAACCTGCGAACACAATACTCTCCTCTCCTCTCCTTAATCATAACTCCGCTCACTGAAAACCTAATCAGCAATGATTAATAACATCGGCGCTTTAATATCCCTTGAATCAATGTGCAAATCAATATGTAAAGATTGTGTGTGCGTGCGTGTGGTTCAAAACTAATTATTTAAAGATAAATAATTCCGCCCATTTTCTGACAGTAATGAATTTGACCGCACAGATTGCATCCATAAATACACACAATGTCGACAGCACCATAAATGTTTCTGTTAAACTCTGCCAGCTGCTTGTGTGTATTGGTGTGTGTGTGCTCATTTGTACCGTTGCATGAAATTTATGTTGATGTGTGTACGTGTGTGCCACGGGACAAACAAACCAAGTTATCATTGCTGTCGGACAAAAAAACTACACGAAAAACAAGCTTGTTTTTAAATTGAGCACCATGCATTTATTTGTTTACCCTGTGGGCTTTGCAAAGGTTTTCTTGTTCTCATCATGGCGAGACACATGAAACTCTTTAACTAGAGTTCAAACTGAATAATCATCAAAGCTACATGATTTAAAAGGTTTCACGTGACAAAAAACGTATTGTATCATTATGTTTGAGTGCATGCAGCGCGTGGGCCCCGTGTGTCAGATTTACGAGGTGTCGAGCAGAGCAGCCTTTTACATTGCTAAGGAGCTGCTGGTGTGTAACAACAGACCGAGATGTAATCACCCACTAATAGTACTGCTGTTCTCCAATCACCTCTCGGCTACAACCTCTCCGCGTAATGACCGCGATTTACTCTTAAGCAAACACATACACACTCACACAGAAACACACATAACTGTCTCGGGTTATTGCAATGTTGTTTGCCTGGGAAAGATCTCCTCAGCACCCTATCTTTACCGCCGACAGACAGGAAAGCAGAAATTGCTTCTGTGCTGTTGGTACATAGGAGTCAGGCTAGCATGCATTGACATGCCCATACTTCGTTCTCTTTCTTTAAGCCCCTCTGACACAAAAAAGTGCCATTTCCAGAACAATTTCCTGGCTGTTATGAGCCACCCATTCACTGTCGCAACCAAGGATCTCGAGACAACAGATTTGGCACTAAATGTTCAATTTGGTGGTAGAAGAAGAGAAGGAAATGCACTGTGAATCCTTCTCACCAAATTGTCATGGTGCATTCTGAGAATCCCTGCAGATGTGCATAATACAAGCTTAGCTCCCGTGACGTTGGAAACACTATCTGGGAAGCTGCGAGGACAAACAGAAAGAGAGCGTGGTGATGGAGTTGAGCAGGAGAATGAGCAGAGGGGATAGCAGACATAGACAGTAAACGGGCTGAGGCCGGTTAAACTAATTTAAAAGGACTTCAGCGCTGTCTCTCACCAGTGAGTAAAAGAGAAAGGTGGGCAGGGCACCAGCAACACCTTAAGTGTTGGACAAGAGTGTTTTTTACATTTACAATGATGAAACACTCTTGTAATACAATCCTAATTAATTCACCACAAGCTACTGTAACTTGCATAGGAAATTGAACTAAAGTGAAACCAAACACAGAATTCAAGGTTTGAAACAAGGAAAATGTGCATAACACTGTGAGAAAATTAAGAAAAGAAAAGAAAACAGCAGCAGACAGGGGGAGAGGTAGAGAGAGGGAGGAACTGAGGATATGGCTAAAGAGAAGCAGAGAGCAGTTAGACTAGGGTGAAGATGAAAAGGCAGACTGATGCACTCCAGGACACAGCAGCGCTGGGAATCGACACCGCTCACAGAATTTCTATTCCCACTTGAAAAATACACTCAGGCGTAAAAATGCAAATAACGAAACTATTCCCTTTCATGTCCGGGTGTGGAGAGAGAGAGAGAAAAATATCACTATTATTCAACGAGATCCAAATCCCAAATGTTCCAGTGAAGCAACAAGCTGTAGTGAACCTGGGTAGAAAAAAAGAGACAACTCTAACATTCCTGGTTCTGTCCGGGGAGATGAGCAGAGAAATAAAAAGACATGCTCTTTCGTCATTGTGAAATTAAAATATATAACAAAGCCCTTCCTGTGTCCTTATTCACTGGGGTCAACTTTAAAAAAACTGTTCATTCATTTATTCTTCATTCTGTCGACCTCTGAGTTATGTTTTTCGCAACATCTCTGACTGATATCATCTTTGCTTTAAATCCTTGTTTTATTTTCTGTCAATATAGTTTGTGCCTTTTTCACCTCCTCTTTTACACTCTCGACCCCCCCAAAATGTTCTTACTCAAATTACAGTACTTGATGTAGTTCTGTGAAAACACACAGTAACTAGGTGACGTTTAACCTCTTTCCACAAAATGAAACGTTTCATTTTAGTGGGCACATTTTATGCTTCAACAACTGTGATGGTTTGTTCTCCACATTGGGACTCGTTAGCAAACAATCAGCCGCATGCAGAACTCACCTAATGAGCTGACAATGACAGAAGTTGTAGCTGCAGTACAAATGCCACCATGCCGCATGTTAGGTAAGAATCAGCAGAGGCCACTTCTGATTCAATAAGCTGCCACGGGGGGGGGGGATCTCGGAGGACTGTTGCAACCACACATCCACAGTCAAATGCACACATGCAAATACATGCAGGTCTTTCACATGCAGATTGGGCACTTATGAGCTGTCGGCAGTGATTAATGGCAATGGAAGATGACCTGCTAACTCCCACGGTGTGACTGGGCAGAACATGTTTCATAAATACAACCCCCCCCCCCCCCCACACACACACACACACACACACATGCACATGCACTCCACACACAAAACTCACTCAGATACACAGACACACAGGAAATGGGTGTGTCAGGATTTTAAGGGTCATCTGTTGGTTGTAGGGCTGTCACCCTGACATCAATCTCTGCTGGTAATTGTAGAGAATTTTTTAAGCGCCCCATAAAAAGGAAGTGGGAAGTTGTCGCCTCTCATGTATTCATATTCAGTCCACCCATGTGTCTAGTAACAAAAACATTTTTTCCCCTCCGTCTGGTTTTTTCTTCTTTTAAATATGTAAACACTTCAATTCACATCTGTCTGTGTCCTCTTTAACATCTCTCTGTTTGACCACAGCATTTTTTTTTTTATCTGTCTTTATATCTCACTTTGCAAAGCTAATGAGCTTTTCCACAGCCAAGCTCAAAACAAGTCAAATAGATGGAGTGAGAATTCTCCCCCGATGGAGCAGATGGGCAATCGGTGGCTCAGCCTGGCAGCGACTTCACACTGCAGGACCAGCAGGAGCTGGTCTAACTGGCATTAGAGCTGATAGTTAGGTTTGGTGGCAGAGTTGCGATGATCCAAGAGGCACCATTCAAATTGATATGCGCATTTACGAGAGTTCTACACACCATTTGACATCTGGTCTACTAAACAGCTACTGGATTTGGCACTAATTCCCCAATTGTCCTTCAGCAATGTCTGGCTTGAAGAGCCACAGAAAACTATTAGTTTGACTGATCTGTGTGTGTGTGTGTGTGTCTGTGATTCGACTGTATTCATTTCTGTTAAATGGTTTCTAAGATACATTCAGGACAAACATGTTTTTCATGCAAGAGTTGTGATTGACAGGTAGGCAATAGGATACTGCACTTCAGTCCTAAAGGTTAAAAGGAATCTGGATGCTTGTTGCTTTTTTTCTACCAAAAGTTCTAATAAACTGGTTCAATTGTTGTTAATGAATTCATGTTCAATAAATTCCACTTCATTGCTAAAGCACATAGTGCATAAACCAGCATAAATGCACTTTCATGACCCTGCACATCTGCACACAGATATACATAAGCAACCACAAACAGAATATTAAAATGCATGTGTAGGCATAGCAGTTTGCCCGGAGCGTTAATGAAATAAATCCATATGAAGTAGCTTAATGTGCTGTAAGCAAATGAGAATATATATATATATATATATATATATATATATATATATATATATATATATATATATATATTTATATAAAGTATATATTCATATACTTTTTGATTAAACACAGAAATGTGCGTCTCATTTCAAGAGCACAGATTAATGCTTATGATGCACATCTTTGCCTGTGGTGTGCATGTGTGTCTTAACTATGTGCAGACTCAGATAGACAGATAGCAGTGATCATTCTCCCACTTGCTCAGACTTCAATGTATACCACCCCAGATAATTTGGAAAGCAGGCACATTTTAGGCTCATATTTCATTTGGTAATTCTTAAAACCTGTCATAAACCTACTGGAGCATTAACATGTGTTATTAAAAGCCTGTGAATGTATGGGAATCTGTCAAAAGCCAGAATAATGCCTCTGTCAACATGTTTCAAGAAAAGGCCGCACAATGGCGACATAAATGATACATCACAACAGTACTGACAGCCTGAGTAGGGACCCCATACGCTTTGTGCTGCTGAATGATCCCATGCTACGTGTGTGTGCGTTTGTGTGCGCCTGTTGTGTTGCATTCACCGCCTCTTCTCAACACCATCCTCAGCTGGTCAGCTGGGCCACTGCAGGGTCTCACGGCGCATGACAACCTGACTCTGATCTGCTACTGGCTCAAACGAGCATCCATCTCAGCATCTGCCAATCACGCTACCATGGAGACGGGTTGGCAGCGTTGGGGTGATGGCAGGGGTTCGGCACAGCGTTGCCAGAAGGAAGCTGTGTGTTAATATGGGCGGTGAAAGATGCCTGTGGCCAGGGGGGAAATGGGGTAAGAGACTCTGTGGGAAAATGTGTGGGGGAGAGGTTTTGCCATATGAATGAAGGAGAGTTTAACCGGCAGTAAAGGACACCTGGAGCTCTGTTGAGCCGTGTGTGTGTGTGTGTAGGTGAGCATGCACAAGCGTGTATATGAGAGACTTACTGTGCATATGTATATGTTTACATTATTATGTTTTTCCATGTGCGCACAGTACGGTCGATTGAATGTGCTGTGAAAGAAGCCATTTGTGTGGAGATAAAACGTTGGAATACATGCCCTGGCTCTCAGCACCAGACCAATTTTTGACCATATGCATACATTTACAGAACAACTGCCCTTTCATTTAGGCTTCCATTGTATCTCACAGCATCCACCATCCATTATCCATAAACTCCTGAAGGCAAGGCCACACACACAAACACACCCACACAACACACAAAGCCAAGGCTTATTGTAAGAGCTGCCACTATGGCTGTAACCAGATGAAAGAGAAACCACACTGTACACAACAACATATGGTCATATGTGAACAATTATTAAATACCCTTCAAATGTAATAATCGCTTATTCTTCTGTTATGTGTCCTATACATTACTGCAACAATCAAAACCAATAATTATATAATACAAATAATAAAAGTATGAAGAAAATAAACATTTAGTTCATTGCTTGAGGCTGTGTACGGCTTCCTTTCAATGATCAAGAGCTACAAGCCACACAAGCGTAAATGATGAATGGAATACAGGAGCACTACTGGAGCATTATATACCCCCCTGAACTAATGTGTCATAATTGAAATGAATGTTGTTCTGAATCAAACAAGTGTTGTGTGTTTTGAAGCCCCACCCTGTATGATAGATGATGCTTCTATGTTTCTGCACAGCCCTGTAATCCATCTCAAAAGGACACTCACATACTCGCAAACACACATATAGTATACCCAAATAATATGCATGCTCACAATACATTGTGACAGTTAAAAGGAAAATGTCTTTGTTACGAATTGTGTCTGGATTTCATTGTTTTGGCCTTCATTAAATAATTGGTAAGAATATCACAACGATGCACTACTTGACTGACCTGGGGGTATGTTTAAAACATATTTGATCATCAGACTTTTGAAGTTTTTGGCTGGGGTGGATTTCTTTTCAATGATGGTGTCTCAGAAATCAACAATTAATTTGGTGAGCACAATATTATGATTATTCAGAGTACCGATGGCCGGTGTCAAGCTGAGAAACAGGGGCCTGTATAAAACTGTGTTCAGTCCCTGGCTCAAGATGTGTGTGTGTGTGTGTGTGTTATGTGAATCATCAGGGTGAAATGTTGCTGAAGGACCTAACTCGAGTGGGTGCTAGCGGTGTGAGGACTGTGGAGCAGCACCCAGTGGAGGACAGCCAGCTCCGTGCCCCTGGATACGCTTACCACACTGGGTGGCAAAGTCACCAAACTCCCCTTCCCCCACACCTCCAGTCCTCCAGCACTCATTTCTTCTTCATCCCCTCCATCCATCCATCCATCCATACGTCCATCCATCAGTGAAGCCCATGAGCGGCTGGCTCCTGTGGGTGTGTGTCATTGTAGCTTGGCAGGCACACACCACAGCTTTAACGGCAGTCGCCAGGGCTAATTTGATTTTTAATTCAACACGACTCCTCGGCTAATAGTTTGAGCTGCGGATTAATTAATCTGATTTGACTTGTGCTAATTTCTTGCACCCACGTCCCTGCTCCCCAACCGTCAATGCAGCAAACAAACAAACTGGTAAGACCGGGGTCTCGCAGGCTCAGTCCTGACACACATGTTGAGTGTGAGAGATAGAGACCTGGGGCGACAGGTGAGGAGCCAGTGGATAGCCAGGGGAAGCTAGGCATGGTGCATGCGTAGCAAGTGCATATGTGTGTGTGTGTGTGTGTGTGTGTGTGTGTGTGTAGTATGTGTGTGTACCTAGATGTGTTTATGGAGGAGGCTGGAGCTGAGCCTGGTCTGACAGAGGAGTGCTGGGAGGCAGTGAACTAATCACGGCAACAGCCTGGCTCTCGTAAGGAGGGCGAAACACTGAGAAGGTCACCAACTATTTTTGCTGCCAAAATATGGGTCAGATTGGATCTGGGTGAGTTGTTCACAGATAACTTGTATGTAATGTAAAAAATGGGCGAGGCAGTGGAGAATTCCTGTTGTTCTCTGAGGCTTTTAGAGGGTGAAGGGCCAGATCCAGGCAGGGCCCTACAGGGAGAAACCGGTGGAACCACTAAGCTTCCTCATCTCACAGAGTCAGAAAGAGCACTTCCACTTTTTCTAATACTCTCTGCAAGGGAACTTTAAAAATGAATAGACCTCAGAGTGCAGCCTGGATGGTATGCACTTTGTGAAGAAGGCTTTGTAAAATCACTTTCTTGCAGTTTGCACACGAAACCCACAGATGCCCACACACTTGCAAGGTGCATGTGGAGGTATAGAGTATAAGGAGTTCTATATCACAACATTTCAAAGTCAGCTTGCCTCTTTGTTGAAATGATGCAAACCCACTAGTGTTCACAGAAATGTGTCAAACTGAGCAGTCTTCTAGTCAAAGCTCCCTCTGTCTTTATTCTATCTTTATTTCTCTCTCCGCTCTCATTCTCTCTGGCATGTAACCAACCTCTCTGTATGGCAGAAAATAACATTGCTCTGCTCAAGAGAGGCCACACATGGGAGGAACAGCCTACGCCTGCTGCTCTCTCCTGCATGATAAAAAAATAATATAACATTTAAAAAAAAAACTGGCCAACATCTCACACAACACTTTGAAATCTCTATCAGTCAGTCCAGCTCCTGCCTTCCACTTTTTCTACTCTCTTGGTCACCCTGGACCTTTTTTACCATACATTTGGATGCAGCAAATACAGCGAAGAAAGGAAAAAGCACTCAAATGTGCTTCCACAAAAAGCAAATATAAACACACACACACACCTTCACTCACCGACACAGATAGATGCACATATGCATGAGCACAGACACACACACTGAATACCACATACAAATGTAAGCACACCTAGTGAAGCTGTGGGAGTTCAAAGAAGGGACTATGTTTTCCGAGAGAGCTAGTGTGCACTTAGTCAACCAGTAAGTCCCAGCAGCAGTGCTCCAGCAGGTCTACTGTACCATCACACCTGAGACACAAGACCTGCACAGTTGGGATGTATGGCAAACACAAATGCACTAGTCCAGAGTCTGCTGTGGGTTCACCTTAAATTAATAATGGATCATGTTGTATTCTGTTCTCTTTAAAGTTGCGGTTGCTTTTTCGCTTCTCAAGAGGCTTTGTGCGTGGAAAGAAGCTACATAACTTGTGATGCATAATCACCCAAGCATTCCTCTGGAGTCTGAGAGCACCCAAATGCTTAGCCACCTGTTAGCAGCTCCGAGGCATTGTGAGATTGGTGGGGGAGGACTTGCCGGGCAGTGTGAGGGACAGAACAGAGGCTCAGTCTGGGCGTGAAGGGTGGGAAAGCCCTGTGCCAGCAAAGCAGCGAGATTTACAGCGAGCCGACCCAGCCGATCTCGAGCCTGATCCAACAGGGTGCCGCAGAGAACACAAATCACCTCCCATCCATAACCCTGCCCCCGACAACTCATTTCATCTTCTGCACTAATGAATTCATCATCAGGAGGGATCTGCCTGTGGGTGCCTTTAGCTCTGAGCAGAGAAGGAGTAATGGCTTAGATAAGTCATCATCATCATTATCAACATCATCACCGCCAGCACCACCTTGCCTCCGTTCAGCCCACAGATCCGGAGCAACAGTTTGGGACAGTGCAATGTCCTTGACAGAGTTGCAAGAGGGGAACTTTGGGAGTGTCCAAGGTTGGATGTCAGAGCAAATGTGTCACGGAAGTGCATCTCAAATGAGAGAATCGGCATGATTGTGTGTATGTCAATGGAATTTGAATGCGTTGTGGAATGAGTGGATAAATCAGCGAGTGTGAGAGCTCTTATGGTAGCAAGTGTGTGTGTGTGTGTATATGTGTGTGTATATGTGTGCATATGTGTGCGTGCATGAAGGAGTCTAAGCGGCGCAGTCAGGGAGCTGTCAGCAACGAGCCAGGGAGCAGGTTGATCACAGGGCTTCAGTGCGTTTGAAGTCTCCGAGGGACTGACAGCTTCTCTCCCCATGGGAACCCCTTCCCTCCTCCTAGCACCACCCTTTCTCTATATCATTCCTCTTTATCCTCCATCTCTCCCTACACAGTATCTCCATCTCAGTTTTTCTCCCCATGCCATTGATGGAAGAAGGTATGCGGAAGCACACTTGTGCTCCCCCGGGACTGTTGTTGATTCCAAAGCAAGGCTTTGTTCAGCAGGAATCATACCTGTGAGTGTGTCTCTGTAAATACTGACATGATGAGCTGCCATCTCTCGTAGTCTGACATTCTGACTGACATTCAGTCTGGCTCAGCGGCAGCAGGGCACAGACAGCCGACCTTCAGCCTTGAGATGGATGAGTGTGTGGATACCAGGATTTGAATGCATAATTGTGCATGATGAGAAGGAAAGATCATTATTGATTGTGTGTTGTATTTCCATATGTTTCTATTTCTGCATGAGTCCTGTTAACTATGTGTATGGTATGATTACACTTTTGGCGGCGCCCTCTCTGGCTCCTCCTCCACAGGTCAAGGTGCAGCAGGATTTCATCTCTAATCGTGCTGTGTGTTAGCATGAGCCCATCCGTCATGGGGACGGAGTGTCGGCTGGATGTCCCTGTCACTAAGCTGTCCATTTTGTCAGACAGCCAGATCCATCATATTGAGATGGGGACTGATCCTTGCTAGCAGAAGCCAACCGCCCGCAAATACATACAAATATGCAAATTAAGGACAAAATAAACATCACCCGGCAAATGAGCAATCCATCAATGACCAGTTTCTCAGCAGCTCAGCATTGGCACGGCAACACCAATCAGCGACTTCGTCAGAGGGAGTGATGGAACGCCATCTTCTCATCTTCTCTCCCTCCTTCCCCCTCCTCTCATTCACATACTGTCTCCCTTTCATTGGTCCCTCTTTGCCATTTTTCGTTCACACTTTCTCCTCTCACTCACCACTCACACTCGTTCCCTTAATCTCAAACACTTTGCTAGCCCCATGTTGGCATTGTCGCCCATCCATTTCCCTCTCCTGTCTATTTTCAAAGCTCTCTCCTTCCTTCAAGTGCCTTTTCCTCATCATCGTAATTATGAAATATCTGGAGACATTAAGAATGAATACTTGTACTGTCTTTGTGTTTGAATGGATAATGATGTGATGAGAAACATTTTGCCATTAAGGGAGCAACACAAATCAGACCACATGTGACAATTCTTTCCATACAGGCCCCCGGCCTGTGGAGTCCAATACATCACCTCATTATTGCTGTGCGACATACAACAGCAAACTGTTCTTTTTTTTATCCCCAACCAAATAAATCAAAATTATTATGACTACTTACAAAAACCATTCTGTTCATCAAAAAAAGTTTGAAATCTGTGTGAATTCCTGACAGAAAGGCTAGAGGCTGGAATGGAAAGAAAGTGCTCTTAATGGAATAAAAGTCAAAGGAGGGAAAAACACGAAGCAGAAGTTGGAATTCTCCAGCAGCTGAGTCAGTTCAGACTCATGTTCCTTTTCTGGCTATGTGTATATACATCCCCTCGCGCAAACACACGCAACACACACACACACACACACACACACACACACACACACACACACACACACACACACACTTGTGGAGTCTAAAACATGTTGCAAAGGTCTCTGGTGAGCAATTAGGTTGTCAAACTATGCTAGACAATATAATGAAATGAATCACCTTACGCACTCTACCTCGCGCATTAACTGTATATTGTGACTGAGTGAATCCCACAATGACATGTTTGTTTTTTCCTGCCAGCGCCTCACACTCTGAAACAGAATAATTGTTGTGTCTGTGCCTCAGCCAGACTGGTTCATTGGACCCCTTAAGGTCAGATTTATAAAAACCACACTGAATTTACACTCCTGTGTTCTGCCTCTCTAAAGTGGGCCTGGCTCCCAAACATAACATTGTTTTTAGCTCCAGTTTGTCTGATTTTGCACTAGCCATAGCAAAGCAATTACAGCATCATAAAGGTTTGTGGTTAGCCACCCGGCGGCTAGTGGGGGATCCCCAGCCTTTAGGTAGTGGAGGAATGAGCCTTGGGCAACCGAAGCCACGGCTCAGCCCAGAAGCCAAAGATACGGCATTCCTCAGACTACACTGATAACCACCCTAATTGCTCCATTACACTTTGGTTAACTCGACAATATGTGGGTGTTCTGGCGACGCAGTAAAAAGCCTGTCTCTCAAAGCTTCACATTTTTTATTAGTGATGTAGTGTAAAGTGCATTGTTATTCAAAGGGAGTGGAAGCCAATAAAATGCTCACTTCCCTGTCTCCATGCCGTGGTGTCTGTGTGTGTCTGTGTACATGTGAAGGCATCTACATTAGTGCATGGCACAGATCAAAAACAGAAAAACACACAAGACAAAGAAAGAGGAGGAACATTGATAGAGCATGTGCATTTGCATGCAGTGTGGTCATGCACCGGTTTTATGAGTTTTCCGTAAAAAGTAATGAAGGGTGAAGCGGGAGGCCGTGGGGAATTCTCTCTTTGGAGGCCGGCATGCAGTCGTCCTGTCTGCAATAGCTCTGACCACACCAACCACTAGACATCCCCACACACAGTGTGCAAACACTAGCCTCTCCGTCTCCTCTGTGCCCTACCTTCACCTGTTTATTCTTCTGTTTCAAACCATTTATGCTCACTATACCTCCATCTTTGTCTTTCTCTAAACTGACATCAACTCAGCAGAAATAAAAGATCTACAAACTTAAAAGTCTTCCCTCTCTTCTTGCTAAGCATTATCTCATGATTTCGTTACTCAAAGACATTCGGCAATCTCGATTTACCACTAATCTTCTCCCTTGTGTGCGAGATCCTGTGGTGGCGGTGCAGTGAGGTTTTTCCCCTGCTGGAGTTCATGTTGGTTCCCGCACTGACACATCTGTCATCCACATGTTACCCAACCAGCCGCTGCTCTAGCAGCTTTATGCAGCTGGAGTGTGTGTGTATGTGCTTTTGAGTTAGAGTAGATGAGTATCTCTCTATTGAATTCTCTGGGTGTATATGTCCATGTCCATGTGTAGCTGTGTCCCCTACATGCCTCCAATAAGAAGGGGATTAGAGCCACACCCGATGTAAGGCCCTCTACACTAAACACTGGGCTCGTAAAACTCCCTTATGGAGTTACATGACCCTCTTGTCCTCACAGATCTTTTTATATTCATCACAACACCAATGGACATCAAGCAGTGTCTCGTTCCATTGTTGTTCCACTGCATTATCTTCAAAGCATTTTGCGCAGCATAGCCTGGTTTCCATGAGCTCATTAATGAAGCTCTTTTACTCTCCCTCTCTGTGAGCGTCATTCTTCAACCCTCCCAAGGGTGAAGATCACTTCTCTCCACAGGTGTGACACCCTGGACAGCAGTCCCACCATGGGGTGCTAAGAAGAGGACTTTGGTGGCACAAATGAATCACTCCACTGTTTCGCCTTTATGACAACATTGATTCTGTGACGCTCCATTGAGCCCTGCAGCCCACACTGGGAGAGAATCAGAGCAGAGAGGCACAGCGCAGCGAGCTCTTCGGCTGAGGACTAACTGACGCTGTGAAACCTGGACGGCATCGCGGCTCAGCAGATTACACATACTGTAACGGAAGGCTTTGCAGACTTATTTAAAACACACAACATGCAGCGGCTCACAGTTTCACGAGCTGCTGCCCATCAGTCTGTGCAGTCCTTCTCTTTGAAACTTTTCAAATGAATGAGAGTGTAGCAAAGGTGATGCAATCCTTGCTTGGATGCCTCCCCAGTAAGCTCTGCCTAGAGAGAAGAGCAGCTCTGGCCGGGGTGAAGTCAGCGTCTGAAGAACAGTGGAGTTAGTCAGGATAAGTGAGCCCGCTGGGCAGCAGTTCTGGGCCAGTAGCCCTGTTCTCACAGGAGTTCTTTATGGCCGATCCATCACCCGAGAAATCCCCCACCCCTGCATACAGGGATTCCATCCGCACGCTCTTCATCAGAGTCCAAAAATCCTCACTGTACTGTACTTGTCAAAACAATTTAAGATATAAATTTAACTTTTGAGATAATACACAGCTATGCATGCAGATGATGCAAAGAGAAAATACTGATCATGTTGAGAAAACTGTAACAATAACACTAAATAGTCCACAATTCCTTAATTGTCTTCCAAGTTCTTACTATTGTAAAGATACTGTAAGTAATCCAAATGCAATGCAACTGGACCACTGCACCTTTTTTGCAACTCAACATCTGACCAGCTGACCTAATGATCATTAATATTCTCTCTTTTGTTATTTGAAGTTTGGTTCTGTCTCTCAGAGGGCTCACATACTTTTGCTGATTTGTTCTCCAATGTCCTTTCCTCATCTCATATTCACTTTTCTGTTTTTCTTCCCTCAAGCATCAATGAAAACGCATCTGGCCGAAACTATGGTCACATCCTCATCCATCACGGCCCGTCACAACAGGAGAGGGGAAGTGGTCTTTTGTTCATTCTGGAAACGGATGTGGATAACTGAGCTGGGTCGCGCTCACTCCATAGTCTCGGCACTAAGATGCTATTTACATTGTCTAAGAGTTTGTGTAAAAATGCAAAAACTAAGTTAAGCAGTTAATGAGGAAGTTTGTACTGGCACAGACAGCATGGGTGGGGGAAAGCACTCTAAAAAGCCTACAGTGATATCTTAAGAAGACTTACCGAAGCCAAAGGCCGCTGGAGCAGGAATGGGAGCCGACTGGACTGGCGTGGAAGTGTAGAGGCCGGTCACCAGCAGACCATCAAAAGATACACTGGTAGAGATGGTTACTGAAGAGACAGAAAAAAAGAAGACATTAAACATTGGTGTTAACTGTCAAGCTGCAATGTTACTGTTATTACACAGTTGGTTACGCCATAAAGCAATTGTTTTACAAATGAAAATTATGAAATATAAAACATTATCCTCACATCTTTTAGTGACCTTTGATTGATAACTCAAATGAGGACAGTGAGATAAACTGTAATTTACTGCTGATAAGGTGTCAGAGATCTCAAGTACAAAGTTATGTTCACACTTTGTTTGCGAGCTACGCAGATAATTAGTTGGTGTGATGAAGATTCGTGTGGACAGGAAGTCTGGAAGTGAATACACACTACAGCTCCCTGACATACTGCTGCTAATGAGCACAGAGATCAGGTGTTAACAAATGGAAATGTAAAGCGACCATTTACTGGGAGGCCAATGAGACCAAACGCCCTGCAGGAGCAGAGGAGAGCAAACAAATGTGCAAGCAGGTGTTGAAGCAACAACGTCACACGCGCCCACACACACACACACACACACACACACACACACACACACACACACACACAGAGAAAAACACACAAACACACACACAGGAGCCGGCTAAATGGAGGAATGAGTCGCTTTCAAGTAATTGAACAAAAAACAACCCAAAACCTCACTGTTTGAATGCTCAAGAATGAATCATCCTGAACAAATGACTGTGCTCTAATCAAAGCCTGTCCCGATTGACAACCATGTTAGAAGAGACTGGTGAGCTAATTGGCTGTAACCTTGATAGCCTTGCTAAGTCTCCATTTATCACAGGTCATCACAAACAGCAGCAAAAAAAAAAACTGCCAGAGGTCCATTATCCAGCTGTACAGATCTACAGCTTAGTGTATCCAGCGGCAAGTTAACTATTGATCTACCCAGTAAACAAAGGCCCTGAGTGATGGGACCACAGAGCCAGCTACATCACTGGAGGAAAAGAGCTCAGCCACTGGACTCCTTCCAGCCAGACAGATCAGAGCACAGGGGAACAGTCTGCGGCTCAAAGGAGAACACACTCCCACAAAAATACACTTTTACACTTTGAGGAAAACAAGTGGGGAAAGATGAAGGCATTGTTATTTCCTGACCCCGGAACCCCCCCCCCCCCCCCCCCCCCCCCTGCTTTTGGAGGGAAAAGTGAATGAGAAAAATGGAGGAGAAACCCGCGGCGTTGGTGTGTTTTTCGTAAGAATAGCAACATGTCGGCTTGGTCTCGGGGCGTTCTTTCTTCTGGGCTTGGTGTGTTTCAGTGTGGGAATCTGGGCAGAGCAGACTCCTGTGTGGCCCAGTCTTTCTGCCTGTCTGTCTCGGCAACTCCATTAACACGTCCTCGCACAAGGCGCCCAGCGTTTGTGTGTGTGTGTGTGTCTGAATGTGTGTGTTCTGCATGTGTCTGTGTATATTGGATGTGCTACACCCTGTCATAAGAGCACAGTTCAGCCCATCTCTCCCCGCCCGTCTCTCCTCCATATCAAAGCCTCAATAATTCATCCCACAGCTCTCGTTATTACATCCAGACATGTCCTCGCCTTCTCCTGACGCGGTTCTTACACAGAAATCCGGCTATGTAGCGCTAATGCTGTATTTAACATGCTCGTTGCTCCACAACAGTAAATTACATATTTGTTAAGGCGGCTCTCTCTGAATATCTTAAAAATGCCCAATTAAGCCATATAATCCAAGCAAAATGAGACATGGTGAACAGGGTAGACAGGAGGTATTTTAGCTCCTGTTTAATTTCACTATTGTAAATTGTAAGTTACTTCTAAATGTCAACCAATCAAAAGAAGTTGATTTTGGTGAATACAAAGAATTAATATTAATAATATAAATTCTTAGTTATGTGAATGGCTCTGTGTGAGCAACACGTAATCTATCTGCATTCCTTTTGTTATCAGCTGTGTGCACTGCAATATTGTCCCAGCATGAGCAGCGCGAACAAGAAGCTGTATTGTGAGAAAGAGATATTTTGCTTGGCAACCGATACATTATCATATTCAATCCATGTTCCTCAGTGCACCTCTAACACTGCAATACCGACAGAATGCAGAGAAAAGGCCTTTCCATTCAAACAAGCAATTATCATGCTCATGCTGAGCATACATGTGCTCCTCTTTTATGCTATTTCTGCTTCCCTGAATACATTACCTATTCAACAAATCCATTCCACAGTGTGATGACCCAGGTTATCAGTGTTTGCATGATGCCGTATTGATCCAAGGCCAAGGCATGATGCAGTAGTAATGGAGTAATGGACTGGATTTAATGTAGTAAGTTGGACCAGGCTTCACCAGCTTCCATACACACAATATGCTCATTTCTGCATTTCCACTCACCTGCAAGGTTGCACACACTCCATTACTCTCCGCAGACACTTGCATATGAGCTACACGCACGCACGCGCGCGCACGCGCGCATGCACGCACGCACGCACGCACGCACGCACGCACGCACACACACACACACACACACACACACACACACACACACACACACACACACACACACACACACACACACACACACACACACACAAAAGATTTTTTTCTGCCTCCACCATGCTATTTCTCTCTTTATCCACCGCTTACACCTCTCTCCCAGCCTCTTTCCTTCAGCCTCACTCCCGTATGAAGAATCATGGTAAAAATGCTCTCCCCTGCATTCCCCCCCATCTTCTCCTTTCTCATGTATTTTCTGGTCCCTCGCAGCAGTTTTCCTGCTCTCTGTTTGATGTGGGAGTTGGGGGAAGAAAGCGTGGAGGGGAGGCAAAGCTAAGGGCACAAGGTTACAATCAAAAAACAAGAACAGGGGCGAAGAGGAATGGAGAGAGTAGTAGTAGTGGAGTGGCCCACGGAGAGCGGCGCTACCTGATCAATACAAATGCAAGATCTAAATTATTTAGACAGGCCTCTAACACCCCTCTCTCCCTCGCTGGCCGAACGCAACAGACGGATGAGCCAATCAGATGAGATGAGATCAGATAAGATCAGATCCAATCACCTGTGGGGGTACTTCTCACACACACACACACACACACACACACACACACACACACACACACACACACACACACACAGATCTAAAGGAGGAGGCTGGCGGCCTTTGATGGTAGCCTTTAAAATTCTTGTCCATACTTCATTTCTGAGTACTGTTCAGTGGGCTGAGGGGATGAGAAGCCACGAGGAGGGAATGAGGGTGAACTTTATTACCAACGCTCTCATCCAACACATTAGCAGGTTCTGTGTGTGTGTGTGAGCATGTGCGTACACACACTGTGTGTGCACCTGTGTATAAATTGTTCATGTGTAAACACACCAGCTGTTAGGCACAGTTCATCCAAACACCTGGACTGAATTTTAGGCTTTTCCTACCATAAAACTTACAAGAGGCCAAACAGCTTTTCAATGAAACGTGATGGCTGGAAAGAGATTTTTAGGTAAGGACATACATAAAACTGCCTTTCAGGTCTCTTCAAGTAACAGGAGGCTTTGACTAACAATAACTGTATGTGTCTCTGAAATGAGGTATTCTGGATATAATGCAGTCTCTTTGGTTTGTGAATCAAGTACATGCACACAACTTTAATTTTGTGGAAGTATTAAATATAATATGTTAACTCTGTCTATTTAGATTGCCATGTTAGTATAGGGGGAGGGGTTGGCTGGTGGCAGAGTAAAATGTGCAGTTTGCAGCTGTTTGTGATACGTTGAGGAGCCAGAGCACTCTCTAGCAGTAAGGTGCATCTCGGCTGACCTACAGGTACCCTTTGCTCTGGATCCCTCCCTCCCTTAAACTCCACATAATAACATCTACATGCTCCTGGACAAGTCTGGTGTCAGTAGTTGCAAGTTCAGCTTAGAAAAAAACACTCATTTCACTTGCACATGCACACGCTCATACTTTATACTTGAACACACCACAGAGCACCTCCCTTGGCCCTCAGTCAACATGTAATATTGATGATGCGATGTGGTATGCCTCATTACAGACACACACAACCGTGCTCCTACTTAACTATTGATGGGCCTTGGGCTTTCTTCACTTCTCTGGATCCACCAGGAGTGATGTTAAGGCACAAAGTACCAGCCCACCGCACAAGCCAACAAAACACGCACTCTTTGCCGACAAGTCTCTCAGAGCTTAAGCAGACACACACTGAATACACACGGTGACGACTAATCAGTAATGGGAAATCAATCTCCCGCGACAATCTATTGAGCAAATGTAAATGTGATGTAAATGCAAATAATTGCCGGCAAATTAGAAAGGTTTTCCATCCAGGTTTATCGATGAGCAGAACGGCATGCTACTTTTTTTGTCCCCCAAACTCATTTTAGTTTGTTTGATTAATATTTCAGCTAGGATTTTCAAACTTATTCTTACCACCTGGCAATCAGGATTCCTGCTATTACCAGAGTGGATCACCTCACCCTGAATGCTGTAAAAGCATCCTCAACACGAGACAAACAAGGTACTATAGGAGGTTAGGGAATAGATGTTTAAAATTGAATGAGATACTATAGTACGGTTTTACACTAGTCCCAAAGAGGTATGCTGTTGCCTGTAGAAATGAATGCACCTGAGGTAGACAGAGAATCTGTTTTTATCCCTGGTTGTTTCTTTCTTTCTTTCTTTCTTTCTTTCTTTCTAGTACACGTAGTGAGGCAGCAGCCATGATTGATAGATGGGTTTGGCCAATTCCTCGTACAAGCAGGTCTATTAAACAGTGAAAAACTGACCAAAGTGTGGTGCACTGTGTGCTGGGTCAGCAATCATATTAGGGACATGAAAAATAGGGCCCAGTAGTACCCTAAAAGCATTGGTAATGTCTCGCTTCATGTACAGCAAAGCATGGTCGGCACTGTGGTTGGCAATGCTTTGCGACATGAGCTCATTCTTAGAAAACAGCATGACGAGGGACTAGGCTGGAGCTGGACAGGAAGTCTGGAAGCTATGAGAGAAGACGAGACAACTTGCACTTTAAGTCCCTGTATGGTTGGCATGGCCTGAACAGCTCCTTTCTGCTCTTTGTGTACAAACACACCCGCCAGTCTTCACCACACCCACATTCATAACCTTTACTTTACTAAAACAAGTCTCAGAAAACGTTTGGAAAGTCCCCAAGACTGAAAAGACATGGCTGCTACACAAAGAGGTTCTGACAAGATTGGATTTGGTAGCACTCACTTCGCACTCACAAACAAAAAAGCATAGTCTGCACTGTTGCATGATTACAGCGATACTGTAACAGAAAGTATTATCAATGAAATTCCCATTTTTGTTTTTTATCAAGTAGATTTACGAGGACACCCTTTTTGTTTACAAATGGATGGAGGTTTTCCTGGCAACAATCTGGATAAAGATAGCCGACCATCTGACCCATATCCCACTGGCAGACACGCACGTGCCCCAGAGAGGACCAGGAAATGGAGACCAGACCATGGGGAAGCTATAGTTCCATCTGTTTCCGTGGCCATGCCAGTCTCGGGGTGCCACTTCACTCTGAGCTTCCTGAAATGGTCCAAACCATCAGTCACCTGAGCATGACACCTTGAAGGATAGGCCGTTATGTCCTCCGATAGAGAAGGGAAAGACGGTCTCTTTAAAGTACAGGCAGATGCAGGGAAACTGCAAGTATGAATGTCTCTCTACAGTTTCAGAAGATTGTGTGGGAAGTGTGTTTCTGCACATATATGTGTCATGTGGTGTTCTAGTCAGGTCTTAGAGGCATCATTCCATTGCGTAACCTTCTGGCACCATCCTGGCCTGCTGGCACTGCCATCTGCTGCTGTGAAACACTAGATCACAGACAACCTATCAGCCACTGTGCTTCTACAGGTCTGCTTAACTGCAACATCTCTAAAATGTGCAAAAAAAATGTTTTGCATGAAAGCAATTCATCTCTGGGGACCAGTTTACAGGTCCTCTCATGATCACCGCCAGAGATCATAATGTGCAGCCTATTCTTGTTCTCGGTCCAATTTGATGAGGTTCTCCACTGTTTACCAAGGAGGGGAGTCGAAGCCTTACTGCCCGCCTAACTTGGCTTCACCCCTGCAACAGCCGTGGAGAAAAACAGGAGTGAAGAGGCAGTTCTGTCACAAACATCCTGTTCCTCACACATAATCTGCTTCAGAATCACACTTCATTGTGCTGCTCTCATACCATGCAATGTATGCGTGTGTCTGTCTACATTCATATGAGCGCGCGTGTCACATGCTTGAGCACAAACAAGCACAGGTGTGTAAGTTATTTTACACAAAAAGAAGCATCGGTTTAAATCTTCTGAAAGTCTCCAGAGTATTTTAATCCTCATGCTTTGCAGAAATGTTCTTTCCTTTCGTTATGATTTCTGGGGTATATCACCATACGCATATCATCTGCAGGTAATATAAAAGTTATATTATTCTGCACACATTCTTCGTGATGTGCCAAAAGGTCGACATTTGATTTACAAGGAAGGTCCCACCCCATTATCAAGGCATATCCACTAATCGACAAGGCCAAATCAGTTATGACAG
This sequence comes from Cebidichthys violaceus, assembly GCF_023349555.1. Lineage (NCBI taxonomy): Eukaryota > Metazoa > Chordata > Actinopteri > Perciformes > Stichaeidae > Cebidichthys > Cebidichthys violaceus. Next base: position 7,314,750 of record NW_027176483.1, read on the forward strand.
AACATTTCTTCATAGTTTCCTAACTGAACATTGCATGTTCAGAAGAAGCACATCCCGTAGGGACAGCTCAAAGGCTATTCTCTTTACCTGTGAGTGGCTTTGATAGCAAATCATCTCTCAGGGCTTTTAACATTATTCATTGGTTCATTGTATAGAGGCCTCAAACAGCATGCCGATTCCATCATAGTACTGATCTCTGCTATGACACTCTAAATGGGTTTTGATAATCTACAGTTCTGCTATATGGACCTTGTCCTCATCAATCTTGATGAAATCTTGATAGAAGAGAAAGGGTAAGAGTATCTACTGTACGTATAAGACTAAAAGACAACTGGATAAGAAAAGAACCGAGGCCCAAAGCAGCAAGCAACAGCATCCTGCATAATTACTCATTAAAGACATCTTATAAAGCATTAGGTTTACAGAGCAGTCAGCCTAAAGGGAATATCATTCAGAATAAGATGCATAATTGGTGGTTGCTGTAAAGGGTTACATTGTAATAAGGTTCAGGAACACGATGATTCTTTCCCTCTGTCGCTTGGTGACTGCCAGGACTGGGGAGTGAGCTGTCCTTATGATCAACACCATGTGTTCTGTAGACAGAGAAAAGGCTTCAACCATCCAGCCCTGACAAGCAAAGCATCTTACTTTACTTACAGTAACAGAGCCATTCTGAACACGCTAACACACAATGAAAAGACCAGGTGTTTAACATGAGAATATAAACAATTATATTCCAAATGCAGGTTGCAGAGGAAAGCCACTGTGCACGGCTTTGCCTTCCGAGACAGAATCAAAGGAATGTAGGAAAACACTAAAAGCCCAGTCAGCCTCAAAAACCGGGGTAAGAACCAAACCACAACTTGTTACACACACACACACACACACACACACACACAATAGCAATGTTTTTTTTTTTTTTTACATTTTTTTTTTTTTAAATCTATGGCAAGCTCAACAACACTAAACACATCCATCCACATGTGTAAAGAGACACGTCAACTTCACATGCAATTGCACAGAAACACACACTCAAACATAGACAGCTGTTAAAGTACGCACAGACAAAATTCAGACATTGGACATGTACCAACACTGTTGCATGATTCTCTTTCCATCTCACCTGCTCCATTGGGAGCTGTCCTGATAGGAAACAGGAAGGAGGTAATGAGGGCCAACTTGTCAACCACAGCCTATATAACCTCACTGGCTGCTATGTCCCTCTCAGGGACACCAGGCTACTTAGCCTAAGTGACCTTCACCCCCCTTCTCACAGCTGGTCTGTCCCCCACCTTCCTCCCCAAACTGCTTCACAACTGTGTGAGCCATGACCGGAAGGCATCTGTCAAAGCAGGCCCTTGAGACTTTGGACAAGGCCCTGAGAAGGCCACAGACACTGAGGGACAGAAGATCATGTCAACAAAAGTGACACTACCTTGCCAACAAAGTCATACATTTTGAACAACCAAACAATACCCACATCATTTTGAACTAAAGAATAAAGCAGATATTTCACATGGCAAGTGGAGCGGGGATCTTAGTTAGCCAATTACAATCCTAACCTGATTGTTGGAGGTCTGTAGCACAATGGCTCAAGTCCTAGGAAATTAAAGAATCTAAAAGCTCCCCGCATGTTGTGTTTTGTCCCACAGGTCATCATATAGAGTACTACAGTCTTTATCCAGTGTGCATGCCGATACCTCAATAAAAGAAGCAATGTCATTGATCCAAGGAAGGAGGGAAGATAGAAGGTTTGATAAGAAATGCTTTTTTTCTTTGCGTTATTAATTCTTAGTGAAGTCCTTTACATATCAAAAGGTGCAACACAATCTGGCTGTCTTTAAGCATGTGTAAACATAAGGGGGCACTGAAAGTCTCATGAAGACACAATAGAGTGGTCTTCCTTCTCAATTTTGTCTTCTCTAACATTCTGAAGAAGAATTCCATTGAAATTAACTAACCATCCAACACTGAAGGTGTTTCCAATTTGAGTCATTTTTACAGACTGACAATTGGCCATTTGATGGCATTTAGTGACTTTATATACTATATGCTAAGAAACAAGTGGTCAATATCATAGATGAATTTGTAGCCACTGCAGAGATATCAGGTGTGCAGTACAGGAGAAAACAAATTACATATAGTGCTTCTATTGAAATATTTCCAACAGCGATCAAATGTCCTTAAAAAGTGAATAGTTTATTTTCATATAATTTTTTTTTTTAAATCCCTTTTTTTTGCTGAATTTCCACCTCTTTATTTCAAACATTGCATATTCCAGGCTCCCGAAGGTTCATGAGATGAAAGAGAATAAGTGAGTAAGCTAGCACCAGGTGCACCCGCCCTCATCTTAGCCATCCTCATGGGCTGACACTTCAAACTGCAGTTTTTATCAGAGTATCAACCTGGACTTTTGAACTGTTTCAGCCTCGTGAAAAGTAAAAGACATGGTTCTCATTTTATGTTGGACAGCAATTATTGTTAGTGTTCCAAAAACAAGTTATCTTTTCTGACAGGCAGTATGCATGGCTTTTCAACAAATATTAGGGTTTTTAACGTAATGCAGTCATGGCTTCTAGGAACCACACTTGACAGAGGAGTAACAACAATGAAGAAACAGTGGTACGGTTCACATGGAAATTTGAAATAAAATACATCTTTGTATGCTTTTAAGCTAACACAAAATCATTCAGCAAATAAGTCCAACTACCTGTGTCTGTAACATAGTAACATCTGCGCCTAGTTTGGACCTGCCCAGAAACATCTGGACATATCTGGACACATCTCCCTTTTCCAAAACCAGAGAGCTGCTCTGCCTATTAGCGCCTACTACTGTACAGACGTGTACATAGGAGCACATACACACAGCACAGACTCAGGCTCAAGCTGCCTACAGTATTACAGACTGACAGCAGTCCCCAACACGCTCCCACTATCATAGATGTAATAGCTCTAATATGAATAATGGAATTGTCACTTTACACAGGGGTTTACTTTACATCCCCACTCTGTCCGTCCTTTTTCAGCATCTCTTCTGCACCTTCTTTACTCTCTACGTCCTGCTCAGACAAAGTTTTCATCATTCTGCATAGGAGATTAGGAGACTATGTACTATAATAAATGGTGTCAATAGATAAACCTTCGAAACTATTAAATTAATGTAAAAGTATGTAAAATAACCCTCAGCCTTTAAAGATGAATGAGCCACGGATCATGCCATTGGGTAACATTTAATTTTCCACAGAAAACATCTACAGGTCTCTCACTGATCCTAAAAATCACACAATTGCACACAGATGTAGTTGAAAGACAACATGATAATTGTTATTCAGCAAGTACATTTGATTTCAGTCCTCAATCTTCAAGCAATCTAGAGTTTGGCAAATTCTTTAAAGAAGTGAAAGACGTCCTGGGAGTTGGAAAGGAAGGCAGGATATTGTGCCTCACTATTTTGCTCTCCGCTCCCTGCTCTTTCTTGGCGTGAAAATTACAGATTATGGCCAACTAAGTGAAAAAGTACTGACATTAGTCAAAGTCTGACATGCCTCCATAGCTTTTGGGTATGAATGTTTGGGTGTAAGGAAAGTGACACAGTGGTGTGGAGGGGGGGCTTCATAGAGTAGAGGGGAAAGATTGATTTCTAATTAACAAGCTGGTTGCAGTAATGAAAAACTAGATGGTCTCTACTGGCAGTGGATCAATGGCGAGCATTTCCCTTGACATCCAGTCTTAATCACACCAGCTCAGCTTGGTAAGAATGCTCTCATTGCTGTAATTAACACTGTCACGCTCCCTCCATCAGCCATCTCTCATCACCACCTCTATTCTGTCTTAACCTCTACCTCAGACCTCTGCTTTCACTCGATAGCAACGATCACTCAATGACTATCACTCTGTATCCTCTGCTGTCAAGACAAAGTGATATGTGTGCATAAAAAAACTGTGTTGAGTCACTGTCAAAGAATTGTGTTGTTGTAACTTAAACCTTGGCCGAGCCTCATTCACAGTCCTAAGTACACAGTCAACTGCAACTGTTCACAAAAATGCCCCAGTACTTGTTAGAGGTATACCAGTTTTAGGGTTTCTTAATTACTTGTTTGCTCTTCTGATACCTACTTTATCTAAACAAAAGGTTGAGTATACTCTCCTTTACACGTGACTTATTCAAATCACTGTATCCTAGCAATTTCACTGACGAATCAAAAATTATGCAATAAATAAACATGGCTGTTTCTATGTCTGCCATCTCCAGAGTGGGCAGAGGAAAATGCTGAGGTGTTTTTAACAGCTGGTCTCCTTTCATATTATCTGTAAGTGCGCACTGAGCGGCAGATAGACAGCTCCACGTTCATTTTTGGAAGGAAAAGGGAAGTCAAGGATAAAAATCAGCCGAGAGAGAGAGAGAGAGAGAGAGAGAGAGAGAGAGAGAGAGAGAGAGAGAGAGAGAGAGACGCTGTCCTTTACGTTGGATGGACACAGTCAGACTCTCTATAGTGAGGCACAAAGGTGAAGTCTCACTTCTTCTTGTTCTGAAATTCAGTTGTAAATCACTCCCTGACACACAATCAAACACCTGGTCCACTGAGGTGTAAGACATGCAGCTACAACTTGGTAGAAACGGACATTTTATATTCATTGATGACATATGAAAGGTAATGGTAAGCTTGCCTTTCAACAAATCTTTCTGATAAAGCCTCAAAAGCAAGATAAATGTACTAATCTTTATTTTACTGGGAGAATCTATGTGGATTTTCTAATCCCGAGTCAGAGCTCACTGGTGTCACGTAGGCCCATGGGGGCTGGGGGTTTGATATGTTGGGCTTTACAACAGAGCATTAGGGGAATGAGGTATTTTCAGGGGCCCTGTTAACGCTAACCCCCTCACCCATGCTGTCACTTTCGGCAGCAATATGTGCGAGCTTGTGCATGTGTGCGGATGTGTAATCTGCCTCTGCCAGCCTGCCGTGTCTCAGTGGGCAGAGTGGGCCTGGTTGTTTGAAGGAGGCTGGAGCTGAATGGGGGGTAGTAGCTGGGGCTAATCCGCCCCAGCCACACGACGTGTGCCCAGCACCCAGCCAGTTGCACCATGCTGCCTCCTCTGTAGTGGGTCCATTGGAGCGCTACAAGGCCCTCTGAATGCTATCAGCACAGACGACACACTGCCCCCCAAGCAGGGATTACAGCTCTCTCAACGAAGCCGCCAGGAGGAGGATCCAGAGCAAGAGGAGGAGAAGAAGGAGGAGGAGGTACACAATCCTCCAACAGGAGCTCCATTCTCTAAAAGGAAGAGGCCATAGGCAAAGCTGACACGCTAATCAACAGCGGCTGGGAAACCACCCCATGAGAACAACGCGTCCAGCACGAAGGATGGGGAGGAGGGAAGAAAGGTTTAAAAGGGATCCGTCACTTTTCAAAATCCGGCTTAGAGCCACTTGGTACTCCTTAAGGAGAATGAACACTGGTCCATTGTTACGAGATAGATTGGGATGGGGACATTAGCATGAGTTTGCATAGACACAAGGAGTTCTTAATGTTACATGTGGACCTGGTATTTGGGCTTTCTATGATAAAAACAACAACCAAAAAACCTTTGTAATTATATTTACAACCTGTTTGTAAGTTGAAAGTAAACATCAAAAGGGGCAGAGGAAAGAGGGGGGGGGGACTGTAATGTGCCAATAAAAAATAATTCAAATAGACTGTAGAACGGTGCTTCCCTTGTGCTTTCTATTGAAAAACTTAGGCAGTAAATACACCGTGGTTGGGATTCATCCTCACACCCTCAGGGTCTAGAGCATGTTGTGTGGGCTTTGTGAGCTGGGGTTGTTTCTCACTATGCTTTACCATAGGGAGTGATACAAATACAATGTGTCTTAAATACAGAATTCCTCACCAAACTTAATCTTCGGCAACAACAGGAATGTGAGTGAGTAACCCACGAAAATGCTACCAAATGCTTTGTGCTTCAGGCGTGGAAAAACTAATAATGCCACCATATTTTGGGCGGTTCTCATGTTGCTAAAGTTATGCCAGGAGTGGAATCTTTGTTGGTGCTTCTGCTGTCTAAAACTCAAACCTCCAGACACAAGGGAAACACAGCAAGCGAGTACATAGTAGGACAGCAGGAGCCCAGCATCTGCACACCCCAGCTTGTATTATCAACAGAGAGGCACTCCAAATCAGGCAAACCCCCAAAAGGCAAGCACTCACTCCAACATCCTGAAAATACTTACGCCCACTCGTCTGCCCACTCATGAAAGTTACTGAAAACACAGCTCACAATTGCTTGTTAAGAGCTTTCTTGTTTTGGCTGGAATATGAATCCGCTGAGGAAATTGAAAATAAAAAATGTAAGCGCTCATTGCCGCTTGCCCAGATAAGACTGGCACAGGCACACACCTCTGCCTGGCAGGCTTCCACTCACTGCCTTCATTTTTAGCTCTTTCTAGCACACCTGGCACCATGCTGGCATCACTCTGGCACCAGCCTGGCAAAGGCTAACAATGTCACCGTTATCGGAGTTGATTCTCCGTTCTCTGATGCAGTAAATCAATTTTCCACAAATGTGGCGTATAGGTGACATCTGGGCCATCTCAACTATCTCGGCTTCAAATTCTCCAGAGCTGCTGCAGCTCACTGCCTCTTTATGAGGAAACACAAAGGCAGAGACACATCACACGTGTGCCTCCCTGCAAGTTTCTTGTCGCATCACTACAATGTCATAGGTTTATGCAGTATGTTATAATAGCTAGAGCATGTTCCTGTGACACCGCCACTTAGCTCCTGACAGGAGGAAAATACTAACCTCCTGTTCACGATATCATATTCTGTTGTAACATCGACACAAAGAATCGCAATAGCCCGCTGATCATGACATTTGTGGTTAGCCAGCGTAACATCTGACCTGTCTCTATGTCATGATGGATCACCCACTAAGAGCTGAGTGCTGTGTGCATGGCCAAGCGTGCATTTGTGACAAAGAAAAGATTCCCAATGAATATCTATTCTCATTTCTCGCCCATCTGCTCCTTCTTATAAAGGAAACTGGCATATCTCGCTAGATACAATGCTCTTTAAATGGTTCATCATTCAACGTCCACAAAGACAGAACACCCAAACACACCCAGCAAGCCCATACAAACAGTAACACACTTGACACACTTCTCTGTACTCAGTGAAGTGACCTATTCAGACAGAGCAGCAGGAGGCAGAGAGGCTGAAGAGCTAGGAAGCTAATGAATGCACAGGTTTGGACCACTTGAGAGTGCTAGTGCTGTCTGCGTGTTGCTTTTCCTTTGCTCACAAGAGATACATATTAAACCATTAGCCTCTATCCCTGTACTCCTCATTCACTCGTACCTCCTTTTTTTCCCAGTGTCCCTACTCCCCTAAACTGGATGTCTGCATGAAAACTAGGCCAGTCTTTTGATGGTTCACTGACCAATGCTTGCTGCACCGTAAGAAATACTTGAGAGTTTCCTTGGTCTTTTGAATAGATAAATATGAAATGCTACAGTTAAGCTGCACAGATACGTGAGGAGAACTAGATTGGTGGGACAGGAAAAGTAGGGACACAAGCCAAATCTAATCACTCGGTAGGAACAGAGCTCCAAGCAATGCAGCACTGACAAGAAGCGGCCAGAGGTCAGAAAGCAGACCCGCAACGGTCCCCTCAGAGGTTAAGTGCTGCAGAAGGCGATGATGACATCCGACGGGCTGCTGAAGTCACAGCAGATTGATGCCGTTTTGGTATTCAATCTGGACGACTGTGAGTTTGTGAAGACTCTAAGATGGGATCCTGTGTTTCCATGGTGTCTCTCTGTGGCTTTACGGATGTGACCCTGGATATAGCGAGATAATACCTGCCTTCCTACAGCCTTACCGGGGCCACGCGTCTGTGACCTTCACTTTGACATGACTGTCTTGTTGTTCTACACACATCGGTCAACAGCACACTCACAGAAAAAAAACCCTCCCCCAACCACGACAAGTAATCAACTTTGCAGATAGATAATGGCCGCATTCCCATTGTAAGCCACATTGAGTCGTTTCTGGTGGTTGGCAGGAGAGCAGCTGAAGTAATTCACAATGTCTAATCTGATAGGTTATCCTGGGAAGAGCTGATGGCATTTTGTGGGGATGAATTTATCTCCAAGTTCCCATTAAGAATGTCATTTAGTGGCACCGTCCAAATCTCCTTGAAATGTTGATTGTTTCTCGGGCCTCTTCAATCATTTGCACATGAAAAGGTCCATGGAAGCCGGACTGCTGTAGAGACCATTGACAGATTAGCAATGTCCATTTCAGGCTGTACTGTCAACTAGTTCTCTCAGCAGCGCTCTTGTTTTACCCTCTGTCCCTTTCCCTCGCACCGCTGTTTCTCCTCCTGTTTTTCTATTGTGGCACTGTGGTAGGGACACACTGCTGCAGCCCACTGAATATTGCTTGGCTTTCAATAGTGCAAATATAGTGAGAGCCATGCTGCCTACCTGGAACCTTCATGCCTCAGCAGGGGCTTGTGTGAGTGGCTCATTCAGTGCTTTACACTGACATCAATAACCCTGCACATAGAAACACACACTAAAAAAAACTCTATACGCAAATATGCATACTGCCAGTACAAGCACTCACTTAAGCTTTTCAAATAGCATAAAGATGAAAATCAACAGACACCAGACATGACAATGGGTTCTATACAAATAAACATGCAGTGTACTTGAAACCACTGCCATAAAAAACGGTTCAAATTCCTCGACACACAAAGGCACTCAATCAACCTCACTGGCCCAATTTCTGCTCATGCACCTCCATTTTTCCGGCTATTCTCTACGGACTTGCAGAGGACACCGCGCTGCCATTCCATTCCTACACCAATCTTTTCTATTGTGCTTTCTAATCATACCGCATAACACGGTAGATTGATGTTCCCTCTGCTCATGATTTGAATCAAATGTGCTTTACTGGAAAAGGCCATGTTTTCTGATACTAAAACAACCTATTTGGAGGAATTTTGCCTCTTCCTGTTTTCCCACTGCTGTGTCATCCTCCCTCCTTGAACACCGTTGTTCATCTGTAAAAATGAACAAGCAACGTTTCCAAAGAAGAGGGACCAGAAACAACAAGAATGAAAAACAGCACTCTCTGATTGACTGTGTTTAGAAACAGAGGTCTGGGGTTTGTGCTCTGATGTTGCCTCCTATAAACACGCGGTCGCTGCATGGAGAACATCTCGCATTCCCACAGCAGCTAAAAGAGGTCAAAGACAAAATTCATAAAAATGATTTGACATTATTGAAATAAAGAACAGCTTCCTGAGTGTAGAAAAAGTGGTTCAAAGGGGTTGTTTGATTATTCAGAGGACAGGCTCAAATCCCAGTGTGACCTCAGTTCATTTTGCTGCTCTCTCTCCTCTGAAAGATAAGGCTGTATGTGGGCAGTGTGTGAGTGTGTGTGTGTGGGTGACACTTGGTCTGCGTTTGTCTGGTACAAGGATTGACCCTAGAGTCTGAATGGAAGCACACAAATCTTTTCATTTCCCCTCGTTCGGTTTCCCAGCAGTTCAGAGTGTCTCTACAGCATTTCTGTTTCCATTTTGTCCACTATGACCCTGCCAATACACCCACCCTCTCCAACATTTTACACAGAGAGCAGCGCAACCTCTCTTGGTCATTTCATTCTGATAGCTAAACACAGTAATCTCGTCTACAACACACAAAAACACACACACACACACACACACACACACACACACACACACACAGAGTACGCTGCCCACACATGGTCTTATCACTCAAAAGCAACAGAGGAGCGAGAGGCACTGAGGTCAGGTCAGAAACCCAATTACTGTACGACAATTCTGCCACGCAGAATCTTCCTCTGCCTCGGCACCGAATACTGAGGTGGGTCTTGGAGACACTCACCTCCTGTCTCCTTAAGAAGGGGTCATTTATCGCTTTTCTTTTTCCTGACTTCCCCTCCCTCCACTGACAACCTCTCTCCTCTGCGCTCTTTCTTCAGTTTCCTTTTCTACAGCTCTTCAACAACCACACGGCCAGCATCTCTAATGCCTTCCGCCCACCATTTCCACATGCAGCTCTTTCAGTGGTTAGATCACACGTTGCTTTTAGGAGATTAAACCAAATGTAATCCAAAACTCAGCCCAGAGAGCACATAGGAAACAATGGAAAAAACAATTGAGCGCAAACCAAATAGAAGAAGCATAGACAAAAAAAAGGCACAAACACTTCCCTTGCCTTTTCTTTCACACCACCAGAATATGTGATTTTACTGTTGCTTTGTATCTTTTTCTCTCATTCTGCTTTCAGCAGGCGGAGCAGGCAGATACATGTCCACCCTCAATTTAACACCTGTACAAATATATATATATATATATATATATATATATATATAGCCCTGAAAAATGCCCAATTCTTGTCACAATGAGCCTGGCAGTGGTAAGAACATGTAAAGATGGATATAATCATGAAGGTTTGAAAAGATGAGAGAGAGGTGGATAAGAGAGACAGGGACCGGATTGCACAACTAAGCACACAGCCAGCCACGTTTCACTTGCTCACTTGCCATTCATCCTTCAATCTCCATACAAACTCATTCAAAACCCTAGAAATTTAACAATGAGGTGCCATCATGTGCCAAAACATGGGGACAGAGGAAAAAAAGTGAGCAGCTTGGAACCCTGTCATTTTCCCGTGCAAGCCCCGCTGCTGGTATCTTATCTGCTCAATCCTCTCATCGGCATTTAAATCTCCCCCAACTCCATCCGATCCCAGCCGTGGCCCTATTTAAATCTCTCCCTCCTCCCAGTCCACCACGTTTCTAATGCTAATTATTTAAACCTCTCCGTGCGCTCTATCCCTCCCATCCACCAGCTAGTTATTCAAATCTCTCTCCCCACCCGCTCTCCTTACAAGCCCGGCCCCAGTTAAAAGGTGCTTGACTGAAGGGTTGATCCGGGCTGTTATTTTCAGACGGAGGATAATACTGCTTCTTCCATACTTCTCTCATTTCCTGCTCTTTTTTTCCTGGCCTTCTCATATCCTGTCCTTTCTATATACAATTACACAAACTCTGCTGCACAGATCATTTTTGAAATTAAGAGGTTTATTTGCCATGATAATGGATCGCAGTTGTTAACAGCGCAAGAACATTGTATTACATTGTATCCACCGGCATATCAAATTAGATGAAATACAACAAAGACAGGGTTAGGAAAAGATACGGGCAATGTACACACAATGTGTTTGTATTTAGGAAGTTAGATTATATCAGTAATATACATCAAATGTGTATATATTTAACTCCAAGTGAAGAAGATAGCTGCATGGGAATGTGACCTCAGTCGGTCTGTGGTGGCCTGTGCGGGTCACTGTCCTCAGTGTTAAGTGAGTGGCGAGAGTGAGTGACTGAGTGATGAAGACACAGTTTGGGAGGTCAGAGGGGATCATTTTTCCAGGACCAGGTGCCAGCATATCAGTGTGGGGAAAGGGGGAATTAATCTCTGTCCCCTCTTACGCATGGCTTACTGATTTCTAAGTCTTTATTTCTAAGCTTTCTGTGGTGCTCCGTTTGTGCATTCGTACTCATCATTTTCCCACTCCCATTCTCTCTCTCTCTCTCTCTCTCTCTCTCTCTCTCTCTCTCTCTCTCTCTCTCTCTCTCTCTCTCTCTCTCTCTCTCTCTCTCTCTCTCTCTCTCATTCAGTTGGAGGGAACTCGCTGTTAGTCCTGTGGAGAAGCCACCTACACATGGAGCATCAGGATCACAGCTCAGTGAAACACCAAAGCTGCTCACGGCACTGAACAGGAGTCCCACTCAGCATCACTACTTATTACAGTTACATAAATGCTGGTTTCCAACAACAGCCACCCCACACAAAACTGCACCCTCCCAAATGCACACACCACAGCGGTACCTCATGTGCGAAGCAAAACACCTGCAAGTAAAATGCATTTACTGTACTTGTGGCATTTTTGATCATGAAGTTGTTTTTTTTATATCTTTAATGTGAAATGTACTTTAGGCATAATAACAATTTTAGCACATTTCAGCGATGTCTATTCATCAAGAAAATATAGAGAATTTCTTTCACAAGAGGAAAACTATTTTCAATAACTCAAAATGCATTGTATTTTCACAACCAATTAAATTTACAATCAGAACAATTTACACACATTTCCTCTGTGTGTGATTCAACACTGATATTTACAAATTGTTAAAACAATAGATCCCATTCTCTTCAACATGCAGCAAAAAAAGAAAAGAAAAAGTGGACGCTGAAGGGGGTGTGCTCACCTTGGTACTCCTGTCCAGGGGTGTAGGCGATGGGGTTGCCTGTGATTTGGAGGGTGAGTAGCACCTCTCCCCCACCTTCTGCCACCCCGGTTCCTTCCAGCTCCCCATGGTGGGTGCACAGGAAGAAGAAGGGGTTGAAACGGGGGTAGAAGCTTGCGGGGGGCGCCCCGAAATCCATGCTGCTCCCCAAGACTAGGGCTAGCAGGGCACAGCCTAAGGCACCCCCGAGAGAGGCCCGCGCCATGGCCATCTGCCCTCACCAAGCGAGGGACTGAGGGAGAGACACTGGGTGGAGAGTTGAGGAGAGTGATGAGTGGGAGCGAGGAAGGCACAGGTAGAGTTCCAGAGGACAGCTTTTGGAGTCCACAGATGAGTCGAAAGTCCAAAAGCACGTGCGTGAGAGTAAGTGCGTCTGTTGTGCGTTTGTATGTGCAATATTTATGTGCGTGAGTGTGTGGGCTTGGCCGTCAGGAAAACTGTAGAGCTCTGTTCTTCTGCTTCCTCTCCCTGTCCTACCTTCACTCTCGGGGAGTTCAGAGCTTCGCCTGTGCTGTCCTGCTCCGGCGTTTAAATACCTCACCCCCTCCCTCTGTTTCCCTCTCTCCTCCCACCCTCCCTCCCTCCCTCCCTCTCGCTCTGTCTCTCTTTCGCTCTAACACCAGCTCCACGCGTGCTGTATGCGCTCTACGAGACGGCCTCCCTCCTCTCTCTCATCCAGCTCTTCTCTCCTCCCTCTTCTCGGCCAGTCTATCACTCTGCCTTTTTTTCCTTAATCTTTTCCTCCCCCCCCTCTTCTCTCCTTCTCCCCTTCTCCTTTACCTCTCACTAAACCACTGTGTTACTCCACATTGCACTTCTGTATCCCTCTCCTGAGACCTTGGCTGTCTTATCTCTATGCATCTGTTAGTTTCTTCATCCCTAACCAGCTCACTGACATATCCCTTTCACTCTCCTCTCTTTCCTTTGTCTTTTTGCCCGTCCACCAGACTGTCTCCTCCTCTCCCACCCACTATCACACCTCCTTTCTCCCTCCCTCTTCCGCTCTCTTCACCTCCCTCTCCTTCCCTGTGTCTCTCTGCTGCTCTCCCACTTAGTCCCCCTCCCCTCTCCCAATCTCTCTCTTTTTCCAACCCTGTACCTCGCTGTCTCTCCTCTCGTCCTCAGCAGCACTCACATTTGTTTTTCTTCTTCTCCACTGTTGCTTTTTTCATGGGTTTTCCATCAGAATCTTCTTTTCCACAGGATTCTCCAACTTTTTTCTCCCTGTCAGAGCCGCGTGCGCTGTCTCTCTGCTCTAGATCAACCCACCACTACAGTGCCCCCCCCCCCCCCCACCAGCCTCTGCTCCAGCTCAACAAATGATGGATAAGTATATCTCTCTAACACCCTGTGCACACACCCCCTTCTCAGTCTCTCCTATACAGGAATAAATACAAACAACATGATCTGCACCACTCACACTTTTCTACCATACATTCCCTTCATGGCTCTCTCTCATCCATCTCTTGCTGTGTGCAAGTGATACACTATACGCCCCCCCCCCCCCCCCGCCTTGAATATTCTCTCAGCAGAGAAGGTCTGCTATATAATGTAGTTCTGCGGAGAAAACCACATTAGATAAATTATCACGGTAGAGGGGGGAACTTAAGGAACTTGCTGTTAACACCGCTGAGCATCTCCTCTGGCGTTTCTCTTTAGCTGCCTGCTGGGTTTGTGTGGTTAAGTGCCTATTACAGACATAAACACTCCCAAGCCAGCAAGCTGCACACACACTCACAGCCACTTCACGTCCAAACAGCCTGACTGACCCACAGCAGGAGCACACAGCCAGGCCGGCAGGGCCAGATGCTCTCTCAGTCTAAACCCTGAATCTCTCTCTCTCTCTCACACACACACACACACACACACACACACACACACACACACACACACACACACACACACACACAAGTCCATATGCACATTCACGGATGAACATGAAGATAAACGCAGGAGTAAAATGCACGAGTGCCATACTGTATCTCTGCTCATTACTTGTTTCTCTCTGCTTTAGTATTTAGTATGATTTATATTTTGTTCTTCTTAAGTGCAGACGTTCACCAGCCAGGCCAGCTGCTGCACCTAGACCAGCTCAAATCAGCATGTGTATCCACACAGCAGTCCACACGTCCAAGAATGCTGGACAAAAAGGCAAATGTTATGCAACTTTAAAGAGCTTCACAGCCTCACTTTGTGGATTTGTTTTATGGTGGTCAGACTGATTTATATTAACTTACAAAGCCATAAAAGTCAGAAAAACTTACACAGCCTAGAAATTCTTCAAATACAGTGAGTTAGAAGAAAAATGTAGTTTAACCATCTCTATTCTGCTGGTCTGAAAAAAAAAAAATCTCTGCCTTTCTCCAATAAATGACTGCTCAGTGCTCTCTTCAACATATTTAGTCTGTCATAATTCTGTCTCCACTGACTACACTTTATGCCTGATGAGCTCATGTGTTTGAGTTTTAGTTCTTCAGTTTTTCATCAACAATTCTCCTCCAAAACATAAAAACCTTCTAGAACGAAGTCATCCCAGTTGCTCAAAAGAGAAAGCAATTCTTTTCCTCAAACAGAGTCCACGGTAATACTGCGACCAGACCCCTGCTGCTCCTGTTGCCCATGGGACAACACAGCATCAGAGAGCGGAATGAAGTGATGTGGAAAGCGTGACAGGGGCTTCACAAGGACCAGGTGTGTTATAATGTTAGTTTTAGTATGCCGATTTAAGACAATGTCGACGGTGTGCACTGTAGCACGGTGAGAAAAGAACTGGAGAAGAAAGTACAGTAAAGAAACTTTCCAGAAACACTGAGCGTCCTCCCCAGTCGCTCTACGAGGTCACCTCGGTGGACCGCTCTGCTGAGGTCAGAGGGTATCGCAGTCCTCCTCTGTTGTCCTTCTCAACCAGTCCACAGCCACCCTCCAGCTCCTCAATGCCTTAATTAAGCACTTTTAATTAATCTAACTGCATTAACTCACCGGTGAGACTTCTTAAAGAGCTTAAGACCTTACAGTATGTGCAGCTTTGATTGCATTCTACTCTGTAAATGTTGCCAGAATGTAGTTTAAGCCGTGTACCTCTTAACTTTTAAGTTTTCACTTGAATTCAGCATTAAACTTAAACAAGTGAACAAGATGTTCCTTTTTGGTCCAATAAAAGTAAGAGACGTTTTAAAGAAAAGGCATCTAAGACACAAGGGGGAACTTGTTTCAGGGTGGCAAATGTAAAATATGTCCTGTTGTGTCTTAGGTGGTCCCAGCGCGTCTAGTTAGCGCCATACTTCAAGGCCAAGCTCTGTTTCAACAGCACTTTCTCACATTTTGCTTTTATCGATTCACCAAATTTTCTACCTCGGCCAAGCAAAAAAAACGTTTTGCAATATTTTGAGTTGTCTTGTAAAATGATAAACTACAAACTGTTTTTTTGTTCCTCTGCAATAAGAGGAGAAGGTGAGGCTGAGCACTGCAATTCCCCATTATTCAAAGCACAAACTAGTGCTTCACAAACTAAAGTTCTCTTCTTAAAGATGTAAACCACAATCCCTTTTTGACTGTTAATAAGCACTGTCCTCCATGCAGCATGGAAGAGGCGTTATATCCAAAACAATGTTTTAACATTTTGGGGTAAATCTCCCCCACCACTGGTCTGTTGCCACTTTCTAGGTCTTTAACAAAGTCTGTAGCCTTTGCTAAAGAGTCCACAGTCCAAAGAGGGTGCGTCAGTCAAAAGGCTTTTCAGGCTTGAATAGCCCAGTGACCTCGTTTAACAGCAGAAACGTATCAGCAGGCCAAAAGGACTGAAACTTCTGACCCAAGACCCACAACTTGAGTCGACGGAGGAATTTAAGATGCAAAGAAAAAGGACTTTGGTTGGTCTCAGAGAAGTTGTTTTGGTAAAGCATATGACGGGTAAGAATGGGTGCAGGCCTCACTGGTAAAAAAAAGATCTTTTCAAAAACATGTGCTCAGTATGAGGTTAGCCTCTAGCAAACCAACTAATTCAGAAAACTATAAAGTTCATTAAGTGTAACTTCTTGATTTAGTTGATATAAAAACATAACTATATCCTGGATCGACAACACAATAAAGCCAGATTCACACTAGTGTCAGTAGCGAGCAGTAGCCTGACTGCTCACACCAGAAGCACATTGCTCCTCTGCTGTTTTCTAAAATCTCTGTCTCTCTGACTGCTTGTGTGTGTCTGCTCGCTGTCGTCACCCTCTGTTTAGACACTGACAAATATTTGGAATATGTATGTCAATTAAAAACCACAATCACAAACAGCAGGGACACAAGGCTATTTCTAATAAATATAGTGGATGGATTATTTAATGTGATCATGTGGGAGGGGAATAAGGGGAATTGAAACTCCAGGAGGAACAGCAGAAAAAGAGGGAATGAAAGTCAAAAGCATGTGTGTGATACTCGTTTTATCATTTATCAGAATGAGATCATTTATATCATTTCTATAATATATCACTTATATAATTTATAGGATATTATCAGTGTGTTTTCTTGCCAGATTTGCTCGCGGGACGCAGAGACAATAGACCAGACGACAAAACTAAAACTGAAGATTGCGAGCCGGCCGCGAACCTCCACGTCTCAAAGCGCCCTGTGCGAACAGCCCAATTGGTTTACAAGGGCACCAATAGGAAGCAGGCAGCACTCCTCCAAAATCTTAGTCTGAATTACTGAATTGGCAACAGTGTTTGCAGACCCAAAAAACTCAGGGCTGTCTGGCAAAAAGCTGATCCTGACTCAGTTTTTGGCATAGCGCGGCCGGTGGATGGATTGCACTGGTCCATTGAATACAACATAACATATTTAGAATAAACTATTTCACAAACTGACTACATTTAATCCTACTGAGCAGGACATAAGATGGGATCAAATTTGTAAGAATGTGTCACACAGAACGCCGGTCTTGTAATGGGAAAAAAATTGCCATCTAAAGGTCTGCAGAGACGGTGATTGTGTAATAGTTAATCAGTATAAAATGTGTGTGTGTCTGCATAAGTGCACGCACAAATGTGTGTTTGTGTGTGACCTTCTCTAACCGGAGCTGCTAGCAGAGATCGGTCACATCACAGTGTTTCGCCGTCTGTTCCACACACACATTACTGCTGAATACATGTACTCAGTGTTCAAACACACACACACAAAAACGCATGTGCCCAAAATGAGGACCCTTGACAAGGAGAGCAAAGTCAGCGTGAAAGCCAGCACAAGTGTTTCTGATGCACAACAGGGAGAAAGAGAGAGAATCAATGTGAGCCATCTGTTTTACCTGTAGCTCTCTTCAGTAACAGCAACACACCTCCCTGTACCTGATGGCCTCTGTGTTGTCTTCATGTAGGTCCTGTCCTACATCCATCCCTCCAACACCATGGCCGTTCTGCAGCCCCTTCCCTTATGTGCACACACACACACAGAGACACTAACGCACACTTAAACACACACACACACACACACACACACACACACACACACACACACACACATACACACACACACACATAGTGTGCGACTGGGGGCTATCGTTCTCCATTATGAAAACTAGGTCGGGGAGGCTTGAGTGAGGGGAGAGGGGCAGTAATTATTTTTATCATTATTAATTTCTACCTCAAGGTTGCACCAGGGCTTTTTTGTCTGCTTCAATCTTCATTTCAGACCCCCTGCATCCACACACACACACACACACACACACACACACACACAACACCATCACTACCACTGTCTTTGAAAAGGCTGCGTGCCAAACAAGGCAGAACAGAGGGTGGGGGCACAAAAGAGGAAAGAGCTCAAAGGGACGGAAAGAGTGTGATGGCAAGGGAGAGAGGGGGAAAGCAGAGGCAGAGGAGGCAGAGGAGGCAGGAGGGGTTGGATGTGTCGCTTCATCACTCACTGGACCCTAATTTACACTAACAGGTTGTTTACTCGATATGGCAAATGATAATAAAAGCCTGGGTGTTGGAGGAGGGGAGAAGGCAAGAAAAGAGAAAAAAAAGAAAGAAAGAGAGGCCCTGCGGGAGCACTTCAGCTGTGATGGCTTGCACACTCCAATTAGTCCCATGAAAAGCTTGTCCCCCCCCTGAAAGAAGTCAAAAGGAGGGGTGCATTACTCAACGTGTAAATAAAACCAGCCAGGATCACCCTGAAAATTCAATGCCCTGACACAGAGGGAGGGCCGCAGTCACAAACATCGAGGCTCTTGCTGTGCCAGCACACAAGGAACAGCTCCGATGGTAGTTGGGTCTCAGCAGTGGGCAAACACAATGACACGTTAAAAGACACTGGAATGTCTTGAGATCATAAATGACACAGACATTTAGTTTTTTTTTGTATGTGCGTGTTTAGTCACTAACACTGAACACATTTCTACAGTACACGTTACAGAAATCGGAAGACACTACAAACTCAAAAGTTTCTTCAGACTTTTCAGAATAGAAGATTTTACTGAACACATCGGGACCCAAGAAAAGTGAGATGTAGTTATTATGAGCGAGTTTGCTGACACACAAATCTGTGTTTTTCCATTGTACCCTAGCCCCAGTTGAAGCCACTTCACATAGGAGAGCTTTTTCCATGTGCACTGCAGCCACAGTATAAAAAATGAAATGCCAATATTCCAGAAGACAAACTGTATTTTGACTCCTGAACTACAGAAACAGGGTGGAAAGAAAGTGTTGAATGGCAGCAGTTATCTTTGTTTTTAACAAGAAGTTCTCTGTACAATGATTCTATGTCAGATAAAGAGAAGATAAATGATGAATAAAGTTTTCCACATTAATTGAATTATTAATCCACTTCTGATCTGCCTGTACATAAAAAAACGGACTTGTCCTTTTCTTTGGGTCCGTTTAAGTTCTGCTCCAGTTGCTGCTGTGTCTGGTCGGGTCTATGTTTACTTTCTTCTATGCATGAGGGGTTAGTCATGTGATAATGTCGAGCCAAAACCACCTGACGTTTTGAAAATGTTTCACTTCATTTTGTATAATGTTATCAGACTTCTGTCTTTGATGCAACCGCTGAAATAATGATAATTGTTAATCACGTGATGAATTCTAATTGTTCAGTAATCTAGTGACTGATTCATGATTGCAGTTGGAACGAGTGATCTAATTATACTCAACAGTTC
Organism: Cebidichthys violaceus; assembly: GCF_023349555.1. Classification (NCBI taxonomy): domain Eukaryota; kingdom Metazoa; phylum Chordata; class Actinopteri; order Perciformes; family Stichaeidae; genus Cebidichthys; species Cebidichthys violaceus. The sequence continues at coordinate 7,334,242 of NW_027176483.1, forward strand.
CTGAAAACAGTGAAATGTTTACATGACAAAGTGATCACAGAACATTGTTGTACTCTCTCGGTAAGTAGCAGGTTGGTTCATGATTTCTTTTATATATTTTATGTTTTTACGGTCCCATTTTTCAGCTCCTTTCCTCTTTAAATGCGGTGCCTCTAAATGTGAGCATGTGATAAGAACCCTGTGTCTCCCAAACCTTCAGGATTAGGCCAACAGCCTCTGGAAGTGACCCCACTGACACCTTGACAAATGAAAATGTCCTCTAGACCAAGTGGAGTATCATCCTTTGAAAAACGGTAAGATCAACATTCCACACATACTGTGGTCCTCCTCTCTCACAAAAAACGACTGAGCACCAGACCCAAATCTGTTGTTTGGACAAGGCGATATAAACTAGCGTTAAGTTGATGGGAAGGTTGTTTAAGTGAAATCGTGTCTGCTGGAAAACTTGGCAGACACATCTAAGTAAATGCTTCACAGTGTAGTATAAGTGACTGTGCGTCTGAGAATTTAGCCAAACAGAATGAATCTAGACGAGTGAGTCGGCTGTTTTTACCTTTCAGTTTTAGGCTACTGGAGACCACCTTTGGAAAGCTGAAGACCGTATCTAAACTGAAAAAAGCCTCTAAAAGGTAAGCAAAGCAGTTAGGTTGTTTCATTCCTTAATAAAGAGACGATGTCGTCGATCAAAAGATTAATATATTTTGAAGTTGTAAGGAAGACATTCATCAGGAAATGCAAACTACTATGAATTGTGTCTTTCAGTGGAGTTTTCTGTTTTGTTTTTTCCCCCCAAACTAATTATGTCTTATATAAATATTCCTAAAACTGGTCATGAGAACTGTTTAGCTACTACCAGGAGGAAAACTGAATAGTGTACTTGAGTCGTTGCCTTTGCAATTGGCCTGTAAGACCAGCAGCATGCCAAGACCATTTGTTACTCAGATGAGTTATACCTTTGAGCGAGCCGTTTGGCATGGATCATTCCTTTTTGCTTTGCATGACTAAAAACATGTTGATAAAACACACAAGTATTGTTTTGAAGTAGAACAAAATGAGTTGGCTGGTGATGCTATCTCTAACATGGCTTTCATTCTTTTGCTGCCCACAATTTTGAGGGAACACCTGTCATGGCCGATCAGAAGTCAACATTGGCCTTTGCGCCCATTTCTCAGTTCTGGCTTTTATTGGGCATCAATCTCACATTTACACATGTATTGTCGAAGAAATAGACCTGAAGCCTAAATAAAAGGTTCCTTATGTGTTATGCCATGATAAGTGTAAGGTAAAGAATGTGGTCAGTGCTACAGTATGTAATGAATCTGTAGTACTCAATTAAGAATACTTTGTGTACAAATATCCCTCCCCTGCTGTCTTCCTTGTATTCAGCATGCACTGCGGGGGCTCTGTTCCACTGAACACACGCAGAAATAAGTAGCGGTTAAACAAGTACAGGTGCACATTGTTGTCCTGATGGACTGGACCTCGCTCTGTCTGCCTCAATTTCACTGTGAACCAGTGAATTACAAATGGGGTTCATACAGACATCATTGTCTGTATACAGTATACAGTAAGTTTAAATGGTGGAGGCACTTCATGGCCTGGAACAATTTAAGTGTGATGCATTTTCAATAGTGTGAGTCATAGTTCTTTCTTCGTTCAGACCCTGGCAAAGTGCGTTGCTCAGAGCTTACTGCGTCCACAGGCTGTTGGCCTCGTACTTCTTGCATTTGCTAGACATCAAATCTGTTCTCCAAACTCCACGTTTTCAGTTCAGCTCCCAGTTCACTGTCATGACAGCAACTCCCCCCCCCCATCCTGCAGTCATGGTAACGGAGCTGTGAAAGAACAAGCTGAGGAGTATGAGACATGGGAGATGACAGACACATGGCCACATTGTGACAGAGACAGACGGAGTGAACGCTGAGTGGTTTGACACCACAGACAGCCATTTCCCCATTCTAACATCCAGCACGCAGACAATTAGAAAGGACAGGAGGCAGAAGTTATATGGGACACGGCAGAGTCAAGACAAACAGGAATGCTAGTGTTTGAGTGGCATTCAAGAGCAGAGTGAGGGGAAGTAACCGCTGAAAACACATCTTATTGTTTAGAGGCACATCCATGAATTTTTGGTCCCGAGGTTTCATTTTCTCAGCTGACATGGGACTAGTTTCCTATCCAAAATAAATCATAGGCTGACCTACTGACATGAACTTTTCAGTATTCTAGCTCCAAATCCCCTATGTTACTCTTTCTGCATTCAAGAGAATATAAGCCATCAGCGTGGCTGAAAATCAATGAGATAAATGATAGAGAAATGTCCTAACATCTGAAATCCTACACGCACACTCACAAAAAAATCTTCTGCGTTCACGGAAAAAAAAAACCTCTTATAGCCTAATAGATACAATATTGATTTTAGTGTGGTTGGTGCAAATGTCCATGAACTTGTAAAAAAAAACAAAAAAAAAAACAAAGACAAAAAGCTCTTGTTCTCACTCTGCTGTGTCCTGCATAATCTGAGCTGTTTTCAGGCATTGTGCTCAGCAACAGCTCGGGAGAGGTTGCTTCTCTTGTGTTTGCAATAGATGCCCAGCATGTCTGGCACACACATAATAAAACAAATCTATCCCAAAAGATACCATTCATCCCTAGACACCAGCTCAGGCTCTCACTTCATACAAGATAGATGGTGCATAAACACACATGCAGTGATAAAATGCTCATACACACTTCGATACACACAAACCCTCACTCACACAACGCTAACACACATAGACACACTTGTAAAAAAAACACAGGCAGTAGCAGAAGAGGTGTAAATGTGCATGCACACACACACATATTTGCACTTGCAGATACGCAGAGGGAGGAGGGGGAAGGGGGCACTGAGGCCATGGAACATACAACAAAAAACAAGCAGACAGCCTTGAGCTATGAGCTCAGCTAAATAAATAAATAAATAAATAAGTGAAAATCTCATTTCAAACCAGTAGCTTCACACCCGTCTTGGAGCCCACTCCTCCTCCCTGCTCTCCTCCTTTTCCTCCTCCTCTTCGTATCCCTGATCAAGGTTTCATTCTGGAGAAGCACAAAGACTGGCTACCCAGCATTCATCTCCTCAACTATCCATCCATCCCACCTATCGTGTGGCCTCCAGAGACATACACCAGCAGCACTACACTGACTGTGTTTTCGAGGTCCACATTGTATGGGTTTGTGTAAATCTACAGTAACAAATTCAATTGGCTCCATTTCATATTCCATAGTTTATTATGTTGAACTTCGGGGTCGGTAGGATGGCGCCAATTAAAGGAAGACATGGATGTCATGGGAGCTTATAAATCCCACAGTAAGCACACAACCTTCTTATTTATCATCTGGGTTTAGCCTGCTGTAACTCCACAGGCTAAACGCTGCAACCCACCACCTCATTTAAGCCGAATCCATATTGTGCTACATTGTGTAAACAAGCAGAAATAAGTAGTGGCTGTGGGCATGCGGATTCTGTGGGTGTGGATGCTGGAGAGACACAACGGATCACGGCTGTTTTGGCATGTAAACCCCACACAGATGGATGAACATCCTGCCCTGGGCTGGGTAAACCAAATGGATTTGGTCAGACATTACACAACATCTCTTAAACAGAGCACAAGATCGTACTCTCAAAAACCACCAATAGGGGAGGAAAAGGTAGAGACAAGGAGAGGGGTCTCAGTGAAGACCAAGTGAGACAGATGACACAGATGATCATGTGCCCTTCATCTTGGTGGCTACAAATAGAAGGAGGGAGGCCTTTGCCCTTAATCATATGGGTCAGTGGACCAGGAGCTGGTGGTCCCACATGGTGGGGATCAACAAGTCAAACAAAAGCACAGACACACACACACACACACACACACACACACACACACACACACACACATCTAGTTGATTTAAAAGGGGAGTCAATCAAATATGAGGCCCTGCTTAATAAAGTGACATCTACCGAAATGCGAATAAAGTTGTATTCAGTGATATTTTTGTGATTCAAGAGAAAACCAAACATGAAAAGGAAATGTGATAAGAGTAAAAAAGAACATCTAAGTGGAATCTGTTTCCTGACTTCATATTCAGTCGTAAACAAAAAGGACGCTGTGCACTTGCATGTTCAATCATAAAAACCAAGGACAATAGCTGTTCCACTACAGTGTACCAATGACAAAGAGTCCCATGCACACCTGCTCCACCATCATCATGATGGTTAGAGACTGTAATTAACAGCTAGGTGCAGACACACACAGCCACACCTTTACACAAAATAAAACGGCCTGCTGAATCCTTCACTGTAGGTCCTTCAGCACAGTGCTCCACACATTCATTTATTCAATTACAGGTCAAAGGCCACAAGACAGTCCCATCCTACCACAATATACAATAGGACCTCCCCCACTCACTTCTCCCCATCCTCCCACTATGTCCCTCATTCATTTATCCTCCTCTCTTCACACCCTTCTGCTCAGCTGTCATCTCTCACTTCGTCTCCTCTAAATGGCTATTGACTGTGCACACAGAGCTTTCCTTCTTTGTCTGTCTCCATCACAAATGTGTCTGCCAATCACAGGCTTATGCGCTTTGTATATTCACTTCCCTGCTCTGACCAATCATATGTCTCAGAGAAACAGCAAAGTAGTGTGTTATCTTTTTTAAAAATCTAAAACCTCTTTCCATTAATTTGCTCTCCACTTCTAATATTCCCTACCGTTCCAAGTGTTGCTGCAGTTGCTCGACTAATCTATTTTCTCTGTGGTTGCCCTTTTCTCAATCATTGCCCTCTCTCCAAGCTTTTCTCTCCTACGCTTATCCACCGTTACTCACTCAGTCTCTCCTACTCTCTCCTTTATTCTTTCCTTATTCCCTCTCCCCTTCACACTGAAGTCTCTAGCTCTCGCCCTGAGGGAAGTTCTCCCTTTCAACTTGCTGGACCTGGAGAGAAGAAGAATCTATTCCTCTCCCTCTGTGTCACTGCACTGTTTGTCTCTGGTTACTAGCCAGGGAAGTCGATCCTACGTGTGGCAGTCACTGTGTAACTGTGTCACTGTGTCAACATATGGCTGGTTTTGTGATGCGGGGCTCAGTAAAATTACTCATCTTCACTCAAGTATTTGGTGGTCATTCACTAGTGCTGTTTATAATGGTGTGGGGCAAAGGGTACACAACATATGCTGTACTAGATGCAAACTGTAAAACCTAACATTAGAAAGAAAGTCCATATGAGCGATATATACAGCACACACACACACACACACATATATACATATATATATATATATATATATATATATATATATACCACACACCCCACACAGACAAGGCCATGCCTCATTAATCTATCACTCCAACAAGCACCTCCTCATAACCTTCTCCTCTCCCCCACTATGCGTTTGGAACTTGTCCTGCATGAGCCTGCCAGATTTACTACCTCTGTGTTCACCGGCAGAGGTTGGATTGATATACAGTGAGCAGTTAAAGAGAAAAAGAAGAGAAGAAAGAAAAAGAGGAAGAGATTGGAGCTGAGATTTTAGCACTCCCGTGCCCTCAGCACCTCTGCTGATGAGTTTTGTTCTCCTGGCGTCAGTCTAGTAAGAGAGCGCAAACTCATCACCTCTCTGGGCAACAGCAAAGGTAATTATGACTAATGAAGTGCAGGCTTTTACGGCCTAGCTGCATTTCGTGGTCATAATAGCAAACAAAGAGACACACTCTGCTGCACTGCATAAACATTACCCAGACGCAGAATCAAGGTCACCTCAGCAGATTAGCACAGCCTGTAAATGAGTTCAATTAAACAAGTTGCTAATGACTGTCAGCTAATGACCAAGTCCTACAGTAGCAGCTTACACAAAGCAAAGCCTCTGTATAACCTACACTGTGTCACAGTCCGACCATTTACAGGTGCGGATGGTTAGTGTTGCTGAAAATATATTATAAATGCCTATCGGCTTTGAGATTTTATCCATTAAAATATTTCGATCATTCATTTGACATGCTTTGTAGTGCTCAACTAATCCTAGGGGATTAATGAGAAGAGATTTTGTGAAAGAAAATAATATTCAGCGAAAATGAAATCAGTCATATAAGTGGTAAATCACACAATGGAGTAATTTCACTCTCCACAATGAAGAGAAGAAGACACGTTTTGATCAGCTAAAAATCTAGTTGCAATAATTAAACATGAGTAATGAGCTCCCCCATAATTAACCTGCTCCCCAAGCTATGTTCTTCTCTATTAGAGAGGAGATCAAGAGAGCACCAGAGACAGAGAGATAAGAGTGGGATATGAAATGTTCACACAACAGTGAGTGAGATCAAACCCATTTGCTTGGACCAGGGTGGAAACTTTCCGCGCAATTAAATGGCAATTCCAATCATGAATTGGGAGAGGGGATCTCATCATCAGCAGAAGCTGATGGATTATGGTTATGAGTGTCTCTGTCACAGGGCCAGGCAAGGCTCCCTCACCCCCACCACCCCTCATGCTCATGTGTTTTGTTTTAGGAGGGATAAGAAAGCATAATGTGTTTAAATATTCATCAGCAAGGCACTTCACAACAAGCAATAAAACATGCACAAGGGAAACAGCCATTAAATGAGAGGCTAAAGGTCAATCCAGACCCTAGAAAAGAGGAGGGAAACTTGTGGCTCCTCTGCAATCTGGTCCCGTGTCGGGTTAACTTAAATGTTATATTTTATCTTATATTTTCCTTATTGGGCCACATTAAAGAAAAATAAGAATTGTTGTGTTTTGGTTGCCTTTGAATAATACATTTACATTTACATATGGAGTGGATCCTTATAACGTAGTCCAGGGCCATTTGTGTTTTCAAGTTTTCACATCTGCCACCTAAAAGCTTGGCATGAAGGAGAAGCTTATGTTGGTTGCAATCTGCAACCTCACCACTAAATGCCGCCAAATATAATAAATTGAACGGGCTACCGAACAGTCAGAAAACATTTAACAAACACTTTTATAACCCCAGATATTTTGTTTCCAAACACATTTTAAAAGCATCAGTAGAAATGAAATGATTCAAGACACACAAGCCTGCTTCTTGACTATACCTGTGTACACACAATGAAAAACATTCTGACTGATGACCCTTGTCCTAGAAAACCATGACGTGTTTGGCATATCTTCCTCCTAGTCAATTCATTGTAGTAGCAGACAAACTTATCCACACAGTTTCAATTTCATGGCTGTGGTGGTGCCAGGTTTCAATAACAAACTCCTTCGGGGAGATAAAAAGTAGTCCAGTGGCTCAGTGAGGCGGCTCTTTATGTGGAGTTTTGGGTCTCAGCCAACACCATACCGCTACCAGAGGTCTAACTCTATAAACAGCTGGCCTCCTTCCCTCAACCCACAAACCGCCATGGTCTCAAAGTCCCTCGCAGGGGGGGAAATGTTTAGTGTGAATACGAATAAAAACCACAATCCCAACTGATTGTATCTGCACAAGACGTGTAAATACTGTATAAGTGATTGGGCACCGAAAAGACAAATATAAAGTTTGCATGGTAGAGATTTTTCAGTGAACTTTCAATGACTGAAGCAAAAATGGACAGTATTTGGAGGAACAGGAAGAGTCACCCTGTGCTCTTGTCCTCTATGCTTTCTTCCTTGGTTGCTGATTGAGGCCAAGGCAGGGTTGCTGTACACTGGCTGAGCAGCGAGCCTCTCTGAAGGAGCAGTAAAACTAACCACCAGTGGGAGGTTAAGCTACTCCAGTGTCACTTTGACAACCCACAGTGATGCCGACACACTTCCTCTGCCAAGTTCTGCGGTTGGATCCCGACAAGGACAAAAATGTTTCCCCGACTCGTCCGTTGGGGTCCGAGTCTCACGCCATGGATGAACAAGCTGAATAAATCATACAAGTATGACTGAGAATGTAGAGCCAGAAAGCCTGAAGGAACAACAGAGTGGATTCTGAGCTTCTTTCATATTAGCAGACTGCCGGCCGCATGGCTGGGGGAGCTGAGCCCTTCGAAGCGCAGGCTGTTGTGAGAGAAACACTGAATTATGCATCTGAGAAGGGAGGGGAGATTGGCTGCTGGCTCCAACACCACCCCCTCCTTCTTTACCTCCTTTCCCCATTCACTGACAGATAGATGAGGGCATCTAGATGAAGTTTCACAGGAGGTCAGCGCTGCAGACTCAGGATTGATAGACACTGTGGGGCGTGTCCCTCTTTCTCCTGTTTTCTGCACCATTTCACAGAATTGGGGGAAATGCCACTCTCCGCCCTCTCATCCGACAGGGGGGGGCAGGTGGGGAAGGTCCTGTCGCCTCTGGCGAAGACGTATGCTTGATGACACATTGATGACACATTTGGGCCTCTGAAATCGGCTGAGGAGGACTATGAGGCCTAATGCATCGATTCTCAGGGATGAACACCATTCCTTGCCACACCGACAATGAGCAATGGGGTCAGAAGGTCACAATTTGAACTGCCTTGCCTCTCCCTAAAAAAAATCAATTCCTTATTAGAACTTCATCACTATCGGAGAGGGAATGGAACAGCGTTACAATGAAGACAGAATACATTCACCTTTGTCACATATGATTATAGATGCTCTCCGGTTTCCCTCCTGTTGTTACGGAGGGTTTTCTGTGGTAGAGTCCTTCTTTCATTAGCTGGGCCTGTACTGTTCCTCCTCCTCATTTGAACCTTTTTGCTCCTTGTCTCTTGACAGTTTATTGCCAGGCTGTTGGTTCTATTCCTGTCCATGGCCGCAGGCTATACATTCTGCATATTGTGCATGTACAGATGAAACCCGCATATGAAACACCTGCTTTTGACGCACACTATAAAGCATTACATTCAGCATACTTTTTTTTTTTCACAGCAGTTTACTCTGTGGTTTCTTGGCAATGGAGAGAAGAAATCACTTCTAAAGCCTGGTGAATTATTGAGAAGCCAAAGTTCCCTGCATGCTTGTGCAGCTCAAACACACCTGTGATTGTTTTCCTGTCTTAATTGATCTTTGTTTGTCTAACCAGATGCCTTGCAAAAAATGGTGTAAATCACATTCCTGGTGTCCTTCAGTGCTGCTGCTTGTGAAGAGTACCTCTGGCTAAATGGGGTTCACAGAGGGACTGTTATAGATGAGGGCAGGTCCCTTAATGGATCCTCCAGACTGTCATAACCACCCAAGGCCTGTGGCAGAAACATCGTCCTGCTGTCAATTTGACTCCTGAAACTGGAGCAGCGGGCCCCTCCCTGTCCCTGTCCTCCAGACTACCTCGCTCCCCCTGACAAATGGCTGTCAGTCAGTGATAAACTGGCCAAGGCTACTAGAGACAGCAAACACGCAATAAAAGCAACCAACATTAGAGAGACAAATAAAAGGATGATACCCTCCGTCGCAGCCAACGCACAACTCAATATACAAAGATACAAACTTTTCTAAACAATCTTAAAAGCCAATTCCCTAAAAAGCCTCCCATTGCATTAATATGCCAAATATAACTACGGAAATGGTGACTGATCACACATTAATTCATCCCCATCTTAATCCATCAATTCATTCATTTGTATGTGTGTTTGTAGGCATAAACCTCTCATTTGAGATTATGCGAGGTCGTAAAGGGAGTAGGGGTACTATATATTACATCAATTTTCCAGATTATTTATGAGCTACTACAAGCTGTGGCCAATCTGCAGACACAAACAACTAAATGAGTGCATAAATATAGATGACATGCTTCAGGCTTATGGCAGGAATATACGACCCCCTCAGGCTATAGGTCCGTTTCTGTTTCTTCCCCCACCTTGAGCTCTGAGATGCATTTATGTATGGAACAGGGATGGAGGGGGAAGACAGTGAAGCTCTTTCCAGAGTTAGATTTATGATCTGGATAACTAGATGAGGGCAGATCAGCCTGTCGCTTCCACGGTGGTACGGTATATATCTCAGAAAGCTTACAGAACCATATAGGTGTTGAATCCATTACCTGAATTCTACTTTCCTTGCTTCAGGTAGCTCATCTCCTGTCTGACATACAATAGCGTCAGCTATTTACGCATCTTGCTAGGGCATAAATCACCTTCTATAGTTCATGGTATGAAACATTAAAGAAAGGGTGCAAAATAGAGATAAAGATTATGTAATGCGTATGCATGTAACATGCACACAGACTACACAGAAAACACTAATATCCCATCATATGCAGGGATATGTGGTCCAGACTTGATTTGTGGCGGTGAGTCTTTACCATTTCACAACACTGACCTTGACCTGGCTGTTTGAAGAGCTTTGGAGCCTGTTCTGTGGCTCAGGTGAGGGGAGACTCGCCGGTGGGTTGGATGACTTCAGGGGGTTCTAACAGGTTTTCCTGATGCATAACAAACTCCCGCAAGGCAAGAGACTACAAAGTACCGTCCACCTTTGGGATTCAAATCATTCACTGAATATGATTATCTCCTTTTTCTTGAGATGAAACTTCACCAGTAGACATTTGTATCCACCTGACTTGCTCATTCTGACCACCTTCTTCTTTTGTGCTCCTTGTGCCTTCCATGGGGGGGGGGGGGGGGTAAATCTCATTTTACTCTCCACCCATGCCCTTCCCAACCTCTCCACATCAGAGGCCAAGGGTCTTTTCTCCCCTTTCCTTTCCTTGTGTCGCATCATCTCGTGACTCGGGGTGTTGTGTCCTGCTAAAAGTTTACCAATTCGTATCGTTGAGAAATGACTGATGCTACATTTTTCATGTGGGGCATTAAATATTCAAAAGATCCGTTCCCCTTCTTCATTCTGAGACTCAAGGAAAAAAAACAAGTCTCAATAATGTATGAGAGAAAGGTTTGCTAAGAAAAGAGAGCCGGTGTGGTGCGATTGAGCTGAGGGAAGTGGGGGGTGGTGAGGAGGTGGGTGGAGGCGGGGATGACGTACGGATGGACGCAGCGAGAAAGATGGAGACGGACTGAGGGGGAAAAGAAGTTGTTGACCAGTGTTTTTGATTAAGACAGGGAGAGGAAGAAGGCGTGTTTAAGTTTGGGGATCTGACCTGGTGTGGTGAAATGTTTCTCTTCCTCGCGCAGCCTTTGTCCATGCGTGTACACAGCTGGCTGCTCCTGGTGCTCTGCTCTTAGTCAGTCACGCACAGCAAACGCAGCCTGTTCCGTCTCACAATGCCAAACATTCAATACACACACATATGTACAAACACACACACACACACACACACACACACACACACACACAGAGCTCTCATCAGCTGAGTACCACAGGGCATATATTTGTTACCATAAAAGAACATTCATCACTCAAGAGCCTGTTTGTCACAGGAACATTTTAAACGAGCTGAAATTCCCCATTTTTAACATTCCTGAAGGCTCAACGCAGCTATTGTGAAAGCCTCGTTGGATCGTGGTAACAAGTCGTGGACAAACCATAAAAGTTGCGTCACAGGAATTTGTGTAAGTGGAAGCACAAATTATCACAGATAATGAAACATCAGTGGTCTCAAAACAAAACAAAACAAAAACATCTAAAATAAAGGTTTGAAGTGCTATCTCCAATTCCCTTCACTGTCAAAAAGGACATGCACATGTAAGATTCCTGAGCAGGCATTCCATTTTTTAAAAAGACTGCAAAAGACTTCCCTCGACATCATCATGGTTGCATCAATAGCAAAAGTATAACTCTCAATCATGTTGCGCATTAAAGGACAAAATAAAAAATGCTGCACAGGTTCAAAGGGGGAAAAACAGAGAATCTATATTAGTTTTTAGTCACAAAAACAGCTTGAAGTGCATCAAATACATTCGGACTGTTTAAAGCACATAGGCACACATAAAAGGAACGCCATATGGAGATAAGCATTATAAAATATAATGTTCATCTTGTACTCTGCCAACAAAAAGGAGTCGCTGGGGTGACAAGGCCTCTCTCAGGATGCCATCTAGTGGTGCATTATAAGTCATACAGAGGAGGACTGCACACTGTACGGCTCCAAATGAATAGTTTATTTCTCTATTTCTTAATTCATGGCAACATTTTGATCAACAACATCTTCTTCAGGCAAGTGTGAAAGAGAAAAGCTGCTGTTAATTATTTTTTGTCTTGCACCTGAGTATGTTTGCACACTATAAGACATACGCCTAAACACATAGTACATAGTTATTTAGAAAGAAATTTGGGGACATATCAAACAAGCTTCAATGAGAGGACATTTCATAGATTTAGGCAAAATGGTAAAATATTCAAATTCTGGCTAGAATATACACTCATAGAGGTTGAAAACTGCCACATTGATGATGCTGATTTCTGTGCCACTTGAAAGCTCTCAGCCTGTGATAAATGACACTAAACGCCTCAGGGTAGGTCAATTAAAAACCAGGTCATTGTGCATATTTTGGATTTTTATATAAAGACACGCCTTTGTACATTTCTAGTGATCAGGGCCAGTAAAGAACGGATGTACCAATGTGCCCTCATCTTTTTTCAAGACATACAAATGCATGCTTCGTATGAAAATCCGCAAATATATTATCACACTCACACTTTATAACCAAACGGCAGAGTCGTGGACGTGCACACACTCACAGATGTTACAAAGCTCATTAGTATGGTGCGAGGCGCTATCAGTCTAATGAGTGCAGTATAAACACTGCGATCAGAGGGAGACAGTAGAGCGCCAGAACTGGGAAGGCAGAGAATGAACAGACGTCCCATCCTGCCAAATACATCCCAGAAGAGAATGTCGAAGATTGCAGACCCATCAACACATTGTACACTGGTACATGTCATGATATGAACATAGTCAGTCTACTAAAGGACAAGGCTGACAGTATTCTAGATGTTTCTTTTAGTCAACAAGGCCCATGTAAGGAACACAACCAACAATGCATCAGCCTGTCCCTCAATACATCCCGACCTTTCCTGTCTGTGGCCCTCAGGCCCAACAGGAGATCCTTAAAAATGGGTGACAAATATAAACCTTTTTTTAAAAGGCTAAATAACTGTAGTTTATTCAATCAGGAGTGAATTGTGTATTTGTCGGATCTACTAAAAATAAACTACAGTGCCTCTGTTGATCGTAATGAAGGGCCATGTCAGACAGGTGATGCTCTTTTCATGGAATTTCTTGGCAATACAAAAAATATAGAATTCACTGAATTTCTATTGTTAACAATAAATGCCAAGACTTTTCCGGGAACATTGTTTTCTAAAATAGACGCTAACTAGACTATTTGCCAGTTTAGGCTCTCAAAACATTGAAGATAATTCTACTAAATCGTAGACACAAAAACACATTGAGAGACACTTGCGCACACCCACCGACACACATTTCCACTCTGTAATCAACAAATTCCGACACCAGCCAACACACACACACACACACACACACACACACACACACACACACACACTCCCGCCACTATTCAACAACCCCTCTCATTGTGTTGATTTTGCTCCCTCTCCAGCTTTCATTTGGGTGTTTTATCTTTTGTTTACTGGTGGGTTTTATTCTCAGCGGCTCAGGGAAGCAAAGTGTTGGCAGAAGCTCAGTTTGATCTGCGGTCGTGGTTGAAAAGCACCACTGGGGGAAAACAAGGGCATTTTGGAAATATAAAAACACTGCCATGTAATTACAATGAAAATACATAAATATGAGTCCTCTTGACAGCGAGGGAAAGAGCCAGTGTCAGCATTGTGATGGTAAACAGTCTGCGAGGGAGTGTTTGTGTGACTCAGTGGGGGTCACCTCTACAATAGACAAGCCTGAGTTTCAACTGGGAAATAAAAAGTCCGGAAACTTCCTGACAATCCAACCAGCTCTTTCTGGCATTGAGGCTGTGAGTGTGCACACAGCAGGCCGGTGGTGATTTAGCACTAACAACACCACAACACAATTTTGATGTTTAGGGAAAAAAGAAATAAAGTACAGACCACAAGGATTTGCCAAAGAATATCAATTAGCGGTTATACTCGTATAGAGCAGATACAATCTGATTCGATTACTATAAAAAGAAATAAAAGAGAAGATGACCATCGGCACTTTGTATATTTGCCAGATTTCACTATTCATTTTCTTTGGAAATCAGAAAAATTAATAACATTTGATTTTAAATTAGGGCTAGATGAAAAATATTTATCTCAATAACAACAAATGTGGAGATGATCTAGAGAAATACAGAATGATATTGTTCCAAACTGGACGACAGTGGACTGTGGCCTGACTGGTTGATGTACAGCTGTAACAAGTAGTCGAATACTTGATTAGTTGGCAGAAAATCAATGTTGATTATCTATTGTTTCAGTAATTTAATCAAGCAAAATGTCAAATAGTTGGTGGTCATTGCCTCTTAAATGTGGGGATTTGTTTCTTTTCTTAATTAACTACTCAGAAAAACAATCAATGAATTAATTAATAATGAAAATAATGTGTAGTTGAGCCAGTAGGATCAGAAACATGTATATTCAAAGATACAGCAACAATATATGCAGTGCATTTCTTTTATATTCCATTTTTTGCACATCTGTTGGTATGAACTTCTGGTTAAACATCACTGGTTGTTTTGGTTGTTCTTATTTTAATTATATGGGATTCCAACAATTCACTCAACATTGTAGAATGGTTAGCTTTACTTTTCCAATTCAAAAGATATGATTTTACTGTCTGGATTGTACATTTTAGTCCAGCATAGTGAAATAGATTTGATGTCCTCCTAGTGAATGAAATACAAATCAACAGATGGTCCAACCCACATAGTTCTGCCATCCACCGTCACAGAAAAACAAATGGAGTCTCAGCACAGGGTGCATGTGGTAGAGTGAGTTGTGACTGCATGGCAGCAAGACATCATAAACAGGCGCCATTCCCAGCACGAAGACGATAAGAGACACTTTAGGCCACATTAAAAAAGAAATAAATCCACAACAGTGGAGAAACTTTGAAACACATAATCACTCAATTCTGATGGAGGAAACGGCATCTAGTCAACTACTAGTCATAACCGTTATGTGCACACATAAAAACAATCCTGTACACACACACACACACACACACACACACACACACACACACACACACACAGTGAGTGTGCCCGGAAAACAACAACCTCCCAACAACCCATGCTTATCTCAACACACCCAGGCTTTCTCTCTTTGGCATTCACTCAGTCTCTCTCTCAAACATATACACACTGACACACACACACACACACACACACACACACACTACGCACTCAAGCCTATCTTTCATCCCAAAATTCATGGAGGCAGATCTCTCTCATCCTCTCCCAACCATTCTTTCTCTGCAACTCTCTCAAGCACTGTTCGCTTTTCTGTCCCAGCATTGCATCTAAAACCTCCCTGTTTGTCTCGAAAACATCGACCAATTCACCAATTCTTTTCTCTTGTCTCGTCTCAGTCCAGTGGCTTATTTCTCCTGAAATAATCTAGTTCAACTGAGGAAGCCCCAAGCAAGTGGGACAATACTTTGCTCAATAGCCAAAACCAGCCAAAGCTAACTCCATATGCATCCTGCGTCCCAGGTTTGCTTAGACATATGTCCTGAATGATGTTAAATAATTGTACATAGCGACTTCGTAATAATTTCAATTGGTTATACACCATCTCCATCTACTCTGTGCCACTGGTCATCACCATGCAATACAACAGCAAAGCTAAAGCTGATTCCCAAATACTTTCTTTATTGCTTTATTTCTAATAAACTGGGCCTCAACTCTCACAGGGATCAGACAAGAGATTACAAGAGATTTGTAACACAACAAATGATCTTTCAGAGCATTTTGGGGTCTTTTGTGCAGCAGCAAAAACATTGCAACATAATGACACAACTGGACATTTATTGTACATTATATTTATAGCGCAAGGAATATTACATGATAGCTTTGGTGCAGCGCTATACATGTGTGAGTCATCCTTAGATCCTATCCCCTGGCCAGCCTGTGCCACAGTCTAATGCTAGGCTACACTGACCCTTGGTGGTCAGATTGAAGTACTACAATCACTGAGAATCAAGCGGGGTTTTTGAGTTTAGGTTGAAACACATTATACCTCTTCTGAAATGTGGATATGTGATGTAAGTTTATCACAAAATAATGAGATAGCACCATCTCCAGGTACACGAGAACTATCATTTCCACACAATAATGTCATATAAGCTTTGTTCCTACTCACCTATCCTCGCTTGTCATCAATAATCTCTTTTCCTAAGACTTACTTTTCGCTACAAGTCAAACTTTACACCGTGAAGGATCAACACTTACCTCCATTTTGAAGACATTTTCGGATTCCAAAAAGACTCCCCTTTACGTGGCTGGAACAAAAAATGTCCCTTATGCTGCATTATTAAGAAATAAGTTAGTTTCGCGTCGTTAATGGTCGTTTTCTTCCCAAACTGCTACTGGTTGTAGCCAGAGCCGTAAAAAGAGAGAGTTGCGTCAACGCTATTTCCAAAGCTCTTGGATGTCATGTGATTCATGTAGACTTCAGATAGTTCCAGGAAGTACTTGGCGGGCATGGGTAGAGAAGCCACTTGATTCCTACATGGATTTTTTAAATATATATATTTTCCATTTTCATTTGCCTCCCCCATGTAGCAACTACGGATGAGCCAGCAACAGCTGGTTTGCACCACCAGCCTCCTCCCTATGAAATGTTAAATCTTTTTTTGATTACAATTTTTACAAATTAACAAATCATTACTTACCTGGTAAAACCCAACAAAGACAACCGTTATTACATTTTATACTACCTATTGCAAGTGAACAAGTATCTAAAAAAACAAGTATAAATATTATTTTTCACCTTGTGGTTTGTGAAACATCTCACTTCCTGGGAAAGCTGACCTGAGGCCACGAGCATAAAACCTGATATGCCCAATATGGGGACCTAACCGGAGAAACAGTGCCCGTTCACATGTAGATATTACCACATCAGGACAAGAGGTGGACAGGAACTGGCCATCTGGAATTCACTTCTTGCAAGTGAGTTTGGGATAGATGAGGGGACAGGACCACCATGAACCGGTAAAAGCATAGAGCGATCAACATGACTTATGCCAGCCTCTATTGTGGCAGCGACTGCTTTTCCTGCACTTCCTGCTTCGGGGGGGTCTCCCAACCTAGACTTCAGGGGCCTTGGCATCTTTGAAGAAGATCTAGAAAGATGTGGAGTGGTGCTATAGCTAAACAAGAGCTGTGGGAGATACTCAGGCCGTTGGTTCTTCTGCTCAGCTGACGAGATGGCAGGTTGTGTGGATGACCAAAGTAAGAGCAGCTTTTGGTTCATCCACAATAATGCATCATCATGTATAAGATGGTTTATATTTTGTAGTAGTAATCTGAATCTGCAAAGTAATTAATGTTGTTGAATAAATGTAATGAGTAAAAAGACTGACATTGGCTTCTATAATATAGTGGAGTAGAAGAATAGAGTAGCATAAAATGACACACATCATAATACTGAATGGCCTTCAAGTAACCATGGAGTGGAATCAACACCTCTCTGACCAACAAAGCTGGACACAAGTTTCATAAAAAGTAATTGCAGAGCTGTTGTATTGGATTGTATGAGATAGTACAATAATAATTTAAACACTGATAGTGTCAGTTTTAAATATTTTTGTAATCAAATATGGAAATGTTGACATTTCAAAGCGTCATCATGATGCTTGTTATTTCAAACACTGATGCAGGTGTAGGCTACATCATCAAATCATCAAATCTGATATTTACCAAAACATCCGTACATCAAAATGATTAAATTGTTATTAAATGTCTATTGCATCCATGTCTGGATTACACTCATAATTCTGTGTGGTATGATATATAGTGTATTGCCTCTTCTCACGATGAATAGACTCCATCTGTGCTTCAAAAGTCAGTGTTGAGCTCCAACAGTAAATCCTCCGAGCAAATCCACGAGCAACTGGGATCATGTAGAGTAGCCAGGCGATGGATGGGGCAAAAATAAGGTCAATGCATCTGACACAGAAATAAGACCATAGAATCATTTGAAGTGCTAGAGAAGCATCTTAGCTGGGAATAGTCCTGATTATCCTGCAGTGTGGGGAGAAATAATGAGGACTTAACACATTTAACCCACGATAAGTCATCAAGGTCATAACCAGTTATAATGGCACTGCTCCAAAAGTGGAAAATGTAGTTTGTTTTGTTTTACAAGCAACCAAAAGTCAAACGTTATGTGCACAGTTCCATTAGCTATAGCAATTGGTAGGTTTAATGGAGTGCTTTACGAGGACATAGGCTTTGTTTGTAATGTCATTTAGACAGACAGAATATGAATGTGTATTGCTCATATGAGTTGAGGGTGATATTTTAACTAAAATATCTCTGCTGACCTCTTCTGGTTGCTTGACAAAAATATTTAAATTGTGCTTGTAGTGGCAGAATTTAAGTATGGCGTTTGGTTAAGGAGACAAAGATTGTGTATATAATGTTTTATGCAAGATGCCATATATTCTTCTTTTTTTCACCACTGCAACAATAATTGGTGTCTTACGTCCAGGCTGAGCAGTTGTGTGTGCATGACAGAAAATAAACAACAACCACTGTTGCTAGAACTGGAAATGGTGGCAGAAGAGGCATTATTTGCTTCATATGATGACTGGTGCCCTCTTCTTCTCTTGAGAAGGCAGAGAAAGGAGGATTTTTTTTATAAAGCTTTTGTTTAGACAGTACTCATTTATTTACGTCTGCAAAAACAAGTAGTCACTGGCCAGCGTATTCAGCCTCAGCCTTTTCAGGTCAGCATGAGCAGTTTCGTTAAGTGTTACATAACCTCCTGGCAGCAAAGCAGCGCGCTCCGTCATGAAGCCGAGCACACTGTTGGCTGCGTCTTTACCGCGTCAGGTAGCAGTGCCACGCGGACGACACAGATTGACCCTCCTGAACGCCCCATGACAGAAATCCAACCTATTTGTTGTTTTCTCTTCAGCATATTTAAGATATTTTGTCACTTCGTCGTCGTTGTTGTTGACGCAGCGTTACCCAGAGGGTGTGCGCCTCTGTGTGCACGACTAAGACACGCGCATCACGGGCTGCCTCTGCGTCTACACCGTCACTGCCCCTCCCTCTCTGACTGCCGGCATCACCAGCAGCCTGGTGCTGTCATAAACCGGATAATAAATTCCCGTTTAATGATCGTGAAAGAGGGGGCGCGCGTCGTATTTTGTGTTAATTATTATTATTATTATGCTTGGCTGCATTCATTTGTAAGTACATGCATATAATGTTCCGTTTGGACGCGACCCCATTCAGAGACGTATAGCACAAACCGCTTGTTAGTCTGTTGCTATTGTTTGTATAATTATTTGGGCTTGTGAGGATACGCACGTATCTTATATTCTGTGGCCGCGGTCGAGGGGTGAATAATACATCTCTCTTTCGCTCGGAGGTTTCTCGAGGTTTTCAAAGGGCATCCGCGAGCGGCACGGTGCGGCAGCGATGTGCGCGTCTGACGGCTAGACGGAGCCAGAGGGAGGGAGCTTGTTTTCTGCCGCTGCACTCGTTGAGTTCTCAGAGTTCTCGGTCACATCCAGGGGTTCGAGCGCTCCGCTCAGTCTGTGCCTCCTCTCGGTTCACCGCCTGGCTTTTAGGATGCGACGTCACGAGTTGATCGCGCCTGACAGATGTTGCTGTGTTGCAGTTGCACGGGCATAGGTTCTCCGCGCTTGCTCTAGTTGTGTGTGTGGTTTTTTTGGGGGGGTGATGATTCTGTAACACGGTTCGTGCGATAAACACCAAGTCCTTGCTCTGTGCTCGGACAGATCGCGACGCTCAGTTAAATCTTCGGGATTCCATAAAATGATACCTGGATCCGCCGCATCAATGCTACCGTCTGCAGAAGCTGCGAAATTGTACCAGACCAATTACGTCCGCAACTCCCGTGTCATCGGACTTTTGTGGGCCATCTTCACCATCCTGTTCGGCATCGTTAACGTGACCATCTTCTCGCAGCCTTACTGGATCGGGGATGGCGTGGATACGCCGCAGGCCGGCTACTTCGGCCTTTTTCACTATTGCGTCGGGGACGGCATCGCCAGAGAACTGGCCTGCCAGGGTACCTTCACTGAGTTCGCCGCTATACCCTCCACCGCGTTCAAGGCCGCCTCCTTCCTCATTGGAATGTCCATGATGCTGGTTGTCTCCTGTATCGGCTGCTTCAGTCTCTTCTTCCTCCTCAGCACCTCCACCGTGTACAAGATCTGCGGCTGGATGCAAGCGGCATCAGGTACGTGCCTTTCAGTAGCACCTATAGCGGGATACAGGGGCTGGAGGGGACCTTGAGAGTAGGATTTATTTATTGTTACCTATTCACATGTAGGGGGGAACATGGATATGACAACATTGCACCGTTTTCTTCCCAGCTATACTAAACACAGTTACAAGCCAATATTGTCTCAAAATAAATGTTGGGTCCAAGACACGCTATCTGAAGTGTCTAAGGGGCCTAATTTGTTTCTGATAAGATCCTTGGCATGATACGTTTTGGAAAGTCTTAAACTGGTTGATTGATCAGTTGATTAGATCAATAGATTGTCAGTGCAGGGCAGCCAAAGATAAGCAGACAGTGTCCAGGATCTCTCCTGGAGCTGTCAGCCACCGCTGCTGAACAGACAGTGCTGTCCATGGTGCTGAAGTGTTGCTGAGGACATTACTTGTGTATGGACAGCTACAGGTGAAGTTTCTCAGCTTAATTTACTGTATTTCAAATATCTCATTAAAAATCCTGTCATACTAGCATTTACAAATATTACTGATATAAATAAACCATCTGCAACTGAAAACATTGATTATTTTTCACTTTTGAAAGTGATAGCAGCTTCCAATTAGGCCGGATACTGACTTAAATAACCAGAGCAGGTGTTGGCCGTGAAGTGACCGATCCATATTAACTATAGTTTATTGGTCAATGTCATTGTTCAATTTTTTGCAGTTTTCACTGACCTCGCAATCCGTAGTGTAATGTTTCCACATGGAAATGATCCCAGTAAGTTCCACACAGTACTGTAGTAGATCAGTATACTTCACAAACATCACACTGGCATTGGATTGATATTGGCAGATTCACTGAGTTAAGGTTTGGGACTTGGTATCAGGAGGAAAAAAAAGTTGTATGGGTGCATTTCTTGTTCCAGTCCTGTGTTTTGAATTTTGGTGGGCAGAGGTCCATTTGTCTAAATTAGGAACATGTATTGTGCACCGGTCTGTGCTTTATACATCAATACAGAGACATTGGTATCTTGATGTTTACGTATCACCATGTTTCTTTGTTTGTCATCATAACCCTTTATTCTAATACATCACGACAACATCATAAGTGCACAGATGAAACCTCTGAAAAGCGCACATTTCTTTTCATTCTTGGTCAAAGATGATGCTCCTGCGTATTTGGATAATATAATGCAGAATTTACAAATGCAACTTTTTTTTAATGAGATTGCATGACCACATCAGATAGATACTTAATGCATGATACAAGGCTGGTTTTATAGCACCTAAGAGGTTTAGCTACAATACAGCCAAATATAATGTGAACTGTTTCTTGAATGACCTGCAGTCTATCTGCTGCCAGCAGGTGTGTGTGTGTGTGTGTGTGTGTGTGTGTGTGTGTGTGTGTGTATAGACTTAAGGGTGTTGAGTGTGTTGAAATACTGTCGAGGTCAGCGGTTCAGCGACTGGCAGCATTTTGTCACTGTAACTGTGAGCTGATGTCATCCAAGGTGAGCGGAGGCCTCCGTCATCTGAAGGGAGTCCAAACGTTGCCAAACATCGCGTCTGCTCAACTGAACCCAGTGGTCGAAGCAGTCGGCTTCCTGTTCGCAACGATCACAAATGAGGGGGGATTATTTGGACCGGCTCCAGCTCAGTGTGTTATGCTGGGCTGAATTAATGCAATAAGCCTGTTTAATGAGGAGACCGCCGGGCTTTGTGCTTCTGTAGCTAAGAGATGAAAGAGAAAGCCAAGAGGAGAGACCCTGACCACAGCAAGCTGGCGCAGGGATGCCTAATGAGGGAGCCTTGCTGCTTAGCACTGTCAAACTTCATTACGCTTATAGCTGAAGGTTAAACTCCCGCTGCCTTCACTGGGGAGGACAGGTGGCCCACTGGCATCTGTAATGGGCCCCTTACTGTCAGCTGATGTTTTGATAGAGAGGTACAAATCATCAATATTATAGTGATAAATGACAGGCCCAAATTGTGTGTGTGTGTGTGTGTGTGTGTGTGTGTGTGTGTGTGTGTGCATGCAAGAGGAAGAGAAAAAGGGAATGATAAACCACTTATTTCTGTATTGCTGTATTTACTTAGCAACACAGGGGTTTGCCACATCTCATCTCGTTTTCTCATAGAAAGGCTACATTTCTTTCCATACATGGTTCTTTCCTCGTCTTTATTGTAAAATTGTATGGTATGAAAAAACAGCACATAACAACACCATGCCTCACTGAGCAAAGTGCTTTTCTTTCCGATACACTAACTCAACATCAAGGTCATATGTGTTGGTTACGTATAAGGATGCACCGATCCGACGTTTTCAGTCCCAATACAAACAGCAGTACCTGGGCTTTGGCTATCAGCCGATACTTGAGTACCGATTTGATGCCTGTGTTTAATTAATAAGCTGTCTGCCTCACTCAGGATCATTCCTTTATGTGTAAGGAAACAGGCTTCACTTTGATATAGCTTTACAAACTTTACAGACAAAATGTAACAAATTAATATATAGATATGAATTAACTGATTGTTATTTATTATTGAGTAATAAATCATACACCAGCAACTTGGTAAATCATGTAAAGTGTATACCTTTTTAATGCAGCAACAAAATGGTAAAAATTTAAACAGGAATTTAAATTCCAGTATGTAATGTATACTAACCTAATTTAATTGAATAGATCGGCCACATCGTTTCCGATACCTGATCCATGTCTTTGAAGTAGTATTGGCCCAATATCCGATATCGGTATTTGTGCATGCCTAGCAAAATATATATAATTTAAGTGATGCCACACTCGCAGACGCTTTCACAAATCCCCTTGGGCAGAGATCAGAAGGTTGTGCATAAACACTTAACAACATAAAACAAATTCACACCGTCACAGAGAGCTCCTCTCCACTGAATCGGCCTGTGAGAGCATGTGGAGCCATCTCCAGGAAAAAAGATTTCTATGAAGCTCAGGTGAAAGAAAAATGCTGAATGTTTGATGAGAAAGCAAACCACCAGAAAATGTTTGAACTCTTGAAATGTCTACCGCAGCCAAAGAAAGCTGAGAGCAAGAATGCTCCTGTGTCCATCCTGCTCTATCCTTCTTTCACCTCACCAGAGCTATTTCCGTCTGTGCATCTGCTCACGTCCATGGCATGCAGATGTAAGCGTTGGGTTTTTTTCCCGCTGAACCGAGCTCAGCAAGATGCATGACGCACAAGCTCCTTTACCTTATCTCTTTCTGTTACTTCCACACACTTTCACCCCTCTGTGCATCTCATCTAGTTTCTCCTGCTCATTTTGACCTCGCAGTATTTCCAATTCCACTCTCTTTTCATACCTTTTCTTTCACTCTCCTCCCCTTCTTTTCTCTTAATTAATGACCTTGTTCCAGTGAGTACAGTATGTGCTGTCCATTTCTCTCTCCATCCTTTCTGTCCTGTAGCTGCAGTTTTTCAGGGGTCTGCACGCCAATTAACTAAGAAGACTTTGAGGTCAATGATAATTACTTCTCAGTTTTATATCCCATCTGCATACTCTTATTATGGCGTCTGCCAGCCTTTTTCTTTATTTGTAGGAGTCTGTTTCTTCTCAAAATCATATTAGTCATACCTGTGAATAAACAAAATGTAGGCTTTTGAAGTCAGAAGAACAAATGTGCAGACTGAGGGTGGCCTATTTGGAAAGGCTGATTTTCAACTGCCTGGATTTACTTACGGGTCAGATGCCTATTTTTCACTCTTTTTGTTTTTGTCTTTTTCTGTCAGTGTAGGCTTTGGATGTTGTTGTTTTTTCATTAAATAAAAGGTTTGCTTTAGAATTCAAGGGGAGGCAAAATGCCAAAAACATCCTCTGCTTCTTTATTGATGTCTTTACCTGATACTTTAGAACGTTTAGAACATTTGCATGGGTTTCTGTGACGTACTTAAACACAAACATCCGTCTGATGGGCTGCTCTTGGCAAGTCTATTTCTGATGAAATAGATACACTTATGTGATTTATTTTATGGAGTGAGGGTTTAATGCTTTAACTCATTTCATTGTACAAATAAGATTAATTAGTTTAGTCAATTAAATGACAATTGGTTTGTCAGAAAGCGGTGAAAATTGTAATTTCTTTTCCCAAGGTGATGTCTTTAAATTACGCGTTTTGTCCGACAAATAGTTTGAAACCAAACATTTTCTGTTTACTCTCACATAAGACAAATCCTTCATAATTGAGAAGCAGTATTTGAAAAGCAGTATTTGTAGTTAGAGAGTATTTGGCATTTTTGCTTTAAAAATGTCAAAACTGTATATTTTTTGTCAATTGGCTAATTAGTTGACTAATTGTTTTAGATCTAAACTAGATTACAAGATACAACTTAGTTAGACCAGTAATCACTGCTCTGATCTTACTATGACCTTGGACTAATCCTGTGAATTGAACTTCTAGGCTGCTCTCAGTCAACATTCAAACTGCATGCATATTTCTAAAGTAAAGAAAAAGTACCATTCCACTATAAGTTCTTTTCATTGTATGTGTATGAAATATATGAGTGTATATATATACGTGTGTGTACCAGTATGCTAAGACAGCAAATAGAGCCTTCAGTTAAAATTGAACAGTAGGGATCGACACAACAAAACCTTAAACCTGTATTGCCTGACAGTGGTGAGAAAGGACAGTGGGGAGATAAAGGGAAAAAACAGAGATGACAATACAGAGAAAACGAACTGTGAGATAACATATGAGACAGAAGTCTGACGTCTGTACAGACAGAGTAGATCAGATAAAAGAGCTCAGAGAAGACTTTGGACGACCTCCTTCTTTCTCTCTGTTTTGTTATCTCTGTTTCTGTAGCTGGCTATCACTCCCATGGTCCATTAGCTCCACTGAGAGGCTTGTTCTGAGAGGAACATTAAAACCTATATGCAAGAGGTGGAAAGTGGTGGAGATGGCTGTCATAGAGCTGCACTTTTCACTGCAGTAGGTTACCAGAAAGTGCGTTTCGGCTCTCCAGAGTTAATGCTGCACGTGAGCTTTTGTCTGGAAACCCTATCTGGCCCTTAAAAGCAGATTATAGTGCTTGTCTGAGGAAAAGGGCGATTCTTTTACTTTTGAATGTTGCTTTGCTTTCTGTGTTTATGTGCCTGCTTCACAGAGCAACGTTCAGTTTTTCGGGAGACATAGTAGATGCACATCCTTTGTCTGCATGCTAATACATGACCATCAGTGCCCAGGGCTTAAGTTAATTAAGCCCTGGGCATGTTGTCTTTTGACAACATGCATCTTTGTTGAATTACAACTTCCTCAAGTTAGCAATCCCAAACAACTTTATGCTATTGTAAAAATTAGCATATAAATTAAACACATTTCTAATGAAATGCACAAAAAAAGTTGACTTTAATTTAATTAAGTGCTGTTAAGCTTTGTCCATAATTGCTATAATCCCAAAGTAGTAAACAAAGAAAATGTTTGTCCAAAACAAATATGTATTAACTTGGAGCACAATAGGGCTTTTTTTCATCTTCGAATGACTTCTGCAGCTTTTTTGTCAATTATCCTTGAATGAGCTTCTGCATCTTAACTGCATCGAGTTTACTCACTTGAACTCAGTGTGACCGATCACAGCTGTACCTCAGTTTATCCCTAAGATATAAATTCACGCTGCTCTGCTCCATCAATGCCAGTGAATTATTATTTATCCATAGTTCAAAGGTTTGACTTTGTGAAGTAATTTGAGGGACAAAGCTAAAGCAGTGAATTCATAATGTTAGTAAGAAAGCAATATAATGGGAATAATGTTAAGTGGATGGATAATGGGAGAAATAAACCAGTGACTACCGATCAACACTGTCAACTGGTATTTTACATTTTTAGCAAATGAAAAAATAATGGTCTAATTTTGCTCTTTGAGGCCTCTACCAATTCATGATTACATCCCCGATCTGATCAATAAATAAGCTGTGGCCTTTCAAATGAACTTCATAAGTGTGCTCTCTATAGTCTGTGTAGTGGGAATTTGCCCAATTGTATGAATGGATGATATCCTGAAACTACACTGGAACGTCCAAACTGCAGCCTGTGACAGGAGGACCTTCTTGTTGTTCTAAAGCAGTCTGTGAACGTTTGGGGGCTGCCGGTTACCATCAGCATGTTAGAAACAGTTTGATGTATCCAGTCACTCGTGATGCTGCAGCTGCGTACAGAGTAAGGAGTAATGTCTCTCTGCAGCAGATCAAGTCAGATACCGAGTAGGGGCAGATATGTGCAACGCCAGATAGTGAAACAACATACTGAGAAAGAAACCTGGTTCTGTGCCTCTTTTTGTCTATGAGAATTATAAACCAGGCTCATATTGATGTGAGTGACACAACAAACAAGAGTGATTTTAAAGCAACACAAATATGAACACTCTGCCGAGTTGCTCTCAAATCCTAAGTAGCAAAAACCGTGCTCATAAGGATATGGGTTTCAAATGGCTGCGGAAGGAGGTGGAGGGAGGAAGCGATGGGGGTCTTGGGATGAAGGGGTGTAGGGTAAGGGACGAGGGGGTGAGGGTGGAGGGAAGTGGATGGAAGGATGGGGGGAAGAAGGGGGAAGGGGGAGGGATGTGGAAACTGAGTCAACGGGGTCGGTTGTGCTTGAATACATTTGTGCTGAGGAAATGAGATGCGTTAGGGGCGTGGTTTTTGTTGCCGAACTTATTTAAAAAACTTCAGAAGTCTTTGGCTGAAATCTGCACTGGTCGTCTGGGGTATACACGGAAGTGGCAGTCAGGTGGTAAAGAGAAGTGATGGCAACTGGTTCGGGATAATTGCAGAGCCGATCTGTATTCTCGCTGGGTCTTTTCAGAGCTGAAACTGAATGTGCTGAATTGTGACCCACAACCTTTTTTCAATCAAATCAACTGGATGCACAACACTGCCTTGTGTGCTAATCCACACATGGCACCTTCGCAGAAGGCTAGATAGTGATGATCTGTCGAGCACACACTCATCGCTGTGACTCTCTTTTGCTCTTTTTCTGTCTGAGTGGTTTGTCTGTCTTTTATCCCGTCTCACCTGTTCCGCGGTCTCATTTGCAATCACAAAACGGAAAACGATCAATCACGCTTCCTTACCAGTTTTTGCTCACGTCCACACAGGTAATGTGTTTTCAAATCACCCGCATTAACAGCCTTCCACTCCTGCCTTTTTGTAATTAGAAAAACATACAGCCTGTTGAACCATCTAATTATAGCCAGCGGGAGGCATCGGGGAACCATCACCCATGCAGCTCACGCTCACTGATGATGGTGGACAGCAAGAGGAGAGGATGAATGATGAATATCTACACACACACACACACACACACACACACACACACACACACGCCGCACCATCATACATATGGCACCCACACAAGCACAAACTCATTTACATGCATGTACTGTCCATGTTTTTCTTTCCAGTAATTACATACCACGGCTTTTCAACACAGCAAGAGATTCCGCTGGATGGCAATATGCTGCTGCTTTAAGAAGCCTGAGATTGTGTTCTTGGACATGAAACCGTACAAATCAATGATGATTAATGAGCCTGCACTTTGTGAGTTTGGGTGTAGCGCTGTGGAAACTCTAAATGCCAGCCAACCCGTCACCATGACTCCCCTGTGTTTTGTGTCCCTGTAGCCCTGCAGGGTGTGCACTATAGATTTGAGTTAATCCCTGTGATCTCAGAAGTGGCCTGGCTCGGGCCAGAGCTCCGGCTGGGGAGGCTGTTGATTTATTCCACAGGGGGAGGGATGAGAGCCAAGGACACTGTGACCCACAAAAAAAACAACTTTTCATGCTGCAGTGACAGTAATGCACATGTTCCTGTATGCACAGGGTTGGAAAGTAACTAACTACATTTGAGTGTTTACATTTTATCCTGATTTATAGTCCTACTTCTCTACATTTCAGAGGGCAATATATACATTTTTTTTCATCCCACGTTTCCAATTTATTGAACACAGCTATACTGGTCATTTCAAAGATTTTAAATAGAACACATATGATCAGTTTATAAAACATTACTTTGTTATTGATTAAACCTGCCAAAAGTATATGAAGCATTTCATAATAGCTCAATCTGGACCAACACCGACATTAAAGTACTGCTTACATTTTAATGTCACTGACAGGGGCCATTCTGCTTAATGAGCACTTAAACTTTTGCTACTTAAAGTCAATTTGGTTGCTAATACTATAAGAGCTTCTACTGATAATAAGTATAACGCTACATTCCATTAAAGTAAACATTTGTATTATTGTAGGAGGGTGTTACTTTTACTTGAATACTGTGAATATTTCTTCTACCACTGCATATGCAATACATCAAAAAGTAATACATTCATTTCTGTCAGCTACAGTAGTGTGTAGTCAGTCCAGCCCTTACACTGTGTTTGCATTCCTCCTGATGCAACTTAAAGAAATGCACAGGAATGCACCACTGCTTTTGTTTTGTTGTGGTCACAACTGTTGAACAACCATGTGTTGCATAATGACAATAGATTATCCTTGAACCATTATGTTAGAAAGTGTTGTCTGGAGGGAGCATTTATGAAATCTTACATTTCTCTGCCGCAGCCTTGCAGTATGTCCTAAGAGAGCACTGCCCTAGCCGCGGCTGTTTGCCTCCATCGTCTCTAAACCGGTGGCCAAGCCAGAAATTTCATAGATAATTCAAAGGTCTCTTTTGATCCCCATTGCCCTTGCCAATCTTTATCCTCTGTGGAGGTGCAGGCTGCATCTGGACCTGTTACATAAGCCCCCCCCCCAGCCTGCTCACTGCGGTTTACGCTGCACTCCTTCCTCAAATCCTCTCCCCCTTCCTCCACCCTCTACCTTCGGGGTTAGGCTTTAACCTGAAGTGCTACATTTATTGAAGAGGCACGTGTCTCACTCTTGTGTCAGCCTTATATCACTTGAGATGTAGTCACTCGATAATTTCAGAGCACACCGTGTCCCTCCTACTACATGTCCTGCGTCTCCTGGAGGCATTTGCAGCTTGTTCTCCTTTCTAGCGCCAGCTTCAATCAATGTGTAATAGTGAGGCGCCGTCTCACCGCATGGTCTGTGTGGACATTAGGAGTCAGAGCACACACACGCTGTCTGAATATACACCATTTGGCCAGAGTAGGCATGATTTAAAAAAGAAAGAAACAAAGCTTCTACTGCCAAGATCGTCAATGTCAAGAAAGATGAGATAGGTGAGACCAATAGATGAGACAAACAGACAGACAGATGGCGTTAGAGATGTATCCTAGCAACTACTTTTCACATTACTAGCTGAGACTTTTCTTAAGTTTGAAGTTTTTAAGACCTGTTTTAATGAATCCCCTTCTCCCTTTATGACATTCTCTTTTTTTTTGGATCAGGCCACTTGTTCTGAAGAAAATAAAGATTTCCTTCTTGCTGTGTTTTATTCCCTATTGTAAAAGTGAGAGTGCTTCACGCAGCCTACAGGTACGCTAAGATATGCAACATGTGCATGTGGGAAGAATATTTGCAGAATTGCAAGATGGTTTAAAAGTTTTTCCAAGACGTGTCCCGGTAAAGAACACAGATGATTTGATGAAATAAGCCTTTCATTGCTCCTCCTAATCCTTTAAACGGAATTGATAGGTTAGCTGTGGGCATTATGTGCTCGTTGTGCAGAAAATTGCTGAAGATGTTGACAGCGCGGGATGCAGAGGATGCCCGGAAGCTTCTTGCTCCCCTCCAGCTAACACTGAGTTTTGCCAGCAACTGAAGCAGAAATAGATTTGGACTGCGGACAGCTCATCTCAAGAAGCATGATCCTCATCTTCCAGGGGAGATAGTTGGAGTCAGTTTTAAAAGTTTATCTTGCTCCACTTTCCACCGTATTGCTGACACTTAGAAAATATTCTTTTTAGAGAACTGTCATAAGTTTGTGGCCAGTCAGCTGTCTAAACAAATGTTTATCTCCTGTCTATGCTGTGTGAAACTATGAAATATATTTCTCATTATTATTATCATTTTAATTGTCATATTCACATGAATTGACATGTGTTATAATACTAACAAGGTAACACAGGAGACAGTTTCTATAGCTCACATTCATAACCCTCTTTCTTTGTTCTCTTACAACCCCATAAACCCGGGAGAAGCAGACAGTAGTGACACATTTTCACACTCCATTTAGTTCCACTATATAGATCACACACTCTTAATTGCCCCATTTATCTGAATGCAATTATGGTACATCACTGTCATTGTCTTTGGCCGTCTTCCTTTGGTCCTCATTGACTTGGCTTCGGAGCCAGTGTGAGGAAGAGGAGGTTGATGCTGCCCACGCTTCATTAGAGTCTGGACTGGCCTTGGGAAAGATCAGATTAATCAGTCTCATTTTACGCCCTCTCCCTTGACTACGTAAACCTATAGAAGTAGCTCTCTAGCTGAAGCAGGAACCTTATTTGCTTTATTGAGTTATGAGAATTATATAAGGAAAGGCAATCATAGGCATGATTATGGAAGCAAACATATTACATAACAAACAGAAGAATACTAGAAACACTGGGGAGCCTATAGAGCGTGAAGCATGTTGAAATGAGGATCGAAAGGACAGGCTCCCTTGGTAGCAGAGAAAGATGAAAAGAATGCAGTCACTCCTAAATTGGTTGAAAAGTAATTTGTTATGTATTAACTGTAGTAGGCAAAAATCTATAGTTTGATATGAAACTGTGATAAAACGTCCACTCAGGTCCTTTGGTTATCTGGTACTAATATTTCTTAAAGCTGTTCAAGACTCGTTTAAGGTTTGGGTAAAACTGGTGATAATTAAGAAAAAAAAATATATATATTTCACTTCTACGTAGAAAGTTTTAAGCCTGCACATGGTTCAAAATACCAAGAATTGAGAGAATAGAGGTACAAATATTAGCACACATCCTGCAGCTCTGTAGGAGACAATCCTCAACAGACGCCGTTAACAGATGAAGAAAAGGATGCGCTGTTCTTCTTCTTAGATAAACTACATGCTGGTCTCCTCCAGCAACAAGGCATGTTTCTTTCGGTCATTTTGTATGCTTCAGCTTGAAAAGCGTTGTTGGTGCATTCAAGTGCTTGGAGGAAATTCCAACATCTGTTATGCTTTGAAAAAAAAAAAGCACAAAGAATGTAAAATATTTTAGTTTGACATCAAACCGTTAACACATGCAGAACCAACCTTTTGGTCATTAAAACTTTAGGCTTTTTCTCCCGCTCCCACCTTGCTCTCACAGTGTGGTGTTTGGGCTTGGGCTGCTTGTCTCCAGTCTCAGCAACATGAGTCATCCAAGCACCCAGCCAGGCTGTCACACTGTGCCTCAGCACTGGCAGGAGTCTCACTCTGCCTGGAGCTCAATGCTGGTGAGAGCAACGCAGACCACAGGCATCGGGGATGAACTGGGTCTTTAGGGGTTGAAGATTACATTACTAACTAATGAAGACCAATAACAAGCTGTTATTTTGTTCTGTTTGGATGTGAGTTATAATAATGTCCTTTTGTGTCTCATAAAAGACTGCACAAGGAACCCTTTGAACTGAACTAGCAAGACTTTGCCCACGTTCAGGTCACTATTTCACCTGTGGGAGTATAACATTAGCTCTTACATTAAAGCAAACTTATGCATATTCATGGTAAACCCCAATGGGATAAACACGTCTGTGCCGATTTTCTTGTCTGAGCCAACTTTTACTTTTTTACCTTAAATGCTACTTTACCAGTCGTGAGCTCATTCACCAGAGAGGCTGACAGTTCAGTAAACACACTCTTTTGTTCCCCAGCACCGATATTTGTCACTCTGGGCAGTGACAAATGAGCCTCAGCACTTGAGCCACTGTGTGTATTTTACTCAGAGGGTCATGTTTACCACTATATCTGTGCGTGTGTATGTATGTGCATATGTGTGTGTGTGTGTGTGTGTGTGTGTGTGTGTGTGTGTGTGTGCAAGGCCTTGATCCATAAGCATTGTGAGATAGAACAGTTTGGGATGTGTGTATGTGTAATTCAGTTTGCCACAGCTAGAGAGGAGAAAATGCGATCCACAAAGGACTGTGGGAGTTAAAAAAGAGCAAATCCCTTTTCATGGCTGCTTAGATGCACTGCAGATGTGTAAATGATAGAAATAACTATGTATTTCCATCTGCCACCCAGTGCAATCAATGACATGCTGAAACACACTCAGCAGAATTGCAACTGCATTGACAGTGTTGTTGTAAAACATGAGCCAGATGCTATGGAGATAGATTAAACCCTTGTATTTCAAATGCAGTGTACAGTATATGTGATTCATTCCTCTTTGTCTGCAAAGAAGAGATGCAAATCCTATCAAGCTGCTGCTTTGGAGGTGACATTGGACCTCCGGTCACCAACACTACTTGCAAATGACACGCTGAGATTATAGGAGGCAATGGGATTCATTCGGCATCGATGAGATTTAGTTGTCTCTTTGGGAAAAAGCGAATGAGGCTTCTGACAGATCTGCTGCCATCGTACCGTTCTGTACCATCTGCCGCGCTGCCCTCAGACTCTCCTGTAGAGCTGTTCGCACCTAATCTGCCCAACCTACAATCCCTTACAAAAGAGGCTGTTAGCCAACAAGCACTTTCTCAGTCCAGGTTTCCGCTCACATGGTCCCAGTGTTCCCAAGGAGAGAAAGAGACAAACAAAGAGAAACAAACGCTCAGTAAATGCTGAGAATAGCTCCGCTGAGGGGCTCCAGCATGCGGTAGCCAGTGCTCATAACGTTGACTTGGTGCTGGGTACTTGCTGGAGGCCACACACGGGGCTGGAGCACGGCACCCTGTGGGCTGTGTCTCTCACCACCTCTCTCCTCTCTCCGTATCTCTGGCTCATCATAATATGTCTCTCCTCTCTCTGCGTCTGTCTGCTGATCTCCAGAGAGAGCAGGAAAGAGACGGAGAGAAGGGCAAAGCTGAAAGGGTAGGATGATGCCGTCAGTTATTGTCTCCGACTGACAGCTGCGTTCTGTCAGGTGTGCTGCTATTTCTGTTGCCAGGATTTGGAGCACACCATTTATGACTGCAGCATGAAGTTCTGCTCCTCTGCAGTGTGAGTGGGTGAAGCCACTCAGATGCCAACGGATAATGAGAAAATGTTTTCTTGGGAATACTTAACTTCAAGTTTCCCTATCTAGCATTGCTAGCAACATCTATTATTTGTTTTTAACACACCATCATGTAGCTGTAAGCTCCTATTAGGGCATATTAAGTGTTTGTTAATGTACAGTATTTGTTAGCTGTTATAATTTTATATCATTACATTATTGTTGTTCAGTATCTGTTTATATAGCAGCCTCCTCTTATGCATACCCATAGGAGGAGTTATAGTTGTTGAGAAATACAAAACAGAATTACATTGCAGTGTGTTGTGAACCATTTATTACGTGTTAATACACTGTTCATGAATGCTAAATAAGGAGACTCAAAGTGGAGTGGGGTTTTTTGTTTTGTTTTAGTGACTTTTGGATCAATCAATTAGTTGTTTTACCGATAAAATGTCAGAAATGATTTACAGTGATAACAAAGACAACCAGCAAGTCCTCACATTGAAGAAGCAGTGACTATATGGCATTTCTGCCTGAATAAAATGGACAATTAATTTTCCGTTGATCACGTTATCGACTAATCACTTCTGATAAGCACAGAGGACATATGCACACACTCCCACCGCCTACCTAATGTACTTTCATGTCGGGCACTGATTTGTTACAATTACCAGAATAACTTGTATGAGGGGCAACAAGGGTAAAAGCTAAATCTGTTAATTATGACGAACCTCTTTCATTTATTACAACTGGTTTTGGTACGAAATCAATGATTTTTAATGAAGCCAAACTTCCTGACTCTGAGGAACTAACATAATCCCATGATGTTGTTTACAATTAATTTATTTTGTAGTGTGTTTTTTATGACTGATGACACAAAGCCATGTTTGGCTTCTTAACTGTGGTAATAAGAAAAACACCATGCGAGAAAATTGGCCCATCAATGCTGCTTATAACAGACTCTCAATGTTATGTGTAATTTTCTGAAAATGTTCTTTAATGTATTTATTTAGTATTGATTGGCATTTTGTATCTATGTTGATTTTTCTACTTTCACTACACAGTAGTATATCCCGACTGGAGGACCAGTCGATACCAGAGGATATTTAACATACTATCTGGATACTATTTATGTTTTCAGAATTCCCATATGCAGAAGAGTATTTTAAATATTTAAACACGATGCCATGCTGCTTTGCCTACGTTATGATATTATAAGCTTTTTTGATTCCCTCTGTAAGTGTGAAAACCTAATGTGAACCATTCTTCCTTCCTACGCTGTACGGTGCTATAGTTTTGAATTTGCATTATGCTCCTCATTATGTAAGTGGATGCTGGAACAGGTGTTGTGTGGTTATGGATTAGTTGACTCCAGGCTTACTGTAACAGTTTTTAGAGGGGACATGTGCTCCTCCTCTACCCACAAGCTGTTTCTGGGAACAGGAGCCGCATATGTGGCATAATCCTGGCCTGTGCATCCCTCAGAGATGTTCGTCTGCAGAAACAGGCGTAGATGATTTATAGCATTCATGACTGTGACAGATTTTTCTTCGACTCTTGTATCTCTTGCTCTCCTTTGGTCTCCGTCCCCTGATGCTCTCAGCATTTGTCGGTGCACAACTCTATTATTCTTCTTTATCCTGCACTCTCAGTCTCTTTCTCTTTCACCTGCCCCAGAGCAGTGTGCGCCTCTTCTCTCTGCTCCTGAGTTTCAATGTAATATTCATGATGGCGCTGAACCGAGCCGAATGCGTGCCGGAGATACCCAGAAGGATCTGGAAAAGCTTTTGTTACCTTTGTAGTAAATGCTTCATGAGGGAGAGAGAAAATAAATGTGTATTGACTCACAAAATATCAAATGGCATTTGGTCTGCCATGGCACTCTCTCTGTTAAGTGAAAGCTGTTACATAAAACCCCATGATCTGCTTAGCATGTATGCTGTCGGGAGAAGCACGGTTGGTAGAATCTCATTCGTTTGAGTTGAAATAGTTCTTTTTTATCAACTCACCACTATTCATGATTGCCCATTTCCCAAATCGCCACTGGAGGACAGCGTCACCCGATGACACACAGCTTTTCAGAACCACCTCAGGCTGGACAGCTCCCCCTCAAAGAGCTATATCACAGTCAGTTCTATTATAATGTTATCTCTGTTAAAAACTTGTTATTGTTTTACTTGAGTTCACATTCATATTAGTGTATTTGTATTGTTTATACTTTGCAGGTATAGTCATTCTGTTTGAACCTGGCATTTCGGCACAGTTGCAGATAAAGATTAGGCTACACTAATCAGTGTTTCCCTTATCTTCACTCTGCGCACCGCTGCTGCAGAATTATGAGCGCCGCTGTTAAAGTTTAACGTGATCATATATCCTCTGCCCTCGTGTTTCACCGAGGGCAGGGCTTAGCCACTCCACACACACAAAACAGAGCAAAGGAGAGACAGGGGAAGTGAAGATGAAGTTATCGGTACTGTTACAAACAGGCTGGGTAGTGAATAGTATTATACTATTTGTAGATTTAGATTCCAGCAGTGGCTGCGTAGGATTGTTTTTGACTCATGTGATCCAAACATGTCCAGAACAATAACTAAGCGTTTTAAAGTACAAAAGTAAAAATTTGAAAAAAAGATAGATTTAATCATTTCCTAAATTTTCTTTTCTTTTTTCGAACAACATATTTTGCTTCAATCCATATTTGGTTATTTAGCCTTTAAATAAAGACATTGATCTTCTGCGTACTGCACACAACGGGAGGAACGCACAATATATCAATGTTATATTCACAACTATTTTCCGCTGTCCCCAAGTGGCCAAAAAAAACAACAACGGGTATAGCAGGTTTAAAAGGGGATGTGGTTCAACAACACTGCCACATTTGTGGAAATGTATTGTCAAATCAGGACCTGCTCTGCAGCCTCTGACACAGACAACTGCTGTTTATGTCAGTGGGGACTTGTTAGCGAGATGTGGACAGGCACACAGATTTGGTTTCATTTGATGCAGGTGGAAGTGGACCAGTTCGCTGTCACTTGTCACAATGTACGTCAAAGCCTCAGTGACACTCACACAGGAGCTGAATCATGCACTAGAGTCTGGAGGACGTTTCACAGGCTGTGGCGCTATACTGTATAAAACGCTTAGCTGGGCGGAGTGACATAGGTTCAGGCGAAGCCCTATCAGAACCTGTCAACGCTAAGTGAAGTCTTTCTTGAGTGAAAAGGCTCTGTCGTTTGACTTAATGGAGATAGCCGTAAAACCAGGTCTGCAGTTCAACGATTTATGTTTCTTAATCGCATGCTGTTTGCTCTCATAGCGATGTAAAAGAACATTTTCTGTTCCAAATGGCATAGAAATTAGGAGTGTAAGGAAATATTGATACACATGAATGTCACGATATTGTGTTTTGTGGTACTTTATCGATACCGAACTCGACTTTCGATTAGCTATAGAGAATTAAGGCTTCTGTAATATGGTGAATGCAATGCAGCCTTGTCTTCATACGATCCTAAAATTAGATTTAAAAAATTGCTCATGTATGGAAATATATTGAATCATAACTCATGTTTCATCCTACGTATTGTATCGCCAGAATCTTGACAATACACAGCCCTAATAGAAATGCTTGAAGTAGAATATTTCACTGCAGTACTCTTCCACCTGTCCATCTGAGCCTGAATAAGTCGTTGCTTTCTGAACCTCTGTGTGCATATGAATTTGTTATGACAGTTAGAGCCATGGGGGGAAGGTAGAGGAGCAGTCGAGAGGATACTCTGCTCTGTTAAGTATGCAGTTTGTCTGCCGCATGTATTGCTCTGTAATTTCCCTCTTACTTACTTTCTCTCACTGAAATGTCTCTCAACACCTCCTGCCGTCTTTCGGCACTAAGACCGCAGCGTTACTGTAACAAACTGCAGTGTGTGAGCGCTTTCATGCATATGTGTGGGCTGCTTATGTATGAATAAAAAAAGAGAGTATATGGTTCTTAGTTTTGGTTGTAAGAAGCCAGAAAGAAGATACAAATGAGGTCAATAATAAGCAAGTTAAATACACACATTTCTGTTTCAAAAAATATGCCAATATGAGCAACATGCAGGTCCTTAAAAATGCAGATCACATGATTAGCAGACTAGAATAAATTACAAAAGCCAAAATCCAGTATGCAAACAAGCAGCGTTCAGGGAGGAAACATTGCAAGCAAGTGTTTGGGGGGGATAAAGAAGAGGGGAGTGTTGCTCTATTAATAATGTGCAATGCACTGGGGATAATTGTGCAGTCAGCTTCTTTTTCCAGGTCATCTGCTGTTCTGCTGCAACATCACCTCAAAGGAGAACCTAATCCAAATTGAAGATGAGAGAGATTTTACCCCTTGGGCAAAAAACTGAGAATGAGGAGAGCTTAGTTGAAAATCTAAAGAGTAAGAGAAAAGGCTGCAAGAGCTTTCGGGGGCTTTCATTTTTTCTTGCGTTATTCTGCCGCAGCATCACCTCAGAGAAGAATCTCTTTTAAACTGAAGATGAGAGAGAGACCCAAATTGCAGATGAGAGAGATTGTGCCCTTTGGGCAAATACTGAGAATGAGAAGCAGTGAGTTAAAACTAATATTACCATTATTTATAATACAAGAAGTGAAGAGACATCCATGAGATTTTGTAATAAAACAAGTAAACTATGTGAATGTGAGGAAAATCCCAGGCAGTTTTTCAGGACATTTCATATTATCAGAACAGCTACACATTCTAATAATCTCTTGCTGCTTTTGTGTCCAGCTTTGACTGTTGCTGCAGTTGTTTACTGCTGTTTTTACGGCTCTTCCACTTGCACTCATTGTGTCTAGACACCTCCCACCTAAGGGAGGGAATGAAAATCAATGTGATAAATGCAATAGAAACAGCAAAATCACCAGAGAGGAGAATATTCGGCCATATACTTCTTTATTTCTCATTTCCCCTCAAAATGTCATTATCCTAGATTATCCATTTATTAAACTGCCCTTTCCTCCCCAAACTAATTTTTGTTCTGCTCGTACATTTTGTTCCTCCCCCCTTTCTTTCATCCACTTTTCCTCCTAATGTTGCCAACTCTCTTGTCATTCTTTAACCCTTTCTTCCTCTCTCTGCCTCTCCCTAGGTGTCTGTCTGGTGTTGGGTTGCATGATCTACCCTGATGGTTGGGACAGTGACGAGGTTCGGCGGATGTGCGGAGAGCAGACAGACAAGTACAGCCTGGGGGCCTGCTCCGTGCGTTGGGCCTACATCTTGGCTATTATGGGCATCCTGGACGCTCTCATCCTCTCCTTCCTGGCCTTTGTCCTGGGGAACCGACAAGACGGACTCATGACAGAAGAGCTACTGGCTGAGAGCAAGGGTGAGAATATCTCATCTGATAAAATGTGATATTTTATTGATCTCCTTTGGGAAATTCACTCTTCGCCTGTGCACCGTGCTGGAAGTCAGAGCTGAGTTCACAGTAGCACTCCAGGAGTATGTTGGGATTTAATAAATGATTAATTTGGGTGTAGGACAGCTTCTTTAATCATTAGGTTACATTTCTCATAAAATCTATATTACTATTCTTGGAGTTAATTAAGTGAAATCATAAATATTTCCCCACAATTATCACACACACAGTCAATATATCTAGAACTGGAAACAGATTTTTTCCTGAATTTTCAATTGATTTACTTGTACTGGGTCACTGATATGTATCTTTTTGGGGGGGCTGAGTGGTTCCAGACAAATCACTCTAAAAGTGCACTCTCACTTCAATTTGTGCAACAGTGGGCTGGTAAAAGTTTACACTTAAATGAAATTAGAATACTTTTAAGTTTGCTTTATGAATAGACTCTGCATTTATAACAACAAAATGTATTTCCACCAGACTGAAAATAGAAAGTGTTCACTCATAGATAGTGAAATAACATAATATTCTGGTATACTTTATTATATGAGCTGAATTCTGTGCTCTTTTGTTTATGAGATCTGAAAGTAAAGTTTTGATGCAATGAGCTTTTGATAGAACCTCTATAAAAACAAACTAAATTTAGGAGGCTATAAATTAATTTCAATATAACCAAGAGGACTGCAAGAGCCAGCTTTTGAATAACAGGTTTATTATACAAAATAAATAATCAGATCAGCAGACTTGATGTCTGCTGGTCTGATAAGCAACCATGTGTACTCATTTTAAGCCCTTAACAAGCAGCTGTGTTTTGTCTACATACCTAAAAATGGCATAAATAAAATAAAATAACCCATTTTGACTACAGACATGACCATGGCCTCTTCTCAAAGAGAACTGAGTGATTTAAGTGATATTGACCAAATGTAGCAAAGTTTTCCACTTTTTTTACTCTTCAATTTTAGAACGGTAGAATGTTGTTGCGGAAAAATTGGTATATGAAATGGTTTATTCAGATAAGAAATCAGTGTCAAGGGGTATTTTTGCTTTCAAACAACGTATATTAAGTCAAGGTTGAATGAGGATTCAACTAGATGCCATCCCAAATAAGTTAGCAAACTGCCTTCCTGGTCTTTTGTCTGTGAAGGGGTTTAACACCCTTAAAATTAAATTAGTTTATGTTATCTCTAACCATAACTGTCTTGCAAGTCACATATTTGCTCTCTACTGTAGTATGACTGCACAATGCTCCAAATCATATCTGAGGCTCCCTATACAATCACACCTCACTTTCCCACCAAAGCTCTACCATACACTCAGGGGATGTAATGGGCTGGCCTTTACGCTGGTGTCCATGCACATGTAATCTGCATTACTATCACATGTATGAAGTACTGTTAAGAAGCCTGGGTCCAGGTATGTCTCCCAGTGGGAAATGGCATTAGTTTGTCTGTGCACTGTAGTTTGTAAAGGAACCAGACAGGCATGGCCAACCAACAACCCATTAAACAAAAGTATGGAAAAGAATGAAAATGAAGGAGAGAAAAGGAAAGAAAGCAGATATTTTAAAGTGGCAGAAGATGCTTTGAATGCCACTTTCTTATTATGATTGAAGTAACCATGCAACATCATCATGGTATCATGTTTAATCATCTGTGCAAGTAGCTGGCATACAAGCAGCGGATGAGATATGTACAATTTTTATTTTCTCATCTCAAACTACCTTCAAATGACAAATATGAGATAGGGAGACAAGATGAAAGATCTCACGACGATCTCACAGTAACAGAAAACTTGAATGGGATTATCTGTAGGTTTACCTTTCAATAAACAGCCTCACTTTGTACTGATGTACCATTCCTACCATGTATACAGCTCACTAGCCTTTTATCTATCAGCTCATCCCTGGTGCCATCTACTGGTGTTTGTGTGCAACATAACCAGTCATTGTGAGGGATGCATGTGTTTGGCAATGTGTGAACATGGGAGCCTAATAATAGCATGACCTTGAGAACCTGTTGTGGCAGTTTTATATTTTACTCAGTGTTTTTGTTTTTACAGAAGGAGGCAACGCCTAACCAAATCTGAAGGTAAGTAGGGACAAAGCATAATCAACGTTGAAACATGCATGTTAATCACTGTAGCATTATGTAAGACATCATGCACATTGTGATTGCTTCTTAATATTTAATGTACAACCGTGTAAAGTAAATACATTTTACAATCCACGCTGATCCTCATTCTTTTGCCTCCTGTAGCCCCCATTAGCCAGCAGTGATGATACATTATTTAAGTAAAAGCAGCAATACCACAATGAAAAAAAACCTCTGTTACAAATAAAGGTCCTTAATTCTTAATCTTAGTGAAGTAAAAGTACAGTATGAGATATGTGAAATTTCTTTTGGTAGTTAAAGTACTTAAAGGCCCCTTTCTGTGTCATATTTTATCATCATTGCTGGTGTATAACTTTGTAGGAGGCATTTTAATGTCTTAGCTGGCTGATGTTGAGCTAATTGTATTAACTTTAGACTGTTGGTTTGCTTAATCTAAAAAACATCTAAATAAACAATGTCATATTACAGTGTATGAGCTTGTCATGAATTTAGTATGTAAAATCATAATCATAATCATGATAATAAAGAGTAGTCGATAACTGTCAAGTAAATGTAATGGAGAAAAAAGTACAATACTTTTCTCTTTAATGTAGCATAAAATAGAAATACTTACGTATGGTGCAACTACCACAATCTTAGTGGAGGAAGAAGTACTTGTATCCTTTACTCAAGTAAAAGTACTAACACAAGAACGTAAAAGTGCTTCATTACGAGTAAACATTCTGCATTTCAAAGTAAATATTAGGAAAATGTACATAAATGTACTATATCTGCAAAAAAATAGCCTTTGTGGCATTATATTACAATATCTATTACATTATTAGATTGTTTATAGTAGAAGTTTGAAGTAGCATCACGTAAAGTACAAGGACCTCAAAATTGTACTGAATTGCTTTATACTGCATAAAGTTTCTCTCTCTCTCTCTCTCTCTCTCTCTCTCTCTCTCTCTCTCTGTCTCTCTCTCTCTTTAAGGTTCCTAAATTTCTGTTTTCATGAAGTACCAGTCAACCCTCAACATCAGCTTGGAGGAGGGAGGCCATCCAGGTCTGTGAAGGAGAGGAATACTATGGAAACAGCCAGCCTGCCTTTCACATTTTCCTGCCAAAACCCCCAGTGTAGCCTACCATCAAAGCCCATCCATTTTGCTTGCAGTCCCAAAATCCTCCCCAGCATTAAGATGGAGACCAATGTACTTTCATCCCAATGTGTCTACAGACCTAACCCTTCAACAACATTGAGTAGACCATGGCAGGGGCAGTGACTGTTATTGTGTTGAAGAGGTATGGACTACCCACTACCTACCCGAGAAGGCACAGGGTTGACATTGTACACCTGCAGTATATGAGCACAGACACAAACACACACACACACACACACACACACGCTCGCCAACTCACTCATATGCACAAACACGACTCAACACACAGACAGTACATTCAAACAAAACATTTACAAACTCTGTAATTACAAGTATTAAACTATGTTAACACTTAGCCGTGTGTACCACCGTCAGAATGTGTGTCATGTTTTATTTGTGAAAAGAAGAAACTGCTCACTTTTAGATAATATCGGGTTGACGTAAATCTGTTGTGTTTCATTTGTAAAAGTTTGACAATGAAATGAAAACTTTTAGTTTCTTTCTTTGCTCACACACCTCTTTGTTCCTCTTCATTTACTAGAAGAAAAAACAATATTTAAGATATTTTATAAGAATATTATCATCCA
Organism: Cebidichthys violaceus; assembly: GCF_023349555.1. Lineage (NCBI taxonomy): Eukaryota > Metazoa > Chordata > Actinopteri > Perciformes > Stichaeidae > Cebidichthys > Cebidichthys violaceus. Next base: position 7,376,806 of record NW_027176483.1, read on the forward strand.
AAAGAGAAAAATACTTGTATTAAAAAGTATGTACAGTGAATATTAAAGATGTTCTAGGACTTTTAACTAAATTCATTCAATGCCCTGCTAGCTAACTTTGCACAGCGCTTCAGTTTGAGAAGAAATCTAATATTTTATAGTCTGTGGTATCTACACTGTGATGGAGCTGTTAGGACTGTGTGCTGCAGGACTCGTAGCTGCTGTGTGTGTGTGTGTGTGTGTGTGTGCGTGTGTGTGCGTGTGTGTGTGTGTGTGTGTGTGAGTGTGTGTGAGTGTGAGTGCATGCACATCTGTGAGTGTTGGTGTGATTGTGTTGTGTGCAACAGTTGGCCTAAAGAACCAATATGCCAGCTTGACACACAACGGTCCTGCTGTTTAGCTAAATCTGTCCATCTCTGTCTTTGTCTCCAGCTCTCTCTTTCTGTTTTTCTCTCTTTGACTCCCTTTCCTTGCTTTGTTTTGTTGGGACATACAGGGTAACATGATGGAGATGGAGTATTATGTATAGTGACTGGTGTGCCTGAGGAGAGAACTCTAGTGGTACTGGATTAGTAAAGCCTGTCCCAGCGTCACCTGTGGATATGTTCCTGTGTAAATAGATATTCTATAGATACCAAACAATTAGCAAATATTGAGGAGGTTAACTTAGACCAATTATGAGATTCCTTTAAGAATATATCAACACTTAATAAAGGTTTTCACTGTAAAACGTTGTTGTGTTTTTTTGTTCGTTTTGACAAAAGTACATTTTTGTTAAAGGGGCACTCTACTGATTGTTCACATGAACATTAGATAACTGGTTATGGAAAACAGCAGTATGTCTTATCTACTCTCTACTTCTATCGAGTTGCATTGTGGGATATGTGAGTTTTTGGAGTTTGACCTGTAGTGACTAAACGTCAGAATATCTCAGCCTCTGCTGCATCAATTTTGTCCATCTTTCAAAAAAATCTGTCTCTTGCAAGTCCCATGCATTACAAGATTGGTGGTGAACCCCTTTAAAAGGGCCGAATATGGCCATTGAGTGGGAAAGTTATACAATTATGACTTTGATCTGTTGTAATATTGTAGAGAAGGTAGCTGCAAAGGAACATAATTGATAACTCCTTATGTTTTAGAAGGTTTATAGCAGGAAATAGAATAAGTTACAAATGGTCACAACACACAAAATACCTGCATATTATACCATAATTATGAATATTGATTTCAAAGGGACCTTACATGACAAGAGTTTAGTTTTATTTAAAGAAAGCATACATTCTGTTGTGGACTTTGGTAGTCCTCCAATATTATTACCAAAAGTTATGCAACCATATCACACAGACTTTATCAATGGGGGGAGTTTGCAGATTTGGAGATGGATCTGTTGCAAGCCCGTTCATCTGCTGATGAAGACTGTGTTACACGTTTGAAAGTTCCAGAAAAGGCTGCTATGTGGACCTTGAGTTGGTTTTGTCAGGAATAAATAAACTTTCATACTACTCAATCAACGTTTTGGTGAATAGATGTATTTGTTGGTTAAAGCATTGTTAGTATGATTGTGTAAAATATATGTAGACAAAGTGCATTACAACACCAACATTTACTCAAAACGTTTGAGGGGGAAAAGAAGAAGGAAGTAAAAGAGAGCCACAAACTATTACTTGTGCTCCTCCTCTGTTACGCAAGACAGGCTCCTTAATGTTCAACACAGTCTGAAAACTGAGAGTCTGCTGGGTTTAAAAGTATTCAAACGTTTATCAATTCATTTCAATGTTAGATGTTTTTTTTTAATGTAATCCTTATTTTAATGCTAGCCTTCAATTTCCTTAATCACGTTCATAAGTCAAGTTCATACGTAGCTGTCAGGTGATAGGCCAAAACTCTCACCTTGTATTTCCAGGCAACACTAAAAAGGAAACACAGTCTCTTTGAGAGATAAAACTTATTTGAGATTATGAAAGCTTAACCTCTCACTCACAAGACACAATAGCCTTTTTTTATCCGAGTCACACGTCTAGACCACCATAAAGACAAGAATGTTGTGGGGGGGGGGGGGCATGAGAGAAATAAGAAAATACCACATTTGGCCATTATTGATTGCAGCTGATGCTTTAAGGCGTTACAGCAACAACCCACTTCTTGCAGCTCACAAAGCTATTTTTCATCGTGAATAGAAAAGAATTGTTAGAAGCTTAATACTCTGATTCATAGCACTAAATAGGCTGCTGTCGAGACGGCTTCATGGCTGATTGGTTGTGTGTGGTTCATGGTCCTCATGGGAGTTGTTTGGAGTATCGTGAGATGAAGAATAACTTACATTTAATTTAATTGCATTTCTTGGCAAAACAATGAGTGACTGCATAAAATGTTTGCAGCACTTTGACTTAAGGTTCCATTGGCTAAATGTTTGTTATCAGCCCTTTTATGGTAAAACGGTTATGCAATTCTGTTTTAAACCACAATTACTAAATGTAAAATAGGGTTTCTCAGGGCAAACCCAAAGCTCCGGTACAGAAAAAAGATGATGAAAATTCCAGAGAGAGCTCTTGAATTTTTGTGAAAAACAACTTTATTGTGACGACATCAATGAAGTTCATCACAGTGTCCTCATGCAACACTAAAAGTAAAAGTCAACCAATCACATAGCGAAACCTTTGATGGATGAAAGTGAATGACTGGAGTGTACCATTGATGTGATATAAAATACATGTACTCTGTACTGAATGGGCAATTTGAAATACTTTACTTGAGTTACTTCCACTTTGTGTGACTTTGTACTACTCAACTGCTTTTTAAAAGGTACATATTGTACTTGTTATTCATGCATGCAATAAAATTGACAATGAAGTAAGTCTTTAATTATTGATAAATTGATTTGTGGATTGACTATAAGTGTGTACGAGTGTTTTTAAATTGTGGTTTTGCTACTTTTACTTTATTATGGGTTAATATTATCAACAGAGTAACCAAGTAGGCTACGTATTATTTAAGTATTGTACTTTTGATATACTTGTACTTTATATGTGTATTTCCAATATAATACTACTTCAACTTGGCTACATTTCAGAGCCAAATAATGTGCTCCTAACTTACATACAGCCTATGTCATCATGTCTCCTACATTATGCTCTATTGCAGTCAAATGCATGTAGAATACTACTGACTTGGCGTGACTGTACCTTTAACACACGCACTTCTGGAGAGGCGGGGCTTGATTCAAACATGTAGCCCCGCCCCCTCTGCTTGACATCAAGGAAGCAGGAAAGTAAACGTAAGCCAAAAACAAAATGGGAGCCACGTTGGACACCCCGGCGAGGTGTCCCCTCTGCAACGAGCTGACCCGGGACCCCGTCACTCTGAAATGTAACCACCGGTTCTGCCAACGGTGCATCGGGGACCTGTGGAGTATTTCCCCGACCGGCCCGTACCATTGTCCGGAGTGGAGGTGTAAAACAGTGTACCAGACTCTGCCGTTTGACAGCAGACTGTCGCCCGCCAGCAGTAGATGGACTCCGCCTCGCAGCGCTGCAGGTAACCTGAAAGTTACAGCAACGTGAATGCTTAATTTTTGTGCAGCTTTAATTAAGTTAGTAGCGTTAGCTAATGTTGACGTTTACTAATGTTACCCCACTGCTAGCATTAGCTAACTACTTTAATATTTGTAATTCTGGCACCCTAAAAATATAATAGTCTTGACTTCCCCACCGGAAAATGCCATTCAAGCCACATCCTTAACGTTTTACGTAGTTAAAATCACATCTTTAAAATGCATACGCTCTTGTGTGATTTAGTTAATAGTTATTAAGTTAGCAAATAGTCCGCGAGGGTAAAGGTCTGATTCACTTCCGACGTTTTTGCTCGTGAGCTTTTCTTGTTCTTAGCATAAATCGTCATGGTTCTTTCAGACTTTTACCATTTCTACATTTATATTTATTATGTTCCATGCTTAACTTATGAATGATTATAAATCACAAATGCGCTAACAGTCATTTTAAGTTGAATACCAATTGTAAGGAAACACTAATCCAATATCCAGGATCCGCTTCTGTGTTGACACTGAATCAGGTATCAGCCATGACATGAATACAGATTGTTTGACACATATCACAAACATGTCAGGCAGCTTTCCTAAGTGAGCTTACAAGGCAACAAAATAACTCACAGAAGTGCTAACTAACTAGATCACTGCTTGAGTTGACTAAAGTGGAATTGCTCAGTTGTGCTGAAGGCAACTTGCAGGTGTTCTTGTGAGGTATTGCTCTAAAAGTGCTCGATCAACCCTCCCACTAACCAGTTTTGCTTTGTTTGTACTCTATTTTAAAGGCACATCGGGTGATAATGAACAAAATACTTTGAATCCCGTATTGGGGAGACCCTCACTCAGCGGCCGACTTCTCGGGAAGAGAAAAGCCAGCACGCCTGTATCGGAGCAACCTGACACAAAACGATCAACTGGGGAGTCTCCCCGAGAGCGCTCCAGTGAGACCGAGACTCCTACCACTTCCTTCACGTTTAAACCCTTGCAGCCTACGAGTGTGGAGACATCCAAGAAAGCAGCGCACCCAGAATCCACAAAGTCTGAGCGCGGCGATGGCACGTCCTCCAGTGACACCTCTGACAGCAAGGCAGTGCCTGCAAGTGATGTGCCTCCAGACATCTCAATCCAGCAGGCCCAGCCTAAATCAGTAGAAATGATCTCATTGGATGACTCTGACACCTCCAATGAGGTTGATCTATGTGATGCACCTGCTCTTGCAACTCCAAAGAAGGACACACAAGTGACAGGAGTTCCTGCATCGCCAATGAAACCTGCCACATCTGCCAACTCTGATTCCCTTCCTGGAGTTTCAACTCCAGGTAAAAGTACGTCTCCTCTACACCATGGCAGCAAGTCTCCACTGATATCCAGCAAACATCCTGCCGATGCCCCAAGATTTCCAAGTCGTGTCGGCATCTTCCCGGGGTCAGAGAACAAAAATGCCAGCCCTGTGCCCTGCCATTATTGCCCTAAAACTAGGTGTCAGTCCGCCGTCAAGACCTGTCTGGTGTGCGGCGCTTCCATGTGTACAGAACACCTGCGTCCCCATCTGGACTCCCCCATCTTCCAGAATCATACCTTGGTTCCTCCCATGGAGGATTTTTCTCCCTGGAGGTGTCAGGAGCACCAAGAGATAAACCGCATCTACTGTCGGCAGTGTGGAGTGTGCGTGTGCACGGTGTGCACCGTCATCGGCTCGCACCGCGACCACATCTGCATCAGCATCAGGGAGGCAGAGAGAGAGCTCAGGGTAAGTGGTGACCTTACAGCACCACACACACCGTAAATACACAGTGATTGTGGTCAAAGTTGAGATGGATGTAAATACGGCCATACCAAATAATAAGTGATCCTTCCTCCCCTTCCCCCTCAGGTGAACCTAAAAGAAGAAATCAAGCAACTGCAGGAGGCTGAACAGGAAGTGAAGAACAGGGTGACTGAACTCGCACTGAAGAAAGAGACCGCCAGTGTAAGAGATCTCGCTCTATAGTTACTCTGACCCAACATGATGTATACGTTTTTTTACAGATGCTGAGACTCATCCACATGTTTTTAATGGGTTGAATTTTATTTTTATATATATATATATATATATATATATATATATATATATATATATATATATATATATATATATATATATATATATGGGTAAACGAGTATGATTAACTTACTCAAATGAAGCAATTTTAAATCGGTAGACTTCTTTCTAATCTTTATATCTTTAAGTTTATACATTTATTAAATTAAGATTCATAAAATTCATTAGCGATGTTTTTATGTTTTATACTATTTAAAGTTTGTTTGATGCTCATATTGATTGAGAAAACATCTTCAATCTAAATCTTGAGTTCAGATTTTTTATTTATTTTCCGTTGGTCGAGTGAGGGTTCTCTGACTGCAATGAGCGCAGGCTGAAAACCCACCTCTTCAGGAAGTGCTACCCTGAGCCTTCCACTTAGCGCTTATTGTTTTCATACTAGCTTGTTGCACTTATTGTATTCGTATTACTTATAGCACTAACTGTTTTTCTTGTTTCTGTACTTTGGCTCTGAGTTATGCTCTGCTTCATGCTCTTAGATGCTTGTTTGGAAAAGGAAATGTACTTATGACTTCTGGTGACTAGTAGTTCTTTTGATTACCAATGTTGAATACACTTATTGTAAGTCGCTTTGGATAAAAGCGTCTGCTAAATGACTGTAATGTAATGTAATGTAATGAGAAGAGCCTTAATGGACTTGAGTGTTGCATTGCATGACGTTGATCCACATTGTGTCTGTCCAGGTGGTTTTAGGCGAGGCTCGAGCAGGAGTGCAGCAGCAGTACAGAGCCATCAGAGAGGCCCTGGAGCAGGAGGAGCAATCGGCTCTGCAGTGTGTGACGAAGGAGGAAAGCAGAGTTCTGGGGGGACTAGAGGAGGAACTCGGCCACCTCCGGACCTCCCTGCAGTCCATGCAACAGGGACTCCACACCCTGGAGGGGTTGGCTGATGCCAAAGGAGACAAACGCATTCAGGACCAGCTCTTCATTATGGTGTGTTGGAGAAATATAAGTAAAACATAAGATCTACTTACTTTTGGCTGACTTATGAACACTAACGCAAGGAATCTTCTTTTTCTTCTTTCTGACATGGCAGGAATACAACAAGGTAGCCCCACTGTAAGTGATTTCCTCTCAACTTGTACCTGGTTGCATGTAAAGAGTTTATTTGTTGAACATGTCAATAGCTAAGTGTTCTACCAACAAAGCTTAGCTTCAGTAAACAGCCTGCGTTAAAAACAGGTCATTAATGTGCTAAAGAGTCGGTTCAACCATATTCTCTGGCTTCCCTTTAGCTATGCAGAAGCAAGTGTCAAGGTTTTGAGATGGCTCTCTGCTTCCAATCTCAATATTTGTTTGTTATTGTTGGTGCTGACCAACAATTACATTTAAAAAAAAAAATCAACAGCAATGTACCTACAAAGAACCAGTGCACCTGTAAAGGTGGATATGCTCAGACCTCGCTGGGAACCCTGAAACAGTTTTTCAGGGTTCCCATGTGTCCTAGAAAACCTGGAATACATTTGACTCATTTTCAAGTCATTGAAAACACATAAGAAATCTAAGAAAAAAAGCTGAATGTCCTGGGAAATCTTGTGTTGTTCTGGAAGAATATTTCACATACAGTCTCCTATTTTCCTTCAGCTGAGAATGAACTACTAGTCTATGTAGTTATGTTCAAAATAAAACAAAACTATCTGCATGGCTGGATACCACAAGAGGACAGTGAGGAACAATGTTCTGTTTTTATATTTGTGAACCAACCTTTAATGATTTCAACTGTGTATGAAACTACTCAAATACAAGTATGAGAATAAGTTAATACAATTTTTATTAACAAGCTATATTTTCTGCTACATTTATATTATAAACAAATGGAAATTGTTTGTTGACAGGCATATTGTCTTATTGGGTCTTCTTTGACAGAAGCTTTAGCCAATTCTGTTTGCTAAAATGCTAATGGTAACTTTAAAAAAAGAAAAGAAAATGTTTCTGTGTAACTGTTCATATGCCTCCTTTAAAGGGCATTAAGGAATAAATGCTAAAGTTTAATAGTCTTAAATCTTTATGCTTTTCTTCACCAGGACTAGTAACACGGGCAGCTGTGTGGACCAGTTCAAGGCTCCAGAGGAAGTGGATCAGGCCCGGCTCAAATGTCTGCAGAGTTGGACAGAGAAACGTCTGGACTCAGTCGTCATCACTGTGCCAGGCAAATCCAGAGACCTCTACAGACTGCTCCGTAAGACAAGTGTTGTTGTTGTTGTTGGGTTTTTTTTGTACCAACACCTGTTTACTTGCCACTCACTGATGAATCACAGCTAATTTAACCAGTGGACTAAATGCATCCAGTAGGCCCAATTGTGGTATATTCAATTAGTCTAAATTCTTCTTTAATTTCCCTTTTCTGTGTACAGATGGTACCGCCCTCTTCTTGGATGCAGATACTGCCCATCCCAAGCTGCAGCTGTCTGATAACAGCAGGAGGGTGACCTACAGCGAGACCCAGCAGGCGTACACAGATCACGAGGCTCGATTCAGCTCCTTTCCACAGGTCCTGGCCTCCCGTTCCATGGAGAAGGGGTACTGGTACTGGGAGGTGAACGTGTCTGTGGATGAGGGCCGCTGGAAGGTGGGGCTGTGTGAGGGTCAGATAGAGAGGAAAGGCCAAAAGGACAACTCTCGTCTGGGCTTCAACTCATATTCCTGGTGCCTGGCCTGTGACCGAAAGAAGGTGGAAGCTCTGCATAACAAGGTGGCGGTTCCTGTGGATGGAGACGGGCTGCAGAGGGTGGGAGTGTTCCTCGAATTTGAGGAGGGCATTTTATCATTCTTTAATGTGACACCAGGGGGCAGTCTAGCTTTAATGCATTCCTACAAGCACAGGTTTACTGACCCTCTGTACCCAGCGTTCTCTGTGTCGAAAACACACCTGGCCATCTCTGATCTGTTTGAGTCATAAACCACGCAATGCTCGCACGTCAGTTGTGATGGAAATGTACAGGGTACATGAAAGTGTTGTACCTTTTTATATGTGAAAACCATTTAATCATAAACAAAAATATGCAAATCAGTAAATTGTTCGGGTATGATAGTTATGCACTGCATATAATGTTCTACTTTTACAAAAATCCTCAAATGTGATTTTATATACATTTATGTCATGATAGTACTGGACCTTACAAGAAAGTCCATCGTTGTACACAATACATGCAGCATTCCTAAAAGTGGCAGCATAGTTTTTGTCACTGGATTTTAGATTTCATTTAAGATTGTCAATAAACAAATGTAAAAGTTTTTACATGAGATGCAAGTTATCAGTGCGGACTTATACAAACATTTTTTTTTTCATTTTTAAAATGTTTTTAATATTCTCCAAATGTTCTTTGTCTTGTCTGTTGTCTTTTTAAAGTAATAAAAGTCAAAGATTTGAAAACAAAGTAAACCCTGCATTATGTCTTGCCTTTATAACACCTATTTGCATTTAAATGGCAACATAGAAACAGCTGTGTGTCAGGTGACAGTTGTTGTGCTAACTTTGAACTCTCACTGCCCTCGCAGCCTGTGAGCTTTACTGACAACAAACACTGCCCTTGCCACAAACTACTTACAGCCTCACAGATTGCTACAGTGTGCAAAATAAGGCTCATTTATTCTGACTGGGGGTCTGTGCGGTTGACGTCATTGAGAGGGATCAAAGTGGTGTTTACATAAACTCCTTCTGGATGATTGGTAGAGCACCAACATGCCAGTGGTTCAGGGACAGCTGGCCAATGATCAAAGTGGATCCAAACTTGTTGGCTAATTCAGTAGCTTAAAGTCCTCGGGATTGACAGTGGCAAATGTAATATAACTGAAAAGGACTGAGTAAAGGAAAGCTCAGGGGGTAGAGCTTTGTAAATAGCAAGTTCTAATCAACGCACAATTTAAAAGCTACTTTCACCAAAATGTCTGCTGAGGCTTGATTTGAAGCTACGCAGGTGCACCAGTTAACCATGGCAACAATTTCACACCATCAGCCACACGATCCAAAGGTAGTCAGACATTTTTTTGCTTCTTTTTCTTTTCCCCAGCTGGCACATGAAGGCAGATTGTGAGACATGTCAGAGAGGGTGAAGGGGGAGAGGGAGGGGGCTTTTACGTCAGGATAATTAAATTCTCCTCTCCCTGTCCATCCAGTGGTCTCTCAAACTCAGCCTGTCTCTTACAAGCTTTTCCAGACTATTACATTTAATGAGCTCAGGGCTTATTGTATGTTGGCAGGGACCAACGTGTCGGATAGTTATTATGAAATCAAATGTATGTGACGGAAGTATTGAAGGCTCTGGACGGCTACATTGGCTAATAATGGAGCATCACTAAATCAAACGACAGGGTCTTCTCTTTATTAGGGATCCCATGAGTCCCATGTCCTCAAGTTAACAGCCCAAGTATCTCCTTGTCAAAGTGTCCTCACATAACACGATACCTCTACCTTCCAGCTGATGTGGTGAAATGCACTTAGGTATTTGCGGAGGGATATGCAAAGAATTAAATCCCAAATGACAACGTGGCGGTGTACAGTGATAGATTACTCAGAGGATGTGGCCTTGTCTTGCAGCTGAAAAGCCTTTGAATTACAACGACAGTAAGCCTCTTATAATCCGTTGATTTACGATAATATATTGTTGATTTTCTGCTGGCGTTCTCGAAGGCATATAAACAGACATCCAAGTACAAAGGAGTATAAAAGTGAGGTTATAGAGGGTGCTATTTGTTTTTTAAATCAATACTTAATTAAAAGGAATCTAGACTTATCCAACTGTTGAGACTAGTCTTACATGAATCACATTTGTTCATGCAGGAAATGTCTTCCTGTCAATTCATACGGAACAGCACAGTGAATTGGGTCAATGTGGGTGTCATTTGCAGCACTCTCCTTAAGAGTGCACGCTTTTACCTCTCCTTGTTGTCTGGATGGAAAGTGGAATGGCATGAAATTACCAAGGTCAGAGATTTAAAAACAGCAAGCCTTCCACTTAAACTGCCTTCTTAATGCCACAAAATGTCACTCTTCTTAAGTGCTAGCTTTTGGATTGGTCGTTGACCTCGTGTGAGGTTGCTCAGACGTTGTCGCCTTTTGATGTGGGCCACTGAACATCAAAGCCTCTCTTTCTTCTTCTTTTCTTGTGGAAGTAATAGTGGCTGTGCAGCACAGATTGCTGTTGCGCTTGTGCTGGGAACGGTAGCCAATTCAATTTGCATTCTTCCATTGGAAAACCCTGGAACAACCATTACCTTCTGGGTCAAGGTCAGTTGGAGCCACTGATTTGAGTCACTCAGCATGTAAAATGTTACATTTATATTCAACCAGCAAGACAATCAGTTGTCTTTATAGCCTCAATGTGTCCCTCTCACGTATTATTGCCTTTGCATTTGCGTCACAGTGTCCGATATTCTGGAAAATCTTCACCCTGCAATCTTTCATGCAACACTTGTAGCTGTTCTGAAGACACTGCTTTTTCCAGAGTCCAACATATTCTGTCTTTTGCATGAAACCAATTTTTCATTCATTTTCAAAAATCAAAACAAAAAAACCTGTTCAGCAAATTGCAACTGCATTTCTCAATCCAGGTAGCTGCAAATTGTCTTTGCTCTTTTTGGTTAAACAAGTAAAATATTAACACATTTTGTATAAATAATAATGGAAATATATGCCAATATAATAACATTTTTAATTTTGGTTCATGTCATTTTTGTCTAGTCTTTATTTGGATTCAAAAAAAGTTGGAAAATAGGGTAAAAATCATTTTAATCCTGCAGTGGGCACGATTCATTTTGTAAATGCCGTCAGAACAGCGTTTAGTTTTGTTAAATGACATTCTGGGTTTTTCAAAGATTGCAGAGTGCATATATTTTTGAGAATTGTCTTTGTATAGTTCAACGCCGTCGGTCGAGATGACGTTATCAACTGAAACCTTTGTATCAGCGCAGCACAGAGTGGCGGTTGTGAGCTAGTCAGTGGGGCACGCTCACATGCACGAACATGCAATAAAAGGCATGCGAGGCTGGCCGCCTATGTCAGCTTAGCACAGAGACGTTCGGATAGAGTGGTGCAGGGGCGATGTATTTTTGTAGGCCAACCCGGAAGTTAGCATTGCGCTGGTTCCTTCTACAAAAAGCAATGGGATTTTTCCATTGACGGGTTTCTTGTCTGCAAACATTACTGGGTGTGAACACATTGAGGGGGCATAAACGCTTTGGCAGCCTTCTGTGGGTTTTCCCGTTAAATTTAGCCCAGTCCTAGTTGACAGTGAGTCGATGGGTTGACTGATTGCCACCGTGGTACTCTCAACAGCTTCTCAACGGGTTGCTTGCCACTGTCCTCAAGCCTGCCTGACGCTTGGCCCAGGCTTGCCAGTGCGATGCGACTCGCTTGCCACTGTCAGTCATTGCACTGGCTGGGCCAAACTCCGAGATGACACAGAGTTGTTGGGCAGTAAACTGCGCCAACGACAAAAAAAGATACACGGAAAATGGTTAATATTCAAGGAGATCAAGGGCCTTTGCTAAAAACAAGATTATGTATCCAGACCATTAAAAGGGCAGATTGGGGTTCCAGTGGTTCTATAGGCAGTGAGAGTCTTTTTGTATCCATCCAAAAGTAATACTCTGTTATAAATGAGGCTGTCATTACTTATACTTTTGTATTATGAACAATTTCGAATAGAAAAACTAATTTAACCAACAATTACTGTCTGTGTAGATGTTAGATCTTCATTGTTGTCCCAAAATGAGTAATCACTCCTAAAAGAGTCATTATCTTGTATTTGCTCCAGACGAAGAGTCATTTATTGATAAAAAGATTTTCTTTTTGTAAATGATCACTTTAATTTCATTAAAGAGTCATTCATAACCCCCCAAACCTCTGAAACACTTTTATGTCCATTTGAATGATACAAAAGCCAATTTGAATTGGGACAAAGCCAAAATAAACCACATAATGGAGATACTGTGGGTAGATTGTATTCTGTTCAGCCTACAGTTGTCTTTCTTTAAGATGCAGCACAGTATGTACTATGTGAAACTCTATAAGCGTGACACTACACTGCATATCCAAGTATTGCCAGGGGTCGGCACAAATCCATACACACACCCGTTACGCCTTGAGGCCACATCTTCTGTTGGCATGGCAACAGTTGGTGAGCTCAGGTGAGCGGGGAGTCTCACATGTCTCACCCAATCACCTGCCAGGCTTGGCAAGGTCCATGGAAATCTGAGACAGAAGTAGTGATGGGCCTATTGTTGAGTGACATGCCTATATTTCTTCCCTCACCTTTCCCCAGGCAAATCAATTTTCTCTCTACTGTTCCACATTAAAAAAAAGGCCTCATGACTTTCATGAGCGACTCTATCTCTGTATCTGTCCAGTCAGCGCTGATAAAATCCAATGTGATGAAAACCAAATCTCACATCTGTGTGTGTGTGTGTGTGTGTGTGTGTGTGTGTGTGTGTGTGTGTGTGTGTGTGTGTGTGTGTGTGTGTGTGTGTGTGTGAGGCTGCTCAGTCTGATTGGATTAAAGGAGATCATGGAAATGTTTTATTTCTAAATGCATACTTAAAGCACCCTGAATGCATCATGCACAGTGTAGTTTAAAGCATTTGAATGGCACACAGTTATATCTTACATCTATTTGTGTCTAACTGTCTGTTATTTAGTAGTGTTGCCCTTCAACTATTACCAAGTCAGCACATTAAGATCAGGAGGAAATAGCAGCAGCATTTGTTTCACACGATTGTCAGCTGTATGGTGCCTGCCTGACTGTCTCCTCCCACATACTGTACCCCTGCCACCAACCTCCCTCCGTCTCTTAGAATATCTACAGTATCTTTAACATTATTTATTTATTTGTCTGTCCTGCTCTTTTCATTTGGCCCCTCTGCAGTTACGGTCAGAGTACAGGGTCAGGGTCAGACATGTCTAGTTCACAGACTTTGAGAGTCCACACAGCGAGATGCAAAGCAATGTGAATGCGATACGAAAATAAAACACATTTTACAACTCTTTTCTACATCCTTAAAACAAAAACATACAATATTACAAGCAACTCTTCAGAATAGTCGCAAAGATCATTTTTCATCTCAACCCCGGTTAGCAGATAAACGGTTGACGTGCAGTTTTTTGTAACAATGAAGCAAATTATGAACACATTCAACCTAATTAGACCATTGTCTCAAATCGCTTCCGTCTCTTAACATTTCATAGTAATTTCAAAAGCAATATCTATTGTTCTCAAAAGATTCCTGCTCTTTTAGAACAATACTGTGGATTCAAGGAAAATGTCTTCATAGCCTCATTTCTCCATCTCAAGCACAAAGAAATCCCAAATGCAACATCCCTTAATCTCCCCATCTTGTTGTGAAAAAACATCTTCTCAATTCCTATATATTTATTTAAGGGAAGGGACAAGATCTGTAAGTCACATGACTGATCATTGAACTGTGTATAAGGAACCCCTAAACAACCTCAGACACTTCCCTGATGAAGTAGCTGAAAGTTTGGTGAGTATAGCCTCTGACAGAATGCAGTGGGGAAAAATACCTGCTTCCAAATTTAACACTTTTCTTTTGAAATTGGGTAAAACTATTCAGTGACAAGCCTCTACATTACTTGGAAGTTCAAATTTACAAAGTTTCCCCTTCCACTGCTGGAGTTATAGATCTACATAGCAATGCAGCAACACAAGTTGTTTTTTTTGTCACGTCTTGTGATTGGATCTTTTCTTTCTGTGGCTTTATTCCCTCACACAATCCCTAAATGATGCTTCGATGATCTACAGTGACTATCGCTTGCAAATTATTCCTGTCTTTGTTGGAGTGCCAAATGTGTTGGAGTTATTCCATGAGGCATATTCAGATACACTTCATTAAATTGTCAAGTCTCAATAAAGAGACTTTTCATTTGTGAGCATTTATTTCTTAACTTTTAGCTCCTTTGAGCTGTCATTTGTGACTCCCTTACGGCCACAGTAGGAGTAAATGAACTGAACCCGTTTTTGGCTCTATTCATCCTTCAACTTCACTTTCCAGACAGACACAGTTGGGGCTTCTGATCTCTGACGTTGTGTCTTGTTCTGGTGTTTCAGGTTGCTCACTGCTCACCAGAGAAACAGAGCTCTCTTGAGTTTTTAATCTTGTAACTCCCTCATCATTGTGTTTAAATGCAGAGCACGCTATCGTAGCTCGATACTTGTGGCTGGGCAAACAAACATATCTCAGCTGGAGAACTATTGATAAGCCATTAACGTGATGGCCAAGGAAACAGTGTTTCTGCATGTGCGTGTATCATATAAGCTTATTCATGTCTGTAAGGGTTAGTTGTGTTTCACTAGTTTTGTCCATGACTCCTGTGACCCTCATCATAGCTTCTCCTAAACATGTACGGCAGGGGTATTCAATTCAAATTCCAAAAGGTCCAGATTGAGAAAATCTCCTTGTGCAAAGGTCCGGAACATTACAATAATATCTAACTTGCGCTATTTAGTGCCATAAATATATATAAATATATATATATATATTCAAGAAGTCTAGTAGTAGTAACGTCTCTGTGTAGTCAACAACTGTTAAATCAAATAAAGAAAGTACACATCAATTATATTTTAACAATTTTCAAACTGGATGGATTATAAATTATACATAAATAAATGTTCTTCTCATTTCAAGTAAAATAAGGGCTGGATAACTGGAATAACTGACATAACTGAAAACTTTCAAAAAAATTGCAGAGAACCAGAATATTCTGATGTAGCATTTCCAAATTAAAGCCCTTCAAAATCGCATGCATGCATGCAGGCTTTAATTTTTAAATGCTACATCAGATTGTCCTGGTTCTCTCTGAGTGACACCTTGAGGTGGTCTGCTATTAACCTGAGGTGAAATAATTTCGTAACTATGCACCATTTCCTCTTAATAATTGTCACGGTCTCTGAACATATGAGACACACTGGTTTTAAACTGCCCATGGGAAGAATTAACCTATAAGAGTCTGTTCATTGTTGGTTAAAGACTCATTGAAGTGATACAACTTCTCTGACTCACGTAATTATTCACCTGCCCTTCGTTCTCTTTCCTCGTCTCAGCCCTGTGTGTCTACATCTCACTCGAGTCAGGAAACGTGTCAGAATACCCATATTTGATTGACTGAGCTGCATCATATGATGTGATATATAACGCATGTAATTGGTCGCTTTGTTTCCTGGACCACTGATCGAGTGCCGTAAAGTCTAGAAAAGCTGCAGCGGTTAAAATATAGGTGCTCCGTCAAAATGTAATAATTCTCAATTATCTATCGGTTTTAGGTCCAGGGTCCGGATACAATGGCGTCTGGGTCCGGATCCGGACCGCGGTCCGCCTCTTAGTGACCCCTGATGTACGGTATTCAGAATCAGACCATGGAGGGATAGTTATTGGGATAACAGGCACAGACAGTTTCTCCTGGAAGGAATTCATATACTCAGAAGAATTGCCTCAAATAGTTGTGTAACGAATGAAAAAAAGAGAGCTCAAACCCAGTTAACTTTCTTGCCTCTGCACAGCTGGCTGCTTGCTGCGTGAAGTGGGTGAGATTGTCAGTATCAGAAAGTCACAGTTTATTATTGGACACAGCCCCCCAAATCAGACACACAGAAAACTAAACCCACTGGCTGTAACTTCATGTTTAGACAGATGACAGCGGTATCAATCTCTTCACCTATCTCTCAGAGAGAAAGCAAATAACCCCACAATTTGATATTGTTCTTTAAAAAGTGGGTTAAATTAAACCCTGAAAATGTGTTGCAGCATGACAAAATGCAAGTTAAAAATACAAAAAAAAGTTAAAAATACATAAATGATAATCGGTAAAAATGAAACTCCTGAGAGTCAACAAGCCAACATCTCTTGAGGAGAGTGATGACTGGAAGTCAAACTGTAGACATTGTAGGCACTGATTTCCACAGTGTGGCATGAACAGTCAGTCACGGGTTATTTTGCTTTTGGTTTAACAGAGTGGCAAAGGGAAAACCATGCAGTCATTATAATCCATTTGCAAGGATCAGAGCAACAACCTGCCTCACCGTGTAGATTTCATTGTTGCTGGTGACAAATGAAATAGTGCAAATGAAATAATCAAGGCAATTAACATTCCTTTTTAATATGACTACATAAATGTTAATGGTGAAACCGGGAGATGTGTCATCAAATTTATCATCCACCTACACCACCAAAATGTCAACCAGGAGAGTTCTTGACCCCGAGTGGATACACAGGCGCTGAACTATTGTGAACGAGGAATCGTTTGGCATTTCCACTCGCAGCTGTTTTGACCTGGAGGACCTGGAGATGACGCCACCAGGCCAGAGACCGTGAATTCTGTCTAGCAATCAGGCCCTTCTGGAAGTGTGTTGAAATGCATCCTCAGTGTATTCCTCCAACATTTTCATTTCCCCTGCCATCCTCCTGGGCCTACTTTCAGCTGTCTGGTATGTTTTTCTATCACTGAGGGAGACCATGGCGTTACGGTTTTCGAGGTAATTGGTATGTGGCTGTTTGAGTCCGTGGATGGAAATATTCGGAATGAATCATAATGTTATTGCTGTTTTTATGAACACTTATCTCAATGCGCATCTCGCAGTCAGGGCATCTTCAGTCCATGTGTCTCAAACGCAACAAATCATTATTGCATTGGGTGTTTTCATCGTCTTTGTAATGATCAGGTCGTTATTTATGGCAGATGTTATTTCTATATGAAATATGATCTGTGCTATTTTCTGATGAGTCCCCAAATCCCACAAATTAAGCATGCTCATTAAAAAGAAATCTTCACCGCTCTCGATATTTCTCATCTTTTTATTTGAACTTCCTTTTGGCTCATTATGATTTCCCGCAGTTCACTCTCTTTATCTTCCTCCGAGCTTTTGTTGACTTGAGTGATTTATTTGCAGCTCAGATTCAGTCTTATGTTGAAATGTGAATAACGTCTGTGTCCCTGAGGCAGCAGACTGGTCATACCTGCATACACTTCGCTCCATCTTTGCCTAGCATTTATATCCTCATTTCCGTTGAGTATGGCTAAATATTACCATTGGATGATCTACAAACAATACAGAGGGGCCTGACTAATGTTAAAATAAAATGTTCCAGGATTTCACTTGTTTCAGTTTTGCAGGAATATCAAAAAGTTTTTGATTCAGCCTACTGTGTTTGATGCAATGGTCCATTAAAATACCTTGAGTGGCAGAAAATGCATTAGGCAGGATATTTCAAGTAAAAAAGAACATACTTCATAGCACTTATCAAACACAACACTGTAATAGAGGGCTGTACAAGCTGTAATAGAGATGAGTGTTCTTTCTTTCAGTGTAGGTGCTGTAAATGTGCTACATACTGTGTACTTAAATTAAATAGTGGTGTCAGATATGGATTCTGCTCTGCACAAATAATAAGATAAAAGAAAGCAGCTATTTTGTAAAAATAAATAAATTGTGACTCACCATTTTGTCTTTTTGGTACATTTCCATATAAAACAAGACCATGGCCATGCTAGGCTGTACTTAGCTAAATGCTAACATCAGCATGCTAACAGTCGCACAACGACACCATCATGCTGCTATTTAGTCTTTCTCTCTGTCTGTGTGTCATATCTCTAGGACCATTCATCCGATCTACTTCACACTATTGCTTGAGATCCAAGGACATTCAGTGTGAAAGTTGAGGAAATTTGGACAAGCGACCACACACGAAATGTTCAATATTAATAAACTTTGAATAACCAAGCCAACAACACTTCTCAATCTTCTCTTCTGAGAAGTTAACTTGTCAGAGAAATTAGTAAAGTAAAGTAAAAAGTACAATATTTACCTCTGAGATGTAGTGGAGTAGTGTTTAGTGGCGGATTGCAAACACCACCACCTAGCTACTGTGTCTGTAGTAACATTCGGCCAATCTAAAGACGAGGATTGTAACCAATTAGATTTAGTGATACGATGGTGACTAGGTCCGCCCACTTACTGTCAAAAAGAAAAAACGAGCGAGCGAGCAGGTGAAAGCTTTGCGAGAAGAAGAGCAGTGATAGTAGTCGTGTACCATGGGACGTTAATCGTGCTCAAAGCATGGTTTACTCCTTGCAGGCTACAATTTTGCTTGCGCGAGCAGAGATATTCTGTGCAGAGTGAATGCACTCGTAGATCTCATTTGTGCTCACGGATTATGACATTGATTTGTCTCATACATGTCGCTGATGATATCTTGACATATAACGTTATGCCAAACTCCTCCTAATATCCCTGGAGTCAACGAGTGATGAGCGGATCTCGGCAACGCTGCACTTCCCGGGGCCAATCGATTAGCACACTTCTAACGGCAGCATGTTCCAGACGGACACTGCACTAGAGTCATTCATTTGCAGGAATTTGGTCATAAAGCAAAGTGTTGGACACATTAAAATGATGGCCTGATTGTGTATATGAAATGTTGAGGGATCACCAACGTTATTACAATTCCTCCTGAGGGGAACATAAATGCCTGTACCAAATTTCTTGGCAATCCATCCAATAATCGCGGAGATATTTTATGGTGCTGCTATAGAGGACTCATCCTCTTGGGAACATGAAGGTCTGTACAATATCTCAGCAGTAGTTGAGATATTTCACTCTGGATGAAAGCAGAGGCCCACCAACCGACCGACCGTCAACATTGCCATCCCTAGAGCTGAAATACTGGTAAACATGAGTATGTTGTGTGCTTTTAACTGCATGCCACATTCCAGCAGTTACTTTATGTCTCACTGCCAGTTTCCTAGAGTGTTGAATCTAGACAGTCAGAAAAAAGGACTTAAAAATGTGTTTAGCAGCCTGGGAAATATTCCTCTGAAGGTTTATTCAAAGACATGGCTGGTATGAAATAACTGCAGTACTATTTTGAAGAAGCAGATCACATTGATTTTGCCTTTCATTTTTAATGACCTCCAAAGGAAAAGCACTGGAGGGAAGTGTAAGAGAAGTCGGCTGTCCTTCTTTATCCCTGCTGACCAAGGGAAAAATCTTCTGTAAGAGACCAGAATCTGCAGGTCGGCTTGACTCCTTATAAGGGCAGACTGACGCAGTCTTGAAGTAGCTGATTGTCTCACCAGTCAGTCTGGCTCCTGCTTGTATCAAAATAGGCACACACCTGGAAAAAAAAAATCTGCATACTTGTTTTATAAAAACAATCAAAAGCTATGTATTTCTGTTTAACCAGCAGCTAAATATTGGATGTTAAGTATAACACAGAACAAAGAATATTAGGACCCAGCATCAGAGTACAGCCACACAGAAAAATAAGCTATAGACTGAGTGAAACTCATTCTCCAGTCATTTACGCTGACAAACACCAGTCTAGATGTGTTGATCAAGAGTACTAGCAAATTGCTTTCTTTCAGGCTCTGGCAATGTGTTTGCTCCTTACAAATATGTAATGGAACAAATTTTCTTATTTTTTCCTATATTTCCTTTTAACACTTGCTGGAGAGCGCTCAAATTTTCACCAGGCGAGGCAGACACTTCAAGAGCGTCAGCCGGGTCTCATTTTGTCTCTTTTAGGAGAGGAAGATACAATACTCTCTGTCCTCTCTCTTCTCATCAATGCAACAACGGGCATGTCGGCAGGGTACAGGACAAATCAATATGTGCCTTTACATGAGAACATCTCTGATGAGCTGAGGTTGTCTATACCTCTCAGCTGGATATTGAGGCAAGAAACGAGCCTGATGCAGACTTAAAATGACTTCAATTTCACCTCCTCTTAAAATAGCCCACTTTTGAGTTTTTTATAGATATAAAAAGGCACAGCACCGCCTTCATGGAGCAAAGCAACAGAAGTTGGCAGGAGGAAACTGGTTGTAGATGAGATTTAGAGGCAAACTGGAGGGAAGTGTGGAGCCTGCAACCAACCGGGATTAGATTCATACTCGAAGCAATTTATGATGTCAATCTCCCCAAAATCTTATTAAATGGACTGATGAGAATCCAACATGTCCTTGGCTTTATATTCAGATACAACTTAACTTCGGCACATGCTGTCAGAATGTAAAATAAAGCCAGTCTCAAGGGCGATGCACCTGGAGACATAAACAAGTGTCTAGTGGCATCCATTGAGAGCCAGCACTTACACTGAATGCAAAAAGGAAACAAGATGGGATTTAGTTTGTTGGTGTCAGACAGAAGTCAGACAGCAGAAGACAGCAGAAATCAGACAGCAAGCAATTTTGAACAGGCAAGGTTACAAGGTTCAATTATTGTCACTGTACAACAGGGTTGCGCAACGAAATGCAGTTTGTAATCCCATTTTGCTACATAAGAAAATACACACAAAAATACACAAAAAAAACAAATAATTTATAACTGGAGGGTGGAGTATGAATTGAGGAGTCTCACAGCCTGAGGAAAGAAGCTGCTCAGAAGTCTTGTGGTACGGCAGGTGATACTTCTGTACCTCGTGTTAGACAGAAGCAGGGTGAACAGGCTGTGGCTCGGGTGGGCATTGTCTTTTAATATCCTTTTGGCTCTTCGCAGGCACCTCTTGTCACCAAAATCGCTGACGCTAGATAGATATATACCAAAGAGCCCTCCTGTCCTGGGCCGTGCACTTCCATCGCCAGTGTGTCATGTTTCTAGTCAGGATACTTTATATTGCTGCAATATGAAAGTTAACAAGAACATGGGTCTGAAATGTTGCCTCTCTTACGTTGCCTTAACAAATATAGCAGTTTATGAGCTTTTTTCACCAGGATGGAGAGGTGTGATGACCATATCAGTTTGTTTGTGATGGTGATTCCCAGGAACCTAAATCTGTTCACCTCAGCTCAATTGACGAAGACAGGGCCGTTTGTCTTTACCTCCTTTTTTCTCAAATTTAACAATCAGTTTGTTGGTTTTTACTAACATTGAGCACAAGGTTGTTCTCTGAGCACCACTCTGCAAGATTGTTGATTTAATGAACACTGTGATGCAGAGCAGCTAAAGGCAGGAAGGGACTGGGAAAAAAAACAGAAAACAGCTTACAGTCCCTCAGGAGATAGTTAGCTCTAGGACCAGATCTTGGGCTGTGTGTCATTTTATTGTAAAAGGTAAGAATGGAAGGAGTGGATCTGGTTCGGCTGCCTTTGTCAAGTTTGACAGGAATAATAAAGTTTGCTGTCTTGGCTCCGACTACAGAGCCTCTGTGTTAAATACATACAGGCGCAACTCAACGCGTTCCTGAGTGAATCGTTCGAAACGAACAACTCTTTTTACTGACTCTGGAGTCACAAGTCCTCATGTCCAATAACTCGTTCACTGACGACTCGCCCCTCCTACCTGCTACTGCTAGCCCTGCTGTGAGAAAAGCAATCGCTTTGGCGCCTGTTTCAATTCAATACTCGCTTTCCTTGACCTGAGTTGAAGGTCTGACTAACTGACTAACTACCCATCTATGAATTTTAATTTGTCCCTTTATAGTAGTTTATCCCTGATCCATCATGATATGAGACAGTCTTGTTTAATAAGAGTTATTTTCTTTACATCACAATTGTTTTAAGTTGTTAAGTACTGCAGTGTGTGTTGGTCAGCCGGTATCTATTGTTACTGCTTGAGTTCGCTTCCAAAGCTCACCCAACTTTTGTTGCAAATTACTGTATATTACTAACAAAATGATACTTGTGGTGCGATACTAATAGCATTGTAATACTTTCTGTTGCATTATTGAGACAGATATACAGCATTCCCTTCCTTTCCTGCTCACATTTTCTTTTTAACCTTGCTTGCGTGTTGACAGGTCAACCTTTTGATTAGTTTGCTATTGAGATGATGTATTGATGGATTTAGACTAACAGTCTGCAGCTATAAAGGCTGGTTCAAGCCGCAGAATATCTGCTCTTTGCTGAGTGAGTGTAGACGGGCAGCTTAAAGGTAAGTTAGGTCAGTGCTATAAAACGGTGTAAAACTGTACTGCACAGTGGTGCTTTGAACTAAATGCTAACATCAGATTGCTAACATATGACAACAATATGCTGCCAGAGTGGTTAAAAAGATTATCGGCACTTTGGTACACATCGTTTTGTTTCAGCCTTTCTTCATGCTGTGAATACATACATATAGGTTAATATACTTACTAATATTTTTTTAATTTAGGCCTTTTTTACTGTGAGGTATTACATATAGAATTGCCACTGTAGTGATACTACTGTCAACTCAAGCCAATTGCTGTGGTGATATCATGATCTACCCTGTGATTCTCTTGAATATAACATTCTTGGCCACAGACACACTTGGAAGTCATATTGTGAGTACATGCTGTTCTATAAAAAGTTGCCTGCTACTTAACATGATAAATATCTCATTAGATGCTCCAAGTCTGTGTTCCACCAGCAAAACAAAAGAGTCCTAATAAGATATTTAAATAGCGTTCTGTTGCGGTGCCATGAAATGATTCACCTCGTACACTGAGCAGTTTCATTCCTTAAAGATGAACTATCATGTACATTGTGCAACCGTGTGCAAGAAGGTGACGAATGTTTTGATCCAGAGGGAAATATAGAACAACTCTGGATTTATGCTATCTGTGGTATGCAACACAAACATGTTGGTGTAATATGAAAGCCTTTGATCAATTATACTTGCATTTATTGGTTTAAAAAGGTTGAAAACACTGTTGGTGTTTTCCAAGCGCGCAGTCTTGTTTGTGCGCCAAGTCAGCTGAAGCTACATTTCACACCTCCTTTAATTTCAAACCTGAATTCATTATAATGAATCTTTTTTCATAAAACTATTAGCAATTCTTCTAGCTGAGACCTGTTGGCACCTTATATTAAACTACCATTTTCTATATGTTTTTGTTTCTTCCATGATACCCCTGGGACACTGTTCAGCTTGTGAAACATTCAAGTTTTGTACATCATACTAAATCTGATTTGGCTCCTTTTGAGTCAACTACTCAGCCTCTGTTGTCAAAACTGGGAGGTAAATTGCACTCAAATCTGATTTAAGGCTATGTTTGGGTTCATGCTTTTCTCCTGCATGGAACAAATAAGGGCCAGCTTCCCAAAATAGCTCTTGGCTGAGGCAAAGAGGAAATTTAATTATACTAGAAAGAGGGGGCACACCATTGTTTTCTATAAGAGGAACAGCTTAGGTGCTAAATATTTAGTTGGATCCAACATAAAAGCGCAATGTGCCAAAGCCTTGAAGAGCTCCTTCATATCAAAAGACTATTTCAATTTACTTAATTATTTTAAATTTACTCATTTATGCAATCTGTGTGCAGTGCTTAGGATGCAGATCTCCAGTGATTTTTCTAACAGACAACACCTCCTGTTTTCTTGTCTCTCGTCATTCACTTTTTGTACAAGTTCTTCAGTGGAAAGGTAATTTGGTTTGTGTCATGATTATTATTGGATTAATGGGTTCGGTAATTCATTTTAGGATCGGACAGAGAAAATAAAGATTAATCTCAAAGTAAAGGATGAGCCAAGGAAATGATTAACTGGCTTGGCATTTGTCCTGTCTGGTGGAAGCCAGGTCAATAAAACCTGCATGCATACAGAGTTGAGGGCAGACAGAGACCGCATTTAGCTAATACCTGACCTTTGCCTCATTTTGAGCAACTGTTGGGCTCTAGCTGAACTTCATGGGAGATTCCTCTGATAAATAAACAACCAAACCACAGCTGGCTACTGCTCATGGTGCACCCTCCGCCCCGCTCCACCTCGCCAACCCCTATCTTTGTGTTTTCATGTGACAGAAGGGGCGGCCACCGGGACAGTGGTACTCTAAACTAACTGCCATTTTGGACAATGTTTCCTGTAGAGGACGGAAAGCTTTATCTCCTTTTATACACCCAACCCCCACTCTCCATTTGCTCAAAAAAAGAAAATTCACCCCTCTCCAGAAAACACCCCTCTTCTTCCTGTTGTATAGTGTCTGCTTCAACACACCTGGCATTATTGGCTGTGGTCAGTATCGGCTGATTCTTGCTCTCTTCCAGGAAGCCACTGACCTCTTTGATTTCCCACAGCCTTCCTGTTGCGACAACTGGTTCCAGTTTTCTCAGCCCGCTGGCAACAAGCCTAAATAATTCTTTCCTTCATATGAAACAAATATCACAGTCTTACTCATAAACTGCATATCCTGCTTTCTTAAGGCAAGGGAGGATTATAAGGATGTGCTTTCTTAGTACATTTTTAAGGCCATATGATTACCATATGCCAGAGATGTCTCACACTTTAGAAACATCCTGGAATCTGAGGATGTGAAGTGAGATGATGCACAGCAGGAGAATTTAAGACTAAAGCCTGAAGGGCTGTCTGACACGATTAGCTGAAGTGGTGGGATGTCTGTAAGAAAGCTGATAACAAGACCTTGGTGTCGCCACAGTCCAACGAGGTGTTTAGTATGAGGATTGATCTGAGGCTTCTCTTAAGTGATATTAAAGAAAGCTTTGTATTCTTTTGGCAAAGGGCAACCACACTAAATTCATTTGGATCTCAGTCAGCCTGTTGAAATAAATGGCCAAGAAACCTTGATTTTCCTGCATTACAGGGAAATGTTTTTTTAGCTTCACATGGCGTAAACGTATTTGTTGCACTTTCATATTGCTTTGTTGTCTTGACACCTTACATAACAATCCTATGAGAGTACAAAAGGTGTTCTAATACTTCCCTCTCTTCATCCACAACAATCAAACACCCGGTTGGTTGCTGCAGGATGTGTGGGTGTATGAAGAGTATTGTTCGTTTGACAGGTTTGAGTGTGGGTGAAGACAATATGCCTCCCACATACCAGCCCCTTTCTTAGAGCCCATACTTTCTTGTTCATTGCTCAAATCTCATACAGAACATGTGAACGTCTCTGTGTCTGCAGGCTAAAAATGGTACAAACTGAAAAATGTCATAATAAACAAAATAAAAATGAGAATATTACTTCTTCAATCCCTCATGTCTTTCAACCCAGTTCCGTGTACAATCCTGTCAGTACTGGATGTTGGCGATAAGATTTACATGCACGCTCCACCATCTACACTTCACTCTTTAGATGCTTTGCATCACAGCGCTCTGAGATTCAGATCAGGAGAAGAGCTCATCACTGTGGCTTGTACAGGAATGCAGGTTGGCCCCTCTTTGTTATTTAGAAGAGACCTACCAGGAAAACAGGCAATTTACTTTCTACAGCACAGAGAGCGGCTCATTCTGGAGATTCACACATAGGGCACCCATGCAAAACACAGTGGGCTTCTCTCATTCGACCACTCTGTATGACTAAATGTTGAATGAATGAATGTCTTCTCCTTAATAATGTGCCCACACGTCTCTTCTCACACCAGTTGACTAAACCCCCTACCGATGCCAATCTTACCAAATTGCACATGTAACATTCACCCACTGCAATCATGGCTCCCTCTCAAATGTCACTGTTTCTTTTGAATGTCCGACAACCTGATAAACCATTTAAGGGTGGATGTCATAATAATCATGCAGGTGGGCGAAAATTGAACCAAAACATGACCCCAGACCTGATTTCAAATGTCCCTAATATTTATAAGACCCATTTGCTGTGTAAAAATATATGTTGAAATAGGGCTGGGCCATATAATATTATATTGATACTTTGATATGATACTAGATCTCATGTTAGATTTTGGATATCGTTATATGGCATAAGTGATGTCTTTTTCTGGTTTCAAAGGCTGCATTACAGAAAAGTGATTTCATATTCTGAACTCACCAGACTGTTTTACCTGTTCTATCATTTACCTTTACCCACTTAGTCATTTTATGCACATTACTGATGAATATTTATCAAAGATCTCTCACTATTTTCTAAAAGCATCACCCTACAATGTGTCACAGTGGAGCAAAAAGGCAAGAGGAGACGGACCCAACTGCAAATAGACACGGGGAGCAGAAAGGTGCTAAAGTGTGATATTAATAAAGAAATATCCAAAAGAAAACTTGAGTAATGAGGAACTGAAAATCCAACTGGCAAAATGACACAAAACAGGACCAGGCAAACGGACATGTGCACAAGGGCTAATAACAGCAACATAGCAGAGAAACCAACAACAGACAGGACTATAAATACACAAGAAACTAATCAGACAACAAGACACAGGTGGGCAGACACGAGGGCAGCCTGAAAGCTGATTGGTGAAGAAACACAAGGGAACAGAGCAAGGCTGAGGAGACTAATAATACAGCACAGGGCTCACAGAAAAAAGGAGGGAAAAAAATCACAAGGACAGAAAGTGAAACTACCACAGGATCCAGGAGGCAGGGAATTTCAACATAAAACAGGAAATAAACTAAATCTGAAGTCTGAAGTCACATTTTTTACAGACCTATTTAAGAAAAGGAATACTACCAAAGATTGATGCTCAAATGAAATGAAATGTTGAGCATGGACCATGTTGACATGTTCCTCAATGTAGCTGGATTTTGGTGCAAAATATTGTCTAAGTCAATATATAATTCACATTTCATCTAGCCACTTTGTTTTTTCAAGTGTTGAGCTATTTTACTGTTGCAGCAGCCACATTCACCAGCCATCTGTTTTTGCAGGCTGACAATCATGCACTTGCTAGTTTTTTTCCTAATAATAATACGTCTCACTGTCCCACTGAACACCTTCATCACAGTTCACCTCAGTCTGAGCAAAGAGTCACATCAAAATTCTGACATGCAAATTAGAAATGTGACACCGTTGCTGTCTGACTGTCTCAATATTTAGGCCTATATGAAAGAAGCCTAAACCAGAACACAAAATTACGATTTGGTCATGGTGTCAAAATAGATCAGAGTCACATAGTAATTGGTTTGAACCTTCAGTGTCGTATGATGTTTTTCAGAAAACTGTGTGTACCTTTACCCTCCCACAACTTTAATTTTGCTTCTGCCAGCAAACCCACAGAGGTCCTTTTCTTCAACACTAACTCAGCACCTCTGTTCAGAGCTGGGGAGCTTGTTTTATTAGCACCTACATGAACATCCTTAATGCTGTTACAAAAGCAATTAAAGACAAATAACCCTGCCTTATCCACTCACACTCTGAAGACAAAGTGTGGAAATAGAAGGCGGGTAAAACTGTTCTGCAGTATTAAGAAAGGCTTGATGTTGAAACACCGTGCACATAATAAGGAAGCAGGAGCCACTTATTCCAACTGTTCATTTGTTTTCTGAAAAGATAGACGGATGGAAAAAAATGAACTCGGACCATACTCTTACTCTATATGCATACAACAAAAGTACAGCAGCATGTATGCATTATCACCAGGCAAAGGTGCTTCATTGGAATAGCTTAACTGAGGAACATTAATAAGAATATATGCAGTGAATCCAAATATACACATGTATGCAAATACACTCTGGTATGTACACCTCAGGGCTGTCGTATGTTTGTGAAAAGGAGTGAGTAACACATTCAAGCAATTACCTTTGAGTAAAAGCAAATTGCTTAGTGATTGATGACTGCAGTGAATCCTACAGTTTTTCTCAGTTGCTTTGCAACAATCGAACAAAGATCATGATTCTCAAACCACTGTGTTGAATTCTTAAATACACAGCTCATTTTGTCACAAGATTATACTTTTTCATCATGTCTGCAATCTGGTGTCGGTTTTAGTTTGCAGGTGCCACTCATCAAGTGTGAGTTCTCTGTAGAAATATGGACCCTTTGACTGAGATATTATTATGAAAGTAGATTGTAATTGCATCAGTGAGTGAGCATTTTTTTTGCAGCCTTGTTATTTAGTTGTTATTTCAGTGGTTCCCAACCCAGGGAGGGGTCAAGTCCCTGCCACAGGGTCACAAGATACATCTTGGGCATTTGTGAGATAATTATAGTACAAAGGAGGAAAACAAAAAATAAATTATGTTACACACA
This sequence comes from Cebidichthys violaceus, assembly GCF_023349555.1. Lineage (NCBI taxonomy): Eukaryota > Metazoa > Chordata > Actinopteri > Perciformes > Stichaeidae > Cebidichthys > Cebidichthys violaceus. The sequence continues at coordinate 7,405,267 of NW_027176483.1, forward strand.
TTTACATTTGTTTTACAACTTTTCTATTATCTTGGTCTTATGTGAAATATTGTATTTTTTTTCCCTCTGTGAGCCTCCAACAGTTATGTAAAATGGGACCATCTGGAAGGTTCAGAGGGAATATCACTCATTAAACTTCTCAGAACTCATTCACCTGTGAGTCATGGGTGTGTTTGATTTAGGTCAATTAGCATGCTGGACAGGTCGTGCTTTCAAACAGGGATTCATTAAGGTAGATGTAACCTTTTTTACCTTCACTATTACCCATAATGATCCTTAATTGTATTAACATAGGAGTGTATTTAGTTAGTCATCTATTTTACGCTGAATACAGTTATATGACAGTGACAGTGAGAAACCTTGTCAGTAGCGGAATGTCTCAGTACAATTATTTACATAGTTCACTGTACTAAAGGACAAATTTGAGGTACGTGTGTTTCCATTGTATGCTACTTTATACATCTAGTATACTATCCTACAATCCAGAGGCAAATATTGAACTTTTTACTCAACTACATTTATTTGACATCATTAGTAGTAACTTTGCAGATTCAGATTATTAATATAACATATGAATCCACTAATAATTTATGATGCATTGTTATGGGTTATAAAGATACCCGGCTGAAGCAGTAGAAATCAGCCCACTTTTAGCAACATTAGATTGATGTAGCCTAAATTAATGCTTCAATAATCATAATCCAGAAATATATACATTAGTTTACAATTGGGCCATCCTGCATAATGAGTAGGTTTACTTTGAATATGTTGATGCTAATAACTATCATAGCTGCTTTTACTTAAGTAAGATTTTGAATGAAGGACTTTTACTTGTAACAGGGTATTTCTGCAGTGTGGAAAATAATGCCAGTTCATGTATTACGGTATAAATAATCCAATGTGCGCTTTGGTGAGAGCGCCGGTTATTACGGTAAAGCCCAGCTCCCTTAAAATGTTTGCTGCTCCGGGGTTTGTGAAAAGCACGGAGCGCTGCGATGAGACACCACACTATCCACGCTGCTCAACCACTGTAATATCGGCTAACGTTACACTCTGAAGCAAAACTCTGGAGACCGCTCCACGTCCATCTGTAAGTTACACGCGTATTGTGTGCTTTTAAAATATCTACCATTGTCTGTAACAACAACTACAATGTTACTTTAACACGCTTCAAGCTGTGTTTTGTATCTGTTTTGTATGTCTTGGGAGGGTGAACATAAGTCATGTCAAAGCTACGTCCTTGAAGATATATTTTTGTATTATTAAATCCGGCTGTTAAGTTTATTTTGTTCTCGTACTAGTTTATGTGAATTGTCGGTCACATGTACAAAAAGCTGCAGAAGCGAAGTTGAGCGCGTGGTGGACAGCTCTGTCAAATATTTAAATTTCCCTTTCTGTCAACGGTATGCAACGTTAAAAACGTGTCTTCAATAGAACCCCTTCATTTTTAAGAAATGGTTTAGCTCTTTAACCGTATTAACGCTGAGCTGCTCCACCCTGTAACTGAAGTTATTTAGCAGTGAAAGGTTAACATGTAACTGCCAACATTACCCTGGTTAAGTATACAGAGCTGAGCAGATATGTCTTCATTTCGTTAATGCATTTGTTTCTGTGTTTGAATAGAAAACAAATAGGGTAACACGTTGAATGAATGTTACGTTTTCAAAAGGTGGCAGAGTTGACTGGTTTATAGGTGAAAGTGGAATAATTGGGATTAAGGGATCAAATGAGATTTACTGCAGATGCAGTGACCTGCTGGTCTTTTCTGGGAGAAATGGTTCTCAGGGTGTGAAAGTTGTCTTCACGCCTCACAGTTCAGGTGAGTGTTTGGTGTGTTAAGACTTGTCCCAAGTGGCGTTGAGCAATGTTGCAGCACTGCCATGTTGTCAGTGTTGTGAACGACCTACATCTCACTGTTGAGCAGTCTGCAGGGAAAGTCTCAATCCTATTTCCTATGATTCATTGGATTACCGAAATGTCGAAACTTAACTTTTTAACCTACCACTGAATTTTATAGAAGGAAGGACAGACAGACATGAAGAGTTTTATTTTTCCTTTTTTAAAATGACACCGCTGCTTAACGCATGCTTGTGGCCCACGTTTTGTGAAGCTTAAAACACTTTAACAAAAAATAAAAGCCAATCCAAGATGCTGGCTTGGGTCAGACAGAAGCCCACAACATGAGGGATGAGACACTGGCTGTTACACTCCTCATATCTCACAATGAAAGAAAACAACTTGAGTTGCATGAGACAGATGAGAGCTATTCATAACCCCCCAGCATGAAGCCTTTTAAATGGCTTATTTGTTCTTTTTCATGAATCGAGCCATATTCCCATGCCGGCAGTCACAATTTTTTTTTTTTTTTTTTTTTTTTTTTTTTTTTCTCTCATTGCCTTGCGATCAGGAATCAACATGTCATCCAGGCTCTGTGGGCGGGCGGGGGATTCTAATTGGCCGAGGAAACGGGACAGATGAAACAAGGCTTCTTTCGCTGTTCTTTGTGCCCATGGTGACAAGGATATTTTCATTGTTAACATGGTTGAGCTGAACTTTGTGAATGCAGCAGTGTCTCTGGTAAATGGGTCAGATCTGGCCTGATGATGACCTTTTCAGACTGCTTGAGACTGCAGGATATCGTCACCTCAGCCGACTCTCAAGCTGCAGGTTCTCTCTCTATGCAGAACAAAAGCGTCGGTCTCGGTGTTGCCTAGGGGTGGTACACATTGTCTTACGACTGAACAATGGAAATATTACCTTCTGTTCAAGGGCACAGATTCACTGTTGGTGGAAACAATATACTATATTTACCACAAAAAAATGTTTGAAATGAACAATTGTCTAGAACGCGTCCCTGTGCACACCACCAGACTGGATAGAGAGCCTGGTCTCAATGGAGCTGGGCTGTGGAGATGAAATGATCCCCCGAGAGTTTAGCAGCAGCATATGTATATGGTTGTGTCTCAATGGAGTTTACATGAAGGGGCAGTGAGGTGGGCAGCATCAGAGTACAGTCCCACGGGTCCCTCACCCACTCTGGGCATGCTGTGTAGCCAAAGCAGATGGTGACCCCTTTTTCTTTTTAACCCCCTCAGTGGTTTATTAAAGCTTACATTGACATTACAGTCCACCAATTATACAGCAAACTGTACATATTGTAATTTTAATGGTTATTTTTGGCATGTGAAACTGTGCATTTGTATGCCAGTGAAAGTGCGAGGGTGGAATGTATACCGCCTGCGGCACGGATCAGATGCTGTAGCACAAAGTGATTTCTCTCAACCGTGGCTGTAAAGGATATTTACCTCAAGACTTAATCTTTTATTTTTTTACAATCACAGCTCAGAAATGCGTATCTTCTTCTAGTGTTGTCTTGGTAGTTGTCACTTTTTAGATGTATTCTTAAAATAGCCACAACTGTGAATATGATTCACCTCAGCAAAATGGTGGGAGCTATATTTAGTTTCATATTTCTTCGCTGACTACTGATCTGTCTCCAGGGACTGCAGTGAACCAGCAATATTCCTCTGACAATGAGGATGGCTTTCTTTCCTGGCATCATTTGCTTTTAATTTCCTTCTACCTGGTGTGACAGTGGGTTTTGCCAAAGGCTTCAGTAATGAGACCACAGCAGATGTGCCTCTGTTTATTTCCAGTGGACACGATTAGAGAAGCTGAGAAGACCATATGTGGCTTTTCAGACTTCATTGATAGGCTGCTCAAGTCATTGATTACATCTGGGGAGACAGAAAAGCAATTCAGTTGTTGAGTGGTGTCAAAACTCTGTGGACCATTTCTGTGTATATTTGGCAAGTCATTTCCCTCTGGCGCTTCCAGCTGTCTGCATAAACTGAGCAAAATCTTATTTTGGATTCATTAGCTTTAATCTCTTTACTTCATATTTTAATGTACAACGTGTGGTGCTATATTTTGTTTGGCTTGCTTGCGTCCTCTCTTTGTTTGCTCAAACATATTCCCGTGGCATTTATGGGACTACTTTGGTCTTTATATTGCTCAAGTCATTTTGAAAGAATTTTCTTTTTAAAACGTATGCTATTTTCAATCGACAGGTTCATTTTAGGGGACCCCGCAGGACATTTGGAAAAGCCAGCAGCAGCAGCAGCATCATCCAGGTGTGAGCTCCCCATCTAATAGTATCTGTTTTCAGTAAGTAATCATTTTGTTTCACTGATTTTTAATTGGTATGTCTGTGGCAAAAGGCCTGCAGTCACCCGAAATGAGGACTATGCCAGTCTGTGCTGGTCAGCTGTCCAGAGCGTTGTGCTGTGTAGACTGGTTGTTTGGAGTCTGCATGTATTCACGCTCACAGTGGAGCATTGTAGCGCACGAGCGCACTTTGAGTTCTTTTTGTTTTTATATAGTTTCACATTTCCCCCCCCTGACATTTGGACAAAGTCACCTTTCAGTTCTCGTCAGCAGCGCTCATGCATCACATCTAACGTTTCCAACCCTTGCATAGTGTGTCTGCTGAGCTGACCTCCCGGCACCCTTCTACTGTAAGGACTCGACTCTCACAGTGTGATGGATGAAATGGAAATATTCCAGCTACTGAATGTTAAGAGTTGAGGCGGCAGCGTTATCTTTCCATAGGTTCACGTAATCGCCTCAGAGCCCTATGCAGGTTGCTTAATCCTTATCCAGTAGAAGAACAAAGCACAACCATATTTTCTCAAATACGTCTAGATTTTGAAATGGATAGTATATTTAAAAAATATTATTTCCCAAAATGCGTGTGATAAGGCAGATACTGTTGCTTTTGGAGAAGCCTATATTTTGACTGTTATGGGGAGGATCCAAACATCAACCAAATAAACAAATTTTGCAGTGAAATATTTTTATACAACCATGCATTTAACAAACTAAAGATAATAAAGTTATGAAAAAACACATTTGCTTTGACCCTGGGATATCTCAAAACGGAAGCCTTCTTTGGGGGGTATGTTCCTCTACTGATCCTACATGCGTTCTGTCTGTTTTTTTCTGGTTTTTTTTCTCTCAAACTCACTGATTCCATTAAACAGTTAATCACTGAAATTGTGGTTCCCACTTCACTGACAACTGTTAGTGTAGTGCTAGTGTACTGCTATATTAATCATTTAACGTGCCAGGTTCATCTAGAGGTTGCTTCACTAAAGTATTTTCTCTCTGACTAATAAACTACTGATTTTGGAATATCTTATCATATCTTAAAAAGTGTGATTATTTGAGTAATATTTAGATGATTTGCCTGGTTAATCGTCTACAAATAGTGAGAAATGTCTTGCGCTGTAGCCTGAGTAGACATATTTGTTTATTTCAGATGGCCTAAGACTTGTATGTAAAGAAGCAGACAAAAACAAACTAGAAATTAGTGTAAACTGTCAAATGTTGAATAATACATTCGGTAGCAGCTGTTTGGTCAGCTGCTACTAGTCCACCTTTTGTTCAACATTTTACAGCAATACTTTACATGGTTTCCCAAAACAACTTGTAATAGAGGAGCCACAAAGGCCACAAGTTTAATGAGTGCGAGTTGTTTAAGCCGTTATTTAGTAACGGCATTGATAATCAGATGAGAGAAGTCTGTCTAATTTGTCTGCTTTATCTCAGCGTGTTATTGATCAATCAACTCGCATGGAAGCCCAATTGGTCACAATCGGGTGCTTATGTGAGGAAAAAGCTCTCCTGCAGTGCAGATAAGACGCCAGGCTGAAGTTAGCTCACCCCCTCTGCAAATCAGTTTCCTGTGGGAAACCCCGCTGTAAGAAGTCTGGTGGATCACATGGTCCATCACATAGTATTTGTTTGTGTTATTCTTACCTGTAGAGGGTGCTTGCTGCTCTGTTGATTGTTATTCTGCATGACTAGTTTTTGGCAATTTAATGGCAGGCCAAGGTGTACAGTTTGTACATTTTACTACTCTAGGCCTCGGCAATAAGTCAATATTCTAGTATATCTTGATCATATTATGGTCTTTTACAAAATTCTATTGTCCAAAATACTTATTCTTAGCTAATTGCAATTAGAAGCTGATTTATCTCTCAGCTTTAGATTATTAAATTATATACGTTTGCTTTATTTAATGCACTGGGGAGAATTAACGATTGAATTTATATTTGTCATTTTGCTAACATTTGCCATATATGAGTAAATATTTTATTAATCCAATTCTTTTCACAACTATATTGCCAAGCCTCAATAGTGGTTTGTATCTGTGGATGGTTTATTTGGATGGTTTGTGGTTATGACAGAATTTCTGACATTAGGGAGGGAGAGATTAAAAAATAAAATTTTCTTGTAAATGTTTAAAAAGTGATGCGGTCACAACTAGGCTCTTGCTGAGGGAATAAACTGAAGCTGATGGGGCCGTAGAGACAAATGCAATCTTTTACCCCGATTCGATATTTACCTCATCATGCTTGATCACCAGCCATCCTCTGCAGGCATGGATTTGCCGCCAGCTACGGTTGATTCCCTCATTTGTTTTTGTGTAAACTCAGCTGAGCCCTCATGGCATTTGTTGTGCTTGGTTTAAAAACCTGATTAGCAAGCTGCGTGGGTGTTTTCACATTTAGCAAGAGGCAGCTTTGGCATATGTTAAGAATATTAAGGTTGACTGAAATGTGCAGTAATGGCCCTGCTGTAGAAAACCCTTTTTCTGGACCTAAGTTTGAAATGTCAGGGTTTTTATCTGTGAAAATATCAGTGCAAACATCAAGTACATGAACACAAACGCATTCATGAGCAACACTTTTGTTTACTTGCCCTGGCCTTTTTTTATCTTTATTAATTTTTTCCTCTGTGAAAATGAAATGTGATCCAATTAGCTTCAGGACTTGTCAGATTGCTGCTGTTGGGCTAATTTGGCCCACAATTTGAGTGACGAGCTGTCTGACCTTTTTGTTCTGGTTTTCTAATATGGCTCGAATGCTCTTGGGGCAAAAATGTGATATCCGTCCATAAAACGCCCTGACCAACAAAGACTTTACTTAGGCCGGCCTGGCTGCTTGATAAGTGGGCTGTGTTTACTACTCCTGGTGCGCTGCATGCCACATTCCACATCCTGAACGAGGACAGAACATTTCTAGAAGAGATATGACTTCTCAAAGGAAACGACTGGAATTTTGTTGTTACCTGATTATTTTTGTACAATACGTTGCTGTCCACCAACCGACTATAGACTACTTCTGCTGTGTAACCAGCACAAGCTGAAGTTGAATGACATGTTGTTTAGATGGACTTTTTAAAGAATGAACGCTTTGTATTTTCTGCAGACGAGAAGGTTAAACTTTTAGTGAGACTCTACCATGCGATGTCCCAAGTATTGATTTTCTGTCACAGAGAACCTTTTTATTATTTGCGCTCTGTCTGCGGTGTGGGAGAATCGTAGACAAACCAATCCTGGAGTCTGAATAGTAATACGAATGGTACGTGTTGGGATGGGTGCAGCTGTGTGTATTGCACTGTTTGAGGAAGATGCCCTGCTTACTGATGGGAGGAATTGATTCAAGTGTTTCTGTCATTGCGTCAGAGCTCAGCTATCACAGAAACAATGACAGTCTGAGGAAATGCTGAAATTAGATTCACTGTTTCAGACAGAGAGTTTGTTATAATCTTGAAGACGAGGGTTTTCTCTTATAGAAAAGGACTCGTGAGAGAAGGGGGAGAAATCGGCAAGAGTATGCTTGATTTTTAAAATGATCCAAACGAAAAGCCCGGCCCAGCGCTGCCAACTCTTTTCCAATGAAAGTAGCTAGCAGCACTCTCTCCAGAAGTCACTAAATCGAACGAATAAGTCCTCAAATCTGCAACACTGACAGCCCGTCCCTTCAGGCCTCCCTCCAAAGCTACTGCTCGAGAAATTATCATTATGAACATAAACATAATGACCGTAAACAACAAATGGCTGTTATTAGTACTCACAGCTGTCAACCTAGCGGACTGTGGTGACATGCAATATGTGTGTCAATGGACGGGCAAAAAAAAAAGTACATAACCTACTCTAGCATTAATTTGAATATATATTTTTGTACAATGTGAAGTATTCAATTGAGTAGCTACCTGTTTAGCAATCATCTGTTTGAACAAGATCTAAGGCTGGTTTGTGTATCAAATATTTCCTGATTTAATTTGATTAGGCAAGGTTCTATATTTAACAATGATGTATTGAGCAGTTTGGCATATTTTGATAAACGAAGAAATGGAATGAATACATGTTTATATTTCCCAAACTAAGGCATGGAAAAGTATTTGTTTTGTGTCGGCACCAAAAGTCAGGTATAGTATAGGTGCTGATATCAACACTTTTCAACCGACGCCTAGCTGCAGGCCATGAGGTGTCTGTGGAGTCTGCTTGTCCTGAGTCGGTAGAGGGGGAAAAAAGCAGAAATGTCTCTATAGAAGTGATTCAGTGAAGCAGATTTCAAGCATTGAGCAAACTGCTGTGATGTTGTAAAGTAGAAGATCACAAGAAAGTAGCGGCACAACACACCTGCTGCAGCAGCTGAGACATGAAACGTCAGAAGGGAAGCAGGGTGTGGCGATGCTGCACAACTTGGTATCGTCACAAAATGATGGCCAAAAAGCTGCTTTTTTTTTTTTTTTTTTTTTTTTTTTTTTTTCTTCCCTCTTCCGGCTATTGCTCTGTATTCTACACCCCTTTGTCTCAAGCTATTAAGGTGTATAATATCAGATAATGTAGTTGACCCAGCCAAAGTCTAACTAACTTTGCTGCTTAAAGTCTTGACAGAGCCTTATCCATACCTTATCCATGATGATTATTGTCCCAGTTTTTTTTTTTTTTTCTCCTTCGTTGTAGTGTGAGCTGTAGAACAAGGTGATTTGTCACACCGGCCAACCAGCAAATGAAATGTCAACATCATCAATCTTTGTTGCTCTTGTAACAAATGACTCTAAATGAATTCATTAAGTAAGAAAGTTTAAATTGCTTAACCATTAGACTACACGGTGGAAAACAGTGTTTGGATCAATAACGCTGGTCTAGCCTGTGAAAACATCTTTCTGCGATTGTATAAGTCATCGCTACAAGATTAGAACATAAACTACAGATCCTTTTTGTACACACATTCGCTTATGTAGAGAGAGAGAGCCCCCGTTGTTGGCCAATCTTAAAGTGTGACAACAAGATGGAAGTTGTTGTTGTTGTTCTTAATGTGGTGTGCCTCTGGCCTAATGCGTTAAAGCTGACCAGCACTGACGCACACACTAATGTTGATGTTTCTGGCCGTTGCTGTAGAACCCTCTTGTTTGCTCATTTGCACTTTTATAGCTAGTAGAAGTGTGCTCATTGCTGTCAACCTGCGTACGTGTGTGTGCAACCATTACTGCTCTCGTGTCTGGAATAATGAGCACATGATTAGCGGTATATGATGAGCTCTCGCATGGTTAGGGGAAGGCATGAGATTACATATGATTCAAAATACTTCATGAAATTAACTACGTCTTACTAGATGGCATTATTAATGACATGAGGTAGGCTTTTAAGGCTCTTTTTCATCTAGCCACTACTTCCACCTGAAGAAATCTTAAAGTGGCGCACATTGAGTCCTCAAGTGAGTGCTCTTTGTCATCCAGCAGGGCTGCTTAGCAACCAGGTAGCGCTTCAACAAGGAAGACAAGCTGTGCGATCAGGGAACAAGTGGAAGGCTTGAGAGAGTCTTATTGTGACGCCTCTAGAATCAATAATCTGTGCAATTTAACATTGATTTGTTTATTGTGAAAGAGATGGGGGGGGAAATGTTTTTCCTTGGTAGCGCATAAGGAAGTATTTCACATTAAGTATTGCATTGCTTTGAAAATTTTAATTAAGAGAAGGTATTTGTCCTCTGCTGCTGTTCAGTGGGGGGTCTCCAGGAGGTGGGCAGCCAGAAAGCCGTTTCGTTTGATTTAACACTCACTCATTGACCGGGAGAGAAGGTAATTGTCCTCAGCCCTGTGGGTTTCCCTTAAGAACACAAAAAAACATGTCTGCTCCACTTTTACAAATTGCTGATTATCACATTTCTTGTTTAGTTCTTCAGAGCAGTGATCGACAAGATCAGAGAGGCAGAAGAACACAAACAGGAAGGTTGGAAAGATGGTGTACTGTTAAAAAAAGATAATGAGCTTGACCGAGAACCAACATGGTTTTGCTTTCATTTACTGCTCTAAGAACATGTGTAGTGGTTTGAGTCGTGTAGTACTGGATCAACGCGCTTCAATCCCTGAGGCCCAGATTTTAAGATCAGAAACCCGGACCAAGTGTGCACTCTCCTTAATCTTTCAAATTAAACATACTGCACACATCCACAGCCCCAAGTTGTATGTGCAGGGCTTCTTTTTTTTTTTTTTTTTCTTTCAATCATTCCTGAAAAAAGGAGGAAAATGTCCTTTTATCTACAGGCTGCAGTGGGTTGGAAGTTAGAGTACGATCTCCAAATGATTGTTTGAAAATTAACATGAATAATCATTTTTTATTTAGTATGAAACTGAAAAGTGCCTATTTTTGATTCCACCATTTATAGACTCCAATCTACCACCTGCTTTGCAGCGTTTCCTTTAGGATTTTTTTTCCAGCACCATTTCTTTTTGGGCGCTGCTGTGAGATATTTAGCACGTTCGGTGAAATGAGAGCTTTAGTCACATTTGTACAGTTGTGGATGTGAATTCATGTTTAATTAAATGAGACTTCTTGCCTCTCATCTCTCTCCTGGTCCTCTACTCTGCATCTCTTTCCTATCACACATTCATCAGGACCATCACCTGCCTTTGCTTTTCTCACTAACGCGTTCACCAAACTCATCGACAATTCCAAAATATACAATTTCACTGACAAGTGTACAGAGATTTACAGTGATTGCATTGTGGGAAAAAATGTGTGCTATGTACAGTAGGTCTGTCAACGTTGGCCAAAAATGACATTCAAATAAACACAAGTTGAAATATACTGGCATTTCTGTAAGATGCATAATGAACATGGCGAAAATAAAACATGTTTATTATAATATTGATGAAGATTAATTGATGTCCCTAATGTTAATTGTTGAATTAGCAATCATTAATTAGGGATGCACCCACACTGGTATCGGGTTAATAAACCATGAATTTGATCCGCTCCGCCAACTGCGATTTTTGAACGACCAATAACCAATAACACACTGCTAAAGGGTGTTTTATCGCCATCCTCATCCACGACTCTGGCGGCTTAAAGTGGAGATGGCGAGTTAATGTTTGGGGATATTTTCATTTAGCAGCTGTTTTAATGCATGTAGGGGAAACACTGCGGTGATTCCAAAATGTCCTCATTACTGATCATTACCCGTTGCAATCTACTTATTAAGCAGCTACTCGGCTTGTAGATCCAAAACAACCCCATAACGGTAATACAAGTTCTGTTTTCCCCAGCACTTAAAAAGACTCCACTGTGTCTTTACTGGGTGCATTTTAAGCAAGTAATAATGCTAATTGTTCCCCACAAGCAAAAAAGTACAGCATTCTTGCAGTATACAATGATTTGGTAGTGAAATATAATTTGCTTTTGCTTTATTCTGCAAGTTGCAGTAGAACAACCTGTTTTACTGTGATGGTGTTTTGTGTGGTAAAGGGTCCCTGCTTACCATTGAATAGTTTTTAAAATCTCCTGTAATGACAGCAGCCTTGATGGGAAAATAATTGGGTGCAGTCATTTTTTATTTATTTTTTTTCCCACTAACAACCATTAATTCTGCGTCATTAAAGCCTGCCTCAATGATCACTTAATTAGTCTTGGCTAACAATGACTTGGGACAACAAGTGTTCTGGTACTTCCAGCCGCCTGTGAATCGACTTTCTAACTATCTTCTCTACGTCATTTAGGAGGCTGCAGTTTGTGATGCTGTTGGAATTGTAGTGCGTTATACTGACGGGTGTTTCTATTATTTTGTCCCCTTGATTTATATCAATTGTATATCATCTCTCTGTATAAAGCAACACTACAGCCTCTAGAGTGATCATACAGTTGTATAATACTGACATTTCATAGCTTTCTCCAGCTTTGGCACAACTTTAAATCATCATTTAATGTTTCATAACAATGTCTCTGCTTTCTAACCTAAGAAATAATTACTGCATACCCTAAAATCATATTAATTGTGCAATAATATGCCGCTGCAGAGGTATCCACAATAACCCAAATATTTAGTCACTGCATAACCGTAATTCTAATGATTATATACAAGTAGTCATGATTGCTGTTTATCGGTGTCCCACAGTGCACAGACTGAGCTTTGAACCTGTTGGTGTGTACGGGTCTGGTCTTGGTGATGGTCATGGTGGATCCCTGCTGAGCTCTAATGGTTTTGCTTCTTGGAGGAGATGGTTCGCCTCACCGAGTGTCAGCTCTGTTTTACCTCACCACCTCTTTGCTCTTCCTGCGTTTGCTTTGCAGTGAGCCTGCAAGTGTTGAGATGGCTCCATAGATGGACAAACCAAACAATCACTGGCATCCCTCAGTGATTTCATACTGCTGGAGCCCCCCCCCCTGCACCCTCAATAGCATGCCTCGCATGAGCCCAATGTAACAGATGGTAACAATAAGCCACCCTCAAGCCATTAGGTTATACGCTGCCTGAATCTCCACTCCAGTAGCATATACATGGACCAAACGTTCCAGTTTCATTCCCATCTATATTCTGAAGGGTTCTATGGAGAGGTTTGTTCATATATAATTCATAGTCTTGGACTGTTTTCATTCCTCAAAACATGGCCAAAATGGATTTATGGCTGTTAACAGTATTTTGTGATTTATGGAGTGATACAAAAGTCCCTGTGTTAAAACCTTTGACTCTGTTAACAAAATGAAACAAGAATTCTGAACCTGGCGTTGTCCATTGTTCCGTTTTCTGGTCAGGAAATGTATATGCGACATGATGATGCATCATTTGCATATTTCAACATTTTCAGAAAACTTGTAGTACATTTTAACAGTGCTCAAACCAGGTGATGTATTGGAGTCCTTTTTATTTTCTTGTAATTGATTCATGAAGGAGTAGTTGTAGTGCACTGAGGGGGAGGGATGGAGGGCCGACTCAGCTGGACTGTAACTTGACCCCAGTCATTATCCACAATCCCTAGAGCCGAGTTCATAGGACAATGCTTGAAATAGTTTTTCAGAAATTCACATTCTTGAGCAGTATCTCCCTTTTATAAGAATTGTAGCTCTAATTCTGATTCATATATTTTGAAACTGTTTTTTTTCCTTAACCTAGTAGTAGTAGTAGTAGTAGTAGTAGTAGTAGTAGTAGTAGTAGTAGTAGTAGTAGTAGTATTAGCCTTATCCCAGTAGGCATTGTACTTAGTACAATGCCTACTGGGATACTCGGCTTTGTATGTAATTGTGACTCCCGACAGATCTTCAGTAAACACTCTAGGCTAACTCTTACATAAACCCGCTGGGAAACTCCAAATCCCAGGAATCATTGGGATGACTTCATCCCACAGTGACTGTCCCCGGATGATTAAAGAGGATTAATCTGTTGGATTTAGCCCAATAATCCATCGATGGTAGCTGACTGAGCAGCAGTTCTCCCCCTCAGAGTACAGTTTCCAGGGTATGCATTGGTGGCCTGGTCTGACTCAAGATAGGAATTCACTGCCTTCGCCATTGTCCTTTGTTTACCACCAGCTGTCATGAGCACCGCATTCTGTGTTCATCTGTTTTCTCTGCCCTTTCGCCACAACTCAACCTCATTTGTAATTTCCACCACATCAGAGTGGACATCTGTTAGGCAGGGAAACCATTACTTTAGGTGATTTGAATAACATGGTCTGGATTTCGACACCACTGGATGGCTGGATACTTGCACAGGATCAATCTCTCCAGTTACACGATATAATATGCAGAACTCGGAGCCTACCGTCGCCTGAGCTCTACCGATGTCGGTCGACTAAATGTGTCACATGTGTGATCGCACAGGCCACATGAAGAGAAAAGGCACAGTCTAAGACTCGTGTGTCAGTCGTTTTGTTGCGCCTGCATAACAGCATCTCCTTGTTTTTTCTATTTCTGATCTTGCACTTCATGACAGGAGGCTGCCACAATATTTTGAACACCTGCACAATCTAATGTTCATTTCAGTATAGTCGGTTACAGTATATAGTAATGTAGTGTTTATTTTTGTTCAGTTTGTCGGTGGGCTGTGGATTGATGATCAAATTTAAGGTTACATTGTCAGACGTATTGTAAATACTGTTATCTCATCCACTCTTGCAGCGAGACGAGTTAATAAGAACATTTTTATTAAATGCCAACTAATAAAATATTCCTGTATGCACGAGGGTTGTCAGGATATAACGGCCCAGATGTCAACACCTTGTATGTGCCTTACAGTGTTTTTAATCTACTCCCCTTAGCAGTGTTTGGTTGGAGCTGTAATGACTTTGTGAAAGCTATAATGAGGTCACAGTCTAGGTTTACTATTTATTCACACCAGCACACAATAAAAGCCTTTTATTAGTGCCTCCTACTGCCTTTTGTTGAGAGAACATGTGTAGAAATATTGTGGAAGGGATATATACAATAATGACAGAACCATACAAGGGTTTTATCTGAGTGAATGAACTGCTTAAAACATTTCTTTGATGTCATTTTAATTTGTCACCAAATTTAGGCACAGCTGACCGGCACCGCCTGCAGGTTCCGGTCAGCTACAAAAGCAATGGAGAGACAGTTGTGTGTAGGATGAGGTCGGTGTTTTAGTGTAGCTCCTCCGCTGTAGGAAATGTGAATGGAAACTCATCCAACATGCCGATGCTCATTTGACGACATTACCCAGATGTGCAGATTGGACGATTAAATGTTTGGATGCTTTTGAATGTTTAAATATGGGTATTTTGTGTAATTCTATGTATTTAGTCTTTAGTTTCATATCATAAGCATGCAACCTGGGTTTGAACCTAACTGACTTGTGTGTACTGTTGCACTCCTAATCTCTAAGCAGTTTGCTGTGTTCAGTGATGTTTTTATGAGAAAAAACATTGAAAATGAAGTAAAGCTTTTATACAAGTGTAAGCTCACAGATTGGGA
Organism: Cebidichthys violaceus; assembly: GCF_023349555.1. NCBI lineage: Eukaryota > Metazoa > Chordata > Actinopteri > Perciformes > Stichaeidae > Cebidichthys > Cebidichthys violaceus. Next base: position 7,420,328 of record NW_027176483.1, read on the forward strand.
CAACGCTTGAATGCCCAACACAATATCAAAATAAACACTGCCAATGTCTCACGCTGTTCTCGCTCTATCGAAACAGCGTTGACACTTTTGGTTCTGATCACACTTGCTCATGGCGCTGCACAACACAAATATCTATCCAAAAACAGATCTTGTAAACATTTCCTGGAGGTAATGGGAGTGAATCAATTTGTCACGGAGTACTGCAGGTATCTGAGGTTGTTGTTGAAATGCTGAGCACTCTCAGACTTCAAAGTGAAGTCCTGCAGTATCTAACTCACTTGCTCTGAACACTAGACAGTCATGTTGGCCTGCGTCAAGGGAAACATGTGCCTCAGTCTTCCCCAGTGATTGGATGTGGTCCTCTGGGTGCCATAGACATTTGTACCAAATGAAATGGCAAAATGCTGCTAAAAAGTACTTCTCCAGATTCCTCTTCCTGTTTTACAACTCAAGCCTCAGCGGCAGTGGTGGAGGCTTGGTCTGTTTCACCAGTAAGACGACACAAACGAGTGACTGTTTCGGCACCATTTTGAAACCTCTGGAATCCATAAAGGTCAATGATGATGCTGATGATCTTATTCCATCAGATCACAGAAGACTGGATCGTCCTGTCCTCAGCTTAAAGTTATACTGTGCAGAATCTCCAGTATTGCTCAGGGCAGAAATCCAAACCATTACCACTAACTGTGAGGTAATGTATTAACTAGGGTCAGTTTTGATGAGTGGGCTCAAGGGACAGGCTTTTCATTGAGCATGAACTGCTCACACTTATTTCTAGAGTCTGAGGTGTTATCCACTTCTGGCATTTTAGGATGCTGCTAGAGATTCCAAACATGGTGAGTGGGGAAGGAATTTGGAGACTACTGGGAAACTGTCTCGTGTTAATTATAGAAAAGAGGATTTGAGCAAACTGTAGAGTCTGCTTTCTTATTTTGAGTAACACATTTGTTCACAGTTGCTCCTCATCACCCCCGCACTGCTTTGTTGATGTGATGCAATCATTTATTTTACTAAATGTCTTGTCATTTATCAGAGATCTCTCAGAGTTTGCACCTTTCCCACAATATCATCCTATGTTTAGCAGCTTCTCATTTCCACCGCACATATTTTGTCACAAAACCTTGACAAAGAATCAAAGGGAATATTGTTTGTTATTGTATTGCTTGTGCTCTGAGGTTATAAATCATTCTACAATCGGGTGGACTAACCTGTTCTCTTCCCCACACACACTAATTAATTGATAATTTCCTTTGTGATAAGACTATTTTCCCTCATCAATGCATGTACCTTCCAGTCGGAGACACACGGTCTCCAACTGGAAGGTAAATGCATTGATATTCTGCAAAGACAATCACGAATCTCTTCAGACTGCGTCACTAGCAGGCTTTCCAGCCTAATTCTGATGCACCTTCCTCTTGAGGCTTCCTTGAGGGCATTCCATGCATGTTCATTATCACACATGCATGGCTTTTGAGGAATCTGCAGATATAGCTTTTTAATATTATTCATTGTCTTATTAACCATCCTCATACTTTGTTGTTGCATTGTGGGTTCATTTTTAGTCAGGTGTTTTTAGTTTATATCTTTTTAAATTGTTTCAACTAATATAGCCTTAAAATAGGAAATAGATTTTCCTGTGTAGAAATAGCATATTGCTTCAGACCTATGTTTACTAGAAAATTATCTTTATTACAACATGGCACTGATGCTGCGATATTTTTCATATTGCGTAAATTATGATTTCACCTGCCGTTCGCCTTTTGTCATCAGTCGTGACAAAATTTGTTGTATTCTTTACACTAATTGAATGTATCTTAATTAAATGGTTCCACAGAGGCACTGGAACACATGCATTTGTATTTCAAATGTTTTAGACTGTTTAAAAAAAGACACCCACGTCACCCGGATGAACAGAAACCTGCACTCTATAATGTATAGCAACAACCTTACTGTGCTCTCACTGGGAGAAAAAACCTTTTCGGATTTCAGTGTAGAGATGTACAGCATCTCCATATATGTGAATGTTGACATTGTACACTGAGGTGCCTAAAAATGGACTGCTGTCTCAGTTGATCTGCTGTTAAATTCAGCTCCTTTAAATATTGTTTAAACAGAACTCGTAGCTTATTGTCATTTTTACATTTGACCCCGCTATTGTCGTCCAGGCGAGATGTGGTTTGGTTCACTAATCTGTACGTTGCCATTCTTAAGGTGAGAGAGTACATACAGTATAAGCTAGTCACTCTCTGAGTATGTTCTGCTGATAAGAAGCCACTCATTAGAAAAGCATGTCTTCTCTCCAGTTCACCGAACACAGATCAAAGACTGTTCATTTATCCTAAAATATCACTTAACTGTAAGGAGAATGACAGCGGAATCACTGGTGGCTCTCAGCAGAGACTTCATCATCGAAGGTGGTTTCAATAATTAAGAAGTGATTAGTCCATCAGTTGCTAGGCAACTGCATCAGCATTACTCTGGCAAGTCGAGGAGCTCTGGTAAGGAGATTCATGGAGAGACATGCTATAGGATTTAATGTGTGGTGTATGATGCAGTGTGCTGTCTAATTTACTGCTTTATCATAGATGTTGATGGTGAACGCAGATCAACATTCAGGGGGCCAAAATGCCTTAGCTGTTGGTTTTAAATAATTTACAGCAATATCATTATTTTAGCATCAACTAAGCCCTATTACATGGCTACGAAAGCAGGGAGGATGATTAACCGGTTTACTTCTCTGGGAGTGGAGAGGTTGTACAAGTGGTTGTTTTTTTTTTTTTTTTTCTATTCATGAAATGAGGAAGGATATGAAGGTAGACGGTAGGGCTGGAGAAAATCTCAGTATTGATATAGATGCAAAGGCAATGAATGAACACATCAAAAATGTTGGTGTCTCTTCTAATAGAGCGTCTTACTTCGTTTTAGTGAAGAGACTTTTTTTTTTCCTCTAAATTTTAAAACGGAGTGCTGTACATCTGGTTAAATTGGGCGACTTCTTTATAAAATTGGAGAAGAGGATGCAAACTGTTTTTACTGTAAAGACAAGCCTATCAAATGATGCCCTGTCCCAGAGTGAGAAGTAAGTCGGCCTGCATGAGCACCGAAGTTTCCCTTCTACTTCCTTAATTCTATTTTCTTAAGTTTAGTGCCTCATGCATTGTGTGGAAGGTTTGAAAGTGCATGCTGTGTCACTTCCACTGACCGCTCAAATCCTATGTGCACATGTCAATACTGGGGATGTTGTTAAGCCTTTGCTATATGTATAGCAGACAGAAATGCGCTCCGATTAGCACACTTTCTAGTTCCCACCTGTCTGTTCCAGCCAAACGCATAATAAAGAAGGGAGTGGGAGTTTAGAGCAAAGTTTTAGCAATGTAATGCTGTTCAACTCTCACTGTAGCATGTGTTTATTTACATTCTAAATTATCCCAATTTTCACTTTATGATTGAGCCAAGGTGTTGCTTCATATTGCACAAAGACGAGCGGGAAATGATCACATTTGAGACACCTGAACCAGCAAGTGCTTCATATTTTTATTTAAATGGTAATTTACTGAATTGATTACTCGGTTGGAAAAGTTATGATGAATAAAACTATGACAATCAACTAATTGGTTTAGCAGAAGTTCCAATAGAGCATCCACTAGAACTGTACAGCCTCAGCAATTATCTTGTATTTTGAATCAATAGCTCTCTGACTGAGCATCACTAAAATGGAATATAGCTCCCATAATTTGTATTTGAAAGCTTCAATATGTTAGGTGTTCGTGATTTTTACTTTTCTGCTCTAGCTGTGCAGTTTGGCAAACCAACACTTTTAGTTTATATTTACTTGATGCCTATTATGTATCTCTAACTGTGATGACACACTATTTAATTGGTGGAAAATGGAGCGCTTTGTGTTTTCCTGTTAGTCTTTCAAGATCATTGTCCCCAGGAAAGGGAAAAAAAAACACATCAGTACTAATTCAATAATTCCCCTTATTGTTTTTTTTTAACTTCTTTAGAGAATTCCCCCATGGACTGGCCATGAATTTTTAGAAAAGCCGTCCCATTGTGTGCCTTTTTGCCTCCAGTTGAAGGTTGCACTACTACACACTTGCACTACTGAGTCGATGATTATCTCTCTTGATTTGACTATTGCTTGTCCCCACTGAATCCACAGGCACTATTCATTAATGCAGATCAATAGGACCACAGCAGTGGATCCTGCTGACACAGTTGGCAGCCAACAAAGGCAGGAAAATAAATGGCATGTGAATGTTTGTCTTTTACTGTGATGTGCATTGAAGAAGGGGTTGTCTAAATGTATGGATCAGAAATTTCAAATGATAATAATGGGCTGTATTAACAAAACGAAAATCCCAAATGTCTACTGTTGATACCATTTCTACTAAAACGGATGCAGGAGTCACAGCTTTATTATTTTGTGAAATACGGTTTATATTACTTGAAAAACTAACAAAGCTGGCTGTGCAGTAGTGTAGCTTTAGTCTGTTTTTAATCAAAGCAGCATGTGGGGGTAAAAATAAGTCATGCTGAGAGCTTAAGGCAGGAAACTGCCAAATTATAGAAAATGAAATAAATTAGATTATTGCAGATCTGGGATGTCTAACTTAAGAGGAAGGTTTTATGGGTTGCCTGTATTTGCTTGACTCGTGTTATGTAATTGTGTTGTATAAATCAAGTCCTCACGGGGATTATTTGTAGATTGGTACCTCTTCCTGCCTGTGCCCTAGCGAGATGTCTTCTTCAGAGCGAGGGGTAATACCAGAGGGAAAAGCTCCACCGATGCTTCTATATATTCATATTCTCTCCATCTATCGTTATTTAATTTTCCACTTCTTTGTCAGGTGTGTGTGTGTGTGTGTGTGTGCACCATGGCGTCCAAGCCTCACCCTCCTCTGATGAAGAAGCACAGTCAGACAGACCTGATAAGCCGCCTGAAGAGCCGGAAGATCCTCGGAGTCGGTGGCGAGGATGATGATGGCGAAGTGCACCGCTCAAAGGTCAGATTAAACCGCATGTATTTCTAACCATGTCATTTTTATTCAATATAGGCAGTGACTGTAGACAAGAATTGCAAACAGCCAGTGCATTAGCGTGACAATCAACCCGGTTATAAATGCAGCACATGTGTTAAACCATCGATCAAATTGAGCATTGTTGCAATATCTGACAAAATTGACACACATACAAGTTGCCCTGAGCAGAGCTATGGATTCCTTTTAAAAGCCACAATCTGCTGCTAATTGTCTCATCACTCCCTTGTGCGTTTGCTTCCTATGCGTCAATGAATCTAGATCACGTAATCCCATGAGCTCCCCCAGCTCCACTGAGATGTGACTGGCTCCCCGTGAGAGACTCCCTCCCTCTTGCATATCGTGTATTATATTCCTGCCTCGCATTTATTTGCACACTCGCATAGACGGTGCACAACGATGTGTATCCCAAAACAAAACACAACGGCACATATGCAGGTTCATGGCAGGAAACACAAAAACACTTCTATGTCTATATTTGTACATGTTGAGCTGCACAGTTGCAGACTAACAGTGATGTCTTGTTCCGTTTCAGAGGACTCTAATATCAAGATTCCAATGACAATTTTTTTTTTTTTTAATTGCGTTGGAATGAGCATAGGCAGAGCTGACTGTTCCTCACTGAAATATTAATCAGGCAAGTGGGAGAAGGGAACAGAACAGTAGGGAGCGGGCATACGGTGGTGGCTGATAGCTTGTGATGAGATGTCGCCCTTCTGAGTGTTTGTTTTCGCTCTCAATGTTTTAGCAAGGAGCCTAACCCGGACATCTGCCACTCAGAGCCCTTTCACAGAGCGTACTGATGGAGAACATCATCCACGCAAATAAAACATATTTTATTTGAGAAGGATCATCTAGGTTAGCTACAGGTTGTAATGATTGCTATTTAGCTGTGGCATTGACCCTGATTTAGAAATGTAATTGTTGCTTTTACAATGTGCTGCATTGAGTTGTTGTATGTATCCTCGCCACAAGTGTTTGTGGTAAGAGACCCATGGGATCCAACATTTAGCTGCATAGCAAGAGTTGGTTTGGAAGGGAAGCTTTATCCCTGTGGTCCCTCTGAACAAAGGAGGGAAGTATCTCTTCCTGTCTCTTTTACTGCTCGGAGATAAGAATACTGTTCCTATTACTTATACTTCAGTGAGAGAGGAGAGTGCAATTGTGCCGTTTTAACCCACTGGTACACTACTTGAGCGCTAAAGCCATGAATCAACAGCCGATCTTGAGCCCAGGCCTTCATAGATAAGACATACCATAAGATGTTTTATGTACATTTGTTTTGTATCCCAGAGGATTACCACTGAGACGTATTAATTTGGTGATCACTATCTAATGTGACTGCACAAGCTGACATGTTTAGTTTGGTGAGGAGGATATTCTTCTAGCTCTACTGCTCCTGAATATTTGTCTCACTCTGTAGCTGATAAGTTTCCCTTTCTTTACTGAATGTAGCTGCCTGATTGACTGATGACGAGGTCAGACCATAGCAGCTGTGATTAAGCGTCTCTCTCCACAAATGGCATTGTGCATTTCTTCCCTTTCCTGTTTCTCCCTCTCTCCCCAACTCCCTTCCGCTCTATTCCACCCCAAGCCAAGTCTTTGCCATCAGTTGATGCTCATTTCCCTTTGAGTGTTTCTCATGCCAGTCATGAATATTTATGTGTTCCCGTCAAAAACAGCCCCTGAAACCATGGCACAGGAAGGCTGATTCACCTGGTCACGTGATCACCGCTGGCAGAGACCAATTCATGTAAAGGCACTTCAATCGCAGTGCAAGGCGAGATGTAATGGGTGTCGTCTGTAACTCTTAAGCTACATTTTTTTTTAAGTTTAACTTCAAGGGCGTCTTTTCTTAAGGCCTCTGCTCTGATATCAAAGCTAGCAGAAGCCACGAGAGAACGCGTTAAAACACATTCCTTTTTCCCCCTTTTCAATTTCAACACGATAAACCTTCTCATATTTCCTCACTTCTATTTTTGACATCGTAAAATGCTAGTTCTACAAAGCTACCTAAGAGGTCATTGGTATCACTCAATTTGTGATTGGAATATGTAAAGTGACAGAACAGTAACATGGAAGTTTTAGGTCTCATTGATATCCATCATATTTTAAACCTTAAATGCTTTGAACTCATGAGGATATTTCTCATATGATTTTGATGGAACACGGTTGTTCCTGATGCAGTGCTCAGTAATAAAAAGATTTTTATTCCAGGTTGTAATGCAACAAAATACGAAAAACGCCAAGGGGGGGAGAAGACTTGCAAGGCACTGTACAGTATTCAGAACTCATAGATATTATGGGAGTGATGAGACCTGAAGGCTTTTGATGAAGGAATAAAACTTTAGCCAACCATTAATTGTAATTTCTCTGTGGCTTACTGTCTGTTCAGGCAAAACAAAAATGGGTTTGTTGTTTCTCTTGCCCTCTGTGTGGCTTATCTGGGATAGTTTGTTTACCTCCATGTCCTTGGGTATTTTAAGAAAAAAACAACTACACCAAAATCTGAATTTTTCAGCAACATTTCTGACGTCCTCCTCGCATGCAGAAAGAATCCGTGCTCCTGCTCTCCAAACCACATCCTTTGTTTTTCTATACATTTACAGACGTATACACCTAGACTGTCCTTTCATTGGAGATCATTTGCAGAGAAATGCAGTGTACACATTGCATACTATATGCAGCTATAACCGACTGATTTTCACTGTCTAGAGAGCCTGCTCATTTGCATACAGAGCATAATTTAATTTATTGTATTTTTTTTAGTCGAAGCAATATCAGAAAATTGTGAAAATGGCCATAATTTCCCAGAGCCTAAGGCGATGTTTACAAATTGCTTGTTTTGTCTGACTGATATTTAAGTTGACAAAAGAAAACAAATCTACAATTCTAGAGGCTGGAACCAGCAAATGTTTGTCATCTTGTGACAAAATGACTTTAATTATTATCAAGTGTGTCAGTGATACATTTTTTTTGTGTGCACCGACTAATTATGAAATGAACTAATTTAATCACTACATCATACACGCCCTCGGATAGTTGTAGATGGATGCTAGTAATATCCGACTAAACAGATTATGACTGCATGCTTCATATTGGGTAGTTTTTTGTTTTTTTTGAGAGGTTCACATGAATATATTGGTGCCTGATGGAGCAGAGTTAAAAAAACAAGTTGCCAGTTACTAGCATCTGTGATGAGAGATCTAGAATAGAGTATTGCGTGGTACTTGTGTTGCTCGGATTGTGTTAGTTTTAGCAAATACGTTTTTTCCTCTGGCATAGACTTGGTAGTTGGTTATTCATCCAGCATTCACAGCAATATGTTGTGATGATTTAAGCTAGGTTTATACTTGCCGTAGTGAAGCTAGCACGAGGTTTGCGCGCCACAAAATGACAGCTTGCGTGTTGAGGGCAAAGGCCGTGCACCTCCTGAATCTTCTGTAACTAGGCGCTCCTTGCACGGACGCTCAAGTGTTTCAGAGATGGCTGACAGGAATCGTTCACTGTTAAGAGCACTTTTAACATGTCAGAGGATTTTACAATGACGGCCAATTCATTTTCAAATGCTTTAGAAACGGGGCTCCTTAAAATCTTGTTTGAGTAAAGATTTTGCCATTTAATAGTTTCCAGGATATTCATCCTTTATTTCATTATAAATGATTTAATACTCAGATTTCTTTCTTTACAGGGCTTGTATAAGGGCGATAATGTATTTCCATGAATATGAGATATGCTTCCACACTTAACTACAATTCCTCCTCGGCATCCTGTTAATGGTGTTTTGTCAGTAACACTTGTTGACTTCTTGCTTCCTCGCTGTATATTTTTTGTACTCCCTCTGGTGTTTCAGAGAATACTACATTAACCACGCATTGAGCATAAGCGCCATCTGTGGAGGTCGCCCAACTATAAACAGTTATACCCTCTTAATCTTCATGGGGTAATTAAGGAAGTGAAGAAATGTACAATCTAATTAGTATCTTGATAGGTTCTTATTGACACTCAGCCTCTTCTTTTTCACTCCATTTTGTTTAATGTGCTTCTTTCCAATAGCCGTCTCCAGATGTGTTGGCAACATGAACTACACCTGAATGGAGAGCACTTTATTCTTGGCTTTGTGGTGCTGTCATAATATGTATCTGTTGAGAAGACATGATTGCTTTTATGTTTCCCTTCTCACAACTCATTTCCTCTTTCTTTTTGTTTGCCTTGTTCGCTTCACAGATCAGTCAGATGCTCGGAAATGAGATAAAGTTTGCAGTGCGGGAGCCCATCGGGCTGAGGTGAGATTTCAGCTGCTCAGACCAGCTCACAGTTAACACAGCAGACTGTGAGGTCATCCGTGTGTCACTTCCACTAAAGTTCAAGAACAAATGCTCAATCAGAATTGCCTACATAAAGGATACAGTATGTCATGTAATGTCTCTCTTCTTAGGATGTGGATACTCATCTCTGCAGTGGGTTTCACAGTTATGGCCGTGATGGTAAGTGTTGCTTAAAGCTTTTGATTTGGCTGATATGACGGTGTGTATATATCATGATTTGAGCAGATATGGAGGACAGTGAGGTTGTAAATGCAGAGCAGGAGGAGGCAACCCAAGAATGGGAAGAACTCTGGTTACATGATTACCAGACATCTGCTTACTGTTTACTTTGTGATATGAAATGCAATTTTGAAATGAAGGATGAGCAAATCCTGCAGGGAAATTCAAGTCCGTTTTGCAAATGTGATGAAGTACGGTATGGTTATTTTAAAACATTTCTTAATTGACTTTACAGAACAATTGCTGTATTGTTATATATTCTGTTAATGTGGTGGACAGTTACATATACCATGATAGAAGATTTTGGCCATCTCGCCCACCCCTATATCTATCAATTAAGAGACTTCTGTACAATTATTGAAGGAGAAAAAGCCCTCCTGTCAAAGTAGGAGATATGCGTTGCAGAGGTTCTTTCCCAACTTATCAGTGAGGGACATCTGGAGATACAGCTCCGTCTTTGTCAGCTATAGTTCCTAAATGCTCAATGTCCTCAGTGTTGAGGTCCTACACAGTGATTCTGACTCGCAGACAGGGAGATACTTTGTCAATGCTGCTGTATTTTGGGGGCTTGAGGGGAGGACCGAATGCTGTGCATATGACAGAGTTGTATTGTGCTTTTCCTACACAGGCCCTAGTGTTTCCCAACCAGCTATATGAGGTTGTTTTTGAGGAGGAGCTCTCCACGACTAGCATCTCTGTTCGCCTTTATGGAGGAGCACTGCTGAGTAAGTCTTCTTCATTCCTATTCATGCTTCTTCATGCATAACTGCAGCACAGTGAATATACTGCAACATTGCATGTGGGAGTTCATTCACTGTGCTGCAATGATGCTGACACGCAGCCTTTTTTAAGATGTATTCATACCCGCTCACAAAAATGTACACTGCCCAACTTTATAAAACATACATTATAGATCACACGTACATTCAGATGATGTACAAAAAGCTCTCTTCATGCTGCAAAATCATCCCTGTAGGCTACAAACGGAGGCTGTGCATTTTGATTCAGTTAGTTAATGGAGTACAGAGAGAATTTCTCCAGAATGCTCACAGCAATGCTTCCAGTTGCCTCTGTGGCCTCATATATCAGATGTAAATACAGTGGGAACAAAGTGGTGTGTGTGTGTGTGTGTGTGTGTGTGTGTGTGTGTGTGTGTGTGTGTGTGTGTGTGTGTGTGTGTGTGTGTGTGTGTGTGTGTGTGTGTGTGTGTGTGTGTGTGTGTGTGTGTGTGTGTGTGTGTGTGTGTGTGTGTGTGAGACGCGTGACGCAAAGGAGTTGGTGAATTGCTCTATTAAAATTTTGCCACTCAATCAAATGTTGAAAAGTTCAGTGTGGCTGTGCTACAGCGCAATAACTATAATCCTGCAGGCATAATCATCTTATTCTCCATCTTCTGTACAAAAGTTTGGTGCGCTTCTCCTCCCACGGCGTTGTAAAAAAAATACATCACAACGTGCGACCTGATCGGGACTTTTGCCAGAGATTCGTCCAGACGTTTTCACAAAAATCACGAACGGCGAGAAATTTCCACATCGGCACACATGGGATTTCGCCGTGAAGCGTTTAAAAAAAACACTCAACTTTGGCCCATACTGACTCAACATACTTTAACGCATGTAGTGCTTACTTACCACTGGTAATATTGGCGGATATATTGCAACGTATTCTGGCAGTAACAACCACACTGTCAAAATGTCTTTGTTTTTATCCACCAAAGGGAATCGATGCTAGATATACCACTTAATTATGGCAGTTTCATAATTTGAATGGCCTTCTGAAACAAGGATTTCAGCTAAGTCTGTGAGTCAGTCACTGTTAGTGAAAGCTCTGTGAAGAGGCACAATGTGACTGTGGTAGAGAGACAAGTAACTTGATGGGAAAGTAAGCAGGGAAATGAAGAAGGATGCGAGCAAATGCTTAATTGACTAGGTTTTGCCAGGTTGTCACTTTAAGGTCAGGCTATAGCATAGGTCACAACGTCAGCACCGCCACCTTTTTTATATACACACATAGGACCAGAACATATATCATCAAATGTGTTCCCTCCTCCTCCTTCACAAGGTAATGTGAATACTAAAGAGAAACCTCATACTGCAGTCTTAACGCTTCTCGATAAATCTGAACGATTCAGAAATAACCCTCTGGAGGATTACTACATTGCCTAAGGAGAGATAAAACCTTAAACAAATGCCACTGTGGAGGAAGATATGAATGAACCCGCTCTCAATCTCATAAAGCCAATAAAAGGAGGACTTATCTATTTTAAATATCAGCAGGGCTGTGGGGGATTAGCAAAGAAAGAGGGTGATGTCTTCCAAGACAAGGAGCGGTGAAGAGGGCAAAGGATGGGGTCTCGTCTGCCACACTGATAGAACCTGGCAGGGAGAGGACACAGTCCATCGGCCCTCCCACCTTCCTGCCCACCCGTATCTTCCATTGCCTAACTTTTGTGTGTGAAATGATTAAACACAGAATCAATAATGACATTCAACGGATAATCAATAGGCCAATTATCACAGTGTGCATGTTGCATCACATATTACACTTGCAATACAGCTACAAGTAAACTCTTTTTCTGTTTTCGTTCCCATCCACCTCAACCTATAAATTCCCCTTTTCCAGGCCTGGCCCTCATCTTGTGGAATGGTCTCTACACTGCAGAGAAGATCGTCATCCAGTGGACTCTGCTCAGTGAAGCCTGCTACTTTGCTGTCCAGTTTCTCGGTGATTTGATTTCTCCAATCCATTAGCTTAGACTCTGAGACTTACCATAAATGTGTTGATGCCGCCCTCTTGTGGTTGGAGTGTGGAGTCGCAGCCTTGCATTATATTGACGGAGAGGTGACACATTTTCATGTCTTAGTAGACTTGCATGTGCATTGTACATTTTGGTCTCTATAACCATTGCTCCTGTCTATACTGGACCCAAAGAGACCTTTACTTAAACAATTTCACTGCAAGTGATGGGGGACAAATTCCTTTTTGTGTCGTTGAAAATGCTTCTAAAGGTCAGCCGACGCTAGTGCGAGGCTTCAGCAGTCAGTTGCACAAATCAAGTTGGTTTCTTTCAAAGTTAAGCTCAAAGGCCCCTTTTTGTGTTACTATCCCGCCAACCCAGCTCTTCCCAGGGAATCGCTTAAAGGCACATTTTACGATAAAGATTCATTTTAAATGATATCCACTTAATTTGTGTAACACAGACTGACAATTGCAGTGACAGATAACCCTTTCAATGTACTTATGGGCATGTGATTATTATTTTCAAAAAAAAAAGTTTTGATTACTAAATGTGGCTCTGTGGTTTCAGTGACATCCATCACCTTAATGGAGATTGGCATCCTGCCCAACGCTGCCATCCTCCTGCTCGTCAGTCGGGTGCTCTTCCTGGTGGTCACCATGGCGTACTACTACCACCTGGGCCGTAAGCTGAAGAAGATCTGAGCCGACTGATTGATTGATACTTCCAGGGAGGGGGGACAGCTGAGCACAAACAAGGGGTCAGAAGGTTTGGAATAATATTTGATGGGGGCTCGGCGCATTACTTTGCCAGTGGGTGCCCCCTGCCCCCTTCCATGGGACCTAGTCTATTATAACCCCCCCAGTGTTCAACAGATGAGCACAGTCTCACATTCCAGACTCTACAGCAAGAAGGAGAAATCTCTTGGTGAAAGTGAATTACTCTTTCTCTGGGCTGTGAGGTCAAGCCCCTCTTGACACACATCCCTCCTTTGTGCAGTTCTGAGAGCTGTTTATGAAGGACCTAGCAGTTTGTAGTGCATTGCTTTCTTCTGTCACCTAGTAGTTCTATGATTTAATTTGTACAGTGCATCCAAGTTGTTCGTGTACTGCGACGTGATTTCTTGATTCAGTATTTTGTGTTATCTAAAGTAGCATCTTTACACCACTTCTTAATCACTCGAGGACCAAAATGTGTGCTTTAATCTGTTTCCTGGTTGTTGATGATAACTCATACTGTATGTTTGCTTAAGTGAAGCTTGAATATCTGTGCTCTTGCATGCTTCTCTAACAACTCTTCATTGAACACATTAAATGGGAAAAGCATCAACTTAGTGTAAATTCAGGGGCAGTCAGATAAGCTAAATGCTGGATGAGTGACAATGAACCTGTTCTTGTACTGCTGAAAGCTTTATTGGTCAGCACACAGAGTAAAAATTGACCTTTTTTTTTTAGGAGTTTCCTCAATCAACCATATTCAGATTTAGACTACCCAAAACAAAATGCTGAATCTAAACATAGTTCAGGGACAAAGTGATTTTCTTTTCCTTTGATTCCTTGAAGGATCAGTCGAGAGGTTCTACCAAAGTGAATAGGAATTATTGGATAGAATATTTACACTTCTGAGATTAACAGTAAATGGTATGTAATGTTGAGAAATGATCCTGTGATCTGACTGGTAGAAGAGAAGTGATGTAGTTCTCGGTGGGTTGGTAGGCAGGACTTTAGCCTGAGTGATCTTACAGAAAGTATTTTAACATTCTGTAATGTCACAAGCCAAGCATGTCCGTGTGCAGAGCAAACAAACCTGAGCTGGTTCCTCTTCGGTGATGTAGCAGTGCTTTTTTTTTTTTTTGTTTACATACACCTTATCCTTAGCCTTAAAACGACTTAAAGAATGGTCATCAACACTGCATCCTTCTTGTATATATGTAAATTAAAGTATTGGCTATTATGTGGTGTTCTTGTGAACCAAACGGGGAATTTAAGTATTAGTTAAATGATTTTCAAAGATTGCTCTTTCTCTTGGTGGGTCTTATTTTCAGCTTATTTAAGTGACATTTCCATTGTTTTTTTGCCTTGTGCATGGAATATGATCCACCAAAAGAAATGACTCAAACTGTGTAGCAAGCTGCCACCAACTACAGCCCAAAGCTGATAAATGAAGCTGTTAATGGCGGTGAATGGAGGGATGCATTATCTTAATATGGCCAAAAAGCCTAAGGAGAAACATTTGTGCATTAAAACTGATACAACCCACTTGACAGTTTCCATCCAATCGATATGTTCAATACATTTCTACCTCCCACTAGTTGGTGCGCCCTCAGGTACGCAACATCCCAGCTTTGGAGCCGTGCCAGCAATGCTAATTTGTCAACTCAAACGGGCCAGTCAAAAAGAAACTCTCACGCGAAAATGGTGGACTCACTTAGTAAATGTATTTTGAGTCGAACAAGAAACCTTCTGTCGGTCTCCTCCAAAGGTGGTCCATATTGTTGCAAATGACCACGTTCAGTCCTGCCCTAGAAGGGAGTGGTCCTGAGGTCGGGGTGATTGTGGGTTTGCAATTGCGAGTCCAGCGCTGAAGGCAGATGTGCTTGTTACTTGGGTGAGCTTTCAGTTCAGATAGGGGAAACATGAAACATGGGTGAGGTCTCCCGTACTCCTGAAAAGTTGTAATTATACTTTATTTTTTTTTTCTCCAGTGTTTAATTAGATGCAGCTCTCCCGAGTGACATTGTGTGCCCCAACCTACTGCTCTGTCCTGACTAGCATGGTAATTATGGAGTTCGAGAGAAATGTCATTCCATTTCCGTCGATACTGCAGGCCTCAAATCATCAGCCCTGTGAAATGTTCAAAGGTCTGTGAAGCAGGTTATTTTAGGAGAGATGGGCAGTTTCGGGGGGGCCGGGCAGAAAAAGGGAGGCAAAGAAATGTCTTTCATCCTCCTGGTTCTGACGTAAATTAGACAAAAATATTACATTGATTAGTTGTCCTTGACGTTTTAGAGGAATGGTAAGTTAAACTATTCATTCCCTTTGATGTAAATCCAACATACACTGTACTGTTGTGAATAGCATACCAGGTCAAACTGTTTCAAGTTGTAGCATTGTGGTTTTTTTTGTATATATGTGCGATATTGTACCTCAAAAATGAATTGTTATGGATTTCCACGATTTAGTTTCAAATAAAGGACACTGCTGTATATTTTGAAGACTTCAAAAGTGATGAATTCCTTTCTTCTTTGTCCTTTCTGGTAGAAATATGGCTGCGGCAAACTATTTTATTATTGAATGATGTGCAGATTATTTTATCAATTATTCATTGGTTTGGTTTCCAGAATGTCAGAAATCACAATTTCTTACAACCACACAATGTCTAAAATGTGCTCTTTTTTTTCTTACCAACAGTCTAAAACCGTTTTTGTTAGATTACTCCAACTATTTTGATAATTGATATTAAGAACATTTTCAGTGAATTAATGGATTCATAATTTTAGCTTTCCTGCTACTCAATAGTCCACAACTTCAAATCATCAAAATGTAATGACGTCAGCACGTGGGGATTTCTGATGTAAATTGTATCACTTATTTAGCAGCTACATGGAACCTCTATTGTCTGCTGGAGTGATGATATATATTCTTATTTAAAAGGTTTACACTTTAAGAAATACCTAACTTGCACATTGAATCTTGAGGTTCAGGAAAGCCTTCCACTTAATGTCACTCATGTTGTCTTGAGAGATAAGCCTGAGTATTCCTTCAACTTGCATCACTTCCTGATGCCCAGCAGCGAGGATGAGACATTAATTCAAAGGGACACAGATATACATACTGTACAATCAGTATCTTCATAGAGCTGTCTCAAACAGGATACCGTCCAATTACCTGCAGTAACCCTGAAAGTGGAGCGCCTTCAACAAAAAGCATCAAAACGCAGCCAACAACTTTTTCTTTTTTTTTTTTTTTTTCCCGAACCTGTCTCAACAAAGCAAACTAGAGAGCTGTTGAGTAATTTCACTCTTTGTTTACTGTTTCACTTGGAAGGTCAAACATGTCACAACATGATCAACATCAGGTTTGCATAAAGATCTTCTCTGTGAATGTTATTTATCTGACTGTAGCCTTCCACATATTCCTGCTTAACCTCCTCCCCGTGCTCTCTCCTCTTGGTGTGTGTGTGTGTGTGTGTGTGTGTGTGTGTGTGTGTGTGTGTGTGTGTGTGTGTGTGTGTGTGTGTGTGTGTGTGTGTGTGTGTGTGTGTGTGTGTGTGTGTGTGTGTGTGTGTGTGTGTGTGTGTGTGTGTGTGTGTGTGTGTGTGTGTGTGGCGCGCGGCGCGCGCGCGGCGGGTTATAAGCAAAAAGGTCTGTGTATGCATTCTCCCCATACTTTCCACTTAAAATATTGAGTCTTGGGGCATGGTGGTAAACAGTAATTGAGTGTTTTGCAATGGATCATTTAAAAGGCCGTTCACAACATTTGTGTTTCCCAGCAACTGCTTGTTAGTGGCACATATGTAAAAGTGGTTTATCATGTTCTGGTATGATTTGCATTTTGACACAGTGGAGCCATTGGATGCTTTTACAAAACACTTTGGATAACATCAACATAACCCCAACTGTTTTTTTTTTTTTTAATCAAATTTAAAAGGGCACAAAAGTACTAGCATATAAATGTATTTAAAGGACTAATAGTAAAAATACTTGTGCAGAATGGCCCATTTCTTAATGTATATTATACATTATTGGATTATAAATATTGATGCATTAATCTGTATCACATTAACGCTGGTTAAGGTGGGGCTAATTTCAATTACTTTATCTGCCAGGTAGCTTGTGAATTTACCCCCGAGGTCTATAAATAAAGTTATCTTAATCTATAATGCATAGTTTGCATTATAAAGCTGATCATTAAATACAATATTAGTATAAAGAAGCAGAAAATGTAAATACTGTCAAGTGGGCCACTTCAGAATTAAACTTGTTTTCCATCCACGCATGAGCCGATACTTATTTATTATAATTTATAATAGTTTTGTAAAAGCTGCAAATTACTCTATTAGAAAATGCACCTGTGTGGCCTTTAAAGACCGTCTGTTCATGTGTTCAGCTTTGCAGGGCAGGAGAGGGTTAATGGAGCCGAGCCGCACTGTAGGGGTGTGAACACTTTCCCAGGCGCGCGCGCGCGCACACGCACACGCACACGCGCGGATAGACGAACACAAGTCTCGTTTCTCACCAGAGACAGTTTAGTCACCCAGCAAGCAAGCAAGACAGAAGACTGTCGACCACTCAGCCAACTGTTGTCCACGTTTGGAGAAGAAGTCAAAGTAAGTTTTAGCCTTCATCGTGTTTTACGACGCGTGTAACTTGTGTCGTCAGAATATAAGAGTAACTTGCACGAGACTCCGTGTCGGGTAGCTGCCATCTACTTTGCCTTAAGAAAACTTTGTCTAGCTCCTAAAACAGCCGTTCATGACGAACCGTCTACTAAACTAAGACGTGTTATCTGTGTCGACTGAAGACACGTTTAAGTTTAATATAACAGCAGCCTGACGTTATGCTGACGTTCGTTAAAGTCCATCTTAACCGGACTGATTAAGTTCAACGTTAGATAATCGTGGACAAAGTGTCGCCTGACTTAAATGGACTAAATGAGTTTCAATGTAACGTGTAAAAGTGTTTTATTGTGTCAATCTTAGTGTTACGGCGTCCTCGTGGGTCAGTGAAAGAAGGACTAAGCTGTTACAGTGTAGCAACCTGTCTGCCACGGTCACGTCCATCACGTCTCAACTCTTTGTCAATGTGTACGCAGTTATTTGCCATCTGTATGTTTCGGCATTAATAAGAGTTATATTGAGATCTGTATCAGCTGTTGGTCTTTTAAAGAGTCTCCTAGGTAAACTGCTGACGTTGAAGCAGTTGTCGAGTGGTCCCGACAGCGAAGGACCTCGTGGTGAAGCTACTGTAGTGAAGCAAGCAACTCTGTTATCGACTGCTCTTAGGTAATTTTCTCTATCCAACTTTTAGTTTCATTTCGTTTTTTCTGCAGAAATTATAAGTAGATTCATCCATTCTTCAGTGACACAATTTGAAATGGTCATTTGGCAGCTGTGTCACGTTTCTAAACTGCAGTACACCACTGGATTCCGTTTTTAACAGCTCATATACCCGCATGATGTATCTTTAAAACCCGCAGTAGAGCAGAGGTGCGTAGTTTGGTGCGGTGTAGGACACCACAGCCTGAGGCTGTTGGTCAATGAAGCCTCATCTTGCTGGTTCCATTTGATTGAGCTTTAAGAGGTTGATAAAGTAGTATTTCCATCACATTTGAAGCTGGCTGTGATGGAAACACTGTTTATTTGAGTGACTTAAACCAGCCAGAAGATTTACCCTGTTGATAGCTGATGCTTTCATTAAGCCACATCCTTATTCCTTTTTTTTGCTCATGCACTAAGTGATTAAAAAGATGATCAGTAAGTAGTAGTAGGTAGTTAAGAAGCAGTTCTTTTTTTGTCTTGTTGCCACTGATGCTTCATAGTTTCCACTGGGTAGTGGGACTTTACCTGGTACTGAACCCCTGTGAGGGATTTCACCCCTTTTAATGTCATGACAGTGAGCCGATATTGATTCTGAATGGGAAAATCCCCTTCATCCAACATAATTAGTTGAGCCTTGTCAACTGTTGAAGCGACCCAAGTGATGAAACATAATCTAGATTACAGATGTTGAATGACCCAGAGGAATAAAAGCCTTCACAAAAACAATGTTTACTAGCAGTCCTCCCTCTCGCCAGCTGCAGTATTATGCACTAAACAGAACGTACACCACTAGCTGCGTCTAGAAATGTATACCTGCTGAAGCTGTTTCCTCCTACTCAAAACAAAAATGTAAATGTTTCAGTTTAGTCACCAAAATGCCGCAGAGATAATGAGCGACATCCTGTCTGTTCACAGGGACAAACAACTTTGTTACAGATGTTAAAGCAGGATTCTGGCCTGGTATTAAGGGCTTAAGACCAGGCATGTTGGTGCCAGCGGGATGGCCTCAGAGATGCGTTAATGGGTCATATATGAATACAGGAAGAGGAGGTTGGCACATTGGCTTGTTTTTGGGCTGTAGTTGATCCACGCTGGGTCCATTACTGACACAGTCAATACCATCTGCCACTAATGCTGCCTTCATAATCTTCTCTGGATCCCATGCTTGTGTATTTTTTTTTTTTTTAATAACCTCTAATTTCAAGTGCACACCACTGTTTGATGATGATCACACATTATGCCAAAGCAGTTGGAGGGAAATGGGGGCTACGATAGGGAAAGACATGGCTGCATGAGGTCACGGAGTTTGGAAAGCTCAGGTGACTCATTTGCAGCTTTCTTTGAAAGAGTCATTTCTTTTTCTGCACATGGTTTTTGCACCATGAGCCTGAGCTCTAGAGGTTTCACAGAGTAGTCGGCTATCAAAACCGCTAGTCGACACTTTGCCTTCATCTGTGGTTTCATTTAGCATGGCACAGTAATAAGGCAGTGGCAGCACATCTACAGTACAGCAGGTACATGCAGCGGTGTTGTCATGCTCAGGGACTCTTTAACACCGTGCAGTGTGTGACGCTAAAGCAGCAGACATGAAGAGGACGAAAGAAGCGGAGCTGTCCGTCCCGATGCTCGACTACGATCAACAGTGTGGAACTGAGCAACGGTGGACAAAACTGTGGTTGTCATTTTCTACATTGTCATTTTAAAACCATAATTTAAGGTGTTTAAAGAAGGAATGAAAAGTATCTCCTGCTCAGACAAGCCTGCTGGGGGTTTAGTCCAATCAGATCACAGCTTATTAACAGGCTCTCAGAGCCAATCTGACACTCTGCTATTTCACCCACCCATAGGTGTCTCCCGCCTACATTAGTTGACTAATTGACCTCTTTTGGGGAGTAGTTGATGACTACTAAAATTCACCAGCCCTCCTGAGCTATCGTCTTTTTCTTCCGTCCTATTTCAGACAAACGACATTGTCTTATGATTTCTGCAGCATATTGAATACCAGACGTTATATAACGTTACTGTTTCTTGGAATTGCCGTTTGGCTCCGCTCTGTATTTCCATTGCACTTTCCAGTCCTTATTTTTGCCTCGGAACAGATTTGTCATTCACTTTCAGGGAGTCCAGTGTGATCAGGTTGGTCTAGGTAGGCTCAGCAAAAATAAACCTTTTTTAAATTTGCCTCAAAGTTTACAGTATCGACTGCTAATGTGTGAGCTTGCATGGAAGTTCTGCAAAAGAGTGTATTTATGGTTTGGTTTGGCTCGGCTGCTAACCTCATTATGCTCAGTCAGCTGCTTCAGCATGAATAGGGCTGGTCCTGTTAGCCTATTTAATTTGTTGTTTGAAAAACATATAATAAGTAGCATTTAGGTATTGTTGGGAATTGTTTTCAGATGGACGGGGCTCAGTCAACAAACAACGGTTGTCATAACTAAGCCGTTTTTTAATCTGCTCTGCTGCTCACCATCTAGACATAAAGACCAGCAATCTCCTTTAAGGATTATCTGCATTGCAGGGGTATCTGCTGTGGGCTTTGTGCTGTGTACAGTATTGTAAACATGAATTGTGCTGGTATTTAGGTTATCAAGTACACTAATAGCCTAGTTTCTGTGGTTAGTAATATCAACCCCAGCCATCTTCCGACAGGCCAAGCATGTTGGATCAGATAGATTTACAGTCATTATTTAATAGCCAGAGCTTTTTGTGGTGGTTAACAGCAGCTCAAATTGTATTGCTGAGTGAGACTCAACCCTCAGTGTTTTATTTATCCTACTGACCCCTGAATCTTGAAGATTAGATCAGTCAAAGAATTCTGTGAGAGGAAAATTGCAACAATGTATTCTAATTAATAATTACTAATAGTTCGTTGCCACTTAAATCCGCCGGCAGAGATAAAAAGAAGACACTAGTTCCAGACATAAATAAGGAAGTCACCAGTATGGTATTATTTTTAGATGGGTTTTGAATAGTGTTTCATGTTTAAATGAGGCTCTAACTAATTTCCTGTTGTTGTGACGCATGTATTACACTCACTTGCATATACAAAGACACACCAATAACCACCTGAAGGGGAAGATAAAGGTGATGTAGTCGTATGTGACTGATAGATGCCAGCACAGTTAATATGTTTCAATGTAACTCTAAAGTCATTTAAGAGGTAATTCAGCTTATTAGTCTTTGTAGAAGGTGATTCTTTGCCATGGTTTTCAGTAGAGATGCGCCGATACGATCTGCTATAGGAAACCATTATTTTAATAACAATTCAGTATATTTATATCTATGTATTTCTTTGTTACATATTGTTGTGTTGCTGATGTTGCCTTACACATAAAAGATTGGTCCTAGTATATCCACACAAACCCCAGGTAGCTCATTGGGACTGAAAAAGTCGAATTGGTCCCTCCCTAATTTTCAGTTCCTATACTTGACTTTAGTCGAATCTCTAAACAAGAAATCCACCATTACAAACGCATCAAGACCATTTAAAAACACAGGATCTTTTTCACAAATAAGACACAATATACATCAGGTCATGGGTTTCTGCCTCCAAAAGTAAGACACTGTTTTAAAATCAAACTAAATACAGACCATTATAGTCCCAGGCGTTGGGAAGAACCTACAGTTTTGATGTAAAAGAGAACAGCTTGTCATCTGATACACGGGGAGTTGTCTCCGTGGGATATTTTCAGACTCCTCAAATAACCACAATGGCTGGTTATATTTTCAGTGCTCCCAGTGAAGGAGAAGGTCTGGTTGTGGTAAATATGTTTTCTTTTGACTCGTGGAGCCCAGGCTGAATGGTGTTGCTAGAGAGTTCCATAAAGCTTCCCTACACTGAGCCGTATGTGTTGTGCTTGCCTGGCCCTCAGGTGTTTCCTCGTAGGAAAGTGTTACTCGGTGAAAAGTGAGTAACGCTGAAAATATGTGTAGGCTGTGTACATGGGAAACACACACATATAGTTGAGTGAGAGGTAAACTGATTGTAAAACAATGCAGACATCAGTGTAACGTATCGCATCTTAAAATGACATCAGCCAGACCTACTGAATATGGCTGGACGGGGTTTTACAGTGAATGAAGTTTACTGTAAAACACTGTTTTCTAATCAAGCCGGTTACTGCTGGTAAACACCGTCGTAGATTAGTTTGGTTCCTCTTTGCTCAAAATGACAATAGCATGTCTAACCACATGCTGTCATGGTCTCCACACAGTCATCGTGATTTCACCGCTCTCCACTTTGTGGTGGTCTTTCCTCCCATCTGTCTCACCAGGGTGGTTCCTCTTGTTTGTCAAGAATTAAACTATGTCCTTCAACACACTGTGCTTTCAAAAGTGTACTATACTGTCGTAAAAACCCAATGTTGTAAGAAAATGGACCAATTGTTGTCTTATAAAAATAGCTGAGCTTTTTAAGACTGGAGAGACATGGTCGTTGAAAATGAATTAGACCCAATGTTGTTGCTTTGAACATTAGAACTGTGTTTAAGCAGTTAGTGTGTTGTGGCATGCTAAACTATCTCAAGGCTATCTGTCTTTGTTTTCTAATTGTATCTTTTCTCCATCTCTGTGTATCTCCTCTTTTTATCTCACACGCCCACAGTAGAACGCAACGTTTCCTTCTGATGTTTAACTCGACTAATTAACTCTGTTTATTTCTGTCTTCTAGAAGCGCAGCCATGGGGAAAGGATGCATCACAGTCACCAAGTACTTTCTATTTCTCTTCAACCTCCTATTCTTCGTAAGTAATCACACTACTTTAATCACTGCTTCGTGGCAGTGCTGCATGAACTGTCAGACATGTCACATGACTTCTACTTCATCAGCAGCTTTTATTTACCTAAAGATGGAAAGATATGATATGGTAAGGTATGCTATGCTCCTTTCAGCTCAACCAGATGCTCGTGACGCATTTGGAGCTGTCTGATGCCTTTTGAGCAGGACTTTTTATTTGAATAAGCCTCCTTATTCAAATAGCAGCGGAGATTAGTGGAGATAGAGTGGGAAATGTCGCTGAAAACTCTGCCTGGAGCGAGAGACTTTACGGAGTACCTCAGCACAGCAGATGGTTTCTGTTTGTTTCCTCCTCTCTCACACCGGCCTCAACATAAAGTCCAGAGGTGGATAAAACTCCAGACTCCTAAAACCAGCTCTGCGAGGATGTCCAGGCCTTTCCAATGAAACTGTGGCTGTAAACCTGACTTTGATGTGAACACTCAACTGGTGTTTAATAGGAAGCGTGTGTGTGTGTTTGTCCGTGTAGACGGACTACTGCAGGCTAGAGAAAGCCAGGAAGTGGTGGGCTAATGATGGCTGCCGGGAGCTCAACAGTACCTTTAAATGAACAGCAGCTCTTAAGCGGGGGGGGGGGGGTGTTCCCCCACTACAGTGTCTCGCAACTTCTAAACAAGGGCCCTCTTAATTACATAGAAGTTAATTTCCTCCTTACAAGGGTGTACAGGGTGAAACTGATCATTTTCTGAGGCTTTCAGTCGCCAGTGACAAAAATGTTGTTGTCTACAGGCGATGATTCGTCTCATTTCTTCTTGTGTCGACCCCTTTAGCCTTACTTTACATTATTCAGTTTGCAGTTCTGATATGGGTAAGTATGATTTATGGCTGGCTGGCTGTTAAATGTGAGAAAAAATCAGCCGAGTGGGTCTCTTGATCCTCTCCACATCCTCTTTCTCTGCTGTGAGGGAAAGAGACAAGCAGACAGAGTGAAGAGTTAGGTCCTGATGAGTTCCAGATGTGACAGAGGAAGCAGAAGTAAGGCACTCACTTTATGACACACCAGCACAGATTCTGTGTTTTATTCTCAGATAAGATCTGGTGCCTGATTCTTTTCTCTTTCCTCTCCACAGATCTTCGGAGCATTGATCATGGGCTTTGGCCTGTGGGTCCTCTTTGATAACCAGAGCTTCATTGCTGTTCTACGTAAGTGTTGAAACACTCAGACACACACACACACACACACACACACACACACACACACACACACACACACACACACACACACACACACACACACACACACACACACACACAATCCTGCTGCCACGTCCTTAAGTTTAGTGATAACCCTCACATCAGCAAACACTCAGCCTTTTTGACCCTTGTCAGTTCAGCTGGTCTGAACACAGCATATTTGGAAATGGAGGTTGGAGAGTGTGCTTGTCAAATCCTAAAACCTCTGGCCTGCTCTGCAGAGCTTATGGTGAATTTATCCCCAAAGGACTCCTTCCCGAGGAACTACGGAGGAATTCTCGCAAACAAACCAAAAACATTACTCACAGATGAAACTTTATGACTTCCTGAGCGATTCAAAAGCTTCCCTGTAGACTCACACTGATAGACACATCTGTGGAAATCCAGGGGAGTAGGTTAGTCAGGGAAGGTGACAGGCTCACAATAACCGAGGCATATCAAGTTGATTAATCATATGTCGGTAAATAGCAGGTTTATTTTCCCCACAGTTTCCACAGAGTTGTTCTTTGAACTTGCCAGCTCTCTCAGCTCTCTCAGCTCCCCAGATAGCAGAGGTGCACAGATAGAATGTCCCACCTTTACAGATGTTGTCACAGATCTATTTGTAGACACTGCATAGTAACTTACTAACTTAGTTTATCTGCTGCGAAGACTCTAGAGAATGCTTAATGAAAAGAACAAGGAACCATGGATGGAAACTCTTAGTTGCCATGAATCTTGTTCTAAATGCTTTCAGTGTGTTCGTCCCACATGGAGCATTGCCGAGAGCAGCGTTGAGGTTTTCTCCCAACGTCAGTCTATAAAAAAAAAAAGAATTCTTACAATTTATTGTCTGGCACCTGTTGGAAGTTAAAATATAGCGTTTCTTTCAATGACACAGTGATACCCCTTTCCTGTAGGATGTGCACATATGATGCAGTGTGTACTACATATTATGGTACAATTTTCTAACATATTATATAAACGTACAAGACGTTGCAGATTAATCAATGGTGAAAATAATCATAAGTTGCAGCTTTAAATTTTTGTAGCTTCTGTTGGCAGTCTGTAACTATGTGAAGTTTTCTGATGAGAATGCCAGTCCCTGAGGACCGAGCAGAGCTGCAGAATTCTATATTTAGGCAGGAGGTCTGTGCTGCTTTGACTAATGAGTTGCGAAAAAGCTGAAGTTATGACAAAGGCCAGCCAGAACTGACCTTGTGTCCCGAACTAGTCAGACGGACTCTCGTCTTCCTCTGGCTCATTTTTTAGCTCTTGCGGTCACTTCTGGAGGCATCACTCCAAGGTTGTTACTGAGCCGAGTTCGCTTATCTCCAGTGAGGCGGCCAGAATGTAAAGGCGGTACAGTATCCATCATCCCTGCCAACCCCAGTCCTATTGTTATGATAATCCAGCTGTTCCTCCCGAGATAGCAGAGATTTAGCTTCACTGATTCACCCTGAGGATATCCCTCCCTATGTGGGGCTTGATGACCTTCTCTCCTCCATATATTTTTGTTCCATGTACCCTGGAGGGGTCAACTTCAACTCCAAACTAAAGGATTTCTAACCTCACTGGAACTCTCTTAGCACTCTGTAGAGGAGGAAAAAAAACCCAAAGCTGCAGGCAACGCTGTTTATTGACTCTGTGTGTTCTCCTCAGAAGTTGTACCATTGCCTGACCATAAACAGGATCTCTGTGTTTTCAGTTTCCATTCTTTATGAGTTATATTAATACAGGCTTCTGCAGCTGTCCCAATGGCTTCAGGGAGGGGAACTTTTGGGAATGTTTTGGTTTCAGGACCCCTATTCCTCAGTTAAATGGGCATCTTCTCCTCAGTGTACACCCCTCTATATCAATACAGTGCTGGTAATGGTTTACCTCAGGTACACCATGCCTTCAGTTCATCTTGCTGGCCCTTGCCAAAACACAGCTTGTCTTATGTTTAAACAAAAGTCAGCTTTGGAAATGAGGTCTGTGAGCCAGAGACTGCGCCAAAGCACAGTTTGGAAGTATGCTGCAGATTAATTCAGAAACTTTCCAAAGTCATGAACATTAAAAAAAGGAGAACTTGTTTGAAAAATATTTTTTCTTTGGGCCGCTACAACTCTAGAAAATTAAGCACAAAGATGATCTGCTTCTGTTTACATTTTTAATTTGTACATAAAGTCAAACCAAGATTTTCTTCATCTCTGTACAAGCTGAATGTGTGGCCCTGGTCGTGTTTACAGAGGGACATACAATACCAAAACAGTCTCCCATCCTCTCTTAGCAGCTTTCTCGAAGGGCATCACAGCTCTGCCTCTTTAAATGGAAAGTTCCATGGAAACCGCCCGAGTGACTATTTTAGAATATCTAGCAGAGACCTACATGGAAACGTGCCATAGCACACGACAGGGCAGCCAGGCGAACACATGCTGACTGCAGAAAAGTACATGTGAAAATTACCACAGAACACAGATGCTATAGCTTCACAGCAGGAAGGTAAATATAGTACAGTTTCTCTTGCTCTGCCACTTTGATACACCGGACTGGAAACATTGTTTTTATTTTTAAAAGACTTAGAAATAACGAACTGAAATATAATGGTCGGCCGGAATATGTTTCATTGTTAGCTACTGATTCTACATGATGTAGGAGGAGAAAGTCACTCCACAGATTAGATGGAGTGCCGTAACATGCCAACAAATATGACAAAACATCTTGAATTCAAACGTTAGATGTGGTCACGGGGAGAATCGTTTTGAGGTTACATTAGTGTTGCATGACATTTACTCTAACTCCTGGGTGTATGTTTTTACTGGATCATTTAATCACTGGGCTGAAAGGAAACTACACACATCTTTCTTTTCATCTTTCAATCATAATTCCCACTTTTAATAACCATAGAAAACTGGCTTATGGAAAAATATTTTGAATGTCCACTGACTAATTTAATGTGCAACAGTGAAATAGTTCTGCTCCACATTGAGGCTGATAACTGTCAAGGATATCATAGCATCTTGCATAAAAAAAAGCCCATGACCATGTATTATGCAGAACCAGCTTATACTGAAAGTTACGTTACCACTTTCTCTGCTCTAGATATCGATCTGGAACTAAACACTCAGCAGTCTCTTGCATGCTTTGGTTTGGCGAGACAGTGTTCAGTGTATCTCGATGGTATCACTCAATCTCTCGACAGTCATTTAGGCCTATGCTTAAATGCATCTTCCCAAATTCTGCAGGTAGTCTAAATACGTTTTTTAAGGAACCTGCTGACATCTGTTGCTTTAGCAGCCTCTGGTTGTGTGTGTGTGTGTGTGTGTGTGTGTGTGTGTGTGTGTGTGTGTGTGTGTGTGTGTGTGTGTGTGTGTGTGTGTGTGTGTGTGTGTGTGTGTGTGCGTGCGTCTATGAGAGATTTAAATAACATGGTTCAACAGAGTGCTGGATATAGAACATACAGCAAGCTTGTCTGCCTTCCTTTAAATGCTACCCTGTAGCCATATAAACAGTCCGCATATGTTGACTGATGTACTTTTAGCTTTCAATTATTCTTAAACCACCACATGTGTTTCTCTGGTAACCCATATAGAGTCAGTGATGTACACGCATGCAATGACGTCCTTGTGCCAGGGTGTCTGTATTGTAAACTGGTAAAAAAAAAAAAAAGTAAAGTAACCTAGTGTCTCAGTACACTGCACCATCTATGTACACATACTTATTTAATGTACATGAATGTATTTATGTGCATTAGACATGTTACTAGCAATTTTTGATTGATTTTCCCTGTTGATTAATCTGCTGATTATTTTCCTGATTATTGATTAATCTTTTGGTCTATAAATTGTCAAAAAAATAGGAAGAAAATGTAATAATAATTACCCAGACTTTTGTCCAACCAACAGTAGAAAGATATTTGGTAGATATATATATAACGGAAAAGCAGCAAATCCTCACATTGGAGGAGCTGCAACTAAAGGAGAGTTAAGGGTTTTTGCTTGGAAAATTACAGGAATGAATTACCGGTAGTCAATTATCAAAGAATATTACAAAATTTCTGTTGACTGATTAATCTTCAGATCTTTTCAGTTCTTGATAACATATAGAAGGGGGCGTCGTATTGGTGGAGTGGCTAAGATGCTTACTGTATAACTGCAATGTCTCTGGTCCAGTTCCGGCTATCTCTATACTATCAACTGTCCATTAAAGGCAAACATGTGTACATACTACTTCAGAAAACACGTATAAACTAACAAGTAAAATGTATTAAACTGTTTTTGGGAATGAGCTGTTATAAGCAAAAAATCCTTAGTCATTGGAAAACCTGTATGAAACCTTAACAGGTTTCCACTCTTGATTTATGAATCTCATTTGTGTTTACGTCTGTAGTCTAATGTTGTGGTTCATTCCCAAGAATTGGAGCATGGTTGAAAAAATGCACCGCCTCCCTACAGATTGCTTATTTATCTTTGGAAGAATGGCACAGCTTGCATCCTGTGATAATGAGTGTACGTGGTGGAATATAAAGACTGAGCACGTCTGCAAAGTAAGGTGGTGCTATTATCATGAAGCAACTCAAGTCTGACTTAGATGTCTGTGTGGACAAATGTTGGCTCAGTGCGTGTACATTAGGTTTTACATAGTGGAGTTGACAACTTGTTTTTACAGTCTGTGGGATAATTCATATTCACTGTGCATGAGTGTATACTGCATATGAGTATTGCTGCATGAAGCACCAGCAGCTAATGTGATAAGGGAAGCCAAGAGGCAACATTGCATTGTATTCAGTGAACAGTGGTGGATGAGCTGCTGTGTCTGTCAGCCTCTTCACCAAATGGATGGGAGGGAGTTATCTGATGGCTCTTTCTGGTTCGCTTGGCCCAGGAATCTGTCGGAGTTGGAGCCATTTCACAGAGCGCAGATTCTGGCTTCATCTGCAGACCGAGCTCTGACTCTCTGGAGCTCCTCCAGCCCAGATAACACACAGACACATGGCTGCAGTTTATCTCCTTTCCAACCTTCCAATCTTCCATTTTAGTCCTCCCCCCCCCCCCCCCCCCCTTCCTCCTGGAGCTCTCCTGCTCTACATACCAAAGAGGGAAATCAATTAATCTTGCTACACATTGTTCAGACTCTCTCTGGTGGCCTATTAAAATAATCTGTGGGAGAAAAGCACCACAATGCTCTGAAATCAGAGAAGTAGTGGGGTTTGCGTTGTGAATCATTTTTGGCCATCTGTACCGAAATGATTTTGCTTGTGAACGAGGCCTTCCTCTGCGCTCCATTTGTTTGCAGACACACTGTGGTTAAAGTAGAAAAACAAGAGCAGAGATCTGGGCCCTGTTGCTGTTATTCGATCAAGAAAAAAAACACGTGTGAGTGCATTTTGTGTGCTTGCTGATTCCGTTTTTTGTTTAAAACAAGGAGTTGCATACTAAAAAATTAATTTAACTGCGAACTGTTGCTATAAAAGATATTGCAGCAGGTGTTTAGTTTGCAGCACCCATGTATTCAGTGGTTGTGTGGTTGTTTAACTCTTCCTGTGGTTTCTGTCTGTCTGCATCTGTTTCTCCAGAGGAATCATCAGACACAGTGAAAGTGGCTTCTTACATTCTCATCGGAGTGGGTTCCTTGTCAATGGCCATGGGCTTCTTCGGCTGCATAGGAGCGATCTACGAAGTTCGTTGTCTGCTGGGTCTGGTGAGGAAAGATATTCACTTTTAGCACCAACGCCAATGTGCTACAGCTCGGTCTCATTTTCTAAGAGGCAGTCACCCCAACCATGGCTGTTTAAAATGAGCATGTGGAATTTACATCTGACCACAGTCATTACCACACAGGTAGCTAAATGTTCTGTTATATGAAAAAAAATAAAAAGGTTCTAATCCTCAATTAAAAAAATGTTAGTAGAGGGTTCAGCACTATTCAACCAGATCTGTCTCTACAGGGTCTGTCAACTAGAAATTATTGGATATATATTATTGTAGTTACTCATGAAATATTCACCTAAATGCACCTGCTTGAGATCTCAAGCTTGGCTAAGAACTCGTGATAGATTCCTGCTGACAGTAAAGCCCTTTTGTATTTGTGCTTATGTGTGGGCCGGGCCCTCGCAGCATGTGTGGATTTACAGAGGGGAGAGGGTGACAGGGATAAAGCCTGTGTGATGTAGGGGGTACAACTGAAGTGGGGATGGGTGCATAACCTCTACAGCGTTAAACCTGCTAGGGGTTAACTGAAGAACTGCTGTGACCTACTTCTTCCAGAGACCAGCTGGCAAAGGACCCCCCCCATCTCACACACACACACACACACACACACACACACACACACACACACACACACACACATACATACACATACACATACACACACACACACCACTTTTTTGCTCAGGATCTTTAATGGCTTACATTATTCTTGCAGAAGGCTTTGGAGATTAGAGACTCTAACACAGATTAACAACAGTTTAAATGAAAGGTAAAAAGAGGTTTTTTTCAGCGTGTTTCGTAATATAATGTGGGGTTTTTAAAACAGCAATAACTGATTTTTTTGGGCCAGAAACTATTTGTGAACTCTACATTGACATATATTTTTTTAAGATGTGCAACATTCAGCAGTTACGCTGAATTATTATCATTTATTTGGAATTTCAGGCCACCTGATGAATGCAAGTCCAATATTCAGTCTCCTTTTACCTCTGTTTTTGTTCTCTACCAACTCGGGAGGAAAAGTCTCTTTACCTTATTATAGCCACTTAAAATGTTTTTTTTTTATTAAATAAATTGTCAATATTTGAAAAAGGAGATAATTTATTTCCTGCAGTATTGACATTGCATTTTATTTTTGATCATAAATGTTGTTATAGTGACATTTCCCTTCATCCCCCACAGTACTTCACCTGCCTCCTACTCATCCTCATCGCCCAGGTCACTGCTGGAGTTCTCATCTACTTCCAAAGAGATCGGGTAAGACACTAGCTCTCTAATGTACTTTATTAATCTTACTTTCATTTCTCAATTTCACCTCTTCAAAATGTTCCCTCCAGTCTTTGCAGTATTTGTTGTTGCTACTGTCTTTTTTTTTTATGTTCTCCATTGTTCTCTCTGTCCTAATTTGATCTTCTTTTGGCCTTTAAAAACCCCCACCCTTCCTCCGACTGGTAAATCTGGGGGCTGCTGGGTATTAGTGCTTTCCCCCCGCACAGCTGTGACTGGCTGCATTTAGGTCTTATCTAAAGCTGTTAGAGAGCCCCCTGCATCCTGTGATGAAACACAATTTTGTACTTTAACGAATGGAAAGTGATGTCGGTTTGAGACTCATGTGACGTAGAACGTGAGATGAAGCAGGTGGAGTGAGGGAGATGTGTGACAACTGTAGAGGAAGTAGTCAAACTGAACGTTTCCATCGTCTTCGTTCTTCGTTTTCCTTCTGGCTGTTTTTGGTTTTTGTGTTCATGGTGTGTTTTGTTGCTAAAGCTGCTGTCATATGATGATGCATTTAATTGATATGTCTAACACTACCTCATCTAAAACAGTAATTATCACACCAGGGACAGAAGCCATTTTCTACTGAAGTATTTGATGAAACAACGCCCCCTACAGGCAAGATCACCAAATCACCAGGGTTGATTGAATAATTATGTTTCGGTCATTGCTCTGAGTTGACTGTCAGCCTGTTTTTTTGGGAGGGAAACAAACTGTTATAATGTTTACAGCCTTTTTATAGACAGATAGATAAATAAGCTGACAGAGAAAACTTGTCATTGATACTCATGAAAAGAAAAATTTGAGTTTAAAGTAACTGTGAGGAACCTTTAACTGATTTTGAAACAATCAATATAATACTGATGCCAATAAGTCTATCTATCATCAAGAAGATTATTATTCTATTTCTATACAGTTATTCTTAATGCTTAATTAATTGGTGCTCAGCTACTGGCGGCAGCCTCTCCTCCGCCCAGAAGCAGCGCTTCGCCTCACTGCGCCGCTGGGATTCAACACCGACACCACGCTGCTGGAGGTCCAGGCAGTATTGCTGGGCCCGCTGGAGGGAAGGGAGGCACGGGAGAACCAGAACATGGAGTGAGGGGGGCAGACTGTCAGGTCCTGCAACAGTAAAATGCGACGTTTCCAAATTGGATTCCGGTGCTTGGAAACACTACCACTTTCGTCCACAAGAGCCGTTGAAATCATCACAAAATGAAAGTTCCTTGTAGTGGCTTTAAGTCAGACCGGTCACAAGTGCTCAGTAAAACCAAGTGTCTCAAAAATGTTCATCCAAAGCTGAAAACCGAGATGTTATTCTGAACTCATGTAAAGTTGACATTTTGGAAAATGTAACAATTTCACAAAAATGGGTTCCGAGCACTGACACAATACTAACACAAACACACATTTCAAGAAGGGTTCCTGTTGCTCAGCATACTGTTCAGCTAATATGTTGAAAATAAAATCACAAGTCATGCACCTAAAACCAGACAGAACATTAGCCGCTATATATGAAGCCGAAACCAACCAACAAAAAAACATCACAGCCGAAGTACAAGCCTTAATAATAGACCCTAAACCAGTGTGTTTGCACTGTGCGCGTGAAGGGAGTGTTTTGTTTGAACACACAGACCTCTCTGACCGGTTTCATGCTCTGAACTTGGCCGTTATTTCCCAGGACATATTAAGTCTTTTCCTTTCATAAGTCTCACACCTGTAGGACTCCGTATAGGCGGAGGCCATCGTGGCCCTTTCAGCTGTTAGCCCTCCGGCATGTATGCGTGTGTGCGCGCACACGTGTGTTTGTGTGCATCTCCGAGAGCGCGTGTGTGTCTGCAGCGTTTAGACGCACCCCCTGTGTTTAAGGCTCACCACAAGGCAGGGTGGTGCCGTTTCCCAGAATAGGGAGAGGCCTTCCCTCGTCTCCTGCAGAGCTCTGAAGATACATCGCTGGCCACGCTCTGTGGTCTAACACACATAAACACAGAGTTGTGCTCCTACTATTTGCGCAATGTTTCAGCCCGGCATGAGACTTCACAGGGCAACACCACCCGAGGTGTTGTCCTAAGAAACATTGAGTTCAGATGTTGCCACTAAGTTTTAGAACGATTTAGCGTGGGCGTGTTTGTTTTTCTTTTCTTCAACACTGTCTCTCTACTCTGCACCAAAGATTTGTGTTTTATGTCGTATTCATCCGAAGCATAAATCGTGTTGATAATGTATTTCTTATCTCATCTGCAGTTAAAATATGAAATGTCCAGCATCATAAAGGGCATGATAATCAACTACACTGGGCAGAATAGGACCACAGAGCAGACCTGGGACTACATTCAGAAGTCGGTGAGTTAACTCTTCAACCTGGTTCGAACAAGACACACCCATATGTCTAATTTAAAAAGTAATAAACTAAAAGCACCAAACAAGTCTGTTGTGATAAAGTTACCATTGATACTCCTTTAGTTTGACACCATGCTAATATTGTCATAAGAACATCATATGCTACAGAGAGCCATGAACAGCAGCAGGTCGGAGTAACGGATGTGAACACGAGTGTCTCTTACAGTATGAGTGCATGTATTTAGAGAAGCGGTGTTTCCTGTGTGAATTGAACTCTTAACCTTTCAGTACTAGTCTCATGTTCTTCTCATCGTAATGCTGTGTCCACACTTTACCATTTACCACGAGTTTTGTTGGTTCTTTTCACCAAGTGGGGGATGTTATAGCAGCTGGAAATTACTGAAATCTCCGACTGTTTAGGAATTACACTCGGAGGCTGATGCACATTTTCACTGACTTGGTTGCTCGTAATGACGGTCCTCAGGCCAATCAACACTTTAGACTTTAGAGTTTTTTTTAAATATCCCGAGTTGTAGCTATCTAGACATGCAGATATTTTTGTATTTTTGTGCCCAGGTTTTGAAATTAGTCTCTCAAGTTTTCTTCCTCCATCCCAGTACGATGTGAGTGAATTTTATTAAAAGCGCAAGAGACGAAATTGGGAGCATTTTAATTGCCTCTCAACGGCTCTCAACATGTCGACGGTGGGCCAGCTTTTCTAAGTGCTGTTCAAAACATTAGAAGATGACATTTATATGTCACTCACTCTGAGAACCTACAGACCTCACAGTGAACAGTTTTAAATGGAACATTTCAATGCTTTGAGGAGAACAAACAAAATTCCATTCATATTGTTTCGAGCTGGCAGCAGAAGTTTCAAAGGACATCTCAAAACCGGGGCACATAAAACTGAAACTATTTGCACAATCAAACACTTCACGGGTAAATGAGTAACGTTTTGTTTATTTTTTGTTGTACTTTGGATAGAATGAGTCATTAAACTAATCTGCCCATTGCAAATAAAAAAACAGTTTTGAATCAAGCTGAAGTCAGAGTGTTCCATGCTCTGATGAAGTTTGTTTTCTTCACTATCTCCTTCCTCCCTCCCTCTCTCTCTTCTGCCAAGCCTCTTTTCCCCTGATCTATCTGAAACCAGCAGCCAAGAACAGATTGGTCTCAAACACCACAATAGAAATGCTCATTCACTGAACCAATGCATTTGCTAGTGTTTCCTCCATCTTATTTATTCTAACATTATTTCCTTCTCTCCTCTCATTCATTTTTTCATACGATTTCCACCCTTCTGCTTTATCTCCTAATCATTTATTCATATCCTCCCTTTCTTCCTTGCCACCAGATGAAGTGCTGTGGATGGACCGGTCCAGGCAACTGGTCTGAGAACATCTTGATCAAGAACAGCTCCCAGAACCTCTACTCATGTTCCTGTCGCAATGCGTCCATGCCTGGCACGGACATCAAAGACGTAGGCCTGTGTGAGCAACTGTCCGCAGAAACACCCATCTATGAAACGGTACACAACACTAAAACCTGCACATGAGCCAACAATCGTATGTCCAATTTTCTATGTGTCAATGCTGGCCCGGAAAACATGACTAAACAATGTGAGCGAATACATTTTTGCTATCGAGTAGCATAACTCTGTGATTGGTTGTAAAATCTTTACAACTGTGCCTCCTTGGTTCATTGTTTTTGTGGTCTCTCACTCACTCTCTCACTCACTCACTCACTCACTCACTCACTCACTCACTCAGGCACCGTGTGAAACTTCTGTTCAGAGCAGCTGCAACTCCAGCCAGCAGTCTGCCTGACTGTTCTCACTACTTTATTTGAGCTGGGACTATTTCCTATAATGCAGGTTTTTACTCCACCATGATTCATTCACTGCACAGACATGTTGGATATCACTTAGTTCAGTTCACAATATCTTTAAGTGATACCTCAATGGCGAATAAAACATTAATTTGAGTGTATTTTAATCTTTTCCAATTTACTTGGCATAATTACATCTTTATGATGGGCTTTGCTACCCAGTGTGACTGAGATTTACGTAAATGGTAACATTTGTTAATGCTAACGGAAGTCTAAACTCTGCTCAGTGTTATTTCAGCTGGGTGACGAGTGCTACAGCGCGCCGGCCTGCATTGTTCTGACAGACCGCACACCTTTACTCATTACTTAAGTCTGTCTGACTGGTGTTGTGTAACTCCGGCTGCCGACTTAATCAGCACAGTGAATACCAACAGCTGAGGCGTGTTGTTTGTGCTGCTGTGTGATTTGATCAAACACCGAGAAACCTCTAATGTTCTGTTGTTTGGACTGTGTGTTCTCAGAAACTTTACTCTATCTGTCTGTCTCTGTCTCTCTCTGTCTGTCTGTCTGTCTCTCTCTGTCTGTCTCTCTGTCTGTCTGTCTCTCTCTCTCTCAGCTAAGCCGTGTTATTCTTCCCCTCACTGACTCAGTCCAAACACAACGGTTGTGCTTTGTAAAGGCTCTGTTCATGTCCGGCTCAGATCACGTAGCCATTCATCTCTCCTCCACACTTTGGCCTGCAACCCCCCTCTTTCCATGTCTTTTTTAACCTCCCTCTCTTTCCCTCTTGTTCTCTCCTCCAGGGCTGTGTAACCAGTGTGGAGAAATGGCTCCTGGACAACTGTGGAGTTATTCTGGGAATCTGTGTCGGTGTGGCAGTCATAGAGGTATCTATCTGTCTCCCAGACTAATCTTAAAGAATGAGTTCTGTTTTCTAGACTATTCTTAATACCATACTCACATGCCATATATACGTTGAAACAGTCTGGTCATTGTTATCATCTCTCCTGTCCTAAATCTGAATCTAAAACTTAAGTCAGTTCTTACACGTTCTTACTGTAATGCCTAATTTATATATATATATATATAAGTAGCGCAAAACAACAAGGTTACTAGTTTCACCGTATTTTTGCGAATTGGAGACTGGCATCT
Organism: Cebidichthys violaceus; assembly: GCF_023349555.1. NCBI lineage: Eukaryota > Metazoa > Chordata > Actinopteri > Perciformes > Stichaeidae > Cebidichthys > Cebidichthys violaceus. The sequence continues at coordinate 7,456,951 of NW_027176483.1, forward strand.
TTACATTACCGTTTATACCGTGTATACGTCACACACACTCGCCCACTCATTTTTGTCGGAGACGGAGAGAGTGAGAGAAGCAAAAAACCCAAGGGTGTTGGCGGCTTCAAAAATCTGATGGGACAGTTTATACTTGATGTTCACGATATAGTCATTTACTACATCTCATGTAGAACAAGCAGCATTACATCGAGTATGTTCGCTATGTACCCTTATGATTACAGAAAAGGGATAATAACGTATTAATTAGTCATCTATAGAGGTGCTGGTAGACAGATTCCAGTCCTCAAGTCTTTATGCGAAGCTAAGCTAACCGTCTCCAGCTTCATATTTAAGGGAAAGACATGAGATTGGTATCTCATATGTCTTCAAAGGTCTTGGGTTTCTTGCCAAGAGGTTTTAACTTTCATTAAGAAGTTGAATGAGCAGATTTCCTACAATGTCTCTTTAGTCTTTAATTTTATCAAAAGGTGCCTTCCAGAGTTTAATGTAATGAAAAGACTTACATGTCACAGTAGCTTCCTCTCCTCTGAAAATAAAACATTTGGCAGACGAAAACATCAGATCTGTGTGGAGCGAAGAGGAGACCGTAACCTTCCTCAAGTGTATACACAAAACAAACATGAATTCCATATTTACAAGATGTTTTTGACATCGTTTGATGTTCAACTGGTATAACAGAATCTTGTTGTGCCTTCTCCTCCTGCTCTGGTTTAATAGCACTTGACTGGAGATGTAGCTCCACCTACTGTTTATCTCAAATAACCGTCTCCTAATACTCGTATAACGACAGCGAATGGAAACCCACATTAGTTCAAACTTTCGTTGCCGATTTTCTTACAGTTTGGTAACAATTTTCCTTAGATTTGGATGAAAACCTGACTGCTCTGTGTTTAAATTCTTTGGCTTTATGTTTGAGTGAGTGCTCCGCTGGTTAATTTCAACTGCTAACCAAGTTGACAACTCCATTTCCTCCAGCTCCTTGGGATGATCCTCTCCATGTGTCTTTGCAAGAGTGTCGTCCAGGAGGATTATACCAAAGTACCGAAGTACTGAGCTGAAGACAGAGCCAGCTTCACACCACACAGATGGATGGACTCTCTCTCTCTCTCTCTCTCTCTCTCTCTCTCTCTCTCTCTCTCTCTCTCTCTCTCTCCCCTAGTCTCACGTTCTCATGAACACACACACACACACACAAATTAACTCAGCTGTCTCCACCATTTCAGCTTCTCCTGCCTTGACAGCTGTGCAAAATTCTCACGCCTCATATGTCCTACACACACACACACACAGACACACAGACACACCTCTCAATCAAGTTTTGACATGCGTCCACAAGTTACCATTCTTGTCTTATCATTTATAATGTTTTGGTAATATTCTTGGTGGAACCCTGATCATTTTTGCAGTTTTGATACTATGCAAATGTTCATTTATGAGTTGTTTTGTTTTCCATGGCTGACCTCAATGAATCGCTTAACATAGTTGGTAGAGAGAGCACTTTAGTGGCATTTGGTGAGCTGAGAGCCGGAGCATCTTCTGACTCTGGGGCATGGAGACGAGAGGGAGACGGGAGGCTGTGGGTGGTGGACGCTCTTAAGGATTAATACCACTTTGTGATCGTGCAGCTGGTATTTTTGGTGCGGAGGGTGGAGGAGAGGCCCGGGGCTGAGCCGGGGCAGGGCTGCTGTGGTGGAGGTTTTGGCTTCTGTCATCAGCTCCTTGTACCCAGAAGCCCTGATATTAACCTCCATTTACACCCACCACCATCGCCTCCTCCTTCCTCCATCCATCCGTCATCTGTTAGCGCCTCTGTCCTCCTCTCGGGTGTGTCTGACTGGTAACCAGTAGCTTTCCAAAATGACTAGTTTTGCATGAAGTAAGTGTGTATGTGTTGACTGAGTTTTTTTTTTTCTTCTAATTTTATAGTCTCATGTCGTCATGTTTCGTTTTTTTTACAACTGTGTATATATGACTGGTAAGGGATTACGGCACTTCAGTGCTTGGTCAGCGTGACATGAGAAAGCTGTCACCCTCATGCTCTTGTTTTAAGAGTGCTATTGTTCTTCGTTTCCTCTCTATTGTTTATGATGTACAGAATGTGGCGGCCACAGCGGCTCGTCAGCACTATTTTGGTCTGAATCAGAGAAATTGGATCCCTTAGAGTGAATCTGTCTTCACTCTTGAAGCTGTATTTTCATTTCTTTAACATTGCATGAGTTTGTGAACAGACAACGTAGCTTGCAGTTATTATATATAATACAGGCAGCTATGAACAGAATTTTTTTATCAACTCCTGCTCTTTGCTAAAAACGTGTTTTACATCAATGTTGCTTTGAGTTTCCCCATCCCACTTCTCGTCATCTGAGTTCCTCCACTTCATTTTAAACACGCTATTATTGCTGAATTTATGGTTAATTTAGTTGATAGATTGCACTTTTGTGGTTTATATCTGACAAGAGTCATTTCAAATCATGTTCAATATGCTGCAATGACACAAGGGCAGAAAGTGTTCATAAAAGAAAATTGTGTGTCAGAATTACAGTCAGCCTCTATTTTATGACCTGCCAAATTGAAACATTAATTTATCTTAATGAGAGATGAAGGCTTTTTATTCTGTGTTTAAGATATTTTTACACTTTTACAAAAAAATGAATATTGTTTAGTAGAATAAATAGAGTAACACATGTTTGAAAATAAATGTTTCTTTTTGTTATTGAGGATTATTAATAAACCTGAACCCAATAGAATCCAGCTCACATTTCTTTCATTTTGTGTTTTTTAAAACCGAAGTTAATCAGAACAGGTTCCCGTTAGATCTTTCTCTTGGTCAGTCAGATGTTGTGCTTAAATCAACCAGAAGATGGCAGTACATATTAATCAGAGCCACAAGATCAAACAGAAATGCATTTGGACAAGCTGAGCAAAATTAGTACATTATAGTGTTTTAAGTGTAAAGGGATATTCTTGGTCAGTGGATTATTTATGTTTTAAAAAGCTTGATTTGTAGAAGCTGCAGGTTTAATTATAAGCGTAATTCTAATGAAATAACTTATTTCATTAGCTTCCTAGTTTTACACCAATCAGCTTATTCATTTACTTTATTGTGGGTTATTTCCCAGTGTAATCTTGTCTTGATTGTATGTTCTTGTTAATTTAGTTTGACTTCCCTGTGGCTGAACAGAACAAAGAGCTCCACATCCATTCTTTTCACTACGCTAACAGTATTTTTTACAAAAGAGCTCCTCCCTTAAGGTTTAAGTTCAATAACTTATCAAGGAAAGGCAGCCTCATGATGTCATGTCATGCCAGAAGCTATACCTCACCGCTGACCCATCAGCACTGCTTTTAAGCAAAATAACACAATCACGGCACCGACCTTGCTGCTCTAACCCACCATTGTCTGAGACACTTAACCTCGGTGTAATAAGTACAGCTTAGTGTTCTCTCAGGAGACTGTTTTCAAATAACTCAACTGAGCCACATCTCATCGGGGAGCTCTGGCCATGCTGAGGGCTTTAAGCGGCAAATATCAACTTCTCATTTAAGCACAATATTGGACTTTAGAACAACAACTGTGGGCTCCAGGATAAGATTATCCACGGTCTGGATTAAAGCTTCCAAAATGTTAAGGATCTTCATGTGGCAAATGGACAACTTGACAAAGAACAAGGTTGACGTTGATTACATCCTGTTGACATTATAGTCATGTCATGGTTAAGTGAAGTCATAGTCAACAACAATTACAATGTGACCCTCAAGACGTATCAAAAATCTAAATAGCTGCAAAAGTTAGTTATTGAGGGAGAAAACATGGTGAGGAATGTAATGGATCATTTTCAACCAACCTACCAAAATTTGCTCTTTCCAGTTTCTCAAATGTGATATTTTATGCTTTGTTTGTCATACATGATAGTAAACTGAATACGTTTGTATTTTGGACTGTCGTTTGGACAAAACAATTTCACTCTGACTTTTAGTATTTTTTGACATCTTACAGACAAAAGTATTAATCAAGACAATAATCTGCAGCTGAATCAGTGAGGAAACAACACTGCCTTAGGCTGTGGAAAACTAAGTAGGACTAAAGGCAGGATGCAGTGCTGCTGGGCTCATCTCTCTCTCTCACACACACACACACACACACACACACACACATATACATCATCCAGTCCAAACGCAATGAGGAAGGAAAGCTTCCTGTGTTTTTTTCCACACAACTGTCAGTCAGTGAGTCCAGGGCAGAGGAAGTGGGACAGATGATGATCCCTCTGAGACCGAATTAAATAAAAGGATGAATAATAAAGATGTCAGGTTCGCGTGTTTAGTAAAAGTAAGCCGCAGTGAAACGAACATGCAGATTTGAAAAACATGACTCTTTTGTAAAACTTTCTTTTCTCAATGTGCATACATGCATTTTATACCACTGCATAGAGCTCATGCATACAAATGAGATGCATGTTTACCAGGATGTCCTCTCTGTAAGTATTTGTCTCCCTACCAGTGTGTTTTGTTTTTTTCTTTTTCGCTAGCTCTCTGCTCCACTGGTGCTCATCCAACACAGATGATGGTGGGGGGTCTCTCTGCGGCTGCTGGCTGTGCTCTTCCTCTCAGCATCCTGTTCACATTGTGTCATGACTCATGAGCATGTTCAGGCAGCACCCCCACATGCCCCTCAGTCACCCCACAATGGACGCCACCTCCACCTGCAGACTGACCCGTCTGCCTGGTCCCCTTCCTCCTGCACAGACCCGCACTGGCTTTCCTGTTTTTAATCTCCCCCAGGGATCACATATAAACAAACTGCGTGCACTCTCCAGCACAAATCCGCCTGATAGATATGTATAATAACATACCTTTCAAGGTCTATCCCTTGTCTGGTGCAGATTACTTTAAGCCTGAGGAGCTCTAATCAGAAATGAGCAGTGTGAGTCACTGTGCCCCTGTATGAGATGGAAAGACAATCAGCCGAGTTCCATTAGCTGTTTAAATTGTTTCTGTGATAGGCTGAGAGGCGGCAAGTGGCTGCAGGTCAGTGGGTGTCCTCCGCCTCATTTCCTGCCCAGCGGCTTGTAGGCTCTAGCACCAGAGAAGAATTATACCCTGGATCACACTCAGACCCACCTTCCTTTCTCTCTCTTCCTCTTCATCCCTCTCTCTCCCTCTCTTTCCTCTTCTGGGCTAATCCAGTGTGATAAGCACAAGCTCTTCTCTCCATGTGGCCTCTTTGGCCCGCGGAGAGTGAAGACCTCTGAAATCACTCTGCTGCAGCTGCACTGCCCTGTCAAACGCCAGTGAACATCGGCAATATGAGTTTGTGAAAACACACTGTTTCCACTCTAGCCCGGAGAGATGAGAAGAGACTCTTGGTGCCAAGTGTGGACCGAGCCAGAAAACTACTGGGTGCCAATATCCTACAAATTCCACAAAACACCACACGAGCTGCAGCTTGCAAAGAAAGCCTATATCCATTGGTAGAAGTATAATAAATACTCTACTTGAGTAAGATATTAAGGAACTTGTACATCACTTATTTAACTTTTTTTCATTCATCACACAGCTTTCGTTGAAGTGCATTAAGTGTATGTTGTGTTGCTTGCTGAGGTGTGGTAGCGAAGGAAGTGTGTTTGGATGGCTTTGCTGCAGACGTCCAGTGATGGCAACATATTCGTTAACGTGAATACTTTTACTTGTAATGAGCTGTTTTAACTATTTGTACAGTGTTGCATTACTACATATATTACAGTACCTTAAAACCTGGTTTTGAAATCGTAAATATTCCTCTAAAAAAATAATCGTGATTAAATGAGCATCAAAGATGACGTTACTATAGCTGAAATGACTGGTTGGTTAATCAACTAGTCCAGGGGTCACTAAGAGGCGGACCGCGGTCCGGATCCGGACCCAGACGCCGTTGTATCCGGACCCTGGACCTAAAACCGATATATAATTGAGAATTATTACATTTTGACGGAGCGCCTATATTTTAACCGGCGCAGCTTTTCTGGCCTTTACGGCACTCGGTCAGTGGTCCAGGAAACAAAGCGACCAATTACATGCGTTATATATCACATCACGTGATGCAGCTCAGTCAATCAAATATGGGTATTCTGACACGTTTCCTGACTCGAGTGAGATGTACACACACGGGGCTGAGATGAGGAAAGGGAGCGAATGGCAGGTGAATAATTACGTGAGTCAGAGAAGTTGTTTCACATGACGTTCTCCAAAAAGAGAAAAGTAGTCAGAGAGACCAGAGAGACCAGAGTCTTTAACCAACAATGAACTTATGGGTTAATTCTTCCCACGGACAGTTTAAAACCAGTGTGTCTCATATGTTCAGAGACCGTGACGATTATTAAGAGGAAATAGTGCATAGTCTCAGGTGTATAGCAGACCACCTCAAGTTGTCACTCAGAGAGAACCAGGACATTCTGATGTAGCATTTCAAAATTAAAGCCTGCATGCATGCATGCGATTTTGAAGGGCTTTAATTTGGAAATGCTACATCAGAATGTCCTGGTTCTCTCTGAGTGACACCTTGAGGTGATTCGCTATTAACCTGAGGTGAAATGATTTTGTAACTATGCATCATTTCCTCTAAAATGCACATTTTCTGAAAGTTTTCAGTTATGTCAGTTATTCTTTAATCCAGCCCTTATTTTACTTGAAATGAGAAGAACATTTATTTATGTATTATTAGATACATAAATACGCAAATTAGATATTATTGTAATGTTCCGGACCTTTGCACGAGGAGATTTTCTCAATCTGGACCTTTTGGAATTTTAATTGAATACCCCTGAACTCAGGGGTCAGTCAACAGAAAATTATTCAGCAACTTATCTTGACAATTGATTCATGCCCACCACTCCCTACTTCCAGCCTGTCAAACGTCAATAACTGTGGATTTTCTTTGTCTTTTATGGTAGTAAAATATATTTAGGACTGTTGTTCTGACAAAACAAGACATTTGAATTTGTCACTATTAGTTCTGGGAAACTGTGAAGGACATTTTTCACTATTTTCAGACATCTTACTGAAACATGAATCAGATTTATCGATAATGAAAGTCATTATTAGTTGCAGCCCTAGAATTTAGAAAAAAACATACTAAGTTAATTAAAACTCAGATATCATCTTCATCAGGACTGTATGGATGTGGTTTGATCAGATTTGATTGACAGTTGTGCATCTCCCTGGCTTTTTTTTTTTTTTTTTTTTTCTCCCCATCAGAGTCCTGCTAGCTTCAAAGCTGACCAAAGAGCACAGAAACAAACACATCTCTCCTTGGAGAACCAATCGTTTGGCTAAAGAAAGTCACGCCTGATACCCATAAGAAGAGTCTGATGTTCAGGGCAATTAAAGTAAAAGGTCTGAATCCTGCTCCACCGTCTATTTCTCAGAGCGAACACAGACTCTACCAGCTGTAGTTAAAATCTTTTGCGTATCACACCTGAGGGCTGTGCTTGAGGTGCTAATTATCTGTCATTGTGGCCATAAATACCTCATAATCACACTGTAATCTTTTGTACCAAATCGAGACCATAATATTGTTGTATCAGTGTACCCCATAAGCTATGATGGGCTATCTCTGCGTTGAATACTGCGGGGTGTTTGTGTGTGTGCCTGTCTGTGTTGGTTTAGGCCCACTGTACCTTTGTGTGCTCGGTGCTTGAGTGGGAGTTTATGTCTGATCTGATTGATGGGGGTGGTAGTGGAGGCAGGGCTGCCCTGATTGGAGCTGCAGGCAGCACTAGGCTTCTCATTAACCTATGATAATGCACCTGTCACCTTGATACGAAAGCCTCACAGCACATTTGTTGCGGATGGCTGTTCTCGCCTCTTCTTCGCTTTTTTTTTTTTCTTCCTTCGCCTCCCTGCTCCATCCATCTCCTTCCGTTTCTATCTTCTCTCTCAATGTCTTCTGCACTCTTGTACACTAACACACACAGAAAGTAAGCGCTATCGTTTGGAGAGTCTTGCTGACACTGTGCCAAAGCTGCCTGTAGCAGATGGAGGTTTGAGCATGTGCGTTTCTCCCCCCTTACCTCTACCGAACGCAGCAGCTACAGTATTTAATAGGATCTGTGTTCACTAATGCACCGGGACCTCAACTGTTCCAGATTTCATGGGTGTGTTTGTGTGCTGACTACAAATGTGACTGCCTCTCCAACAAGGCTAGCCGTCTGTGCGTTCCAATACCCATTCTACCATACTAATTATTATCCCATAAAAAGATTTAGTATGTCCGAATTCATAGTATGTCAAATGCAGTATGCCAAAAATACCAGGATCTCCACACTCATGGACTCTCAGACTTTTGATGCATGCTCCCGCAAAGTCTGTGAGGGTTTAGGGCTGTCCCACTGTCAAATCCTTGAGTGTTTGAGGGCTCTCTCGCAGACATTTTGAGCCCTTTATGAACCTTTTTTGTAAGTCCGCATTTTTGCAGACTTTGCCCCAAGGGAATAACCCACAATTCATAGCAATGTGATGTTAAACACGGGGTTACCAGTGGAAGCCTGGAGACGTTAAAAAACAGGTAAACAAAGAGAACGGTTCATGGGTGTTCAGCCTGGCAAATTACATTTACTCAGAAACATTAGGATTAAAGATGGAAAATAAAAACACATGAAATCAGAGGAATGGAAGCAGAGATAATATTACACAGATTTATTTATCAAACATTTAATTTTGTCATTGAAGCTGTTTTGACAAAAAATGAGTAAATGGATTATTTGAAGTTAGACGTTCAAATTAGGGAGTAAATAGATAAAATATATACCCACATTTGTACATAATATTTTTTTACGTTGTCATGGTAACGTGATATGTTGCAGCGAAGTGTTGTCCCTTTCGTATTTACAGCACTTCAAGCCCTCACAGTCTCTCACACTCAACCCTTTACAAGGTGCCCTGAAGGCCGTAGGGGGGACATTGGGATTGGGACTATGAATGCTTTTCTGGCTATTTTGACCAACAATCCTTTGCACTGCAGATATACACTAGGAGGAGGGTCAAAGTTCAAGGTGCCACCATGTCCCCATTGAATCCACACTGCATGCAACAGTACATACTTTATAAGTGCAGCTGCAGTCTGTAGAAAAAGTTTCATTTTATCTCACAACGAAAAGACCACAATTTGGTTGCCCCAGCTACATCATTAGTGTGTAAAGTCCTTGCTAAATTATTTATTGTTTGTCTCGGCTAATAGAGACTGTAGTAATGTGTAAATTAATTGCTAGCGTACATTCGTGGCTTGGTGTCGTCTAATCAAAAGCTATCAACTGTATAAACATGAAGTCAGTGTAGCATCACTAGTTTTAGCATAACATATTAATCTTCACTACCAATCCTTTGTTTTATGTATAAATGCAAACATGGAGAAATGTTTGCTAACAACAGTTAGCCTACTTCTGGCCATTACCATAATTTACTCAAATAAAAGTAGTACTACAATATGAAAGTAAAAGTTTTGTATTAAACATATTACTTAAGTTGAAGTAGGTACATAGTATTAGGAAAAGGTACTTATGTATACGAACTGGTACTCATAATGCAGAAAAAATACTTATGTTGTTGTGCTATACAATAAATATTATACTACTGCAATAACTTTACATTTTGGGATTGTTGTTCTGCTGATGCATTAAAGTGTAAGGAGTATTTTACTGCTGTAGCTGGTCTAGGTTGTGCTAAATATAGCTATTTTATATACTGTTAGGTTCAACTTCCCCTTAAGTACAGTACTTAAGTGAATGTATTTTCACCCCTGGCAGTTACTTGGTGTAAATATTTAGTAACAGCTAATCTTGGCAAACACATTTGAAAGGTTGAACTTTTGAAGAACTGGTGTTGCTGGCTCCAGTAGTCTGTGTCCTTTCATAATATATTTCTATAAGTAATTTTCTCCTCACAAGAAAGGCTCCAGCTCGTCCACCAGATGTCTACTTTATTCCCTGTAGCTCGTTCCAGTCGGTTTCTCTGCTCTCCAGAGGGCCTGTGTGTGATTTATTTATCCTATCTGCACATTCAGTGCCAGGAACACACCCTGAGAGCACACAGGACTATGGGAACACTGCCTTGAGCCGCTGGAGAGTGTCAAGAAAGGGAGAGGACTTGGAGGACGGATAGTAAATCAGTCTGGACCTAAAGATGTGTGTGTCGAACTGTAGCATGTAAAGTCCAGACTGCTTCAGAGGACGTAAAGGGAGACAGTATTTGAGGGTGTTTAGTTTTGGGGTTTTTGGGGGGAGTGAAGCTTCAGTAGCTCCCATTAGTCACTCTGTCAGATGTTAGAGAGAAAGACGAGGCTGCGCTCATCCCATTTGATGCCGAACAGCCTTTGGAATTCAGATTTCCTAATATTGGCAGGACTTCATCATGATTAAAGAATGAGCCTATGTGGTGTTATGAATGTCTCTGGCATGACTCTTCGTCTCCAACCTCTAATCTCCTCAGTTTCATCTTATGCCATGCAGAATTCTCCAAGGAGAATCAAATGTTACTGTTTTGATGTCTCCGGACAATAGCCGGAGTTTGTTTACATTGTATACCAGCTGCTCTCATTAAGGAAAAGCACAGGACAAATAAAAGAGAGGAACACCCCTTCATGGGGTCAGACCTTCCTGTTTAACAACCAGCCAGCTTCCTGTTGGGGCCCCATCATGTGAAAACGTGTGACCGACACACCATTGACACCTCTTTGTCTGTGGGCGCTCATCCTCGACCTTCACAGGGAAAAGCTGCACTACATCCTGCCACTCTTTTCCATCTCATCCACACATGTATACAGATCACATGATGTGAAATAATTCACAATTAAATTAAGTGATGTCAACAAATCTCACAAGTTAAAAGCAAGGGGACTCTTGCCAGCGTCTTTGAAATTACTGTAACCATCTTCAAGTTACCTTCAAGTTTATACTGTCACCGTGACCAACGATTGGAAGTAATTTGGCTGTATTTAATGAGCTGTCAGTCGGGAAGGAATGGCTTTCAGCATGAGTGCCCATTTATTTCCACTGCTTATTGAGCAGGACTGAAATGGTGGAAAACAAGCCTCTCCTGATGTGACGAGCACAGAGTGGATATCCCCAACATGGCAGCCTGCTGTGTTTCACATGTAGGGACAGACCAATGGACGTAATGGAAGCAGAGAACAGCAGATGCATCTTTGCCGGGGAGTTTGAATTAGGCTCCTTTAATGGAAAGGAAAAAAAGTTATGATAAATTTATGCGTCAGTGTAATCAGAACGAGAGGACGGATGTGGGGAGCAGAGCGGATGGCCTTCAGTGGAATATTCTCGAATGCTGATTAGAGAAGCCATGTTAATGAGATTCATTGACAGTCTAATACGGAGAACAGCATGCCCCCCGCTGTGTCTGTCTGTGCCGTCACTTTCCTCGTCTCGTGTTCTGCTCTTTTTCGCACTTCCTCTTCCAGTCGGTCCGTCTCTTCTCCACAGAGGGAACCATGTTTACACAGACGGGGATCTCGTCCTTTCCACCAAATTCTATAAAGACCACCGTTGAGGAGTCGTACCCCTAACATCACACACTTTGCACAGCCGCGCTGTCTCTTCTTCTTGAGGTTGATTTAAGCAGGAGGAGCAGCCAGCCAACACACTCACACACAAAGCACCTTGGGATTCAGGGACGGGTGGCGCCACGTGACAGGCAGGCAGCTGGGCCATATTAACAGGAGTCACGACAAGCGGGCCACTGCTGTTGTTTTTTTTTCGCCTATAAGCAGTGCATCATATCCTGTCAGGTGCTGTCACTCAACAGAGCGCTTCGGTATGTGTGTGTGGACACTATATATGTGTGAGTCCTGAAGGATCCATCTCTGGGCTCAGTGGAGAGCTGTGTATGGAAAGTAGGGGGCCCAGATGTTTTAGCTCAATAAGCTTAAGGATGAGTTCATGGTGAGAACATCTGAGGCTTTCAGCTCTGTTGACCCTAGAAAGAAACTCTTAATCCAGCCAGTTTGAGGACATATGTGTACATATCCTTTTCTCGGGAAAGAAAGCTGGAGATGTAACTTTTGTGCAAGTGCTTTTGTTCAGATAAACGGTGACCTAATTACTTTTTTTGGAATAAGAGTACTTAAGAACAAATATGGAAAGAGTAAAACATTGGCCAGATGCAGAAACAGAAACAAATGTGTTGCAATGCCTGTTAGTGTGTATGCCAGAGATTGTGAGAGAGAGGAAGAGATAAAGAGGCAGAATCAGTGCGAGGAAATAGTTGAGACTGTGATTGTGGACAGCAGGAAGGGGGGCTAAGGGTGTTTGCTGCCAGACTAAAGTGGCCCCTGTTAAGTAGAAGTGTGTCTGTATGTGTAGGTGATCCTGTTTCAGAACAAAAAAAAAGTCAGGCCGGTTCTAATGGCTTCCCCCAGGCCACACACTTCTTCTGGCCTGTTACATGAGCAGCTGCAGCCTCAGCGTCGTGACAAAAAGGGAGAGGTTGGCAGGGGTCAGATTGAGGGATGGATCCCAGGGTGCTGCGTCTGCACTCTGGTCACAACACACAACTTCCCGTATATATTCCCAGCAGAGGATAAACAAAACCCAACCACAGACATCCAGGGAAATGTCCCCACATGTTGCTGCACACAGCTTCTGTCCAGACTGGACAGCTACAGACTGATTATTCCATAATCATGGATAATTACCATAATTTAGCCCTTTGTAATTGTATTAACCTTTCTATAACAAACCATTACAGAATAAAACGGTCTATGTGTTGATTTGCATTTATTGTTACTTATTAATTTGTTTAAACTTTTTGTTGTTTGGTCAATTTTAATCTGTCCACATGTCTGATGACTTTTTAGATGCACCTCTTTTTGCAATGCTGCATGACAAATTTTCCACAGGGACAAAAAAGAACTGAACTCAGCTCAACTCAAAATACAGTACGGTATGTAAATGTTGTCCCCAGATGTGTGTGAGTGTTTGCCTGTGTATACTTAGGTGTGACACTACTACATAAGACTAAGGTCATTAAAAATTGTCAGGTATTGGCAGCATAGTGGAGGGAAATAAAGGGACTGTACTAGTCTTTAAACATCTCATTGTGGAGTACTTCTGCATTTGTGGAGAAAAATGTATAAAACCTTTTGTGCCTCAAGTGGGAGCTGCACGGAATCTGATAAAGTCAGAAAGTAGTGATCTTACAGACCCCGGTGGCCTGCTATTCATCTACATTACCTACTAAATCTTCAACAGAATCATCAGCAGTTGAGTTGCATTATGGTTAATGCAGGCACCAAGTTTTGACAATGTGTGGTGTGAAAAAGATCTCTGATTCTGCTGCATCAGTTTTAATTTTTAAATTTTTTTTTTTTACAGTTAATTGTTAATTGACATTATTATAGGAGTAGAATGCTACATTTGCGGAGTAATACTTTTTGAGACTGTGTATTTAAACGTTTCTTATTTCTTAATATTTCATGCCCAGGTACTGTTTGCCGTCACGGAGGAAGGTTCCCTCTTCTCTGACCAGACAGCAGCAGGACAAGATGAGCTCAGCAGTGGTCCACCTTGTCCTTTCCAGTCCAAATCCGTCCAATCACAAACCCATGCTTCTGAGGATCCAGCCAATCACTCCACCAGTGGACAGAGGGGTCATGTGAGACCAGTTAAGTCTTTTATGAGGCCATGCCAGACAGACAGGGGAAAATGCGACAGAGGAACACTGTCTTTTATGGGCTACTGGGGATAGTGTGCTTCCATCTCAAGGCTATTAAAGGTCTCCCCAGCATGTAGACTCTCACAGCCGGGGGCGGGACATGGTGCACCTGGGCTCTGGATGGAGACCGAAGCTTAACCCCTTCTCTCCTTAACCCTGCTTTTCACATACATGTGTCCACCTCACCACTTTTCCCAGTAAGCTTTCACAGTGCCCAGAGACCCCAGTATTCTTTGGACCAAAGGTTTTCAAACGGTGAGGCTGGAGGCGTGAGACTTTGCCTTGTCAGAGTCATAACTGATGACGTAATACACTTAGTTTTAGATTCAGAGTGACTCACATTTTGATTATATCCCATGTGCAGCGTGAATAAACTTCCCTAAATCATTAAGTCCAGTGATAGTTGTCTTGACATCTATGGGTTAATAGTATTCAGACAAATACAGGCTACAAAACAGGGCTCGGTTGTAGCCCACAGCTAACTAACCGACTCCATGGCATCATTATTCTTTCTGTTTACATCCCCCAAAGCCTCCAAGTTGTTTTTATTTTGTCTGCCTTAATGTTTGTGATAGTTCATCTAGTGGCAGCAGAACTCAACAGTGAAGGCGAGCAGTATATATAGAGTATACTGTACTCTCTTGAGGCTAGCTTGTGGCTCTGGTTAGTTTTATACTCAACAAGCAGCTGCAGGGATAAGTGAACTCACTCGACTTTTACTGACCTTCCCTTCTCCGCTGACAGGCCTTTATGATACACATGTGCACCCACAAGAAGTAAAAGCCTGTATCACTGGGGAGAATACCAGGCCAATATACCAGGATGTGATTAACTCCACCGCCAGGAAAGAGAGGTGGGGTTGTCGAAGCTGCACAACTAAATTAATTTTATTTTTTAAATTGAACTCACAATTTTCCTCGCTTGCACTCCTGTATCCACCCATCCAGAGAGTCAAGCAGTTTACTGCCAGCGAGAGAGAATTTTTCGCTAGATTGGCTTTGTCATTTTGATTCATGTGAGGCTCGCTAGTGAGTGTGTTATTGTGCGATCCTGAGCCTGTCCTCCTGCCGCGGCGTGCTCTCCTCCCGGTGTTATTAACTTAGCATCTTTTGTGCCCTGTAAAAGATGAGTAGTCACAGGGGGTAACTTGGAAAATGATCAATTGTTAGAGGAAAGTTTCTTTTTGCTGATTGAAATCTCACCATCTTCTCTTATAGTACCCTCTGCTGTGAACTGTTGGGTGGGTGAAGGGGGTAACACAAGGGAGGGGGAAGAAGAAAGAGTGTGAGGGAGAAGGTAGAAGGGAGGATATCGAAAAGGCTTGATTTGGTATGCAGTGCAAGACAGCCGTGAGCAGCCCGTGATTGTGGATGTAACTCTTTTTCACCTCTCGCCTTCTCTAAAGTTCGATCATCGGCCGCCACATGGGCTCTTCTCACCCAACACAGAGTTCACACAATATCTGCTGAAAAATCAGATGCCTCCAAGTCTGCATCGTTTTCTCACACGGCAGATGTGCAACTTTTTAAATGGCCAAAACATGTTGTACCATAACATTACAAGCGACTGGTTAGTTTGGCTTCGCATTAAGACTTGAGGCAAAGGGAAACAGCGAGCCTGTCTCTGATAGCAAATAACCACCTTCAAATGTTTTTTATACACTTTTTTGGGGGGTTTTGCACAGATTCAACTAACATCATATAACGTGTTATTACTGAGCTTGTAGAACCCCAACAATTAATTATATTCATTTAACTCGAGTGCTGTAACAATTACTCAATTTTAATGGCTTGTCAACCAACAAAAGATAAATATTTGAGAGTGAACTGGTTTGGTCATTTATCCAGCAAAAAAAACCTCTCAAATGTGAGGTTTTATATAATTATAAATTGAATGTCTTTGGGTTTTGGGATTTTAGGTGGAAAAAACATGCGATTTAACACGTGAAGGTTTAAGAACCGTTTTATTGTTTGACCAGATAATAATGAAAAATAACTGATAATAGATCGGCTTATAGATACAATCATTAGTTGAAACAGACTTCATGTTTTTGTTGTGGTTATATTTGCCAAAGCATTTTCAAATAGCAATGCAGCATATTTAATAAAAGGAACAGTACACTAAATATCATCCGCTCTGCTGAGAGGGTGATTGGCTGCAATCTGCTGTCCCTCCACGACTTGTTCTGAAGCGGGCAAGAAAGATTGTAGCCGTTCCCTCTCACCCTGGACCAAAACTATTCGAGTCCCTTCCCTCAGGCAGGAGGCTGCGGTCCATCAGGACCAAGACCTCACACCGTTCATCAATACAGCCCGGGACCCCCACTGACTCAGACACTTACATCCCCAGGACAATTTCTTACTCTTACTTTTGCACATCTTTTCCCTTTAATATACACATGACACGTTATAATATACTTGTTTTAACATACTCTTGTTTGTTTGTTTACGATATTTTATTGTACATTTTCATATTATCTATTTTAAATTATGTCAAACTATTGCCCTGTATTTTACTGTAGCACCAATCACCAAGCCGAATTCCTTGTAACAATTTCTGATTGTGATTGTGATTCTGAGATACAGCAACCGGTAAACGTAGCTTAGCATAAAGGCTGGAAACCCTATCCCTAAGCCTTAACTCTTGCAAGATAGCAAATAAATCAGATAAATGTTGAGTCAAAAAATCTCAGCTATCTCCAGCCTTCTGCCAAGAGTCCAGCTTATCTTTTTCTCTTTCTTTCCCTCTCTGCCTCACTGCAGTCTGCACTTGTATGCCATGAGCTTTTGCGGCCTATGGATCAGAGAGTGAAAGTGACAGGGCGGGACGGCAACTGTTCCCAGAGGGACGTGATGTCCTTCTGCCTCAACGGTGAGCGAGAGCCAGCCGGTCCTAAATGAAAGCCTCAGCCCAAACTCACCGTGACAGAGGGGATGGAGCCTCAGCCCAACCCTGAAGGATGACTGGACGCTCAGTCCAGTCTGATCGGGAGCCACGTTTACATGCAACACTGCACCCATATGTTTAGAAAAAAGTACTGTTAGGATCCCGAATATACTGGGAATCCAAACCCATCCATAAAAAGAGAACATTATGTAAAACTGCTGTGATATACTGCCGTATTCTCAACAGGTGCCACAAGTCTGGCTATAAGCCACTGCCCAATAGTCTGTGGTGAGGAGATAGAAGATGGCAGCAGCCATGGAGTGTCGTTGTAAATCACTCATAGAGGAGTTTTACTGGCTCGTCTGCTGTAGTGCATATGCAGACGTGCTGGTAAACCTCAAAAGTCTGCGCTGTGATTGGAGAGAGAAATGATGGGCCTCTTGGTTAATGGGGAAAGCAACCGGCGGAGGAAGCCAGTGTTTTTCTAGCTCATCTGGCTTAGATTAGAGCACGCTTGCACTCCACTGTCACAGTGAGAGTGGAGAGGAGATAGAGGCATTAGGAGACGAAGTGAGCAAAGCGTGAGGGAAGGAGAGAGAGAGGTGGGGGAAGTAAAAAACAATAATAAAGACAGAAAGCAGCCTGGGAGGAGAAAAAGCATTTGCAGAGGGTTTTAGGATTTGTGATGAGCTCTGACTCTGTCACCCCGAGTGCTTAGCACAAGTCAGAGGCATAAACCCTTTAGATAGGCTTTGTGGAACAATGCAGGAGGAAAAAAGCTCTTAAGATGAGAGCATGAATGAAAGCAGAGGGTCTGGGCTCAGGGAACAGAGCCAGCACGCGACTGCTTGCCCCTGGCACGTCCTCGCCCGCTAACCGAGAGCCTGGCGCAGGAGGACAACTTTCACCCTTCTTCACGCTCAGAACATCCCTCTGCCCCCTCCTCCTCTGCTCATGCACTCAGACGTGACCCCTCAGTTCCTCCCTGCACTCTAAATGAATGTGTTAGAAAAAACACAGAGACTAAAAGGTGAGGGTATCCATATCACTCACGGCAGGTCAGTGTTGTTTACAGGGTTTGCCAGCTTCCTCACAGCATGCAGTACATGCAGAGTCAAAGAAAACAAGTTGCAGACATGCTGGAACTAATTGTCTCTTCTGCTGACAGCTGCACAGAAATCATTTTCAAAGGCTTCATATTAGTTGGCTAATTGTGTTGGAACTCCTCCTTGTCTGTTATTTTTTTTTGTCCCTCAACATGCAATCTATATGTGCCTCTCTGCAAGTGACTGCATCTGTAAATCAGTCTTGGGGTTGAAGAGGGTGTTTTGTTTTTTAAAAGTGTCATTTTCTGTTTGGATGTGTGTGATTATGTTTGTGTGAGTTAATCCAGGCTTTTACACAGTGAGCTGAGTGGTGGGATTTGGAGTGTTTTGAGTCTGTTTCAGCTTGTTGTGTAGCCTTCGTGCAGACAGGCTTTCTAGGTCAGGCCTAATTGACGACCTGTATTAATAACAGTAAGTGGCGTGTGTGTGTGTGTGTGTGTGTGTGTGTGTGTGTGTGTGTGTGTGTGTGTGTGTGTGTGTGTGTTCCTGTCCTGGATTTTGCTGTCTCACTGTCCTTAGGCACAGCTGAGAATCCCCACACAGCCCCCACCCCTCCAAAAAAAAAACACCCTTCTCTCACACTCTCTGGGGTTCCTGCTGCTTTTGGGGATATCAGTGGGACGCAGAGGGTGTGTGTGTGTGTGGTTGTGTGTGTGCATATGTGAACGTCCTGCTGTCATTGCAGACAGGCCAGTCTCCCGTCCACACCCTCGTCTGTTTTACCTCTACATGGGGTCTCTCTCTCTCCCACTCAGTGGGGGATGTTGGGGGTCGCGGTCTGAACAAATAACATCACCTCTAATGGGTAGACAGTACAAAGCAGTGTCGAATAGCAGGCATGTTTTGCAGTGGACACTGGTTATGAATATAATAATAATAACTTTATTCATATAGCACCTTTCAAAACAAAGTTACAAAGTGCATCACAATAAAACATAAACGCAAATAAGAAACACAATCAAACAGGTCAAACAATTCATTTAAAATTAAATAAATAAATAAAATCTGAACAGATGGAGCCTCTAATAATAACAAGAATGAACTTGTGCCTTCATCTCCAGCCGGGTGGACAACTGCAAGTGCAATGGAGTTTGCAAACAATAGACAATTTAATCACATTAAGAACAGTGCCACTGCAGATTTAACAAGAACCAGCAGAATTGAGCGCAACAGTAGTAATAACATTTTTCTCACCAGAGATCTGAAAAATAAGTCAAATGAACTTATTTAGGAGACAAAACAAAGGCGACCTGTAACATTATCAACCCAAGCTGCCTGTAATGAACTTTCATCACAGTTCCTGCTTCAGCTATGACCTACTGTAATTGTGTGTGCACACACTGTTAAGGACATAACAGCTGCCCTTTGAGTTCACTTCTCAAATAAAGTGCTTTGGATAATTCGTCCAACCTGTTAGTTTGTTTACAATCTGATTGTCTGACTGCTTGTGTTTCTTCCCCAGGTCAACTGTATTGTAGTGATGTGGTTGCGATTCCTGATCTCTGCAATTACTTTGGTGAGTACAATCTTCATATAACATCACAATAAATGGCCAAAACTGTGAAAATAAAACCTAATGAGTGTTTTTGTTAGAGCTTTGGTTGCTGCCTTCTGAATGTGCTGCAGCTGTCTGATGGTCATTTTAGTGGGAAAGATGTAAGAAACCAGAAACAGCCTTTAAATCTTTACACCGGCTTCCAGGTAGTTTATAGAACAAATTATAACAAACTGCTAAACCACTTTGTTGGTCTTGGGCCAAAATGGATTTCTAATTTGATTGAAGAATGTATTGCTAGTATATAGTCACTTTAAATGTTTAGGAACCAGTCAAGAGCTTCAAGTTTATTTAGTTACAACACCACACACAAATGGAATACACATCCTAGTTATATTAAATGCACCCAGACCTTAACCACTTTAAAATAAATACAAATGTTTTTTGTTTCCTGTATAGATTGACTTTTCAATTTCCTTTTTATTGTGTTTTTCATTCATTTTCTTTGCCGCATGTAAAGCAAATTCAGTTGCCTCTGTGTATGAAAGGTGCTATACAAATACACTTGCTTTGACTCACTCACAAGGTCATCTCTATGCTGGAAAGTGAAAGTCTTTGAGGACAGCATGAGGGACAGAGCGGCGTTATTACAAAGGAACTCTCATCGTGGGGAAAATGACTAACCGTATGATGCAAACCATCACCTCACAAGCTTTTTTCATCAAACTCAACTTTTCCAGCTCTGTCTTCTGGTGGAAGATATTATGTCTTTTCTCCACACAATGACCAAACTTCCTTGTTATCAGGGACTTTGAGCCTGCGTGTGCATGCATGCTGATTCTGGATGTGAAAGCTGTTTTACCTTGAAAGCAGAGAGTCAGTAAGTTGTTCTCTCTGGAGCAAGTCGATCCTGTTGCTCGTCCTCCTAATCCCTCATGGAGCTGCTGTGTTCAACACACACTCCGCTTCTGTTTTCTGACACACGCCTCAGCTTTATGTGCTTCCTGTCTTTCATTTATCTCTCATCTACCAGCTGTAGCTGAAAAAGACCCCCCCCCTCATTCTACATCCATCTTCCATCCCAGAACCGTCGCTGCTCCCAGAGGGGATGTCAGTGCAAAGAGAAATCACGTCCATGATCACAAAACCTCAGTTCTCTGACAGGCTAAAGCCCAGAGCAACAAGAACAGCATGTGTGTGGGATGGAAATAAGTGAAGTAAGGGTGAAATAATTTGTTTGTTTATATGAGTGATAGTGTTCATATGTATGATTCTTTCAAAATTCCCCCTTCAACTAGCATCTGACAGCAGCAGGACAATAAATCTTCTGCTTCTTGTTAAGACAATGTTTTGGACTTGGACTCAGGCGCACATTGGCTTGTGGAATGTGAATGTGATAGCTTGTAATTCCTCACATCTGCTTTCCTCATAAGCGTCCACATCTTTATATGGTCAAAGTATTCTGTGGCTCCTGCTATTTGGTAACAATGTCTTAAAATGGCCTGAGCTCATCTAATCATGTCCATATCCACATTTTGACATCTGTGGTGTAAGCCTATTCACAGAGGTAGCGTTGAAGCGTGTTGTGCACACTCTCTCTTGCTAGAAACTCGTGTCCTTGTGATGTTTAAGTAACTACAAGTTAACAGGAACATGCATATTGCTGCCGGAGCGCACTTAACACGCACATTGTTTCCTCTCTCTATGAGAATCATGCTACTTTTGTCTCAGCAGACTGATGGGTGGGTGGGGGGGGGGGCAAGTCCTGCATGGCTCGCTCGCTGAACTCTGTTGTCATGGCGACAGAGACATCGTGGCATTTGGAGTGCATCTCCTCCGAAAATAGGACCAGTAGAGCATTATGCATCTACTCGTGCTGTCTCTTTACTATTAATGGACATAAATATTTATATGGTTTGGAAGATATTTTCACGGTGGAGGAGAGCCGGTGGCCTGTGGTGAGCGGAGACATGAGCTGATGAAGTGCTCCGTGTCACACATCTGTGACTTTGTGCTCATGCTCAGCACCCTTTAATCTCATGGTTATAAGAATAATAGCGGAGGGTTTTAATGTAACACAGAAACTGGGTTTTTTATTGTGTCGTACGTTTAAATCTCACTCCGGCGATCCTCTAAATTAGAATCATTAATCTCCTTTACAGAGCCCTGATACTGCAGGGTATTAACACTATAGCTTTGACGCTATAGTGCTGTAACAATTTGTAAATTATAGTGAGAAGTCAACCAAGATTCTTTTATTTGTAACAATTATTTGGATATTTTTTGAAGAAGTCAGTTTCACGGTTGATCACTGGACCCAAATGCAGATAGTTGTAGGCAGCAGGATAGAGGCAGAGTCCAAATGCCAGGCAGGTAACTCTTACAGGCAGACAGAACATAGCTTTGCAACTATGATGAGGATAACAACGGAACAAAGGAAGTAGACTTAGATAAGGGAATGAGATGCAAGTGAGGAGGTGGGCGGGGAAGGCCAGGCAGAGCTGATATGGGAAGTGGTAACAGGCATATGGATGGGTGTGGCAGTAAGGTGATGGGCAAATGAGGGAAAGTCTGCAGGCATCTGCCAGACGGATGTAAAATGTGTCAATGGTTTGATTTGAGGAACTAAAAATATGTCTGGAGAAGAAGGACAAAAAGACAAAGTGTGACAGTTAGGTAATGTGTCCAGGAAGAATGCAAAAGAGTCAAAGACTCAAGCTTCTCAAATGTAAGGATTTGCTGTTTTTCTTTTTTACATTACTGTAAACTGAATATTTGGGGTAAAAGTCAGACAAATCAAGCATGTGAAAATGCCACTAAGGTTTAACAACTTGTGATGTTGGAGTAGGCGGCTGTGGCTCAGGGGTTTGAGTGGGTCATCTTTTAATTAAGCTGTATTCAACAATCTGACATCAAACAACTATTTCTATGTAAAGATATAATGTATTAATGTGTACCTGAGCAGAGAAGGAGGTCACTCTCTCTCTCTGTGTGTGTTGTTATCCGAGCTGCTTGTTGTTTGTTGACATAACTGGGCCGGCAGAGTGTGCTTTTAGTGCATGATGGTTTATGTGAGCGTGCCCTTTTGTTTAGCTCACGGCCGCCGCTCTGCACTATGTGACGGTTACAGCTGATAATGTCGCCCTGACCAGCAGCATCGTCATGGAAGTGTAGCTCTCTACCAGAGCACGGTAGGATTGGTTAAATGCGAAAATCCAATTAAATGTATGTATACTACGTATGTGACGATTTAAATAAAGTTAGCATAACTTTAACTAATAAATAAGCATCTCAGCATAAATACTGGAAAAAAACTATCCTGATGCAGAAACCTGCAGGTGCTGGTTATTTGTTGATTGTTTGTTACTTTTGGACAGAGCCAGGCTAGCTGTTTCCCCCTGCGTCCAGTCTTTATGCTAAGCTAAGCTAATTGCCTGCTGGCTCTAGCTGCATATTTATCGCATATTTCCCAAAATGTTGACCTATTTCTTTAACAAAAAACCTGGATGATACAATTCTGATGTTTCTTACACTGCCACTAAAAGCCGACATACATTCAAAACCAGACAGGAAAGTCGTTTTGCTCTTGTTGTGACAGAAATGTCACAGTCTGGAAAACAACTTTCAAAATGCTAAAACCAAACAATGTAGAGACGGAGAGAGAGAGCAGGAAGAGTAATGTAGGCTGACATTAAATAAATAGTCCAAACGGACTGTATTTGCTTTTCTTTTTCTTAGTTTCTCATAAATGGCACTCTCTGGCTGCAAGGTCACCCTGTCACTTCAATGTGATGTCTGAGATCTATATTTTATTGGCCTCTGTGCCGCCTGTTTTTCATGCTCTTCGCTCTGCTCCTCCATTTTTCTCTCTCAAGCTTTGTTCTCTAACACACACATCTTCTTTTGTCTCTGCTCTTTCTCTGAAGATTCTCTTGAATTTGTAACATTATTTCTGGTAAAAGTATAGTATAGGCGCTCCTCCTCGAGGGCTTGCCACAGTGGGCTCAGCTTTATAGCAGATTAAATCTTAAGTAGAGCCTGTGGAATCTGCAGGGAGAGAAGGAAAATCATCCTTTTTTGTATTTCATTTGCATGCTCTCCTCATCTTTCCTTCAGGCCTTTTGGTTAACATGACCCATCTCCCATGGCTGTCTCACAATCTATCCTTTCCATAATGACTAATTTAAATGGCTTTGATAATCCGTTAGTACTATGAATTAAATAGCCATTAGACGAGAGTTCACAGGGAATGAGGCAAATGGAGGATGTGGCCTGAGTCTCCTCTCCGTCTCGCCTCCCACTCTGCAGAGAAGAATATTTCTTTTATTTAAAGCATGAGTAAAAAACAAAAGGAGCTCTGCCAAAAAGCTTGAATATTGTTTTATCATTCAAAGTGGGACTCATCCTGAAGTTTGTTTTTTTAGATTTTTCTTTGAAGACAGGGTTAAGAGTATTTCACAATTTCAAACAATCGGTGGTATTGAGCAGCAAGTTAAAAACACCACAATCATTGTGTAGACTTTAAGAGTTTCATTCACTTCACGATTAAATATGTTTCTGTTTTTTTAACCAGTAAGAGTACTTGTAAAATATATATTTGGTCTGCAATGTTTACATCTTTAGGTATTCCTCAAGTGTGATTTCCATTATTTTTTAGCTTACTCTTTCCCTCAAAACTGGACAACCTGTGAAAATATAAGATAAGAATAGTCTCCTGTCATTCCACGCTTCCTCCAACATGCTCTAAAGCTCTTATTAAATGTTTTTAAAAATTACAGATAAATCTACAGTTCCCACTTTTCATTCACATGGAAGTGATTTGTGCTATATCATCTAACACATCTTTATATAAATCATTTTTAAGTATAGGTGTTCTATACACCACAATTATCTCTGTGAAATTATGACGCTATCAATTAATCTCATCCAGCATCTGTAGCTGTACCTACAAAAATACTGCTCCTAAACCTAACACAATACATTCTTAAACATAACTAAGTAGATTTGTTGCCTTAACCTAACTAAGTATTTCACGATGTCCTAAACCTAACCAGTGGTTTTGTTGTCTAAAACTACCTGAGTTGTTTCCTGGGAAGACAAAAGTTTATTTTGAAAAGACTGTATGGATGTAAAGAGCAGAAATTGACACATGTTGCTTGCTTTCATAGGAAAACAAAAAATGAGGAGTAACTTTTTGTAAGATATCATACGAACACGTTGACCACCAGCAGAACCAGGCTAGCTGTTTCCCTCTGTTTTCAGTCTTTGGGCTAAGCTAAGCTAACCGACTCATCTTCTCATCTCACTTGCGCCAAATAAGAGTACAAGCAATATGTAAAAAATGCTTGCTGAATACAAAGAGATCAATCTTGAGAGACCTATCTCCACAGTGCTGTGGAGATAGGTCTCAAATGAAGTCTGGGTATACATGTACTCTATTCAGAATATTTCTTTTCACTCCTGAGTTGACGTGTGGGTGGTATCTTTTGACCCACATTGCCCTACAAGAAAACATGCAATAATGTGTTCCAGTTTACTGGTAGTGTGCAGTTCATCACATCCCTGCCAGGAGAGAGGAAAATGCCGTTATTATTAAACAAGGCCCTCCGGCGCCAAACATTTGTATCGTTGGCAGTAATTAATGCACTTTCCTTCAGGGTAAACAGTCTGATAAAGAAACAGATAGCAGCTAAAGAGTTGGAAACTCTTGACACAAGGTGAGTGGTCTGAGCAGATTACATTAAGTCTTCCTGTAAAGCTCAAATGAGAAAAACTGAGGAGGCTCGCGATTTTATATTAGCTGTATTCCCTGAATCCAAATCTCACGTTAAAATTTCACGTATCTGTCACTTTTGGAGTGGTATCACGGAGTCAGAGCAAATTGAACATTCATCCTGAGGGAATATAAATATCACATCAAAGAATCCGATCTCTTTTATTAAGAAAATGTACAATGCCAACTGACAAAGGCATCAATTCTCCCCTGATGGACTTGGCTCATGGATTTATGATTTAAAAATGAGCTTTTGAAACTCGGCAGTCTGGTGTGTCCCCTGAAACCGCATGCTGAGTTTTGACATGAGGAAGAAAATAAGAGTCAACCTGTTCTGCTCTGCTTTTACTATTTGCTTTCTTTCCCGTTGTTGCTTTCCCTATTCATTAAGTCCTCCATCTCATATGTTATCTGGCACTTATTCTCTGATGCTGCAACAAACGGACCTTGACGTAGGACTTTGATATGACAATATTCCACAGCTCATTGGCTGAGCTTAGAATCACCACTGACGGTGATCCAAGGTTAAATGTTCGGTCAGACTCTCCACCGTCACCTTGTCTTGTCCTTCAGTAGAATTAATTACACCATTGTGCCTCCATTTCTCCCAATAGACCGTTCCTATCCATCACCTGGATTATTCGCGTACACCAATCACATCACAATAAGATAGATCCATCGGTAAATTGGTGTGTCACATCACTCAGACATGATGGGGATCATCTTTGCCCTGCCAACATATAATTGTCCATTTCTTATCCACACAGACTCATGGTGACATGACTTTCCCGTCCAAAGTAGGTGACCAAGCCATAATTACTATCTTAAATTAATTTCAATAATCTTAAAATGATTATTTATTATACATATGTATTTTAAATGTTTTATTTATTGGTCATAGAGAACGGTGTGCAGAGTACTGGATTCAACCCCTAGTGGCAATCATCTGGAGGATAAAATGTTTGAATCTTCCGGTAAAATCAGCAAACAATTATATTTCCTTAATTTACTTTAAGTCCTGGCTGCAAATATTCAAACTTGTGTGTTTTTGGTCCATTGATTGCAGAAGAAACCAGCTTTAATTGTATATTATCACCTTTTAGCAGAATGTAGGATTTGTGGACTTGAGGTGTGGTCGCATATTGCAACCAACTGAATACCCTCCACTCACTCCTCTCTCTCCAAGACTGCAGGAATGTGAGCAGCCAAGTGCAAAACTGTGGGATTCGCCTTGCTCAGAAGCCATTCTTACCATAATAACACTGCTTTAAAGTTGATGGCAACCATGCTAGCAAATGGCCTATTTACACATCCAGCAGATATAGTGCAACCTCAGCATCTACAGTTTGTGAGTATATGATTAATGCAAGTTCCAATATTCAGTTTCCAGTATTAGCTGCTTCTGGTCTTCACCAACTTCTGAGGAAAATATCTGTCTCTTTAGCTGCTAAATGCTCAACTATGTTCACCAGCTATAGTTGATAACTGTGTCTGTCGTTTTGGTGCTGAGCCGGTTTTGCAGTGAAAGGTAACTAAACAGTAATATTTTAAACAATTTAAACAATTAGCTGAAAGATGCTAAAATGATCTGTAGACCTGAGGGTTTTAGAGTCTGGTGTTAATGCCCTGTTTGATTTATCGTTACGAGCGAGCCCTTTACAATAAACCTATGAAAACATACAAAACAGTATAGTTTGCTGGGGGTTTTCTGCATCCACCTGTCTAGCTGATTCCAGATGGCACCATATTACTGAAGGCTGCTTTTGAATGCGGGGACATTCAGTAATTGAAAGCTTGTACTGCTGACCTTGTGTGACCATTAGGGGCTGATAGTGGAGCCTACTTACAGGAAGTTATGTATGGCAAGAGGGAATCAATAAAGAAATACAGTGATTATATTGCTTTCTCCTCTAAGATCACCAGTGACATTATAGGCATCCTCTGATATTGAAGAACTGCAACTTGTTGTCCGTCGAACAGATATATCCAACATAAAATATGTCTTTTTAAACAGGTTAGCAAACACTGCTGTCACGGGAGGAGCACCTGATTCGTGTTTTATCATCTCAAATGAAATTATGCATGTGAGTTCTGGGACTTTGAACATGTTTGAACAATTTTACATTTTTGTCATGGAGTTGTGTTTACATCCATATCTGATGACATCTGGAGTGTGATGAGAAAAAGATCCTTTGTTTGTATGCTCAGATTTCTGTTCAGAGTATATTGGACAGGTGTTTCCAAGGAGCTCCTTATTGGCCACACTGTGCACACACACACTCGTAAGTCCCTGGTGGTTGTCTCTGGGCCTGGTGAATCTCACTTGGAGCAGACAGTAATGAGAAAAGGGATAACTGTGTTCCATCAACAGCTGAGCCCTGCAGCTACTGTCAGCATTAAATGCACACATATAGCCACTGGCCATTCAGTTGCTAAGGAAGTGTTGGTATCCAAGCAGGAGTTGGCAGGGAAACATCTCCAAAGTTGATTCAAGAGATTGGATGCCGCTGGAGTTGATTTCGAGCTGCATCCATATTTCATTTATGTATAGTAGCTCTCTAAAGGGAAAGAGGAAAATTACCTGGACATCTGTAAAAAGGCTGCAGCGTAAAGTGTAGCAGGTCCAAAATAAACTCTGGCAACGTCATTATCGGCTTGTGGACATGAAGGAAAAAAACGTTAGTGGTGGAATAGAGCATAGTAGACAGAGCTGTGGTTCTGAACGTCCCCAGCTCAAAGTGTATTAACAGGTTTCCATATTAATTTTGGTCAGCGGGTCTCCAGCCGGCCAGAGGTGGAAAAAATAGTGACCACCATGACAGCGTTGTTTCCACACCTGGTTACTGATCTCCAGTTAAAAGCTGTCAAAACCATCCAGGCCTCTGCAGATGTGCCACAGAAGTACACTGTAAAACATCAGACAGGAAAACCAAAAACTCCTCTTACTTGAGGTATTGTGACATAAAATGAGAACTTAAATGAATGTACAGCTGAACAACTGAGAGCACATTTAACTCATCTAATTAAGTGTCTAATGAGACATGATATGCATATTAGCAGACTTCCCAGTATTCGGAGACAAAAAAAAGTGATGTTTTACAATGCTGTAGATCAGATTTGTTAACTCAAGAATTGAGTGCCTCAAGGATCTACTTTTGGACCAGGTCTGTTTTTGTGGCTTATTCAATATGCTTTACTCTCTTAAAGTTTTAAGACATGCAATCACTTTTTTTCTAATAACTGTCTGTCCTGAGGTTATAGTTAGGTCTCTTTTGTGTTGTGTTTTATCTTGTTGTGTATTAGTTCTTGTGAGTGTATATTTTAAGCCCTTCTTAAAAATAAGATGCTACGTCGGGTTTTGTTGTGATATAATACATTTTACAGTTAGAGACTTTTCTTTCTTGTAATTTTATGATTGGGACTTGCTGTGTTTCTTTTAGTACATGTTGAATTATGTCATGGTTATTTCCTTTGATAATAATGAAACCCATGGTAACCTTGGCGATGGTATTCACTTCAGTCTCTAAACCCATGTACTTCTAAGGTAACAAACACTGTGGGAGAAACCTCAAATGTTGTCTTTATTCTGTAGCACTGGTACAATAGTTGGCTCCAACAGGAACAGCCAAAGCTCTAAGGAGTGAGAAATGAAGAACAGACCCATTTTGTATAGAGTATGTAATTGGAAAGCAAACATTGCTGTAATGTACGTCAGTGTGACAAAACAAATGTGGACTGAACTGAAACATGTTAAGCTTATTGCAGCTTATTAAGCTTTCTGAAATTGTACATTTCAAATCACTTAGCTGATTTGAAATGTTTTGTTCAGCACGGTAAAAAGATCCAGTCACAGACTTTGTAGTATATTCAGTTTCTGTTTAATACATTACCAAATGCACTTGATATCAGTAAGTGAACACATCGCTGTTCATACGACTGCGACATTCAGTACTGATTCTGACTGTCTTCAGTTCAGTAGTCATGTTCAGTATGTGGCTGTTTCAAGCTGTTACGTTCAGTCCAGTACAAAGGCCTGTAAAACCACTGTTTACAAAAGGGGGGGGGGGGTTTCAGGCAGTAAGCAGCAGGTCGCAACACCGCCAATGCAGCTCCCAGCTGCCTCTGATAGCTGCTGCTATCCACATCGTATAATCCTGTCACAGAGCTAAATAGAGTGGGTTGTAACTTAAAATAGAGAAAATGGCTAGCAATATATCATTATTAATATGGCAAGTTTTGCTAACTAATATCATGAACATTGTTACTGGCCCTGACCAGATTAACAAACTCACTAGTAGGCCTAAATTACTCCAAAACTATTTCTCTTCATTGATCTGTTTGTTCTTAGCTCTTGTTTTGTGGTGTTTTGGGTTGCAATGGACACACAGCAAGCTAGCTTGATGCTGTGTAAGTAATTCCCCAAGAAAATAGGCTTCTGGTTGTCCTTTTGACCAGCGTTGTTGAACCTCTCTGGGTATTCAGACACCAGCAGTATCACTCTTCTTTCACTTTCCGCCTCCTTCTATTTCGGTTAGCTCCAGAAGTTCATCTCGGTGAGGCAGAGCAAAATCTGTGCATGTTCACGTGGCAGCAACAACTTCACACTCACCGTGATCAAAACCTTTTCGCCTCTGCCACCTTCCCCTCATTAAAATGACTGTAGGCAGCACTGTGAAAGCCCCTTTACCGCCTTCTGCTATTGTGTTTACACTGTAAACAATGGAGGCGGCAGTTGAAACCACTCGCTGTCTGAAAGCACCTGTAGGTTGCAACAGAGTTGTTGAGCTTTTAGCCAGGAGGTTACTTTGTATAACTGCAGTTATTAACGGTGCTTTCATCCACCAGTGAGGGAGCTCCAGTGCTACTGATTCGTTCAGTACTGATTCACTAAAGCCAGTTCAGTTTGAAGATTTATTGTTAAAGACTCTGATCGCCTCTGTTCAGTTAAACAGCACGCAATATTTTACAGTGCACCAGGCCACAACACCTCAATCCATAAATCATAATTCATTTAAAAGAATCTTTTAAATCCCACATTTCCACCTTCCAAGCCTCCCAGACCAGAAAATGTGTCTCGGCTGGACCATCAACCACAGACCTCCATACTTGTGCTGAACACACAACCACAGTCCTCTGACAGAAGAAGTGGCTAAGACCTGTTTGAATTGAAACAAACAGTGATGTCTTGTCAAAACACACACTGAATGGAAAGTACACCTACAGCTACTGAGTGCATATGAGAAATAAATCTACAGAAGTTAAAAATGCATGTTTTCTCTGAGGTAAACGAAATCCCCGAATGAAACTCAGGAGGAGAGAAATTGTGTGTGACAGACAAATGGATCTTTCCCTCTCGGTGAATCAGATTTCTGGAGGAGGAGGGGAAGCAGTGGTGGCTCCCCTGGCCTACTTTCCTCCATTCACCAGTCAGTACATCGTCCTGGGAACACTGGAGGTACAATATATGGAGGGAGTTTAGCACGCTTGGCTTGTCACCGCAAGACAGCAAAGAAATGGCTGCACTCAGGGCGTTGGGAGGGATGAGGGGAGTCAGTCTGCACACTTACTGTACATAAAGAGGGAACAAGGGCAAAGAATGGTCCAGTCATTCCTCGTTTCCATCTTTACACTTTCCATTTCCTGTTGCTCCACAGCCTTGGTGCCTCCTGTGTGTGTTTTCAGACCCAGCAGATGTTTCTGTTGTGTGCATTCCTGAAAGAAGAGGTGTATAAAATAACAGATTGACATACATCTCTTCCCTTTACTTTCCCTCCCACTCTTCCTCCCTCACTGTCTCTCGTATCCTCAGGCTCCTGTCACTGACTGAGCTACAGCAGGTAGACATCCGTAATTATTAAGGTGGTGGAAAACCTCACACTAAAGTGCCTACAGGTGTTTTTTCATGCACACAGCAACAGAAAACAAGTCTAAATGTAAACCAGTATGGCGCAGTCTCGATACTGAAAGCGTTAAATATACTTCTAAAAGCTTTCTTATTTCAGATTAAGCATGTTAATACTCTGATTTTCTACTTTACGCCTCTTCCTACGGATTTGTCCAATTATTCATCTAAACAGTCGGAGCTTGTTGCTAGGTTACAGCCAGGTAACTCGCACCGTTACCAAAGGAGTTTGTTAAGATGAAGATGCTTCCAAATAAAGAAGATTCAGTACCCTCAAGCTTGAGAGTGTCATTTCTATTGTCACCTTCCTCTGCCCCTACTCCGCCAGCCTGGCAGTGTGACAGATGCAGACTGGCTCACTAAGCCAGATGGAGATGCATGAATTCGCAGAAGATTTTAATGTGAAAGCACACTGATTTTGAATGGTGTCTCAGAGAAATTCTTGGGGGGAAAAAATGTTTGCCACTTGCCTCACAAGGAAGAGTTCTGCTTAAATATCTACATTAAGGATAACTATTTTTGAAAAGGTTTGCCGTAAGACGAATACATTTTGAAGTTACATTCCGGAACACAGAATTATGACTCCGGCTATCAAATGGAAAATTAAAGACGGCAAAGCCTATTCAGCGGTAGCGTAACCAAATGTGTGTGTGGTTCCCCTACAGGGATTCCAGAAGATGAGCCTTGCCGTCGACACAATGTCTCACGGTTTGATCGCGGTCCCGGAGTGGAGGGGGCAAGAAGCCGTGAGACATGATGGCACGTTTCCCTTGGCGCTGGCTGATGCCCCCTGACAGATTGAGGCTGCAATGGTGTGTTCGACATCTTACATCTGTGTTTGTGTACGTCTGTGTGTGGGTTATATTACATTTATCAGAATAATGGCAGGCAAATCGCACAGTTGGGGACAAAACCTTCATGGCTTAGCTTGTTTGTTCAAGCAAATGAAATAGAAATTCTAAAATAAATGTATGATAAAAAGCAATCATCAGTGTTCTGTGACTGATCCTCCTACTGCTATTTCTGCTTTATCTTTGTGTTTAAGTTGTCAACTAACTTTTGAATGCTTTGGTGAATGTGAACACTTGATGTTCAACCACTGAGTCGGTTTCTAATGGCCACAATAAGTTTACATCTAAACAAACACAAGTTATCATTTTACGAGGGGTTATGTGGTGGAACTATTTCTTGCAGATTGTTAGCGATTAAAAACAGTGCCTTCAAGGATTGTCTTCAACGTGAGGTTACCAGGCAACAAGTGTAGACAAGTCCCTGCGTCTAGCCAATTATTTTTATGCTAAACTAAGCTTGTCACCTCCTGGCTCTATATGGTCATATTTGAATTGTCAACTATTTTGATAATCAGTTAATAATTTAAGTAAGTATAAGGCTTGAGCTGTGTGAAAATGTGCTGCTTTTCACCATTTTTTATTATTATAAATTAAACATATCATGGTTTTGGACTGCTGGTCGGACAAAAGAACATTTTATAGACTGGCTAAAATGAGTGGTATCAATCTTCTCATATATAGCTCAGCAAAAAGGCAAATACATGTATTTGTACCTATTATTTTACACAATGCTAGTCAGTGTCTATAGAAAAGAAGCTGCACAGAGTTTTTATGCCGTTTTAAACATGCACAACATAAACCACCTTCCAACAGGGGGAAGAGAACATTTTATTGTCGTGCAACAACCACAGAATGGTAAAAAAAACATCCTGTGTTTATAGCAGTTGAAAATTTACATAATAAAAAAAAACATTGGAAGACAAAACAATCCGGCACAAAATACAATATTAAATTACTCCTATGCTGTTGCCAGGGAAATTCCTTAAGACTATATCCCCTGTGTGCATCTGTGTGTGTGTGTGTGTGTGTGTGTGTGTGTGTGTGCACAACAATGAGGCCTACTTTGTGAGAGCTTGTGAAGCATGTCCACAGCCTGTTTAATGAGATAGCATGTGGTATGATGCTATGTGTGTGAAATTGAAACGTGGGCTGTGTAAATTCAATTGAATGGGTTTGTGTGCGATAAGAATGTGCATGTGAGGAAAGGCCTGTAAGCTAGCATAGTCCGCCTATCAGTGTGTGTGTGTGTGTGTGTGTGATTGTGTGTGTGTGTGTGTGTGTGTGTGTGTGTGTGTGTGTGTGTGTGTGTGTGTGTGTGATTGTGTGTGTGTGTGTGTGTGTGTGTGTGTGTGTGTGTGTGTGTGTGTGTGTTTGTGTGTGTGTGTGTGTGTGTGTGTGTGTGTGTTATGTGATTAACATGGAAACAAGACTACATTTTATTGCCTGCAGCATAGATGGAGGAGGACCAAGTAGACTATACACCAAATAATGCTTGAAAAAGAAGGGTTTCAAATTACTTTTGTACACGTAATGAACACAGCGGTCAATTCAAATTCCCCGTGGTTCAACATCTGCATGGTCTCATTGGAAACGTTTACTAAATCAGTCCCCACTTTTTTAAAATCCTGAGTCAATTTAAAATGTTTCATTGAATTCTTGCAAAGTAACTGAGGCCATCACTGACAGGTCAAAACCAGAGGCTGTAAACTGATTTTGCAGCTGTGTATTGACGGGTGTATAACGTCCCGGGGTGCCGCAGATCACTACATTTGTTGATCAATCACTGATTAGCTAAGAGAAAACAAATGATCTCTGAACTGAACTATGTCACAGCCTGAAGAGAGGACTTCTCCCCAACACCAGTGATCCATGTGAGTGCTCAAAGGGTGGGGGGAGGAGGCGGTTCAGTCAGTGATTCACCTCAGCTTTTCTTTACACTCTGAGCCCTCTGAAAATACCCAAGGAGCCAAAAAGAAAATACCTCACAGCTGTTCTCTCAGCAGCCATTCCTGTGATGCTTTTCTTATCCGGACGGAGGCCCTACGTCTCAACCGAGCTCCCGATGAGTCTTTGAATCCAACGTTTCTGCCTTGTTTTAAACTTTACTTTAAGCTGCTTGTTGTCATTCTTTCTTGACTTCAGAAATGCTCTTATAATTGCAGACTTCCTAAGGGCCAGTGAGAAAGGGATCAGGAGAAAACACAAGGAGACTGGGGGTTGTAAGTATCACGTATGCCACTGGGAATGTCAGTGTCGCGACCTTAGAGGAGAAGGCAAAAAGATCAGTCTCTGGAGCGCTTATCTTGCTCTCCATCTGTAGTAGATTTTGTGACACGAGGAGCACAGAGGGATAGAAAACACTTCAGCCCCCCACTCTCACCCCCCCCCCCCCCCCCCCCCCCCTCCCCTGGAAACAAAAGCACTCCTCTTGTTCTCCGGCTGTGAGAGAAGCACACAGCATGATTAATTAACAAGCAAACAAACAATAACTATCAGCTGCCTATCTGAGATTTGTCATTCATCTGTTGATGGAATTAAAAACTGTGTTGAGCTCAAGGCAGCAATATATATATTTGGTTACTTTATGCCCTATGATCCTCTCTGGAAGCAGTAAGTTGTTCTAACTTTTTAGGCTACTTTCCCCACAAGTGATGTCTCATCTGTATAAATAAGATGTTGACTTCCACCACGCCTCTGTGTGTGTAAAAGATCGTCACGATAAACACAATAACATGGGCGATTACTTTCTCAAACACTTCCAAAGAAAAGGCATTTCCCCACTGAGACTAAATACAAACGGTATAAGGAAAGATAAGAGCCACATGAAAAGAATATTTGAGTTCTGACTGAGATTGCTATCTGAGTCTAAATTCAAAGAAAAAGATTAAAGTCAAATGTCTGCTCAAAAAGTCTTTATTCTACAAGCAACAATTTGAACTCTAACACTAACAAATTCTGACTTTATTCTTTAAGGCTAACTCTGACATAATAATGAGAAATGTTTTACACCACTCCTGCATCCTGCATTAAAGGGAGCAATATGATGTATATAAACCAAACTGGTTCTACAGAGGGTATTTTGTGTTTTTATGTTACCTCAAGGCCACCGTAGTTCTCGGTGGAATAGGATGGGTGAGTGGAGGGGTATTCAGTTGGTTGCAATTTGAATCCTCCCCGCTAGATGCCACTACATCTTTCACACTGGTCCTTTATATCAATAGTTCTGTGAATACGTACAGTACACTAGCCTTCTCACCCAGACTAAGACTGGAAACAGCTAGTTTGGCTCTGCATCTACCAGCCTCTAAAGCTCCTTACATAACAAGTTATATCCTGTTTGTTTAATTAAAAAAAAAAAACATAAGGTTGTGTAGGCCTACTATTTTGTGTCCATGCAGATGCAGTAATTTACTGAAGTTTATGTTAGTTGCCTGGAAACCTGTCAGGTGAAGACAAGACTTGACAAGAGACAAGACAGGAAGTTAGGTTACTGCTCCAGGCAAAGAAATAATAAACGCATATAAACCTGTGTGAAACAGCAACTTGTTACACTTTAGGATGTAAGGTGATCATTTGAAATGTTCAGACCTGTTGGTAGACATGTTTGTTATTGTTGGATAGAGTTAGACTAACTGTTTCCTCCTGTCTTTATGTTGGATTAGCTTTATGTTAAGATAAACTAGCTGGCTGATAACGTATCTTCAAACCTTGCTAACTCAAGCATATTTTCCCAAAATGTTGTACTCCATTAATCTGAAAACCCATTCAATGTGGCTCTATGGTGAAGGAAACAAATCAAGGAGAACTTTTTGGACAAATTAAATTTAATTCAGAGGTATTACCGTATTACCGAGGTGGTACCGTTATTACCAAAGTGATTTTTTATTTAAAATGTATAACGTTCTTTTCTGCTGTACGAGTGTGTGTTTATTGTTTAAGATAAGATAAAATAAGATAATCCTTTATTAGTCCCGCAGCGAGGACATTTACAGGATTACATCAGCATAGCACTATAGTGCAAACAAGAGACATAGTAAAAACAAGATCAGAACAAGTATTATAAATAAATAAGTAATAAACAGTAAAGAATATTAGTAAACAAGTAAAAATCCACAATAACTAAAATATAACTATAACTACAAATATGGACAAGCACGTAGTACCACTCCAAAAAATAGCTTAGTAACAATAAAGTAAACCGGAGGCGTGTGTGTCGGAGGAGAGTCTCCGCCCTCCGCAGCAGAGCAGGCTGCTGGATGAGCCGCTCCGCTTTCAGCGACTTCACAAAACTGTTTGCATACCAATCTCCCCTCAACACTGCGTGCTTGTCCAAATTGGGATCGCAGATCTCGGAGCCGTGGATTGTATTAGTTGGACGGTGCTTGGGCACGTTTCGCCTCCGTGGACACTCCAGCTGATCGGCTTTTTGTGTGTGTTTTGTTTTAATACTTAACCTCCTGCAGTCCTAGGCTTTTAAAATCGGTAGTTTTAGTGACATTTTCGCAGGTAAACATCTAGTCACGGACAGAGGTTTCGGCACCGAGCTGCGCATTGAGGTAAGAAACGTGTTACAACTACAAGTTTCCAACTTAAATGGTGAAATGAAAATGATTAGCAGTTGAATCCGTCGCTTGTTTTCGTGACTGCCGTTTTGAACTGGCTCAGTATTTGCAACAGCGTGTCTAATGGGCGATGTTGTTTGATTTCTGCTTACTTTGTTGCTGCAAATTGTATTTTCTCTTCAGACGAGCTGCAGAAACCAAAAGAACATCTTGAAAGATAAATTAAATGAGGGAGAAATCTCACCCTAATAGTTTAAGTCGTTTATTAAGCTGTTAGTTCATTTAAACTTGAGTTAACTTCAGGACAGGTCTGTGTTCTATTTATTTTTGTCCTTCAGTTAATAAATAAGATTCATGCACAAACACTAAATCTCCTCAGGTGACTGTCTGTGCCCTGAATCAGTGTGTGAAATGGGGTAAATATGCAGTCTGCAGATAATAGTGGGTTAGTATGAGAAACCTGACATCGGGGGGGAATCCGGGGTGATGTGTGTCAGTCTCCAAGCTGGCATCCTTCCCACGGGGCTCCAGCCATAACCGAGGAGGAGGCTGTCTGCAGAGATGTATGGGGTCACCAGATGGATGTCTCTGACGGCGCTACCTTAGCTGTAGGGCAGGAGTTCACTGTCAGTTTGCATTAATCAGAGGGATACATCATCCAAAAACCACATCATCCCTGTCTCATCTCCACTGGAGCGAAAGTGACAAATTAACGAAGTCTGAAAGAGAAAAGTCAATACTTCTGAGGACACTGCTAACATTTTTTTTTTTTTTTTTTACAGTAGCACTGTACATGTTACTTTTAAGTGAATTCAGGGTGGTTTCGTCATTGGTGTGGTGAAAAGTTTGGAACAGCTAAAAAGTTTAAGTTCTACTCACACTGACAAGACTTAAACACTTGTCTATACAGTTACAGCTGGAAGTTAGGTTATAATCAGATTTTGCCCAAGGAGATTGGCTCCATGGGACCCATTAACGCGCACCACTTTCCAGGTGAGTGTGCTGGGCTGAATTTTCTTGCCTTGAGTTAAAGTCGCAACCATTCACTCCGGCTCTCTATCGCCCTGAGGCTGGTACAGTTAGTCAGGAAAGAGGAGCGAAGAATCAAATCCCGCACAACAGCTTGGACAGACAAATCAGCTCCTGTCCTGATTAATGAGCTGCGCTACGATACCGCTGCATCATGTCAAGATCTCTCTCTCTTTCTCTGTCTCGTCTTCTCTTTTTGTTCCACCCTACTTTTTCTTCCTCCCAAACCCTAGATGACTTAGGTGAGTTAACAATTTGTAGAGAGAAGCACACAAACTGAAAACAGAGGCGTGTTTGTTCACCATGTTGTGGGTGAACATTTGCCTTGTCAAAAAAAAGAAAAGAAAAGAAACAGCAGTATTGATGCTTTTGGAGCAGCTGCCAACACAGATGACTAAACTCAGCCTGAAGCCTTTTCTCTCCTCTGCTCGATTCACACAACTGTTGGGAAATAGTTTTGTTGGTCAGACACACAAGTGATGTCTACAGGATGAGTACAAATGCAAACAACAGGGTTTGTAAACCTACGGTGTAATTTATACAGGGAATAAAGGTTGGCAGCAACAATGCGGAGATGAACAATTAGGAGGGAGCGTGTTTGAGTGTATTCAAATCTCCTCCGAGCCAAGCTGGTATTTATTCCGCCTACAGACACAAAACACCTGATGTGAGACTTGCCACTGGTGATCAGTGCACTCATTTTAATAGTCCCTCTGATAATGTGTTGCTCTTAATTACACATTTGCAGTGCCAGTGATGAAATGTACAGCAAAAATAAATGAATAGGAGAGGAAGTTTGAGACAGAGACAATTTGTGTGTGTGGTGAGTTCACTGCTCCTCGGCCACCCAATCCTTAGCAGGAATAGAAATGTGTGAATTTCAGTGTATGGCAGCTCCTGCTGAGAGGCACTGGGTGACTGACTTGATGCCGCCTGGCCTGGCAGAGCACCGCTCATTAAAGGCTTGAAATTGATCAATCTGCGGTTCCACATGGTTGGGTGCCTCTGATTTCTCTCTCTCCTCTCCTTTCCCTCTCACACTTTCCCTCTTTCTCTCTTTCCTTAATAGCGGCTGATGTGCCTGCTGCCTTTTTGGCCGGTCATTTGATCACTGGCCCTGATTTCACATCCTTGATTCATCCTGCCTCACCACAACCTCCTACCATCTCCTCTATCTGTCTCCCTCTATCTCGTCTATTATTATTTCTTCCTCTTGTACCATCCTTTCTCATCAGCCCTGTCTTCCTTCCCACCTCATCCAGTCTGCGAAGCACGTCTGTATCTGTATCGATGGGTTCAGAGCAGCGAGGCGGAGGGAAAACGAGGCTGGGTCATCACTCTACACTCGCTTTCCCCTGTATCAGCCCCACTACGGCAGCAGCGGTCTGTAGAGAGCTCGGAACTAAATGGAGTATCTATTGGCTCAATGAGAAAATTGCTTTTTTCGATTGCTAGAGGACCCTTCATTTAATGTGTGTGATGCAGAGGCCTCGGCGAGTAATGGGTTCAGCATCTTTGTTGTCAGGAGACATGAGAAAATGAAATTTGCTTTTCAGCTGGCAGAAATAATTTACTCTAGGAAAGGTGTATTTTTCATCAGCTGTTTAAAAGCCATGAAGGTGTGTGTTATGATATGTCTGCACTGTGTTTCTTTTTTTTAGCGCTGAACCTGTGGTTTGATGTCATCTGCTGAAGGCAGTTTTAGCTAAAGGTCACTTCATATAAAGAGTACGGTCTGCTTTGATGCTTCCCAAAGCTGGATTTGTATTAGTTTGTTAAAGGGTTATGGTGTACCTTCAAAGCGTAGCATATGCTGACATGCACCTCCTCAAAAATACAACAAGTTGGGGCTTCAGGTTTTATGCTCGGCTGGTGTGGACAAGTAGGTTGTTTTGATAAAAGCAAAATGTAATGATGTTCATTAAAAGTGGACTTTGCGAATCACTCAATCATGAAGTACTTTTACGTTGTATGAGGTGACTTATACGTCCACTGAAGACAAAAACATCCGATGTCGAGAGATGAGGAGACTGACCTCTAATGAATACATGAAACAAACATAAATGCCATATATTTGCAAAGCCATAATGAAGCCATCATTTCTTTTGCCGAATATCTGGAAAATTTGATTTGTTTGAATTCAAACTTAACTTGTGATTTGTCAACTTGGGCTACTTATGTTTTCTGTTAGAAGTTTCTTATAACTCCATGACAACACATATTTAAATAAACCTTTTGCATCCTTGCATGCGATACAAAAGAAAACGCTATATAATCCAGTAACGTTCACACATTCATGCATTCCTTTGCTCCTTGCGTGTCTCCATATGAGCCAGGAATTAGTGAATGACCTAAGCGAGTTCACCGAGAGCAGGAAGTCGGGGGGGGGGGGGGGGGGGGGCTCTCTCTGCTGACACTTCCTTTTTATCAAGAGGAAGCAGGCCGGCTGTTTGTGCTCAACCCAAGAATTCTTTGTGCTTATCATGCGTTCGCCCTATTTCCCTCAATAATGGCTGTGCTGAGCAGGTAATGAGGTAAAACGTATGTATTTGACAAGCTGGGCTCGGCAGATAGCGGGCTCTCCACCGGGCTCACGGCTTGGTAGGCGCTTAGTTGAGGGTACACTCAGCTCCTTCTCGGGATGTTCAAATCTCATCTATCTCCAAATCCCCCCAGCCATCTTTTCCTCCACATAATGTTTTTCAGGACTAATAAACCGTGTCACTCAGGTGTCCATTAAAGGCTGCCGGTGAGAACCCGCTGGTCATTACACAGAGCGAGCACACTCAGTAAATCCCTGTGCTTTTGCCGGAGGGTTTCTTCATCACCTTGTGCTCTTTTCATCCCCCCAGATGTAGTCAAAGCTCAGAGAGGGGTTTAGGCTGGCCGGGGAGTCTGGCACTGATAGGTTTTTTGACACGGGCTAACTTGTGGGGAGATTACCTGCCTGCCTGGTTTTAGCACATCTCTGATCCAGTGAATGATGCTGATGTTTAAGCACACAGCTGCCTGAAATAACGTTGAACAAAAGTTTTGACAGAGCACCACACAGCGTTGTGCCTTATCTGTGGAGGTATTTGTTTTTTTGTTTGCGAGATGAACAAGCAGTTCTTTACTAAGTTCACACAATAGCGCTGGGTTGACTCACATTGTGTTTAGTGTTGGCACAATGGGCCGGAGGAAGCTGGGTGCTAATCAAGTAGCACCAGGGAGGAAGAGCTCATTTTATGGATGTGTGATTGTTTCCCACACTCACTGACTAACACTGGAGCTTTTCACTATAGAAGATATTTGCTGCCAATTTGACCATTTTGTAGATAAAGAACCCTTGTGAGACGTCGTGTTTAATTGGTTGGTTGCTGTTAAGGATCATCAGAGGCATCATTTATCAACATAAATGAAGGATTGTATATTGTCTGTGAAGCATTGCAGAAAAGATAATGTGTGGAGGATAAAGAAAATCACTGTTGGATTTTCTACATGCTACATGCTGTCAATTGACTCTATGTTTAGGCTGGAACATGCTGCACTTGTGTCACTCTGAGATGCTGTTGTCTTTTATACAGATTTAGGGTCCAATGTTAATATGTCCAATTCTGTTTCAGTATTCTGTTTCGAACATGCGTGTTGTTGAGATTTGAGGGTGTGATACTGAACATGTGCAACTCTCAATATAGATGAGAAAGAAGTGAGATGTGTCACTCATTAGCTACTTCCTTCATTGATTTCGGACTATGTTGGAAGTAGCTAACGAGTTTGCCACCTCACTTCTTTCTCTTCTCTGTTGAGAGTTGCACATGCTCGCCACCGATCAGGCCGGATGTACGGAGTAAGCTATACATAGTCCAGCATTTTAGGCTGCCCCGGAGGCATTTCTGACACTGGTATTGCAACAGCTGTAACATTTGCAGAAGTATTTGACATCAGTCTTCATTTTGGGCCACTGTTTCTGCTTCTCTTTGGCCATTTTTCTGGGGGAAGGCAATGCGAGCCGAGCTCGGTCCAGACCTGTTTTTTCAGCCTCTCCCTGTGACTCATTGGGCCTAATGGTTCTCCCGTCTCCTGACTCAGGCATTTTTTCTGATGAAATGGGACTCTCTCCCAGCTTCTGGTCTTTCTCTTTTTCTGTTGCCACAGCCGCAACTGTGTCTCAAGTCTCCGCTACTCCACCCCTCGCTCCTCTCTCTCTCCGTTTTCTACTCCCATGCTCTCCTCCTCGAGTGCTCCTGCTCTTTCCGTCCACGTTTCTGGAATAAGAGAATATAGCTTTACAAGAATGCCCTCATTAGTCATCTTGGGCTTTCTTAATGTGTTATTACGTATTCAGCTCTGCATCTTTAATGCCTCTGCCTAAAGGAGCCCCTGTAAATATTCTGTTTGTTTTTAATCACAGATGATGGGCTACACAGTATAATGTGATATGGTAATTGTTACTTGCAAATACAAACACACACTTGCTCTCACCACAAATTGATTTGGTAATCTAGAGTGCAGAAATGATTGTAGGGATGGACAGTAGGTTGATAATGATGACCCAGATAATTAGCCTATTATCATTTTAAACTAATTAAATGCATGTCGTGCGTTGGAGCTGGATGTTAGCTCATTAACTCACTTTCGCTTGATTGGAAGTTGTGATATAAAGAGACGGTGCGGTTACATCAGATTTATGGACCGTTACTTGGTACATAGTGACGTAGTCTTGTTTGCCGTCTCGGCTTTTCCAGCGTGGCTGAATTATAGAGTACCTTCTAAGAGATTTATTTTGAGCTTGATTTGGGTTTTCATCCCAGTCTGCTAATAACACTTTGCTGTTCCAGTCAGTGATAACCGTACAAACCTCAAATACACAAATGAACACGAAGCTCTCCCACACACACATCCCTGCAGCCTGAGTGCTGCTGGCAGAACTCAACTGGAAATGGGGTTGTTGCATATTTACTGTTCATGGATCTCATATCTGTTTGAATCTAGGTTAAATGTTTTTCATTGTACTCATAAACACAGCACAGCAGAAATTACTTTATTTCGACTTGGAAGTGAAGATTGTGAACCTCAGTAGATGTAACTGGGCTAATGTGATTCTTCTTCTTCCTTCTTGCAATCTGATAATGTGCATTGGTATTAAAATATCATGCCAATATGAGAGTAAGTACCTTTTTTTCCCCACTATAGCTGGCTGCTTTTTGCTGCCTTTTGAAGCCCACACACCTTGTCCACAGCGCTGCTCCCTGCAGCTCCGGTAGGATAACAGCAATGTTACTGTCCCTCCCACAGGGCGAGAGTCGCCACAGGTCTATCAGACATATGGACTCTTTGTCGGCCTCCGCAGCATCAGGGGGACGGATCAGTGTTTGATTTAAAAAATAAAAAAAATCCTCAGCAGGGGCCAACTTCTATCTGGGGAAACTTGGGGGAAGGGCGGCTAATGATGTCTCTCCTGCCAGGATCACAAGCCTCTGAGATAGACGTGTGTGTTTCATTTTAGCTTGTTAAAGAACAGGGACTGAAAATCTTTAGAGCTCATAAACTACTAGCAGTGTAGGCCATCTGTCTGTTTGTGTTTAGAGCCTCTACTTGTGGTTTGCTTTGCTTGAGCGATAATGTTATCTCACCTGTAGTTACGGCACATGAAGCCATTTTGTGAAAGGAGTTTGACACAGGTGTCAGGGTTAAGGGCTTTCTGCTAGTCTTTCTTCAGTGTCTTTCTATTTGTTTCCCACAAGCACAGCATTAGACCCCAAGTGGTTAAAAAAAGAAAGTGAAGCACAAAGAGGTGTTGAACTGTTACTGACAATGTAGGGTATCCTGTGAACATTAGCAGTTTGTGTGAAGATTGCAGTGATGGTTCTTGGACAACATCCCTGTAAGCTTTTTACGGTGATAAATTGACTTGTCTTGTCTACAGCCTCTGCATGTCTGACTGAATAATGGCCTTTGCCTTTTAACAGCAGATGAAATGTACACGCTGTAGACAGTTATTTTTACTCCTCAAAGGGGAAAACAATTAGACAGCAAAGGCCGAGCGCCTCACTGCCTCATGATTATTTGATGGTCCTTTATGAAATTTTTAGCCCATCGCCACTTTAAAAGTGCGCTCCTCAAGTCGCCATTCATGGGTCACTGCACTGAAACACGGTCTCTGTCCTTTGGGCAAACAGTCGGTCAATTCCAACTGATGTGTTACGGCCACAAGCAAACCACGCTACCATTACTGCAGCGTGTGCTGCATTTTATAAAAGCGGTGTCTCACAAGGAATTCTTAAGAAGATATGGTTTTCTAAGAAGAGAAAAGCAAACATAGATATGAGGTGGTATTTTCTTCGCTGTAAAATTTCTTTGCTAATAGTTATTAGGTTAAACACATGCACACCGTGAAGCATAATTCCTTTTTTCCCTAATCCTCACTTTGCTGCATCTTTTTTTCTTTGAAGCTTAGGGAAAAAGGAGAATCCACTGCATAGAAAAGCTAGCCACTGTTTAACCATTTGAACTATATGAAAGGAGTTTTATATTTTCATGAGAATGTACTTAGGTCCTTATTTTTCTGACGGTAGAATCAAGGGATCACCTTCACATGTGTTTGTCAGAGATAGCACAGGCACAGCAGGCGTCTCCGGTATGTGAAATTAAATTGGCTGCAGTGTTCATTGATTTAGGCGCTAAAAATAAACTATACAGGTGCTTCTGGGATTTTATTTTCAGTTGAACATCAGGTGATCTTGGATGGTTTCCCACTGATTTGTCACCTGTCCCACGTCAAGACGGACAGGTCAGCACTGAAGTCATCCAACCTCAGCTTGACCACCTGGGTGTGACGCTCTAAACTGTGAAGCGTTAAGGAAAAAACAGCACACTCAGGCATTTCTCCAAGAGTTTGCGCCCCGTAGGAACGGGCCCAGATCATTTTTCCCGATAACACTTGGCAGGAGTCGGATCCCATGTGAAATGCCTCAGCACCAATGTTGAAGCCAAAGTGATTTTGAGGGTGTCTCTGAAAACCCGTGGATGTGAAGAGGTTCTTTTGGCATTATATGTCAAGCCAGGCACTTATAAAGCGACCTTGTGGCTTTAATTGGACAGATGACAAAATAGGATTCAACACAGATAAAACAGCTTCTTTAATACTTAAATAAAATTTAGTCTCAGTCAATAACCAGACATGATCTCATGATCTCCTCTCATTATAATGATGCACAAAAGAAACAATGAAGGAGGATAAAGCCAATGTTTTGAGCAATTACCTAAACCACTTTTGCTTATCTCT
Organism: Cebidichthys violaceus; assembly: GCF_023349555.1. NCBI lineage: Eukaryota > Metazoa > Chordata > Actinopteri > Perciformes > Stichaeidae > Cebidichthys > Cebidichthys violaceus. Next base: position 7,501,523 of record NW_027176483.1, read on the forward strand.
GCAGGCAGTTTGGAATTGGACAAGAGGCTTTTTTTTTTTACGTAATAAGGAACAGATGTCCAACGTTTTCTTACTCACGTCTCTGAGAGAGCTTTCCATACATTTGCCACATCTAGAGCAGCCCCCATCTCACATGATAATCCAGTCTCTTCCGTGAGCTTTCATAACACCCCCTTCAAATATTCGGCCAGCTCTTCATGTGTATACATTTATTCTGTTGCTTTTGGCGCAAACCAAGGGTCTGTTGTGTTTCCAAGAAGCTTGAGACTTTGCAGACTGTTGGAGATCTTGCAAAGTTTAAAAAACAAAACCATTTAATATCTCTTACTGTAACTCCATAAACATATTATACCGACTGTCTTCTGTAAGCGTCTCCTGCTATGTTCATATCTTCACCATTTGGTGGCTGGTATCAAAGTCTCATGTGGTGAAAACTAATTAGTTGCATTTTTCTGTGCTCTGGAGGCTCAGATGTTGTTTGTTTGGACCATATGACAGAAATTCTGAAAAGCTTTTTGCCGACTTCTTTTAACAATCTGCAAGATTCAACTGTGGCAATTTGATGAACGCTGCTTTAGTTACAGCTTCAGGTGATTAGTACGACAGTCACACGGTGGCTTGGCTTCAGCTCACAGGACTTCTGCACGTGCGTCTCCTTGACAAGTGGAAGGAAGATAGCATTTTTTTTGCATTTTAAACTCAAGTCACTTGCAAATGTTTAAATAAGCAGAAGAGCAGTAATGTGCTTCACCATTACTACCCCAGCTGTGGTCACTCCTGTGATCCTGTTACAGCAATGGAGAGCACTAAATGGACTGTTTATTTAAAACTGTTAGACGCGGTGGGCTGATGGAGATATGCTACCCTGCTAACGCTGCAGTGCACGCTGCAGTGCATGCTTGGGTTACTCACAATTTCATCACTACACCCAATTAATACTCAAGACAACATCAGCAGCATCTGCTCGAGCAAGGCAGTTGTCATCAGTTCCCCAGAGTTGAGAAAATTGAAAGTACGCTCAGCAGTGGTGTTATTGCTATTCTCAACTTGTCATCTGCCTGTGCTCCATGAGCAGGTTCATTGAGAAGCTTCTGTTTTACAATTATGCCTGTTTTCATAGTTTTGTGTGTTTTCAGTTGTAAATCAAAACCCATCATTTTAGATAGGTTTGACCTCACCGTTTTGCCAGTGTTACTCTGACCGCATTCATCCCCACACAATTGTCTCAGATCCATCATGTTTTGTGGTGTAAACCTATTGACTTGTGTTTCTTCAGGGACCAAATCTTGGACCGCCTCCAAGCAGCTCAGTTTCCATCCTCTCCCCATCTTTCCTTTGTCTCCCATAAATCAATGTGATGTAATTGCATAAACTCCCTTTCCCACAGCTCAGGCCTGGAGGCAGAGTATTCTCAGAGAGAAAGTGTTTCAGTGGGGCCAGTTAACCTTAACCCACTGACTCCCACAACTGCAATGTCCCTGGCTTTTGAAAGTTTTATTTTAGCCTTTAAATAGAACTGTTTGCAGAGTTTATTTCATTGGTAATGTTTGATGTGTAATGAATTGTTTTTCCAAGCAGCAGAGCCGTAGACGTTAACTTTCTCACAGCTGGTACTGACTGTTTACATCTGGCTAATACACTCTAAGCTCAGCAGATTAAATCTCATTTCTCTGAGTGCTTTTTGTGTTGAGCCAAGCATGATTTCTCCTGACGTCTCCCCGCTTGTGGCTCCTTCAGCCTATCGAAGGAATTTTTCTTAAAGCACTCCTGCATTTTCACAAGATTGTACCATGGAAAATGTCCAACCCATTTTTTTCCACATTTCAGTCCCTCCTGGTTTCCTCTCGGGACTCACTCACAAGCAGGATATCTCCTCAAAGGATATCTTTCAACTCCTTGTCCCATGGAATGGAGCTTAGAGTGAACCCATGTAGACAGGAGTGTACCTTAAGGTTTCTGGAGTGGGCAGAAGTCTTACTCACTTCTACACAGTTCTTCTTTATCCTGGTTTCATTTTCCGCTGCTTCAGTAATCCTCCTGCCACTAGTCTCGCCCTGCTCTCCTGAAGAACAGGAGTGATAAAATAATTTTTTCTGCCCATCGTGCACAAACACATTTCGGGGTATTTGGCCATTAGTGACAGCATATTTCACAATGTGAGAAACAAAAAGCATGAGTCATTTTCACTGCTTGTTATGTGCCATCACCGCAACCACATACAAGCTGACATAGATGAAGGATATGGAGAGATTTAGGGCTTTTTGGCACATGTGCAGCTTTATGAGGAGGTCCCAGTGTGGAGCCCCTCTGGGCTGAGGAAACAATCCAGATGCAAAGCTTCTGGGGCTCGTAACCCAGTGGGGCACCTGCCCTGCTGCTCCTGTACAGCCCCCTGCAACATCCACAAAGATGCAGGCTATCATCTTTGTGTGTGCAGCAACGTTGTTATAAAGTGCTGTTTCATTCTGATTTTCTTTGCAGCTTGTATAATACAATACAATGTGTGTGTTGGCTTTTATTCTTGTGATGGCGCACTGCTTTGTGTGTTTAGTGGAGCACAATTCTTGCTAAGATCAAGTCAAACTATGTTTCCACTCAAAATGTCTGTTGCCTCAGTTACTCAAATACACCTGAATGTAAACTCTTTACAAATGCAATGTCAGGCATTACTGCAGTTTCAATTATATCACCAAGGTGAATACCTCTGAAACTGACATAATTTACAACGCATGACTTATTTTTTTCCCCCCAGGGAATTTATAGAAAGGAAAACCTGCTGGAGTACTTCATTTACATACATTAATTTATGCTTGTGTCTATAGGTGGTTTGGAAAACTAAAAGGGAATGCAAATGCTTTATTTTTGTTGGATAACTTATGCACTTGTTTCAATTGGTACATTACACGTACCTTCTTTATTTCTCAATAAATTGGGGCACAAGAAATAGATTTTAGTGTGCACATAATTGCCTCTTTAAGATCAAAACGACATTGATTTATACTGCCAACTAGTTAGATGTGAATTTGCAATCAGTAGGGACCACCTGATATAATATATTATCGATTCATAAGGTGCTGATTCCATATCTGCTGCAGTTCTATAAGTGTTGCAGTTTTGTAATTTGTTTAATATTTATAATCCTTAGTGATTTCTGCTTAATTTTTAAACACTGGACTGTAACAGTTGATTGCTACTTTCAGTGATATACTCTATAAGTAGGATTTCCCACAGGAAATGGTTTAGCAGAGGTGGTAAGCTACTCAACACATTTCATCTTGTATTCAATTTAGTTAATCATTAATTGATTACAAAATAGCTAGGTTCATTTAATATACAGTGCTTCTGCTCTTTGTCCCTGAAGGTTAATTCTTTATTTCTTAGGAGTGTAGTGATTTTCAGGATGTTAGCGATGGTGGTCCACTGTAAAAACACCACAGGAAACTCCAAAGTAGCGTGTCTTTAATATGTTTCTGGTGTTTGTTGTCCAGATTGAGAAACAGGTTGCTTCCTGTCGTTTCCTTTTGCTCTAACCTCAACCTGTTTTTTATAGAGAGACTTTGGCTGGATTACAGCAACAATGAACATTGCCACGACAAAGTTGTGAGATGCAAAATACCACCAGACGTTATAAACTGGGCAGCAATCCTGCCATCTTCCTCCATGTTTGTTTATACTTTTGTATTGTAATGTGAGACACATGTTTGTACTCATAAACAAAGAAGGTCAGTGTGTTGTTTCAGCTCAGGCTTTACAGTGTTGTTTCACCTTGTCCATGGTTGAAAACAATTATATGCCTCAAATAGGCCAAATAAGAAATATTTATTTTGGAATCAATCATTCACGGTTATCCGCTACTATTATCTGAATTTCATAATGGTTTGCCTCGCTTGGTGTGCTTATGATGATATGCTGTGAAAACCATCAGCGATTAGAACCGGACCCACTGGGCCCCAGATTTTGGGCTAAACCATTTCTTGGCCATACTATCTTTTATAGGAGTATACTGTATACTTTAATCCTAGTTGTGTCAAAGTTTGTTTTTCATTTGCTTTGTCTCGTGACGTACAGGCAATTACAGCCAAGTGGTCATGGAGCAAAATTCAAATTAACAAAAGAAAAACTATAAGAGGGAAGTTGTGCTTGTGGAGGAGTCCAAACTCAAATGCCCTCCCAATGGTTTTAATTATGAAAATAAGTTGCATCTGGTCCCACTAAGCAAATAATCTGTTTCCACTTGTTGTGTATCTTCTGCATTGGGATGTTTACCGCATTGTTTGTCAGCACACTAAACAGCTTCAAGAGTCTAAAGCAGGCAGAAGGATGAAGATGAGGGCATATTAAGGTCAGATATTCACAATTACAGGTAACGTTAGTATAGGGCAGTTCCCTCTGATAAGGACCTTGTGGTAATGATCATGGCTAAAGTGGTCTTTGCTACAGAATCTGAGTTCAACAAATATACAGAACCTACTGCTTTATGGTATTTTAGCAACATTTAAATGAGGCCTAGAAATGGTTACCAGATGTGTTTTTAACACATGTTCAAGTGGCTGGTTTGACTTAAAGGACAACAGTGGCCACATATTTCTACATTCAATGTCTTTTGGAAAGTATAACCATATGTTTCAGTACTTAATATAGCATGGATTCCAACTGGTTTTTAGTCTTTCAGGTGTAGCATCATACAAACACATCAAATATCCTTATCAATTATTGTGGTACAAGTGTTATTACTCAAATACTTTGGTAAACATACTTGTTGTCTATTTGTGTTTAGAGTGAGAATGTTTGGGATGGGGTTTACTGACAATATGTTGTTACTAGAGCTGAAATGATTAGATATTGTATAGACCAAATGATGATGACAAAATAATCTGCACATTAATTTATAATATAGACAATCATTTGTTTATACGAGTCCTATCTTTCTTTTATTCAAAGTATTTCATTGTCTTGTCTTTCTTCTAAACTGACTTGACTACAAATCGGGTGTGTTGTCTTTAGTGCACTCATAATGTTTTAGCTGAGGAAAACATCCCGAGGGAAGACTTCCTCTTTGTGCTGGCAGCTTGGTTCTTCATCCCAGCTCCTTTCTAAGTTTGAGGCTCTGTAAGCTGCGTGATTCTCAAGCTTTACTGGGCTTTAGAATTTAACTGGGATGGAAATGGTTATCGTGCGGCTGTTGTTCGTCAGCTCGTAGGGCCTGTGGGTGGGGGAGTCTTCGAACAAACTGACGAGAATTTAACAGCTCCAGCCCCCTCTGTGTACGTAGTAATGAACTCTTACCTTGGCTTGGAAGGCTGCTCTGCTGCTATCCTTGGTGTGTTTTTGTAACCCTCACTAAAAAAAGCCTTGCTCTTAATTGTATCCCACGGGGCCCTGAGCTCTCAGTATTCACAGCCTTTCCTGTCCCTCGTACTGATCCTCCCCTTCTTCCAACCTTAGCCCCATCATCCCAATTCGACAGGTCTCTCCTCTTTAATCGCTCGACTTCAAAGCACCGTTGTGTTACCCTCCAGGCCCCTGGCTCCTCAGAGACAGGGGGGCTAGCCTTTGGGGCCTGGGAAGTAGGGTGAAAGTGTGGTGGTGTACAAGGCGGCTTGTTAAGTTTGACAGGCGTGGGTTAAAGAAAATAACAACAAGTAGTTCTGTTGCTGTTCTTCATCGTGGTGTCGGTAGAGAGAAGTTGCTGTTGTGTAATTAAAGAAGCAGGTTGCAGATGTTTGAACGGATCTGGGAAAGACACTTCTCACCGTTCTTTGATGAGGGCATCTATATAGAGGCAAAAGATACGGGCAGGAGGAACCTGCTACAAAGAGTCCTGGCTAATGTTTGCTGCCGACTTACCAAAGAGGTAGACACAGTGTCAGCTTTCATTAGCATCAAAATAGCACCCTCTAAACGCGCCTCCAGGGGCTGAATTCTTATCAGGTTTCCATTTAGCACAGAAAACAATTAACTCTGAGAAAACCGATGACTGTGTAATGAGTTCAATCTGCATTTTTAGCTGGAAAAATTTATCGACTGCGAATGAGTGAATACACTGTAACCCGAGAGCACCTACTGTAGTGCGGAGAACTAAGGAAACAGTGGGTTATCTGTGGCCAGAGAGAAGAGAGTGAGTGATTAATTGAGCGATGCCCTCTGATCAGAGTGGGGATAGTTTCTCCATCGTGGTGGTTTATCTTTATCTCTGGACACACACTGTTGGATCAATAAATCCAGTTGAGGTGAGGTGATCATTTTGCCTCAGTATTGCCCTCATTAAAGCAGCCAGCCGTTCAGGAGATATATGGCTGCCGGCAATTACCCTCTTTCTCATTTCTTTGATATTATCCCATGATGTATACGGACTTGGACTTGGAGATCACCAGGGAGGGCTGACATCCATAACTGTAAATTTGTCCTTTTATTAAGTGTGTTTATAAAGGTTTGATTAAAGGCGTAAAAAGCCCCATAGGTCATCATCTCTAAATGTGCAGCTGCCTCTGCAGCTCAGAGGTTTGCTTTTATCAACACTGGTGAGAAATTGAGGTCAAAGCCAGCTGCGAGGTGTTGATGGAAGAATTGGCCCTTCCTCTCTCGTTTTCCTGCCCACTTCCTGTCCCCAGAGGAAATGTCGCTGATCAAACTGCCTGCTGTTCTACGGCCTCTTGACATTCAGTCAAGGTTGCCCAGCTGATTGGCAGGATGAGGAGACATGAAACATTGAAGATGAGTCATACTATATATGGTGCATATATTGTGAAGGCCACGGCAGGCCCGAAATGATCAAGTTTGTGCAACATGTCATCAGATCACGTTTGATAGCAAAAGTGTGTTTGGCTGCTGCAAACGGCTGCACTCTAAGACACAAAGAGTTGTACAAATGGAGACACACCAACAACAAAACCTTCCGCTGCCAACTGGGCGAGAGTAAATCATTTTATAAAGTACTTTCATGTCTGTTAATCAAATTCCATAAAGTAATTGTCATTTATTAGCTTAAATCGTATTAATAGGCTACTGCTTTTCTTAAAAACATTGTTTGATTATGGTGTATCATGTGATCAGAGCTAATACTGAGTGTGCTAGGATGTTATTGACACACAGATCCGAGACCCGTTGCATTAAAATGAGTCCCAACCCAAACTGATTAGACTGAGTATAATTTGGACCTGATCCAACAGTATATACTGAGGTCGGATACCATTTGAAAATCGAGGGAGCAAATAATTTGAAGCATACTGACTCTTTCATTCCTCTTATTCCTTTACTGCCACTTCAGTTTCCTCTGCTATCTCTACTGTGAAAGGCACTGTGGGGGATAACAGTACATACTGTATGTAGAGACACATCATTTATAATGTTTTATTGTCTTACACACTGGATAGATGTTGGTGATGCAATAATATTGTCAGAGCCTGAAATATCAGCAGAGGCTAATCAATTAGTGGCTGCCTTGATGTTTAAATTGCTCACAGTGCTCGTGAGCCTAAATGTCAATGACTAGTTGGCGAGAGCTATCTGTAAAAGGAAAGCCATTGAGCGGATGTAGATGAAACCTTTTCTCTAGTGTTGAGTCGTTCCCCGCTTTGTTGGACCCTCAGCAGCCTGGCCTTTCTGGTCTCCCTCGAGGGTTCGTCCTATTGTTGTGCTTTCTCAGCCGTCTGCGCTCGTCTCTCTTCTCACCCCCATAACCGATTCAATGAGGCTCTGCGATCCTATTGGTGCTCCACTTTCCAGTGAAAAGGGTTTCCATGGAAACCAAAAAATAATGCAGACCCTCACCACTGTTGCTCTTCGACAGCTAATAGCTCTCTAAACAGGGGTTCAGGAGAGACACCTCTGCAACAGGCTTCAGGGTAAAATTTGACCACTCTGCTGCTCAGTACCAGATTACAGGCATGATGATGTACATATCTGTTGCTGTAGTAATAGACTCAAACTAGATAGAAAGGGTTTGCAGTGTTTTATTGCCTCATGGTTATGTTTTCTAAGCCATATGGTGAATATTTTGTAAATGACTGGCTCCATCCTTTGGCTCCACATGCATGTGTTGCCACTGTGGAGCTGTTATTGATTCCCTCAGCTTGTGCTTTGTAGTGTCTGAATTCAAGGCTCTGTGATAAAGGAGTGTATCATTCCAGTGCATCTCACCGCTTCTCGGATTCGCCTGTTTCCTCACCCTGCCTTTGATTGCCTTTTCTAGATGCAATCCGAGCCCCTGTATTGTGTATGGGGGAGGGTGTGCTGCAGCCACTGTCAGTTTGGTTCAGCGTCCTGGTGAATCCGATGTCTGCTGGCAATATGGTGTGTCGGCGGGATGATGTGGCTCGCTCTTTCAGCCAGAACACTCCTGGGATATTCTCCATCCGCAGCCCCTGTCAGACTGAGAATACCCTGCCTGTATTTCACCATCTAATGGCAAGAGCTGCTTGCTGTTCATGTCTTCGTAGGCAGCTCTCGCCATATTTGATGCTGTAGTTGTCTGTGCCAGGGCTTTGAAACCGGCTCCAAAGTATTGTCAGTCAAAACCACACTGCTGACTATTTTTGCACATCGAGCCTGGAATACCAGCAGTTTAATTGGATCTCATTGCGATATCGTTATTTTCAGCTGGGAGACACTTGTGGCAAAGCACTTTAGAAACAGGAGAAAGTTTAAAGCATTTATGCTCATTAGACACAGTTGGCAGGAAACGTATTGTACATTGACAGTTTAAGCCAGCAAGTAAGAAATCTAGGTATTCTTCTTCTTTCAGTGAATAATGCATGAGTTCAGATGCTCATCAAGGTCACGTCAGAAGCTGTATGAGGAGACTGTGGTGAGTTGGGTCTTCTAATAAAGGGTAATTAACTAAGTAAGAAGATATACACATTTAAATACCCCAAGGAAGATATTCAAATTTTACCTGGCCAGAACACAGACTTGGACTGCTACTATACCTTCTTTTTTTTTTCTTCTTTCCTTGTTAATTTCGCCTTCCAGCTGAGTGAAACATTCACACATAAAACACTGATGCAGTCTTAAATTAGCCCGCTGCTGGGAGCGAGTGCTTCATACATAATAAATGCAAACTCTGTCATTTTAAGTGTCCTAGAATTTTATTTTCTGTGGGGGTTTTTGTTCAAGCTCACAGTCTTATTCTGCTTAAATGAATTGTGCATACCAAGACAAATGTGCCACTCTTCTGCCTCCTGGCCTCACTGTTTATTCATCTCATTAGTTCTGTCCTGACCTCTGCTTCTACCATTGTGCTTCTGTCCAACAGCCCATGAAAACAGGAGAGGAGAGAGAACCGAGAGAAGTCATCAGCTTCACCTGAACAAAGAAGAGGCAAAAGAGGATACTCATGGTATGGGACTGTTTTATCTATAAATAAAGCACACATGGTGTTAAAGAAAAGCCACAACTTGTATCTTCAGTGTGAAACATATTTCTGCCCTGAGTTTTCCCTCAGCATCTGTAATGTGGGAATGTTGCCAGGAATTATTTCTACCAATTCAACTCCAGCAGACGCATGTTAAATCAGTGAGAGAAACTGCAGAAAGAGCTTGCAGACAGGCTCTTTTCAGTAAGATGCTGACAGCACAGGCGCAAAGCCATTGTTGCCGTCAACAGGAGGCGCAGTGCAGCGAGAGCCGGTGTGTGAAGCTGGTCCTGCGAAGAGCCAGACAAGTGCTTTTGTCCTTTACCCACCACAGCAGGTCAACGCTGGTCTTTGTTAGACTCTGATTTGCATTGGCATTTGTAATATTAGTATTCCAGACACGGCTGAGCAGCAGACATGTATAGACTGCGAGGTTAAAGGGGAGTTTAGACCCAGACACATCAGCTGTAATCAGTCAGAGCGCATAACCATAAAAGCAGACAAATAAATGTGTGCTACATGTGCAAGTGACATGTAAGATTATAAACAGATTATTTTTTATTTTATAAGAACTGACATAAGGTGCTCACATTAACTTTTACCTCCATATAATTTGGTTTAGATCATCTGCCTAAACTTTGGGATTATTGGCTGCTTGTGTTTTTTTCCCCGTTGTACGAAGTTGTAGGTTCTAGATAATTTATTCTGGGACTGCAGTTAGTAACATTGCAACTCCATGGCAACTGAGCTCTGAAAGCTCAATGGAGTAGCAGCGGGGGACTGGACCTAGCAAAGGGTCAATTGAAATAAACCAAAATGATCCTTTTAATCTCAACCGATTGCTCCATAATCACACAGTCTCACATTCACAGAGCTACATTAATAACCACACACAACAAGGTGCCTCCGTTACAGCAAATAACAAGGCAAGATCAAAGAATCATGCATTTTCTGCCACACTGTTCATGCTCAGGCACAAACACACTTTTGGTTTATTTCTATGAAGTTGTTATTTGCAATGGGGCCTCCAATATATGTGGATATCTCTTTCATCTGCGGCACAAACATTCACACGCTTTATCCTTGGGGCTTGTGTTTTAATCTTTGCATTGCGCTCGAAACTCCAGCCTGTACCACAAATTAGGTTACACTGTTCCTTTTGCTGTTTTTTTTTTTTTTTTTTTCCTTTCGTTGAACTTTAGCTGACTATATGGAGGTTCTGATGTGTATGTGCTATACAGAGTCATCAGTAAGTGATGAAACAGCTTCTAGGCCTTCTACAAAGGGAAACTAGCTGTGTTCAAACCAACATATGGCCTTGCAACAGGGTGTGAGTGATCACTCATTACACAAATGGCTGGCCAAGCTGTCCCCCTGTCGTAAAGTGCTCGGCTCTGCTCCCCTTTGTTTTCTAACAGGAACTAGTGCTAAGTGGAGATGCCAAACACTGCTCTGCAGACAAAGGCCACTCTCACCACATTTCCGGGTTGCCGTGGAGACCAGTGTCCATATTGGAGGGCTGGAGAGATTCCAACATGTACTAAAAACAACCCCAACAGATTTCACAAAATTGTGTATTTGAGCCTCAAGAAAGCCACAATTATGATTATTAGTTTTGTGGTAGTGTTCATATTTCTGTTAATTGTCAGGATCTGGTGACGATCGAGCTCTTGGGTGTGTGAGTCATGTGTATTTTGTGCGTCTGCGCATGTTTACCCTCCTAAGTTTTCTTTTGTGTTTAGTCCCCTGAGGCTGAAAGCATCGTCTTTCCTTAAATCCCCCATTGTTTATTTCTGCCGAGGCCATCTGTGATGAAAACTCTTTTTAAATGGAGATTTGGCGAAGAAAACATCCTCAACTTGAACGGTATTCGCCATAAAACAAGAGAGAACATCACAAACATTTTAATTGTCTCTTGCCTGAGGGTCAAACACTGGTCAAAGTCGAGTTGGTGAGTTATTGATTGGATTTTTCAAACTTTTTGTCAAACTAATATTCAATCCACTTCACATGACCCAGACATAATGAGAGGATTTGGGCTAAGATTGTGGAAACTTGCACAAAATAAGACAACAACTTAAGTAGGATTGCTGGGAAATAATTCCCAAATTGTTGAGCATTTAGTTTTGAATTGAGTCATAAGTCATTTTTGTGGAAAGCCCCAATGGCATTGTGTCATCCTCCAAAGCGCCTCGTGGGAAAAGCCCGAGCTGAGTCCTACCAGGCGGTAGGGTGCAGGAGTGTTTATGTGTTCATTGTGTTCTGCTACCACATGCCCTCACTGCCAGACAACTAGCGGACTAAGAGCTGGAACTCCAGGGATCAATGCATCATTGACCATGTGCTTGGGCCTGGTATTGATCCAGCCCAATCCGGCCAGTTTGTATCTTCACTCAGCCAGATAGAGGTGCCGACACAATTAAGTGAGAATCTCTGCTTTGAAAGAGCGAGGATCACACACACACACACACACACACACACACACACACACACTAGTGTTCAATAGAAGCCCAAATCTGCTCATCTCAATCACATGTCCTCTGCTCGAGTTAACCAAGAAGCTATCAATGCCCTTCCCTCTTCCAATCTTTCTTATCTAAGGAGCTGCAGAATCGATTTCACTGTAGAAGTATGAGCAACTGTTCGTACTGACAGCTGGATGTGCACCCATTTGGGATGTCAAGAATTTGGCCTGTAGTGCTATAGACAACACATGGTCAGTAAGTTTCTGGCTGTGCATTTGTTCATTTTAGTTAATCAGCCTTTTGTTCAGGAATGCGTCAGCTGCCTGGTCAGAGGACTTCTGCCCTTGGGGGTTCACGCAATCTCATTTCTAAACTGAATGGGTCAGGAGAGCGCCACTCACAGGCTCAGATAAGAACTGCTTTAGAGTCACTGCACGTATTGCAACAATGGACTGAAGTGATAAATGGCTTTGCAAGGCAGAGCAAATTTATCAGAGACTGCCTACTTTTTTTTGTGGAGAACTAGCAATGCCCGTAATGTGCAGAAGCTGATAATATACTCCAATCGTATATTTATACTGTGAAAACTCATTAAGCTAAGCTTGCCTGAGGGTAGAGCATTTGTATGTCTTCACCTGTGCATTTAACCAACATGAGGACCTTTGCTACAAGCCTAGCAGTTTCTCCAACTTCCTAACCTGGCTGAGGTTCTACAGTGTGCTCTCTGTGTGAGCTGCACCCACACACACACTGTGTGCTCGGTTGCCTTTGAGCTACTTTTGTACACTTTCTCTCTGTGGTTGTTCACTGTTGTCTGCAAGCTACATGTCCTCTAAAGTAGCATAAAGTGCTATAGCTGCTTAGCATTCAGTACACTTCAAAGCTCCTCAGTGTGACAGCACAGCCCAGGGCTCATTCTCTTCTAATTGGGGGTTCATTAAGGGACATGGTGTGCCTCAGGGGAGCCCTGCTCACTGCCAGAGGAGCCTGTCTTTATTCGGATTTTGGGGTGTTTACTTGCTGCGGCTGATTTAGGGAGTCACAGAGAAATATGAAAATGGGTTTTTAATTGAGATAAAGGCTTATGTGGCATGTGTGTGGTCCCTCAGTGTCATTGTCAGAGGCTATTAGTGCTATCTGGAGAGAGCTTTAGAGTGGCATTCATCGATGGAAAAAACACACCTGCTCCAGCTGAGCTCAGGGAGCCAGGGGACGAAATGTACCATCCCCAGGGTTCAACTACAGGTGATCATTTAGAGGGTCAATGACATTTAAACGGGTCAAGCTCCAACCCTTATCGTCTCAACAGGGTTTCAGTATTAATGATAGTTTGTTATGCAGGCTCACACTCAACTGAACTGGCTGGTTATCAGGGATGGGTGGAGGGTGAGGACAGTTTGGCGAGCAGCAGACACAGTGTCCTTGTCTCGCTGATCCATTTGTCCGGGGCGGTGGCCAGTGAAGCAGGGGGATATGGACTCACTTCATTAATCGTGCCGAAAGTGTCAACTTCAAGGAGAACCACCCAAGGGTTTACTATTTATACATGCAGCACTCTAAATGCAGGTCTATGTCTTCGTTATCTTTTAACCACAGTCGGTTAACGCGACCATCATGGCTGACAGTGTGGACACTGGCCAAACATGCCTTTAGGTTTTCTGAGTTGAGCATGAAAACAGGCCTGTAGAAATGTGTCAGAATTCCTCATCTTCATACTGAGCAGAATGTAGGTCAGATGGGTTTGCCCTCATTACTGAGCTCTGGCTTCTGTCGGCACTGTGAAGCTGATTTAGGATCACTTCTCATTAATCCACTATCAAACTCAACCATGCCGGGCTCCACGGCCCAAGCTGGCTGTGGATCGGTCTTTGCCAAGAATGTACAATGGGATCTTAGTGCCGTGTGGCATTTCATGATGTCAGTAACAGGAGAAGGAGTTGGCATTTACTGGATACCTCAGGGCAAAGACCTGCCACTTAGATTGTCAGATTGAGGACATACCTACAGTATTTCCAGGGAACAAACACATTGTCTGCAAATATAGCAGTGCAGTATTCCATACTGCTGTGTGTGTGTGTTGTCTATTTATAATGGGTGTTTTGTTTTTGCTGGTCTATACAAACACAATGCAACACAACTCCTTATCTTGACACATTGTTGGTTTAGCAAAGTAGCACACCTGAGGAAGCTCTGCCTTTATCTGGTAGTAATTTGTTGATGTTGTTGTAAGGCTGCAGCTCCTGGGGTGTGAACCACGTTTCCCTTGTCTACATAATGTACTCTGCAGAATATTCAGAGGGACTTAGTGGTCTGATCACTACGGCTAGGCTGTGATCGATGAGGACCTGCAATCCCATGGGAGTCATGGGAAAGATCAGTTTGTTTACTCTGCACTTTCTCCAGGGTCTCCGTGGCAGTTTGATTTATACTATGCTGGTTTGCACCATAGGCTTGTTTTTCGGAGCCTCGCTAGGCCCGTACAGTCCACTTCATTTTTAAGCATGCAATGCATTTTAATGCATAAAAGAAAATTGGCTCCGGATCTGACAGCTGGTTTGACCCTTAGATGGGAGCGAAGAGTTAAAGGGTGAAGCTGGAAGAGAAATCAGACGTTTTGTTTGGGGAATGAGATGTGAGCTGAGCCCTGAGAGTTTTTCCATTCGACCCTTTCCTCCCCTTCTTCCCCCTCCTTGTTCCGCCTCTTCATCCCCTTCTCCAATAAATACCGTTTGCACTCTTCATAGGAGCCCAGAACTAACAGTGGAGGGCAGGAGGGATGAGAAAGGGCCTTTTCTGTCGCTTCTTTCTGTGAGACCGTAATTTATGCAAATCTCAATTAAGACCTCCTGTGCCCTCATTAGGCTTTTCAGTGGGGCTTAGGAAAGTGAGGGAGTGTGCGTGTGTGTGGGGGGGTAATTAAAACCCATCCCGGGCAATGAGGCTGTTGGTTGCTCTCAGAGTACCACTGGGAGGGTGATCAATACCTAAGCATATCATTATGATTTAGAGGAGGTGTTAAACCATAGCTCTAAATCAATTTCCCTTGGTCTGAGGAGGAAAAAAATAATAAGCCTTCAGGCTGGTGAGGGGAGGAAATGTTCTCATTCTAGCTCGCTCCCACAGCAGACAAAGACCGGCTTCACATCTTTAGTATTGTTCAATTTTTTTGTCAAGGCAACTTAAACAAGCCTACAATGAGACAAAAGCACATTGCAATTTGAAGCAGGAGGAAAAAACAAACCAGTGCAAGCACACCGCAATAAAAGAAAAACAGACTAGAAAAAGATATGGGTGATGACTTTCTGATTTGCACAATTGCCATACTTCTGTGTAGAATAATAATTTGCAGCAAGCAGTTGAGCAGTTATTGTTTAAGACAGTGGTTTGGGGAAATTATGGTTCATTTCACCTGAAAATGTGAATTTCCGAGTCGGAAGAGGTGCAAGGGTTCAGGCTGAATTGGAGCGACAGCAGATCCCCATCTAAGACGGCAGCACTCAAAGCTGGCGTCGATCATAACCCAAGCTTCACCATCGCCTCCGAGAAGCAGACAGATTACCCAGAGGAGCCATCTGACAGCACATAAGGCATTGGAAAAGATTACGAGATTGCATGTGACGGACATGCTGCAAAGTACAGACAAAAGAAGTGAAAAGAAGGCATGTTAACTTTTTTGTTTTCAATTAGAGGTGACAGTGTCTGGCTGCCTAGTTGTGTAAAGCTATTTACAATTCCTCAGAAGTTTCTTTTTAATCCGCTTGTTACTCCGCCTCAGTCCTAGCCTCAATCCTGGCTATCACTATGGGAGAGCAAATTAATAATCACAACTACAAAGCAAAGAGTGCCGGTTCGTTTCTGCCAAATAATTAATTTTCCTCCCTCACTGAGACTGCAATTATAACTACCCGCAGATTTTTTTTCTTCATCAGTTTTTGCAGAATATGTAGAGATGATTCCTTAGACAATTCCTATCCTCCCTGAGGGGGGAATCCTTTTAATTTCTAGCTTGGTAGGTTAAACAAATGCCTCAATGAAGGCTTTGTGGTGCATCATATATACAGTATATATATATATATATATATATATATATATATATATATATATATATATATATATATATATATATATATATACTGTATACCCCAATATATATATACAGTATATTGGGGTATACAGAGACACATGTTGTCTCCACATGCAGGAGAGGCGTTGTTCATTAGCCAGGAGTGCCTCCAGGACGGACCCTCATCAGGGAAAGTGTGTTGATGTCAAATAGAAGGTTGGCTGATGGGAGCACAGGGCTCCTGCCTCTCATTACATTAAGTAGAAGAGGCTTCATAGTAAAGGCTATACGTTGTTGGTTAATGCGCATGGAGCCCCAGTCAGGACTCATATCCTTAAAATGCTCTGAGACAGACGGATAGACAGCCCCTTGAGTCACACTGAACCCAGAGGCCCATCTGTCCAGAGATGGGAAGTGCTGATAGGGAATCAGGCCACCTGACCATGAAAGCGCATTTTAAAATTACATAAGTTGTCACGGTGTGTGGTGAGATGAGGTGTGTCAGGTTGGGTTGACATCGCAAAGCCCAAACTTGTAGTTACTTAGAGATTGCTGAGAGACTAGAGAGTGGTACCGTGCGCCTGAGGGGATAATACAAGGATTTTCAGCAGAAACTGGACCAAATGAAGTGACAGGCTGGTGCATGTGTGTGTGTGTGTGTGTGTGTGTGTGTGTGTGTGTGTGTGTGTGTGTGTGTGTGCGTGCGTGCGTGCGTGTGTGTGTGTTGTATGTTTGAGTGGCAGAACTCATTAGAAATGTGAGCAGGTTTTTGTAGAGTTTTATTTTCTTGGCACTTTCATCCGAATGCCTATCCAGAGAGCAGGATAACGGGAGTACTGTGAGCATTTGGCAGGATTCATTAAGTGGCACATTTTAATGTTTATGTTTCATGTTGTTTTCTTTCAGGGGCAGGGAGAGGCTTCAGCACGGGGGACAGCCATGGAGGGGGACTGTCTCAGCTGCATCAAGTACCTCATGTTTGTCTTCAATTTCCTCATCTTTGTAAGTATTTTTCATTTCTTTCTCAAAGACACTTAATCTTGCTATCTCCAAAGTCATTGTCAATCTAATGATTTCAGATGGGTTTCCGGCTGCCCCCTGCCCGACTGACTAATGGAGCCACATTTGCATTTCATTAGATGGAAGCAATCTTGATTCTATCAAATTCTTTTTTGATTAGATTTTAGTGTGCTGACACACATCTGAGGCACACTGTGCCATGAAGAGTTTGTGACTGGCACCTGAGTTTATCAGTCTTGATCAGACAATCAAGGGTAATCCTGTTAGTCTGAGCCTGTAAAGGGGGGAGGGTCTGAGTAAGAAGGTTTGTCTCTTTTCCTGCTTTATTAAGCGCAACCAAACCGTTTAGAGACTCTACTCAGACAGGGTTGTTCAAGGCCGGGGTAATAATGCAACCAGCAGAGCAAAGAATTAACTTGACTGTTAGAATCACTCAATAACGACCACTGTTTTTCACAGGCATCCCTTTGTTTCTTTCTATGGCCCTTTCACACTTGTGTAACACAACAGCATTTTTCAAGCCCAGTGAGCTTTCAAAATGGCTACATCCTCTCCTCATTCCATAACCTCTGCCTCTGACATGACGTGGTGCCCATTTGCAGAGGCCCAGGTCTCTCCCTGTGACAGGAAGAAGGGGATTGTGGTAGAAGTGTGTAAGGCTCAGATCTCTTCCACCCCCTACCTCAGTACCTTCTTTTCTTAATCACATGAGTCACCCCACGGTGGCTGCAGATAAGGGTTTAGTGAAAGGGAGGGTGGGAGAGGATGGAGGCTGCAGTGCTGTGCATTTCTTTAGCAGGTTGGGGGGTTAGTTGAAGCAGGGTAGATATCTCCACCCACCCCCCACCAAGGTATTATGACTCTTTAGATATCCAGCTTTTTAATCTGCCCTCAACCCAACCCAAAAAAAATAAACTTATTTTCCATTATGTGACATCTTGTTGAATGTTTTGTGTGCCAATGGGGATACCAATTATCCTCAGAGTTCCCATTAGTTTTCAAAATGCAGCCAATTTCTGTTTTGTCTAACTAGTGTCTTCTCTCCTTTTCCTCCATCAGCTGGGAGGCTCTTTCCTCCTGGGAGTGGGCGTGTGGGTACTGGTGGACCCCACAGGGTTCAGGGAAATTGTAGCGGCCAACCCCCTGCTATTCACTGGTGTCTACATCATCCTGGGCATGGGAGGCATGCTCTTCCTTCTGGGCTTCCTTGGCTGCTGTGGAGCCATCCGCGAAAACAAGTGTCTGCTCCTCTTTGTGAGTCGACTGACAAATTTGAAATGTAGTTCTGTTACTGATCTTGTTTGTGTGCATATGTGTTGATTATTCTGTCTGTCAGTTTTTGGACTGTCATGCTTGAAACAGAAAACCAAAAGAGCAAAATACCCTTCTGTAAGCCTTCGTGCCTCGAGCCTCATGCATAGTTAATGCTGAGTGAAGCGGGCACAGCCAGAATGTGATTTTTACTGAGTGACGTGCACTTTTTCTGCCACTCATCCACCTTGTCCTACTCT
This sequence comes from Cebidichthys violaceus, assembly GCF_023349555.1. Classification (NCBI taxonomy): domain Eukaryota; kingdom Metazoa; phylum Chordata; class Actinopteri; order Perciformes; family Stichaeidae; genus Cebidichthys; species Cebidichthys violaceus. The sequence continues at coordinate 7,519,934 of NW_027176483.1, forward strand.
CTCTCACTCTCTCTTTTTTTCTGTTGTCTTATTGCAGTTCTTCATGCTCATCCTGCTCATCTTCTTAGCAGAGCTGGCTGCTGCCATCCTGGCCTTCATCTTCCGGGAGCATGTAAGTTGCCTCCATATTACCTCCATCGACGAAGTTCCTAAATAAAACAATACCTAGCCCTTATGTCCGGTGATCTTCTCTGATGTGTAAAAAAAAAACGGATAATCCAAAGGCTGACACTAACCTGTGCTCTCGTCGGCTATTTTTTTATTCAGCTGACCAGAGAGTACTTCACCAAGGAGCTGAAGAGACATTATCAGGGCTACAACAACACTGACGTCTTCACCTCCACATGGAATGCCATCATGACTACAGTAAGGCCACAGCACACATGGAAAAGAGCTCACATACTGTAGCTTTTACCAACTCATTGCTTTCACCAACAGTCTGTGGAAACGAGAAGGCCTGGCGTCAGGGGGATATATTTTATAGATAAAATCCTAGACATTTAGGTCAATGTTCATGCTGGATTGGTGCACGCATACAGTGGGCCACAGGCCAGTGCACAAATAGGCACTCAGGAATAAGGGCTTCTTCTCTTATTCTCTCCTCTCCTGCCACCAGTTTGACTGCTGTGGGGTGAACAGCCCAGAGGATTTTAAGGACAGCCTGTTCAGGATGATCAACCAAAATCATATGGTGCCAGAAGCCTGCTGCCAGCGTGCCAGTCAGACCGGAGAGTTGGCCTATATCAACCAGGAGCAGTGCTTATTAGGCAATATGATGTTCCGCAATAACAAGGTAACTTCTGACATCTACCACAACACTTTCTCTCTCTCTTGCCCGCTCTCTTTCTCCCTCCGTCCAAACCACCTCCAGGTTTAATTAGAGCAGGAGACAGTTGAGGGGTGACATCCAAGCACTCGTGACTCCTCCTCCATGGCTGATTAGTGCTTTTGGGTGTCATGGGAGGCCATCTTACTGTGTTATAGTGTGGAGACACCAGTGTATGTCTACATCTGAGCATGTGTGTATGTGTGCATACATTGGTAAATTGGAATTTCTGTGGAGCATACATGTGTGCAAAAGAAGAGAATAATAAGTGCATGAATATGTGAAAATGAGGTGTGCTTCCCAGTTACACACATGCACACCCACATCCCTGCTTCCATGTGTGTAAAGAAAGCCTTTGAGTGAAATGTAATTACAGTGAAAGCTGATAGGAAGAGGTTTTTACCACTCTTTCCACCTGCTGTTTTTCAAACCACTAGAACAATGCGAGATGTCCACAATGTGCGTCTCTTTTCCTGTTCATTCACACAAAGAGCCCTCATTAAAAGGCAGTGAGGCTGGAGGCCCTGCTTCCCACTCATTCAACCAAGCCTTTGTTCAGAGCGCCACTCGATTAAAGCTGTGATGTTACTTTAATTATCTCTGTAATTCTGCAAGTTTATAGCCCATTGATTGGCTGCTGAGCATCATGTCTTTGTGTGTCCTCAGGGCTGTTACTCTGCAGTAGTTGACTACTTTGAACTGTACATCTATGTGGCTGGAGCGCTGGCCATTGTGGTGCTGACCATTGAGGTATGAAGGTTTTTCATTTTGGTGAAATCATCACATATGCAGCATTTTCTTTGTCTCTCCTGTGATGTGAATATTCATTTCAGGAATGGGGAATTCTGCATCAAGCTGAGGATATTTGCCTGAGTGTGTGTAGCGTAGTTTTATCTGCAAGGTCTGTGTATGGCAAGATCTCCATCTAGTGGCGGGACTCGGTGCTACAGGAACATAGATCAGACTTTACAACCGGTTACACCCACGTCTATGTACTGAGTTCAGCTCAGCACAACAGTTCAGATCACATCCACAATTCACTAATTAAATCAAAACACTTCATGCACATCTCACTGAACTCTGACAACATTTGTTTCTCAAAAAGAAAACTGTGTCACTCAATACAATGGCCTAAAAACTACAGTAACAACAAATAGCATTGCAACACATATCACTTTTCTTTTTAAAGTAGCTTTTATTTCGTTATTTTTTAATATGCATAAACCAAGATTTAGTATTATAATACAATGAATAACATCTCTTGGCTGCATTGATTGTGGTGCCTTCAGTATGTGTTACAGAACCTAATGAGCTGTGATGCAGTGCGCTTCAAAAGGCTTTATTTTACGAAACCAAGGTCATTCCAGTGATGCAATACAAAACAGTACATAATATATGTTAACTATGCATATGTGATGGAGAGCAACACACATAGATACAATATTGTACAACCCAAATAGTTTTTTATTTTATTTATTGTCAATGTAGATGTTGCAGTCTGATTTACAGTAGTTGATTAATGGACTGTAGCTGTGCTCAGTGCATTCAGTGAGAGTGGGAGTAATACACTGCTGTTCTAGGTGCACATGCACGTCATCATTTTATAAAAACAACTATGTCTTTTTTCTGTGTGCTAATCATTTATTTTTTCTTCTTTTCCTCAGCTCTTTGCCATGGTCTTTGCGATGTGCCTCTTCAGGGGAATCCAATAGAGCTGCTCCAGTGAACTTCTTTTTTTTTTTTTTTAAAGAAAAAAGGAAATTCAGGAGAAAAGAACAAAATGGACACTTGTAAATTTGTTGATCTCTTTTTCTATTGGCTAATTGGTAGAAAAAACTCTCAAACTCTTGTACTTCACAGCTGGACTTTTGAGGTACTGGGTGGCAAAAAAACAAACAAATGCGTGCACACACACACACACACACACACATAAACCATAGAGAACGTGGGAGATCAGAAACAAAACTGATGTAAAAAGATTTGTGTGTAAAGTGGAAACAGTAATTTTTTGGACCAGGTCTAGCACAGACTGGGTGTAAAGTGGACCAGGTGAAGCCTGAGCATGAGGACCAGGTGAAGCCTGAACAGAAGGCACTGCACTGACTTTTGGATGAAGAATATTTATATTAAGTGACGTTGGCTTAACTGTAAAGAAAAAATGTGTTTTATGTACACTTTGGCTGTTACCTTTTACCAGCTCATAATGTATACTGTAACACTCCCTCCCTCCATATGCCTTTTTTTTTACAGCCACTCTTCTTTAATGCTGTATTATATAAGCTCTGTATGTGTGTAAGTGTGTGTGTGTGTGTGTGTGTGTGTGTGTGTGTGTGTGTGTGTGTGTGTGTGTGTGTGTGTGTGTGTGTATGTGTATGTATGTGTGTACATACTGGATGCTCCTTTTGAATGTGTATAAACTAGTTTGTGAGCATGTGAGCTTGAGGCTCTTCATGACCCCTCCCAAGCTTGAAAGCCAACTTCCTGATTCTTTTTCTATTTGTATGGTGATGTTTATTGCAGTAGTGGTTATAATGTGGTTTTAGGTGGTGAAATGTATGTGTATGCATTTGTATTAGATTCTTGAAAAGTCAATGACATAAATGGCATTCTAAATGACCGTCCTTGTGTTTTGTTTTGTTCTTAAAGTGGTTGCACAATTCCAGGTCATATCAAAAATATAATTAAATTTATGTGTAGTGTTGCGCAAATAATCACAATGCATCCTAGCGTAATGGAAACACATACAGCACATAAGGGTTTTTGCAGGAATTAATGTTTTTCCAGCCTGATCAATTAACAACAACAAGCCATGTTCATTTTGTGAAAACATTTTTAAATCAATATTCTAGTTAAAGTGCGAAAGCAGTATATTTTTCTGAAAAGACATTTTTCCGCTGCAGCCTTGTGGCATTGGTCATTGGTCTTTTTTATTAACCAATCATTAATCTCTGCTGCACCTTTTGAAGTATTGAAACACAAAAGATGGATGTTTCATTTATTTACACATAATGAAATGCAGTTAGGGCCCACATATGGCTCTTGGTGTTATTGTGATAATGAACTAAATTTTACCTCAAATGCATTAGCGTATTGATTTTTCTTTTCCTCCAAGACGAATCCATGATTAATGTTCACAACATACCGATAAGATAAGGTACATCCTGTGTGGATCTGCCAGAGCGTAATATGATGTATTAACAGTTTGCAAAGTTCAGATGGACGTCACAGATTGTTGGTTGAACAAACCTGTGTAGTTCTTGAATATTTTATGTTACACTAATAGTGTAAATTCTCTCTAAACTATATGGAGCTCCAGCTTTGTTCACTTTAGCAAAGACATCTGTGCCTTCTGAAAGAATTGAACAGTCAAAGACATTATGACCAGTGAGGATAACACTAGGGAGGAAAGGTAAATATAGGTCCCTGCGGTCTGAGTTGGTCTGTAACAACTTATCCCTCTCATCAGTTGTTTTTAAATTTGTCAGCAGGTGTGACTGATTGCTTCAATGCTCTTGGCTCAGAAATGGCAAATTTGCTTGCAATTAAGTCTTCTTTGTTTGTGCAGCGGAAAATGCAAAACTAATTTTGGCTTAACTCCACTGAGCAGTCTTACTAAATGTGCAATCAGCACAGGTAAACAAATCCAAATAATAATTCAAAGGGATGGTTTGAGTGTTTTAAAGTGGGATTGTATGAAGTACTTAGGATATCCGTAGTCAGTGTATTACAGTACACTGCGGTCGGCCCCAATTTTTGAGAGGAAAACAGGAGTACCAGCATGGGAGCAAAGCAATGTACTGCTGTGGACGGGTGTGTGCTATTTTAGCCAGTTTAAGTTCAATTCCCTGTCAGAGTTATTCTAAATATAGAATAGGCAACACTTAACCTTTCTTTTAGGGTGCTAAAATATATTTTCTGCCAACAAACACAGCAGTAGCTTACGTTGCTTTGCTCACATGTCACTACTCCTGTCTGCTTCTCCAAACTGGGGGCATGCTGACCACCGTCTACTGTTCCAAATCACATACTTTTTGTTTTTACTCTTGGTACACATTGCTTCTGCCCTTATAGATAATGTAATGTTGCATGCAGTATGCATTCGATTGGAACATATACTACTTCATAACACTGCACCTTGATATGACCCTCTTGCTCATATGCATATATCTGCTGCACAAAGGATTTGGGAGAGAATAGCACACTGCGAAATGCAACCAGATGCAGTAGAACATCCTGGTATTTTTGTATTGTACCATTCGCCTGCTATGGTACTATGGTAGTACTGGAAGGTGATTATGCATAAGTGCCTCATACGACGTCCCACTTCAAAACATCCAAACTATCCCTTTAATGCTGAAGGATCTTTGGCCACTAGGGGGCAGAAAAACATTAAAACAAGATGGACGCTCTACAATCTTCACCTGACCACCGACAAAAGGTGTTTGACTAACATGTTAACTTGTCAACGTTACTTATATTCACATTCATTGGACACGGAGCAACATAAATATTCGTTTGGAGTCATGTTTCTGGCCCCCTGATGCTTGTGAGTACAATGTTCAGTCTACACTAGCTCTGTTTTGGTTTATCTGTGTTAGCTCTCTAACGTTAGGCCCAGAGTCAGTCATTAAACAAAACAAATAAGTTAAAAGAGTAAACAAAAAAACTCCATAGAGTTCCCAGAGTCGAGATTTCATACAAAGCAATACACATTTGATGAATAACCAGTGCTGGCTACTTGTTTATCTTGACTTAAAGTATTAAAAACTCACAGCAACTCCAGTCAGACATGATTACATAACTCTTACCTGCTCTTTGGGGGCAGATAAAAAGACATCAGACAATAGATGCCTGAAGTCACAAATTCATCTTTTCAATTGTGGTGATTTTCTGTTAATTTTATGAGGATTACTGCTTGTAAATGATATATTTTTGGGTTCAGGAAAAAACACAAAATTTGAAGATGACAATATTGGATCTGCAAAATTGTGATGGGTATATTTCCCCGGTTTCTGACATTCATTTTGTAGACATTTTGTTGAGTGAATCATTCATTATACACAGATTTTTCAATAATGAAATCAATTATTGTCCTATTGCGGGCCTGATGTTTGGATTGTGAGGTGTGTATGAAGTATTTCATTATCTATGGTCTATGCAGCCATATGGACTTCTTTAATGTGCCACATCACATCCGCTGGCCTGTGGACGCTGACGGCATCAGGACATCATTTCTTTGGCACTTCAGGTGAAATCATGAGTTGAAGACTGCTGCATGCTCTCAGCACTAAGGTTTAAAGCTAAGCCTCCCCAGCTCTCTTTTCACGTTGGAGAAACAGCTCTACAGTTTAGGGTGAATAAAGAATGTAACAGTGAAAGGGTGAGAGCAAAGTGGGGGGTGGACATATCTGGACTGAGGTTCCCCAGTCAAGCCAAACAGGTGTAACTCTTTCCTTTCTGCCCTCCATCGTTTGTCCTGGCTGGTCTCAGGCAGAGATTTTTTTCCATGTTTTTCCTCACCTCCCTCACACTGTTCTGTTTGAGCTTGCTGTCACTCATCTCTTCGTAGGTGTTCTTTCCATCTTGTTTTTTATTTAGCTCTCTCTGTGGTCGGTTTCTCAACGGCACACATTGTGTCTGGCTTAGATCCAACAAATAGTCAGATAGTCCAACAGTTGCAAAACACTGCTAAATCCTTGGCTATCGTCTGAATATGACTTGTTTGCTTTGCATTCTGGGTAAATTGGGAATCTTTTCAAACCAAAAAAACCTCAGAGCGAGCTCAAGCTACCCAGCACTGTTGGTGAGTGAAGGAATAGCAGATGTTTTTGTGTTTTTGCCAGCAGGTGACTGGTTGTACAGAAACCCTGCTGTTATTTCTGGTAAATCTTTGCACTAGACTTTTTAGCCTTATAAATTATTCATCTTTATTTCTTTTTTTTTTTAAACCGTCACAGTTATATTAGACTATTCTAAGAGCAACCATATATAACTTTATAGATTACACCAATATATTTGTGTGAAACCTGACTGGGGTAGATACAGCTTTATCTATTTATTGTCATCTTAGTTATTTTGTTTCCACTTTGTTTGTACATATCAATGAACTAAAGAACCTAAACGTGTTGTTTGGTCTGACCCAGTGAAAGAGTGTAACTGAAAACATGGTGGACTAACATCTCTTCAACTTTCTCCTGCAACAAACCCAGATGAGGTATAGTAATATGATTTTCATTTAAGACCAGACTAAAATAATGTATATCCAGCAGATATATGGGCATGACTGTGAAACACAGTGATATTCTGTTTTTAAAATGCAGAGACTTGTCAATAATGTACACTTATTATATTGTGTTTCTCTAAGATTGTATTTATGTTTGTTGTTATATCCTGTTTTTAAAAAATGGACACAAATTAAAAATAATAGTGAAGATAGAAAATGTATTTCTACTAACTACACGCCTGAACATGTGATTACAATCACATGTAACAGGCTTATTAAGAAACCTTTAGACTATTGGGAATGTATGACTACTTGTTAAGCTTAAGGTGAACCGAACAACGGCCAGCTGACTTCTTTTAGTTTCCCTGCCTCATTACAATATACTGGAGCTCATTACAGTCACCTCAAATAAAAAGAGAAATCTGCAGCTCTGTTTCCTGTGCCATGTACGCCGAGGGCCATCAATAACGGTCACAAAACAGTAACCAGTGGTGTTAAAGGAATCAGAACCAAACTGAATCATTCATTCATAAACGTATACAGCATCCCTTTAAAACTATTCAAAAACTTGTATTGTTGTCTTATCTCTGGCTCTTATTTATTAACATTCACTTTTAGATTATATCTATTATCTGCTCACTGAGAATACAAAATTAATGAATTCAGCCCAGTTTGCATCTTTTAGTGTTCAGTAGCCAACACTGAATGTAATTATTAATTCACCACATGAGGGCAGTAGCATTCCTACCGTTACTCCTCCATCCACAGCTTGTAAATGTATATTTTAGCATCAACAAGAAGGGACCCTTGTATAGGGACTGTTTATACATGAGGAGAAAGTTATTTGTCATTATTTTATATATAGGTAGTTTTTAGGTAATGATATGAACAGTATGGGTGTTCTTTTAATATTTGAAAATAAAGACATTCATAATTTTCTCATTTTCATAGGTTAAAAATATTATTCAACACACTCTGAATGCATACGCTCCATGTTGTCCTTTCACTGACTTTGTAAACATAAGCTCCAATTTAAAGAGGGCTGAGATTTTTTCATCCTACAAACTCAAAGTGTTGACTGAAGCAAATCTGACATGACTAAAAGGCCGGACCCTCAAATTCAAACAGTGTGTCTTTGGTGTTTTAGGCACATTTTGTGTTTGACCTGCTGATCAGAAAGTAAGCACCAGTAGCAGTCGATGTGTCAGAGTACCATTTGAAGTGTCTGCACTGGTTCAGGTCAGGATCTCACTGAGTATTTAACAGCTGCTAAGTGTTACTGGTGGTCAGCTCGAGTAGCTCCTGATCCTGGTGGTTTACTCTCCCCAACACGCTCTCCACATCACATACAAGTGATATTAACACAAGCCAGAGGTGTGCAACCCTCCTGGTGGCATCACAGCAGACGTATACTGTAACGCTGTTCTGTAATACACCTGTTCAGCATCAGGGATGATGATGCTTGAATCAAATTTTAGACACATGAAATCAAACGGAAAGTAGTTGAATTTTCAAAATCTGGCGAATATCAACCTGTGTTGACATTCTGAGGATTTTCTTCTGTTTGATACGCAGTCATTCTAAAGAAGAATACCAAAATAAAGGATTTATTTTGTTCTGAATTTGTTTATATGAACTGACAGTTTGTGGTAAAACGTCTCTCAGCGCGTCTTTTATTTTGTAAACATTTTCCATCTTAATTGTGGCCGCCAGAACATCCTTGCAAAGGCTTTTCGATCATCTCTATAGTAACAAATCTTAGCGGAAGAGCATAAACTGATCATATAATCAACAACGCTCCTCTGCTGTCATTTTGTTACCGGTTACAGGGGTAGAATTTGTAGTCTACTGCTGTTAGAGGAACTTGCGTAAAAGCCCTTAAAATAATCTAGATTTTTTTTATTTTTTATTTTGGGTCACTGCGGAGGATTGAAGTTGTAGTATTTACCTCTTTGCTCGAGTATAGCATTGCACCACTACGTCTCTTCTTTCCTCATAAAAATTCCAACAAGGAAAAAGGGAGACGAGTGAGAGAGGGACAGGGCTGAGGGGCTCCGTGTTCAGTTTGTTTTAGCCCCCTGTTTGGAGAGGAGACTTTCATTGCTTGATGATTTATGAGTGGTTAGACTCCCAGGGGAATTAAAGAGTTCTTTTTCCTGCATGTAATAACCGAACCCTCTAACATAAAACTTACGTTTCTCCTTTGTGTTGTGTTTATCCAGTGTGAAAGGTGTTAGGTCCGGTGGGGAGTTGAAAGGCCCGAAGAAGCCCCTGAGGACCCTTCAACACAAACCATACTGGGGGCAGAGGATTCACATCTGCTGCGATGTGCCTGCAAAACCCATTGTGGAAATGTGAGAATTTAAAAAAAATACACAGACAAGCAAATAACACTGCGTCCCGCAGTAACAGCCTTGCTATTGTGGTGAATAACAACTGATTTGTCCCACAGCCACTGAGTCGCACAGAACCAGTGGCATTAGGCTCAACAGGGTAGTCTTTGTGACGCACGGTATGGTGCCCATGACCCAGCATGAAACAGGAAGTGAGCCGGGAAGGCCAGGAAATGAGTCTGTAGGGATGGGTCTTGGGCCGTTTCTCAGGCCGAGCACCACTACTGTCTTGAGAGATCTCTTGTGCTCTGTGACTCACTTGTGGAGCATGTGTTTTCAGTCCACAGGACTTGGATTTAGATGATGACTACAAATAGATGGCCCAAGCTGTCCCATGTGAGAAGACCACAAAGTGCTCTATGGTTACAAAGGAGAAGAGTAATGTTTTGTGGCCAGCCGTCAGTGATAGTGACTGTATGAGGCCACTTCATTTTTCCTCATTAGTTATCTCTGTTTTTCCACTTTCTCTGTCCCCCCCTGTGTTTCTGTGTTACAAAGTTTCCTCACAGTTGGAGGCTAATGCAGCGCTTAGCTCCTCATTGCACGCCAGCTTTTCTCACCCTGTGGCCTTCGCCGTCGAGCCGTCATCTCTGCCTGTCAATCAGGTCCAGAGTGACCCCGTTTGCACATGAGTCTGCGAGAGGTCAACTGTTGTGTATGTTTGACCCTTGAGCTCTGCAGCAGGAGGGCTTCTTGAGCAAATGCACCGAACAAGGCTGGACTTGAGTGCACAATAAATCAGAATGATGCCTCACCGCCCCCATATTCACAAGATTCATAATTGGAAGCATATTGCAGAGTGGAGAGACAAAATGCTGCTTTGGAGCAAAGAGGTTGAGGGGGTTAGGAACACAGCCTGATAACAAACCTGAAGAGTGTTAGGAGGAAATCAGTGGACAGACTGCCGATTTCAGTGTTTTGATTTAAATTTTTAAAGCGCTGCACACTGGCAGAGAAAAAAACTAGAGGAATCAACAGGGTGAGTCATTTCATTGCTACAGCATGCCAGCTGACAGTTGAAGCATGTTTTATCAGTCACATTATTTATGTTCTACTATATGCGTCTTGTAAATACAAAAAGAAAACTGCTTTTATAAACTTAACCAATCTCGTCTTATAAGCAGTGCTTCTGCAAATACGCGCTTTTATATTTGCCTGTTACTTTTAACTGTGCTGCTGCTCTATAACAATACACGGGTGCTGGTTTAACCCAGTGGTTAGATCCACGCCGCTCACCTCAGCCTTCCCAAACCTCCACCCATGTGTCGGTACCACTTTAAATCCTTTCCCTCTCTGTTTATGTTAGCATGTCAAAAAGCCACAGTAGACATTTCGACACTAATAAACTGGAGTTTTATTAGTAGGAGTCAATGAATGATGTGAGGCTGTCTCCATGGTTACAGACCACGGTGATGCCTGTCAGGCAGCTGGCAGGGCAGAGGCTGTTCGGTGGCGAGCTGATGGGGAGAATGAAGACCAACCGCAGTTTAACAAAGCAAGCTAATACCCTCTCAAACGTGGGTAGATGCACGCTCTGATAGACTCACTTGAGGCTCACTGAGTTTTGATTCTAGTCTTGCACAGTGTCGGCTAATTGCAGCAGCACTTATTGGTTGTATTTTACGACAAGAGTTCAAACCTCTTGTTGCACCACAGACAGTTTTTTCATATTGTTGTAACAAATACGCCTGAGACCAAATAGAAAAGAAAACATTGTGGTTACTTGCTAAATGAAGAAATAAATGCAGATAAGATGTCTCAGCAACTCTCGCACAGCGGCCTCCCAAAGATTGTGTCTGCTGCTGAATACTGTGAGGTGGTTATGATGGACTGGTTTCCTTGTGTACCTGTTTCGTTCAAAGTCAGTATATTTCTGCTGAGGTCGTGAAAGAGAATGATGAGCAAATGCAGCACAGGCTCACTGTGCCAAGTTTGAGGTAATTACCTAAAAAATATAACAGCTCATGAATACTAGCTTTTTTCCATTCCTCACAGTTTGGTAGTAAATATACCTGAGGTCCGGTACTGGTCTGTGGCCCAGAGGTTTAAAAACCTCTGTTTTAAACATTATGTTCTAGCCACCTGAATGTTAAGTGAAGAAGGAGAGGACCACTAAGTCTTCATACTTCAGTAAAAGTCATTTTGATCAGGTATGACCACTATATTTGCAAATTTACCGCACTGCAGATGTGCTCTGCAGTATGAGCATCAAAAGAGATGAAACTGATCTCGTTGGGTGATAAGTTGATAGGACGGGCTGGCCTGGAGCCAGAGACCCCATTAGAAGGAGCTCAGGGAAGTAAGGTATCCATGCTCCTCTCTCAGTAAACCTCCACTCTGATCTTAAGTCCTCCCCCTACACTTAACTCCTACTGCAGCCACAATGACCTGTCAGATCCTGTGATGCACAGACATGGTGACATGGAAACACATATTTAGGGTTCACTTTATTTGTCATTCCAAGTTGCATCCTAAAATGTTCATACAATGTCCCAGCGAGTATAGCTTATACATTTCATACCATCCTGTCTCTTGCTCATGCTGTTTGCTTCTTTACTGGGTTGGCAGATCTTGCTTAAAACAGATGTTACTACTTTTAGACCAGTTGTATCGTGAGGCTGTTTCCCATTGGTTTCTTATGTGTGTCAAAAGCTTAGCTAAATGTGAGCTGTTTACTGGCATTCTCAGCTTGTAATGAGGGACGTTTTACTGGACACAGTGATGTATGGTGTTCCTTCCTCATCAGCCGCCTGCTCCTCTCTACAGTGTTGTGTTCCTGTGCTGAGGGGCTGTAGTGCTGACTTATGGCCACAGCAAGAGACTGCTCAGCCTTTTATGTCCCTTAGGACAGCATCAATATATCAAGCTTCTGCTGGCTCTCTTGATTTACGTCACATGAAGTTATTGAGTGAGGGAGACTTTGGTTTCATAGTAGCAAACATGGCCTGTGCGAATTTACACGTATAAGTCTGTTAAAAGACATTTTTTTTACTGGTCAGTGTGCTTGTCATTTTCCTTTGGCTCCAGTCCTCGGCAGTTCATAGGAGTCCCTTCATTGGTCCAAAAGTAAGTGGAGAAATTTGATTTACAGTGGGAGCTTTATTACAGCTTTATTTTCAAGTGGGGTCATTTAACAGTGTAAACCAAAGTGTCGGCTCTAAAATATGACCTATACGATTTTTTTTTTTTTTTGCAGAAAGCTGATATAAGCGCTGATTTACAACCTTGGCTTTGCTAACGATGGCTCTTAATGAGCAGCTCAAGGATCCACTTGTTTATTGAGCAGGCTGATTGACAGGCCGACCAATGGACAAATAAAGGAGTTAATGTGGAATTGGATCTGTCCCCTCTTATGCTGCCATATCAGCAGGGCACTAATGTAGTGGTGAACTTTGAAGTGCCCTAATGGTCTTCATGGTCCCTTAACCATGCAGGCTTCTATTAAGGGTGTCAGTGGAGCCTGGCTGGAGCAGCGTGACCCATTAGATTTAATGAGTGCTGTTCAGGGCACAGTGGGCTGCTCTTCTTCCTTTCTGCTAGTGTTTATTTATCTCATCTACAGACAGAAGGGGAGTGTAGAGGCAGAGGGAATGTCTCTATAACTTGCGGTCCATTTTGTCGTTTGGGTCTCTGATTGTATCAATCCTGTGATGACCACTGAACTCAGTCTGCGTCAGTTAGATGCTCTCACTGGGCTCATGAGTGGTGTCTAAGCCTGTTAATCTGTCAGTGTATTATCATAGGTTAATAAAGGATAAGTCTGGTGATATTCTGTTGTTTAAAACTTAATTTGTCCGAACAAGTATTGTGTCTAGCTAAAGTACGTCTCATTCCTCTGTGCGATAGACCTACATTGTTGTCCAAAAACTATTAAAAGCATATCAATACTTCACACAGCTTAAATGTTCTGTATGATGAACACAGGAAGTGTAAATACTCACCAGAGCCTCAACTCAACATCTGAAAATAGTTCCTAACAAATGTACAATTTACTCCTGGTCGAGTAACAAAGAACTAATTTCCAGCCGTTTAAGGAAATTATTTAGCCTTTTTTTTTTTTTTAATGAAAGTTGGGAAGTCAGATAGTACGAGAGATGGACTTACACATAGATGGTTTTGGTCTTTTCATGGGATTTGTTGACAATAACAAACATCTTTGAAAGAGCGCGGTAAAACTTTTTAAGGTTTCATGTTTTTAAGAGTTCATGTCAGTTATGAATTCTTGAAGAAAACTTTGTCTTTCTCACATTAATGAATGAAGAATCAAAAAACAGAGAAAAGTCTTGATGAATTGTTGTAAATGTGGGCTGTGTTTGACAACAGCAAAACAATATCAAACCATCCGCTTACAAACTCACACAACTCATGCAGTACATTCCAAGTCTCATTTATCCAGTCGTATGCTCACTACTTCCTAAACGCATGCATCTTTGCTAAAACCATCCTTTTTGAAACACTTCCGCATTCACAGTCTCACACTTCCATGCGAGTCTGGATGAGTTTAAAGTGTTTTGAAAGTAAGGTTTTACCGAAAGATGCATGTGATTGGGAAGCACTGAGATAAATGGATAAGTGAGACTTGAATAATACTACTCAAGTTGTGCGAGAGTTTGTAGACCGATGTTTTGCTATAGTTTTGCTGTTGTTAAATGCGTCCTCCAACAACCTCAATTCATCATGACTTTTTTCAGTTTTGTGAATATTTGTTTTTCTTTCACGCCTCAACGGTGAAAAAGTTTCCTTCAAGGATTCAAAGCAACACAGTATGAGTAATTTATATAAAAATAATCATTTTGTGGGGGAAGTAGTCTTTTTAATGTATTGTTAACATTATTATAAGCATCTTGAAGGACATGAAAGAGGAAAATGTTATTGCATGATGAGTATTTAATTTGACATGTACAAGCCTCCACTGAAGCAGCTTCTCTTCTATTCATTCCATTTCCATTGCAGTCCTATTGATGATCTCCAGCTCCTCGACTGGAGCTGGAGGCTTTACCGGGTGACAGCAGTCTTCTTTTGAGTTTTCCCATTCTCGTGCGATCAGAGTGCTCCAGTTAAACTCTTGCACAACTGTGGAAAAGACAGCTATTGTTGCTGGGAGCGAGCAGAAATGGGAGAGCTCCAACATTCTTCGTAGGGTAAAGACCACAGCGATGGCAAGATGTGAATTGGCAAGGGTTATCTTTTTCTGGTTTCCTGGCCGTGCCTTCCCTTTGTCTTACATAAGAGTTGTCCAAAGTTGTTGTACCTTCAGTGGATAATATTCAGCACAAAGTTTGAAATAAAGGGTGGATTGATTGCAGACATAGTTTTTGTTGTGTAGGAAAGATGTTTTGAAGTGATTAGAAATGTTTTTTTCTGAGGACTGTTTTGTTGCATGATTGAGCTCGTATTGCAAAAACAAAGAACATCTGTGTGAAACGATGTTGCATACTGTATTGCATGACAGCTTTCTCTCGCTCGGCCAAAACTACACTGTTAGCCAAAGACCACCTGGAGATATTTAAGGCCCATTCAAACTATTAGCCTTAACTTTGGGTCTAATGGCTTGGCCAGAGCATCCCATCTGGAAGCTGCTGATGCGAGAAAAAGAATGAGATCACATATCATCCACCTTGAACCACACACACACACACACACACACACACACACACACACACACACACACACGCAAACACAATCATCTTGAGTCAGTGTTACATTAATTATGAATTATTTAATTATGTTTAGCGATGCATGTTATTGTGATATTCATATCAGCATGTGAATATCTGTGTACATACACTGGTCTTACTTTGCTGGCAAGTGGTTTGAAACTTGTTCTCTTTTTCTCTTATGCGTAATTCCCACTACACATCTTAAGCCCTGATTTTGCACTTAGCAACAGTATTTGGAGCTCTGCGAATAATATTCATGGTCTGTCATGTAGTGATTACAAGACAAGTTCTGTAGCGTGAACAGTACAGCAATCTGACAACTTTGAAAGTCTTCCAGTGTGAACTCTGCTTAAAGCATCATATTCATGACAAATTAATCAACAATCAAAGCTACAGCTTAAAGGAAGTCTTGGAATAGTTTGACATTTTGGGAAGTTATTCACATTTTTGTCAAAAGTTAGATGAGAAGAGTAATAGCACTATTATATCTGTCTGTTAAATGTGAAGCTTAAACTGGCAACCAGTTAGCTTAGCTTAGCATAAAGAGACTGGAAATGAGGGGAGACGGATAGCCAGGCTCCGTCCACAGGTAACGAGGTCACCACCTACCAGCTCCTCTAAAACTCACTAATTAACACGTTATATCTTGTTTGTCTTGTAAAATCAAAAACTGAATTGTAAAAATAGCATGGTGTGCTCTAACTTTTGTTAATGTTCCTAAAATGTTGAACTATTGCTTTAAGGTATACGAATGTACTCCATATTTACTATATAGTGCACATTTACCCCCCAACATTTTATTTGAGTTGTGTGACACTACACCGATCAGTGATGACACAAAAACACAATGATTCATAAGTGTAATAAATAAATTAAAAACTTGAGACATTAGTGTGATCTGTAGGACGTCACCAGGAGAAACTGAGAAAGTAGTTTTCAGGGCTTGTAAAGAAGTAACTTAACTTGCAGAAAAAACAATCTGAACTCATTCAACCGTTGGAGATTCATTTATTTCAAAATCACATCAAAATCATCATCAACAAAAACAGCAAGTTACTTCTGTACAAACAAATGTCAGGCACCTTAAACAGATGTCAGTGATGCTGTTCATGGTGCTAAATATGGACGGGTTTAGGAGACAGTTCTCGACTGTTGGGACACAAAACCACATGCCTCTGGCTTTAGCAAAGAGACCACTGTCCTAGTGGAAGTCAAAAATAATAATTAAAACAAACTTCTCCAACACTGTAAGTGCAATAACTTATTGCAATAACACATTATATAAAGTCACAATCAGAAGTAGAAATACTTGATTAATAGATAAAAGCTGCTTAAAGCCATAAGAAAATTAGAAAGCAATTTAATCCTCTGTAAAAGTCCAGAGCAACTCTTCAGAATGACACAAAACATAATTTTAACATTTCTAGGCAATGTTACTGTAATACTTCAATGGAGGTCCATTATTTGTCAAATAAGCAAAACAAATGTACAAGCAAAAGAACAATATAATTTATATTGTTCACATTCACACAATACGACATTATAACTATGGATTTCAATTGCTTCATTTCAGTAGTATCAACATGGACGGAGCTGCAGCGGAGTGGAGCTAGAGGGAAGACCAGCGAGAAGACAAACTCAACTCGACAAAGTAGGAATTCAGTCACGCATGTAGTCGTGCAATAAGTTATTTTGACCACATCTTGTTTTTATCTTTTGACAATAATGTTTTTGGATTTTTAGTCCTCACACAGTCTATATTAATTTAAAATGTCTCTCCTTTATTGAATAGTAATAGCTCCATTTTAGAGGCCTTTGTCTTCTCATTTGATGATATTTGTTTACCTACTGACAATAAAACCTCTGTGTAGAATATAATAACGGCATGAACACTTGTGTCAAAGTAATCATCATGTTGTCACCTCATTTACTCGCTGTTGACAGGAAAACAACAATCTATTTTGTCACTGGATGATATTAGGACAGGTTTTTTCCTTCCTATGAAAAAGAAAAGCTCTTCATTTGTTTCTACAATTTAACAGAGGAATTGTAAAACTTCAATGATGGATTAACAGAAAATCAATCAACAACTGTATTCATAATCATTTTGAATAATTTTCCAAGCACAAATGGCAAATATTCTATCGTTCCAGCCTTTAGTAAACTGATGATTTGATAGTAAACTGAATATTTTGGGGTTTGGGCTAAACAAACTAAACAAATCTTTTGAAGATTTTTTTTCTGCCATTTTATAGACCAAGCAATTAATTGACCAATCGAGAAAATCAATCAGAACTGCATTTCTACTCTCAAGCAGGAGGCTGAGATTGGCACTCATATGTTACAATGACTAATCAGCTACGAGGAGCAGAAACAGACTCTTCTGCCATCATCCTCACCGGGGAAAGAAAACGGATATGTAGCCCAGCGGGCGTCATAGAGAAATCAGCCAAAAGTCTAATGAAGCCTGTCTCTAGCCTCAGCCTGCAGCCCAGCTCTAGTGACAAGCTTATTCCGACGGGGTAACACACAGAGACGCTCCTGCAATCACTGGACATATTCACCACATTCCTGCAGCCCAGCTCTAAAGTCATCACATTACCTAAACATTACAGAATGCTCTTCGGGACGATTGGGGCCACTGATTTGGCCGGCAGTTTCTGGCATGTGGCGGATTGTGTGAGCGAGCTACAAATCCAAGCAAGAGTCACCTTTGCTGAGCCCACGTCTGACGGTGAATTGATTGTTACAGCGTGTGGAACTTTGTGTGCGCTGTGATGTACTACGGTGTTCGCGGGGCAGGACGGCTCACTTTAATGCTAATTAAGTGTGTCTATTCCTGTTGTTGCTGATTGAAGCTGGCGTGGCTAGTTGGTGTTGAAGGTGGCTGCTGTGCGTTGCCAGGCCTTGTCTGCCAGTGGAGACGGTGTTTCCTGTAACCTGAGGCCTGAGCCTAGCAGGAGAACCTGTGGAGGCAGCCCTGGGGGAGGAAATGACACGTTGGTTTGAAATTGCTGCCAATCCAATGCCTGCCCTCCTCCCAGAATAAATTGGCACAGGCCATGTCTGCTCTCACTCAATTAGACTCTGTTCACTTATTGCATTCAACCTCTGTCCTTCTTTGCAGAGACATATGCAACTATGCACCGTAAGCTTCGATAAAATGTGTGTTTTCGTTTATAACCAGTTATTGTGTTTTAAAGGACAGCTTGCAATGGCAACCGACATAAACAAAAATCTCACTCACTTGTTACTTAGATATGTTCTTGAGCTCATGTACAGTATACAATATGAGAGACAAGTCTAAGGTAACACAAACAAAATGAGTGGAGCAGAATGGGTGGTATAAAAAACAAGCTATGGGAAGTAAATAACGTGAATCAAGCTCTGTAAATTAAATACTGTATGCTATTGCTGGTTTTGGCACTGCATTCCTTTATTCTATGATAGTATTTTGTAAACCATATTTTTTATATTGCTTATCTTACTGAAATCATTATCATGAATGATACCCAGTTTATTGAGGACTGAACCCATATTTCAATGCGACCTGAGAGATCAAGGAATCAAGAATGAACACAACGTCTCAGTAACATCTTCTTCCGAGTCGCACCTCTGTATTTCTCTCACTTTCAGCGTCTGCTGATTGTCACAGTCACAATTGTTATCTTGGTTGCGTTGGCCGCTGTAATGGCCTCTGTTATCTCCACAGTCTCTCCCTGTTCTTTCGACCTGTGTTATCATTAGTGCTCTCAGGACAACTCCCTCCTCCCCCACAGATGCTCAGCTCGCTGATGGCTGCTCCAGAGAAGAGGGCCATGAGGGGGCAGGGTGCAACTGGGCTGAGACCTCATGTAGCCCAAGAGATGGCTGCACTGTGTTCCTTGGCCTTCATACGCAGCGCAGCTATGCTGGAAGACTTGCGGTCTGGATCAAGGTTAAGATCGTAGCCATTGATTCCTCCGCCCATCCCGGGACCCCCAAAAAGGCTGCCCATGTGTGTCTGTCCCATGTGGCTGCTCCCTGGACTGGGCACGCCCAGGAACTCAGAGATGCCTCCAGGACCGTGAGGATGAGGCGGCATGCAGGAGGAGACGGAGTCACAAGGCACTACGCATCCCGGCACTGGAGAGGCTCCACTGCTGCCCCCGATCCACGAAGGGTTCTGGATCTGGAGGACAAAAGCAAGACTTATGAGTTAAAGTGGCTAACATTTATATTTTTGTGCAAAGAATCGCTTGTAGTGATGCACCTACAGAGAATCATCCCCTGGATCTGCAGCACCCCCATTTACGGAGCATTATAGCTAGTTTCAGCTCATTGTTCAGCTGTCCGGCCCACAACTTAACTGTTCTTGTTCACCCTTACTGCTCTCATCACGTTGATGTGAGCCGCAGCAGGCAGCTGTTTTCAGAGAAAAGCTCTAAAACCCCACTGTACACTACCTGCTCAGCACCAAACAGCAGACAGACGCAGTAAGCTGCTAGTCGGTGAACTCAGTGGCTACAGAGACAGATATTTCCCTCAGAAGTTGGTAGAGACCAAAAATAGATGTAAAAGAGATTGAATAATGAACTTGTTATTAAGCTCGCCATATCAACTTGAAAGGTGATGATATGTCAATGTTAAGTACAACTTGTTTCTGTTGCCCTTAAATGCCCAGAGAAATATTTTATTGCGGGTTTCATAATAAACCTGTGCCTGTGCTTATTCAGTGAGCTGACTACCACTTATTTTCCTTTACCTGTGCATAGTTCTCAGGCCGAGTTAGTAGAGGCAGCTCGTAAGCAGTAGAGAAGTGTGTCCGGACCTGCTGCATCTGTCCGTAACGCTCCCTCTTCCTCCACTTGGCTCTGCGATTCTGGAACCACACCTGCAAAGAAAACGACCCATCAGGAAAAAACAGACCAGCCACTACCAAACAAAACTTGAATCTATGAGAAAGCTCTCATATATCTCATATCCTGTGCAAACCCAAGAACTTTTTTTTTTTTTTTTTTTTTTTTGCAAAAGCAAAAGGCCATCCTTTCCCTAAACTGAACCACATAAAATAAAGATAGTGAAGCAAATAAATTCTGCAGCACATGAAAGTGCAGACCCAGGTTTTAAGACTTGACGTGTCTTTAAAGTGCCGTCCACACGGAGCTATTGATGTGAAAATTTTGAGTCTCCCCTGGTGCTGCACGAATCAGCTCCTCCCTTTGATACACAGGCGTCTGCCTCCCTTCAGGCTGCCAGTGTCGACAGATCCACATCTGGGTCTGTAGCCATTCATAAATCACTCTGGGAGAGGTGTGCTCTCCCCCACATGTCAGCACCGCGGGATACAGTGGGGAATCCCTCTGTATATTCCATGAAACCAAAGTTCAACTTTTGACCAAGAATATGCTTTTCTTTACCCATTTTTTGGATTATTAAGTATTGGGTGCTGTATAGGTAGGACTTTCAGTACCTGCTGACAGACCAAGTGCAGGCTAAGCCTACTTCTTTCTAGCTGTGCAAGGCACTGGAGGAAAGCAGGACTGAAGGGTGGAAGACAGTTGAGCCAAAAAGTAAAATTTGTATCCTGAGAGAAATTCCCTCAAATATTCTACTGCAGTCTTGGTATAACTTCTTTGGTCATTTATGTCTTCTCTGCATACAGGACATCTAGTATGTCTGTCTTTCCTGGAAGAAGGATTCCTCCTCTGTTGCTCCTTTTGAGATTTCTTCCTCTTATTTCCATGTTAAAGTTCTTTGGGGGAGTTTTTCATTGACCCAGTCGAGGTTCTGAGTATAGATAACTTAGATGTTGTATTAATGTTGTACAGATTGTAAATCTTTTTGGGGTAAACTTGCTGTTTTGGCTGATAAACAAAATTGAAAAAGTGTTTTTTAAGGTTTTAAAGTTGAACATTATTGGATAAAACAGCTCCTAGATATTGATATTGTACAACCACCATGTAGACAATGGATTCCTTGGCACAAGCCATGTCTTTTATTTCAGTTTCGAGTTAGATTGCGTTATAATTGGTGAAATATTAGCTATTTGAAAACCTAAGCAGCCTCCAAACTTCTGTAAGGCCAAACATCTCTGCCGCTCTAAAGCTACAACGATTTGTAAATAAGTTATCTGTTCAGTTGTAACTATTGCTATGCTTTTTTCCACAAAGTTTTCTCACATCTATATGCAAGAGTTTGGAGGAGCAAAGGGGGGTACTGGATGTCTTCTCGTGTTTATTTGTACGTATTTGTTGGTTGTCTGAATCTTATCCTCCCAAGAGGGAAAGGGAAACTTCTTCAAAGAGAAAAGAGAGCGATCCTGCCTTGACACAGGGGTTTGAACTTGGATTGTGGGTTGATTCCCAGACCAATCAGCTTGTGGTTTTCACAGTCCATGACATGCAATTTCCCCCTCAGTCAACCTCTTCAAATCCCCCCGACTATGTCACTCTCTCACCACTTCTTTGTATTAACTTAAACACAATAGAGTTTAGTGACAAACATGAGCAGTGTTGCACAAAGATGTTATCCCATACCGAGTTTTTCTTTCGGGACAGGAGTGGATTTTTATCAAATGAGAGAAGACTAGCTATAAGCACTGCAACATGCACACAAACCTGTCATTTTTCTGTCTGTATTTTTGCGAGAAAGTGACGTAAAGAAATGTCGTCTGACTCTGACATTCCTTGGGTCAGCTGGCGAGATTAGAGAACAGCTCACCCTCGCAAAGTGGTAAACTGATATCTGAGGTTGTGGCTGAACCCCAATGTCAAGGTAAGGGGTTGTTGCCCTTTGAATTATATCATATGTTTGGAGGGGGACTCGGAGTCTATGTTATGCCCACCCTTGAGGATTTTGGGATCTATTATTGTTTTAGGTTCGTCATGTATTGCCTTTGGTTCGTCTGTAGTTATTTGAGCTCATAACATCACAGGTTTCCAAATATAATCCTCAACACAAAAGGTCCCGATTAGACTGATGGAGCGTGAAACTCGCTCATCAGTCTCAAGTTTCTAGAAAGTTGAGACACGGTTTGATTTGTCAGAGGTTAAGGGAGCCTCTTATGTATTGCTGTTACATTCAAGTCACAGAGATAAGCATCTGATTTTCCTAAAAAATAAACGCACCGCAACATTTGAAAAATCATTTAACAACAAAAGCAATCCTCAAAGACTCTCCTAACCACCTGGATGAACGAATGTAAAGATTTTAAACTTGTTTCCCAAGTTGAACCTCTTTTCCTAATCCAAAGATGGTAGCCTTGCTCAATGTGTGCAACCTAGACATAAATTAAAACTTTATATTATATTGGTTTATATTGATCTTTCTTTCCAATATTCTATATTGTCATACAAAATAACGAGCCACTATTTTGTCTGAGCAAAGACATGTAATTTACTACTTCCTGGATTATACAATACAGTCACAACAAAAAATATTTTTTATTGAGCAGATGAAGAAGTATATTTTCAACGATCGAGCTTCTTTCTGAGCTTTTGAAAGATCACCAGGAATTTATTTTAAGGAAAATTGGATGCTTAGCTCTACGACTAGAATGTGAAGGTAATACATGAGAGGCACAAACTGGGGCTAAGGTTAATGTCGGTATTATAATGTTGTACAAGTATTCAGTTCAAAATTCGACTCCCCTTTTAAAATATAAAGTGTTATCAGTTATCGAGCTGTCATCTTAATTGTGATCGATCAAGATAACCCAACTTTACTCCTACTTTTAATCTCTTTGTCGTACCCCCCCCCCCCCCCCCCCCCCCCCCCCGTTAAAGCTCAGCCTCTACTCTCCCACTCCAGCCCCTCTCTCCCCCCACCGCCGACCCCTCTCTCCTTGTCTTTCTCCTCCCTCCTCCCTTTTAAGTCAGTGAGGGGAAGTGGGGATATTGGAAAGTGAGATGGGAGAATGTTCAAACTGGAGCTTGTTTTCATTTCATGTTTAATTTCCTGACGCCTAAGCCCTTGGCTTTCCGCAGTTAACCACTCTGACCTTTTGGAGGCGTGCAGACGAGAGCAGTGGACACATACTCAGAAAACACATGCATTTACATACCATGATATGCAAAATTCAAAGTCAGTCATAAACAAATGTGATCTTTTAACCTGGACACTCACACACTTACTGGAGCCTTTATAAACAAGCAAACAATGTATGAGCATATATATATATATATATATATATATATATATATATATATATATGCCCCTTGTCTTGGTTTTGGGGACTGAGTGTGTCATGTTTCACAGAGGGTTTGCTCTAGCTTTGCCTTTGAACAGCAGAAGGAATGAGACCCAAGCCAAATAGTTTGGCAGGGAGATCATTCGGGGAACATTATGAAGTCAGATGTGTCCTTTGCAGCGCCGCGTCCCTTAATCCCCAACTTCTAAATTCGTTAGAAAAGAAAGCTAGTGGTGCTTTTGCACAAGCATAATTTCAATAAATACAAAGATTTAAATTCTTTTTAATTATTTCTCATAATGATCAACGGTGACCCATTTTATATATGAAGCCCAAAAGGATGGTATTTGCCAACTGCAAACACTTACTACTCTTCTTTATTTTATCTAGCAGACATCTGCAAGGAAGGTGGCTCAGAGCTCTTGGTGCTCAAAGTGCTTGGCGGTGATACAGTAATTGCTAAAGACGTTGACAGCAAAAGGCAGCTTACAGAGCCATTAAAGAGCTTTATTTATGCTCCAGAGCCAGCAGGCAGAGAGAGAGAGAGGAAGAGGGAGAGAAGAAGAGGGAGAGAGGGAGGGAGGGCAGAGTGCACAACTCCAAAAGCAGACTTTGAAGTCCAGCCGTCTCACCTCATCTCTGTCATCCAGGACCACTGCGATTGATAGACTGCCTCGGCAGTCACTCACACAGCCTCCCTCTCCATAAAACGTAGGCAGTGTGGTGAAGTTCAAGTCTGAGGTTGAGAGCTAATTGTACTAAATAAACTAGTGGCAGCAGAAGTCACAGATGTGATTATGGAAAACTGCAGCCCGACTTTATGAAGACGTTCATCATCAAACAGTGGATGAAACTGTAGGACCTTGACATTGGCATTTTGGGAGAAAACATCTGTACTCCGGATTTCAATGGCTGTTGTTTCGGAGATGAAAAGGATTCTCCGATCAGTTGCCAAGCTTCAAGTGCCCCTTGGTATTCAACAATTGGATATCCCTGGACTTTGTCTTGATAGACCTTCAGATGAAATTGTAGGGTTTAGTCTTGATTGCGTACATATTTAGGGTCTGATTTTAGAAGTATGGGTCAAACCTCACAGTGACTCAACAGTCTGCTGTGTGGCTGTCAGATGAGGAAGTTAATTATATTCATCTGGGGAATAGATGGGTCTGTGTGAACGCAACATGAATGTACTTATTTTACTGTACCACCACAAGGACCAGGCCAGGTTCTCTGTCCCTGACTATGTCTCGGACCACGCGTGGAAATTGAAACTGGCATCTCAAAGTATATCCTTGCTAAACAGCTTTGATGACTCCTTTTTCTCTCCATGTGTTTTTCCTCCCGGCCTCAAGAGTTGTGCGGTGAAGTAGTTTGAACATGGTAGTGCTGGGGAGAAACCCTTGGCCTCTGACCCTTCTGCAGAGTCTGCAGCATGTAAGAGCTATAAGAGCGGAGTATTCCCTTAGTCCCACCCATCCCACTCTGATCTAAAACTGGCAGGCAGAAAGAGAGATGAGGAACAATAGGCCTTGCTGTCTGCTGTTCTGAACAATCTTTGTCAACATGCCAGTCTTAACTCTCCCAGCCCTCTCTGTCTTTTCCCTGAGTGATTATTAGCACGCAAACATTAACGACTGCAGTCATTCAAGACAACTCATCGGGCTGTTCTACCAAAAAGGAACGACAACATATGTTATTTCAGCAAGTGTCCCAAAACGCAGTATGTTTATGATGAAAAGTGACAAAGCCTTTAAGTCGCTGCAGTAATTTTGGTTACACCAGTACTGATATTGGTCCAACACTGACTCAAATAGCTGACCACAGGCCAATCTGGTATTGGATACCATTATTTTATTAAATAACAGTTCAGTATTATGTTGCCTCCACATAAAAGAATGATCCCAGGTTCTTCCACACAGTGAAACATACAGCTTATTAATTAAACACTTGTATCGGATCGGTACTTGGTAGCAGCCAATACTCAAAGCCCAGGTATCTGTATCTGGACTGAAAAAGTTGGATTGGTACATCTCTCATTTTGATGGAAGCAAAGGAGGAAATCCGATGATTATAGAGTAACTATGGGGTCAGGGTGGATGGACTTTAACATGGGAAACCGCTGTTTGTTTTCCGTTTCAATCCAGCACTCAGTTTTTTTTGTTTTGTTTGTTGCATGATCATGATCAACCACGTGTTTGTGCTTAAATCTAATTAAAACTTGATCAGAGGGTTGTTTTTGTCATGGTTTTGGGAGACAAATTACATATTTTGTTGTTCAAATTCTAGGACTTGTTAGCTCATGTCAATGCAGAAACAAATTTTTCTTATGTAACCAGCCGTTAATTCCCCGTCCTCACCTGTACACGAGCCTCCGTCAGGTCCGTCCTCAGTGCCAGCTGCTCCCGGGCATAAACATCTGGGTAGTGTGTCTTCTGGAAAACCTTTTCCAGCTCTTCCAGCTGGTAGCTGGTGAACGTGGTGCGATTGCGTCTCTTCTTGCCTTTGTTGCTCTCGGCCTCACTTTTGTCCAGAGGGCTGGAAAAGTCAGAGCCAGGCCGCTCGCTAAGGCCCTTCTCGCCGGGCGCCTTTAGGTTCAGGTAGCTGCCTTCCATCCCGGGAGCATCGACGCTCGGGGGTAACTCGGACTCTGTCAGGCCGCTGTTGTCTTTTCCTGTAAGTATGTATGAGACACAAGAAGTGTGGAAGGTCACAATCAATCGTATTTTGTTCTTTTAAAGGAGCCCTTCACCAATTTTACACGTTTGCCAAGGTTGACCAAGGTTTGAAAAAAATGTCTCAGCTTGGCCTTAAGTCTTCAAATTTTGAACAGAAGGCATTACAGATTAAAGGTGTGGGGGTTGAATTAAAGACGCTGAGCATTTGCATTATGGGAAATGTAGGATCCAGGGTATTTGGTACATTATAATCGGAACATCTCAGCCTCTGCTGCATACATTTTTATCAATATATCTCTCTCCAATGTTATGCAAGTACAACACTAAGTCACTGGAGAGACCCTTTAAGGCTGTGATGTAGATTGACGGTCCTTCTCAAAAACCTCATAAAACATACTTTTTAAAGTTTAGACGTTACACTGTGGTTCAAATAAAAAACATTTGAGCAATTTTGGTTTCGGTTGAAGTGTGCCGTTCTTCAGATTTTCATATGAAGCATAAAAAATCAAAATAACTTTCACAGTTTGTGTGGCTTCACATGTAACACAAATCATATTCTTACCGTATCGTATTATTTTCAAGCAAGCTATTACAACCACATGTTGTCAATAATAGTCCTATAATTATAGTTACTACTCTATAATTGGAATATTCAACAGAGCAATACTTTCTTAAAAATGTGGCTGAATAAAACCATGGTGCCTCACGTTCAAGTCAGGGAGTGTGTCTGCTCATCATCACGTTTCAACATCCACATTAAATGACATTTACTTTAAGCTTACGTCACCTCTGTAATGTTTTATTTTAAGGTTCAAAGGCCTTGTCTGTTTGCAACTAGAGAAGAAACGTCTTTCTCTGTTTGAAAGCTATGTCACTACACATTGGCGTGACCTGTGACACAACCCTTGAAGCCCTCTTCCTCACATCTCTCAATCACGCCACCTGAAACCCAAGCCACTTAAAACCTGCTCCCTCTCGAGTCGTGTATGGCGGGCCTTGTGTACGACCACGCTGGCCCCCGCTGGCTTTCCCCAGAGATGTAAACAACATTGTGTTTGTCACCTTCAATTTTGTGAGCGTCCATTTTGTGACAGACCACGCTCTGTTCCTGTCAGCGCTTGCTAACTTTTTTGTTTCCTTTCAGGAGATGAAGAAAGCTGTCCCTTCTCCTTCAATAAACAAACAGCTGTGTGAATAAATAAGCTGAAGGGCTCTGGTTGCAGTCCAGTGAGAACAGTGTGCTCTGTCAGCCTCTCTGTTTGCCTTTCCTGTGACTGGGCACGGTGAGCGCCCTGTCCTAACTGTATTAGTCTGAAACCAGCACATAATGGTCTCTTCCACATAAACAAAGTATTGTGCAACACCAGCATTACTATTTTTAACATTTGTCTCGGAGTTAGATCAAGTTTAGGTGATTAACTTTAGCCTTTTTTTCTTTGCCCATAACAAAAATGCAAAGTGACAATGTCAGTAATGGCCTCCTGTCATCCTCAGAAACCCAGTACAATGAGGGAAGGAGAGTTGACACCTCGTGGCACTGGTGACTCTCTGAGCCAAGTGTTTTAGTGGTTAGTTAGATGACTGAATAGTTTTAGAGTGATGAAGCTAGGCGGTGGCTGTCTGTAACATGCATATTTGTTTTCATGGATTAGTACGCCTTTGGCTAGCTTGTCCCACAATGAGATGTCAATAGTCATTCTCTCGATATTGCAGCAGCCCTCCCCTGCTCGCTGGCTCAGACTTGCCCCGACAGAGACGCTAATGGAACAACACAGCTCACCCAGCTGGAGTTCATGACCTCATATCGCTGTGGCCCACCTGTCAGACCCTCTTACAGTCTCCACACAGGCAGATGTTCTGACATCACCTACCCCTGCATTGGCCTCTAATGCTAAAGCAATGTGCAATATTTTCTTTCTGCCCCTGGGCAGCAGCATGGCTGCAATGTTAAGAAGTAAGATAGGTCAACTCCAGGTTCCTATTTTGCATTTGCATCTGTGAGAGAAAATGCCCCTGAGCAAGGCATATATCCTGTAAGGCAAAGGGTGCAGCTGGGGGATGGGAAGATGGTGGGATAGTGGGTGAAATTGTTTGAAGTTCTCAGTCTTATACAGCTCTACATATATCGACTACGTTTACTCTGGAATCAACAGAACATTTAATAAAATAGATTGACATTTTGGGAATTACACTTATTTGTATTGTTACTGAGAGTAAGATGAAAAGAATAATACCACGTTCACGTGTGAATACTCTAAATACACGGCTACCTTGAGCAGCTGGTTGGCTAAATTTAGCATAAAGAGCTAACAATACGTTATTTCTTAGGGGTCATATGGGAATTGTTCAGAACATCACCCTCTGTGAAATGGCGCTTTGTTGTTTTTGCGCTTCTGTTTTTATACAGATTAAACTAATAAAACGTGAATTAATTAGTGACCTTTAGAGGTGCTGGTAGTCTGATTTTGTTACCTCTACACAGAGACAAGCCAGCTGTTTCGGCCTATTTCCAGCAAAGCCAAGTGGCTAGTGGTGGTAGCTTCAACTGTATGAGAGCATTGCAGAGCGACATTCGTGAGCTAATCAGTGGGACAAGCTAACATGCGACTATGTCAACAAAGCAAGGAGAAGCTCAGATTACAACACACACAGAGCGTGACTTTCTTTTATTCTTTGCTCAGGTAGATCTTTCTCAACTATATCTTTACGTTACATATAGTTGTTTGCTGCTATATTAATGCTCGGCATATCGTGTAGAGAACCTTTTTAAGGTTCTCAGCCTTATACAGACTTATTTCCCCACAATGAGCTCTAGAATCTGCTCTCATTAAAATCTTTCTCTGTCTGGTACTCCAAACGTATTTCTCTTTTCTCTGTCACGCTAACAACACAGAGTCCTTTGCCACAAACATCTTCCAGTATTCCCGCATGCTGAGCTGTGTGTTTCTGCACACTGTTCTGGAGAACACAGCCATCACACACTTTCTTTAGCGAGCCAAGATTCCACCGCGTTGACTCCAGATTTTTTTGGCATTCAGAGGAATGTGTTTTTGACTGTTCTCATTTCAGTATTCATCAACGTGTATGTAAATGCACTAATGTCACCGGCTGATCCCGCAATTTGCCATTTACACTGTGACAAGCTGCAGACCTCTTCAGTTAGCCGAGGTCAGATGTTTACTAGGGTCAGCAATTTAATCACTGCTGAAAACAGAGAGAAAACATCAAAGTATAATTTAACTGGTTGTAAAGCAACAGGGCACCCTCTCAGTTTTTATGGAATGGGATGGGGAGGGTCAAGTGAAGCCAAATAAAAGAAACACTATAAATTAGTAACCTGGGGAAGGGTTAATGACCAAACACTAAATAGGGAAGGGAATGCTTTTAAACCGAGCACTCAAAGTTGTTCTTTCAAAACACTCAAAGCTAACAGCAGTCTGCCACAATGGCGCTCCACTCATCACACCTTATATGGACCAAATAAAGTCAAATATTTCACTGGCTTTGGTGGCTATTAATTGTTCATTCATTGCTAGTTCACAGACATGCTTTGGGCTGGATTATTTTTCCCGCAGCACAGTCTAAGACCCGATGTTGACTGTTGTTTCCTCGGTGGAAGGGAGGCTCCCAGATGTTCCTGAGGAGAGATCTATGCCAGCGGCTCATGCAGGAATGCAGATTCCCTGAGAAACCTAAAAGTATTTCTGTTCAGCCTCAGCTCCTGATAAATTGACACAATCATGACCTCACTACTGTCATAATACCTTGGGCCGTGGCAGTCACTGTCTCATATCAAAGAGCTCAAAGATAGTATGCTTCTTTTTTTTTTTTTTAATGCAGGAAATATTGGTGACAGTTTACATCTACTTACTTCTTCTGAAGGGAAAAAACTTGTGGAGCATATTGATAAAATTGTATTTTGGTAAAGCATTTCATTTTAAAAGGAGAGTTTTTAAGTGTTCACAACTAAATGCATGTTACAAAGTACATACCTAATGTCATATATCAATGTAAACAGTTCATAGTGAAACTTTTAAACTCAAGGTCAAGATTAAATCATTTGTCAGGCATATATTTTGAATGCTGTGATTGTGTTTTGTATCATCAATACTATAAGTAGGTTGGGTGACATGAAATAAAAAGAGGATGTGGAATTGAAATTAAAAGGGGATTATAGATTATCAATCATCAATGTTCTGTTAGCCTCTCCCTCTTTTCCAGTAGTCTTGAATTCATTCCACAATCACATTTTATACTTTCTAGATCATATTAAAATCCATTGCAGGCGGTGTCAGTAAATGGTGATTTGGGTTACTTTCCATCACTGGCTTTTAATTAAAAAAAAAAAAAAAAAAAAAAAATATATATATATATATATATATATATATATATATATATATATATATATATATCTCAAACAAGCAAAATGTGTTGTCTTACTGCTGAAAGCAAGCTGAAAAATAGAAAAATAACTTTTGTTAATCATGGACCCATAGTGATCATCATACTCTTGTGCTGCCCAGTAGTTTCCATCATTAGTCTGTCACAGTTGGCTTTCTTTACATTTTTTGTCTGTGTCTATGTGTCGGGCAAGAAGCTTGTATCCCTTTCTTGACCATAGCACTGTGTGGCCAAATGTTTGTATTATTCAAGAACATACAGAGGTTAGATGTATTCCATTGATAAGAATCAAGGAAGTCAAAGTAAAGACTCAGCGACAGTCTCAACACAAAAGGCACAGAGCAAAATGTGCACCAGCTGGTTAAGGTTTCCAATGCATCTCTTTAATCTCGCCTGCATGCGATTCCCAGGTAGGCTGTGTGGAGTTACCTTCCCCTGCAAGAGAGGTGGATGGAAGTAAAGGGCAAGCCATGCTGTATAAGCTGCACAGCAACATAAGCGTATTTAAAAAAAAACTTTGAGAAAAAGTAACACGTCATGAAACACAATTGTCCTCCGAGTTGAATGTCTTTTCATTTAATGGCGGGCAGATTGCTGCTGCTTCACACATTACATTTTAACAAGCCAGGACTTCTCATTACATATTCTAATTTATTCTGGTTCACAGACAAACGGCGGCACGATCACAGGTGCCATTCAGGCTTATTGTTAACATCGACACAATGTGTTAGTCATCAGCACATGCATATCCTGTGACATCACTTCCCAGAGCCTTCTACCAGAGTACTATATTGTGACAGGAGGCTTTTAAATTGCTGCCAGGACTTTTGGGGGGTTTTGTTTTGTTTTTCATGCACAGAGAAAAATGTTTTATATATCAGAGGATACTTCGATATCCCGCTAAAGGGAGAATGGGGTTGTTTGAAAGCACAGAGTGTTCAAGCTGTATGTTATAAATGTTTTTATTAGCTTTAAACTGTTATTTTGTGAAAACTCAAAGAGGACGAGGAACAAACTGCCTTTAGTGAGTAGTGTTCCCACAAACACATTGTACATCAGTACTTCAGAACTCAACCGTATCAACTACAGGCCTACAAACACAATGACTTTCAGTTTTAGCCTTAGCTCCACTTACAAATTTCATTTATAAAGAAAGTGTGAATATGTTTCATCAAAAGTTCATGTTGCAGCAAGCAATCTGTATCGAGGATAAAAACTGAAAATTAAAAACAAATATGAAGCAGAAGACTCGTATATGCAAAGCGTCTCAAAGCCACAGAGTCAGGTAAAGTACGAGCATGTAAACATTCACACACGTTTGTGAAACCCTCTCATTTCTCCCGAGTCCCTCAAATCATTACCCAATCTCAATGTCCATTTCTGACTCGTTGCTTATTTATACAAGGTGTTGTTGACACAGGCTTATGTAAACCAGTCCCATTTTGTCATCTCAGGCACTCTCTGAAGCTTTGGAGATCTGATGTTTGGAGAGTATGAATAATAACTATAGGAGCCAGTAATGCACATCTGCCTTAGATTAATGCAGACCTCTCCTGCAGTGCTGACCTGCATTCCTCAGCACTCGATCAGCTCTAGGGGTATTATTTCATTCATCGCTGTGTGAGCAGGTAGACGGCTCCATCCCTGTTCTCGCTGTGGGACAGTCTCACTGATTAACATGCACACAAGGAAACAAACCCGCCAACCTGAGCCACTACTGTGCAGAAATATGTTCATTCACTCCTCCAGAGACAATCTTGTCTTTTTACAAACACTATCCAGTGATTTTAGAAATTCATAGTAGAAATGTTCGATAATATCTAAATGTACATTTTATAATTGCTTTCAAGCTCTTAAATGTTAATGTTGTTTACAGTTAAATAGTACTGTGGCGTTTTAAATAAATATTCTGCTAAAAAGTTAAATTAAAAGAGGGAAAATGAGGTGTGAACATCTTGCAGCATATATGCCAGAAATATTTCCCATTATCCTTTAACAGAATTAACAAAATAAATCCACTATTTGTCTTTTCTTCTATCATCAAATTTAAATATTAACATATTAAATATATAGATAGCATATGTCTACACATTTCTTTCCTAATTTTTTGAACAGACAAAATGTTGGGTTGCCGTGTAAACAGTATTGCAGTTGCCACACAGAAAAGTTCCTTTGGGTATGAGACGACTTTTGTCATCATGATGGAGATAAAGCGTCAGCATTGAGCGATATATCTCCCATTGAGGACCACACAAAACAGCAAAAGCCTGTTGACGCCTGAGGCTTTGGCAGGAGCCCAAAGCATCCTCCCCAGAGCCACGATGCATTCATCTGGCTGCAACATTTTCAATGATAACATTGCAGAGCTCTCCTCGAGGGAGGCATGTTGCATTTAATGATGGTGTTTAAATGGTTCTGTCAATGCACTTGCCAAATCAATTCACTTCAGTGTAGGGGGATCCAACCTGTGTGGACACATTGCTCCCAAACTCCAGAAAAAAAAGTGACAGTTCAGCTTAATGTGATGAGTGACTCCAGTTGTTTCTCAGGAAAAGAGATTACTTGCACTTTGAGGATGTATTTTGGCAATGTGTTGGCTGCAAAAAAAACAAGGGCCTTGATGAGCAGAAAGGGCAATTCAATTGTGTTTGTTACACCTAATATTTAAATTTACTCATATGAACAACTAGCATTTAGTGTATTTGATAGTGTCTGGCATGTTCAGCCCCTGCTTTTTTATTGTTTATTTATTTATTTTAGTGACTGAATTATTTTTCCAGCAGGAATGATCGATTAAAATGTCTATTTTTAGGTTATTTCAGCCGCGATAATAACAGATGTTTTCTTCTGTAACATCATGATTAACATCTGGACCTGAAATATATGTAGGCGCCGATACACTGATAACTTCAAAAAATATATAGTTTTTATGTAGTTTTTTAGGGATATAATACATTGTATAAACACCCTAATATAAGAGTTCATTTTTACACGTTATATTGTTTTTTAGGCTGTCGGTCCTCTCCTGTGGACCTGATGTCACACAGAGTCCACTTCTTCTGCTCATTAACGGAGTTCCGTCTTTTTTATTTTAAGCCTCCATGTCTTATAAAAGAGACAGTAAAATGGATTGTTTTCTTGAAACGGTTTGTAGTGCAACGAATTGTCGGAAGACCCTGTAAAGCAATAAAGCGTTTGTTTCAAATGAATGCTGTGTGTCAGGACGTCCAGGCAGTCTCTAAATTTGTCATTGACTGTTGTATTACGGTCGACAAATTGTGAGGTCTTGGCCTGTAACTACTCCATTGAATACATGTGGGCTCCCTTCACGGTGCAATCAGTTATTCTATTTATCATCAAATAATCACTCGTGCTAAAAATAAAACAATGCTATGAACATATTACACTATGCTAAATAGTGCAGTTGATATATTTAGTTTCTTCATTTTTACAACATAGGTCCTCGATTCTCAGTTTGGGCGTGCTTTGCGTATACGCGCGTGCCTCATGCCTACATGGCTTCATATTTGAATATGAATATAATTCATGACGTTTCTACTTTTCAGGGATGACGTGAGTTTTACTGTCTGTAGACAATAATAGACGGTGAGATCAGTGAGATGCTGCGGTTTCAGGATGAACTTCTAAATATGTGGTTAGAAACGTCCAAGATAAGTGTACACAAATGTGCATGCAAACATCCTTTCAAGCATAAGTTTTCCATAACTTCTTCACTTCTCTGCCTTAGCACACATCTCCTCTAAAGGAAACCAATTTCTCTATTTAATGCTACAATTATAGCTCAGCTTGCAAAATCTGACTCTCCCTTGAATATATTTCAAATGCATGATTCAATTTAATTCTCCTTTATATCAACTTGTTTCACGCAAATGTTATCGGTTTTCTAAGGGTTTTAAGGCAACCATGGTATTCTGTTCCCTTTAATACATACAAAGTTATTTTTTTAATTTTCGTCGCTCCCAGTTTCCCATAATAGTTTGATAGGAAACGGCATCGTTACATTAAATATGCATTTAATTTAGAAATATATTCAGTTGTTCAGTTAAAAATATGTATATATGATTGATGGGAGTCTTTGTGGGTTTACCCTCTCCTCCTCTCTGCTCGTCGCTCACACATTCTTCTGACTTTCAGACTCTGTATTACTCACTACAGTACATTTCCATTATTGCTTGCAAACTTCCCCGTTTCTCATGCATTTTCGTTGAACTCAATGCCGGATCTAATGCCTCATAGTTCGCACTGTGTTCCCCTCTCATGTGCACTCACCATAGCAGGGAATCAGCGTCCCGTTGTGTCCGCTGTCCGGGTGCAGCTTGCTGCCTTCGGGCGGAGTTTTGCAGGTCGGTCGTTGCATGAAGAGCTGGTATTTGTTGAAGGTGCTGTCCTCAGCGCCATCCAACGACTGGCACTCCGGCTGGAAAGGACTCCGGGACTTCTCTCCGTAAGCCTGTCCTTTACCCGGAATGAACGTGGGGCTGTATTTGAGTTCAGTGGTCGGGAAAGTCCTGAACGGGTTCGCCTGGTGATCCCTACCTTGCGCAGTAGACGTGCTATAATATGAATCCATCGATGTCATATCGCAGTATGAGACGCACGCTGCGTTCATACCTAAAAAAGTTATATTAAAAAAAATCCACACGGTTCTTCTTTCCCTCCCCTTCTCTAGACAGCAGATATTCTCCCCCAAATGCTCATGCACTGACAAACTCACTCTGACGCGCTCATGCAAACACACTCTCACGCTGCCGCATCTGGGACTGGTTAAAAAATGAATCAGATGTTTTCCAGAGACTGCAGACTGAACAAATGCTAAAAGCCCCCTGAAGGTTTGTCGGGGTAAAGAGAAATGCTTTGCTCAAACTGATGCCGCCTCAGTAGCCTAGTGTATCTGACACACACTCAATCACACACACACACACACACACACATACACACACACACGCAGCACTCCGACCTTCAGGCTCCACACACATCTGAAGTATAGGCCCACACCGAGCTCCAGCCCGCGCTATTATGCAGCCTGTAGAAATGGGAGGTCAAGCTCAGAAGGGGGGAAAGCTTTTTTGGGAAACACGCGGGAGACACAACACATGACATTAATGTAATTAGAGGATGAATATAACGTCTTTGATTCCTGCTGCTACATGACTGAGAACCCAAACTTCTGGCTTTAATTTCTTTATATCAATCTTAAAGACATTTAAGTGTTGTTTCCATCCATGGAGCCACACTTTGTTATTGTCATGTGTGTTTAAGGGAAATCTGATTTATGTTTGCTTTGCCTCTTGCATGCAGAAAGATGAACTTTAGAATTAATTGTAATTGAAAGGATCAAGCTGGGATTTTGGACCAAAAATAGTGCTTAAAGTAAACCGATGATGAGCTTAAACATGTAATAAATATTTCCTTATGGGCTATTTGTTTTAGAGACCCACATTAAGCCAAACGATTATCAGTCAGAGTCTGTCATTGCGGATATATTCACTTATAATGATGGACATTTAGAGCCCATCACAGCAACAAACTCTTAGCCCTGCAATTTAAGAATTGGCTATATAATATTGAATTCATTAAAAACCATTAAGCCCATGATGCTCATTGAAATACTTGGCTTCGTGTTCACAATAAGACGCTGCGCCAGCAATTCGCCTTTTCTTATTGAAATCTGAATTAAAGCGTAAATTATTTTTTAGGAAACAAGAAGCTTTTATGACTGCCGGTAGCTAAATTGGATAAATTATCGCAAATCCTCGTCCTTAATTTTCTTAATTATTGAGATTTGTATGTGATAGGAAATAGCCTGTAATTTGAAAGCTTTTGATTATTGTACAATGCAATATTAAGTAACCTAGAGTTACCGAATAATTCATGATCCAACAAATTATTATTAGAAGCCCATTAGTGGTATTGTTGTTGTTAATTGCCACGCCTGAATTGTATGTTAAAGGATGAAACGAAATATCTCTTTCACGTGTTTTAACTGCGGTTGTCAGGCCTGAATGCTGCAGATTAATTCAGTATAAATGCTAAGATTTCACTCCGCCTCTCTCTCTCTCTCTCTCTCTCTCGTATTTTCCGTCATAATTAACTTATTTATTATGACTCGAGACATAACTCGTGTCTTCTCGCTGTTACCCAACATAATGTCGGCCACATCTACAGTCCAACTTCAGGCAGGAGGAGGATTACACTTCCTACAAATAACAGATAAAAATGATACAAACGGTGAAAATCCTAAATTTTATTTAAAAATGCTGTTTCGTTAACTTTCCCAGAAGCAATACTCTTTTAGCACCTATTACGTGTCTCACTGTCAGGAGGTCACAATTTCAAAGTTTAATTGCTCAGTTAAAAATAAATAAATAAATGAAACAAATAAACACTTTTTTTTTACTGTTTTGGGCCTAGTGCACGTGCAGTCTCGATGTAGTCTCGTTCACCGCCAGCCCCTCTCTCGCTGTGAAAGTATTCGTTAACGAGACTTTTGACTATATTATTCATTGTTTATGAGTAAATGTCTGCTGTTAGGAGCTATTTCTTGTACAACGTAATGAGTTTAACTTTGGCTGCGACCCCAACTTTTGTTTACTCATTTAATATGTTTTATGTTGCGGCTTTTTAGTATGAGGAGAAGTTAGACATATTTTCATTTTATTCCCTGTTATCCGCTGAGTGCTGCAGTTTATTTCATTCGATTGCATGCATTCATGTCTGTTGATAAGTAAAGGATGTATCTGTATATCAATATCATTATGTGTGATTGACACAGACAAGCAGAGACA
This sequence comes from Cebidichthys violaceus, assembly GCF_023349555.1. Lineage (NCBI taxonomy): Eukaryota > Metazoa > Chordata > Actinopteri > Perciformes > Stichaeidae > Cebidichthys > Cebidichthys violaceus. Next base: position 7,557,088 of record NW_027176483.1, read on the forward strand.
TGCCAGCTCTTTATTCATCAGTTGATCTTGATTTGTACATTTTACCTTTTTCAAAGGAACTTAGTGAAACATTTCTATTTCTTTGCTTTAGCCACATGTTGATATGGCCTTTGACTTTTAAATAATCTCATAGTATTAAAATGATAACAGCTTTCACAATGTCATCAAACATTTGGTAGATATGATGATATTTATTTTCACTTGCATATCATATGCAGGCTCCAAAGATAAGAAATAAAGGGAAACTATAAATTGGAATACACTTTTTGTTTTGTTTCCACCCTTGCTTCCTTTTCCTGCAGGAAAAGCTGAGACAAACATTTTAAAATAAAAGTGTCACGGTAAAGAAACTATACATTTTAAGTTGAAGGTTGTCACACAGCAAAACAATCAAGAATGACAGGCTTTGAGTGCAGCGTATAGGCCTCCCTTAATATAAACCACTCCACGGCTACAGGCTAAAGTCTCAGCTGTCACAGATATACATCACTCATGCGTGGCATTCTCTCTAAAAGGTTTCCACTAAATGGCGACTTGTCTGTTTAACTTCCAGCAGGGACCATGTCCAGGTATTCGCTGCTATGGGGACGGGCTCCGCACTGATGCAGCAGCTCAGAGCCTCTGGGGTTTATGTTGGCACAGGCCACCATGTGTATCAGCAGCGGGGTCCCTGAAGCTCCTCTGGCTATGAGTTTCTTTTGAGAGGCGTGGCAGGGTGGGTAATGGGCTGGAGAAAGAGCTGTAGGTTAGACTTCATGTCTCAGCAATGCCATGTTCAGTTTGGCTGTGGGAAAGGCCAGGCATGGGAGATGGGAAACACATAGTCTGTATCTTGTTGTTATGGAAACATTATGTTGAAATAGCATTTTTGGAAAAACAGCACATGATCTTTCGAGAACGATGGTCAAAGTCTGTAGAGGAGCAAATCCCCAAAGAAGACTTTAGTTTTTAAGATACCCCCGGTAGAACAAATCACAACCATGTTTTTTCATAACTTTGATATGTTTAGTTTTTGGAATGTGTGGTTATATTAAAAAATGTTACTGCAAAAATTATTATTTTTTTTGGTTGATGTTTGGATCCTCCTCAAAACCGAAAATAGTGACAATGCTTCTCCAAAAGCGACAGTGTCACATGTATGCTACAAATGGGTTTTGTCATATGTCTGTCATCAATAACGTAAGGAGACCAATCACCAAAACAAATTAATTTGTATGTACTAAAGACTGTTATCTTATCTTGGTATTCATCCTTATAAGATTTTAAGTTTGTTGTGCAGATGTCATTCAGCAGGAACACGTCACAGCAGTAAGAACCCTTAATAGAAACTGGAGTTGGACTTGAACCTGTTTCCTACGATGCCCATGTTTCACTCATAGATGGGAATTTTAAGTAATGAGAGGAATGTTGGGAAGTCATTAACCAACTTATCCCCAAACATCACAGCTGTGGATCAGAGCCGACCCTGTTATTTGTCCCAAAGTCTATTTCAGGTTGACGTTTATCTGTGCCCAATAATGGCTGCAGGAATCCCTGCAGTAGCTGTGTCCTTTCACTTTATTCTCCCCATCTCTTGTGGCTGCAGTTCACGTTAAAGGATAGATATTTTTTCAAGTCCCTCTTAAAATGACACTCACATTTCAATCACATTGCAATCACATTGTTTTTGATCAGTGTAACTGTTCCTAATCTCTAAACAAGCAAAGATATTGTTATCTTATGCGATTTTAAGTGGCGTTCAGGCTGAGAACCGATTTGTGTTAAAAGTGCAGTGTGAAGGATTTGGTGGCATCTATTGGTGAGGTTGCAGATTGCAACCAACTAAAACTTCTCCCGTGTGCTAAGTGTGTAGGAGAACTACAGTGGCCATTGCAAAAACATGAAAATGCGGATGTTCCTATCTTGAGCCAGTGTTTGGTTTGTCCGTTCTGGGCTACTGTAGAAACGTGGCGGACGGCTCTGTGAAGAGGACCTGCTCCGTGTGTAGATATAAACCGGTCATTCTAAGGTAGCGAAAACACAATTCTCAGTGTGCACCTATTTGATTGGCCAACACAACTCCTTGCTAGATGATGCTGAATTGCTTTACCGCAAAATTTGAGTCCGATTTACACCTTTATAATGTGAATTCCCTCCTTGAGTTTCCGTGGACAGTGTTTACTTACTGAGCCATGGTGGAGGGACGGTAACAAGAGTGACCTTCTCAAGAATCTCTTCTCAACCAGTGTAGAGACCAGGAGCAACTTAAGAGATCAAAATCGATTCAAAATTACATTTGAGTGTTGCTTCTTTTGACTCATAGCTGCTCTTGAAAAATATAGCTCAGGGGTGCTATACTTACTGATTACCGATTGTGGATGTGAAGCGTTGGATTTGTTGTGTATTTTTACATGTAAACAGAGGCAAAACTCTTGCAAAACTCTATGTTACATCTCCGGTCTCAGCCTACGAATAGCTGGTCCCATCCACAACAAAACCGTTGATCCGTTGCCATTGCAACAAAACAAAGAGCCTTGGTGATGTTGCCACAAAATGTATCTGCATGTGGTATAAATGCACAATCCTCCAAACCACTCGCATTTTTGTAAATGTGGCTGTACTCACAATCAGTGCCACATTACCCGGTATTTCAATTGTTTGGTGTCCAGCTGAATTTGAGAAACCTTTCACTGTCTCACCTGTGGACAAACCAACTGCTGGTGTTTCCCCGCTGAGATTTATACAGGCAGATTATTATTAGAAGAAGGTCTCTGCATCTCTGACTGTGTGTGTGTGTGTGTGTGTGTGTGTGTGTGTGTGAGAGAGAGAGAGAGAAGAAGAGCGTAAAAGAGACACCAGATTTTTATGTGTAGCTTTAAATTGGTTTCACATGAGCCGGGCACACACTGCATCAGCAGATTCTCTGATCAAATTAAGTCGAGATGAGGGGAGAGAAAAAAGAGGCAGCGGTTGTACTGATGTATAATTCAATAAACAGGACCAAGCAGGAGCAGACAGAGGGGATGCTGTACTGCCTTCATCTCTCAGCTCTATATCTGGTTTAGCCAAGGACGGTTAACCCATGAGCGGGAGACATACGGGAGTACACCTCCATCCATCATCACTGCAACAGCAGACACACATATGAAGTGAATATAGATACGTAAAGGAGCAAGGATGTTGAGTAGTATACTGGATCTTAATTTATTCACCCAAGCAAACAATTTCAAAACCTCTTGTAATCTATAAGAGCTGAAAGAATTAGTCGATTATTGAGTAGTCAATCGACCGGAAACTGTTGTTAATAATTGATTAATTGTTTTCATTATTTTTCAAGCAAAAAACACTACATTCTCTAGTTCCAGCTTTTAAATTGTGAGGATCGTCTGCTTTTCTTTGTCTTATGTGATAATATAGTGAATACCTTTAAAGGTTTTGGATTGGTGGTTGGACACAACAAGCCATTTGAAGATGTCACTTTGCTTTTTGGGATCATTTTAATCAGCATTGTGATTTGCTGCTATTCAAGAATTAAATGAATCGTTACTTGCGGTTGGATTATTATTACTATTATTATCATTATTCAAGTAATAGAAACAAATACCTCACAACATTGTTGTGCCCACAGAATTGTATCAATGTAGAACAAGCCAGATTCAGTGCCCTCCTTAGTGAACTATAATATTGATCTACTTGTGTTCTGCAAAATATAATCAAATAAACTTTGAGAGAAAGAAAGTCCATAAAATCAAGCCTTCTATCACCTCAGAGGACCACTTAATCAATGCATATTACAAAGGGAGTGTGCTAAAAGTAGATCAAACATTTTACATGTGGAAGCTTGAATGTGGAATATATTTGTCACTCCACAGTGTTAACATATTCATGGAGGTGCCTCGCTCTAATAACGCAAAAATTGAAGCAGCACTCATGATTGTTCAAACACGAGACATATGGAAGACTTCAGAGGACGAGGCTGAACAGTTGTGGACACATGCTGCAAATATCACAAGAGATCACGCACACACAACAGTAATGTTTTCCAAAAGAAGAATCGTCTCAGCTCTGGTGTTTAATGTCTTTATGTTGAACACTAGTTGATAACAGCTTATAGGGGGCATCTTCGCTGTGAGCTTGCGGAGGATCAGTCGCTGCAAACAAACACCGGAGATAATGATGATAACGATTCTCTTTGTTAATGCTGTGCAAATTGATTGCAGACAGAAAATGAGCCACTTGCCAAGCATTCTGAAAAGATTAAAATAATATCCTGTAATTTTGACATTTAATATAGTTGAAAAAGCCAGCTGTGCTTTGTTACCGAATGCAAAGCAACGATAAAGCCATCGTACGCCACAATTTTACAAGTCTACTGCTGAAATTATTGTATCCTAATATCTTCCTCATCTTGCAAGCAGTTAAATGTGATTGTAAACTATTTTTAGTGTCAGTAGTTTCTAGCACCTTCTGAACGTTTCCCTACAAAGACTGAAAATAGAACTTGTTGCATTTCCATATACTAATGTTAATTGTTTACTCTTACCGTAAGTATTCTTGAACATGGTGACTTTATGTCTTTTTTCAACAAGGCCAAATTACCTGGAGGACTGATTACAATTCAAACTTGCATCCTATCAGATCTTAATGAAATAAGCTTCTGTTGATGGCAGACCTCTCCATGGATATCTGAAGTGTAAATTATTATAATTAACCCTAACAAGAGTATCCATTTGGGGTGCGTGTCAGGACAGTATTCCTGCAGAGAAATGGTTGTGTTCATCTAATTAGACGTATCACTGCTTGCATTGTATCTAAACAGTATAATTGCCCAATTACAGTTTACTTAAGTACTTGGTACATTGAACTAAATGAATACACCGATAATTACACTATACTATGAGTTTTACTCTCTCCTACTCACAATATGTAAGTCATGTGTTGCTTGAATGTCTGAAATTAATGAAACTTTATTTATAGCATGTGAATCAGTCACTACTGTCATCTCAAGACCATGCAAGGTAATAGCCAGAAATACGGCAACATTATTTTTTTACCCAGGCCTCCGTTTGATACAGTTTTAGTGAGTGTTTGGATTGTAACAGAACACCATGTGTGTGCTGACCCAGCCTGATCTTCCCACAGCGGTGTCAGGACCAGGCGAGGCGATGTGTGCAGAGATGCAGCACCAAAACAAAACAAACCGGTCTGAGGGAACATGTCTGTCGATCCAGGGTTCAGCGCAGCCACACAGGGCTCAAGGAGGACTCCTATCTAGATGGGGAAAGACATTCCCCTGAAATGAGCTTCTCTGGGATGAAAGCTTTGTGTGAGCTCCCCAGATGACCCACGACCCCGTCTGTATTTGTGCAGGGGGGAGCCCTGATCCTGGGTTCTCTGCCTCCCTGCCGGGATCCTGGGGAGTCGGGTTGGGGTGGCCTGACAAGCCCACCATTCTGCCCTCGGGTGTTTTGCTTTTGGGGTAAAGAGAGATCCTCAGATGAGCCGGCACTGTCGCAGCAGTAACCTTTCACCCCAGGAGTTTCAGAGGTGGGCCATAGGAGGCCGTTCCTGGAGCGCTGCGCTATCCCATGACATGAGTTTGAAACAAACTAATATTTCAACAAATCTTGAGATCTGTTGTCAGTGTTTTGCTTCAAAACACAGTTTGGTGTTTTAATATTGTCTGAAAATCATATGTATTTCTGAGTTCAAATCTCAGTCATGTGATTTTAACATAGTGCACAGTCAGCATGATGTCCACATTTTACTTACCAGTAGCTGAGCAGAGCCTGGAATGTATCATCAAACTGGAGGCCAGCTCTGGAAAATCAAATCTGTGCGTGGAGGCGAGGAGAGAAACTGTCATCAGAAACCTGTTTGCTCCTTTAATGTCTGCCAGCAACGGTGCGCTGACATCATCACACCCAAAAGCCTCTGATAAGTCGCTCGAGGGATGAGAGGAGCAGAAATGCAGTTTCACAGGTCAGAAAAAAAAATCACTTTTATACACAAACCTGATAGTGATACATTTGAAAAGTAAGGATGCTCAAAGTTCAACAGCAGCGGTCAATGAGACATGAGCGCAGTGTATACATGGACTACGATGGCTAACCTCTGCCCTACCCCTTAGGCTTTGCAGGATGTCAGAGTCAGCCCCAAACACACCCAATTACAAACAAACACAGATGCCCCAAATTCCACTTTCACTTGAAACAGTTGGCTGACCCCCCTTTCCCCTCTGTTCAGGTTACCTCTACCCACTCTCACCCTCGGGCCAATGTTAATCCAATAGAGAGCTCGCTTTAAAGGAGGTTGAACAGGAGGACACTCTGGGTGACTGGTTCACTAACCCAGCCTCCCCCTCCTCACCCACCAGCATGCATATGTTCCAGGGGGGACACAAGGATAGAGTCCATCTTGCTGATGGAATTGTCATTACATTTTACAGGTATTGATCTGATATTGGCATCATCCTCTAGGGACCATGAATGTGTGAAATTTCATAGCAAATTATTCAATAGTTCAATATTTCAGCGTTTACCATGCCGCTAGCATGGCTAAGCAGGAGATGTGAGACTTTTTCGTGGCTACAAGTACACAAGTACAAGTACACACTTGGAGTGTTTCTGCTTGGCTGGTAGGGCTGACCTTATGTGTTTCTATGTGGAGATGAAGTGAGGTCACCATGTAGCTCTTGACTTAAAGAGCCCTCTGCCCTCAGTTGCTTGCACCTGAGGATTAGACCCATGACATTTTGGGGTGTTTGTGTCAGACAATATGTCATTCAGAATATATTCCTTCTTTTGGCCTTCTTTTTCTTCAAACTCTCTTTTTTTCCCTTTTCATCTCTGAGGAATACACTACTTTTATTATCTCTTTTTGTCCTCCTTCACTCTATTGCTCACGTTGTTAGAGCCAGAGTTTGTCACTTAAAGTGTTGCAGGAGGCTTAGCGTCCCAGGAGGCAGTATCGGGATTTGGTTTTGTGGTTGCACCATGAAAGATCCTGACCAAGTGACATTCCTATTTATGCTCTTTGGTTGGCTCTGCAGCTGAGCATAAAGCCCCCAGACCCGATGCACATTAGAGGCTACATTGGCCCAATAAACATGACTGTCATGAATAAATGAAAGTTTCTCTCATCTGTCTAATCTGTAACAATAGCATCTATTATAATTGCTGTAAATTCAACCCTCTTGTGAATAGTACGTCTGCTAAACAGATTGTGGCTCTTCACCTGCCATTTGGCAAAGTTGTCACTGCAGAACTACATGCAGATAGATCACATGTGCATCTTCTACTTCCAGGTAGTCACTGACCCAACAGACAAGGTCGCCTACGAGAGACAAACAAAGCTGTACTCATCCTCCTAATTGCCTGGAATGTCCTTATTGAGACAAGAAAGAAGCACATTCACATGGCGTTATAATCAGAGTCATGCTCCCTACACTGAATTTCGGAGAACACTTGTTGAACAACTGCCTTGTCCTCTTTCAAATGGCTCTGTGTCGTACTCACCCCTGCAGAACCACCACAGGACAATGTTAGTTCACAGCCTTGCCCATGTCTCCATTTCTGTAATGCAACATCCGTTCGCTGCCACTTTAAACAACATGTCCCCTTCTACTCTTGTGTTGCTTTGATTGTTTTATTTGCTCATGGTATGAACATCTGGGAAAAAACACTCTAGGAGAAATTACAGGTCCCCCAGAATAAGTTAATCAGGGTTGTGTTGGAGGGGTCCCATGGGCACATGTTGGCAAACATATTCCAACAGCTTGGCCAGTTACTTTTGAAGGTTAGAGACACACAACTGCAAGTCAGTGCAGTGTGTAATCTGTTTTTTTTGTTGGGCTGCTAAATACTTCCCAGTGTTCACCAGCTAGTTGCTGACTTTCTCTGTCTGCTGTTTGGTGTTGGTCAGAATGGGTTTAGCAGAACTTTCTCGCAGAAAACTACATTGATGAGAGCTTTGAGAGTGAACCAGAACAGTAAAGATGCGGACTGTAAAGCCAAAACAATGAGCTGAAAGATGCTAAAAATCCTCCGTAGTATTGAGTGGAACTTCAGAGTCAAGTGATAATGAGTATCTGTGTGTTCATCACTAAAAGCAACTTAATTTGATCCATTTGATCCATTTGATCTAAAAGCAACTTAATTTGATCCATAAGATATAACAATGTTAAGTTCAGCTTTTCTTTTAAAGTCCAAATTATGGCTCATGGCAAACTTTATTTTCTTGTGTGTTTATTTGTGTGTTTCTTACATATTATTTATATTTCATTGGTGGGTATGAAATTTATCTGGTTTTGTTAAGTATTTATTTTCTTGTGTGTTTGCCCACAGTGTTATTTTGATATTTTTGTTTTGATTATCATTTTGAAAACACAGACCCTGAAGTGTACCATCCTTTTAACAAAAATATCTGATGCCAGATGCTGACAGTATTAATAATGTAGGATTTTTTTGAAAAGACATTGAAGTCCTGTCTTTATTTAGCAAGGTAATGAATGAATATGATATTACAAAAAAGTATGTCAGTCATAGATATGATGTTAGTGTCTGAGCGTCGATTACAGCCGCACTTCGCTAAGCCAATTCAAACACACTGCATGTGATGCTGACTTAACTGTGATTTGTGGGTTCAGAAGTGATCTGAGTCAGCTGCAGTAGTCACCATTGTATCCAGGAGTCTGTAACAATTATAGTAACAAAGCTTTACAACATATAACTTGAGAACAGGGCCTCTGGCTGCCCCGCGGGCCTCTGCGATCACTGTTGTGCAGTGGGGTATTATTGTAAATCTATGGGCCTTCTTGGCACAATCCAGGAGGGTGTAGTCTATCTTTAACACTATGACAGTTGGCAAGTGGGCTGACCAAGCATTAAAGACACATGTTGGATAATACAAATGTCTACACACACATTTGCCAAGATTGCTTCCACAAGTCAGCTCCTCAAATGGTGGCGAGAATTTTCTGACATTTCTACAATCCTGTATTTAAGATTAACATTTTCTTTTGTATTTTATAACCAGCCTTGACTTTGTAATCCCACTGAGGTCTTGTGTCCCTTTGGTTTAGTAATGAGCCATATTTCACAGACTTCAGCTCCTCTGGGGACTTTGATTTACTCTGAGAATTAGCAGACTTGAAGTAATTTATGGAACTATTTCACTGCATCATAAAGCAATGGAGTAGGCCATTTTCATATTCTTTATTATAATGCCAGCCATTTCCTGCCAAATTTGCATGAGCCGTGGCAGATTGACAGTAAACAGCTGTGTGAATGTGGAGCTAATGGGTCCACATGCAAGGGTAATGTTTCAAGCTGGGATAAGTTGTGTCACAATTCAGAGTAATTTCACAATCCTGATGTTTTTGAATTTGGAGCTTTCTTCTTTCGGTTGCTGAAAGCATTCAAGTCGATGTGAAAGATGGCTTAAGACTGAATATCGGCTTATCACAGTTAGCTGATGGCAAACATTCCCAAACTTGATGTATCTCAGAGTATCTCAGCAAAGGGATTTGTGGTAATGCTGCTCACAGAAAATAATAACTGGGATGTTTTTGTGAGGTTGATCCCGGTCTAAGTGACTCATATGGCAAACACAAGACATGGCAAGCCTGAGCACTAAACCTGTAAACTGTACTTCTGGAATTGGTGGCCTATAGACAATTAGAGTGGAGGGGTCCACAACGGGGTTTTGGCCCGAGGCCGATCAGGCCTCGTGATTTAGCCTGAAAGGTAGCAGCAATGATGGAGGGTCAAGGACAAAGGCTCCACTCACCAGTGCTCTTTTGCTTTACGCCTCAAACTCACGCGCATTGCCCTTCGATTGCTTATTGAATTACATCTAATCACTCAATTAAAGTCACATGGAGAAGCAGCATACGTCGTCTCCACTGAGCCACTGGATGCTGGATAACGGGCGCTGTGTTGTTGTTCGTGGGAAGTTTTAAAACAAGATGTCTGAAATGTTAGTACGATGACAAATGTCTTAATCTCTGCAGTCTTATTTTTTTTTTTTTGGACATCTTGGGAAAGCACCACCACGAATCTATAGATCAAATGCAGGCATTTTTCTGTAACTACATCTCATTCATAGAACAGCTCACATGGAGTAGTATAAATTCACATGATCAGTTGGTTCCAGATCTCTTAAATATATGCAACATTTCCCCAAAATGTCTTCTGTATAGTTATACAGTTATTCAAATGTATTTATTTATAATCAAATAGATTTTTAAATAAGTTTCCAGACTTTACAAAGAATGATGTGATCAGAAAAGATGATCCTGTTAGTGAGAAGAGTTAAGATTATTTTGTCTGGGCTGAAGTAGCAGACAACCTGTCTGTTGTCAAATAAAAACAATAGAGTCAGGGTGCCCTGAGCAAGTGATCACCAACATTTGATAACTGAGGGGTGTAAAAGGGAATCTGTTGCAAATGAATCATGTTGATGTGGCAACATTTGGCATAAACAACAGGAATCTATGCATCTTACCTACGTAGTGTCAGATGCACGGGCTGCTGCAACATCAAATTAACATGAACAAAGATTTTATTTAGCACTTTCTCGAATCCATCCATCAATTCTAGAGGTAACAGGTGTCCTAACAGGATCTGTAGAGCTACATATAGTGAGTGCCTATCTGTTTCAGTTAGTGACTATTGTCATTATCAGATAATCAGATTATTATTTTCTCGATTAATCATTTGGTCATGTAACATGTAAGAAAATGAGGCGATTCAATTAATGTCAAATTTCCGTGTCATTCCATTTAAATGGTCCATCCTACATTGGATTATATGACACACAATTATATATATATATATATATATATATATATATATATATATATATATATATATATATATATGACATGAATAACAGCTTTGATTTTCATGTTCTAAAGACAACAAATCATTGGTGCCAACCACATGCTAAATGTAGTTTATGAATGGAAAGGGAGCAAAAGTGTTTTCACAATTTCTACGTCTAACAAAAAGAAAGTAATCGTTTACAGTTTTAATGAATAACCTGTTTCTGAAGTTATGATTCAGATAGAAAAAAGTAAAAATACATTACAACATTTCATAGTGCAAGTTGACATATTTAGGTTGCTTGTTTTGTTGTATCAACAGTCCCAAACCCAAACATATTCATATTACTAAAGCAAGAAAAAGCAGCAAATCTTCATATTTTAATTAATATGAAAACTGACTAATTACTTAAACTGTAGTTTACATAAATGCAATTTTGGGCTTTTATATTCAAGCATCATAAAACATTATTGTGTGAAATGACTTCTCCTGGTAGAACTATGGGTCTGGTTGAAATATGTATCTGTATTTATCATGATAACTAAACAAAAAACAATTATTCATGTTTAATTTTGAAATGTTGAAATTTTAACAAAGTAAATTACATATTATTTGGAGCAATGAGTCATATTGGCATAGTTCCCTGTGTATGTCTAAGGCCTCATGCAGGGTCACTTCCAAGGTTTTCTCAATCTATACAAGTTCCATGTGGAGATCTACTGTGGCTGCAGCCGTTTGGGTGTTGAGAGGCAGCAGTGAGTGAGGAGGAAATGGGGTCTGGCATGTTGACTCAGGAGTAAATCCCCCCGGACTTCTCAAAAGGCTGCTATTAGAGTTTAATCACCCTGCGATCCTGGACACACTCTGAAGCCGAGAGAGATGACTGATGAGCATGCAGCATACAAACTGTAAGCATCAACTCATCCAGAAGCTGCAATCAACGCTTTAGATGGATGATTGCAATCCAATGATGAGGACACAGAATAAGCTTTTAAAAAAAAGCTATATGTTACATTCTTCTTTCTCACATTTCACGCTTCTTATTTCATTAAAAACTGGCTCTCGTCTGCTTTGGAACAATCGGTTTGTGAAGCCGTCAAATTATACTATATTGAACTTGAATGGCCATCTTATATAACCAAGTTATTCTTCCTCCTGGTTATATTTTATTAACTCAAATTTTTCAAGGCCCTCGCAACAGTGTTCTCAGTTTCTCAACAAGCCAGGCCCTTAGTTTTCATTATGCCCAGCTTATTTTTAGACAAAGGGCCTATTCTATTGTCTGCTAAAGGCAGAGCACCAGGGAATTGTTTCAAGGAAATTTACATAATGCTTAGTGACTGAGTCTCTATTTTAAGCTGAATTTTTTCCAGACACGGCTGCTTGAGCTACCAGAGAAAAGAAGAAGTGTGGAGAGAAATGGACTATCAAAGGAAGGAACTGAGCTTTCATGTTAGGACACTTTGATTGTGTTACAGATTGGTTCCAGGTGAAGCAATTCTGAAAGGGAGGAAATCCAAGGGAAAAGAGAAATTCTTAACTAAGAATGGCATTGCCAGGATTTAAGCATTAAGGGAAGATTTGGAACAACAGGTGTAGAGAATCGATGAAGCTCAAATGTTGTAGTGGGTGGCAACTCCCTGCTGTGCTCCAACAGTTTGAGAAAGTGTCTTTTTAAATCAAGAGTTTCATTGATGAAAGCCAGTGTTGGAAAGTATTAATTCAAGTACTGTACATAAGTACAGTTTTGAGGTAATTTGTGTGCTTTACTGTATACTTCTACTCCACTTTACTTCAGAGTAAAATGTTGCACCTTTTCTTCCACTTAATTTATTTGGTTACTACTTACTTTATTTAATACTCTTATTGCAGAGGATTTCACACATACAACATGTTATCAGCTTTAGGGTTAAACAACTAACAATTATTTTCATAAATGATTCATGAACCCAGGATAAAGTTAAAATTAGCCACATCTCGACCAGCTACAACATTAAAGTGATGCTCTCTTGGAGTATTTTTACTTCTTCCATTACTGACAACAGCCATACAAAGTCTGTAAATGTGTGATTTAAAATCCCTGCCCAGTCAATTTTCTGTCCTGAAGTTCTTCATAATCTGTCTAACTGTGGTCCACCATCCTGCCAGTGTGCCTGCTGCGCTGGCTCTCTGCAATGATTGGAAGCAGGCATTGCATGGGAAGTCCAATTAGAGACGGAAATTGCACATAGCCCGACGCTGTGTAGCCACAAGTTTGCCGCATGGTCACTTACCTGCACATCTGCACAGATTTTTTAAAAGCAGTAGCCACCTTTTTCCACCACCTTAATTGGAGTTTCCATCATTGATTGCTTGAAAGAGAAATACACTGCCACGGTCTGCTTCCCGGTAACGGTCTGGCTTTTTACTGATGTCTGATGAGAAGGAGGTGGAAGTCAGGTTTAGATTCATACCAGGAGGTTTTTTATGCTCATCTAAATAAAGCAGGTCTAAATTGATGTGGTCCCCGACATGTGTCTGGATAAAATATGATATACAGTATATGATAGTGTTGTGTTATAATGAGAAGATGGATGAATTGTTGGCTGAATAAAAAGAAGAATCAATCACTAAATTGTTAAAAACGGAAATACCTTACTTATTCACACGTAAATTAGAAATTCTCACATATGAAATTCATTTTTCTGCTCTCTCTGCTTGCAGCACAGACAAAGCTCACCTTGGACCTGTAACACCTTATCCACTCACTCATGGTCATACCGAACCCTCAAGAATGTTTTTATGTTTCACGTTAGTTCATTTTCTTGACTATTCATCCATGAAAGTACAACTAGTCAGTGGTTTTGGAGTTATAAAACACATAATATTCATTATTGCAATTTCTAAACCACGCTATGTGGTCTTGACGTGCAGCAGTTATTATTCTGCAATATTGCTGCTTTCCCGTGTCAGTCAGTTTGAGAAAAAAAATGGTTCACCTAACACCCCACCCATACCATAAGGGAAGCATGTTTGATGCAGGTCTTGGGACAGAGCCTCGTGTGCTATGTGTAGCTGGTTCATCAGAAGCCAGGAACACTGCTCAACATGTGGGGATCATTTCAGGGGGGGTGGATGAGGTGTATGGCCAAAGAAACATATGTAAAAAACACCCGCTAGATTGTGTCAAAACTGATTTACTACATTTGTATCACACATTTTTGCAGATCTAAAGAATTTCAGCTATGACATATGCAATAGTGTGTCAGTGTATGTGTTAAGATAAACCGCCTCAGCAGTAGTGGAATGTAACGAAGGGACATCTTGGGAAATTTGCTTTTTCACATTCTTACCGAGAGTCAGATGAGAAGAAGAGAGGTAGCAATCTCATGTTACAGTGAATATGAAGCTACAGCCAACAGCCAGTTAGCTTAGCTTAGCAAAAAGGCTGTAAACAAAGGGAAACAGCTAGCCTGCCTCTCTGATCTCGGTAACAAAAGATCCACCTACCATGGCCGATTTTGGGGCCAGGCAACCAGCAGAGGCTCAGGAAGTTACTGGTCCCAGCCAGACCAGCTGTTTCCCCCTGTTTTAAGTTTGTGCTAAGCTAAGCTAAGCAAACCAACTGATGGCAAGAGCCTCAGAGTGGTATCAATCTTCTCATCTAACTCTCAGTAAGAGTGCAAATAAGCATACCTACCAAAATGTGGAAAAAATGAATTCCCATTCATTCTACATTACATTTCCAGTCCACTACAGTTCAGGAGGAAGTATTATACTTTTCACCTATGTATCTGAAAGATATAGTTACTACAAATTAAGATTTTACATGTTTGATTTTATAAAATGTTGATGCATTTAGATTAAACTACACTATATAAAATTATAAAATTAGCTCCATCTCAACCAACTACAAAAGTAAAAAGCTACTCATACATGAACGCATCATTTATACTAATTAAATAGTATTATATATAGATTGACTAAAACAGGGACCTTTTTCCTGCATTGAGTACTTTTATACTTTTGTACTTTGAATCTAGGGTTGGTAATTAATCTTCAAAAACATTTTTATTATATTTGTTGAAATTCTCTTTAAATGACGACAGCAATCAATAAATCAAAGGCTCTGACAAACATGAGTATTTTTACTTTGCTACTTTTGTTTTAGTGGAAGATTTAAATACTTCCTTCCCCACTGTGCTCCAGTCCCTCTGCCTCTCTGTTTGACATTAAAGTCTGCAGGCATCCAGGCTGAAGCAGTAAACATAATGATAATAATAATAATCACAGAATCCCATCACACATCTATACACAAGGCTGATGGGAAGGTAGATGAAAGAAGGAGGGAAATATTCTGTGAGGTTGAAAAAGAAAAAATATCAGTTAGCAGAAAAATTGAGATGGAGTTTTTCTGAGGCCCCAGAGGTCTCCTACATAATAAATCCTCAGCACATATTTAATCCAGTCAGAGGACAAGCCCGGTGAGGGCTAAAGGATGCACACTTATTACTCACAAATCCACCTCTGAATGTGCTGCCCCCCCCAACCCCCAAAACTCTACTCCCACAGCCTGTCCTCCATCCAGACTGCAGGCGCTACGGGCTATCAGAGAATCGGAGCAGGAATGTGACTCCTGACAGACACATCTCTCAGGACCACAGACTGAATATGTTCCCAATTAGCTCCATCTGATAAAGTGTGAGTGCAAGTGAAACCCAAAGCGGGCATGATCAATAGCACTTGACTCATTTTGTCAGATGGGTTTGACATTGACAGGCCGCATTGTGATTAATCACCTTGGTGCTGCAGATAATTGTCCAACCACATCTTCCTTTGTAGGTGTCGTTGAACTCTTACGGTCATGTCTGTAGTGCTTTGAATATGGCTCGTCACTTTCAGTTCAGTTCTAATTCATCTTTTCTTGAACTGGCATCAGTTCGAAAACCAGTTTTCCCTTAATCGGCCTGTCAGTTATTTTTCACATGCACAGATACAGACTTTTTTTTCTTATGAGTTTTCTCGTCCACCTGGACCAGAAGTGCCATCTGCTGTTCACACTGCACACTGCAGCAGAGTGAGGTCGATGCATGGTGGTTGTTTCAGTGGGGTGAGCAGTTTGATAAAAACAAGCTGCGAGCAGTTGTGGTTTCATCCTCAGAAAGTCTCCTTCGTTTCCATGCCCACAGCTGGATGTTTTTAGGTTTACCCGTACGGGACTGCTGTGACATGGGCGCTGGAGATGAAACAGGCCTCCCTCGGCACACAAACACAGCACTACACTCCCGGCCTTGTGTACAGCTGGTAGGGATGACACAAGAGGCACAGGGCTTTATTGAGTCCTGCTGAGGCTGCTGTGCAAGTCAGGGCAGTGCTCTGGCAAAGCTCAGCCTGCAGGGCAACAGAGGAGAGCTGGCCGATGCAACGCAGGCCGCTTGGCCGATGCTGTGGGTCTCTGTAGACCGGTGTGTTGTGTGTGTCAATGTCGTGAGATGAGACCTGGCATCCCCTCAACTCTCTCAAAGTCTCATTAAACTCAGTGAACTCTTTGTAGAAAGAGAGCCCCAGATAAAGACAACATCCTCCTTTAACCCTCAAGTTCTGTTTGGGACTCCCAGCTTTACTTGACATTTCAAAAAAGATATTTAAAGTTGTTTTATCAGCTTGATCTTTAACTTTGTAGAAGACTTGCTTCCAGAAAGAGGTGCTTTACCTTCTGTTTGAGGTCCAAGAGACCACAGCTGTAAACAAGAGTCGACAGTCATGCTAGAAGCTCTGTGTGAGGCTGTACTATGGTGCTTTGAACTAAAAGCTAACACATCTCAGTTATAAACATTTGTTATTTAACAGTAATCAACAAATACAGCTGAGGCTGATGGGAATGTAAATCTTTCGCAGTTATTTGGTTGTAAACCAAAGTATTGGACAAATTAAAAGTTTACCCAGATGATGGAGCTAGATGAAAAGTTAAGGGGTCACCAAAGTTGTTAGGATTCAGTGGACTCACCATTACGGTTCATTATCATCATTATATTATCATTATAAGGTTCATCCACCATGAGTATCTGTACCTGAATTTGTGGCGATCCATCTGACACTTGTCTCAACTTGTCAAAAGTGTCAACCTGTTGGTGATCAAAATGTCATCTTATCCATGCATTTGTTGTAGAGATATTTGAGATGTTTCAGTTGTTGAATATTTTAGTGGACCAAAGTGGTGGACCGACCGACCAATAGATCGACATTGTCATCCATAGAGCCACGCTGCTAGTTCGGTCAAAATGGGTTACACAACGCTATTGGGATGTCTGTTATTGGCATTGTACAGTATAACAGTTTGGTATAACAGGGAACAAGAGTTAACTGGCCTCAAACAATATCACTAAGTAGGATAACACATATTTCTTTATACTTTTTCACAAACAAAAGGAATAGATATTTGTTCATACTTTGCCTAAATAACAAACAGAACAGGAAATAGTTAATTTGATATAATAAAAATGCTTTTTCGTCATTTCTGTATTTCGTCAAGTTCAAAGTTACCACTTTTTTAAAATATTGGGTTTTAATGCAGTCCGAAGAAAAAAAATATTTGAAGGAAAGAAATTTTCAGGTTTTGCAATATTCATCATTTTTATACGCAGTGTTGCGGTCTGTGAGACCCCAAACAAAGAGGAAATAAAGCTAACGTCAACAAAGCACAGTGTAGTTTACTGAGCTACTTCCAATACTCTCGTTTATGTAGTTACTATGTTATTTATCTACATATATCTTAAGCCTGGTGTTCAATATGGAGCTGATTTGTTGTTGAGACCACCGTGCAGTAGTTTTTTTTCTTTGCAGCCATTCCTCAAGCATTACTTAATGCCACACTAACAATTCTTCATTCTGCAAACCTCCAAAAGAGCAAAGGCCCAGCATTCCTCTGTGTGCCTTTACAGTATATTCTTATCTCTATTGTGGGAAAACTTGTTAGTTTCTCTACAAGTATCTCTTTCAGCATAAGCGTCATGTCAGCCTGGGTGGGTTTTTAACTCTGCTTCTTTACTCCTCCCTCGCCTGTGAAGAAACTACTGTCAGGCACGCAAGAGGCATCATCCTGAAGCTTCTGTGCGCTGCTATCTCGTTTTACCCTCCTCTCCTCCTTTTCTCCTTTGTCTTTGTTGCAAATTGATTCCCTATCACATTCTTCACCCACTCTATAAAGCCAGTAAAGGCTGATTCTCTCAGCCGCTAATACGGTGTGGTCAGGCGCCTTCGTTCCAACCTCATACGCAATAGCAATTCATGGTTTCAATTATTGAATTTATGTCTGTAAAGATAACTGGGGATGGCAGGAGGTTGTGCGATGGTACTGCAGGAGCACGACTTGTGGCCAGTTCAGAGCGAGTTGACAGCTGGCAGACATGAAGAAGACAGCAGAAACACTGAGGGACACCAGCTTTGAAGACAGACAGCAACGAGGGAATGCAGAGACAGTGAGTGTTACAGCCCAAAACATCATGACTTCATTAACATCAATTTCTTTTGTTTCTCTCTCTAGTATTCACTCTCTTTTTGCCCTGCCAGGAGAGTTTATTATGAGAAAAAGCTGCATCCCATAATAGATTTACAATAACTAACAGAATAATATTCAGCAGCTCTCACTGACCATGGCCAAAACTACCCTGATAACTCATTCCAATATGATTAATTGAATGGTTGGAATTTATAGATATTTTAGTGACCTCTTGTGGCTAAAACCCTCATTAAGAATAGAGCGCCACTTAATAAGAATCTACTGTTATTCCTTAAAACACACACGCAGTCTTTTCTACATACTCTTAAGCCATAGTTGTGTCCCACTTTCATATTCACTATTTGCATAAAGTAGTCTTTATAGTATTTTGTTGTTTTGCAGTTGGTGTACAAGAAATCAACATACTTTACTTTCTACTGATAGGAAATGACAGAATGTGTGTGTCGTCTAAAGGCAATTATACTAGAACTTTTCAATACAACCAGCTATTAAACATTAAAAATTAAAATGTAGTTTTACAGCTCCTCCATTTCTTTTTTTACACCGCAGTGTCCCTTTACAGCACACAAAAAAATCAGGGTTGTTTTAGTTACATTGTGACAAATGTGCTATGTAGTATGCGCAGTTTCTGTGTTATTATTCCTTCTAATGCCTGGATTGCAGGTTTATCTGTAACTCCCAGAAAGACACTCACACCAAAGATTAACTGTGTTTCTCTAAATTGAAATTTATTTAATAGTAAATGTCCAAAAAGTCGTGGGCGCATGTCCAAAGAGGTGTAACAGTTACAAAAGACACACAGCTCCAAAGTCAGTAAAATTAGTATTGCATGGAATCCCTCGATCACTAGAGGGCGCCACCAGTTCAACCTGGTAATACAGCATAATAATTCTGATCAGGATTTGTCAACATGGACTTGTAACATTTTTGGTAACAATTTACAGGTCTGTAAATTCCTAGTGAATTCTAATCTGTTATAAATAATTCTGTTTTCCAATTAATTAACACTGCAATTTAGATACAGTCAGTCCAGCAGGTTAGCTATACATCCAAACGTGAAATTTGTCCACAAGCAAACGTATAATTCAACATAAATGGAGAATTTAAGCTTCCAATAATGAATGAATATTTACTTGGATTTTAGACGGAGCAACTCCTTTAACGAAGTTTCTATTTTCACTATAATTAATACCAAGTCACATAGTTCTTCCCAGGAATTTCTCAGGAAATTACTAACCATAAAATAAAACCTTACTGAAATTCTTATTGACACACTTTGAACACAAATTGAACAAATGACTGTGAGGTGATGAAACAGTGTTTGACTAAAATAAACTTAACAAAGACTTAAGATGTGTTCATTGCTAAAGATCTAAAATTCCAGTGTATAACAAACAAATATTATTGCATGTTTAAGTATTGCCAGTATTTAAGCTTATTTTTCGCATTTAAGGATGAAGCCTATGATGAAAAGCTTTGTTATTGCTGGTCCAGTCTTCATTCATCTCCAGCAGGGAGCAATGCAGAGATTTCTCATTTTTGTGTTAAAATAATTTCATATGAATGTCAGATGCATTAACAGGCTGCAAAAAGTCTAGTTTATCAATGGTTCATTCCCTTTGAAGCCAGTGGGAAAAGGCAGGGTGACACTTTTCATTCTGCTAAACCATGTTGTTATTGTTGAGTTTGGTCCATTCAAAGATGTCCTGCTCGCACACAATGTCTGAGTTGATGAGCAGGTAGCGGTCACCCACGCAGAAGTGCTTCTGGCAGGCGGCACACTTGAAGCACTCCAGATGGTAAACCTTGTCCCGCACGCGCATCGTCATCTCAAATGCTCGAATCCTCTTCTCACAGGAAGCACAGAGACCGTCCTGACCGAAAAGCCTGAATGGATGAGAAGATATCAGCATAATACTGAGACGTACGTGGAAAGCATGAAACTTTAAGGAATCTATTGAATCTCTATTTAACTACTGTGGATCTTTTCCCCTGGCCTTGTACCTATTCTGGAATAACATCACCTGACCTCAGGATTTCTGTGATCCAGTTTCGCTTGATTAAACACAATAGGCACAATATTAACAAAAATAATAAACATCTTAAACATTTTGACATACAGCAAGACCAGGTCACAGGATTAGGCTATAATGCAAAAAATGTCCAACAAATTCTGCACTAGTGGGACTTTTAGGGGCCCTGCGGCTGTTGCCCACTTTGCCTGGTCAGTAATCCAGCCTGTTCCTGACTCATAAACAACACATGCTCCCCAAATCAAACTCTAGCATAACTTCAATCTCCACTACTCATTTGCCTTTGCATTTTCCTGCAGACTATAAAGTCAAACTGTCCAGCAAGAAGGAGGAAAAAAAATCCAGATACAGGGCCAAGCTGTTTCCCCATGTCCCTTATATACTGTATATGCATAGCAATGCACTCATTAAACAATTAATCAACAACATCTGATAAAATAGTGTCTGTCAAAAAATATATATCTGAGATTTTGAGTGTTTCCAACACTTCTTTATTATTTAAAATTTCTGTTATTGTCAACCAACCCTTTGAAAACACCTAAACAAACAATGCACCGAGCCCCAAGCACATTTGTACTGAAGATGTAAATCTTTTTAAATGGGTCTTGAAAATATTTATAGATATATAGATATATAGAATATTTTCAGCTGTGGAAAACAATTGGTGTCCTTGTGGGTATTTGCAGCAGCAGCACAGTGTATGTCAGATTGACTTAAAAATAAACTGAAGTGCATATGTAATGAAGAAACATGTCACCCAGCGCAGCAATGTGGCACAATGATGTGTTTTTAATAGTTTTTGACAACAATGGAGGCCTCAGGCATGCAGGAATAAGAAATGTACCAGGCGTTTGGCTACACAGACGTTTACACATATGTCTCGCAAACTAACAAAGTGCTTGATTCAATCATGATGTTAAGACACCATCGGACCAACCTGAGGTAGTCTCTCCGACACAATTTTCTTCCCAGCTTGTAGTAGAGTCGTCGGCCCACCTCGCCGAGTCGACAGCCACACAGGTCGCAGCTCA
The DNA here is from genome assembly GCF_023349555.1 of Cebidichthys violaceus. NCBI lineage: Eukaryota > Metazoa > Chordata > Actinopteri > Perciformes > Stichaeidae > Cebidichthys > Cebidichthys violaceus. Next base: position 7,578,455 of record NW_027176483.1, read on the forward strand.
GGCAGTCCTCGTGCCAGTACTGCTCGATGGCCTTTAGGAAGAATCTGTCACCAATGCTCTGCTGACACCCGCCGCACATCAGCAGAGATGGTGGCATCTGGAGGACCTCATCCACCGGCTCCCTGGATGAGAAAGAAGACTGATAAGAAAATCAAATATACCAGAGACACACCAAATGATTGTTTCCTCAATTCATTTTATTACCTGGAAACCTACATTAGAATATGATTTCAAATCTTTGTTCATTTGTTAATATTTTCAGCCCGAAGCCCAAACTTCCAACATGATCTGGATTCGTCATTTAATAGTCCACTGATTCTAAACTGTCCATCCTAAGTAACTTGTACATTTGCAGTTTGATGCTGTCCACCTGAGGGAGCCATTGGATATTGTTAAATACAGAACTGTAGCCACGCATTTTCCCATTCTTTCCTAACAGGCAGCTTTATGCTTGTTATAATCACCTTAATCATACATTTTCTGTATCGGATTGTTCCAACTCTTCATTGAAACCATATGATGGTTTGTGAAATACTAAACCCAGGAACCCTTAAAGTTGTTGTGGCTACACCATATGTAAATATTGTATATGTCTTGTGCATCATCTCAATGTCTGACACATTTGGTATTCAATTATTCCACTAGAAAGTGCAAAGTACAGTTCTGTGTGTTTATATAATGTTTGGATGCAAAGTTTGTTTCTGATCAGGTAGCGGGAAGCTGCTTTTGAGGTGGAAATACCTCTTATAGACCTTTATGCCTAAAACAATGTAGATACAAAATACAAAAAAATAACTGTGAAATAATTTTAGACAATCAGCCTGCAGAGTTATATATCGTAGCCTACCTTTAGGAATCTTGTTCTGGGAAACACTGAACTTTTTCTTGCCAAGAGCTTTCTTTCCTCCTTTACACATTTAACATTCTGCCCTTGAACATGAACGTGATCATTTGTATTGCTTATCAGCAGGAGATTCCTGACCTCCATGCTATCAGCCATATGCAGTTATTGTACGCGAGTCTGGCTGTCAGATAATGCGTCCTTGTTTTTTTCCCCCTAACATATCAGAAATAATACATCTGCCAGTTTATACCTATAAGCCACTTACTCATTTGCTTCCAGCGTCTTCCTCTCTATAGTGGATGTCATGTCTAATGATGTCCAGCCGTGATCCAGATAAGGTTTCAGGAGCTACCTGTGAAGCTGCCTGCGGGGACCCTGAAGCCACAAGACGCTGCACCTGCTCCCACAGCCTCCGAGACGCCGGCTTGAGGCTTGTTGTGTGTTCAATTAATTGGCAATTGAGTCCCGTGGAAATGGCCGCAAGACAAGACAATTTCGCTCTAAGCAGCGAAGCTGATGATGGAGGACACTGTCACCATTTCCTGAGGCAATAACCCGCGGTGACACTTGCATGTCTCTCAAGTATATTGTATCATCCTGCGGCGACTTTGCGGACTGTCCGTTCTTTAAATTAAAGCACCATCAATCCGATCCAAATGGACACTTGCGGGGATCTCCGAGTCCGTGGGTCCTTTTTAAGTGAGCGGGCTGCAGACGCGCTCCTCCGTATGAAGCCGCGGTCACCGTTACTGTGCGGCAGCAGCAGCATCGTGTTTAAATACGTCGGGCCCGCTCTCCGTCTCTGCTTTCGTTTCCCTCTTCCTGCTCACGACTGTTTGACAATGGGGGGAAATCGGTCTTAAAGCGACAGCTAAACACTGAACACAGCCTGCTCTGTCAGGCGGGGGGTTTTAGGTCGTGACTGAGACTAATGAGGTCGTTACATGCTTTGCTTCAACAAAGTGCCGATAGGACAAAAGATAACGAGTGGAATGATATCATTAGTACGCCTTGTGTAGTTTCTCGGTAGTTACAGTGCGTTTCATTACTTCCATTGTAGAAAATATGTTGCAAATATCCAGTACTACTTTCTGATCTTGGGATTTGATCCTTTGTAAAGGACTAAAGTTTTTAATGACTTTATCAATGGTTAATAAATAATTTACTAATGTTTTATAGATCAGTTATAAGCCATTAACTAGAACAACTTTTAGCTTAACAGGTTTTGAAAAAAACAGTGGTGGAAAGCACATTTACTCAAGAAGTAGTGGTACCTTGCTACTTTATACTACTTCACTATATTTCAGAAGGAAATGTAAAATATGATATATATATATATATATATATATATATCATATTTTACATTTCCTGTAATATATATTTTTCCTTCACTGCTTGTATTTGAAAGTTAATACTAGTATTTTTTTACAAATACATTGAAAACAAAAAATGTGATTAGCTTTAAAAGGTGATGTATTGTGTAGCTGATTAGATTGGGTCAGGTTGTGCAACACTGTTGGGATTTATAAAGGTCATCAATGTGTTACTTGTCCCACAACAAAACTAACAGGAAAGCCCCTGCAGTCCCCAAAATCCTTAATATATTTAATCTTGTTGCATAAGATAATAACGTTGAAGACAAAAGATTGAAGACACATCATCTTTCAACCTTGAAGGGTCATGATGTATGTCTGGTAGAGGTGATTCTACATTGCGTACTTTTACTTTTGATGTTTTAAGGTAATTTTTCTGGTAATGTGTATTTTTAGCCTACACTGTCTTTGTATTAATTTTAATATGCCTTGTGAAAGAAGTATTCATTAATAAAATAACCAATTCAAGGTATTATACAAGTTAAGCTACATATTAAAAGAATGGAGTGGTTCCACGTGTAGTCCAGGGAACCTTATGGTGCTCTTAAGTTATATTAAAAGCCTTTTGTTTAGTCGTGCATATTGTTTTAAAATGGTTTCAATTTCATCAGGGCGGAAATAAAAAAAAATAGATGGATTACACCTGTTTTATTTGTATATACAACACACAAGAAATAAACGTGTCATCATAGTACATCATAGTACTGTGGAATAGCCTACAATTATGAGGGTTGTTTATCAAGAAAAGGGTTCATAATCAGTTTCTTCATTAGGATCGTACATACGTGTTGTCACTTAAATATACTTAACATATCAAAAGTAAAAGTGTCCCTGTGCACGATCGGCAGTTGTCATGTTATGTATATTATAGGTGGTGTGGTTGAAGCAAGAACATTTAGAAAGTTTTGTGTGTGAATTCATAATCTGCCATTTAACCAGTAACTAGCTTTCAGATGAATGTAGTAAAAAGTACAATATTTCCCTCTGAGATGTAGTTGAGTGGAGGGAGAAAGTAAATAAAGAGGATATACTTAAAGTAATAGTATAGTTTGTATATACAGCTCTTGAGTAAATGTAGTTATTTTCCAGTACTGTTGAAATTGTGTAAGATAAAATACAGATATTTTCTCAACATGCAAAGTTGTTGAACTCTAGTTTCCTATTCTTTACCCATATTACAATGGGTTTGTCTTCTTTAGCTCTTGGATTACAAGATAGACTATACAGACTTGACAACTGCAGAAGACTAATGCTGAAATACCCCCAAAAAACCCTCTTTTGAAAGTCGTCTCTGTGAGAAACGAATGGAATGATATTTCTACATAGTTGGTGTCCTCGCGGCCTTTCCTTTTTCAAACCAGAGCATGCTGTGGGCTCTTCCTCTTATCTGCTGCCAAAGCCTTGGGGCTGCCTGCAGGAGGGAGGGACGCAGACAGCAGTTGGACTGGGCCAGGAGATAAAGCACCTCAACTCCAGTAACCACAGTCAGCTCCTCAGCCAGATGCAACAGAGGAAGATTGCAGGCAAACTCTAAATTCAGCCTGAATGCACCCTTGGGCAGTTGTTGGACTGTGTAGGCTCACTGGATAGATACCAAACTGAGAAGGCCCAGGAGCAAGGTGAGCATGGCTCTGTGTTCTGCCAGCTACACAGAAAGCAGAGCAGCTTGACAGAGATAAAACTCTGAATTATCACTAAATTGTCCTTCAAATGAAAAATGTCCCATTGCTAGGTCTTTTCATAATGTCTTTGTACAACAAAACAACGCGGTGCAAAAGCTATGCCGGTGTCCTTAGTCTTATAAATAACAATTTCCACACTCTTAAAATCCCCTCTTTAACTTCTGATAAAAACTCACCACAAGGTCCACTTAGCAGCTGATCTGGAGCTCTCCATATCACACTGTTCCTCCGTCCAAAGAGTTTGCACTAGTCATGGAAATGTAGCCCTTCAAGTACCCATGTTTTATCAGCACTTTAAGAACCCCTAGTCCAAGTTGGCTTACAAATTGAGAATTTAAGTTAAATCTTCACAATCTCCCCCCATGTCTTTTGCATAGTTTTTTCTTTGAAAATTCAATAGAATCCTCATCAGCAGGAATGTAAAATACAGTTGAGTGGGTTTGCACAGTGTTTGTTTGCATAAAAGTCTTTGTAATTATGAACACAACTGATTGTCTGTGGAGTTCATCGGTACCACGATGTTGCTCAAGAACAAATTTAGAATAGACAAGAAACAAGAGAAGAGAAAGTCAGTACTGATATGACACCCATGTCATCCACTTCTTCCTGTGGGGTTAAAGCCCAGAGGATGTGCAACTGGCATGCACAAATGAAGCTTTCCTGGGGGGTTGGTGCACACTGCATTCACTTCCTACCCCCCCCCCCCCCCCCCACACACACACACACACACACACACACACACACACACACACCCTTGCATGATGGTACCCTTGTCATGGTTTCCCCGATAGACCGGTTGAGTCCAGATGGTTCAGTATGATAGGAGTAACACAGCTTACAGTGCACCATAAAAACTAGCTTGTTGTCATTAGGCGATAAAACCCTCATCTGTGTCTTCAGGCTTCCTAAATGTCACCAGAATGAGAGCACAAGCTTCATGTCTCAATTTGAATTGTTAAAATAAGATTTGTAAATATTTAATAATTCATATTATGTTGTGGGAATTATGTCTTTTTTGTGCTTTTATTACTAGTTTTGAGTTTGGGGAGCAAACAGTTAAGAATGTAGACAACCTTTTGGGAAGTGGTGTCACTCATGTCCAGCTTCCTGTTTTGCCTGTTTGGTACTGAGAGCATTATGGAGCTGAAAGCAGTGTGGAATTCGAGGGCAGCTGGAAAATGAGCGTCAGCACTAATCAAACAGCTGAATTCTACTCAACAGCTATTTCTTCCATCATTCAGCAAATAATGTGAATTACTACAAGTCACAAGTACTCTACTAAATAGCAAAGTATAGCAAGGCTGATGCAGGATACACAACCATTATCTACCATCTTGCTGAATCATTAGAGATTCAAATAGATCTATTAATTAGTAATGGAACAAAGACGGTTATCCATACATCATGGACTATCTGGAAACAAACTTGCAGGCCCATTTCCTGAAATAAAGACATCGTGGATGTACTGTTGACGCTCTGATAGCACGAACTCTGGAACCGCAATAGCAAAGCCGACCGCTTCCTGCCTAATCTGAAGTGAAGAGATAATTGGCAACTGTTTCAAAGCCCTCCTCCTAAATGGTCACAGGTCTATTGAGGTGTAGATGTTTTATTGTTCACTGTTTCCACATGGGTTTAAATTAGTGTGAGATTCATTGTAAGTTTTATAATGTCAAGGTGTAAAGATCAGAGGTCAGACGAGGAAACACCCTGGAATTCTTTTAGAAAATGTCCGGTGGACAGTGTTGTTGTTTGATTGAAATACAGCAGGCTGCGGAAATGAGTCACTCGTTGAAAGGGAGCATCACTCACCCTCGGGATTTTCCCATTATCAGTATTATCCCTAAAAGAAAACACTTTCAGTGGAACAGTGCAATCAAAAAGCTGTGCTGCCATGTTAACTGCTTCCTGTATTTGGCAAAGCAAAAGAAAGCTGGATTCACATTCTTCAGGTCAGTGTGCTCCCCTTAAAACACCAATGAAGCAAAAACAAAAAATATAAATGCAGCCCCAAATGTATTGGAAATGTTAGATACCAAAAAGTATTCCCTTGTTTTCAACATTTATTCCGTGTAAGCAAGCACATGTTTTGGTCTCTTAATAGTATATTTGTCAGTCAATTCATTAGAAAAGGATTGTAAGTCGACAGTCGACATATTTCAGAGTCAGAGGGTGCACAGAAACTGAACTTTTTCTCTAATCAATTTCACTGCATCAATTGTTGTTGTTGTTGAACATACTGCTGAGCTTTACTGACACCTATTGGTTTAAGGTGGCAGTACAGATAGCAGCATTGGCACGATGTCTGGAACCAGCTGTGTTCATTTGAGACTTTCCAGTGACTTAAGTGTTTGCACATATATATGATTCTGAATTCACAAGATGGGAAACATTGGAATTGCTTCTTTGAATTTCCTTTGTTTTTCGGGAGAGTTTGTCAACTTGGAGTCAGGACAACAGGGATGCATGAGATGCAGATGGATTTGTGGTTGTAAAACTGGCAGATTGAGATTTCTTTGATATGTTCTAGACATAAACAACATATTAGAAAATACTGTACATCAAGATTTCAGTAACATGTTCTTATGCACTTTTTCCCATTCTAGTGTGGGAATTCAAACTAGCAACCTTGCAAGGATAATCTTTCAATGGTGAATTTTACATCCATCTGGATTTAGAACACATGGATAAGGGGCAGACCACATGGGCAGCACAGGGCAAGGTGTGTTCAGTAACTCTCCTGATGAACAAAAAAAATTAACTTGTTAATTCTTTTGGAAAAACAATTGTAACCAACTGTATAGACAATTTCTGAGCATATTTAAACTAAATAAAATTATAAGTATTGTTTTATTCAAATTACAGATGTATTACATTTGTTTTACAAAATAATCTGGACAGGTATGGCTGACTCAGGGTGACTCAAACAGCTCTAGATCGTTCTAACACTTCATGCAGCCTATTTTATATTCCAAAATAACTTTTAGACTTGTTTAATGTGGTATTGTATTGCTATGGTTATTGTTGTTATTGTTAATATTATATTTGGTTCATGGATGAAATCTTAAAATATCTATATTCTGGTTTTAGTTGTGTGTTTGGTTTCTGGATTTGAAATTAGACTTTTGCCATATGCTTGCAACTTTATATTTTGTAAAGCAGTTACTCAAATTTAACGTTGAACTTGCATTTGAAACTGATGTGCAAAAGATAATACAGTCATGTATTGTCTTGAGTAATGCGTGTGATTAGGCCGCAGTGAACCATGCCAGCACATGCTTACAGCGGGATGGGACAGCTGCTGCAGAAAGAAATACTGTATATGGCACCGAGAGAGAATAGAATAGCCTAATCAAAGCTAATGATTGTGCAGATTTTCTGCCAAGCGGCTGTTGACTTTTTTGCCTGATCACAAATAGCAACTACATAATGTTTTATTGCAGCAAGGGCAGCTGTAATTAAACATTCGATTACTTATTTCCATATTATAGATGAACATATTGATATCAATAAACCTACGGTTTATCGGGGTTTATTTTTGTGTTTTTTCTGTACAGGTATATCTTCGACAGCTAAAAACGGACCTTCGCCTTTATAAAGAGTTTCTCAGTCTTTCGTACCGTCTCAGTTGTCGGTGAGGCCGGCGGGGCGGATCCCACACTAGAGTGAAAGAGAAAAATAAAGCAACACAACAATAATAACAACTTGGCCGTTTCGTACAAATCGCTAGCAAGCTCCCCTGTGGATACATACCATCAAGGTGGGTGAACCCGTAGTCGTGCTACCAAGATAACGCCGCTCATCGTCCGGCTGCTGGGTTAGCACGCGTCGCTGTAGCTACCAGACAACCGAGCTAGCAATGCGTGAAGATGCTACCTAAGTCAATGGTCTGTGCTAACGGTTGTGCGGCAAGGGCCATTTTACCAAACCTCAGAGATAACAACGGCGAGCTGACCACACTGTTGGGGAGGAATGTTAGCCACACAGCTGCTGTCGGAAGATACAGCTTTGTGGCTGCAGTTGTTGTGAAAATGTGGAGAATTGCGGGGTTAAAATCCGTCCTCTTCTCAGTTCACACACAGTTCAGACCAAAGTTAGCTACGTGCCATAATGAAATGGGGTTTGAGGCTTAAGGGAGGTCGTAAGACTGGTCAATTTATTTAGTTATGAAGCTATATTGCATGTCTATATATCGCTTACAGTTGTGCACCACCTGTAGTACAAAGCTACTACAGTTACTTGTTACTTGCTGTTCTTCTTGCGCTGTTAATTCAGTCGCTTCCACCACTTTCGTTATTCCGTATATTACGTCGTTTACTGTTTGTTAGTACACGTGTAATCTCTTTGACATTTGATAGCTGTGACAGTCATCTTATCTGTCAATCTATTCGTCTTGGCCCATTGTGTCATGCAATCTGACGCTATCTCATGTAGAAGTGATAGTTCATAACTCAACCAGTCAACTGTAAGAATATCAACCAGCAGCACATTTTATAAACGGTCATTAAAGTTATTGTTTAAGCAAAATGCCCAAACCTTTTTCTTTCTTTTTTTAATGCAGGTTCCAGCTTCACAAATGTGAACGCTTGGTTCGCCCAGGTTTTTACTTTCTGTTTTGAAAAGACTGAACTATTACCTTCAGGCTTTGGACTATTTGTAAATTAAAAACAAAGAACATTTGATTATGTTGATTTGGGCTTTTGAGAACTATGATGGATGTTTTTTTTTTACTATTTTCTAGGGATACAATGATCCAACCTTATCGCTCCTGGTTTTGGTATCGATATCTCCACTCAGAGTAACTGCAGATAATTATTGCTTATCCAAATATCTTTTGCTTTTCACAAATTTAAAAACTGTATTCTTCACTGCTTAAAGTTACTTGATTTGAAGTACACATAACTTAGTTGTGGGCCTGCTGGAGCTGAATTAATGTAGTGTAATAAATAATGACATTGACAAAGAAACTGCATCGGTACTGATACTGATCTGGAGTATTTGATTGGTGCATTTACCACTATTATTGACCATTTACAGACCAAGTGATTAATTATACTGAGAAAATAATTGACAGAATAATCTATATAGAAAGTAATTATATAGCTGTAGCCTTAATCTCAAGATATCCCCCACAATAGTCATCATGGAGCATTTAGTGACTTGTTTTTTTGTTCAACCATAGTATTGACATGTTCAAATCATTGTCATTAATTTTCAATTAATACTTTGTTTTTTTATGTATATAATATCTATATGTGGAGGCCTCTTTTTGTATTACCACTAGAAATTAACCATTCACACTTTATAATTTCTAGATGCCCTCAGCGATGAATGCCAATACGACAGTGCAGTCTGCCAGCCCAGATGTGGGATCCGCTCCAGGGTCAATGGGCAATTTTGGCGGACAGCCCGAAGTTATGAAGCAAGTGCTGTGTGTCCTCGACAAGAAGGTCCGCAACATGGAGAAGAAAAAGGTGAGTTCAGTCCAGAGCCATTTGTTCCAGATCCTTCCTGATAACGACATTCCTGCGTCTCTGTTGTGTACAGTATGAGGCATGACGGGTGTCCCATGCAGAAGCAATCCATAGCTGAAGGGCCTTAAAAAAACAAATGTGTCTCTATTTTTAAGATGCATTTACATTTAAAACTGTTTGCTGCATTCTGTGTGTTCTATTACAGAGTAAACTGGATGACTATCAAGTCAGGAAGGATAAAGGGGAGCGTCTCAACCAGGACCAGCTGGTGGGTGCATTGACGCCTTCATCGTTTTGTACATAAGAACAAATAATCCTGTAATTCTGTAAGTGGTTTTCAACCTAGCAATGTGTCATGTTCCTTTTTGTCTTTCTAGGATGCACTCACCAAATTCCAGGAAATCACATATAACTTGGAATTTGGCCGTGAGCTGCAGAAGACGTTTATCACACTGGGACAAGATGTAAGGGTGACTGGTTGTTTTTTTTGTGTGAAAATGTTCCCTCAGAGTGGTTTCCACCCTGACTCTTAGTAACTTGACTTTATGTGGCTCATGTATATTATCATTAGATCCAGAAGACGGTGAAGAAGTCTGCACGGCGGGAGCAGCTGCAGCGGGAGGAGGGAGAGCAGAGGAGGCTGAAGACAATTCTGGAGCTGCAGTTCCTTCTGGACCGGCTGGGAGAAGAAAATGTGCGGCAGGACCTGAAGCAGGGAGTCGGCGGATCACCACCGCTGACAGACGCAGACCTTGCTGCTTTTGATGAGTTCTACAAGCTAGTGGGGCCAGACCGTGACCGAAACGTCAGGTAGGTCAGAGACGTTGATATCTGGGCAAAGTTGAGATGCAACAGACTTGATTTTGTTTTAAGGAGATCCATTCAACTTATCTCTACACTTGCAGGTTGGTCGACCAGTATGAAGAAGCATCTGTGCACCTCTGGGACCTGCTGGAAGGGAAGGACAAGGCTGTGGTCGGGACAACATGTAAGTGTAATTGAATTAGGAGCCTACAAATGATTGCGAGAAGTAGAGCTCAATATTTTGGTAATGATTGCTTTTGCTCACTGTTTTCAGCACACACTGCAGTAATTTGGCAGAAAATGAATTGGTTCGTCAGTTAATCATTTAAGGGAATTTTTGAGAAAGATGTTTTAAAAAATCACTGATTCCTGTGTTTCTGGTTTTCTTATTCCGATATGGTGGTGGACTAAATATCTGTAATTTATTGCAGAATGAAGTTGACATCAAAGGGGATTCATTATTTAAGTCAAACTGGCTTTATGTTGATGAGCTGGTGGTGAACATTGTTGGCAGGACATTTTATCAGATGGTCGGTGCCGCAGCAGTCATCGGCATGCTTTTATTGTGTTGAGGCTGGCCGTCAGTAATTTATCACAAACTGTACATTTGAGTAATCCCAAGGTAGATAGAGTTGTCAAAAGATCTAAACGCAACCTTCTAGTCATAAGGCACTGCAGGCCACTAACCGGTCTTAATATGTTAATGTAGCATGTGCATTGTATTTTGTTAATGCAGCTTGTGTGCAGTGCTGAGATGTGAAAAATCAGGGCTCGGGGATATGGGCGTACTGCATTCTCAGCGATCTGGCCTCAGGACTCGCAGTGCTGCATTCTGCTTGGGGGGGCTGAGCGCTGTGGACTTACCCTGACTCAGCAGTGGGGCAGGGTGCCAGTGGCCCTGCTGCCTGTGGTTCCACTGGTCAGAGCTCTGGAGCCACTTTAGGATACTGGTGACCCAGTTCGCTGTAGTGACACCAGCCAACACTTTCACCTCCGTAAGGAGGTCTCACTTGGTGACTCAGGGTGATATTTATTCAAGCAGCAGCAGACTTCTTGGCCTGACGCCTGAGGCAGTAAAGGAAATAACAGTGACCTGCTTTTCCTGAAGGGCCAAAAATCCTGAGCGAGCTTAAAGGCTCTTCTAGTACTTTCTAGTGAATCACAAGTCATGATTGTTATAGTATCATATTTATTATCTGGTCAGTCAACAGTTTAGGACATTTTAGCCCATTTGGATTTCCTAAAATCATAGATGCCGTAGTTTTTAGGTCATTATCAGTGGTGCCTGCCAAAAAGAGTGCAGTGCAGAGAGGCGGCGATTAGCTATCCAGATGGGCAAAACAGAGAGACTTGTATGCACTAAAATGCCCATCTATGTAAACAAAGCACAGAAGCTCTGATTAATACACAGAGAGAGAAAAAAAACTTACTCCACTATACCTTTTACATTGCAATTAGTTGTTTGATTCTATATTAATACTCTGTATCCTGTACATAGAACCTTTTAAGCTTTGATTATTGCTTTTTTCAGTTGAAGTACTGAATTATATAGATGATTATGGAGATTTGAAACAAAGTTTACAGGGGCCTTAAAGTGGATATTTGATTTTGTTTTGCGTCATGCTCACAATGTTGAGTTTGGGACCAAAAAAAAGCTCTCTCAGTCCGGCTGCTTGCTGAACTTAATGATCTTGTGCCTTCATTCACATTTACCCTGTGTTCTGTAGGCTTTACTTTTTAAAAATGTTTTCACTGATGAATCAGTTTGACATCCTGGATATATGCCCCTGTGGCTGCTCCTCTCTGAAATCGTTTTTTTACGTTTTTACAAATATTAGATATTTCTCCAGGGAGAGCAGTTAGTGACAGTGTGGGCTCCACGGTAGAGCCGAAGCTTGACGCAGCAGCAGCAGCAGCAGCTAATAACATCGTTTGATTGTTATGATTTGTATGGATTGCTTTCGATTGAATTGCTCACTATATTATTCTTCTCCTAGACAAGGCACTGAGAGAGACTTTGGACCAGGTTCTGCTGAGTGGATACTTTGACCGGGTTCCATCTCACCAAAACGGAGTGTGTGAGGAGGAGGAGGAGGAGGTGGAGGAGGAAGAGGAAGAGCCAGCCTCGGCGGTGGTGGCGGTGGCAGTGACAGCAGCAGCAGCAGCATCAGCCCCTGCTGTAGCAGCTGAATCGTCAGACGCAGAAGAGCAGAGTCAGACTGCTGATCCAGGTCCTCATCGCTCTCACAAGTCATGACATTAAACTCGCTTTTTTTTTAAATGCTCATGTAATGAAGCCGTAACGATATCGGCACTGCATTCTCTAAATAGTTTTCCTCTTTACAGAAACTGAAATAATTGAGGAGTTCACAGATTCCATTGCGGTGGAAACAACAGAGGTGAGATTCATTTTCCCCTTTCCACTGAAGTCTTGGGGCTGATGGTATAATTTTTTTGCATTGTGCTGATTTTTGTTTCCCCCTCCAGTTTATAAACAGACAGTTCATTCCAGACGGCACATACAGCAGCAGTGAGAAGGAGCAGGGCGATGAGTGGACCACGGAAACAGAGGTATGCTGCAGGGATGTTGTTTTTCTGGGATTGCTGTTTACTTTTTTCTCTCTTGTGTTGATAAATATTTTTCCTGCTGTAGATGCAGCCACAAAAATAATTAAACGACTAAATACTCTTTACTCAAATAAGCAATGTGGCTGCTGCTCTTATCGTGTGACATCTGCATTTTCATGTTGAAACTGGTTATGTGATGTTCAGATTAGATGCATTCATCAGTGCGTCATATCAGACTCTGAAAGATTTTAAGAGAATGCTTTAAACACGTTGAGCATAAACACCTTTGTGCATGCTTGTTAGCAACTAGCATCCAATAAGCTCCATACCAGTTTTCACTACACCTCGTCATGTATGTTCCTTATTCACCTGTTCTGCCTGTCTTCCGCTCTCAGGCAGTCGGTGCCATGCTGCAGCAGCAGCAGCCTGCAGCTTCACCTGTTGCTCTGGAGACTCACCCCTTGAACTTGGTGTCTCCTGTGCCGCCCACTGACCCCTTGGTCAGGAAGCAGGTGGTGCAGGACTTAATGGCACAGATGCAGGGAACGTACAACTTCATGCAGGTGGGAGCTGTGTGCTAGTAACGACTGTTTACTGTAGATAACTAAGCGCTGTTGCTCATCGCTTCTCTGCTCTCAGGACTCTATGCTGGAGTTTGACGGACAGCCCATCGATCCTGCCATTGTCTCAGCACAGCCTATGAAACCTGCTCAGAACATGGACTTACCACAGATGGTGTGTCCTCCAGGTATGTTTTACAAAGAGAAACTTAGTTCTGATGTCTTGTGTTGTGTAAACATCATACTCCATCAAACTGATCTTCTTAGTTCACCCAGAGTCCCGGCTATCGCAACCCAACACTGTTCCTGTCCAACCTGAGCCCACACAAGTAAGTAATCAATCTTGAATGGACAACACTGATTGTGTGTTCACGTTGAAGACATTTTAGAGAGAATGTTTAATTTGTACTTTGTTTTCAGGTTCCTATCGTCTCTCCAACTCCGCCCCCCATGTATCAGACCTCACACACGCCAGATCCTCGACCCTCAACAGAAACTATCGACCCCATCCAGGTAAACGTGCTGCTCGGTGAAAGAGTCTCTTCGTGTGAAAAAAATTGTCCTTATTTATTTGATCAGATTTTACCTGATTTAATTCTGGAAACTTGAGACATTTTTATTTGGGCAAAAGGTTTTATTTAACATTCATATTTTTTTATTTAAAAAGGGTAAAACCATTTATAATCCTTAAAGCAAGGTATCGCATAAGCATACAAACAGAGCCGTATTTAGCAGACTAAAGTACTCTAAACATACTGGAATCGGCCTGTAAAATACCCAGCTTATGCAAGTATTTAGTTGAAGGTTGCTAAAATATTTAAATAGCTGGGGGGAAATACCAAGGACATGACCTCAGTTAAGGGCATAAATCATATCTTCATCTCATCTTTTGATCTCGCCAAAAAAAAAGTAAAGAAATGGAATTTAATAGTGAAACCGCACTTAAATAATAAATGACGTTGAGAAATGTTTCGGCCCGCTGAACTTGTGTTGTCCCTGTTTGACAGACCTCCATGTCCTTGTCGTCGGAGCAGCCTCCGCCCTCTGCAGCTCACCCACCCGTCTCTCAAACGCAAGTTTTCCAGCCTGTTTCCAAAGCTCCACACAGCAGTGGCATCAATGTCAACGCAGCACCATTCCAGTCAATGCAGACAGTAAGGAACTTGTAACATTACTGAAGAATTGCCCACGTTATCAAATAATATCAGTATTAAAAGCATTTAATGTGAATATTTGGCCTGGCGTGCAGTTACAAAAGGTCTCTGCAGGACTTCGTGCACCACTGTCAGTGGAATTAATATAGAAAATCACTAATGACTTCCATTAGGAATTGCCTGTGGAGTCCTTAAGTGCCCTCTCATCATATTGCAGTTGTATGGGTTTGTAGTGAAGCGGTTATGTCCAGGAAATAATGAGTAATGGCCTTAACTCCTAATGAGCCTGTGACCTTTCCTCTGGTTTTGGCTTCACCACAATGTGGCCCTTGTTCTCCTCTCAGGTGTTCAACCTCAATGCCCCGGTCCCACCAGCTAATGAGACGGAGGCTTTGAACCAGGCCAGCCAATACCAGAACAGCTACAACCAAGCCTTCAGCAGCCAGCCGCAGCATCCTGTGGAGCAGGCCGAGATGCAGTCAGAACAGCTGCAATCTGGTGGGCTGATTTTTAGTTTTCTTCATTATTTACTTGCTGGATTCATTGTGCCAGATTTGTCTTCCTGCTTTTATGTAAACACAGTGTGTTCAACTTTGACTGAACTTGCATCTGTTCTGGGGCAAACCAACTCCTGTGTTTTTTAGTAGTTGGTGCCTTCCATTCCCAAGACCAGTCAGGAGGCCATCAGCAGCCTCCCCAGCAGGGCCCAGGCTTCGTCAGGCAGGGTCAGTCCTTCTACAACAGCAGAGGCATGTCTCGCGGTGGACCTCGCAATGCCAGAGGCATGATCAACGGCTACAGAGGCTCATCGAATGGATTCAGAGGTGAGCGCACAACCAAGTGGTAAGCCAACGCCAAAGTGCCATAAACTGCTGTTCCTGGAATGGCCACTTGGAACGGCTCCAAAAGCGAGTTATCATTGTTGTACAGGTTTTTTGTTTTGTTTTTACCACCTCTTTAAGGTACGATGAGGGGAAACGCATGAGAAGAATCTTTACACCTTTTCAACTATTAAATGTTGTTGTCTTGCATTTAATGATAAATATTACAGTGCTCTTAAAAAAGAAACATTAAGTGAATTTTATTCCTGTGTATTTAATATAATGCTATAATGTTAATTTTAAGGCATTCTTATTCAATTTAGAATATTTGTATGGATTTTTGTGGAGTTGATACTCGGAAGTGACGTACATTAAAGTGACACATGTGCTTGTCATGTAAAAATGCATGCATGTCTGAAAGGGGCTAAAGAGCCAGAGTTTATTTTATTGTTAATTTCAAGAGGAGCATTTTAAAGTTGTTGTTTTTTTTTTTTTTTTTTTTTTTTTTTTTTTTTTTCTAAACTCTTCCTATTTTAGGTGGCTACGATGGTTATCGCCCTCCTTTCGCCAACACTCCAAACTCTGGTTATGGACAGACTCAGTTCAACACACCTCGGGATTACTCAAACGGGAATTATCAGAGGGTATGAAAGAGCCATTCAGACCTCACACTGGATGTGTTAATGTCATCTCTGCTGTCTCTAGGAGTAGTTTCTAAAATGTCTTTTTCACCCCCCCCCCCCCCCCCCCCCCCCCCTCCTCCCTCTGTTGCTCAAGGATGGTTACCAACCAAACTACAAACGCGGAGCTGGTCAGGGACCCAGAGGAGTGTCGAGAGGCAGCACTCAGGCAATACGATCCTGAAAAGGCCTTTCATAATGACTGTGACTGATTAACTTGCACCACACTGAAAATTCAAAATTCAAGATTGCATTTGCCCAAGCTCACTCATGTTCTCTCTTTTTTTAATTCTTCATCAGTGGTATTTTTCCTGTCTCTTTAAATCAAAGTAATGCCTGCTTTGATATTTGGAAATATTAAATCATTTAAAGTCTGAAACACAAGTTGAGTTGTAAATCCAATCATCGATTTACATAAAACATGTGTTAACAATATTCCTGTAAACTTGAAAGATTTCATAAGTTATTTTTTGTATAAAAAAATGCACCTGCCACTGCTGGTCCAACCCTTGGGAGTTTATTCCCCTTCTCGGTTCTTTTTCTGTCATTTTGGTTCTAAAAAAAGAAAGTGTTTTATGTTCAATGAGCTCCCGTTTCCTTGTTTGTAAATTGATGTTGCTTCAAGAGTTTCAATAAAGTTGTGTTGCATACCCCATGCTTCACCCTCTTTTCTCTGCTGTACAGTAACACACGAGTCAGTGAAAGTATCTAAACTACTAAATGCTGTAGTGGATCATTATCTGTTCTAAGAGTACTTTGTACTCTGGGTTGAATTTGTTTTTTTTGCTGTCTTTTTTATTTTGAATGTTTCATGTATTACATTACTTTTTAGCAGCCTGTGATCACTTTAGAATTATTATTTTTTAACCACGACAATAATGCAATTTTAAGTTTAATTTGGCCGTTAAGGTAAATGTCATTCCTTGTGTTAAATTCCCGACAAACTGCTTTGAAGAAAACAACAATTGTTGTTCACGCTGTTTGGAAGTCATGCTGCCACAGACAGCCGCGTGCTCATGGGTGGATTTGGTTATTATCCCCGCGGAGCAGCTGCTCGCAGGCAGAATTCATACAGTCTGCCTCCGTCGTGGGAATTATATATAAATGAAGCAATAGACCATGGTCGATTGGTTCATTGTGTTGCTCTTCGACGAAATGCTGTCAGAAAACGGCACATCGCAATTTTCCGGAACCATGGTTGAAAGTTATGAAATTGTTATATTTGACTACCCCAATCAGTCCAAAACCCCAGAGATAACTTACTTACTATCATACTAAGGAAACTCACAACATTTTAGACATGATTACCGGTTTATTTTATTTTGACACAATTACTTAAATCGATGTATCAAGATAGCTGCAGTTAAAGTCTAATCGTTTCAGTTGTAGAGCATTCCACCTGTCAGACTAAATTCGGGGAACTAGCCGGCGTTTCTCCCGGAAACCGTCGCGCAGATATGACGTTACTCCTGGGGTCCTACATCAACCGTTGTCTCCACGTGAGTGTATCAACAGCGTGATGGCTTGCATGTAAAATTCAGCCCCTTGACTTGTTTGGATTGTATGAAGATTGAACAACAACCAGTTTGTGTGACAGAAGGTAACTGTTTATTAGAAACAAAGTGTTTAATTCTGTTTTTCTTCATCGCGTTGTGGAAAAGTTTGGTTTTCTTGTTGCCTTTAATTCTCCGTTTGTTTTGGCAGCAAGTTAGCTCTAGTCAATCCTTCCTTCCCATTTTATTTTGCAGAACTTCATGGGTGATACTACAACGTTTAATGTCACACTGTATCTCTGATGTTTTCTTCTACATGTTTTCTGACTTCCCTCAGTGGCAGTGAACAATGGCGACAGTCCGGAAGAAGGTGGACAACAGGATTCGTGTCCAGATAGAGAACGGTGTCGCTCTGCACCATCGGACCATCTATGTGGTGGTGGGAGATCGTGGGAGAGATCAGGTAATCCTTCCCTCCCTGTTCTTTTCAGACAAATTTACCAGTTTAAATGAGCTTTCAGTGCATTTTTACTTACGTCTCTTTACATGGGGAATCAAACCTATTAAATCTGTCTCTGATCCAGGTTGTGATTCTGCATCACATGCTGTCTAAAGCAACCGTCAAAGCACGACCGTCTGTACTCTGGTGCTACAAGAAAGACCTGGGATTCAGCAGGTGTGTGTGTGTGTGTGTGTGTGTGTGTGTGTGTGTGTGTGTGTGTGTGTGTGTGTGTGTGTGTGTGTGTCTAAACTCATCTCAAGAGATTTATGTTTGTTGTTGTGTCAAAAGGAAGAAGGGTGTTTGATTTGTCAAAATGTCTGAAACAGCAATCGGAAGAAGCGCATGAGACAGCTGCAGAAGAAGATAAAAACTGGCACTTTGAATCTGAATCAGGATGACCCGTTTGAACTCTTCATCGCCGCAACCAACATCCGATACTGTTACTACAACGAGACGCACAAGATCCTGGGGAACACCTACGGCATGTGTGTCCTGCAGGTGAGTTACGTTAGGACAGATGTTGAGAACCACTGCTGTAGAACAAATGCATTTCACTCATAAACTCTTTTGTTTTTTGTGCCACACAGGACTTTGAAGCCCTCACTCCCAATCTCTTGGCGAGAACCGTTGAGACGGTAGAAGGAGGCGGTATAGTGGTGATTCTGCTCAGGACAATGAACTCTCTCAAGCAGCTTTACACTATGACTATGGTAAGACCGTAACCTGTTCCATCTCCATACGTGTCAAACTCTGCTTAATTTAGGATTAATGTTGGTTGTGTTCATCCAGGACGTACACTCTCGATACCGGACAGAGGCTCATCAGGACGTGGTGGGAAGGTTCAATGAGAGGTAGGTGCTCCTCTGCCTTTCATGGAATATTGGTGCATTTGAAACCAACAGTTTTACAATCATTTTTCTGTCTCTAGATTCATTCTGTCACTTGCATCCTGCAAAAACTGTGTTGTCATCGATGACCAACTCAACGTCCTGCCGATCTCCAGCCACATGGCGAACATCAAGCCTGTCCCCCCGAAGACTCAGGTAATTATATTAGAGCAGAAACTATCAGTTGTTCAGTCAGTTGCTCAACAGAAAATAATCTATTGATTATGTTTAACTCAATTATCAATTAAATATGAAGAACATTTACTATTTACTGTTTCCTTTCTGCTGTTTGCAGAATGTGGATTTTCTGCTTTTCTCTGTTTTATATCATTTTAAAGTAAATATTACTGGGTTTTGGACATTTGGTTGAAGAAAACAAGATATTTAATAAAGTTGTCTTGGGCTCAGGGAAGTTGTTGCAGGAATTTTTCACTTGTCATTTATCGTTGCACCGCTTGTCTGTATGCACAAATGTAGATCCACAACAACAAAAATGTATCTTTAATATTTTGAGGTCTGGACACTTTCAATCACAAAAGTACTTTGTGACTTCTGTTTTGAAAAGTGCTAAATATATGACGTTTGCTTACTTGTTGGCTACATGCTCCTTGATGTCTGA
The DNA here is from genome assembly GCF_023349555.1 of Cebidichthys violaceus. Taxonomy (NCBI): domain Eukaryota; kingdom Metazoa; phylum Chordata; class Actinopteri; order Perciformes; family Stichaeidae; genus Cebidichthys; species Cebidichthys violaceus. The sequence goes on from NW_027176483.1 coordinate 7,597,916, forward strand.
CCTGTTGTCTCATCCCCTTCAGGAGGATGGTTTGTCTCCACGGGAACAGGAGCTGAAGGATCTGAAGGAGTCCCTTAAGGACATGCAGCCTGTGGGTGTGTTGGTGGATTGCTGCAGGACCATGGACCAGGTCAGGACCTCTCACTAAAGACATTTACCAAGTCTAACTTTTGATGAATGCACTAAAAGCATTTTCACTAATAGCACTTCACCGACACCTCAGAAGCCGTATGAATAACTTTCGATGCTTGTATTGTCCTCTAGGCTAAAGGAGTGCTGAAGTTCATTGAGGCGACCTCGGAGAAGACTCTGAGGAGCACCGTGGCTCTGACTGCCGCCCGTGGTCGAGGCAAGTCTGCAGCACTGGGGCTGGCTGTGGCTGGAGCTGTGGCTTTTGGGTACAGATTAGTTTTATCTCATTAAAATGATAATTTTTGTCTATAACTTTGTCTTACGTTTTTTGCTAATGATGGCCTGACATTCTTTACAGCTACTCCAACATCTTTGTAACCTCGCCGAGCCCGGACAACCTCCATACCATGTTTGAATTCATCTTCAAAGGCTTTGATGCTCTACAGTATCAGGTAACCTGCCTGAGATGCTGCTCTAGATCAGCGGCAGTACATTCATGGTGTTGGCAATAACCAGTTTATATATATATATTGCATTTGTAGGAGCATCTTGATTATGAGATCATCCAGTCTTTGAATCCAGACTTCAACAAAGCTGTGGTGCGGGTGAACATCTTCAAAGAACACCGACAAACAATTCAGGTAAACAAGACCATACCGCTCTTCTTCGGTTCTTGTTTTTGTTTACAGTAGTTGGTGAAATACTCATATCTCTTCCTGTGCATGCGACCCACAGTACATTCACCCAGGTGATGCAGTGAAGCTGGGCCAGGCTGAACTACTGGTCATTGACGAGGCTGCAGCCATCCCTCTTCCTCTGGTTAAGAAGCTGCTGGGGCCATATCTGGTTTTCATGGCGTCGACCATCAATGGGTCAGTAATGGGGCTGGATGATATGAACATCATCAAATGCAACATTGCTTTGGTCCAAAGAATTGTCACAAATTCATAAAAATATCTGTCACAATTTTCTAAACCCAAGTTAACATATTGAAATTGCTTGTTTTGTTTGAGCAGAAGTCCAAACCCCAAATATATTCAGTTTAGAATACTAAGAAAATAAGAAAATATTCACACTTGAGAAGCTGCAACCAGTGATTATAATGAATCAATTACTGAAATAGTTAATATTTCCGTTGATTCATAAATTGCTTCTTCATTTCAGCTCAAGCTATTTGCGTTTCTCTGCAGGTATGAAGGCACTGGTCGCTCTCTTTCCCTCAAACTGATTCAGCAGTTGAGGCAGCAGAGTGTCGACAGTCAGCAGAGAATGTCAGCAGAGAATAGGACCTCCAACACAGAGAGGCTAGCAGCCGGTAAATATCCCGGTGTTTTTTATTATGTATGTATCTGTGTGACTGTCGTGTTTCTCTGAAAACGGTGGATTGCTCCCTCTGGGTTGGGAGGGAGTTAAAGTATCTCTAGGCAGGAGATGGATGGATGGATGGATGGATGGACTGACTGCTGTTTCTCCGTCTGTGTTCACAGCTCGCTCTCTCCATGAGGTTTCTCTTCACGAGTCTATTCGGTACGCTCCAGGGGACGCAGTTGAGAAGTGGCTGAATGACCTGCTCTGTCTAGACTGTCTGAACATACCCAGGCTCATTTCTGGCTGCCCACTTCCTCAGACGTGTGACCTGTATCCTTCATGCACTTTAAAGGCTTAATGTTAGCCCAGGGTTAGCCCAGGCCTGTCCCACCACATGCACATACAATACTCCAAACAAGCAAAACATATTTGTAGCATACTATGACTTTTTTTTATGACAGGCAATACTGTGGGTTTTTTTAATCTCATGCCACACATTTTGTGTGACATGTAGACAGACTTTACTATGATGTTATTATGACATACTATACAATGACTTTTTATCACATACTAAACTATAGCATTTTTATTACATATTACTTATTATGGCATTTGTATGATACAATACTATGATCTCTTAATGACATGCTATACTATGACATTTTATCACTAATTATACTATGTCTTTATTGTCACATACTATATGATTTATTTGTGATATAATATGGCTTTTTAATACAGGCATTACTTTTTTATTAAATGATTTTTTTATGACACAATGTTTAAAGCAAAACAAGTTTTAGTTTCTTCTGTTTGTCCTTAATCCACACGTTTCAGCTATTATGTGAACAGAGACACGCTCTTCTGTTACCACAAGGCATCGGAGGCTTTCCTGCAGAGGTTGATGGCCCTATACGTGTCATCGCACTATAAGGTGATATTATTAGTTTGTATTCACATAACTTGCTTTTCCTCAAGGAGCACAATGTCCTCGACACAGTGTGAAGTCATTCTTGTGTTTATTCATTCAAATGATTTCCTGGGTCCAGAATTCACCGAATGACCTGCAGATGTTGTCCGATGCTCCGGCCCATCACCTTTTCTGTCTCCTGCCACCGGTTCCTCCCACGCAGAACTCCCTACCTGAGGTCCTCGCTGTGGTGCAGGTAAGACACTCCAGACCCCCCCATGAAACCAGAGTGAAGGCCGTGCCATTCATTTGAAAAGCAACCCTGTGATAAGAGGCAAATTAGTCATTCCTTATTTACTTAAAGCATTCAAAAACAATTCAGCCTCTCCCTCTTTTTTTTTTTTTTTTGTTGCTAGTATCTTATCTTTTCATTTGTCATGTTTATTGACTTGACTCACTAGCTTGTTGTCTCTTTCCCTCAGGTGTGTCTGGAGGGAGAAATATCTCGTCAGTCCATCATAAACAGTCTGTCCAGAGGAAAGAAGGCCTCTGGTGACCTCATTCCCTGGACGGTGTCAGAACAGGTGCCCACTGGTCATGAATCATAAATCACAAAATCGTTACAGCTCACGTTTCTAAACATACATAAAATCCTCTGCTCCTTTCGTTGTAGTTCCAAGACCCAGAGTTTGGCAGCCTCTCTGGAGCCAGAGTTGTGCGAATTGCTGTTAATCCAGACTACCAAGGGGTAAGAGTTTGTCTTTCTCAGGATGTTCACCCACTTTTTAAATAATCAGGATGTACTGTATGTAACTGGTTTTCAACCTGTCCACTAGATGGGCTACGGCTCCAGGGCTCTCCAACTGCTGCAGATGTACTATGAGGGCAAGTTTCCCACCATGGATGAGAGCACTCACTCAAGTCACAATGAGATCACCTCTGTCAGCAGTGAGGTAATACAATTAAATGTGTATGTACAGTAAAAACACAATTTACAGATTGGATTACACTAGACATTGGCCTTGTTGTTGTCTCTTGACAGGCTGTCAGTCTGCTGGAGGAGGTGATCACTCCACGGAAGGAGCTCCCTCCTCTGCTGCTGAAGCTGAGTGAGAGGAGAGCAGAGAGACTGGACTATCTTGGAGTTTCTTTTGGTCTTACTACACAGCTACTCAAGTGAGTTTCCTTTTATTATGGAGAAGGGGTTCGTAATATTTTTGTAGATTTTTTAAATGTCAAAAATGTCTTTTGCAACCTGACAGGTTCTGGAAGAAAGCTGGTTATACTCCAGTCTACTTAAGACAAACCCCTGTGAGTATAAAAAATAAAGTTCTACTATGTTTATGTACATTGTGCTGTTGTCACATGCTGTACTTATTGGTGTGTGTGTGTGTGTGTGGTTGTCTGTAGAATGACCTGACTGGAGAGCACTCTTGTGTGATGCTAAAGGAGCTGAACGCAGATGAAGTCACAGAGCAGAGCCGGTGGCTGTCTGCCTTCTGGAAAGGTGAACTTCCACAACTTTTCCTGCACTGCCTCTGGAGATCTGGTTTGTTTTAAACTTCATTACAGTTTGACCGAACAGTTTTTTGTTTTCTTTAGATTTCCGTCGGCGCTTCCTGTCTCTCCTCTCCTACCAGTTCAGCCGCTTCCATCCGAGCCTGTCACTCAGCATCCTGCAGAACAAGAAGTCCAAGGAGGAGATGAGCAGTAAGACTCTTCTACTAACTAACCCTGATCAGATTTCCTCTGCGTCTTACAGACCCGATCTAACTTCTCTTTGACCGGCACAGTTCTGACTAGCGCTGAGCTGGCATCCCATTTTAGCCCTTACGACCTCAAACGTCTGGAATTGTATTCGAGGAGCATGGTGGACTACCACCTCATCATGGACCTGATCCCCGCAGTCGCTCGCATGTTTTTCCTCAAGCAGCTGGGTGACGTCTCTCTCTCAGCCGCACAGTGTGTAAGTTCCCCCATTGGTTATGTTGATTTGTCATGAATAGCTTTCTTGCGAAGGTTGTTGATTTTCCCTGTTTTTTTTCTTCTAGGCCTTACTGCTGGGTATCGGGTTACAGCACAAATCGGTAGATCAGCTAGAAAAGGAAATTGAACTCCCAATCTCACAGCTCATGGGACTCTTCAACCGCTTGATCCGCAAATTTGTGCAAGTAAGTTCATCTTGAAGTCATAATCAATTGAAAAACAAGATATAAAAGCTGCCTTTAGAACTATTGGAACTACTTTAATACTTTTAATGCGTTTACTATCCTAGGTCTTCACCAGTGTCCAAGAAAAAGCCATTGAAGCGGAGATGACGACCACTAAAGATGTTTCCATGGAGCCGACTGTCAGAAGCCTTACAGATGATCTGGTATGTGCTGAACAATGACTTGTTATAGTCATTTATCAAACAAAAATGCAAAACATTTGCCGTTTTCAACTTCTCATGCGAGAATGAATCTGTTACTAACAGAAAGAAGCAGCTAAGGAGTTTGATGAGAAACACAAGCAGGATGTGGAGAAAGTGAAGGAATTGGACATGGAAGAGTGAGTATGAGGTTGTTTGTTTGACGCATTATGAATTGGCGATGTTTCCTGCAGCTGTAATGATTTCCTTTGAATTTACAGGTACAAGATCCGTGGAGATGATGAGGAATGGGACCAGGTGTTGAAGAAAGCAGGAAACATGGCTGTTGTTAGCATCAAGAGGTATAGTGTTATTTTGGATCTTTGGCAAAAGTGTGTTTGTTGTAAAAACATGTTTGTAATGATATACTCCTCCCAACAGTGACAAGAAGAGGAAGTATGATGAAGGACACACCAAAGCAAACAATGGGGCTCCCGAGCACGGGAAAGTAAAAAGGAAAGAAATGCAACACGGCAAATTCAAGAAGAGCAAAGACAAGCATGGCAAATTTGGAAAGATGGCGTGAATGTAAATACAGCTGCGCTGATAGGACTGTGTGGGGGCTCAAAGCAGAATCAACATGATCTGTAATTTGGAGAGCACCCCAAAGCCTGGATATCTGTTGATAGTGTCTTTTTATTCTTAGCCATTTTTTTTTACATTCTCACCAGGTACATCTGTATTTCTATAGTATGTCATGACAAGTTTGTTGCTTTGATTTGTGTGCAACATTGCACAGACTCTGTATATTAGCAGAAATACCACCACACTTACACTTGTTGTACTAAATAGATATAATTTACTTTCAGTTATTACAAACATTTCCTGCAGTATGTTAAGGGTTTTCTTGTAAAAACATTATAGAAAAGTTTTTCAAACTGAAATTTGAGGTATATGATCGGCTGTAGGTTCCACTGAAAGGGTCACTTGAACACCTGAGGTTTTATAGCAGCCCACTTCTGTTTGAGCTGCTGTTTCATGGTGTCGGGTGCAAAGATACAGTCTATAGCCTGCTGGGAGAGATTCCATACGTCTTCACGACTGAGCCCAAATGTGGAAGCTGCCAGCTGATATTCTCGAGACAAGTCTGTACTGAAGACTCCCTTATCATCAGTCTGTAATGTGACAAAGAATAAGTCATTATTCATGGTTAACGTCAACCATTAAGTGCCATGTCAGTCATTCAAACTGTCACAAAATTCTTGTGTAGTATGCCATTCATACTAAGTAAGTCATATTATAGTATGTCGAAAAGCCAGAAAATGTCAAAGTATAGTATGTCATGTAAGAGTTTGTCAAAAATAAAGCTATAAGAAGTCATAGTATAGTATGCCATAAATTTGGTCATAAAAATCCATAGTACAGTATGTCAAAAAAGTCATGAAGTCCTAGTATGTTATGAATAAAGCCATTAAAATTCATATTTTTTGTTGAAAACAAAGAAAAAAGTCATAGTATAGTATGCTGAAAAAAATATTAAGAACTTCATAAAAGTCATAGTACAGTATTTCAAAAATAGTTATAAAAAGCCACAGTGTAGTATGTCAAAGAGGTCATATTATACTATTTTATAATTAAAGTCATAAAAAAAAAATCAGTTTAGCATGCCAAAAATAAAGTCATAAAAAGCCGTATTTTATCATGTCAAGAAATGGTATATGTCATAAAAAGTCATAGAATATTATAAAATAAAAAATTCATGGTATATGTCATATAAATGTAATTAAAAAAGTTATAGTATAATTTGTCGTAAAAAAAAGTCATAGTACAATATAAAGTCATAACAGAGCCATGGTAGGTAGATTAAGCCATAAAAAGCATAGTATTGCTATCACATCTTTAGATTTTTCGGTGAACAACGTTTTATACATATTCAAAGTAACAAATCACAGACTGTGAGGTGTAATGGAAGGAAACTTACACAAATGATACTTGGATGTCCCATCTGGTACCAGTACTTGAAATGATGTTTGGAATAACACGGTACAGTTTGTCCTTTAACGTTTGATGTCAGGCAAAGCTCTACAAGAAGAAAGACCTTGTCAACTTACTGCGCACAAACAGACAATAATAATTTCATCTCACTCGTACCCAGCGGTATGTTGTTTGTCACCACTTTGTCAACAAGACTTTGAGATCCTCCCACTTCAGAATGCAAGAAGGTGCCGTGACCGATCCTGTCTGGAGGAAGATTCAACAGCAAATCTGACTCCTCCAGCTGTGATGGTACCTGCAACAGTTAGTGTTGTAATGTCAGATCACAGTTAATGTGACTACACATACTGAATAACATTAAGGTCATACTTCTGAGAGGTGCAGCGACAACTTCAGTCCACAGTTCTTGGCCCTCTGCAGAGCTGGAAGTAGATCTTTGCCATGGCCAACCTTAAGATGAAAATTACGATAAGATCCAAGTCTTTGTGTTTGTTGTATCAGTTTATCTTAAACACACTAAAAAGCACTTGAGCTCCACTATACTGGGATAAGTCACAGCTACTACCATAGTGTTTGGTTTTTTTTAACTCGGATGATGCATATATTGTGCAATATTGGCTGACCGTTGGATCTCCACTGAGGTCAAGTCCCACCACCAAACCGTCAGTCGACAGCATGAACTCCTCAGCCAGCTTCACGGTCTCCATCGCAACTTCAGCCCCATTCCTGCGGTCAATTGCCACCAAAAACCTTCGAGACAAATGGGCACATTTAAAATTGTCACTCGAACACTATGCAGTATTTTGGTGGTTTTATCACCGGTGAATGATGGTGGAGGGAGTGTGTCAAACACTGCCACATCTCTCCACACACCCGGAGATACATTTCTGGACTTGTAGCAAATTTAAATAAAACAGGCTTTGCCTACCTGACATCAATGTCCACTCCCTCACTTTTACACTGTTTGATAGCCTTGATGACAGTTTCAACATATCTCTTTTTTGTCAATCCTATAGGAAAAACACAATACAACTTGTAAGCCTAATCATTTGATAAAACAATCCCGACAGTAAACCACTTCATCAAAATATAAGTTGACATCTTTACCTGTGTTTTGCTCCTCCCTTGGTGTACTCCTCAGCTCTAAATATTTGACACCATCAGCCGCAAACTCCCTGATAACATCTGTAGCCACCTGGAAAAAAAAAAAAGACCCTCTTCCTATTTTTGCCAAAAAAACCCAGCAAAAGCCGATTTTATTTTGAACAAAACAGCCAAAACTCACCATCAGGATGTCCTCCTCCGAGTCCACCAGCTGATGAATGACTTTGAAGACCTGAAAACACCTGCGGACACGCGCCATGTTGTTATAACGTTTAACAAAGAGCCTCTTCCCATTGTCAGTTCACTATTGTCAGCATGAACACACTTTAATTGTTTACCACTGTATACAAAGAAACACATATACGTTAATGCCATCTGTATTGTTTCTATATCACTTTTATATTTTTTTTAAACCATATGATGTAACGACAAATTACACCAATTGATGGATTCATCAATAACACTCGTATTACACTTTAGATTTAAGTTATACTCACTCCTCCAGTGTCCTCCGCTGGCCTTTACCGATAGCAGTCATGCCGTGCTCGATATTGAGATGCGGTTTTCGGCTGATGAGTTTCTCGATGGTGTGGAAGCTGACGGAGCCGTTGAGGTGAGCGTGAAGCTCCTGGTGACAGTTAAAAACGCTGACGTTAGCATGTGGCTAGCTACAAATGTTAACTAAAATACATATTACCGTCTTTAAACTCCTCCTCCGACTCCCTTCTCTTCCCAAAGATGTAACAATACATTTGTGACTTACCACTTTTGGCAGCTCCCGATAAAAAACATCCGCTTCATTATCCATCACTAAATTGAACAAAGCCTGCGGTAATCCGTGAGCTCTGAGCAGTTGTCCCTGCCAACTAGCCTCTGTTTTCAGTCTACATTTTCCTGTTGCACCACAGAGTGCAGCACAGAAATAAGCCCCCTGCTTTGCAGGTGATTCCCTTCGTCAAGGTTCCGCTTATGTTTATTTACGTTTTTTATTCTTTATTAAACAAAATAACACAATATGGATTCAGTGTACAGGGGATAGTACACAAATATAACAATAACAAGAGAGCCAGGCATATATCACACTTTACAATATAGTAAATATAATAGTGTAAAACGTACTGAAGTCAAATTAGAAAGTAGTTTTACATGTGGCTCAGCTGAGCAACATCCTTCAGGAAAACAAGATAAAATATAATAATAGTTTGTGTTTATGTTCTTTTAAATTTCTGCATGTAGCCACACTTCCTTAACCTTATTCATGATTAGGTATTTGTGAAGAAGTCTTCAGACCTAATAGTAGTATCTTTAATTCAACAGGATGAAGGACAATGACTCTTATTTTTTCTTATATTTCTTTTGTGTAGCAAAATTTCAAAAAAATTAAAAACCGTAAGTATATATAACTCCAAATTGTTCTGATACCGATTGTAAGTACAGTATTAGAGGAACGTCATTGTATGCTTTGATGCACAAGTTTATTACTTTCATATTAAATAGCTGTACTTCAACTAATTGACTAATTGATGAGAATTAAATAGTCATTATTGCAAAAAAAATTCAAAATGTATTCTTTTTTTATTGTTGAAAATGGCAGCACAGTAAAAACATTAACACTCTCTGTTTCTCAATACATACAAAATCCCCCAAATTTGGTTAAATCCAAAGATATCAAAATTAAAACATTTGTTTATTTCGGAGGGAAAATTCTGTACATGGGAATTATGTCTACATGACTGAGCTGAATGGTGTTATTATATCAGTAGTAAAAGTGAAAACTTGTGCTTCCTTTTTTGACTTGCAGAGGGATCCAAACACATGTATAAACATATGGCAATGCAAAAATGAAGATGCATAATCAAAGTTACTTTAACTTAGGACTTTTAACAAAATAATTCAACATTCATGCAAAAAGGTGTACCTGGAAGCTGTAAAATGAATACAGCGAGTAATGACGTATCACAACTGTACTCCTACTTTTGAAGCATCTCTCCTCGTTAAACGGATAACATGGATTTGGTCAACTTTGTCAAATTATGTTACTGTCTACTCTACATGTTCATAAGAAGTAATGATGCAACCAATATGACCAAGGATATCAACATAAAAGACATAACATATTTATATTAAAAAAAAAAAAGGTCAAGGCACTGTGGCTCGGAGGCAGCGGTGTGTTCTAAGGAATGACTTGTCGATATGACAGTTAATCATTCACTCTTGATAACCGAGCACAGAAAGACTCACTGGAGCGACTGAGCCAGTAATTAAGAGTTACTGCAGTTTAAACAACTTGAGGTGAGGGATGATGGTAAGAAACATTATGTTGACAGTTTTACTTAACGGTTCATGTGTGAAAGCAAACTTTGTCATGAACTTTGGAAGAGCAGTCTTTTGAAATAAAAATGTTTCCTCCTAGGTTATGGTCCAAGTGGTCAAAAATGAAAGAAGAGAAAAGTCACTTTTTGTGTTGGTTCTGTAAGATGTCTCATTGACTTTTTCTCATCCCTTGGCTGATATGTTGTAGCCACTCCTTCAACATTTGAAAGCTTGGTCGAGCAGCAGGATCCAGGTTCCAGCACTGTTTCATGAGGTTATACACCACTTCAGGACAGCCATCTGGACAGTCCATTTTGTAACCTTTCTCCACTCGAGGCACAACGTCTTTTAATGGCTACAGAATGGAAAAAGTTGTTGGTAGACAGATGTGTTGACAGCAAACATAACTTACTTTAAAAAAAACAGTGAAATCTGTGTATATTGTATCACATGGAGGTCCATTTGACACTAATAATGTGGTTGGTAAAAATACAGGAACACATTAAAGAACACAGTATATACAATACTTTTTCTTACAAAAATTACAATTTTTGATTTTCATTTAACGGAATGTAGTTTATAGTCTGTTATTTATCCTGTTACTTCATTTCAGGTATGTACATTACCTCAAAGACAACATTTTTAGGTTTAATACATATGTGCATTGTTAAGTTCTATAAAAGTCACAAAACCACACCAAATATTGTACCCTTTAGCATGAAGTATTACAACAATAGGAACAAATCTAGAAGGTAAATGCATTGCTGATTAATCTCTCTCCTAAATCAAACCCCAAATCCTCCTTAATATGTTCTGTATGCCTCCTTACAAAAATATATTGATACTTACAATTCTCGGGTAAGGCACTCGGCCAAAAGAGTAAATCTCCCAAAGCAGAATACCGTAGCTCCAAACATCTGATTTGGTGGAAAATTTCTATTGATTAAGAGAAAAACACACATAAGAGTTTATTTCAGTCAGTGGGACCGACACATGGCAAAGCACACTACTCAACATGGCAACAGTCCTTGTAAACAACAGTTTACCTTTTCTCTGAGGGCCTCTGGCGATGTCCACTTCACAGGCAGCTTAGCTGTGTCCTGAGTGGAAGAGGCCTCCTTGGTCAGACCGAAGTCACTGACTTTGGCCGAGTTATCGTCTGATACAAGAACATTGCGGGCCGCTAAGTCTCGGTGGACAAAGTTATTGGTTTCCAGGTACGCCATTGCTTCACAGACATCTCTGTAAAAGTACAAGAAGTCAAAGTTCAAAACCTGAAGGAGTTTTCTCTTTACACTCTCAATCCTGGGATTAGTTTACATTCAGCGTTTCTCAACAACAATATGTTGCATACATCTCCAACTTTATGAAACATTTGCTTTCGATGATTTTTTTCCCCCCTCCTTTACTGGTGCATTGCTGCCTTTTACATTTCTAACCATCAACAACTGTCAATGTGTGGAATTGCATGAAACAGAGAGACTTGATACAGCTCTTATTCTCCCTTTTATTTGATAATATTAATCTGTTTTAGAGGTAGGTGGAGGAGGTAAACGACAACTTTATTTTAAAAACACATTCAGTAGTGTGACATGCAGAGCACCAATACAAACAATTCAGGGAGCCGCTCTTCAAAACAGCTCCACAGCCCCCACAGGTCAAAATTCACAAAACAGCATAATTGTAGATGGTAGAAAACTGCAGTCGTACGCACAGTGCAAAATTAAGGAGAGCATCTCCACCAAGTACTGTCCGGCCTCTGGAACGTAAGTAGTCAACCAAACAGCCCTGAAAACAAACAAACAGACATGTGACAACTTTATAAAAGTACTAAAGATGTTAAAATGAATCAGACAGTCTGCCACCTACCTTGGCCATGTACTCAGTAACTATAAACAGACTCCCGTTCTCCTCTACTATCACTCCAAGCAGCTGCACCAGGTTATCGTGCCGTAGTTGCCTTTGGAAGGAGAGGAGCACACAGACATGTAATGTGGTTTACTTGTTACTTGTTTATTCATGTTTCTAAAAAACAAAACAAAGTACAAAAGTGACAAAATATAAATGTTTCCTTACGTCATGACGGAAGCCTCTGCAATAAAGGCCTGCGCTGTAGCATCATGTTTTATGCACTTCACAGCTACTTTAGTCCCTCTATAGTCTCCCACCATGACATCTAGAATGATCACAACCGATAACAATTGACTGTTAACTCATATCTAACAATGTCTACTCCTATTCACCCTTTTTCCTGATACAATACCAACAACAAAAACAGCAAACCCTTCTCTTAAACCACTTGGGGCATGAGGGAATGTTTCAATGTTAAAAGTTAATTAAATTTAAATTAAATTTAGTTCAACAAGTTTGCTTGACTTTTATCAAAAGCTTTGTACAAATTCTGAAAAATGTAACGTTTTCCCTATACTTGTTAACACAATGTACTTTTTAAAGTAAAACCAGTCATGCTCCATCTCTACTCTCTGTTAGCATGTTCATAATGCATATCTGATCCCCACCACATGTAAACGATTAAATAAAAGTGGGTCACTTGTACAATGCAGTGTAAACTTGAAGCTACTTGCCTCCAAACTCTCCTTTTCCAATAACCTGCTGCAGCTTGAGGTCTTTCCTGCTCATCGACCAGCCACCTGTTGGTCATTTAAAGACAACATAACATAACATAACAGGCTCATACATGCTTTGCTTGAACAAAAATGCTAAAATGATGTGGTTGCTTGAATTGTAAAGTGAGACTTACCCTTGGAAAACTCATCCTGAGCGGCCACCGTCCCCTCCTCCACCTTTGGCTTTATTAGACTGGTGCACAGGCCATCTGCATCTTTGGTGTAGTGCTACAAAAAAAGCAAAACCTGGCATTAGTTTATGGAATATTTAAGCATATAACTGTACCACCTGTTTAAACACTCACATAGCTTCAATATAACTTCATATGACACAAAAAACACCACAGTTTAGGGGCAATAAAACTCAGCGAGCAGTGTTACGTAATGACCAATAGAGGGCTGTATAATCAAATTAGCAAAACATATAATGGACGACTAACAAGATTTCCCCTCAAATCCGACAGACTAAAATTACTCTTACTCCTCTATTTCACTCTGTCTGTTCAAAATAAGCATGTTAATCAGTAAAAGGAGTCATTTTGAGAATAAAAAGCTTGGTGTCTTTTGAGGTTAGAACTCTGCACCTCAGCATACTGCTCACTCTTCCTCTTTGACACTTCCTGTTCATTATTTGTTCCAGGAACTGTATGTGGTCTATGAGGTAGCACAGAGACGCGGGGGTTCTAAAACAGGAAAATACAACAGACGTACAGTAGACGAAAGCTCTACATAGCACCAGAGCAAACACGAGAAACAGCTTGTTTTATTTATAAAATAAAACCAAGTTTTAATATGTTACCTCAACCAGCTGCATGAGGTTTTCAAAGTACCCCTCGTCATCGATAGTGAGCTTGCCGTTGGTGTAGACGATGCGGTAGTGCTCCACCTTGCCTTCGCAGCTCACACAAAGGGTGTAGTCGCCGGGGAAGTTGGTGCTCTCTCGCACCAAGAACAGGCCAGTTTCAGGAGGGTTAAGCAACTGCTCGGCCTCCTCCCGCGTTATCTTCCCATGAAACCATCTGGAAGTAGAAGAACCAGAGAGGTAACAGAGTATCCAAATCAAATCACTGTGAATTAAAAAAAAATACCCTTACAATGACTACTTGGATCCTTTCTGCAGACTTCCTTCTGTTTGCATCAAACAGTACAAAGCATATTACAGGTACAGTCAGTAGCCAGTTTATTAGGTACACAAATCTAAATCTAATGCAGTCTAATACAACAGTCCTGCAATAAATCCTTCCTTCGTGAAGTTTATAATTTATAGTTTTTGCTTAACTGTTTAAGAGCAGAGCTTGTTTATTTGTATTTGTCATTTTCGCGGCTACACTTATAGTGCTGTTGTATACACCGCTTTACACTGATGCAGAGAAGTGTTTCTAATATTTTGTTTATCGTATTTTTAATCAATGAGGGCAGACAAAATATTAGAAACACCACTCAGTATGACGCAGTTACTCAGTATAATACAGTTCGGCAACACTGCAAACTACAGCCTCCAAAATGAGCATTAAGTTGTAATAATTTTTAGTACACGCATATAAGTAATTAAGTATATTCTATCAGCCACTGACTGTTTTCAGAGGTATCAATCAGAACAATATTAGCATGTAAAAGCAGTGAATGACAAATCCAAATTCCTGCCGGTTACTAAGGAAAGACTGTGAGGATCCATTTTGGGCCTGTGTTGCTGATTTCTTTCCATTAGCCTTTTTGAGACATGTTCATCTTTTGTTGTTGTGATGCAAATTGCAAATAAAACAAATACCGTTCTGGGATCAAGAGGTATAGATTACAGTCATTTGCATATCCACTGTGACCAGTTGTATTATTGAGAGGGTCACAGAATGTACAGTTAATTAATTTGCATGCTGCATCCGCTCAGATGCCCCTAGATCCCTTTTACAATTGCACTCTCAACATCATGACTGGTGACATTTAAAAATAATGACAGCAGCATTCATATGATCAGATCAATTAACGTTCCTCATCTCGTGTCTGTTCTTTTAGTATTACTTCTTCAACAAGATGTTGCTGTACAGGAGAATGGATTCTCAACCACAATATTCTGTATGTATAAATAAGACATTATACTGTATGTCTGTAAATATACATACAGATAAATGATGATTTAGGATCAATGGTGGGTAGATAAGGCTAAGAGTAACTAAAGTATGGCTTCCTTATGGCTTTATTTTGTCATTTTATACTTGATATTAACTTCCTTGGTTGTTTTTTTGCCATGGGTTGTTGTTTGGTAGATTTTTCTTCACAGTTTTGTGATTAAGGGATTCTATAAATAAACCTGTCACTCATTGACACGCTCTCGTGTCTGCACACAGACCAGTCATGTGGACAAACGGGGAGATTTTTTAGATTACTTCAGTCTGAGATAGAAAAGAAACAACAGGAAACTACGCAGCACAAGTTCAAGCAAAGCTGAGCTGGAAACAGAAACAAGTGCACTGTAATTACAACACAGCCCGACCCAACTGTGGTCCCCATTCACATAACTACAGCACCACTGCCATGACAAATAGCCCATCTGCCTTCAGCAACCACACAGCCATAGGAAGAGGGCAAAGACGAGCTATTTTAGCCGTAGCTGCAGAAGCCACACAAAGCTGGTGTAGTGGCAACTTTTGAGTTAAAGACAGCAAATAAATAAACGTAATCCTGTTTGCTTTGAGAGTGAAAAATTACATTGGGCATCAAAACTAAGTAAACCATGATAATGTTTGTACTCACGGCATTAGACTCAGCTTCCCTCCAGATTTAACTCCTTCTCTTTTCTGAACATAGTTGGCTGGAATTGTTCCCTCGCGACCTGCAGAATTTTTTGCTTTGTACCAGTTTGGATCCTGAAACACAAAATGTCAGAAATGGTTCAAATGAATAAATTAAATATTAATGTGTAGCAGGAAACACAAACATGAACTCATTCCATGTGTTTTCATATCTACAGACATGCTGCAGGAGAGCAAAACTTTATATATATATATATATATATATATATATATATATATATATAAATATGAAACATTACCTTTGTGACAATAATAATCGTCAACACGTCTCCTTTATTGAAGGGCAGGTCCTGCTCTGATGTGCCTTTGAAGTTGTACCTGGCCACACACTCTGTGCCCTGTGGCCATGGAGTCTACGGGAATATGGGCAGATCACTAATTAGTAAACAAATTACTCATCTGACATGTCATGATGTGTATCTGAATTTTGATAAGCATGTACTCTGGAGGCCTATCTTACCTGGATCTCTGTCATGGTGAGGTAGTTCAATCCTCTCACAAGTGATGTTTTCTAGCTGCAACCATTAGAGCTGATAGACACACACACACATGCAGTACCTAAGAAGAGAAACAGAATTTAATCAGTTTGACGTCCTCGCTTCAAAAAGGTATTCACTTAACCCCAAACTAATTCTCAGGAAGAAAGTGAATTTGTGGTTTTGCCGTTTAGGTGCTCATGTTCATTCATAGTAAGCAAGTCAGCTATTATCAGAACGCACAAGAGTAGTTTCAGATCAGACAATGTCAGTAAAAATAACTCGCTGATAAAGAAAGCAGAACTAACAAGTCTTTTTTTAAATTACACTTTCACAACTGGGGCAGAATGTTTCCATGACGCATTAATACATAAAGATGAGGCTTCTGTGTGTTGATGGATAATACAACTCAGAAATATACTATAAAGTATGTTTTGGAATATTCTAACTGATGAATAAAAGGCATAAAACTTGATCTACTTTGTACTTTTTATTCTATATGGTAAACCAGTTCATTTTGACCAAAAATGGACACACACTGGTGCTAAGCCCCAGTGACTGGCCCTTGTAGGAATCAAGATAACTCTCTTCAGCGGTGGAATGCAAACGTGTGGTGAGATCTGACCAGGCCCGAGGGACTCATCCAGCCCAGCGTTTCTTTACGTCAATAAAGCAGCCGCTGCGACTGTAACCGTGGGCCTGAGTCACTCTGGAGCATTGTTTCCATGATACATGCACAACAACGTTATAACGAAATGATGACCTATGGGTTAAGTCACGCTCAACACCCCCCCTCTCAATCCTCCCCCAAAACCCCACTTCCTCTCTTCTTGTGTTAGTTCCCATGGAGAAGAGGTGGGGCTCAATGGTCAGAGCTCAGGGAAAATCCTGGCTTTGATACATCTGCCACTTTACATGAGGTCACATCCTCCGACATGTCAGTTACTATGCAGTCAACTTCCTGTATGTGTTGGGGGGGTTCAGATACTTCTATGATATCCTCATATCACTCTCCAAGCTCTTTCTTTTAAAATGATCTTTCTTCTATTGCAAATATAATCTGGCATTTCTGCTTTGTCCCACATTTTAATAAATGACCAGCCTCGTCCCAACAAATGTTAGACTAAAAACTGTCCTGCGTCCCATAGAGGGCTGTCACCACCCAGTATGATGAGGGTGAGACGGATGTTGTCTCCTATGGAGCACTGCAGCTGTCTATCTGCACACATTTCCCACACCCATCAACCCATAAAGGACACCCCCATTTTGCATCTGCTCATCCCAACCCGTCTTTTCTACGTTACACTTTGACATTTCACACTGCACAGAAAGTCATAACAGGAAAAGAAAAGAAAAAGTCTGAAGCCATGCTAGCGGTGCTTTGAGGCTGGCATTGTGAAGGAAGCCAAACTAATGGTGCCATGTGACCCCTCAACACAAGTCTAACATGCCTGTAAGTCATGAGCAGTTAAACCAAAGAGATTTTGCTCTCTTTATTTTTGTTTGTATACATATTATTTAAAAGGCCTGGTAGGCTAAAGGTATCCAATATTTCATAGGAAAAAAAAGTCACAACATAAATTGTGTAGGAGAAATATTTTGGAGTATCTCCTATCGTATTAATCATCTCGTGTCTGACCCGGCCTCGGGTTGGAAACCACTGTGCGACATAAAAAGCTGTGGTGTAAAGTAAGTAAGTACATTTACACAATTCAGTTATTTGTACTTTCCTTGATTTTAATTTTAAGGTAATGTATGCTCTTTAGTCCACTACATTGAATTATTTGGTATTATCTGATAGTTGTTACTTTTGTAAATTAAGATTTGAAAACCGATTACCAGCCAACAGTATACATAATGAGTAAAACTAACTGTACCGCAGCCAACAATAATACATCAATGATAATAATCTAATAGTATAATAATGTTACAATGACAGAGCCTACTTTAGCTGCATAGTTAGTATGTTTACTTTTATACTTTAAGTGCATTTTATTGATAATAATTGTGTACTTTTACTTATGTAAAAGATCGTAACACTTTTTCTACCACTGTAAAAAGTTGAACAGAGACCATAAATGTCCAATGGACCAAATTTTAATGCAATTCATCAAACGGTTGTTGAGACATTTCACTTTGAATCCCAAATGTTAACCTGCTGTTGGTGCTGGAGGTAAAGTGAAGTCAAGGGATCACCAAAGTCAGTAGGATTCATCATGTGGGGATTATGAATTGGCAATCTACCAAAATTGTTGTTGAGATGTTTCAGTCTGGACCAAAGTGATGGACCGACTGTCAGTGTCATCCCTAGCGCCATGTTGCTAGCGTGAACAATAATTCATTATAATTATAGGTAATCCATTATTCTGACTAAAATCTCTATGAATTATAACTTAAAAGCAGGAACTTATGCTTGTTATGTCATAAAAAAAAGAATTTCCAGAATCTGTCATGGCAAAGTCCTTGGTGAAAGAGCAAAGTGATCTCACCAAGTGCAGATCAATGGGGCCAAGGCCGACACACAACAGCACTTTTTTATTCATCTCTTTTGGGACAGTGAATGCATCTCAGCAGCAGGCCACCAGCAGCCAACTGAATGGGACAGAACTCAGTCTGTCATGGTGTCACATTGCCGTTTCCAGAGAGCTCCACATGGAGCCACAGCTTGCTCTTTTCAGGCAGCGGACAACGCTGTCATTGTGAGTCGGTCGAGTTTCTATTGACCCCTGTCTCACTGAGAAGTCCATCATCATCATCATCATCATCATCATCATCATCATCATCATCAGCCAGTCCAGTGAGTAGCTTTAGGGCAGCAATGATTCAGTTCTGCAGGTCTGGAGATATAAATTATACTTCATATTTTTTTCAGTGAGAATAATCAACTTGCTGCTGGTCTGTTATCATCAATTATCTTTAAAACATAGCATAAAAAATTATCTCATGACACAAATACCTCACAATGTCATGAAACAGCCATTGCTCCAGTGAATTAGTACATCCCATTGAGAGATATGTTCCGTTTTAGGAGAAGCCAGGCATGACCGAAGCTACTGAAAGCAACAGGAAACCAGCAAACTCGGTGACAGACTAAACATGAATAGAGTCAGGAAAGAGCACAAGGAGCACAATCTCACTCCAAATCTAACAATCACTAATAAATAGAAGTTCCACATCACTTCAAACAAAGCTAATCTCACTATTACAGTCCAATTTGGCATATAATTGGCATCCATAAAAATCCTATTGTTCAAAACCAGTTGATCAACATTTTGTCTGGTCTCTCTTGTCTTCAGCAAGTAAGTCATAGTCTAAACTGTACAAATCAGTGGTAGCCTGAGCGCACGAAGCAAGACAAGACAGGAATGTAGTAATATCTCCTTTGGTCTTGTTTAAATCTGCCACTCCCTGGTCTATCTGTAGAGGTAAAAATGCGGATCAGGCAAGGTGTTGCAAAAGCTGCTGGGATACAGTGAAGTGACAATGGCTGGAGGTGCTGTGGACAGATCTGCAAATGTGTCACTCAAAAATAGCATCATGTGCTGGTCTTACTCTTAAGAGTAACAGGGCCATCTTCAAATAGATCTTCCTCTATTTCTCAGTCGTGGAAAGCAACAAAGCACTTTTACTCAAATACTGTACTTAAGTGGCACTTTGAGGTACTTGTACTTTGTACTCTTGTTTATTTGTTTTGTTTGGTTAAATCTTTGCACTATTGTTTAGTTAGTTCATTTTAATATTATTATATTTCATTGTATAAATTGTGCATTCTTATATTTGCATTTTTTACTTTTAATATTCTTTACTCTGTTATTTGTATTGCTTTACCTGTACCATAAATGCTGCTGTACCGAATAAAGTAAAGTAACTATCTAGTGAGTTTTTCCATTTTAGGGTATTTCTACTACTAAGAATCCTATTCCACTACATTTCAGAGGGAAATATTGCACTTTTCACTCCACTACATTTATCTGACAGAACAAATAACAAAAAAAAATAACAAACTCAGAGTAAAAAGCCTTGGTAAACATTAAATCAGTGGTCCCAATTTGTTTTGGGCTTGTGACTCCTTACAAAGAAGCAGTGTCTACTTGGGGACCCTTGTCACATTTCAGATGTCTATGAGTTGTTAGCAGTTTCACCAAAGAGACATTTGCCCTCTGAACATCAACATGAAATATTATTTAAGCAAAATGCTGCTCACACATTGATGCACCAGTATTAACAATCTAATAATATAATATATCAGTCACATGGGCCATTTATTTGTGTAAAGAACACTTTACGTGTACTTTGCTGATCTGTGTTTTTACTAAAGTAGGATTTTGACTGTGTGCTCCTGCATCCCTCCTCTATTTGCAGAAGGGGGGCTGGGTGATCTGCCCCTCGTCCTAACCCTCCAGTCTCAGGATGCTCTGCGACTGCTTTGATGCTGCTGCCCTGTTATCATCACCATTACAGCAGAAGGGTGGCAGGGCCAAGTGCAGAGAGAAGGAAACAATGATTTTTGTCCACATCCCAGAGCTATCATCTGGCAGATATACAAACTAACTCACCGAGCGGTGAGAAATGTACAGAAAGAGAAAGAGTGCATGGCATGCCAACAGTTCACCCAGCTGGCTTTGACAGCCTGCAGATGTTCTTGAGGAACCTCAGAGGAGGAAATCCCCTCTGGCTCTGGGACAACAGCTGGACTCTGCTCACTGAAACTCAGGTCTCTCTGCATGATATAAGACAGGAAGTACGAGTCCAGTGGTTGGCCCTGCAGCACAAGCCGTCATTGTATCACTTTAATGACAGTCAGTTTTGCCTGTGAGGCGAAGTGATACAAGGCATGAAAGCATACTCATAGGGTATACATGTAAAATGGCATCCTGTTTATCATAGATAAATATAAAACTTAACCCTGAAAAACAAGGCCGTCTTCAGGCTAACAGGAAAAGAAAAGCAATGATTGACAGTCAGGGGAAAATCCCCCTTAATTTGGCATCCAGGCATTACAGTAAACTTTGCATTTTACTCCCTTCCAAAGTTCAAACAACACAATGAAGACATTGACACATATGCCACTTGGGGTAATTGGTGCTTTTACTAAGTAAACGCATAAAAAAAAAAAAAACACCATGTAAGGCAAAGCTGCCATGCCTGAGCAGTGAATGGACACTTCCTTGCTGAGGTGCGATGCACACCATGCAGTGCAATGCTGCTCTGCTGATGCAGCCATGCTTGACAGAGTAGCAGTCTGCTGTGGTTTCAAGTGCTTGTTTCATAAGCTTCATCCTTCTTTACAGTTTTGTTACACGCTAAAAGATGAATCCTCTGTAGAAGATGCTCTAAGGCTATGCCAGCAGCAACAGACTTGCTTCAGCCTTTTGTCAGAGAGCCAGAGAGGGGGCATCACCCCTTAACAGACCCAAGAGGTCCTCAGTTCCTCCCTCTGACAACAAGCCTACTTGTTTCATTGAGCTTTTTTTCTGTTTGGAACTTAGTGCATGGGTGGCTTGTTAAATTCGTTTGATTATTTCTTCAGAATGACAGGCTGAATGAGGGGAAAAAGCAATAGTAAACCATTAAATAACAACCCATCTACAAGTTACACATTCCTGCAAGTGCAGCCAGTTTTTGCAAAGTCAGAAACAGTTTCAAAAAAGTTGTGAAACAGTGCTGATGCATCGTCTTGAGTCAGCAGAATACAATGATCACTTTCAATATCATTAACAGAACAGTTTTGAGAGCTACATGATGCAGCTTCTGCTCCTCAAAAAGGCTGAGGGAGTTGTAGAAGTTTGAAGGAGGAGGACGTAAATAAGGAAATCACACATTTACTATGCCTTCTCTTGTTTAACTGTAAAGCACTTTGAGCGACACTCATTATAGAAAAGATAACAGATTATTATGTTGGCCTACTTGTCACAAGTCCCGACGCCCCAATGATTTCTGATACACTTGATCAGAAGTGTCAGCTACTGTACAATAAGACGACGGAAGTGTACAAGCTGTTAGCGCTATTCTAGAAAGGTGGGCTAGATTTACCACTACACAAGAGCTTCACTGTATCTAGGCTACTTTTCAAAATAAACTCTTACCTGTTTGCAGGCAAAACGCGATCAGTTTGAGGCAATAACAGGTGATTCAGCTACTGTCCTCTGAGCGACAGCAGACAAATTCCCATTCACGGAATAACTGACAGTTGATGTCGAAACGCAAAACACATCAAGTCCCGATGAGGAAGTGAAATGTGCCTCAGGTGACCCGAAACTTCAGCAGTCCAAAAGGATCTCAATAAAACTAGCGAAGACAGTTGTTGGTGCGTCTCCTGTCAACATCATATGGGGGAAAAGTCGCTTCAAATGATGAAAAATAAACGTTTCTAAAAAAACGTATTGCTGCAGACTCGACGGTCCCTCTGTAGAAAAAGTCAAGTGAGTGAGAAAACACGCGATAACTCAACTGGTGAAATGTCACAGCGGTGAAATAAATGCGATTCAGGCCAATTTGAGTCTACTTCACACTGCCCCACTCCTTTTCCCCTTCAGAAAAATTCAAGTTTTTGCCCCACCTTGATTTTGCAGTGCACATGCGCGTTAATAAGAAACACGTCTGGTTAAAAATAGATCACTGGATTCATTTCTGTCACTTTGGTGAAGGAATTTGATCATCCATATTTACACAAAGTCCACAAAGATGACGCAAAAGGTGAACGTTTTGTTTATTTGTATTGTTTTATTGCCTCGGTCTGCAGACATGACACAACAGGACTGCACAGTACTTTTGCACAAGACGCCTGACAGTGAACTTCGCTCCCGAAAGATAAACAGTTGTCCAGTCTAGACCAAACCTCCCACTGGCTGTTTAATGAGATTTTCCTTTCTGAACTGCAAACTATTCTCGCATGGACTAAACGCACCCAGTGCAGATCTGAGAATGTGAAACATGTAAACTAAATCTCAAGAAGCGTAACCGGCGTTTAAACGAAGTTACTTTAAAAAACACAGTTCACCTCGTAGTTTCTGACTGATCACATTTCGTAGAGACATAACACTTTTGAATGAGGAAATAGTACATAAAGCTGAATTACAACAGAATAAGGACGAGCCATCAGACCTGTGGTTTAATGGCCCCCTGGCGGCTAAAGACAATGTAAACTCGTCCCAGTCAGTGACGCTGGCTGATGTTTCCAGACTTGTCTCAACACATGAGACGGATCACATCAGGCCGGAGGAATGTCGGAGAAAGAACAAACCCTTTGCGCATGAATGTCATTTTCACTGAATCACTGTATGAACCCTGCGCAAGTTAATGTGCACAGAAAAACAAACAAAAAAAAAGCATGTGAGATCTGTGTGAACACAGTATCACACCATGACATGTTGATGTAAACAATCTGCAGGTCCAGTACACTTTATAAAGGCGTCTCTGCTCTGGACACGTTTCAAAATGAATGCGACCATGTCAGAGAACAAGCAGAGGGTTTCACTTTCATTGTCAAAAAGATCTGGCAGTAGAGATACAAACATCACCTCAGTCAGCACAAATCAAGCAGCTCTTATATTTTACAGTCTATTCTTTAGAAACACCACCGGTGGTTTAAGTACACAAACAGCCTTACTCTTACATCAAGAGGGGGAACTCATGAAAAGAAATGTTTAACGATTTCTCATCATAAAAAAACAAACAATATATTTGGTTCAAAGATCTTGATCATTGAGAGTTTAGATCAAGTTGATTCGCCCAGAAACACATTTGTATTCCAAATATAGAGCAGTTATGCTTTAGAAAACTCTTAAGACAACTTTGATGAAAGAAAAAATTCTAACCCACGAGGTGGTTTGAAACTTAAAGGACCATACCCCCATTTATTACAAATCAATTCTATTTTACATCACACTACAAAGCATAATACTGCATTTTATAAATGTAGATGTATTTTCTTCCAGGTATCCGTTGGCCTTTATTCTTTCCGTACAACATGAAACTCTAAGAGGACATTCTTCAAAAAAATAGTCCATCACAGAAAACGCCACGTATGCATTCCTCTGCGTTAGTGTGATGCAGTGGGTACTCTTAAACGCTGCGACTAAACTACATCACCACACAATTATTTAACTACTGTAGACTTTATACTCACTATGATGGATTTGTCTAATTGATTGTTTTTTAAATACTACACAGTAGTAATTAGAAACCAATAGAAAAATATAAAAACAATTCAAATGTAACAATAAACAAACAATTTGTAATTAAGGAACTGAACCTTGCAAACACTTGTATGGTTCTTTTAACAGTTACAATAGAAACCCAAAGTAGAACTGAAACATCCAGGTTTTGTTCCAGAAAAAATCTCTCTCATTGACATTTGTTACCAAACTAAAAAACAAGCTTTGGAAAAGTCAGTGTGTTGTGTGGTTTTTCCTATGCTCACAAAATGATTGTTGTTTAAGAAAGGCATAACTTCATATAACTGCTGTAGATGGATGCCGAATGCATTGATGCAACCACTGACGGATTGCATTGACATACAGAAGCCCACATCATGACTTCGGCTCTATATTGTCACATTTAGTTAGCAAACTTTTTCCCCCCTAAAAAGCTAAATTGCTAGAGGTTTTGCAGGCTGTGTCATCCTATCAAAGCCCTTATCATGACTGCCTAATTTACCATGAACAAACAAAAGTGCTGATGTCTTGATTCTCTGCAGAAGGTGCTCCATTCAACACTGGCTTAGATTGGAAATACAAAATGACTCATAAATGACAAACATTCCACATTTTCTTCAATGGAGTTTCGATCCCAAAGATCAGACGACAGTTACAGAGTGCTGTCGAGTATGGCAGAATATAAGACAAGCCATTAGCAATGGTACCGCTAATATAAGTTGGATTTCTGTTGTCTTATCCAGATGAATGTAATAACATCACCGTTGCATGTATTATACGGTGGATCTCCATTTATTCACCAGATGGCTTTGGAATGAGGTTAGATTACATTCAGAAATGTTTCCATGTGAAGTCAGAGATTGTCCATTCAATCTAAAACTACTTAACACAATGCTGTATTCCAAATATCTTTTAGTATCAAGTAAATACAATGGTATCTACATGCTGATGGCTGACACATTTACTTTTTCAATGAAGCTCTTCACGATCCCACCCATAGAACTGATTCGTTGTAGAACTAATGCAGTGGTCTCATTCACATGTTGAAGAGTTAGAAACTTAATGGATGAACTCTGGAATATAAGGCACCATAACCTTGTGTGTGGTTACGGAGGTGTCTTGTTTACCACTAGTCCCATTATGCAGAGTGCAAGGGGATGACAAATTTGCAGCCAAAAGGAGAAATGTACTTAATTCCCACTTCCTGGAACACCTGGCGAGGAATACCTATGTCACACAGGTAAACGCTGCCAGCCCCTTCAGCCAGGGGAAGCGGGAGGCAGAGAGAGAGGGACCACTTGGCCTCGACTGCCTGTCCCTTTCCACTACCCGGAGGGTCCAAGCTGAGCACTGGCGCTCGGTTCTGGTTAGCCCAGTCTGCAGCTGCTCGGTACCAAGGCTGATCCATCAGGAATGTGTTCTCGTGGCAGTCCAGGCAGTTTATGATTAAGTCCACAGGAGTGTCTGGAAGGTCTGTGGAGACGGAAAGACAAAAAAAAGAAAAATATGACCTCAACAAGAGAAAAATAAAGAATAAAAACAACTGAGCAAGATAGAAAAGTAGAAAAATATGTCCACCTTTGATACTTGACACCTGTTTGCCACCAGTTTTGTTGAACAGGGTGAGTTCGCTGGTGACCGAGTCGAGCACCTTGACAAAATTGGGCAGAAACAAGATGACCTCCACTTCATGATTGGCCAGGTGACGACCACAGCTGATGCCCTGAGCACCCTGAACATGAGGACCACACAGCAGAGCAACTGTGGGACGCTGGTGCAGATTTTTGGGAGTAAATCTGGAGGAAACATGGAAACAAAACTAAGTTGCTTTTCATTTAGCTAAAGGCAGTTCTCATCTGTGCTTACAAATCATCACCGCATGCTTACCTGTTGGGCCCACCCAGCAATGTAAGTGCCATCTGACTTGCACACACTCCGGTCATCTCAAGTCTTCGCTCCAGTGAGAGACCATGGCGCTCAGCGACTGACAGTAGACGCTGGTGTAGTTCATAGGATACACTGGGCACAACAAGCCCGGAATCTGTATGGGGGGGGGGGGGATGACACAAATATGTATAAATATATTATTTAAAAGAAACAGTGCACTTTAGATAATTTGCCTCAACTACAATTTGCTCAAACATGTGACTCAACTTACCGGTGCAGTACTCTTTGGCCGATGGTTGCGGTACAGTAATCTGTCTGTACACAATAGGTTTGGCCTCCAGGATGTTTTCATCATGACGGTACCGTGTGGGTGTCTGGTCTTGAGGAGTCCCACGTGACCTGGCACCATTACGCGATGTATCGATTTCTGAGAAAACGGCCGCTTTGTCAAAAAGCGCCAAGTTTCCTTCAAAATCAAAGTCTGTATTCAGCCCGTCGTCCATGCCATCCCCAAAACACTCGTCGTCTCTGAGCTTCATCTGACCATTCTTCACCCCGTTCTTCTTCGGTGTCACTTGGTTTACCCCTCGACTACTAGATGACCCTGATGGGAAAAATACACAGGAACTCTCAACACAGCAGCAATCAGCAACAATATTTTTCTGATCGAGCTGTACTACATTGCACTTACATGAGTTGTGTCTTCTACGAAATGCTTTTGGCTGGCCGGGTATGTCCTTGTCCTGGTGACGTTCTCCATAGCTTTTGGAGCAGTGCTGAGGAGAGTTCAGTTTCTCCACAGACCTGGGATCCCCCTTTGGGACTGCAACTGGACCACTGCCTACCTTTGTAGTTGCAAAAGAGCCGTTCCTAGCATTGCCCTTTGTGATATCTAAAATCTTGAGTTCTTTTATGTCAATGGCACTGCAGGAAAAAATTATATATTTAGCATCAGGAAGAAACGGTGGTTGTCAATCAGACCCAATTAGTGAAAAATCTATAGAGAGCAAACATTTCGTGGTCGAGTATTTACCTGAATGTGACCTCGGGAACAGGGCACTTGACTCCATTGTGGAAAGGTTGCCTTAAGGTGATGGTTTGGCTGGACTGCTCCACAGACACCACTTCTCCCTGATAGACTCCCAGTGTTGGCCCACAGTTAATTGACACCAAACTACCCAACCAATCCGTTGCCATGACTGCACAACGTTGAAGAAAAGAAGTTTTGTTTTCACGTTTCTTGTCAGAGAAGCTTTGTTAAAAAAAAAAAAACAGTTTTCCTGTTAAAATAATACTCTAACTTTCTGGCAGCAGGACTTCAGAAATCAGCGTGGTGTTACCGAAGTTATGCTAACTGACTAGCATTAGCTTCGGCCTGTTATCTAGCGTTAATTCCAAGACGCAAACGCTGTATTTCATTAAAGACGAGGGTTTAAAGTGTTGTACCTTTCCGGAGTTAACGCGAAGCACACTTCTAAATAACTCAAAAGAATGAAATGCTAAATTTAAGTGCTGAAAGGAAAATCGTAGCTCATTTAAACTGCTAGCTTTTAGCTTATTGAATGGTCAAAAGATGCTGCTGCTAGCTTCAAGATGACTGCTTCCGGCTTCCGATAAACGGCGTTTTTCACAATAAGAGCTCAAAGTGAACATCTTTATCAACATGAAAATTAGAGAAATCTGAAATACTGCGATTTCTATTATCCATATGGATTTGGTTATTAACGTTATCAAATTGTTTTTGCTTAATTTAAAACACTGAGTCACATGCAACGTGTATTATGACTATTTGATCATTAATTGAGATGAGCAATATTCTTGAGAGACAGAGCTGAATAATGGTCTGACTGGCCCATGCAAAGAAACAACTTTGGATTTAATCAGTTGCATGCAATATTTCACACAGAGCTGTAGAGTATTAGCATGCATGCATAGCCATGGTACTATTTGACAATTCATCACATGCTTGCTTTTCCTTTTAAAAACCTTTGAAAATCACCTACCTAAGAGCATTCTTTATTCGGTCTGTGTTCCCAAAGTAAATGATAATGAATCCAGACACATTCCCTGTAAAAAATAATTAATCAGATGTAGGCTGAGTGTTATGATCACTGTTTGTGAGATGTTCTTAACAACCAGTCAGCAGACTGAGTGAGATCATGTGGAGACTATCCCCGAAGTGTTAGCACATGACACACCCACCTCACTGCCTCCTGTGTACATAGGTTACCAAGGAAAAGCTTGCAATCAAAGCTGTGTGAGTCCTATAGGCAGAGCGCGGAGAGGAGAGGATTTCTGCACCACGGTACTGTACAAGAATACACTTTTGTA
Source organism: Cebidichthys violaceus (assembly GCF_023349555.1). Taxonomy (NCBI): domain Eukaryota; kingdom Metazoa; phylum Chordata; class Actinopteri; order Perciformes; family Stichaeidae; genus Cebidichthys; species Cebidichthys violaceus. Next base: position 7,626,312 of record NW_027176483.1, read on the forward strand.
TGCAGACATACTTGTATTTAGATAGGGCAAAGGGTGTGATTAACCATTTTATAATCAGAGAATTTAAATCTGTAGATCACAAACACATTGTAATAAGCATGCAGTGTTAAAACTAGTTGTTTACCATCAAGCAAACAGTGGAAATATGAAGACACATGATCCAAGAATAGCCAAACACCTCAAACTGTCACCTTTGTGTGAAAACCTATCCCTGAAGCTTGCGCTGACACGTGGGCAGATGAGGGCTGTAACCTCTCCCATACAAATGGAAGAGATAACTCAGATCTAGGAAGACACCCCAATATGTTTAGACCCTCATACAGAAGTTCAAGTCCATTTTCCCCTACCTCGGACCTTGATATGTGGGACACCAAATCACGCTTTACAGCTCAGGTAAGACCCAGATATCATATTTTTTTTCTGGTAGAACATGTTGATCAAAGTGTAAATGTTTTATTTATTTTTTCTTTCTTAGACCTCAGCATGGTGTGGTATGGCAACTGTCTCTGGGACAGAGTTCCTGTCCAAAGTCAGCACGAGGTGAGGGGGAGATATATTAAGTTTTTAAGTGACAGAGTCACAGTAATATTAATTTCCAAGCAAGGGTGGTGTCAGAAGTTATTGCTGATAAAGTGAATGTATTCCAGCACATCTGGGAGCGCCGGTGGCTTCAGACAGAATGACCCAAGTCTGAGGAAGTGGCAGTCATTGTCCCATCTGAAGCCTGAGGGTGCTACACAAACCTTTCCTCCATATCCACGGGCTGAATTAAGGGCTGCCCGAGGTGAAAGCAGCTTTAGACAAGCAGAAGGGGTGCAATGGCTGCAGAATGCTCATGAGCGTTTAGACACTCAGCTGGACCGGCTGAGGACCAGAAATTCACAGCTGAGCCACAGCATAACTACTGCACAACTACTTGACATGAAACATAAGGTAAGTTTAGAAAAAAGTAATTTAAAATGTCTATGTAAACAAATTATATAATCTATTCTATGATGAAAAGAGGTTTGCTTAGTGTTTCATCTGACCACAGCATCGGGTTCTTTTTGCATTGATGTGTTTCACAACAGCTGTCAGAAACGATTGGTGCACTTGAGCAGCAGAAAGAGGCAGCTAAATTATCCCAGTTTGAAAAGGGACGGAAACGCGGAGAGCTTCATGAAAAGTAAGTGCCGCAAAAGACATGGATTGGAGAATTTTAAACACTTAAGAAAATACTGAAAGTCCTTCTGCAAAATTCACTCACAAGGGTCCTACAGCTGGAGAAGGACCTCATGCAAATGAGATGTACTTTGAAGGGAGGAAGCAGTGATCAACCAACCGAAACAATACCAATGAGTCAAGAAGACTTTAACAGACAGGTGTGTAAGCTTCATGTTTAAGAAAATAGATCTATGTTCTAAATAATGTATTATTCTTCATGTTTGTTTGCCAAACACTGCTTTTGCATTTAAATTCAGGAGAGGCAGAAGGTTGACACAGAGCTGTGCAAGCTGAGAGCGGCTCTGAGAGATGCTGAGGCGAGGGCAAAGACACAAGAAGAAGAACAAAACCAGGTACTCCAGAAACTCCAGACTTCTACAGAGGTCAGTTTAAAAATATATAAGGGAAATTCTTAATTTACTGTTGATTCTCTTTCAACAAAATCACAAAGTTACACTGCAGTTGTCTGTTGTACATACAGCCATTTTTGTTTTGTTCCATACCTACATCTCTGTGGTTTTGTTTCTGTGTACTTAGACACAGAGGATGCTGTTGAATCAAATAGAGGAGATGAATCAAAGAAGACAGAATCACTCTGAAGTGCAAGAACAGCTGAGTGAAGCGAACAACAAGATCAGTCAAGCGTGCCTGGTCAGTTTCCTGTCTCTGACTCAGTATTACCTTATCCTACAGGTGCATTTAAAATGTTGTAATTACATCTTGGAAATGGTCTTTCAATCTTCTCAGGATAAAGCCATCTTGTCGACTCAAGTGCTTAAGCTGGAGGATAATGTAAAGGAACTGAAGGCCAAGCTGACAGGGGCTCTGTCTGACAAAGATCACTTGATCCAGGTATCTTATATATAATCTTCAACTACAACATCTGACGCATCTAAGATCAAAATATAATGTATTGGCATCATCACTAGCTTATTTTTGCACGTGTAGGAGAAAGCAGATCTGCACCAGAGGGCCCATGTCCTGGAGTTGCAGCTGCAGACAGCCCAACAAAGTTCAGAGGGTTGTCACTCTGAGCCTCAAAACAACAAACCGGATCAGGAAACTGTAATGATGAAGGAAGAAAACAAGGCTCTCAGAGAGGTTAAAAGCGTGAAGTGGACATATTTTTGTTGAATTTCACTTTTTCTGAATTCTTTATGAAATGATCCCGGTTGTGTCTTTACGCCAGGCAAATGAAAAGCTGACATGTGAGCTGGAAATGATTAAGCAGGAACTGAAAACATCACAGTCTCAGCTACAGGAGGTAACGGCAGAAAGGGTCACCAGCTCCAAACAGATCACAGCTGTGGAGGCAGAACGATTTCAGCTGATCAGAGAAAAAGAAGCACTGTTGAGTAAAATGAATGAAGGTGGACATGATGAGTTAAAGAAGATGAAAGAAAAGTGCCACCAGCTTAGGTGAGATGTTGAACAAGCACTATTCTTCAATATTTGAAGAAAAACAAATTATAATATAGTAAAATTACCTTGTCTTTTTTTAAACTGAAAAATTATCCAGGGAATCTGTGAGCGTTTTGGAATTAGAGAAACAGAAACTGCAGGATCGGTGCCAGTGTTTGGAGGCTGAGGTCCTAGAGAAGAGGGAGAAGCTACAACTGCAAGAGGAAGAACATCGGAAACAAGATGCAGTGAGAGTCCAGAGCACCGAGGAACTAAAAGCTGCGGCCTCACACTGGGCAGAGAAATGGCAAAAGGTGGCTTTGACACTGCAGTCCACACAGGAGGAGCTAAAAGAACTCAAAAGGAACAACTCCAGGAATAAAGTAAGACCATCCCTTAAAAATAACTTTATTCTACATCAGTTCATTTAGACGCATCTACATTCAAAAATAAAATAAATCTACTTTCAGCTCCAAGCAGAAGCTATACATCTGGCAAATGGAGTTATTTAACAATATGTTTTTTTAACAGAAGGAATCTGACTCACTCCTACAGACTGAGCTTGATGCATGCAAACGAGAGCTGGAGAGGAGCAGGAGTCAGGCTCTGATTCACAGATATAAAGTTAAAGGTAAATGCACTTCTTTCTTAGCAGTCTGTGGCGCCTGCAAATATTCTCAACAAGATTACTCTCAGAATATGTATTTTTATTCTTAACCACAAGGGGGTGTTAAAGTGCTGTGACCTTGTATTTGCAGGCGATGTAGCTTTAGTACAAACTGAGGACACAGAAACACAGACAGTGTGAGTGGATTTTGATGAGATTTTCATTTTCAAAATGCACCATAAGCAAAATACTCAAACTGAAATTCTGTGATCTTTCTCTTTATCGTTTGCGCTACATCAGCTTATCACAATCCTCTTTGTTATGGGAGCCGCCATCAGACTCCCACGGCAGCCAAAACAAAGCCCCACAGGTAACAAGATGTTCCTCTCTCTCTGAACTGAATTTGAACCTAATAATAATCTGTGTGTGTGTGTGTGTGTGTGTGTGTGTGTGTGTGTGTGTGTGTGTGTGTGTGTGTGTGAGAGGGGGGTATTTTTATGTAAACATGTATATGGAGTAAATATTTTGTGTATGGAGTACTGACAGTTAACGTTAATCATTAATAGGTATGTATACAAAGCAGTGAGGTCCAAAGGCTGAAGCAAAAACTTTCAGAAAGAGAGAAACAACTGAGGGGAAAGTAAGCCTTCTTTGAAATAATTGCCGAGTGATTAGACTCGGAGGTGAATGTGGACATGTTTTCATTGTTGCTGTTATAGGGAAGATGCTTTGAAGCGTCTAGAAAGGCTGAGAGAGATGGGGAAAAATGTAATTCTCAAAGTACAGTTGCTATATACCCAAAACATGCAATCTCATCGATTTATGAATCAAATTCAACATAGATCTGTGCTTAACCAACTGTGACTCAGCAGGTATATTGAATGTGGGATTAACCAGCACATCTATTCTTTCTTCATTATGTTGCTTTCCCATGAACACTCATGAAAAAGGCCCCTGAAGATGATCAAGATGGCTCAACCACTGACTCACTGAGGGCCCAGCTGGAAGGTTTGACCCAACTTTAAAAAAACAACTAAAGATAATGTGTTGATTTTCCTCACTGGCTCAGCTCTGAAGCTTCTTCCTCCACATGTTTTCAGAGAGCAGGAGGGGGACGAACAAGCGGCAGGAGGAGGAAACACTGGCAGTCCAGAAGCTTCAAACACTGGGGCAACTTTACCCGGTAACGTTTGTAAAAACAACACCTCTAAAGATGGCCTGCTTTACTGGTGATGAACATAATAGAATACTCCTCATCTACAGGTTAAAGACAAGAAAGTATCTGTTGAAGGCAGGAAGGATAAAATGAATGTAGAGACGGACCAGCAGAGGAGGATGGTCACTGAGCAGGTACATATTGATACCAACATGATTTCAGGTTTTCTTTTTAAACAACGGCTCTATGGATGGTAATGTCCTCATATTCATATCCTCATATTGGCATTGTCACTGTGAGCACATTCATATAGCTGGCATTAGCATTTAGCTCAAAGCACAGTTGTGCCTGAGTATAGTCCTGTAGAGCTTCTAGAGTTGTTTTATACCTGTTGTAAATGCCTCGGAGGAATATACTGTATCGTATAATGTGTGTAGTTAAAGAGTCTGTTTAAGGGGCAAGAAAGAAAGGAGGGGCGACAAGTTCACAACAGATCAGCAGCAGGTCAGACTGGAGCCTCCTCACCTCAAGACTGGTCCCAAACATCTAAAGTTGTAAGGGTAAGGAACCTCTCAGCACCGACACATACTGATATAGATAAAAAAGATTTCACTATTTTGTGAATCTGTGCTGAAAGATCTTGTTTTTCTTTTTCATTCAGAATCCAGGGGACTGGAGGATCTGGCAGCAGAGCTCTGGTTTGATGCCAGTGTTTGAGGAGGACGAGGAGGGCAGTGACTGGCCAACAGGGGAGGAGGGAAAGCCGGAAGAAGAGGCTCCTGCTGAGGAAAACTTCCACAACCACAGCCAACAGGTTGTAAGGGCTTAAAATGGTACCAAGTGGAATGGTTACCTAGTCGAAACTCCAAAAACAAACAGTCGAAACAGGCTTTATATGCCACAACTAAATGACTAAAACATAAACATTAAAACCTCCAGCCACCACACAACCTCAAAAGACCATCTACAGTATATTTGCCTGTCTGAGTGTTTCATAAGTAACGTATTAGCAACTGCAACTGATGCAAATTAATATCATTGATGGCATAATCGCGGCACACAGATTATATCACAAAATTAGCAGACCTACCCGCATATTCCTTCATTACACACACGGATGTGCACTAATCCCAGCTTCTGCTTTAATTAAAGAGCAAACAGCACACAGGGAGGGGTGTCAGCCTGGCTGCATAACTACTTAAACTCTATGTAAAACGTAGTTCAGCTATAATCTCACATATGACTCTTTCTACTCTAAATAATCAGATTTAAAGATGAGGAGTGAACCGGTCAGCTGGAACATCTGACTCAATGATAAGAGGATAGAAAAGAGTTACAGTATGTCACTGTCTTGTATATGAGAACAGACATGAGAACAAGTCAGTAACATCCAGACAACATGATAAACTCTGTATCAAAGCCGTTCAAAAGTCTTAACGGTATTTAGTGCTGATAAAAAATGAATGGCAAATACTACAGACTGTGCGACAAAAGATCAAGGTCTAAATGTTAAACAGCAAGTTGCGCTTTACAATAAAACGATGTTGCCCTCTTTTGCACTTCTGTTTTAGCTGCTATTTGAAAAGGAGATGTGACAAAAATCTACTATAAAAAGCATTCATTAAAAAATAGAGAATACATCTGTCTTATCACACAGTATAAACATGAAACGAGAGGTTTGAAACCGTTCTCTCCTCTGCCAGATGTCATCTTTGAGTGCAGAAATCTGCAATCTGAAGGCAAAAAATGAGAATCTGCTGCAAGGTGACGTTAAACATGAATCAGTGTAATAATCATTAGTGTAGACCTGTGCTGTGATCTGTGCCGTGTTTATGGTTTGGAGCCTTTGAGAAAACCGTGGGAGTCATGTCTTTTTCTCAGACAGGGACATATCCACAAATACATAAGTGGACTAAATCATATGGAACACATTGTTAAACGAACTAACAAGCTACTTTATTGGTGGATAAGTCCCCGATCTTAAATCATTTCTGTTCTGCTTTCCGTGGCCTTCTAACTTCTGCATGTGTAAATACAAAATTGATGTGACATTTTGAAGTATTAATCTTTGTATAATTATTTCCCCCCATTTTTCCTGATTTAGCCACACTAACGTGCAAACAACCAATTCAGGACTGCCCTCCTACTGCAAAGAAGCTATCAGACAAGTCTCGTCACTTTTCAGATGAGATTGACCTGCAGCAGAAAAGACCACCATCCCTCTATCCTGACGGAATATTCCTGGCTGAGTTTGTAGATATATGGAGCCCTGATGAAGATGAAGAGGAGGGAAAGGACAAATGATGTGTTTTGTTAAGACTCCTGCATTGGGTAAAAGTTGCTATGTAATATAAAGTGCAATAAAGTCATAGACCAGTGATTACAGGGCGCTGCACCAGCCAACATTTTGCCTTATAACCTTTTACTCAAATGAAATTTAAGAACTTCACTTCAACAATTTAAACTTGGGGGATGCTTTTCCCTCAGATAAAAGTTTGAATAAAAGTCACCAAGCCGTTATAGACAAAAGTGTGTTTATTTATATGATGTGATACAGCAATCATTACAGATGCACATGAGAGTATATATGTATATTTTGGAAAAGGAGGTTGCTCATCAACTATGGGATAAACGGTGTGCTAAACCAAAAATCCAATGAGCATGTTAAAAAAAAAGTGAAACGGTATCACATCCCAGATTTAAAAGAGGACAAAATACTAACATTTCACATCACAATAGAAACATGCCTATTCCTATTGTATTGTGAGCATCATGTGATGTTAGAATTTGAAGTACATGTGTGTTTTACGTGTTCAAATTAATGACAAAGTGTATTTTAGTTACAGAGACTGAATACTGGAGTGACTCTTCAGGATTTATAAATAAAGATCAGTTTAATTGTCTTGTTTTTTCTTTGTTCAGAGACCAAATATTTAATAGATCACCAAAATTGTAAAAGATGCATTAAAAACATTCTGTTTTACAAATATATTACATATATTATTACAAATTATGAACTTACATTTACAAAGGTCATTTTGTGCACTTACAGTACATTTCCATACACAGGTTGATATATTGAAATAAGGCCATTGTCAAGAGTTTCCACATATCCACCGATTGGAATTGTCAGTAAACGCATCATTTGATACACAAAGTGTACACTTCATGGCAAAGGTGACATATAATATCTTACTTTGTTAATACAGTGCATCAGGTCCACTGGTCATGAAATAGTTATTACAACACACCTGTCTGATCTTTTAGAGCCTCGGGTTGTACAGTGTGCCAGCGTGCCTGCTCCACCTGAAGGCTGCACATGTCTCTCCAGTGAGCACGTCCTGCATCTGCACCCTCAGCTCCGATTAGGACTCGACCAAGAATTTTACCTTCTGAAGGGACCTGAATTTGAGCAGGAATGTGAAATGTGCAGGGTTACATTACAAATAAATGTAGTTATCAACAGAAATGCATTTCATACTGTGATTGTGAGCTCCCAAAGCAATCTTTACCTGCACGATTATGAACTCGAGCATGAGGGGCAGCTGACTGATGTCTCCTGGAGGCAGGTCAAAAAGGACAGACATATTCCACACAGTACGGGACCCTCCTTTAGTTTCTCTGCTGCTGATCACAACTCCTTTATGATGCAGATTGGTTACCACCTGGTATTCTGTGCACAGGTATACAAACATGATGAAATCTAATGTAGAATAAACAATTAGACATGACTACTAAGATTCAAATGGAAACTTGAAAGAGAAAGTTTCCCACTGTTATAATACAAGTAAACTCAATTTGAAACAGTAAATGGCAGGACAACAGTATATCGTATAATAATAAGATCATAAGTATCAAATTCAAATGTCCTGATTTAAGTCGACATATGAAAAAGCAAAAGAATACCTCTTTGTTAGTTTTAAGTCAAATCTTTTTTTTCTTGCCGTATTATAAGCTGCTGACCTCAGTTGCAGACAAGTACTTTCTAATCCACCAGAGTTTATGCATTAGTTATATAGATCTATAACACACTTATCAAAAATCCCATCACACAAACATGTTTATGCACACTGTCCAGTTGTGAAAAAAATGAAACCAAAGATGTTTTTACTGTCCTCTTCTACTATGAATACACAATAAAGTATGATCATGAAGTAAAGCATGGAGTTAGAATGCATAAAATACATACATTTCCCTGTCTTTATCCATAGAAATGCACTTTGCCCAAACAAATACTTTTTGAATCTGATATAAAACAAAAAGAGATTATCCAAGTCACATTCATGTGACATAATGTCTATGAAACAGATATCATAAAATATAATAGCTCTTTATACAGGACACGTCTGCAATAAAAGTAATGCCTTGACAGGCTAATGCAAACAAAGATTAGATTTGTCAGATCAGAGATCCAGAGGAGATTGAAACATTTTCCCGAGGATTTTGAATAGTGAGGGATTAAACGACAATGTCATTAAAAAAGGGATGATCTCCTGCTGCATTCGAGTTCTGTAAGACATCATTTAATCCCCTAAACATTAAAAGCAAACATAGGGAATTACTTTACCTCTGCCCCCCTGAAAGGCAAAACTTGGTTTTGCCCACGCATGCTTGCATAATGCCTCTATATGCATGATGTCCTTATGGAATCTCCAAATCAAATACACATTTTTTCAAATTCAAGTGACATTAAACGCTGGTTTTACCTGTTGCTGCCAACGTGTGAACGAGGTTGGCTAAGTTATCTGCTCTGAGGACCGTGGCTTTGATGCGATGGGCCAGAATCTGATACTGAAGCAAAATGAAGATTTGTGGAGGACAGCTAAGCCCCGTACACATCAGTGGATCCTGTGATATCAGACTCTGCAGTCAAAGAGCAGAGAAGGAAACCTAAATAAGCAGGAAATGAAGCATGAAGCTTGTAGGGTACAAAAATCACATAAATCACCAAAAGAAAGTGTAATTGTACTGAACACAGAGACCACATAAAAGCAAAACAATATAAAACAAACTATGTCTCCATATGTTCCCCTTTTTGCTTGTTTCAGCAGATATTTTCAACTGGTAACCTTTCAACTGGATTACAAACAACTTGGTTCACACATCTGGTTTTTAAAACAAAGTCATAAAAGTGCTCAAAGGAGGGACCAAAATGGGCCCAGTAACAGATTTTGGCCTTGGGGCCTCCCAACAGGTTAATCTGTCCATTTCTCCATGTATCTTAAAAATAAAGTCAACACCTGCTCACACATTTTAATTCAATACACCAATACCTTTTTTAGCTTCCCCTTGTTTGTGTTAAGCTCTTTTGTGAGGTGAAATGGATGCTCTGGTCTCCAGTCTCTTCCTTCACATTCGGCCTCCAGTTCACCCAGCGTGGTGCCTCTCGCGCAGGGAGTGTCCCGTGTGTATACAGCTATTCTCAGTACACACTTCTGGAGCTCCTTCACAGAGCTCACCTTCAAAAGCAGCACCAGGCTGGGGGTCTCAGGACTGAGGCTGCTTTGGGCAGAGGCCTGTATGGGACAGGGGTACAGAGGCGGAAGACTGCCCAGCACAGACAAATCCTCCAGTCTGTGGAGCATCCCAGTGAGGTTCAGGACAGTGACTGCCAGGGTTTGCTGCTTTGGGGAGAAGGCCATAGTGAAGTGGAGGCAGGGTTTCCGTGATATTGGCATTTGGCAGCTGGCACTGGAGCCATAGCTCAGCAGTGCTAGTGGAATTGGTTCTTCAGGCATAGAAGGAGAAACAGCCCTGGGGCCTGTGAGTCTGCTGTGTTCATCATAACATATTTTATCTCCCATCACCATGCAGCGCCTCTGCAGAGCCTTACATGTTTTGGACAACAGACCCAGTTTGGGAAATGTAGGCAGGGAAGCATGACTGTGATCAATGGGTTTATAAAGGGGTGATGTTGGTGGTGGTGTGCTGAGGCGACGCAGGGAAAAATAAGACTTTGGCTGCTCCTTCTGTTCAGATGCAGCTCTAGCTCGTTTAGAGAATGGCAGAGAGGCAAATTCACGCTCCGAAGGGGCAGGGCTGGTGAAAGTGGAGGGGTACTCCACTATGTCAACATCCAGGTCCTCGTATTGCTGCATGGACGCTGTCGTCACTGCCGAGGGAGGCAGGTTCTGGGCAAAGGTCACAGGTTCAGCAGGCGCTGTTGCTGATGTCACAGGATGTTTGTCTTTTACTGCACAAATCTGACTTGTCCTGCAGCACAGAATACATCCCAGGACCAAACACAGACAAAAGACTATCAGGCCGACCAGGAGAAGAATTTGGAGGTGAACTGTAGACATATAAGAGAATAATATAATCAATCAGATGGCAGCAATTTAGAAACTGTTTACCCGTGATTACATAAACAGAACATATACCATTTTACCCCATTTCCCTGAAAGCATAGACCCAATGTTTCATATCAAAGTACTGTTAAAGGAGTGTTTTAAATCACATGCACATATGCACATTGAAAACAAACACTGCACCAATAACTCTATTAATGTAAATATGCACATGTGCGTATTGTTTTAGACAAAAAAAACATGAACTTAAGACCATACCTTCTAGTTGTTTGGTGAAAAGGACCTGCACCAGAAGCCAGAAGAAGAGTATGACCATGATGCCCTCAATCATACCCTTACAGCAGAAGAGCAGCACAGACTGCCACAGAGGCTGACCTGGGTACTCCTCATCATGGTAAGGCATGGTGCCAACAGTGTGCTGAAGGTTTGTCAGAGCCTATTTCCAAACATCCATAAGTAGAAACCCAGAGGTCCCAGTGGAGAAGATCATTAGTTTGACTTATGAAAACATATTCTGGCTTTCAGTGCTGGAGATTTATCCCCTCATGATTCTGCGTCAGTGAATCAAAGCCATTGTTTGGAAAGCAAAAGTCACAAAGGCACAAAAACATCCATTAAAACAACTTATATATTTTGAATCACACGTTTCAGCTTTGAGTAACAAAATGAGTAGCAAAACCTGCACCCTACATAATAAAAAAAAAATATTTCTCATATAGCTGTCAAGCAATGTTCAGCAGCTGCAGATGTCTTTCCTGGTTCAAAGTTGTAAAAAAAATCATCCTGCTGTCCCTACTTGCATGGAGTATATTCCAGTCTTCATCCCAATACAGTGATCTCTCATCTGTGACTTGACCGGTATTATTCCTCCCAAGCGGGCGGGGGCTGTGGGCGGAGATATCATCTCATAATACCTCTAAATTGTGCCTGAAGCATCTTTTTTCTACAGTGTTCCAGATGCCAATCCAGCAGTATCACTATAGAATAACTATTCCAACGGTAAATCCTGCAACACATGCCCCACCCTCATCCTCTAACCCATGAGCTCTTATCTCCATTAGCATAACCTCTGTCAGATCGGTCCGCTGCAGAGTTCAGGAATTAACTCTCAATATGGACTCTTTCTGTGCTTCCTGTTCCACACACACAATATGTTGATATTTCACATTTTAAACTTAATCTGATGTGAAATACATATTGTGAAAACCACATTTACAAACTTACTTTGTCACCAATGTCACAATTAGGAACACTATTTAAATGATAATTAAAATCCAGGACAGGAATTATTTAAGAAATGAATCTCTTAATTGTTCACCAGTTCAGGTTCTCCATTAAAGATATTAAAGCTACTGCAAGGAACTTTCATTTTGGGTTGATTTTGGTGGTCCTTGTGGACAAAATGGGTAGTGTTTCCAAGCACCAGAATCCCATAAGAAAACCTGTCATTTTACTGCAGCAGGATCTGACAGTCTTCCCCGCTCAGTCCTGGTTCTCCCGTTCCTCCCTTCCCTCCAGTGTGCCCAGCACTACAGCCAAGGCCCCCAACAGCGTGGCGTCGGGATTGGCTCCCAGCGGGGACAGGAGGAGCAGCGAGGTGAAGCTCTGTCCCTGGCTGGAGGGGGAGACGCTGCTGCCGGGCACAGAGCTCTCCTCCTCTTGTTGGAGCTTACGACTGCATGTCGAAGGCGACAGCGAAGCCAGATCTGGGTCTGTCTGCGGTGGGCTGGTCGCTGCTGGAGGCCCCGCCAGAGTCTGAGCTGAAGGAATCCAACCCGGTGGAACTGCCGACTAGCATTAACAATAAATATATAGCCCTGAGGGATTCACAAAGGTAAGATTGACTGTATGTAAAAAAAGAACAGTCTTTCTACAGCACACAAGATTGTTTTATTCTTCATGACCACATGTCCAAGAAATACAGTAATCAAAGACCAAAACAGAGTTTAACATAACCTTGATTTTTAAAGTTCACAGTGACATTTGTTTGCATGATTGATATGTCTACTTGATTGTCCACATACAAAGTATTGCATATTTCTCGAGAAGAGTGAGGTAGAACTGTTTCAGTGTTCACTTGTCAAAAGCTTGAGGTCATTAGTGATACATTCTCTGTGTTTATGCAAATACAACACTGCAATATATAATGAGATACAGTTTAACAATGATGAGTCCAGAGGACATTCCTGAGTCCAGAATAAATTCCAGAGAAACTTACCAACATGGGAAGTCAATTGAGGTAAATGTTGAATCACTTCCATCCTACATACAAGTCCCAGCAAAACCGTGTCTCAAATTTTTTGCCTTTTTCAATTCAAAGCTGACTTGAAATAAAAATTCTGTAATTTTGATGCAGAGACAAATGATTAAATAAGAGTTAAATGAAACACAATACAAAACATAAACATATCCAATCCAACCAAACTGCACCAAATTTCTCTAATTCTTAAGGAAACCGATGATGTACATAATCCCTGAAAGCTGCTATGAAAAGTATAAACTATGAGCTTTCACTCGGGTTAAACCAAATGTTTACTTGGAGGGATACAAAATGGCTTCAGAAAAATACAGACAAGAGCTATAACATTGAACTAAGGCTTTTTGGTCTTCATTAGCTGCACTTTTGGCAACCACACTGTTCTACTATGGAAAAAGGCAGCTACAGAACGGTTCCATAATTAGCTATAAATGCAGTTGATACCCAACGAGGCTCTATAGACACTTCTGAACAAACCTTGTAAAGCCCTTTAGACATGAATCCCACTACATTTTTAAACAGAAAAGCTTCTAACAGGCACAAAGGTAACTATAATCTGAATCCATATTATGGTAAATGTTTAAGCCTTTCAGGTGAAATATCAATGTCTCCTTGACAAGACTCATTTAAAAGTACATTACGTCGTCAAAATGGAAAAACAAATGGTTGATTTCCTCATGCGTTACGGCTGAGTTTAGCAAAAAGACTGCACTGCTTGAGTGAACAGACAGGAGGTCGACTAGTAGAGGTGTGCAAGCAAACAGCAGTATAGTTTACACACTTCTTGCCTGACAAGAGAAGTATGCATATTGCAAATGTATTATTAATTATTTAGCTACAGACAGATTTAGAGACCAGTGAGGCTTAATGTGGTCCCTTTGAGGAGGAAGATGAAGAGGAGGGACTGTGTGAGGAGGACATGGCACTGAAACCATTTGTTCCTGCCAGAGTTACGTTCTGTGACGCCACAGGAGCAGCTGACTTCTGAGCAAACAGCATTCCTGCAATACAGAGATCAGAGAGAAGAACGAAGTTAAAACAAACGACATAAAAAAAAGATGTATTGAATGATTAACTGGTCATATTTGTAGAAATGACTGATTCTAAGGTCAAGTTCAAGGGAGAATTTGAATACATTAAGTACTTAATATTCAGAAGAATAAAGCCTTTAGTGCTGCAGTCTACACAATAGAGAGACAGATTAAAAACAGGAAAATGAGACAGTAAAATACAGTAGTATTAAAGGAATAACTCAGCATTTTGGAAAAGATGCTAATTTGCTTCTTGCTGGGAGTTAGAAGGGCCTATTGAAACCTCTCATGTCTGTGCACAACATAAAGCTAGAACCAGCAGGCTAGCTTAGCGTAGCATACAGAATAGAAGTGGATGGAAACCGCTAGCCTAGCACTATTGAAAGGTAACAAATCCCATTAATTAACAAATGACATATTTGTTTAATACCTAAACAGTGTATAAACAACACATTGTGGAAGGAAGTCACTGCTCCAAGCCATGAAATAGTCTGGCACACAACCCCTTCTAAAACCACAACTTGTGTTTTTTTTTACACTGCTTTTGTACGGATTAAAGTGCGATGTATTGTAAAGTGAAGTCTCACATCTCACAAGAATGAGCGTTGGTTTCGCAATGTACATTCAAATTGACTACAAAATAAACAGAAGATATATATAAATAAAATGATATGAAACTAAATTATAGCAAATTTGTAAACAGCAAAAACGTTATAAAAATACATTTCCTAGCTGCTTCTTTTTTTTTTTTTTAAAACACACATTAAGGTCAAAACCCTGTTAAAATGTAATTACTCACCTGAGTAAACGGTGCCATTGACCTCCACAGATACACTGATACTGGCTGCTCCATTAGTGGAGATACTCAGAGCCAAATCCTGTTTGCTCTCTGTGGGAGAAAAAGAAAATACTCCAATTTATGGACTTTCAGGAAATCATGTTAAGTGATAACAGGCTATGTATCATCCCAGCGAAGACCACTCACCATGTCCATTGTTAAGTTTGAGGTTCATGGGGTTGAAGTGAGATGCAAAGGCCAGGAGGTTTTGTTGGAGGGCCTGCTGCATGAGGCGTTGCTGCTCCTCCGCCATCCGCATCATTTTCTTCTCTGGACCATCGGCTGCAGCTCCTCCGGCTCCTCGCTCGAGCCTCTCTCTGAACTGCTCCAACGTCAAAGCTTGTGCCAGCTGCTGCTGCTGCCGCCGCCGCTGCTGCTGCTGCTGCTGCTGCTGCTGCTGCTGCTGCTGCTGCCCCAGGGCCAGAGCCATGGGCAGCCGGCTGGGTAACACAGGGGTTGACATCTCATCTGATCAGTAAAAAAAAACCACAGCGAAAATTATTTTAAACACGTTGTGAAATGAGAAGAACAGCACAAAGAAAAAGCAACGGTAGACAGAAGTTCATAATATGCCTGAAACATAATCCTGCCAATGAAACCTACATTAATACTGAAAAAAAAAGATAAATCTGCTCAACGTGCAGTAAGATTTAAACCACAAGTATCGTAAACCCTGGTTCACCGCAAAAGGTTAAAATAGTTAAAACATGCTTTAATAATCAAGTAGGAGTCTTCTGATGGATTGGTATAAACAATATGGAATCCAAGGTATTTTTAGAATGGTGATCAAAGTACTAATCGGCCTTTTTTGAGACAAGAATGATTTACAAAATAAACAAAATCAGGGATACCAGTTTTCTTACATAACACACAATGGGGCACACCTGTGTTTCTCTTCAGATTTGCGCTGGCAGATGTATTTAGGCCGTTGTGTCCGGTTGGGGTGGTTTGCATAGTGGGTGAAGAGAGGAGGGCATGTGAAGCGGAGCTCGGGGAGGTAGAGTAGCGGTATAAGCTGTTGGTGTAGCTGGGACGTCGACCTTCTCTGCGATTACTGTCGATGGCAGCCTGCAGCTCGCCTGGAGAACTCAGACCCTTCTTCTCACACTCAAACGGGTAAAGGTACTTCATATACCTGCAAAAGAAATTTCAAATTTGTCAATTGATCTGGTGCAATCGAGCCCTATATTAAAATAAAGATAATCTGGGTGTAAAAGATCAACGAAGAACGTTTAATGCATCAATGAAATAGCTTCCCTTTTTACTGAAAAGAGACTTTTTAACTTCAAAGAGAATGAAAATATCAGTATTATGAAATGTTTGTGTTTTACTTACTCAAACTGTGTTCATGTTTAAGGTGACATATATTCTTTAATTACTATTAAATGTCGAGATACACACAGCATAAAAACAATTATAAACTAATCTGAAAGAAAGATATCAAAGCTGGGGGATTTACTTTACAGAAATTATTTTGAATTATTTTGTTATTTTGCTGCACGAAACATTAACTTTTCATCATTTAGTAAAATACGCAGCTGCCTTCAAGATGAAAAAAAAAGTATGGCAAACATAATAGCAAATAATAATGTAACAACTACTAATTGTAGTTGTTAGATATATATATATATATATATACATACATATATGTTGTTTACAATATACATCTCTCTCTCTCTCTCTCTCTCTCTCTCTCTCTCTCTCTCTCTCTCTCTCTCTCTCTCTCTCTCTCTCTCTCTCTCTCTCTCTCTCTCTCTCTCTCTCTCTCTCGAATAGATAGATAGATAATATAATTTCTCAAAATGTAGTCAATGTCTCTCACATAAGGTTGAAAATAGATGGATATTTATTAATGTGATAAACTGAATACTGTAATGCAATCATTACTAAAGGCCACACCACATGGAGTAGAAATACTGAAAAAAAATCTAATTTATTTGTCAATATTATAATAATTATTGTTCAATCAATTGAAAATATTATAACCAATGTTAAATAATAACTTCAATCATTTCAGGATATTACATTTTAAACCATTTAAAGAGACTTTAAATTCACATTTAAACAAAAATATTTGTCTATTTCTTCACACTGAAGCACATTTTATTCTTTCGATTGTTCTTGAAGAAAACGTCTGTCTTCGCAACAGCTTTTGGGCTTTTCTGATAAAAATGAGAGAGACACGTACTGTGTGCGGAGAGTGAAGGCTGCGCTGGTGATGGATGTGGGGAGGTTGAGACCTTTAGTGATCTCCCTCCAGATCTTCTTGTTAATAACCTCCACAAGGCCTCCCTTCTCTGTCACAAGCTTATAAAGCATGTACAGGTCCAGCACCTGCTTTGCCATGATGGGGATGCGGTTAACAGGAGTTCCTGAATGAGTGAGAGGAGGACACAGACATTCTTTAAATCCAATGAAATGTGTTTATTGTCTTTGAATTCTACTTCTGTGAAGTTGGCATGCAATAAGATAAGGGGACAACGGAAAACAAGAACAACATACTCTGATTTACGCCCCTTCGGCTCCGGGGTTAATGTTAAGTAATATGGCTTAGCATGTATAATCTGCGTGGATAGATTCTCTAATGAAGCTTATTTCAGATGGATGGGGGTGGGGACAATTCCACAGCAGCTCTGTTGCTGCATTGATTTGAGCGCAGGGGGGAAGGGTGATTTTAGAGCCAGCAGTGCCTGCCAATCACAGGGGTTGACAGCTAACCCATGCAATCCCGACTTGAAGTAAAGCCAATTAAGCAAGGAGGCTAACAGCAATTGTAGAAACAAGATTTCTTTGTGCTTAAGATAAACACATGTCACAGACACACAAACATTTTCTGTTACCATGACCTTCGTGGACATGAGTAAACATTGCAGACAGACTATATCTACTTCTGTTTGACTGGGATTTGTTTTCATTTGACCAAATTTATCTGCACAACTGCTTTTAACATCAGTTAAGACAGTGATGAAAATCTGTTGACCAATTAATAATTAAATCCATCAGTTGTATATGGAATTTAAAGTGTATATTATTAAAAATAGCGCATGTTGTTGCATTCACTTGCAGTAATTTCTCAATATACCAGAAAGATGTCTCATAGCTACTCACAAAAACAAAAGGATTTGAACAGGCTCCAACTCTGAATCTTACCACGTTTCTGCATGAAGACAAAGAGTTGATCAAGGAACTCCTTCCGTTGGGGGTCATTATCCAGTTCATATAGCTGCAAGTTAAAAAAAGAAAAAGAAAAAACAACAACACATGAGCAACAAGCTAATCACCTTTTACTCTGTGATGACTTCAGCCATTTTCTCATTTACATGCCTTGGCAAAGTCCCTGGATGGTTCCCCTCTTATTTTTCCTCCTTCATTTTCCTCAGCCCAGATGGCATTTCCTCTCTGTAAATACACACATACAGAGAAAAATTAGTCAACCGTTTGTCCTCCAGATTGTCCCACTTGTGCATTATATGATGAGTTTAATGGGGAGAGCATGTCAAAAACACTGGCAAGTTTTCTTAGTAATTCTTAATTGCTTATCAGACTAAAACAGATATGGACAATGATAACAATAACAACAACAACAATAACAGACATGTTTTTAAAAACCCTGCACACTTATATTTCTCAAAGGGAGTGTCCGTTTAAAGCGGGGCACTGTTAAAAAAAAAAAAAAAAAAGAAGATTAATGAAAGGTCTCACGCTCATTAGGTAGTTTAATGTGACATGTTATTCCTCCATAACCCACCCACCCTTTATATGACAGTTAAAGGTTAAAAATGTGAGTGGAGGGCAGTGTGTGTGCAACTGCGTGGAAAAGCCTGCTGAGAAGTTATTGTCCTGCTAACGCATGCCGAGAGCTGCATGATGCTGCAAGTATGAAAATTACACATGGTTGGTAGAACATTCTTAAGAATGGCCTGTCATTACAATTAATGTAGTATCCCTTCTATTCCTTCATGTGTATTATCAAAAACAAAATGTGTTTTTGTATGTGACAGGATCAAATGCTTGTTTGTCTGTTGTTTTTGTATTTCATTGTCTCTCATAACAATTTTACTTGATACTTGCATTTAAATGTATCATGTTATACTTAAAACACATTAGCACATCCATTAAATGTTTGTTTTGGCATCTTGAGCTCACCTGGGGCTAATACCAATAATGCCCATTACATTTCACTCTTTAAGCTCCAAAATACATGGGAACCAATGACTTGTTGGATGTCCAACTGTAACTATCTTGTTTAGAGTAAAAACACTATTCAAACTGAAAATGCTGACACACAAACAGCTACGTATAATTCTAACGCAGAGGTTCCCCCTCAACCCCATCAGAGATAATATGAATATATTTGAAACAATCACATTTCAACCATTTATACATTACTTTCAGACAACTTTTTAACCATGAATACATTACTTTCAGCCAACTATTTCAACCATTTATTCAATACTTTCATCCAACTGTTTCTTTCACACACTCTAAATCACAACACAGGTTATACAGCTGACTGATGAAGATATACTGCATTTTCTAAATCGATTTTTTTATTACTTAATTCAATTTCTGCCAAGAAATACAAACGTAAGTTGCTCCTTGGGCTGGGAACCACTGCTTTAATGGACCTCTTTAAACACCAACATTTCCTCTGTAAAAAAAGAGTCTATTCCTGTTTTTAGTTGTGAAACCATATGTAACCGTTTCCACTTTACACATACAACTGCCTCTATGGTGGCACAGCTGTTGACACATCTAATGGCTTCAGCTTAGACATTTCTGATAAAGGACTTCTACTCCGCCAGCAGAGAGCTTATTGAGGTGAAGGTAGATAAACATCCCAGTCTTTTCACCATGAAATGGAAATAAAACCCTTCCCCCTCTTATTGATGAGCAAGTGAGACCTACTGTGGCTCTATTAACAAAGAGCTTTCAGTTAATTGCTCACACATTTTTCACACATTCAGCCCTGG
The DNA here is from genome assembly GCF_023349555.1 of Cebidichthys violaceus. Classification (NCBI taxonomy): domain Eukaryota; kingdom Metazoa; phylum Chordata; class Actinopteri; order Perciformes; family Stichaeidae; genus Cebidichthys; species Cebidichthys violaceus. The sequence goes on from NW_027176483.1 coordinate 7,646,086, forward strand.
GAATCCTGATAGTATTCAGTATGTAGGTCAGGAAAAGGTTTCTTTTGTTTTGTTAAAAAAAGCTTGTTTTTATTGTGTTTTATATATTCAAATTATCCGTTTAACGCATATTACTAAACACACAAAGTAGTTCTCTAAAAGTATGTCTGTTCAACCAGTCAAGATAAAATAATAATAATAATAATACTAAAACCCAAATATATTACACTTTATTTGAAATGCACCTAAGAAATACGGAAACTGCCTTTTATAATGAGCTTCATTAAAATCATTCAGCTGCTCCAGCAGAGCAGCAGTGTAAACATATCCCTCTCGTAATGTCAATGTAACCACAGGGGCACCAAATGTTTAATCCAAATGAAATTATTTAGTCAACCCGAACAAGTCAAGATAATTTATCTGGCCCCTTGCTGTGCGGTGAGCTGGGACTGAGAGCAAACAGGGGCCCTTTCCCCCGCCCATGAGACATTTAAGGGTGTACAGTGAGACCGCACACAAGGAGTGAACAATGGCTGCACCGCATGGTGAGGCTTGTACAACATTATCCACATCTTCAAAGATGTGTAACTAACGAAATGACTGAAAGAAAAGGCTAAAGAAGTTAGAGAGGGAGCTGATTTTAGGATGGAAAGAGGGTAACAAGAGTAAATCTTTATAATCATTTCAACCAGCCACCATTAACTTGCAAGAAGACCCCATTTTAAGCTAACTAAGTGAACATATTTACGTGCATGTCACAAAAACAGCTTCATGCAAACCACTGAAGGAGTCCTGTTTTCAAACACTGCCAAAACAAACACAAAAGACATTTTAGTGTCTGGTTATAAGCTGCATGCCATTTAACAAAGCTTGCTAAGGTCAATAATATTTCCTACAAACTAGTTAGCAATGATAAAGAAAAATATAATGCTTTTTAGATAAACTGAACACATAGGAAAATAGGATTAAGTTAAATAACCCTCCTAAATCTCGACTCAAATTTGCAAAGCAAACGCCTCTCAAACATTTGTTTAAATGATAAATTATGGTAGAGAGGTTTCCTGTGCTTTAAACACACACACACACACACACTTTTTTTTTTTTTTTTTTTTTTTTTTTAACAACTCGTCATTGTGCTTTCATTAAAACAGAACAAATGTTCTTCATTGCTCTAGGTGTTGTGTGCTGGTTTGACAAAAGGAAATGCAATTCTCTGGCCATATAATGTATTGATTACTTGCAGTTGAAATAAGCTGCCATTAAGTGTTGCTAAGCGACGGCTAAATTATGCAAACCCATCCACTGAGCTGCGTCAGCAATGAGGTTTCTGACCGAGCGAGTCGCTTATACATTATTTAAATTAATAGAGAACCGGTAACTTTTCCCTCCACATGTTACTTGTACCAAAACACAGGCAACAGAGTGGAAAGACAAAATATGAGTATCTCTAAATAATGAACATGAGATGTGTAAAAGTGATAACATTATACCAACAGCCCATTCTGCTCCACAGAAAGTATACTGTAAGTAAACTTTATGGGTAGCTGTTTGCTGGTATACTGTGAGGCACTAACCCAGCTGTCCTTCTGGCCACAGGCCTCATTAATCATAATGTATTGTATTGAAGTGGGGCCTTTTTAAGGGTAACGCACACATACACACACAGAAGAACCAATCAGACTGGTCTCCATAAAGAAAGAAAAGAATCTCTGAAGGGACCCTCTGTTTACTATCAGTAGTCAAACATATCTGTTGGAAAGCACTCGTAAATACTAACTTTGGGTCTCATTTAAAGGGAGAGCTGTCTGACACAATGAGGAAAGGGTTAATTACTGAAAGGAATTGCTGGGTAAAGGGGCAATTCCTTACAGCAGTTAACCCTTGAAGCCAACCTTGTCCATAAACATTGAGGCTATTTCATTAATCCTTTGCTCTCATTTTGACTTCATCTCTGTGAGGCCTGAACCAGTGGCTTTGAACAGTTAGGATTGGACCACAGCCAAGACCCACAGCCAAGACCAATTAGCTCGGCCAGTGGCGAGGTCGCTTTTTCAAGAGTGTGAGAAATGAGGTGCAGCATAGCAGAAGGAGAGATCTTTGGCCTGGCCAGTAATTAAACACTACCAAGTTCGGGCATCTTGCCAATAGGAAACGCTCCTTCACCCGATATGCGAGAGGACAGGAGGCAGGCCAGGCAGCGGTGAGCCTGACTCTCAGCAGGAACAAGTCAACGATTAATAATAAGAGTTAGAACACACACCAGCAAACAGGGAGAGGCACAGATGTTCAGTTCTTGAATTCAGGCTCTGGCTACTTCAAAATGGAGTTATAATCACTGTAATATATCTAAGAGTGGACAGAGATATTACAATGGGATTCGTATATGTAATTCATGAGAGAAAGTGTTCACTATGAAAAATGGTAAACAATACAGCGAAGAAAAACATTATGGCTTTGATTTGGGCAGTTAAATCAAAGATAACTTACTTGTTTCAATGGCTCATCATAGCCCCAGTCAGCGAAGCCATTGGGTGACGTGAAGTTGTGTTGGCCTGCAGGAGACAGAAGCTCTTTCTCCTCATGCTCCTGTTTTATTGCTAAAGGCGGAGACTCTGACATTTGCTTCACAGCAGACGAGTGAGGTGTGGCGTACGGAGTGAAAGGGAAGCCTGCAACCTGCTGGAGTCCAGGCTTCTTCACTTGCTGATGAGGCCCGTCCCCCACATCCTCCTCCTCATCATCTTCCTCCACCTCGTCATTCTCTTCAGGCTCCACCATTTCCTGTTCCTCCTCATCAGAGTCTTCATCTTCCTCATCTGGATCTATTCTGCTGAAATGGCTTTTCAAAGCTTGTTGAGCTGCCTGATAAGTCTGTCCATCTGCTTTGCCAAATAATGCAGATTCCAGTCTGGAGCCAGAGGCTCTCGCTGCAGCAGCATGTTGAGCAAACAGGAGCTGGGCGTGGAGAAGATGTTTCTCTTGCAGGTTCATCTCCAGTTTAGCCCCATGTTGTCTCTGCAGCTGCTCCATCACCGCCTCCAGCTTCACCCCGGCATTACTGGACTGTGGACACCCAGCTGAACTGCCCTCCTCGGATAAGTTTGACTACGAACAAAAGACAAAACAAATTTAAATCACCAACTTAATGAGAAAATGTTTGAGTTTGTGCTTTTATATACTACAAATGATTATCCAAAGTTATAAATAAAAGAAACAACATTCAACAAGTATAACAAGGCTGAAAGAGACAAATTAACCTAAATGTGTTGATTAAATACTAAGTATATTGTCTGAACAAAGTTATACATATTTGTTTTGGAATACAAAACATAATGTAAGCCATGTAAAGGGAAACTTAAAAATAAGCTGTCTGGAACTCAGAAAGCACAGTAATGGTGGATTAAAGTGAGACTAAGCTTAATGGCTTAAGACAATAATTACATTAATTTAGTTGAGAATAATTTAGTAGCTTATTTAGTATGTTTCTCACTGAGACTTTCTGTATCCTCGCTTTTGTCAAAAGCTACTTAAATATGAAAGGATTAGGGTTAGGTTATTTCACAAATAGTTTTTTTCAGTTTTTAAATGGAAAATTAATTATTCCACAGTGCAGCTAATGCGAAAACAAGGCCTACACTAATAATCATGAAAAACGCTTAACCTAATTCGAAAATAACGCGGAAATTAAGTCTGTGAAGGTCAAATGGTCCTAAAAAGTCTAGATTAATCGCCATTTGCTTTGTTACTGTAACAAACACGAGTAGGAGCGTTACCAAAGAGTCGTCGACACTCACCATTTGCGCCTTTGAGTAATCCATCATCGCCAACAGGTCTTATATCTAGTTTTTCCTTCTTCCCTCCGGCAGAAATAAATCGCATCGCATGATCAGTTTCTTTTTAAACGGAAAAAAGATTCCTCTGATCAAATGTGATTTAAAAGCCCCCGTTGTTCGGAGGCCGTAGTGATCGGAGCTAGAACTGGAGGAGGGGTAAAATTGCTCTGCGCTTTACCTCCCTGGTCACTGCGCATGGAAACTCAAACATCTTTGATTGTCTTTGACTGAGTGGTCTACACCCCCAACTCGCATGAATGAAAGGCCCGCCCCGTGCGTAAAGCTCGTAAAGTGGGTTTTCTTTCAGGCATATCTGTAGAACTATACCCACCCACTTCACAAAGATAACCCACCCACTGCTATTATCCTAGTGGAATGGTTATTAAGATAAAACTAGCTTCACTTAAAAAATATGAAGGAAAAAAAACATTTTATTCTGGAGCTGCTTCATTCCCATTGCAACGGGGTCTGACCACTACAGCCACAGGACACGTTTCCCACCTCCACCGCTAAATCAGTTACATTTCACGGCAAAAACATGTAAATTCAGTCTATAAAGTCATAGTTCAGTAGTCATTGTCCTCTTTTTTTCTTTTGGGGCAGGATTAAGAACATTTAACAAAAGGTGTATAAAAGAGGCCGGCAAAGGTCATCTGTTGGCGGTACTGCAACGAAATGTCCATTTTCATCTCGGTCATGGTGGTACCGTCAATGTATGTGTTGCAGTCAGATCAACTTTATCAATCAGTATTAAATGGTTTCAAGGAGCTCAAACAACAAATAGGGCTTCTGACTTTTGCTTGGCAACAAAAACACTTCTCACCTTTCACTTTGTTCACCAAGAGCAGCCCAATACTATGTGACAATACTGGAACCGTGCTTATAGTAACGCCTCTTTATAAAACCCAAGGCAGATGCTGTTGACATGACTGGATTGATTAAAAGGTTAAGAACAAAATACTTTTTGATGTCAAGAATTCAATTCATACTTTCATTAAGCTCAAGATGTCTGTGTTAGGCAGACACTTTACTTAAATTGAGAAATAGATCACATAATTCATCTACACAAGCTGTCAAATGGTGAATTCTTTGAATTGAAAAGGGAAAAACATAGTAAACCAATTCCCCTCAAATAAGTACACTTTGACTAGAAGTGGCCTAATAGGAGTAGATGTAGAATTGTGACTTATTTAATTAGCAGTTACTCCTATTTTTCCTGGTTATCTATAGATTTACTTGCAGGGTTTCACATTCATGTTTTTTTTGTCCTTGCCACGAGTTCGGACCAGTGGCTCAGAAATCTACTTGCCCAATGTACATTTTTAATTGCCCCTTTAAAAATATTTTAACTATTAGCAGTTATCAAATAAAGACCAAGGTTATTTGTCATGTTTAAACCTTATCGACCTGGAGTTTCCCCCACATCCTCTGATGCCACCCAACAAACATCCTGTTTCCAATATAGTTTAAGTGCTTGCCTGCACTTCAGCTCATAAACTTTCTTTACCAGCCGCCATTTTCTCTCGACTGCCTGATTGGAATTTCACATGTGCAACTCAACAGAAGGAAACAAGATGGCTCACTCCTTAGCTTTATTCATTATTTCTATCATCAGATCTGGAGAAAAACTGAGTTTAATTATGTTTTACCACTTGCCTGATCGAGCAACTGAGTTGCTAGATTTACTAGCCCATTGTGGCATTTTAGTTGCCACATGCAAGCGGACAATCCTTATTGTGGAGCCCTGAATGGTACAGATTTATGTGTATATATATATATATATATATATGTTGAAGTTGGCAAAAATAGCTTGCTTTATCAAGTAATTGTTTTCTAAGGACACTAGAGCTTCCAGGTGTTAAACACATTTAAATACCGTTGACTTGTTAATACCTCTACTGCACTGCAGTTTTGCCAAATAGCAGAAAATACGTGCAAAGGTTACAGTAAAGAAAAAAAAACTCTGAAATATTTACTTAAATCAGGTTATTTTAACAACAAAAAAGAAATTGTACCATTGAGTACATCTTTTGTTTTAGTTTGACACATAGGTATTTTTTGTTCATCCCAATAGTAGCATTCATAGTTATAATAATACTAAGCACAACATTCCAATATTCTTTATCTTTTAAATCCTGAAATGTCCATGTACTGCAAGTATTCCGTACTGTCTCAATCTTGTAAAAAACGAATAATTTAAGTTGTCATATTTAGTATCTCTTGGGGTAATATTCCATTTATGTGTCGATAATAACTTTACTTAAACACCTTTATTTTACAAGCATGTAAATTTTCCCTGAAATAAAAACAGATGTAATGTAGATTGAATACAGTAAGATGATTTTTACATTCATGTGAAAACGCTGCTCCCTGGTGGCAAAATGTGACTCTCACAAGAATGTCCAGACACAAGACATGAAGCATACAAGTGACGCTGCGCTTTCCATTTAAACAACTTATAATTAACTGAGTGTATTGTTTCAATTAGTACTCAAACTATTTAAAATATCCCAAAATACTTGCGACACTCTATAAAGTTACACTTTCCTTTATCATGTTCATCAATATTTTACAAGCAAAAGAACTTAATAAAGGCCAAATTAAATATCACACGCATCATATGAGGCATACAGTTAAGTACAAGGGTTCTGTGTCCTGGGGGTATCCACCGTCATTTGGTCTGAAACAAAACAAACAACATTTCGGTTAGATTGCCCTCCAATGACCAACCTGATGTGGGACAAACACACGACTGATCAGAGAAAACCATTACCTTCTTATCTATACTTTGTCAATGCCGAGCTCTTCAGGTGTCGGGATGCCGAGCTCGTCTAATGTTGGCTTCAGCTCTTGGATGAGATACGGGTAGATTTCTTTATGAGGGCCGGATTTATCCTGAGGAAATGACAAATATTAAAAACACATCAATCATTAACTTATAACAACCAACACGCAAAGATGCTGATTGGCAATAGTCCCCGAAAAAATATTACCAAGCTCAGGAGGGACGCCTTTTCTCTTACCTTCACAGCTTCCAAAATTCGGATGGCGCTGGCCAAGTCGTCTAACCTCCGACAGGCTCTCAGTGCTGCCTCGAGAATCTTTGGCTCAGGTACCAGATCGTAACCAATTAATGTGTTCATCCCTGAAAGAAGAAATTACATCTTTTAAATTGAGAACAGAGACAGAATTGAACACTTTTATTTAATTTCCTCTGTGGCTTAAAAGGATAAGGCTGGTGATATTCTATATTTTTCCACTAGGACTACCTACTGAACAATTTCCACAAGTATCTGGTCTCATCATTTGTCCCCTGATAATGAGCTTTTCACCGTTTCACTCTCTTTTCTATACCTCAAAACATTTCTTCGGTTGTGCTTTTTTCTCTTCACTCAAAACACTGCATAACCGTTAAAATTGCTTTGTAACAGGAATATTTCTTCTCTGGAAACTACCTCACAATTACATAGTGAGGTAAACAGAAGATATAGTCTTCATGTTACAAAATATTTACCAGAAGTGTGTGCTTGCACACATTTTTCACACAGTGCAGTTCTCTGTCTGAGTGTGGCCTTAACCTAGAATGATGCTCTGAATATCAAATAGAGAACCTTTAAATGACAAAACAAATGAGCACCGGTATTGAAAACATCCCAATAAAACCTGGCCATAGTATTCAATGTAGACGGGGCTTTTCACTCCCATTAAATGATACAGAGACAAAAGTCATCAGGGCAACACTGATCCCATTTACAGACAGATCAGCTATGTCACCCATTCAAAATTCAGTGCACATTTTATGGAAAATATAATGTGCATACTAGTTCATAAAGAATGTTAAGTTAACCTCGTTTGCATTTTTTGTACTCTTACTAGTACAGTTTATAGTGTACTTCCTTAAAGTAATATCCTGTGAATGAACAAAAGAAAAAATGAACAATCTCATCACAGCAATGCTCAAATCATTAAGTTTCACTGTCTGACATCCATAAACATACCTTTTCTCAGCTCCCATGCGTCAATGTCTTGCTTGTTGAAATAGGTGACCCAGCGGGCATCAAACTCCTCATCTGTCTCTTGCTTCCCATGAGAGTAACACCTCGAGGCCAAAAGAGCTGCATGACGAAAACAACTGTTAGTTGGTCGACTGATTCGCCAATAAAATGTAGCATTTACAATGGCGCCTAGTGTCAAGGCAATGAAGGACAAAAAACAGTCAAGGGTGAGTTCTCTACAGTGAGTGAAGTGAGTAAGGACAAGTGCTGTCTAGTAATGCAATGCATCTGGATCATTGCCAACGTCCTGATATGACCTACCCACTGCACCCACCAGCTGGAATACACCGGCAACCAGGAAGTTTCTATTTATGCTATAGTTATCGTAATATATTGAAGAGAATGTGGAAATCAGGCGATTGGTATTTAGTTTCCATAACGTAATCTGTAATTGCAATAATAGCTACATCTAACGTTACAGCTGCACTTCCCTGACACCGATAATGTGGCTAAGTTGTGGCTAACTAGCAACTAGCATCAGCAGCAGAAACACAGGCCCCATTTTGAGCCTCTGAACCGGGTCATGACAAGGACACCAACGAGCTCAACACGGATACGTTTTCAGAACAGCACACATCCGAATTCTAAGGGTAATAGTAGTATTTGTCACGAGTCTACATAATTTGACTGAAACGCAAACACGTTTAACAGTTAGGCGTGTTATTATACGTGATAGGATACACTGGCTAAGTTGCTAAGCTAATATCAGTTAACGTTAGCCATGCGCCAACAGCCACACAGGATTTCCGTTTGAACTTCGCCCAGTCAGCTTCAGGAGCAACCAAATTAACAAAAATAACATTCGGAGGTGAACACATACCTTTACACCCTGGCTGCGTACGGGTTAAACTCCGGACCCCGGAGACAGAGAGTCGGACGGCGGCTCTGAACATGATGTGGGACAGCCAGCTAACACGACACGAACCGGTGAGATTTTGAAAGAGGAAGCTAGCGCTCAGTTGCCCAGACCGTCACGTAAGCGATCCCCGTTCTGCGCATGTGCACACTGTAGGTTCTGATCTGATTTTGACCCAGAAATACTGTAATACAGTTGCCTTTTTAAAAATATTTGTTCTCACAATAGTTTAGGAAGAGGTGCCCCAAAGGGAAACTGGACCAACATGTTCATACATATATTATTATTCTCACTGAAAGTTCAGTAACCAAGGGATAGTTTATATCATTATGACATTACTTGTGAATAAAATATGCTGTCATTATCTTACCTATGACCCCAATCATTATTGCTACACTCACCAGTACCTACACCAATATTAGATTTATTGATTTTTTGGGTTTCTTATAGCAGGGGTCCTTTTTGACCTCTGGGCCCAACTTTTCAAGTACAAAGTGGCCCGGGGCCCATTCAAATATTAACACTGTATTGGTTTAACTAATTGATCTCACTCTTGGTTTGATTTGTATTCAATAACTAAATCAAATTCACTTACAGCTTAACAAGCAAAAACCTTGACAAATAAATGACATGATGCAATGTGATCATCACATTTATTTATCATGTATATGTCAACCTGCATACAAATACAACAAGACGCCCAACAGGCTAACAATTCATGGAACAAATCAAGGTAATACAAGAAGAAATTTAAAGGCTCAAGTCAGGCTTATTAACACAAAAATAACTAATAATTAGGTTTTACTACAGAAAAAAAGGAGGGACTCTCAAAATAACTGAGAAAAAAATGGAAATTTGATAAATATGTAGTAATAAAATACATTCAAAATAATAAGTTTCAAATTAAATAAATTGTAAATAGAATTGAAATAAAGTGCAAATGAAAATATAGCCTTATAATATGCAAATTATATGCTTCAGCAATCTTCATTTTTGCATGGCAGAACCAGAAGTTGTTCTTCATATCTGTGACAAATAAACAACAACAGTCACAACAGTCCACACACTGGGCTCTCGGCTCTGCCTCGTTGCCTCCGTTCACAAAGCCGTACTTAATAGATTGTACATTTTCGGGGGGTTTAGCACCACTTTCGTCTTAATTTTTTTGTTTTAAATTAGTGCTGGGCAACGATTAACATTTTTTATCGCGATTAATCGCATGATTTTCTGCGATGAAACGCATTGTTATGCGCAATGTTCAATAATGAATTAAAAAATAGTGTATTGTGCACTTTTATTTTAAAAGTACTGCTATATGAACAAAAGTGCAATAACATTTGGTTTGTAAACACTTTAAACAAATCAGGTTATTTTTAACAGCAGTATTCTCTTTACACAGTAGCAGTTAAAATGCAGTTAAGATGATTCTGATCATAGATATTCAGCCGGTGTTCACAACTTTATTTTCATGTGTGTAATAGATGCAATTTGAAATATACACCTTGAAAACTGCAAACCTATCTGTCATGTTTTTTATGTTTGTTAAATTCTCAGTAGGATAACTAAATTATATGCTTATTATACATATTACAAACAAAAACACTTTAAAAACTAAAAGAATAATTTAAATTTATTATTACTTTTTGGGGTATTTTGGTTAGACACATATGCAACGCTGATTAGACTGTAATATGTGTGGTATTAGTTATAAATGGTTGGTACATAGAGGGTGTTAAGAAACTGTACTTGGAGGGACTTAGGACCAAGGGGAATGTAGGTGAAGCATGGAGACTCATAAGGGAGTCTGTATCGGGGCAGTAACGTGCATGTGAAGTTATGCTAATAAAGAGTTAAGAGCAGTTTGTTCTCACGTGCTTATATGTTTACTTAAAAACACAACAATATGTATTTTGATATTGTCACGTTTGATCCTGTAACGAGACGTGTCAACTGGGGGGTTGAGCCGGGCAGTGAGCTGTTCACCGCTCACTGCTCGGTTCTTGTGTCCGCTTAATAATAATAAAAAAACTGCGTTAATGCGCGATACAATAATCGTCGGCGTTACTTAATTCATGCGTTAATGCGATAATAACACGTTAACTTGCCCAGCACTATTTTAAATACTTCTCCATAACTTTAGCTACAGGCTAGCGGCTAGCTAAGTGTCTTCTTCTGCTTATTGGAGCTTGTTAAACAACTGACTGACGCATTACCGCCACCAAGTGGTGGGAAGCTATATTGTAACTGATCGTCTCATGGATAACAGTAATACACTGCCTGGCCAAAAAAAAAGTCGCCACCTGGATCATCGTGCCTAGTGCCTACTGTACAAGCCTGTGGGGGCAGTGCTATGATCTGGGGTTGCTGCAGTTGGTCAGGTCTAGGTTCAGCAACAGTATGTGCTCAAAGAATGAGGTCAGCTGACTACCTGAATATACTGAATGACCAGGTTATTCCATCAATGGATTTTTTCTTCCCTGATGGCACGGGCATATTCCAAGATGACAATCCCAGGATTCATCGGGCTCAAATTGTGAAGGAGTGGTTCCGGGAGCATGAGACATCATTTTCACACATGGATTGGCCACCACAGAGTCCAGACCTTAACCGCATTGAGAATCTTTGGGATGTGCTGGAGAAGGCTTTGCGCAGCGATCAGACTCTACCATCATCAATACAAGATCTTGGTGAGAAATTAATGCAACACTGGATGGAAATAAATCTTGTGACATTGCAGAAGCTTATCGAAACAATGCCACAGCGAATGCGTGCCGTAATCAAAGCTAAAGGCGGTCCAACGAAATATTAGAGTGTGTGACCTTTTTTTTTGGTGGCTACTTTTTTTTTGGCCAGGCAGTGTATCTCTGGTGTCTTCAATTGATAACCAAAAAATATGTGATATTGTGGTAAATCTTCTAGTTGATTATATTAGCTGTATAGAATCATGTTTGGAGTTTGTAAAAATGGCTTACATGATAGTATTGCCCAGACTTTTTTTAATCTGGTATATAACACGTATACATGCATTATATTCGCTCTGGAGAAATGCATTTTTTTCGACGGTATATGCTACTTGTCTGAGCCCTCGAGCCCCCGAATTCGGGGGCGTCGTGCAGAACAGGTTTTAATAGGCTACCTGTTGGGATGTACTGGTTGATATTATTATGCATACATTCTAAAAAAGCCAACTAGCAATCGTTGATCTCATACATGTTTTCAAATTAACCTGACTCAGAAACAAAGCTTTACCATATTCAACTAACAAAAACGTGCCTGGCCAGTAAACTCCTCCCTATCGTTGCCCTAATAAGTAATTTCAAAACGGGTTAACAAGCATTTCTGAGTGGAGCCTTATTTTTCTTGATGAAAACCGCGTAACGATGCATGTTGCTGTCATGTACGGGTTTTTGCGTCTGAGTCGGGAGTGAAAGCGATGCGGAGCTGGTGGTCGGACATCTTGTGGACAGAAAGTCTAACTGCGTGGGACCGAAGTTGGACATTATCGAACCATTTGTCGACCTGAAGTTTTCCAAGTTAGGTAAGTGTGTTTTTTACTAGACAACCAATGTTATCAGTAATGTGCACTGATCTATTTCAACCTACAGATTAATTAAATGAGTTCAACTAGCTAGCTACCACATGTAGCTTTGCTAGCTACGTTATTAACTGTGTAGAATGCTGTGTCAGCCCCGCTTAACCGGTATAACCGTGATGTTTACGGCTACATGCAGCATTTACTGCTTCAGCAATGCGCCAGCGCTATAGTGGACACTTGAATTGTATTTGTTTAACATAGGCCAGTCTTTCCCGGCGCTGTGGAATCCTGTTTACCCGGCTAAACACGGTCCAGTATGGCGGCTACGTTCACGTACAAGCCAGTTATAACATTTTACACAGCCTCTTTACAGCGGTAATATATGTAACGTTATGTATGTTTTGTGTATAACATGGGGACATGAGATGGGTAATATCATTCTGTTAGGGCGGCAGCGGAGGTAACGTTAGTAACATGTTAAATTAACGTCTGTTCAAATGGGGGAGTTGGCGGCGGCAGCGGCGACTCTGTTGTGTTATAGTTACGTCACTTTGTTCAGAGTAAAAAAGCCGGCATGTGAAACATTCTTTGACGTCAGTATTGCAGGGGGTTGTGACTGTTGGCGCGTGTGAACTGGTAAAGCTTTGTTGATTCTCGCGCGAGCCTCCGCAGATCGCGTGTTAGCTTCGAGCAAGAACGGAGAGAGACAGCCAGATCCTCCTTGTGGCACTGGCACCTCAGTGGCACTTCAGCGGCAAGCGTCAGTCAGGTGCCACAACTGTGGCTAGCGAGCGGCACTCGTTCGGCACCCGTCAATAAGCTGCCGAGCTGAGCGGGTGGAGCCACATTTCCTGAGAACACCCATTGTTGTCACGATAGGATTTTGATTAAACTATATTACGAACTGTATTGCATTAAACAATCCACAGATTAATCGAAAAGTTGATTATTGCTGTGTACATGGATAAATTAATATGAAATCGCATGTAGTCAACTATTGTTGCTAACATACTCCCATCAGCCCACGTTTATTTATTTATATTTGTGGTGGAAAAAAAATATTTTTAACCTCCCTGTGAGAAACAACCAGATGACGAACTTTTTAAAGTATTAAAACATATTTAATGAACAGACAGTTTGTAATAATTCAGCTGAATGGATAGAGCTCTTTCCCCACGGATGGTTCGGAGGTCTAACAACAATGAATAGACAAAACAGAGTATATATACACATTATCTCTCCTCTCCCTTCACCCCCCTTGGCAGATGTCGTCCTCCTCTGTCTGCCGATGCACCCACCAAGACCAGATTCCAGCCTTTTGGTGGGAAGAGGGTTAGGTGGTGAGATCAGGATGACACTACAGCAAGCCAGAAATGCTCCTGTAACACAACGATTCCCCATATTATTAAAAAAGCCTTTATTGAGAAGAAAAAATTAGTTTTTGAAGAAGACTTTAGGGATCAAGATTTAATTTCTTTATCTTTTGTTGCACTGTTGGCCGATGTTCTCCTGTTTTGTTCAAGCTGTCACTTTTAAAATGTTTTTTATTGAGAAATTAAATGTGCCTTTGGAGAAAACATTTTTCTTATTGTCCTGTGTCTAATATGAACGGCTCCTTTATAACACCAGGAAGTAACGTCAAGAGGATTACTTTATGAACACAGGATAGAGTCTTAACAGCTGCTTCAGTCTTTTGTCTCGTTCAGAATTCTTCTTTCATGTTGTCGACATATTACAGTCAAAGGTTTCTAAAGAACACACACACACACACACACACACACACACACACACACACAGTACCGTTAGGGTCGTATGTCAGGGACTGTTATATTGTGTTAAAAATGTAAAAAATTAAATAAAGAGTTGCTGCTGACGTTATTTAATGCCTCATATGTGAGGTTTCAAAATGACACAACAATATTTTTTTATTGCATACTTGACCTGTTTAATATTTACATATTCTTGAAAAAAAAAAAGTTTAAAGAAACCAGAAACAGAGCGAGGTGTGATGATGCAATGTGACTCAATTATCTCTTAGATTGAGAATTTAATATTTGGTGATGTACGTATATCTCATATCTCATTTGTTGGCTCTAAATCATGACTTTGGGGTAGAAAGGTTTCCATCCATCTATGTGTGTCACTATCAATGCTTTTGTCTCTCCTTACCCGCCACTGTCTCAACATTTTCGGGGCAACAGTCCTGTCTAGACCTGTTGGTGGGGAGCTGGGCTTTTGTGCAGTTCAATCAGGAGAGACAAGTGGATGATTAGTAGTTAACATTTATTATGACAGATGATGCGTTAATGAGTTACACAGAAATTCTTTGGCGCTTGAACTCGACGAGGAGATTTGTCATCGAGTTGTGATTGCCCTGAGTGGCAACAATATAAATCCCCCCGTGGAGTCCAGACACTGGTGGTGGTGGTGGCTGATGAGGTTGATAGGATGATGAGTTGATGAGGCTGATGAATCTGCAAAGATTGGGCAGAGATGGGGAGGTGGAGGGTTCCGTAACAGCAGCATGAACGTACTGAAGGTAGAGAGACAGTCATATTTAAAGACAGGCAGCGGCAAGATGATAGGCTAATGATGTCCTTGTGTCGTTGTGCAATTGGCTAGAGACCAGCTGATCTAGACAGCTGATATCATGATTGACAGCCCCAAAAAATAACAACAAGGAAATAATGTGTGCATGCTTGAGGAGTGACGACAGATGTATGGTAAATAAGCTATGGGCTTAGGCATGCATGAGTATAGTCTTCCTGTCTGAACTTACGCTAGAGCTTCATTTGTTGGAAGGTTTGGCTGATCTCTCTGGCCTGACTGCTGCTGCTGCTCCAGCTCTCCCCCTACAGGACACAACACATAAGACATAATCTACATTCTGATACACAACAGACGACTGAATATATAGTCAGGACTTCTTTTTGACATAATTAAGTGTTGCCAAACTCAAACTTTCCAAGACCTTTAAATGTTTCCTTCATTCAAATAATTCCCTGCAGCTTCTACGAGGAAACAAACTTGTTCCAGTGAAGCTAACCCACATGAAGCTTGAAATAAATATGCAGCGGAATAGAAGTGAGGAAGATTAAGCATCACAGACAGACAGACACTCCGTCTGAGTGAGGCAGAGAGACCAACTGACAGACCGACACTCCGCCCAAGTGAGACCGACAGACAGACACTCCGTCCAAGTGAGGCCGACAGACAGACACTCCGTCCGAGTGAGGCCGACAGACAGACACTCCGTCCGACTGAGGCCGACAGACAGACACTCCGTCCAAGTGAGACAGACAGACCGACACTCTGTCCGAGTGAGACAAACTCACTCGGACGGAGTTTTGGTCTGTCTGTTTGTGTCACTCAGACGGAGCGTCTGTCTGCGTCACTCAAACGGAGTGTCTGTCTGTCTGCGTCACTCAGACGGAATGTCTGTCTGTCTGTGTCACTCAGACGGAGTGTCTGTCTGTCGGTCTCACGGACACTCCGTCCGAATGAGGCCGACAGACGGACACTCCGTCCGAGTGAGACAAACAGACCGACACTCCGTCCGAGTGAGACAGACAGACCAACACTCCGTCCGAGTGAGAAAAGACAGACCGACACTCTGTCTGAGTGAAACAAACAGTCTGTTTGTCTCACTCAGACGGAGTTTCGGTCTGTCTGCTTGTGTCACTCAAACGGAGTGTCTGTCTGTTTGTCTCACTCATACGGAGTGTGTGTCTGTTTGTCTCACTCAGACGGAGTGTCTGTCTGTCTGTCTGCCTCACTCAGACAGAGTGTGTGTCTGTCTGCGTCACTCAGACGGAGTGTCTGTCTGTCTGCGTCACTCAGACGGATTGTCTGTCCGTCGGTCTCACTGGGACGGAGTGTCGGTCGGTCTGTCGGTCTCACTCGGACGGAGCATCGCCGGTCGGTCGGTCTGTTTGTCTCACTCAGACGGAGTGTCGGCCGGTCGGTCTCACTGCCTCATTCAGGCAGAGTGTCGGCCGGTCGGTCTCACTCAGGCGGAGTGTCTGTCTGTTTGACCGACACTCCGCCCGAGTGAGACCGACAGACCGGCCGACACTCCACCCGAGTGAGACCGACAGAACGGCCGACGCTCCGTCCGAGTGAGACCGACAGACCGGCCGACCGACCGGCCAACGCTCCGTCCGAGTGAGACCGACAGACCGGCCGACGCTCCGTCCGAGTGAGACCGACCGACGTTCAGTCCGAGTGAGACCGACAGACCGACCGACGTTCAGTCCGAGTGAGACCGACAGACGGACACTCCGTCCGAGTGAGGCCGACAGACGGACACTCCGTCCGAGTGAGACAAACAGACGGACACTCCGTCCGAGTGAGGCCGACAGACGGACACTCCGTCCGAGTGATGCCGACAGACGGACACTCCGTCCGAGTGAGGCCGACAGACGGACACTCCGTCCGAGTGAGGCCGACAGACGGACACTCCGTATGAGTGAGACAAACAGACAGACACTCCGTCTGAGTGAGACAAACAGACTGTTTGTTTCACTCGGACGGAGTGTCCGTCAGTCGGCCTCACTCGGACGGAGTGTCCGTCTGTCGGCCTCACTCGGACGGAGTGTCCGTCTGTTTGTCTCACTCGGACGGAGTGTCCGTCTGTCAGCCTCACTCGGACGGAGTGTCCGTCTGTCGGTCTCACTCGGACTGAACGTCGGTCGGTCTGTCGGTCTCACTCGGACTGAACGTCGGTCGGTCTGTCGGTCTCACTCGGACTGAACGTCAAACCGACACTCCGTCCGAGTGAAACAAACAGTCTGTTTGTCTCACTCAGACGGAGTGTCTGTCTGTTTGTCTCACTCATACGGAGTGTCTGTCTGTTTGTCTCACTCATACGGAGTGTGTGTCTGTTTGTCTCACTCAGACGGAGTGTCTGTCTGTCTGCGTCACTCAGACGGATTGTCTGTCCGTCGGTCTCACTGGGACGGAGTGTCGGTCTGTCTGTCGGTCTCACTCGGACGGAGTGTCGGTCGGTCTGTCGGTCTCACTCGGACGGAGTGTCGGTCGGTCTGTCGGTCTCACTCGGACGGAGTGTCGGTCGGTCTGTCGGTCTCACTCGGACGGAGTGTCGGTCGGTCTGTCGGTCTCACTCGGACGGAGTGTCGGTCGGTCTGTCGGTCTCACTCAGGCGGAGTGTCTGTCTGTTTGTTTCACTCAGATGGAGTGAGACCGACCGGCCGACACTCCATCTGAGTGAGACAGACAGACCGACACTCCGTCTGACTGAGACCGACAGACAGACACTCCGTGTGAGTGATGTGTCTGTCTGTCTGCGTCAGTCAGACGGAGCTGCAGAACCAGGGTCACAACAAAAATATCGGCTCCTTGCTGGCACGGCGGACAAAAAAGAACAAACTGCACAAAAAAAAAGAACAATAAGATGGCACAGCGGCCAGTTAACACAAACGGCACAACACAAGTAGCACTACCGACCGACCGGCCGACACTCCGCCCGAGTGAGACAGACAACCAGACCGACACTCCGCCCGAGTGAGACAGACAACCAGACGACACTCCGCCCGAGTGACACAGACAACCAGACCGACACTCCGCCCGAGTGAGACAGACAACCAGACCGACACTCCGCCCGAGTGAGACAGACAACCAGACCGACACTCCGCCCGAGTGAGACAGACAACCAGACACACAACACAAGCACAATGCATATTAAAATAAATTACTCTTACTGTTCGTAGCTCTCCTTCTGCGTTCAGGCTGTAGCAAGGACGTCCATGGCACTTCACAATGTATGAGGTGAAGAGGATTTCAAGCCTTCAATGTTTCACTCCTGCTGCAGAACCAGGGTCACAACAAAAATATCGGCTCCTTGATGGCACGGTGGCCAAATAAGAACAAACTGCACAACACAAATAAACAATAAGATGGCACAGCCAGTTAACACAAGCAGCACTACACAACCAGTCTATAGCTAGTTCAACCAGTCTGTTAAGATGAACAACATGGCATGGTTTGTTAAATTCTCAGTAGCAAAACAAAATGATATGCTTATTATACATATTCCAAACAAAAACACTTTAAAAACGCTACAAAAATTATTTAAATTAATCTTTTTTTGTGTGCTTTTGGTCAGACACATATTCAACGCTGAGTACCTTGTAATATGTGTGGTATATGTTATAAATGTACATTGGTACAAAGAGGGTGATAAGAGGCTGCACAGGGAGGGACTTAGGACCCAGGGGAATGAAGGTGAAGGAAACAGGAAGAGACGCCACACAAACAGCTGTTCACCGCTGGCTGCCCGGTGTTATGATTTAACCAATGCATCTGTTGTTGTCATAGTTATGGCAGCTGTTGCAAATTGACGCATTCGGCTGAAGGTCGCCAGTTAACAGGGTCCCTGTTTAAACCATAACACCGGTTCTTGTGTTAAAAATGTCCGCTTAATAATAAATTTAAAAAACCTGCGTTAATGCGCGATATAATAATTGTTGCAGTTAATGAATTAATGCGTTAACGCGATATTAACGCGTTAACTTGCCCAGCACTAATAAAAAGTTAACTTCACTTATAAAGAACATGATGAAGACCATGGCACTTCAAACAATGCAAGTGAAGAGGAATCTTTAAAAACAAAGTTTAAATAATCCTCTTATGGAAATAAAACATAACTCATCTTCATCAGCACAATAGTGGACCAATTTAACTAAAGTATTACAATTTTCTCCCCAGCAATGGGAACATATGAGCACCTTCAACTAATGTAAAATCTTTCAGGGGTCTACCACCCAGACTATAGGACCAGAGACACATCAAACATATCGCCTCAGAGATGACACGAGCAACACAAGCAGGCTTTAGCTAGTTCAAGATAAAAACATGGCACAAATGGAAATTAACAGTACCTAGCGCGGGAATCCAGTCAGTCTTAGTATTAATAAGCTAATGTTCGGCTAATAAAGTTAGCAAAAGACATTTTTCTACATAACACCACGGTCACAACAAACATATCGGCTTAGAGATGACACGGCGGCCACACAACACAAAGCAGCACAACACAAATAAGAAGTAGTTATATCAGGTCTACTGTGTGTAGCTCTCCTTCTGTGTCCTCAGCTAGCTTCAAAAGTCTGCAGACCAGATGAAAACCGCGGCTAAAATGAGTCCAACGAATTAGCTAACTAGCATTAGCGGTGTTGACAAAAAAATACGAAGTTTGGTTCTTAACTAAATCTCCTCAGCTGGTGTCGTCTCTGCAAGCTCCTCTCTCGAAATTAAGCCCTTCAACTCAGTCCTGCACAAAGCAGACCTCGAGACCTCATGACTTGAGCAATTTGCCAATCAAATGAAAACAAAAATTTAAAAAATGGTTGTCACCTGGCAACGAGCTCTGAGCATGCGCATTGTTGTTTTCCAAAACTACCGGGGGTACATCCCAAGTCTCTAAATTGCATCCCCATTTCCTTCACTTGCGTCCTTTCCTTGCGTCTTAGTCCCTCACACCAGGGATGCATGGAGGAAACCATGCGAGGAGAGAGGAACGAGGAAACATGCTTTAAGAGACATGAGCTGAGAGACAGTCAGATCCTCCTTGTGGCACTGGCACCTCAGTGGCACTTCAGCTTCACTATATTACGAACTGTATTGCATCAAACAATCCACAGATTAATCGAAAAGTTTATTATTGCTGTGTACATGGATAAATTAATATGAAATCGCATGTAGTCAACTATTAACATACTCCCATCAGCCCACGTTTATTTATTTATATTTATTTATTTTTCTTCTAATGTTATCCTGGTATGTGCTTGCACCATAGACTAACAGTTGTCTTGCATACGGTCATTCTATTGCCTTGACTTTTTTGACTCTTTTGTACATCCGGACTACCTGTCTTACTTTGCATCGCGCTTCAAAAGAAAAAAACAAATAATCCATAAAACAGACTATCAAAACGTACATGGACCAGGGGGGCACACTCCTCTGACTACTGGTGACAATCCTCTGACGCCTAGTGGTACTGCCCTGACTAGTAGTGGCAATCATCTGACACCTAGTGGCACCCGGCTGACGCCTAGCGGCACCCGGCTGACGCACTGCCCTGACTAGTAGTGGCACCCGTCTGATGCCTAGTGGCACTACTCTGACTACTGGCGACACTCCTGTGACTAGTGTTGACACTGGCAGCTTGTGGCACCTATGACACCTACATATAAGCAGAGGAGTGAAGATATTACATATTTAAAAAAGAAAAGGTATTCGAACATTTTGGCATAACCACTTGTCAGGGCACTCTGTAGATGCTTGGATGTCACAAAAAAGTGAAAAACAAACTAAAAATAATGAAAAATGTATTAGTTATTGATTATTGCAGCTGATAATCTTTGGCTATTAAGGCCTAATAATCAGATTGTATTTTTGTTTCAAAACGGCCTAAATCAAGCCATAAACCAACCTCCACTATAGAGGATGAATTGTAATTATCTGTAATCTCATATCTCTTATTCATGGACTATATTACCTTTTGTACAAGTTCTGTAAACATACAAGTTAAGAAACACAGGTTTAATATCCTAAACAATTTGATTTGGCTGTCAAAATATATACTCAAATTAAGATTTTTAAGATTATGATTTTTCTAAAGCATCTATAAAGGAATTGCCCTTCTTTTTATAATCCTCAAATATGTAAATAGAACAACTTGTGGCAGGTTTTCTCTATCAACACAATGTTCTTACCTTTTTTATGTCTTTTAAAATTATTTGATATGATATAAAATGTCATAGAAACGTTAGGTGTGTTTGTTTTGTGTTCATTAAGAAAATTATAAATCACTGTCACTCAATACTGCAGTGCCATCCTTTCTAGCAGGCATATGTTTTACTGTTAAGTTTTCAGTTGGCTTTTTTGCACGTCCTCTTCCCCCTGTATGACAGATTCAACCTGGTCATTATCTATTCAGTCACATGGACGGGGTAGTTATAGCTTCAGTGGGATACATGTATGTCTCATATTGATGAGATAAAGCTGTATCATGGTAGTTATTATATATTTGCAAATTATAAGGTCTGCAGCTTAAATGCTTTTTGAAAAACTGAATATGTCCTATATGTGTCTCTTTTGTTTCATGGTTCGACGAAATGAAGAAGAAAAAGAAGAACATCACATTGATCCGGCACAAGATGGAGCTGACCTTTTCCCTCAGACGGAGAGAGGTAGTAGAGGGGCAGCCTATGGTATCAGAAGTCCAGGAGAGATGGCCTCCACTTTTTTCCATTGAGGAGGTAAGGCTGTCCTCATTTATTGTCTTATAATGCTTATTGTGGTGTGTGGAGTAATTATACTACATTGACTCTAACTGAATAAATACAGGATCTGCTGTTAGTGGTGGACAGATATAGTGGCAAACTCTACTATACACTGTCCTATCACTCAACTACAGGCCCCTCCAACACACTGCACCTCAGTACACCATCAATCCCCAAATTTGTAAAACAAACTGCTGTCAAACTGAAAACAATGAATGTCATGGTCAAATTTTTATTGAATTGTTGATCCTTAAGATTCATGTTGACAAATGCCAATACATTACGAAACTTTCTTGCTGGAACTAAATGACATATATTTGCAAACAAGTTTCTGTATGCAAATATATGCTAGTTCAGTGTATAGACAGAAATGCAATGTAATGCTGTGGACAGGGCAGCAGCAAAACTTATTTTAGACATCTAAAGAAATAATTTTTAGTGGTTATTAGTAGAATTGGGGGACTGTTGTGACTTTAGTTAATCCAAATTAACTATGAAGTCACAGTAAACTAACTGATCAAGGCAGTGGTAGTCCAGCAACTCATGTGTTCCGTGAGATAAATTACTGTAGAGCATTGATAAAGGCTTAATTTCCCCTACAGTAAGGTCTGTCTGACAGCAGGATAAAGAGCCGAAATATTCTTAATATAGCGTACACTATGACCAACCTTGCACATTTATTGTTACAAATCATTCAAAGTTTCCCCTTTATTCATCCTCAGTGGAGCTGTGTACTGATGCAAATTGTAGATTATGAATTGAGAGAATGTCTCTTGTTTTTTGACTTCGGAGGCAGAGGAAATTGTCCACTCTAATAGCAGAAAAGTGTACATTAAAATATAAAAGTTGAAATTCAGAGGTGTTCCATATTTTAGGCACACTTAATGCTGCATAAAGACATGATAAAATAACCCTCAGTTCTAGCCAAATATAATACATAAGTCATATAGTATATGTTCATTTTATGATCTTTCACATGCTGTAGTCAGGCATTCATGGAGAACATTCAGTCATTCAGGTCATCCAGACAGACTCTCTTAGCTGTGTGCTGTGAGGAGTCACTGTGAGCTGTCCTGATCAGACCTCTTCGTCTCTCTGCGTCCTCTGTGGGAACACTCAGGGTCTGAGGGGGTTGATATCCAGGCTCCTGGGGATCCAGAGGGTCTTTAGAGAGCAGGATACAGATAGCAGGAACTGTCCTCTGCATGGTTACACCTGCTGCTCCCTGTTGTGGACTCTCCCAGACCTCATTCACTGTCTTGTAGTAGAGCTTGGACACCTGGTGGAGTTCTCCCACTTTACGTTTCAGAATCTCCACACAGGTGACGGTCTTGGTGACTCCTCTTCCTGAGCCAGTAAAGACCACTTGCCTCATTGATGTCCCATTGCTGTCTCTCCCCTCCCCTTGCATGCGAGCTGTTGCAAACCGCAGCAAATTGCGGATCTTGCTTCCTTCTTTCACTCGCATGTGCAGCATGTCTGCTGCTAGGCCGGGGATCGGATAGGGACTGCTGTCCTCTGTGCGGCTGATTCTCCTGAAGTTGCTCCGGTCAACTTTTGGTGACAAAGATGAAGATGGGACATCAGGGTTGAGTGAAACAGACTGCAGCTCCATCATAGCGCTGCTTGTAGCATCTGAACTCTTCGTCTGACCCCTGGGTTCAGTCATTGTTTAGAGAGCGGTGGAATAACAACGCAGGATGCGGATTCTGAGCCTGCAGCCTCGGATTATTTGCATACCTCCCTTGAGATCAGAAACACGTTTCTTGTTAATTAAGAAATTAAAAACTGATCAGCTTTGTAATCAAAAACTGTGACTTATCCTGATCTTCTCTCTGTTCTCTGTACGGCATTTCCATTTTGTCTTCTGAGCACTGAGATGACAGCCAGCAGTTTGAAGAGGGTATTTCTTCCTCTAATCCCATTGACGTGAAGGAAAGGATGCCCTTGCTCTATTCAGCACTGAGGACAGCTGATGCCAACAAACACATATGAGGCTCAGAGAGAGACATGTAGAGTGGGACAAAGTGCTCTTAAAGGCACATGCAACATTTAATAATGTCTGTCACATTGTAGTTTGTTGGTTTTGGGGGGTAGCTTTTGTTAAACCCTAAAGGGTTCAGAGATTTTATTTGTCCATGTGGATGCTTTAATTATATGGATGAATTAACATGAGTTAATGAGATCTAACAAGGCGTGCAGTTGAAACAACCCTTTGTTTCAACTGAATTGGTTTTGATTGTTGACATTCTTAATGCGCCTTTTTGCCTTATATTGCACCAAACTACAGTCTCACTGCAGTGAAGATATTCATAAATAATATAATAGTTATGTCAACATATCATGGCTTTCGAGACAACATTTTCTCTGCACTATCATCAGAGAGCCATATGGTCCTTGAAAAATGTCTTCCTTTGGGCTATCGCAGCAACTTTACAGTTCTCCTCCCTTCAGTCCATCGCCTGCTGGGCTGACCCAGAAAATGCTTGCTCCCTCATTTGTGCCTCTTTTGAGTCAATGACATTTATGAGGACAATCATACCTCGGAGCTGCAATTTTTTTGCATAAAACCAGAACTTGTAAGAATAGATTCTGTATCCAGATGCAAACAGAGGTGTTTTCCTCAAGGCTTTCTTTAGAGAAGCAGAGTCAAGGGAGGAGGTCAGGAGGCAGCTGTGGGGCTCATATGGAACTAGTATACTGTTATAATGGTGCATTTCTGCCTCACAGGATGGGATGCACCCCATGATATTCACTGACTTGAACAATGAGCACAAACATGTGGTTCTCAGTGGTGTCAGTATTATTCAGAACAAAATACAATTGGTTCCAAGGAGAATAGGCCACTGTCCATGAATGTCAATAAAATGCATGTTTCAGTGAATTCACATCATGCAAATTATTTGTAAAACATTTGGATGATATAGTCACTGCATATGCCATAAAAAGCTTCTTTTTTTTAAAGCATATGATTATTTTTGTGTGTGACTCCTGTGACACATCTGATGTGCTTGGCGGTTTTCTGTTGTTTTTCCGAAATAGAATATAACACAAGATCATATCAACACCCAAGTTTTTAATGTGATGAAAATGCTTTCTAATTTAAACATCTGTGGCAATATCTACTTACAGACATTTTGAATTATAATCATTATGGTGTTTTATTGGCTCTGTGTGTGTGCAATGAAAAAACCCTCAGTAGTTGTTGGTGGTTACACTTCCATCTTGTGGTACAAAACAAGTAATACACTAAATAACAAAGTGGCCCTTCGAGCTGTAGAATTAAAATATAATATGTTGAACAAAATTAACAGATATTGAAAATCTTTATTTAAAAAAAATGCATGGTACAAAACATACAAAATATAAGTTTACAATACAGAGACGAAGATTTAAATGACACCAGACTGTAAATTAAGATATAAGGCAAATAAGCTTTTCCAGGTGCATGACAAAACAAACAAGCTTCATCAATCGCATATTATCTCAGTTGAAAGAAGAGATGTCCTCTTCATTTTTCTGTTGGTATTTTCCCTCCATTGAGTTAGCGTTTCTCATTCAAACAAACCAAAGCTGATGAACGTAACGTAAAGCATTGTTTTTATGTTGACTTGTCAAACCATAAGCCATGTTTAGCCACAAAGAAACAAATCTATTTTCAGTTTGTTTAAAGAAAAGAAAAGAAATCTGCACTTATCATGATCATAAATCATTCTTTGTTTTCTCAGCACGGTTTGAAGCAATTACTTGTAAAATTTCCCTGTGGATCCCGGCTTCCTGAGTGTTGATGTGGACATCTCCTACCTGGCCGTTCTCATACCTGAGAAAGACACAAGCAGAACATTGTAGAAATCTGCACTATATTCTGGCAATGTATAATTTCACTGAGAGGCAGAAAGGTTTCTCAGGCATTCCTGTCTTTGCTGCTGTATGTTGTACTCACACAAAGAGGAAACGTGTGCACACATGGTCGGATATTGGACACACCCAAATGTTTCTGTGTTTTTGAAGGTCCTTTGAAGTTACGACTGTCAAAACATGCAGACAATTTTTATAAAACTTCATTAAAAAAATCATTCCTAATGTTATCAAAGCAAGGCTCTTTGTAACATGTATGCATTTGTATCTCAAATGTACCTTCACAGAGAGCAATGCAGTTTAGGTTCCTGTTTTGCAGAAACCTGGCTTGCCCATGCTGGTCCTAAGACAAGGAGAGCATACAGGATGAGATTTAACAAACAAGAGAAGACGTCCTACAGAGTGCAAGTAGACACCTTTTGGACAAACGTTAATGATGATCTACCTGTTTGATTGTGTTTATTTGGTTGTGTTTCTTTATGAGTTCTTCTTTGGTGGGCATTTGGTGTCTCCCTTTACCCATCTCTGCACAAACAGGAAGGATCAGTTTAAAAAGAAAGTATGTTAGAATCAATAAATAAAGGTAATTTTTGTATACATTTTGATTTGTGAAAATAATTATATTGTGCAATCATACCAGAGTATCCAAATGATATGCTTGAGATAGGACTCAGATAAATTCCTTTCCCATATGCAGCTCCATGAAGCTTAAAGAAGATACAATGTGAACACTAATTAATTATTTAATTTTAAATCCTGAATGTTTCATAGGTCTAACTGTACACTTGATCCAAGTCTAACAAGATAAACTCCAAACTCTGCTAAAATCTCCACTGTGACATGACAATCAATTTAAAGGCTAATTTTAACTTAGCTCAAGGAATACAAGCTACTTTTGTATTTTCATACTGTACCTGTAATTTTGTATAAGAGGCATTAATCAGCCCATTTCTCAAAATAGAGTGCCAGTTTTCGATGTGGGAACCACTGAAAGAAGAGACAATATAGGGTCTAAGCATATGAAGCAAGGCTCATATTCTGTATGTTGTATTGATATGAAGGTTTTATATAGTGGCACAGCTTTGATTTTACTCACTGGAAAGCAAAGGTGCTGCCATAAAGTTTCTTGGCAGTTTGAAAACGAGCTTCTTTGGATGGAGGGCTGCTGACCAACAGGAACTGATGGGGTGTGTGCATGAACTTAAGTTGCTAATGTGGAAAAAAGTGATCAAAAGAGAGCACAAACAAAATACTATTAAACAGTATAAAACTGTATAAAACACAGTTTATGATATAATATTTGGCTGCAAATTTTAACTACTATTGCTTTAAAACATGCAACTACTGTGTTAAGATGTCATTATCTAACTGTGAACTGCTCTATCATACCCCATTCAGTGGAAGCTTGACAATGTGTGATCTGTTGCTTGTTAAAATCCTGTTGTCAAACATACAAACACACACCTGGGTATGAATTTAAGAAACATTCATCTTTAATAACATACCAGAAAATATGTTTAGATTGAGACACTCACCATTGTAGTAAGGGATGAGCGAGAGGATCCATCTTGTCCATCTGCTTCTTTATTTCAGAATAAGGACCCTGTATATGATAAAAAATACAGTTTAACCCTTTGGATATTAATGTAGCTGTCAAGGAGGTATTCACCAGCTTTCAGATTATTCTCAGATGAGGAGAACCAGATATGAATTTTGGAAAAAAAAGTGTCACGAGTGTAGGATTTATTTAAAAATCAGTCACCTGTGACATCCTCCTGATTAACAAAACACTGTCCAGCGCTTTTTGCAGCCTGTCGTAACTCTTTCTCTGTCAAACAAAGCAATAGATTATTCCTTCAGAATAAAATAAATATGACATATTGAATTGTTCATAACAAATTAAGTTATTAATAAGTTTGTTCAGCTGATACCTTAGGACTAAAGGCCAGGGTTTTGGGGTTGCACGGATCGACAACAGAGGGGAACGGTTCAAATATGATGCTCTTGCGTGAAGACTGAAGGGCAGCTCTGCACATGGCCACCAACAGGTCAACTACCTGTAGGACAGCCATTACTGCAACACATCAATCTTACATTATGATCACCAAGACTACCCTTTAAAAGTGTGTTTGTGTGTTACAAACCTCTGCACCGGTGGCAACCTCCTCCGTAGCTCCGGACATAACACCCAACGTATAAAAGGAAAACACACAAAGCTCCCGGGTGCAAACTGCTGGCTACAAACACACACAGGTCATAACAGTCAACATCTTCATTTTTTTGTTTTCACCCAATACATTTCTTTGCAGGAGTGTACCTTTAACGTAGGGCCATTCTGAAACACATGTCGCTCATCACAGACAACACAGTATTCATTCAGTGTGGGGAGTCTCTGCTCGGCATACTTCATTATCTGCGAACACAATGAAAGACATGATTTAAAAAGCATATTGTAACCACTAGTTGTCAGCACAAGCTGGATTATAGGTGCAGTTACCCTCTAATTTCCCCCCTCTAATGAAATGTAACAGTACTTGGGTTCTTATTCTTTACCTGCACCAAGAAGCCGTGCTGCAGAGTTGGGGTGGTCTTACAGTGTCTGATGACCTGGGAGGAGAAAAGCAGCTTCATCAGCTGTCTGGTACTAAGCTGTGCTGATGACTTGACTGCTGACACCGCAACCCTCTGAGGAAGAAGGAGCACAAACACTTTTTATTAAACACTTACAGAACTTATTGAGAAATAGAGGAGACAAAGACTTGGAAAGATTGTTGCACACACAGCAGCAACCATAAACTCTTCAAGTGAACGTCACAGAGGTGTTTTTTTCAATTCACCTTTCCACTGGGTGTGTAGGTGAAGAGCTCTCCTGTGGGATTCTTGATGGCATAGGACGTTGTATGATTTGTGAAACGGGTCATCGCTGGTGAAATGATCCTTGCTTTCAGAGAGGGTTCCTGTAGCTCACTGGACCTGCTCACAGTGAGTGAGGAAGCAATGAATAGAGACTTCAGACTGAATCAGCAACAAAACTGCTGGATTCATTTGATGGTCACATACTTTGATGGTGGGAGCCAGATGCTAAGTCTTGCACGAAATTTCTTGATGGTTCCACTTGGCCTAAACCAGCTGTGTCTTCTCTTCTGTTGGACAACGACGTTGTCATTGGTCAGATGTTTCCATTCGTGAGCTAAGAAGACTGTGAGAACACTGAGGGACAGACATGAAGAGTTAATCTGTAGGCTATGAATACCATAGATAGGGCTTCAAATCTTCATCCATATTTGAAAAGTTTATCATCTAAAAACTGACATCTGTAATAACGTGGAGGGGAGCCTATTACATGAAAATTACACTATTAACACTCACTTCTGTAATTGTTTTCTAAGGCTGAAATTATCAGCGTTGGATGGTTGAAAGACTTTGACTGAAGGTGCTGTGGAGTAAAAACATCACTTTATCAGGTGACACATTAACTTAGGGAATTTAAATAGTAAGTCTAGTTGGCAGCAGTGTTGTTGATGCTCACCAGGTCCGTCCAGATACTGAGACGGAGAAAAGTTCAGACGGATAACGATGGGCTCTGATGGGTTAAGGCTCCAGGCCTTGGCCACTTCCTCCTGTAGACACCACACAGCGCAATCAAACACAACAAGAAGCCACGACAGCAAACATGTCAATATATTGTACTTGAGTGTATAGTAGAGCTGCCCCCTCTTAGTCGATCAGTTGTCTCAGTCATTTTGGTTTTAGACAACTAAGATCGCCTTCGATTAGTCGTCCTTTATGCTTTTTTCATGCTTCTTTTAGTCGACAAAATTGTATGTTAGTCGACTAAGATTTTCTTTAGTAGAGGACAGCCCTAGCAAGTTGTATTAAACTTACATCCAAAACGTTGGCATTTATGTTTAAGTCAACATCCACATCATCAATTGACCCATACTCCCTAGAAGAAGAAAAGGAAGAGGAAATTTAACAATGTATGAAAGCAGCAGCAATCCTGTTAAGACCATGAAAAGGACAAGATGTTCTGACCTGATGGAGGCTGCAGAGTCCGAATACAAAGTCCTGACTGCCTCTATGTCAGTCTCCAGCTGAGGGTGGTGAGTCAGGTCGGTGGCACAGCTCTCCTGCCGAGACAAACACTGACACACTTGCCTTATGGTCCAACCAGCTCAGCACCACATGGGGCTGAGGGATCAAACCAGTCACATCATTTTTACAACAATGGCTAAGAAGATTGCTTTTACTCCTCCTTAAGATACAAAACGTGGGTAATAATTTATTTCCATCAACCTCTATTTTCTATTTGGCATGTATACACAGCATATAAACAATTAAAAATGCTTTCTAACTGTATGTTACAGTAACACACCATAGCAGATACAAGGAATATTTAAGTGTTGTCAACTGTATTTGCATGATAGCTGTGCAGCTTAATAAATTATTCAAACACATAAGATTAGAACTGTTTATTATATAAATTAATGACATATGTATTTATCAATTTAGAAATACTTCTGTATTTTCATACACTCTATTTGCTGATACAGGCCAGGAGAAACACATTAATGAATAAATTAAAACCTGATTGAAAATTATCTGTATGTGTGTATAAACAGCTAATACATGTTTTATAACACAGTGAGGATTGTTTGGGCATATATAATAAATATGTTATAGTGTGTAATTGATAATTTATTCTCTGTTGATATGTTTGTTATGTATACTAGAAATTATAATCATCTCCAAATGCATGATAAAAACCTATAAAAGGCCTTATAGCTGTTAGTACTTATATTATAGTGTTTTGATATATATATATTTTAATATTGTAGTGTCAATTTATTAAATATATTCTGGTTTCACGTGTCAAGTATGACTTTAAGGACCCATTGCCATTCCAGTATCCAGTGACCACATGATAACTTTTAAATCAAAACACAACCTTTTCTGGTGGTAGGTGTCTTCACTTAAGTGTGCGGTGATAATTGGGATTGTGATAAAATAACATTCAAATCAGCACAAAGAAATGCTTACAGGGATTCCACACAGGATCTCCTCTGAGTCACTGTCCTCATCATTTTGTCTCTCTGTCCACTGTTGGCTCTCAGTCTCCTGTCAGGTTAATGGGAGAAACTGTCAATCAAAAGATCCTCTTATTTACACCACTAATTAGTTCCTTCTGTCCACACAAACAAAGTCAACTAACATGAATATTACAGGAATAGGAGAGGGATATTAAACTCACCATGTGTTCAGTTCTTTGGCACTTCTTCAGCAGCAATCAACAGTCTTCTTCCTTTACTGTGACTGACACAATTAAACACATATGTGACCTAATTAGTTCACCTCTACATTATACATATACTAACACATGACTGTCACTAGTTTCTTCAAAATTTAAACTACATTTTCATCAACAATATTCTTCTTATTTGCCTCCCTTTATCTCAACATCTACATGATTGACGATGCAAAAAAAAACATTCAAAAGACGGGAACATGTTTTGTAATAATGTGTTAATGATGTCAGTGGCTTACCTTTCCTTCCTGAGAAGTTTCAACATATTCCAAGTGAACAAACAACTTTATGGTACATATAAAAAAAATATTATCGCCACATTTGATG
Organism: Cebidichthys violaceus; assembly: GCF_023349555.1. NCBI lineage: Eukaryota > Metazoa > Chordata > Actinopteri > Perciformes > Stichaeidae > Cebidichthys > Cebidichthys violaceus. Next base: position 7,677,136 of record NW_027176483.1, read on the forward strand.
CTGCAACAACAAAAACAAGGAATATTCCTGTTTCTTGGGTTGACTGGCTGCCGGTGTTTGGCTGTCCTCTCCCCCTCTGGTTTTGAAAAGCAGGAAGTCCCACATGTTGAGTCTCGGTCTTCAGCGCCACATGATTGGCTGCAGATACTGACGACCTGATCAGCTGAACCTGGTCCTGATACAGGAGAGGCAGAGGAGGAGACCGGCAGCTCCAGGTCTAGCCAAGTGTATGCTTTTATGCACACTTACAGTATCTCTGTCCTGTTTGTATGCTATGAGTACTATCCTCCCAACAGTCTATATTCCTTTAGTAAAAGAGGAGAAAAACTAAACAGATCTGTGTGTCATACAATCCTCCAGACCAGGAAAGTCATGTCAATGCATCAGTTCTAAGACTGCGATGAGAACAAAGATCCCTGGTGGCACATTTGAAAGATGGTGATACAGTATGTGTGATGTTTGGCATTTATTAGTCTTCCTATCTGTCTGCTGCGCTGTAGTCTGACCTTAATCGTCAGTTACCCTTGTTAGCAGTCGCCTGCTGCTCTGCAGTCTGGTCAGATTACACACTTCTAGGGCCGCATACATCTGTTCAAGTTGTCTCTCAACAAGTGCTTTTCTCAGAGTAATCCACTTAGACATGAGTGGGTGTTATGTGGCGGTGTTTATTTATAGTGGTTGGGCACAATAGCATGAACCCCCCTACTTTACACTGTAAACTTCATTTTTTTAAGACTTTGAAGATGAAGCAACTGAATACAAAGCTTCTGAAATTTCTGCAGAGGTGAGTCATCACGTCTCAGACACAGTGACAACAGACATTATGAGCTCCACAAAGGTAGTATTTTTTAGCAGATATATTGATTCATATTGTCTTATATTGTGTAGTTTTTGTGTTGCATCCACCCCCTTCTCATTTGATACACCCACTGTTATAACTTTCAGGCCTCATCTGTCCTTCCCACAAGATAAACAAACAACAGGTTCACAATGAGTAATACAGTAATCAGATTTCCACAGCAACCAGCTCTGTACAATATCTACTGCATCTGTTGTAGACACCAAACAGTCGACATCGAGACTTATGAGGACGTTAACTGAATAGCAGAAAGAAAGGACAAACAACAAAAGGTCCCAAGCTGGAATTGATCTGGAGACATTTCAGTTATCCACCAGGACACCCCAGACGGTTACACCTCTTTACATATGAAGCATAAACGCTTATAGAGTATAATATTTTTAGATCATTAAATGGAGAGATGTTAATTGCAATTGTTTTGTTTTGTAACTCATGTTATTTGTAAAAACCATTACATTACAGTTTGAACCACAGACTATAGGTTTAAAAATGTGGTGCAGCTAAAGTTTGAAAAAAATAAGTCTTGTGACCTGATATTTTAATAACTGTAGTGAGACAGTTTAGGTATAACCATATTTATGTACAATAACTTAATAATAATTTTGCAATTCAACATATTTCAGTTGTTCTGCAGCTTGATACAATCACCCAGACAACACTTCAACCAGTCTTCCACCAGAGGAAGCTGTTGTTGTAGAGAGGGAGAAAGAGATAGTATTGTACTTTATAAATATCAAACAGAACTTGTGGAATGTTCCTGACAATTAAACTTTATTCATCAAGATGTTTCCCCACTTATTTGATTAACTTAATTTGAGTTTTCTTGGGTGTTCATAGCTGTTTTAACTAACAACTACATTTAGTTGTAATGATTTGCAACTTTGAGTAACACCGCCTTTAAGCAATGCAATGTCAGAGGACATTGTCCATCATTAGCACACTCAAAAATGAAGCAGATTTAGTGTGCTGTAACAGTTCAGGAATAGCAGGTTTGGACACAGATGCAGGAATCACTGATGAGGAAGCAGCAGCTGCTAGGAAATAATTTAAATGGTGAATAAATTTAGATCGCTGTCCAAAGACAGGCAGGCAACAGGCAAATCCCCAAAAACAGACCAGGAACACTGAAATGGGGAGCCGGGCAGGTTCTCCAGGACAAGTTTAGCTGTGGAGCAAGCTCAGGATAGGCTGGCTGCAGACTGACAAAGCCAAGCCTCATAGATTGGGAGGTATGCTTTGAGTAGGCCATGGTGCAGGCTTGGAGGCTGGTGTTGAGTCGATTGGGCTGGGTTGCAGCAAACTGTTTTTCCTCGATGACATCGAGGTGGCTAACAAAATGACTCACCCTCTCCTTGAACCACTGTTGCTGTGTAGAGATTTTCTCCAAAAGCTGAGCTTGCCGATGTGGGCAATGAGTTTTGCCTCAGTCAGATCAAACTTACAAACCTTCTTGGAGAAAACGCATTGCTCTGCTGGGTTCATAATTGGTCAGTTTGTTTCGTCACAGTTCAGGAATAGAAGGTTGGGACTCAGAAGCAGAGAACACTGACAATGAAGCAGCAGGTGGTGTTAAATGATTTAAATTGGTAAAACACTTACAGAGTGCATTCCAAAAACAGGCAGGTAACAGAGCCCCCCCCCCCCCAAAAAAAAAACAACTAAAAAAAACAGACCAGGAACACTGAAACTAACATTAATGACATTAATGAACAGGCTGGATTACTTAACACAAGGTGGGATGACAAACCGGCACAAGAGGGAACCAGTAAATACACAAAGACTATTTAACTAATGAAACACAGGTGTGTAAAAGAAATTAAAAAATACAGGCGGGAAAAAGACAAAAGCAGGAAGTAGAACACACATGGCGGAGTGAGGAGTGAACCTTTAAAATAAAAGGGAAACAGACTAAACAAAACCCCAGGCCCATTGCATTTGTAGGGTGAACACACTACAGACTCAAAATCTGCTTAGAATTAGTACATAGCATGAATTTAGGAGATGTAGAGGACTTGTAGTTATCAGGTAGAGAATATAACTGAAAATGTAGAAACTTTGATGAATATATTTATGTAATTTTGTTAAAAATATGTGAAATAAGAGGGGAAATCAAAACCTACTGGACATTGTTTTTCTGTATAACATCCAAGCTCAGAAAATTCATACATTTTGATGCCAATTAACACAATTACTTGTATGTTACTGCTGTGATGTAAATGTGTCAAATTGTGTCTTGACCAGAATTCCCTGGAAGAAGAGATCTTGTATCTTGATGAGAACCTTCCTAGCTCAATAAAGGATAGATTAAAAAAAAAAGGATAAATTAAAGCTGCAAGCAGCGATAAACAGGCCCTCGCATCTTTGCGTACGTCGAGGGTACTTGCGAGACCAAGAATGTCTGCGACCCATTGGACAACGCAACCACGAGTTAGATGTTTTTTTCCTGCTTGGAGTATTTGACCCTAGAAATTGTGCTTTGCAAATAGTCCACCACTTCCTGCAACCACTGTGTGGCGCTAAAAAACGTGCGTCAACATGCATTATGTTGCTCTATTTCAAGTGTAGACAACCTCATGTAACTGTCATGTGAATCGGATATTGTTTGTCAAATAACGCTGATTTCCTTTCGCCATTAGGTGTCGCTTAGACTTAGATGGAAAATTGGCTTGTAGACATCCTCAAGCCATGACTGTTATCAAGCATGGCAAGTTTGGGACAGATTTGAGTCCAGTGGAGATACATCAGCTTGCTGTTTCATGGGGAGTCACGTAAAATGGCCGCCACTCAAGCCTGAACTAGCACTATGTATTTTGGGCAGATTGGACAATGTACCTTGGAGTTACAACAACTCCCTCTTTCATAGCGAATGGCAACTCACAATTCAAACTCACAATATTCATGATGACCTATTATCAATGTCTTAATGCTTTCTTTCTAAAATTTGAGGTTGATCTGGTGAAATGGCTAGGATGAGTACATCAAAGCACTCATTTGCCAGTAGGTGGCGCTATGACTGTGAAAATTGAGGCATGGGAATGTTTTCAGGCCTGGACTAGCATCCTGCATAGCAAATTTTGGGCAGATTTGACAATGTACCTTGGAGTTACAACAACTTAAATTTTCATGAAAAATTGCACAAAATGGATGCCACGCCACGCCAAGGTTATTGCATGAAAACTCATGATTTTGATAACTTCTCATTATAAAAGTCTTAAGATCGTGCTGACGAAATGCCAATCGCATAAATACTGTAGGAGGAGTTTGTGAAAATACAAAGCCTGAAAATGGAGAAAATGGCCAAAAAGAGCTAACTACTGTAGCGCCCCCTAGCGGCTAAAGTAATTGAAAATGTGAGGGTATGTTACAGGCTGCTATGTGGACATGTGTCTAAAATTTTGTGATGATAGGCACAATGGTTTTAAAGTTAGGTTGATTGATGTACAGAGCCACGCCCCTTATAATTTCATTGGTCCATATCTTCTTAACACGATAAGTTATCAACAAGATTTTAAGGATTTTTTGACGAGATCGAATGAATAATGATCCACATCCAATTTGGTAGCAATCTGTCTCAGCATTTAGGAGCATTTTGCAAAAATGTGTTTTTCACAAAAGGTAAAATGGTGGAAATCTGAATGGGCGGAGCTTCATTGTTAGAGTGTACTGATTGTAGAGCAAATACAAGTGAACATGTGTGTCAAATTTCTACGTCGGTGCTCGGGCCCTAATAAACATTTGAAGAACAATAGGTCCTACGCTACCGACTACGTTGGTGCTCGGGCCCTAATAATAATAATTCCTACAGTTTCAATAGGGACTTCGCGGCCCGACGTCGGTGCTCGGGCCCTAATTAGACAAATTGTCTCATGAATGTGATTTAAAGTTAGCTCATGCATGCGTTTTTGAAGGGCTTTAATTTTTAAATGCTACATCAGAATGCCCTGGTTCTGTCTGAGTGACACCTTGAGGTGGTCTGCTATTAACCTGTTGTGAAATGATTTTGTAACTATGCACCATTTCCTCTAAAATCTCATCTGAAATTAGACAAATTGTCTCATGAATGTGATTTGAAGTTAGATCATGAATGCGATTTTGAAGGGCTTTCATTTTGAACTGCTACATCAGAATGTCCTGGTTCTGTCTGAGTGACACCTTGAGGTGGTCTGCTATTAACCTGTCATGAAATGATTTTGTAACTATGCACCATTTCCCATAATATCTCATCTGCAATTTCTTAGCCTTCTTTCTTAGCCTTCTTTTTAAGGCTGAGTCTGGACCAGTCCATGAGGCTGTGATCTCTGGTGATCGTAGACTCTCTGGCTCTTCTCTCTAATGTTCGTGGTCTGGAAGCAAGAAGCGCTGAGAGTCGTTCAGTGTGTTCAGTGGACTGCTGTGGTGCTCGGGTGTCCTGGGATGATCGTCTGGTCCACATCCACTCTCAGATGCTCCAGGAATGCCAAAGACAGGAAGACTCCTGTCCTATGAAATCAACAACAAGTCATGAGTATTGTCATGAATATATTCAAACAGAATGAAGGCTGTTTAGTTATTTTAACAAATGTTATGGCACCTCTGCAAGTATAGTCTTAGTAAAGGCTTACTTACTTCGTAGACTAAATCACAGGTGACCATCGCTCTCCAGCTCGTCTTGTGGTCGGCCATCCTTCTCATCTGGTCAGGAGGACGAATTTCTTCTTTGTCATCAAGGAAACGGTTGGATGTACTAACACACACAAAGTGAGTAAGATACATCACTAGAGTTTTTAAATAAGTTGGACTTGGATGATGCTTTTGAAAATGTTAATTATTACCACACCTCAGTCAGAGAAAGACATGTGTCGTAATAAACTAAATAAAAACAAAAAAATAAGATGCAATATCCTGAGCAAGATAAATAATCACAAAAATATTAAATAACTGATAAAAAGAAATGACATCTTCTGTTACTGATTATCGTCTTGCCTTTGTCTGGTTCAGAAGTTGGTGGAATTGGTTCTCCAGAGCTTCCTTGCTCTCTGAGGTCTACTCACAAAACCTCCTTGGCCTCTTGTAACTTACCCGCTCCCAGCTTTCTTCTCTACTCCTCTTTGTGAAGGAGCTGCAGCCAGACGTTACAGAAAATGATTCTTTAGAAGAGTCATTTTTAAAAATAAATACACATATGGTTGCATACACACATTTAGAACCTAAAGAGTGGTAAAACAGTGTCTCTGACAGTTTTGTGGAAACCTCACGGTGTCAACAGAAGCAAAACTGATCACACAAACCAGTTGCTCGGGTGAATTCCATACAAAGTGGTTGGCTGTTAGCACTCTCTCTCATCATGCCGGAACGAAATCGACCATGGAATCCATTCCGCCGCTCTGGTGGTGCTTGTGTAACATTATGTATAATTCTTCTGATGTTATTGAACTGTCCTTGTCACATATTTTTGCAATATTGTGTGAATAGTGAATAATCTTAAGAGTGGAATGTAATGGTAAAAATATGCATAAACAACTGTGTCCTTGCTGTGAACCCAAAATTGGAAATAAATGTATCTTATTCATTTTTAATATTCATGATGAAGCGTTTTCAATGTCATAAGGCTTTCCTTACTAAATTTGAGACTAATCTGGTCAACTGGCTAGGAGGAGTAAATAAAAATATAAAATGTGACATTTCCTTTTGCCAGTAGGTGGCGCTAGGAGTTATTGGACATTTTGGCATTGATATATGCTCATTCTTGAATTAGCATCATGCATATGTAATTTTTTGCAGATTGAATAATGTACCTTGGAGTTATAACAACTTTATTGTTCATGCCGAATGAGACAAAATGGCCGCCATGTCAAGGTTCTTCCATGAAAACTCACCAATTTGATAACTTTTGACAAAAAAGCACAACATGGCAGGTTTACTGTAGTGCCCCCTAGTGGTTGAATTAAATAAAAATGTCAGGGTATATTACAGGATGCGATGTGCACATACGCTGCAAATTTGGTGATTTTAGGACAAATGGTTGAGAAGTTGTGTATTTTGATATATGAGCCACACCCCTATGAAGTGTATTGGTCCATATCTTGTAAACACAAAGAGATATCAAAAAGCTTTTGATAACTTTTGATGATGTAGATCCAATAATGATTCAGAGCAAATTTGGTATCAATCAAAATCAGCGTGTAGGAGAAGTTTGCAAAAATGGGTTTTTCACAAAATTCAAAATTGCAGAAAATCTAAGTAGGTGGAGTTTAAGGCTTTTTTTGTAGATCTAGAGGAGGTGGACATGTGTGTTGAATTTCAAGTAAATCGGACATACTGGTCCAAATTCTACGGGGCGCTAGAGAGCCATTTATTTACACACAAATATGCAACTTATATCAGATGGCTATATTCACCAGGCCTGACAAGTGTGCAAAATTTGGTGAGTTTTCGAGTATGCCAAGTCCCCCAAATATGCGACCGATGCACTATGTGTATTCAAATTTCAATAGGGCCTTCGCGGCCCGACGGTGTCGGTTGTTCGGGCCCTAATAATTTACTAAAACTGAACACAGTTGCAGTGAACACGCAGTTGAAGTGCAAGTGAACTGAAAACTTTGGCATGTTTCTGCCACCTGTAGCTCAACACAAACACTGACAAAACATAGCAGTACTGCAGAAGCAGTTAATTAATCAGTTTTATTGAACACAGCGTCGTGTTTCTCACAGCTGGTCACACATTCCCACTTCAGAAAGAGGAAGTGAAGACATAGTGTCTTCTTTTTCTGTTTGGCAAGTTTGAGAAAGACCATAAAACCATCACTGTCTCCCAGTTAACGCACCTGGCATGTGTTTAGATAAGAACGATAACCAGGGTACGAAAACGTCTACTCCCTGTCTATGTTTATCCCAAGGCGTGAACTCATGTGTGCATAAAATGGTTTGGTATCTTGTACGATGTTGAACTTTTCACCACAGACACTGACTGAGGTGGCTGTGGTGCATCTTTCCCTTGCAAGCGAAATAAAATAGAACAGGACAACTTTGAATCATTTGAAGACTTCATTATTTTCTTTGAATTTGTGAACAAAACTCTTCTATAATTTATATATAAATATTTATAATTAGAAGTTTTTCCAAAACACTCTACTGGCCTAAGCCCATCTTTGGGTTGTACATTGATTGTTACATAAGCTCACCTCATACGGGAGGAGGGTAAAAGGCAGTTTGGAGTCAGATGTCCGCCTCTTGAAGGATCACGACATCCACACGTTCCAAGAGTATTTAGGAGTCATACATGACAGATAGGTCCATGTGAAATATGACACCATTTATCTACAGTATTTCTAACAGCTTGTGGGGCACAAACTTTTATAGACAGTATTTAGTTGTTTAAAAACTTTTCTCTCAGGACTCACTCACCCAATTAAGGATATTATTTAAGGTTTGTTTAAAGCATTTTTTAGTTCAGGATAATTAGCTGCCTAGTCAGCAAATGAAGAATCCAGTATCTCTTTTTTAACAACTCCAGTAGAGCCTTCCAGTCAAAATAATGCACAGTGACAAATACGTTTTTGTAGAATCAATATGGCTATGACAACATGAGGAATTAAAGAAAAATATGCATCTGATAAAGAATTACACACCTAAACACAGAGAGAGACTAAAAAATGGACTATCCCTATCATTACATAAATCATTATTGGATTACCAAGCAGGGCTGAGAAAGCACATTTTGATTGTATTGAATAGCTTTGAGGTGAGCTTACATTCATGTTGAGCATGGCATTGCGTGGATCTAGTTCTATGTTTTTGTACAGTATGTTCCAATTATGTTCCTCATGCATGGAGCTGGACATGGCTCAACTATATATAGACCTTTACCATAACATACATTGGCAGACACATATGGTGGGGTTGCACTTATGTACTTTAATAGATGTGTGACATGGCTATACCTGACTAAGCATGCATTTGTGCATCTGTGTATGTGAGTAGGTGGATATTAAGTTTGCGTCTGTGCAAGCATTTACTGTTGTTTTTGACTCATCTGCTGTCATATCCTCTAATGCATGTAATTTTCAGCTTGGATGCACATTTTTTTCAAATTTTGGAACATCATAACTGTATATCAAGCTCTAAATTTGGACAGTGCAATAATGCTGACACGATCCCACCCCTACTGAGCTCATGAAACAACCTAAAATTATGCAGCCCTGCAGATCCAAGTTTAACATATGAAAATAAAAAATAAAGAGAAAATTTGTCAGCTTCAAAATGAAAGATTATAGGGCAAACAAAAAAAGAGGCGATATTATAATTACATTTAAGTAAAACATAAATAAAGTAAAAAATAATAAAATGCATGCAATTATAAATAAATTCTTCTTCTTCTTCTTCTTCTTCTTCTTCTTCTTTTTCTTCTTCTTATCTATACATCCTTTAGGTGTCGCATGATATTGATGGTAATGTATTCTGGAAAGGAAGCTAAAGGGGAACAAATCAAAAGTATGTGAATTTTGTTTTTCACACTCACAAAATGTCCTCAAAAGAACAGAAAACTGATAAATACATTTGCAATACACTTATTTAAAGAGCTTTAACATATTTACAAATTGTGTTTAATGTTCAAGTTAAAATTGGGAATATAAATTAGTATAAGAATTGTGTTTAAGCATGGGTCGAGAAGTTTGGGGTCAGAGGAAATAAAAGGCTGGTCCCGTATATATCAAAATATTTGCATCGGGTCCAAATTGCAGACCCAGGCTCATGTTCGGTCTTCAGCGGAGAGTTTTGGGATTGGCCAGGCGAACAACACACGCGCCTGCGCTGTGTCCTCTCACATTATTTGTACTTTTTTGATTTTATCTCGAATTTTGACATTCTGTTTATTATTATTTAAGTAATAGAAAACAACTTCCGTATGAAAAACATACGTTCAACTCGCTGTCAAAACGGTAAACGGTACTTTAACTCTCGCGCCCTATATCCTGAGTCACTGGGTGTTGTTCGCACAGGAAAGTAGTCCCGGTCGTTGAGGCGAATAAAACCTGTCGCTCCTACTGGGCCAGTGGCGTCTTGATCCCTGCAAAGTTCACCCAGTAGGTGAGTAGCAGCAAGAAGACTCAACTATATGACTGGAGAGGAGATTTTTACTTCAGTAGAAATGTAGTTTTAAGTGAATTTCTGAATCAAATTATCATTCTCTAACAGGTTTTTTAAAAACAACAACAATTAAAACTAATTTCAATCACTGATTAAACGTTTTCTTTGATAACTTATACAACATTATTAATATATTTGAAGTTGTTGTGCATTATAATAATAATAATAATAATAAATATGTAACGAAATTTAACTTTGATCTGAAATATGGGGAGAGTACACTGGTTTGCACTTACAGTTCGTTTATGCACACTGTACAAGGGTAAAGTCCCATACAGCTCTCTAATTTTGATTTATTTGTTAATTGTATGTATTTTATCTATTTATCAGTATCCTGTTTTGGTACATCTCCGCTTTGCTTCTTGTACAGACAAAGATACAATTTGTTTTTACTCAAACTGCATGTTTTTTAAAACTTTTCTTTCTTAATGAAATGAATAGCAGCCTAAAGTATGACCTGTGACTATGTAAATTATTACAAAACTATTAACTAGCAATTATATTTGTTACATAAAGCTTCTGTAGGCGGCACTAGTCACAAATACCTTGAGGTGGCTTTGGCCTTGTCTGGTGTATATTTATATAATAACTCTGCATTTTTTTCATGTAATTATGAATATGGTCATTTTCCTGATGTGTTTTTTCTGATATGTCTCTAAAGTCCATAAATGCTCTCAGCTGTCCGTGTTATTTTAGGTTAATGCTGGAGACAGGATTGGGTTCCCATGCACTGACTGACAATACACATATGTCATGCATGTTGCATACCTCCATCATAGTCGACTGTAATCTGAATCCTGATAACTATGCTGCTTTATACTTTTTAATGTCCACTGTTTGGCTTCTCAATAAGGATCACAATGTTTTTTAGCTTCCTCCTTGAGTCCTGGAGTTGTTCTTTTTTTGTGTAAATTACATTTAGCCTCTGTCAAGTGACCAGCTCCTCTTCTTCAGCTGCACATAAACTCCCATTGGAATGTGGGAGAGTGCAGTCAGATCAGGCGCATACTGTTGTTGTTTCTCTTTACACAGGCTGTTCGGTCACTCTGGAGAGGTCACACCTTCCTATAAGTGTACATTTCCCATTTAGATATTCATTAGAACCTTACTATAGTTTCTAATTTACCTTTCACACTCTTTCAATATGTATGTGCTCCCATTTATATGATAATGTATTATGTTACTTATTTTCAGGAGTGTTTGTGTCACCATTTAGATTCAAGACTCAAAGTATCAATCATCACGTGTTTCTTCTGTTTCCACAAGACATTTCCTGCAGACACAGATCCAGTCATGTCGAAGTCAAAAGATATGGGCTCTGCCATCATTCACACCCAGCAGATGCATGCTGCCATGGCGGACACTTTCCTTGAGCACATGTGCCTGCTGGACATCGACTCTGAACCCGCTGTGTCTCGCAACACCGGCATCATCTGCACAATCGGTCAGATTCATTAACAAACTCTGTTGATCCTTCTCTTGTTACACACTTGTGACAACACAAATTATCTCATTGTCATTTACAAACATCATATTTAGCCTTGCATTGATTCACCTGTCTTGATGCAGGACCTGCTTCCCGATCTGTGGACATGGCCAAGGAAATGATCAAGGCTGGGATGAACATTGCAAGAATGAACTTCTCTCATGGCACACATGAGGTGGGTCAATTCTTGCTTTTTAAACTATTTGCATCTCCAAAACGTCACCTTAGCTGTGTAGCCTGCTGAGCAACACAATCCTAAATGTTGAAATCACATTTAGTCAAAGCCAAAAACATCTGCTGTGACATCAATGATTCAAGTGTCTGCAGTGTTTGAACCCAGACGGAGCAGTACAGCAGTAGCTTCTTTACCCTCTGCAAGTAATTCAGAGTGGATTTGCCCTTTACAGCTACAGCCGTCAGTGTGACATTTCACTTGGCCTGGTAGCTGTCTGTGGCTGTAATGTGATCTATGAGCTTGTACTTGCCCCTTCAGTACTGGGTCTGTGTTGTAGCTTGAGATTTGGTGAGCCAACTGCATCACTGCCAACTGTTTGGGCGACCTTATGCTACTGCCCCATCACCTTTAAAAGTCATGCCTCTTTACCTTTTTCACTGTCACCTGAGTGGATGAGCCTTCAAATCTATCCTCAGCTGTAGTATGAACACCCACAGTTGATATTTGGATTTTCAAAGGTTTAAAGCAGTGCTTTTTTTCAGTGTAGCACAACTCTTAGAGTTGCTTTTGAGTTGTCTGTCCAGTCTATGTTTTGGTCAAAAATCAGAACTACAGAAAATCACTACTTAATTGATATATGATTTTGGACAAAATAGATCTGATTGTTTCATTGGTGTGTCAGTTGTCAGTTTAGCTATAAATAGTTCTTCTGTGAGAGTCAGCATTGCAGCAACAGTGCGAGTACAAGGCATGTAGCGAAACCACAAAGAGGGTTCATTATTTACTGAGGACAGTGGTATTGTGCAGATTAGACATTGAACTTGTTGTTTTTGCATGTATTATGCATTTACTAGATCCTAAGCTGTAGGCAGACAGCGTAGCAGTTCTACATGTCAATCACATGAAGTAGAAAATTAAAAGTATTGGGTTTTTATTGGATTTGTCAAACACCCCGCTTGAATTAAATCAAATCAAATCAAATAATATTTAATCAGATATTTTGGAAACTATTTATATAATCCCTGGCAGCTATTTGTGTACAGTAAAACTGTCATGGGCTAAAAATATGTTGCAGTTGTCATTCAAGATTTACTGCATACAGTTATGTGACCGTGCTGCCCTTGTGACTGCATGACTACGTTTGTCCACCTGTTGTATCTGCATTTTAGGAACCTAAATAAAACAAGGTATTATGACTTAGGTCACTAATGTAAATTCTGCCCCTTTTTATGCTATTCTAGATCTATTGAGGTTTTCAATGTGATAACATTTGTTTAACATCTCACGTCATGCAGTACCATGCTGAGACCATCAAGAATGTCCGTGAGGCAGCTGAGACCTTTATTCCCGGATCTGCTGACTACAGACCATTGGCCATCGCTTTGGACACCAAGGGACCAGAAATCAGGACTGGACTTATCAAGGGCGTGAGTTCTTGCCAAATTACCAAGGCTCAAATGAGGCCATTATTGATTAATTTCACAAACAATTGTATGAAGGCTTGATGCAGAGGTTTTCATCCTGAGAATAAACAAGCTCTCTCTCTCTGGTCTTGTTTAGAGTGGCACTGCTGAGGTTGAGCTCAAGAAGGGTGAAACCATCAAGCTCACACTCGACAACCAGTTCATGGAGAATTGTGACGAGAAAGTTCTGTGGCTCGACTACAAGAACATCACCAAGGTTGTGCAGAAAGGAAGCCACATCTACGTTGACGATGGTCTGATTTCCCTCAAGGTTAAAGAAGTTGGTAAGCACACAAACAATCATCTGTTTGGTTCATCTTTTCTAGCTTTCATGAAGATTTTGCTTTCACCTTTCTGCTTAATGGTGGAAATTAAGTTTTGCTTCATTGCGTTTGTCCTAAGGCAATGACTTCCTGATGTGTGACATTGAGAATGGCGGATTGCTGGGCAGCAAGAAGGGCGTCAACCTGCCTGGAGCTGCCGTTGACCTGCCTGCTTTGTCTGAGAAGGACATTCAGGACCTGGAGTTTGGTGTGGAGCAGGGTGTCGACATGGTCTTCGCCTCCTTCATCCGCAAGGCTGCTGACGTTCAGGCTGTCAGGAAAGCGCTGGGCGAGAAGGGCAAGGACATCAAGATCATCAGCAAGCTGGAGAACCACGAGGGTGTGCGCAGGTGGGTCACGTGACTGGTCACGCTTTAATCTGCATAAGTCTGAATCTTTGAAAAATTGTTAAACTGATTTTTCTGTCCTATAGATTCGATGAGATCCTGGAGGCTAGTGATGGCATCATGGTGGCCCGTGGAGACCTGGGCATTGAAATCCCAACAGAGAAGGTCTTCATCGCACAGAAGATGATGACTGGCAGGTGCATGAGGGTCGGCAAGCCCATCACCTGTGCAACACAGGTCTGTGACATCAGGTGGACAACTGTTTTGTTGAATGCATTTAAAAAAGAACAGTTTATCAGAGAGTCTTGATTCTCCTCAGATGCTGGAGAGCATGACCAAGAAACCCCGCCCCACTCGCGCCGAGGCTAGCGATGTCGCCAACGCCGTGCTGGACGGCAACGACTGCATCATGCTGAGTGGTGAGACCGCCAAGGGAGACTATCCCCTGGAGGCCGTGCGCACACAGCACATGGTAAGAGCACCATTGACTGGTCCCAGTCCTTAATTTGCATGGTTTGCTCAGTTTTCTTTTAATTCTTATTTGACATTAAAATTGTGCCAGCACACATGTGTCTCATCTGTTCATGCGTTTGAGGCTGTGAGAAAGCCTGCATAATCAGTATTAAAGTTGGCTGCTGCCAAACAGCAATGTTTTAATGACAAAAGCTACCAAATTCACATGATCAATACAACACATTGGTGCTGGTAAATTAATGGCTTTGCCCTCTTTGGCTTTATATGCATAGGCATATGTTTTGTGCCGACCTGAAGCAACTTTTTGCACTTATTTGTTTTAGCTCTTTTACTTGTCTAATTTGGTGTAATTTTGGTGGTATAGTTCCATATAGGTGCATGATCAACATCATGAATAAAAATAAAAAAATGGGATAAAATATGTTAAGCTAAAATGTACTACTCACGACAGTAAATATGAATAGTACATTTCTAAATTATGTAGAAGGAAGAGAAAATTGGCATTTACATCATTGGTACCAGCTTGGGTTTCACTGACAGCTTGTTTAGTGTTTGTTTAACTTGCTTTGTGTATCCCTGTTGCACTACCCCTCCCTCTGTCCATCTGCTGTCGTCTCGCATTGTGCTTCAACTGTGTGTGTTTAATTTACTCAGTTAGCATGTGTCTGAGGATCTGCAGTGCACAGCAACAGTCCCTGGACATCACAGCCGCCGCTGTTGTTTAGCTTCATGTCTCAGTGTGCTTTCAGGTATGCAGACCTCTGCTCTGAGGTTAACTGCCCCTTTGTTTTGTGCTTTGAAATACAAACTAACTCCTGCAGTTGAAACTGGCTGTGTGACTACAGCCTGACTTGACTGTAATCAGTTCTTTTTTTCTTTTCTCGTGTTCAGATTGCCCGTGAAGCCGAGGCAGCCATGTACCACAGGCAGATGTTCGAGGAGCTGCGTCGCACCACCCATCTGACCCGTGACCCCACAGAGTCCGTAGCTATCGGTGCCGTCGAGGCTTCCTTCAAGTGCTGCGCCAGCGCCATCATCGTGCTCACCAAGTCTGGCAGGTGAGACTTGAAAAAGAATAAATCCATCCTGTAAATCTCCTCTGTAAAGCTCTGACTCATAATATCCTACACGGTGCCCACTGTGAACAAAGAAACTGGTGCATTATAACATCTCTCTAGCTCGCCGCCTTCGCTCCTTCTCTAACACAAGCCCTTGGCTCAGATGAAGTGTGCCAACTTTCACAATCTGTGCTCCACTTGTGACCTTTTCAGATCTGAACCCTGACATTTTACAAGTTAATTTTAACTCCCTGTTCATTCCTCTCTACTTGAGAGATCATCCACACAACACATGATACAGAAGGCGTATTACTGTCAGCTGGATGGATTTCCTAATGATAATGGCATAATTAAAGCAGCTATAATTAACCTTTCCATATTCACAATGGATCACATGACTACTTATATGTAAAAGGAGTGGCACAGAGAATTATTACTCATCTCTACGGTTCACCTCAATACTTAGGGGCATTATAATGTCTTTCAGCTTATTGTTCAGCTGCATGTGTTCTGTGTTGGTTCATTTTCTCTGCCCTTATAACATCGTATACATCTGCGAAAAAGCTATAAAACCCAATGTACACGTCTACTCATCACTAAACAGCAGACGGACACATATAGAAACTAGCTGGTGAACATAGTGAACCATTTAGACAAAATCAGAGCTAAAAAAAAAAAAGTGAATATTGGACAATTGGACACAGACAAATTAATGCTAATGTAGCTATGTAGCTTCTGAATGTACAAATAAGCAACTGTTTACTATAACGTTCACCAAATCCATTTGAAAAGTGATATGGCAATGTTGTATTTTACGACTGGCTTCCACTGCCCACAAATTTTAGTTCTACGTATTTGAAATAACTTGTACCTCCGACCTGCAGATCTGCTCACATGCTGTCAAGGTACAGGCCCCGTGCCCCCATTATTGCTGTGACCCGCTGTGGCCAAACTGCTCGCCAGGCCCACCTGTACCGCGGTATCTACCCTGTGCTCTACACCAAACCTGCCAACGATGTCTGGGCCGAGGACGTTGACCTGCGTGTGAACTTTGCCCTGGAAGTTGGTAGGTGTTTAAAATTAGTCTCAAAATAGAGGATTGTAAGACTGTTATGGAGCAAGAGGAATGGGATACATTTGTTAATTGACAAGACTTTATATCTAATTAACGGAGTCCTTATTTTTCCACTAATGCCTCTCTTTCCTCTATCTATAGGCAAGCACCGCAAATTCTTCAAGTCTGGAGATGTTGCCCTTGTTGTGACTGGCTGGCGCCCAGGTACCGGTTACACCAACACCATGAGAGTTGTGCTGGTGCCTTGAACTTCATCAAAGGACATTAGTAACCGCTCCCCCTCCCCTCTCCTGTAACCTGGCTTGCCGTTTTGGACGTTTTTTTCCTCTCGGTCTTCATCACCAACAGAAAATCAAAATCAGGCCACTCCTTCAAAAGACTTTTGAAGGTGTCGTTCAAAGACATTAACTCCTTGCTTCCTTTATCCATAAATGACATTTATTGTCTAAATCCTGTTGCCAGAGACTGAACTCAAACCCTTTTAATGGAAACTCTTCTATCGTGTCTGTGCCGACTCTGTTTGCATGTTGAACAGAGTGGTAATCAGTGTTTCTCTGCATTCACTGTAAAGTACATGTTTTGTCATTTCCTTGATTTTTGGTTCATTAATTATCCAGGGATAAACATAAATATGTACTACTATTGTCTTTCCCAGTGTTTCATGCTGAACTGAGAGTTGGCACAAAGTCATCTGGCGGGTTTCAATCCATTAAAAGGAATTCTGGGGTCAACTGTGTTTGTTTTCCTCTCGTGATCACCGTCACATTAAACTGAAAAAAAGAGTCATTTTTTCATTCAGCATCTTCAATGCTAAATATTACAGCGAGTCATATTTGTATGCCTCATACTGAATAAAAAGTACAAAAGTATTAGTATAAAATCTACCTAAAGTACAAAGCGTAAAATGTAGAATTACCATTCCCGAACAATGTATATTATTGATGCATTCATGCATATCACTTTAATGTTCCATCTGGTAAATATGGGGCATATTGTTTACTGTATATATTGCCAGGAAGCGTGCAAATTTCATTAAGTGATCGATACATTTTTTTTTCTTATTCATAATAATATATCAGAATTTAGCTGATGATTATATTTTGTATTATTAATCTGAATCTGCAAAGTAACTGAAAAGTAACTAAAAGGTATCAAATAAATGCAGTAAATTAGAAAGCACAATATTTCCCCAGTTTAAAGTAGCTGAAAATGGAAATACTCAAGTAAAGATGAGTATCTCAGAATTGCACAGTGCTTGAGTAGATGTACAAGTTCTGTCTGCTTTGGATCAACCTTAAAATCTTAATCAATTTAATTTGAATCAAACCTTGCCGTAGCTCTAAATACTCACTAATCCAGCAGTTATCAACCCCATGAACATAACAAATAATGTTTGTACTGACGAGCCAAATATCTGACAGATTACAATCCTGGCTATTTTGAATTTCGGCATCATGTAGTTCTCAATTCATAATCCGGCTTAAAGTCTGAAACTTCACCAGGGTTTTATCAGATTCTCCTTAAATTCCACACTCTGCCCTTGAAAAGAAATCAACAGCTAAGACGAGCATCATTGACCATGTTATTTTATTGCACTGAATTCAGTAGCTAAAATAAAATATGCCTAACATACATAGGTGGTGGATTCCTCACATTTGTTGGTTGAAAGGCAGCAAAATGAGAAATAAATATATAAATAAATGAATGACACGTCCTCTCCTACACAAATTGAATGCACTCAAACTAGCACTCACACTCAACCCGAGCTGATGCCTCTGGCAGGCGGTGTGGTGGTGCGGGGTTGGAGGAGAATAGCGATGAGGAATTGATCCAGCCCATTGACAATGACTGGCTAGTGACTGATAGTATCTCTCTTTTCTCGGGGGTCAGAGTCACAGCATACGTCAGGTTCAATAACCAGGCAGCTAAAGCCACTGGACAGGATCCTCCGATGGTTTGACCTGCTCACAGTTCCTTGCCGGCAACAGGTCCACACAGAGAGAAAAAAGGGATCATCTAAACACATGAACATATTGACAAGAATAAGGATTTAAGAGTCTGGTTTTAAAAAAGCAGTCTGTGATACATGTCGTATTGATTCAGCATAGCATCACAAAGCAGCAATTGTTCAACAACAGATGTCAAATCTTACAATCAAATAATGTAAAATGAAAGAGGTAAATATGCAGCAATATGTGACCCATCAGGGCTTCTCGTTAACCACGTGTCCAAGTAACTGCTTTTAGCCCTTTGACTGGTGCAAGAAACATTCAGATCAGTCTTAGTGCATTGCTGGTTTCAGGATGTTTGATTATCCACAATTGCTTTTATTCCATTGAATTCCCTTGTTTTAATATGTTCTCACTAAAAACAGAATCTCACTCATTGACTCGAGTACTTCTATTCACAGTATCTTTGTATACCTATAAAAAAACACAATTATTGCATACTATGCTGATGGCACACAAACAAATGTTCTGTACCGAAGTTAGTGTCAGACTGAAATTAGTTGGCATCAGTGGTGCGTCTCGGAACGGCTGTGGAAATGTGTGTTTTCTCTTAAACTGGTTGCACCTTCCAGTTCTCTACAGAAAACCGTAAACGCCCTCGAGTTCAACACATTCAAAAATTAATCCTACTTTTCCCACTCAGACAAACAAACATTACATTACATTCATTACTTCAGTTTTTTTTTTAGTGAGATCTGATTTGTGTGACCCATTTGGGCGTGCAATATTGCTGAAAAGCTATCTTGGAAGACATGGCGTCATCAAACCATTATGTTAGGTGATCTCTGAAACAAGCAAAGTGCACCATCTCTCTATCCTCTAATCTCTTAGTAACTTTGCATTCACACGACACACTCGGGGGTGGGAAAGGACATAAATGAGGACAATAATTTTTGGTTTCAATCATAACGGGATACAGCTGTGGACAAATTTCCAACTAAACGGGTGTAGCTAAAAGGTTACACAAAATTGGCAGAACAATGAGGTTCAAACAAAATACTTAATAACAAAGAGTGGTTATAATACAATACACAGAACAATTTATATTTTAATGAGGTGCTATATATATCCATCAATAGGTTTTGGGATTTTATTACTATATTCAAAGATGCATTATCCTGTAGAAAAAATATCCATCATTGTCCATGATTATCCCCGATCCATTCAGTCTGATTAAAAATTAAACCACCAATCTCCAGTCTAAAATAACACACCCTCCTACTTTAAAATTTGACAAAGTAGTGGTTAAAACAATGCCAATAAGGAGGTGATCTTCCTTTTGTTCAGGCATTAAAGGAGGGTGTGTCTGAACCTCACAAGTTAGATGGAAGTTTGGACTGCTTGTGTTCGGTCTCTAAGATCTCAGCAGGGGATCTAGCCTGGGAAGAGTGAACACCAACGGACTGGTTCTGAGGTTCAGGCCCTGAATGTGTCCGACTGACAGGAGCAACTTGACCCAGAATTGGGCTGTAGGGTTTGCTGACAGCCATGGGGGAGGAGAAGGGGCTGGTTCCCCCTGCTACCCCTTCTGAGGAGCCGCTCATGGCCAAAGGCCTTTCCTGGTGTAAAGAGCTGTAAGAGCCTGAGATAGTCTTTATTTCCTGGGTAAAGAGATCCACCGAGGACTCGGCCCTCTCTTTGAGTGTACAGGCCACCCTGGCAGGGCATGAGGTCTGAAGGATTAGAGGGCTGCAAGAGCCCACAGCGCTGGGGAGCTCACTGTGGTAAACTGTCCTTCCCATCACAGGACTCTGTATGCAAGGACTATGAACTGGAGGTGTGTAGCAGGGCGAAGCTTCGGCGGAGCCATACTGGGCCAGGGAGGCGAGGGCCGAGTGCTCGGCGAGAACCTGGGGGAGGAAAACAGACTGGAGACCTGCAAGGCTTTGCTGCGCCAGGGAGGCTGCGGCCCCAGTTACAACTGCAGACCCTGGCTGAATAAATCCAGTGGGGGACTGAGTGCTGGTGATGAAGGGAAAATGTGGGAGGTTCAGACCACTGGATGTCCTGCCTGCTCTGTCATAACTGTACCCCATCTGCTGCACGGTGGCGTGAGAGGGCTGCTGCAGATGGCTTAGTATGGGGCTGACTGAGCTGGAGATGAGAGGGCTTATGGTGGAGGCAGAGGGGGCTGGGAATCTCACTGCAAGCCTACCTGTCGCCCCCTGCTGGAGTAAAGCTATTGGGTGTGGTGGGGTGGTCATAGCACCGTGGAAGGGCTGAGAATGGAGCTGAGCTGAGCAGGTGTAGGAGACAGTGGTCTGGCCAATGGGGAAGACTGAGGCCATGCCAGAGTAGGGAGGGTGGTGTGGGAGATGGTGTGAGGGCAGAGGGGCCAAAGGCTGCAGGCTGCTGGTGAAGATGGGCTGGGACGTCAGTGTGGGTGACACGGGCCCAGCTGCGAGATGCTGTCCCCTGAGCGACGCCAATGTGGGAGACTCAATCCCCGATCTGATTTTGTTGGAACTGACAGGAGAACTGGGCCCTGAACCACAGCTACTGGTCGTGTTCGCTCCAACATGGACTTTCTTTGGATGGCCGGTGGGGTCCTTCAGGGAGCCTGGAGCCAGAGGATGGTGGAAGAGGATGGGGGGCAGCTGGGAGTGATGGGCTAAGGCCAGAGCCAGCGGGGTGGTGGCAGCAGCAGCCTGAAGCGGGGCCTGAATCAGTGGGGCCCAGATGACCGGGGTGGGTGACGGGGGAGCGGGGAGAGGGTGAAGGCTCTGTGGGCTGGTCTGGATCAGCTGCGTGCATTGGGCCATGTCACGGTCATGTTGCACTATTCTTTGGATGATCTCGGTTTCTTGGAAGTTTAAAGTGCCAGAACTTTGGTGATGCTGGACTTTATTCTGCAGAACAGAGTTCCTCTTCCCTGTTAAGAAAACACAAATAAGGTCATGCAATCATCTTTGTAAATTATCTTTGCGTAATATGAGGATTACTCCCCAGCACCATTGCCTTGCGGCTTTCAACTAGAGAGTTTAAATGTGATACACATAAAATTTCCAAATATCAGCAACCAATTTACATGGATGTCCGGTTCTTATGTGAGGTGTTGCAGTACAATGTGGCTGAAACAGCAAAGACGGAGTGGGATCAAAAACTTAGTACAGAGTACAAACCATGAAATGCATCTTATTCTACACACACAGCTCAGACAACTCCTCCTCTAACTGAAAGAAAAATGTTTAATAATGAATTGTCCCTCATAAAGAATTAACTTGATAAAAACACTTTCAATGGAAAATGGTGACGTTTGTACTCCAAAACACAAAACACTGTTTCACAAAACAGTTGGAAAACTGTGTGGCTCAACTCTCTACCTGCAAGCATCTAACTACCATAAAGTGCTTGTTAGGTGTAGTAAAATTGCCACTTGGCCTCAAATGGGCATTCATGTTTTAAATCACCACAAAAAACAAAGAACAAAGAGATAGAATGTGAATTGTATGTATGAGTATGTTATTGTTTAGTATTGGATTCATAGTAAGTTTCTGTCTGAAGAAGATTGTTAATCCAAAGATTATGGATGCATTAATTATGCGAGAATAATGATAATCTGATTTACTTTAATCAATCGTGAGTTGTATGAATGGTAATATTTTCTTTGTAATATTTCATTTTCGTGTACCTTGACTGCTATAAACTATTTTTTATAGCGTTGTTTTTAAATGTAATATATGAAGAAGAAGAAAGCAAAGCAAAATATCAAACTTATATAATTAATAATATCTAACTGTAAAACATGAAACTAGCTTCTATGTACAGGCAAATGACTCACCGATGCGGTCCAGGCGGTCGAGAGCCACGGTCTCAAAGGCCCTCCTCATCATGGGATACTCCTCCAGCACCTCGTTGAAGTTGTCCACCGACAGAGAGTACAGCCGACAGTAGTTTTCGGCTCGCACGCTGGCCGTCCTCCTGCCTCGGGTGAGCAGGCAGATCTCTGCAGGGGGGAGAGGGGAAAAAGTTGAATTATTTGCACCATTTCTTTAAAACACGTCCTGCTGAGTGAAAGTCAGAAACATCAAGGATTTTTTTTAAATGGGTAATTAATATGAAGTAATGTATGAGGATTTTCCACTTCTCTCCGACATGTTCTGTGATATATTACAGACACATGTATATTTTTTTGATCCATTCATCAAAGGAAGGGCAAAAATAGTATTATTAGTGTGAGACGATAAAACATGAAACGGCCGATGCCTCTGAACCCCACAGATGGAGCACTTAATGCAATTTCTGCAGCTTACAGTTTGTCCTGACCTCATCTGTCGTGCCAGAGATCAGAAAAATAAAATAATGCCCCATTTAAAAAAAAAGAAAAAAAGTGGACATATTATTCAGGACGGACATATTGAGGATATAGACACACACAGACTCACACGCTCTCTCCTTTAAACACATTTCCTGTCCTCATTTACCATTGTCATATCAGTGTGTGTGTGTGTGTGTGTGTGTGTGTGTGTGTGTGTGTTCAGCTGCGTTGAGTAGCTGTAAGCCAAAATATTTAATGTTTTGTGATTACCATATCATCAGGTTGTATCAAAGTGTAAACATTAAACATAAAAATATGGTTAGAAATAATTGCTTGAGTTGTTGGATCACACCGCCTTAAAAGTAAATTATGCATTTATATTTCCTGATAGATATTTGATGATGACATTTCACTTTTCTACACGGTTGTCTACCGGTTAGACAATGAGACTATGTAACATGGGTGACAACAAATTGAAAGTTCTGGATTTCAGCTTTAAATATGGCATTAACAACGGGGAAAACCCCACAAATAGAATCAAAGATCACAAAGCTTTGCCCCTCTTAGTCCAGAGCCCTTTTAAGGAGATGATGTGGACAATTTTTCCCATCTGTAATAGTCAGGAAAGTTAATCTGCTGAGTGCCGGAGCAAAATAAATCAAAACAAATCACACTATCAGCACTCCTTCACATACATTCATACTGACTCAGTGTCAGCTACACAATATATTAGCATGCAGTCCACACAGCAGGTTGTGTGCAGACATTACCTCCAAAATAAGAGCCATCAGACAGCTTGGTGTCATTGCTGTTCTTGGTCAGGACACTGACGACACCGTGCTGGATGAAGTACATCTTCTTGCCGATGGTTCCCTCTCTGATGATGTAGTCGGCCGGCTGGAAGACCTCGAAGCGCAGTTTGGTCAGCATGGAGGTGACAAAGTTCGGATCAGCGTTGGCGAAAAGAGGCATGGAGGCCACCAGTTTGCGACAGTTAAAGTTGATGATCTCCTGCAGAAGATACAAAACAGTGTTTTAGCTGTTAATTAAGGCGAGGCCTTCGCATCAGAAATGTGTACATTTAAATCATAATCAAAGCAGGGCGGTTAACGGCTTAGCGTTCCGTTAATGAGGTTCTCTGTCCACATAAAGTCTCCAGCCATTACTAATCAGATTATATGACGATTAACATTATCGTGCAAAGTAAGGGAGGCATTATAGATTGAATAAATAACTAACTGTAAACCATTTAGATCAAGCATGCTCACTTCATAAAACTAAAATTCTATTTAGCATTTATAAGCTGTATGTACACACGTAATACATGTTTTAAGTGGATATATATAAGGACATTTGAAGTGGTGGTTAATGCACAGTGTTTCTCAGTAATTATAAATGATCCTATGAATAATAACCACTATACTTTACTATATTGTCATTCATTATCTGTTTATACGGCAGCCTCCATTTAAGGGTAACAACAGGAGGAGTTATAGTTGTTGACTAATATAGTAATTAACACTTCTATCTGCTGACACCTCCATCGCATTGTGTTATAAACCATTTACTGTTTTGTACTGCTTATAAATTTTAAATAGGAAAAGTAAAGTGTTACCAATCGTTTCTTTAGTCGTGATACATGTTGAAGCCAACATTACGATGACTCAGCACTATTATCATCAAGACAACAACCACAACAAGTTCGATGACTTCTGACCTCTCGCAGTGGCTCATTCAGCTCCTCCAAAATGCTTTCCTCGTCAAACATCTTGCCCTGATAACGGTGTTCGTAGTATTCGTGGATCCTCTGCCGCATGTCGGCAGGGAGCTTGTGGAAGGACATGTACTGCTCAACCTGCTTATACTGAAACAACAAAACAATTATTACATTTATAAAATAATAAATATAACAACAATAACAATCATAATAATTATTATATCACTTAAATAAGTATTAAAGTAAACAACTGCAAGAGAAAATGCAAAGTCATGTCAGAATGAATTATTAAAGTGATTGATGTGTTGGCTCAGAGGTGGACTGTAATGTGTCTCATTATGTTAACAGTCAACTGTCGGGCCATCTGTGAAACCTGCCCACAGAGCGATGTTGTGCCTCTGTCCCATCTGACAAATACAGTTGCGCTCTGCAGGCTGCAGCTAATAACATTAACTACTGTGTCCTTCAGCGGTGTACTCTACCGGCAAAGCACCACGAATGGTCCATGTATCCAATCTATGTAAGCTATGTCCTGCTGTAAGTTACTGTTTAGCTTTTATCAACTCGCTCTTTAACTCTCCCAAATGTCTCTCTGTTAGAAATCCCCAACAGCAGCTCACAAATCTTTCAGTGATCACTCTTATATGTTGCTCTATCCCTTCTCATCTATTTATAGTCTCCCTCTGTGGGGCTTTTTCTCACTTAAATGCCTAAAGATTTGTGACAGGTGGGTTAAGTATTCACACAAATACTTTGTCACTCACAATGTAACTTATCATTGTTACCATTTAAAGGTATAATATCTAACAATTTCCAAAAAATGTATGGACCGATATATAATATAAGTATAATCCCTCTCAATCATCCCTTCACTTGAAGTGCGTGGCAGTGTCTGTATCTGCCCTCTGCCTGTATTTTCTCTTTATTTCTTGTGTTGCATGTTTTCGGGACATTTCTGGGCGTCAGCAGAGAGCATTTGGACCCCAAGTGGAGGCGTAACCCCCAGCCAATAAGCAGGGTGTGCAGCCTGTTCTCATTCCAAGGTGAAACACCGCCGCTATGTCACGCTCCTCAGAGTACTGAGGCTCACAGAACTAACAGGCCTGACTCAGAGCAGACAGGCCACAGCAGGATGAAGCGTGCCGTGGGCTGCAGTCATTCCATATCCGGCACCTTCCCGCAGGTTTGTGAGGAGGTGTAGTTGTGGTTTTTTGTGTGCTTTGGAACATAAATGCCGTGACAATTCAGAAAATAACGTTTTATTCTTTTGATTCATGGCTTTGTTCTCACTAATGCCAGCCCCCGTCTCTTTATTCGCCCTCTAGCTCACGCAACCACTGCTGCTACTTACTTACTCACTCACTCACTCACTCACTCACTCACTCACTCACTCACTCACTCACTCACTCACTCACTCGTTAAGCTGGAGAGGAGGGGTGAATTTTCAATGCTGTATTTACAAACAGCAACCAATAATGTGAGTACTTATTATACCTTTAAACTGCATTTAAATTGCAATTAAAAAAGTTATAGTTACATAAAAGTAAAACACCTGCATTCAAAATCTTACTCAATTAAAAGTATAGAAGTACTGTCAGATGATTGTACTTAAATGATTGAAAATAAAAGTAATCATTAAGCAGAAAATGTGGCCCGTGTGACTGATGTATTGGTTTGCATTATATTATTGGATTATCAATATTGATGCATTAATGTATTGTAGCCAAATTTTAAATAATCATACTGTTGGGTAGTTAATGCATAAGATCATATAAACTGATCATATGTTTTTAAAAAGTAAATAAAGCTGTTAAATAAATGTAGGGGAGTCGAAGTAAAAAGCATAAAATGGAAATACTCCAGTGATGTACAAGTACATCAAAATACTTAAGTAAATGTTTTCCACCACCAATTTCAACTCACTTGGACCTAAAGAAAGATATAAGCTATGCAGAGAGCAAACACCAACCTTTTCTTGGTACTGCCTCCTGGAGGAGTCCAGAGACTGAATGAGTGCAGTTGCATGCCCCACAAACATGGCAAAGCAGGTTGCGCCCACAATCATGCTGAGGATGGTGAGCCACACGTCAGCCATGCCGATAGGGGGGTACAGGCCGTACCCGATGCACAGCATGTGACTCATGGCCTTGAACAGGGCGTAGGAGTATTGCTGACCCCAAGTGTCATTCTGTAAGAGACGAAGAGGAGGAAGGAGAAGGTTTATCACCGCAACATTAATGCTGCAGCAAATCTGTGTCAGCCTATTCACAGTTTAAGATCAAGACAACAGGTGATGACAACTTCAATTTCCTGGTTTGTTGGGTTTGAAGCGCTCTGCTTTGGGGCTCACACTGTCAGAAAACAACACCTTAAAAAATGCATGCTGACTTTTGCATTGACATAACTGTCCTGATTTATTCTTTGGCGTAAGTCTATTTCAGCTACTAGTATACCTAATAATATATTCTGTACGTAATACTGTATTGAATATGATGCAACTAATGATTATTTTCATTATCAATTAAATCTGCAGATTGTTTTCTCAAATAATCGATTGTTTGGTCAACAAAAAGTTGGAAAATTATAAATTATAATTTCCCACAGCCCAAAGACATGCACTAAAATACCTTGAAATGAATGTTCTAACAAATCGATAAATTGAATCATTGTATCTCCACACACAAAGACATCTGCAATATGTGCCTTGAACGCGATCTTTTTATTGTTCTTCTTATAAGGATCTCTTTATTAACCAACCAAAATAGTTTTTGTTTGGTTTTTAGGTACCTGAAGACTGGGTTTTCAAAACTTAAGTATTTCTCAACAAATTTTAAATATCCACAACAAAATAAGTTAGAGTTTGGAAAGAAAAAATACCATTAAATATTATTTATTAAGATTACCATTTAAAAACGCTGTCTTTGGACTGTGATCTAATTGTATTAACAGCAACCAAACAAGGTCGACAATTACGTCAGATTATTTTGATTTAAATGTTGCTAACTCCTGATTCATGGAAGCATGAGACATAAGAGACCCACCTACGTCTAACCAGCAAAACAAGCACAGAAAAAAACAAAAAGGTTTGTGTTCTTGCAGGACCCCATCGACTACTTAGACCACTTACCACCATCTTGTTTCTAGTGACCCAGCAGTCATGAGGGAAGTCCTGCAGCATGGGAACCAGGAACTGCAGACAGCCATCCCAGTGACACAGCAGCAGCATCATACCGATCAGGTTCATGATGCGCACCATGGCACTGGCCAAGTCATAGGTCATATGGAAAACCTGTCACACAGATTATCAGCATTAATAAAACTGAAACAACAAATTTTATTTCTCTCTCATGCAATCAGAGGATTTGAAATGTACAATAGGTGCTTTGTGGGCCGATGGACACAGTGGTCCTACATCAGACCATACTGTTCTTAATCTTCTATAGATCACCAGAGGCTGTTACAGTTACAGTGTTGCGTAACAATCTGCAAGCAACGTTAATGGCCTGTGGGTGCAGCCTCAGCTGGAATCATAAAAATAAGATAATGCAGAAAAAGATATGTTATTAAGTCAGTTGGTTGTGTATGAGCCTCAGAGGGGAACCAACAAATGAACTCTACAGCTTTAAGAACATGCACATTTGTTTTTACAATACACAGTATCAAGTGTTTGCCTTGAAATAGAAAAAAAAGAATTTAGTAATCCAGACGAGATTACAAAATTGGAGAAATCTGATAATGCAAGGGAAACCTCACTATGTACAGCACTTTAGTCAGAGGACAACATTATTTTGAATGAGAATTGAATTTGGGGCATTTTTCTTCTAATACAAATGACTAAAATGATTAACAAAATTGCTGCTGACTAATTTTGACTAAATGTTGCAGCTCTATTAGCCGGTGTAAAGTTGTGTATATGAAGATCCAGAGAGCCTTTCCATGCAGGATCTACCTCTTCCCACTGGTGGATGTAGCGGATGAGTCTGGAGAGGCGCAGCAGCCGCAGCAGACTGAGGATCTTGGTGAACCGGACAATCCTCAGGGCTCGGGCCGTCTTGTAAAAGTCTGAGTCGATGCGTGTCTCCACGATGAGAAAGATGTAGTCCACGGGTATGGACGAGATGAAATCCACCACAAACCAGGTCTTCAGGTATTTGACCTTAATCTGATGCGGGTCGAGGATGATCTCCGTGTTGTCCTCCTTGACGATGCCCGTGCGGAAGTTGAGGACCAGGTCCATGAGGAAGAAGGTGTCCGAGACCACGTTAAAGACGATCCAGGGCGGCGTATGCTCGTCCTTGAAGAAGGTGATGCCCACGGGGATGATGATGAGGTTCCCCACCATCAGCAGCAGCATGGTCAGATCCCAGTAGAACCTGTAACACACGGCCACACGCATAACTCACGTTGTAGAAAACAGCGGGCGAAGGCCATTCAGGGTCACTCCTACCTTTGACAAAATAACTGTGTTGAATGCTTTATGCATGGATTAATACGTTATTTTTGTCGGTTGTTTGTCATTTGTATGACTTTCATAGCGGTTAGAGCAAAAATAAAATGTTTTTCTTTCTCATGTGTGATCGTAAACTGAATATATTTGAGTTTTGATCTAAAACTTTTTAGACAAATTACATAGGGCATTTTTCACAATTTTTGTAGATTTTACTGACAAAATGATTAATAATCATCAGCAGATGAAAACGTTATGGTCTGTAAAGAGTGAAATGGTGGAAATATCCTGACATTGGAAATGTTCTGATTATGAACAGAAACCAATTTGATCAATGGTTGCCATTCGGTTCACACAGGAGACTTAAAGCCAGAGTCTGAATGTGTGTGTGCTTACTAAATATGTGCTGCATATTCAAAGCAATTCTGGACATGTAGGAACTTCAAATAGAAATAAATCTATGTGCAACTTGAGGTCTAATTCTGGAACTCAAAATCCAGTACATTTGAGTAGATTTAGACTGTTCAAATTATTAGAAACAATGCAAACAAACAGTTTGAGCATACACAGTAACAAAGCAAGAAATGACAAACAATCTCATTCAGTTCAACACTGGGTTTCTGGATGCAAGGATGGAGAGGAAAATGAGTTATTGGTATTCATCTGAATTGCTCATGAGGAAATATTGATTTTCACAACTAACTTAATCCTCGAGTACCAGCAGCAGAGTGTTCAATTTCATCAGGAATTGCTTGAAAAAAGGCGTTGTGTTAAGTTTTTGTTCACAGTTAAGTCACCAAATTGGATTTGAAAGTACTGCAAAATATTGATATTCAAATTCATAGCCTCATTAACAAATCTAACAAATATTTGCCAACAGCTTAATACCTAGCTGTTTCAATTACTCTCTTTACTATTGTGATATTTGCTATTTTCAGTTGTCTTTATTATTTATCTTTTTAGACTGCATTAAAATTCTCATTGCAGTAGCTGATGTATAGCAGAGGACGATATCAGAGCACTTCAATTCACAGGAAACATACAGCAATGAGCAGCTCGGCCAATCAAATGAAAGCCAAGAAACGCAGAGTGTTTCGTTTACCAATTACAATCTTAAGGGTGTGTATGTATGTGAGACGAGAAAGCATGCATTCATGTAATCACATTTTCTGATTTATTTCAGAGACTTTATTAACCACCGATCGATCCAGCAGGAGCCTGACACACCTACGAGGCCAGCACAAACTGTGTCGGGGGGGGGTGCATGCATTACACCAATTAACTAACTAAGGCCGCATACAGTAATCACACTGTATGAGCTGGACTAGAGCGGCAATCAATTTGTTGTCAACCATCGAATTAAAATTGCCAAACGATTAATCAGTTTGAGTATTTTTAAACTCTCTGTGACAGTAAACTGAATATCTTTGGGATCTTTAAGTGGATAAAACAAGACTGTTGAGGATGTCATCTTGGGCTTTGGGAAACACTGATGACGAGGGAATGCAACTTTTTCAAAAGTGTGGATTGGATAAACGCCTCACCATCTTGTCAACAGGTATAATTCAAAACTTCAGTTCATGATTGACTGAGAGAAAAGCATTTGACTAAATGTGAGTAGCGTGCTATAATTATTATGTCGATGGATGTTGCAGTTAAGAGCCACAGGGAGCTTATCTGTGTTCCTGTCAATTTGGTCAATGTGACACTTTCTGGGCTCAAATGGGTTTCCAGGAAGTATGCCACCAACAGTAGAGATGTGACCAACATAGTGTTACCTATTCTAGTTAATCACACCAAAGCTTCACAGATGAGGATCATGAAAAAGAGGGAACCAGTGAGAACATTGTGACCATTTGTTCTTATCAGCTTTCCGTTGTTCTCTGCCAAACAAAGCATTTGCGTTCCTCTCTTCATCTGCCTGTCTCTGTGGTGACACACTGGTCCTAATTGCACTTCCCCTCTCTCGCTAAATCCACCGTTATCTCCTGGGAATCCATGTCATCTCCAGAAGTCAGCTCCCATCAGCCAGATGTTGAGTAGTTAGCATTACCGCTCTGCACACGTCACCGTGCTGCAGAACCCTGGAACAGCTGGACCAAACAAAAAAAAATGAAAGGTCTGCACAGGGGACAGTGCATTACTGCCCCTGCAGAACATTTCACTGACTGTGATCAGCTGACTGTGCACACAGCATTCAGGCCACAAAGATCAGACAACTTGCTGGTACAATCTGGTGTTACCATCAAAATAAAGCTGACAGTTATGGGGTCTCAAGACCTCTACTGGTCCAGAAAGGAATCTTGCACTATTTGGGTCAGAGTGCAACTATGTTAAAGAGCATGAGAGCACAAAGAGAGGGGAGTTACAAGCAAAGTGAACACAAAAAGGCTTAAAATGGTGAAAGGAGCTTAGATCAATCAGGACAGCTGAAAAAGGGATCACATTTGTACTAGAGATACTTATCTCTTGATGCCAGAGCGCAGCTGAAGCACAACAGCCTGCATGCAGCTCAGTGGCTTAACACACACCTGTACTGTGGCTCAGGCCCACCAGCAATCATATTAACCATATTTACGCAGCGTGCCAGTTCAGTATGTCCGCTGCTCTATCCACGAACAGCTTTACTAAAAGACAGCAGTTACTTATGTTACAAACAACACAGACTTTTTATAAAAGATACAAGATGAGGGTACATGGATTTGCTGAGCCGATGCACAGTGGTCATGGAAACAGAGGGTGAAGATGACCGTTTTAATGATTGGTTACAACAGTTTCTCAGAAGCTAAAAAGACCCAAATAACCTTTAAGGTTACCGGTAACTTAAAATGGAAACTGCGGGATGAAGTGTCCTCCTTAAGAGGCCCAGAACCCTGCTACCTAAAGCTCAGAGAGTGACCCAAACTGAGCTTTAAGTAATGACACCTCATAACACATGTAACAGCTGGATGTCCTGATTCCTCTCAACATCATTTTCATTTCAACCTCTCAGTCTCTGTGTGTTCGGTGTTTTGTGGAGTGTCCCCTCCCTGTCCACACCATCTCTGCTCCATTAGACTAATTGTACTGTAATAATCTCCACTGATGTGTGCTTCTAATATCTCGAATGGTCATGTTACCCTATTTTGATTACCCCTTTTCCAAGCCCCTGCTGCACTCTTTGTAATCCATTGCCCTCGCTAAATGATCAAAAAAAAAAGTGTAATTCAGATGAGTGGAAAAAAACTGCAGTGACACACATCGGCATACAACTGGCCAGTGGAAATATGATGACAGTGAGCCTCAAGGTTAAATGTCATGAAAATCCCTTGATGGCGGTGATGAACAGAATGCTGGTTTGCATGCAGCGTTCCATGAAATGTAGAACATGCATGTATGCATAACACAGCACAGCGTGTGTTAAATTAGAGAATCCAGGTTGGCTTAGTTTGTTGTACAAATTAAATTTATAGACAGAGACAATTGGTTTGTTAGATTGTCATGAAGCCTATACTTATGGGAATGAAATCATGCACACAAACACTCCCAAAGGCCAAACAAAATATAGATTTATATTCCACATCTGTATGATTTAATTTGACTGTCATTGTGCTAATAGGACATTTTGTATGCCAGTCAACTCCTTTACGATACATCAGATGTTTCCCTGTAAGAATGGCCTGTACAGTGCGAGTGGTTAAGTTTTTAGAAAAGTATAATTTTTTAGAAATGAAGCCATTTATCTATTTAAGGCGTGTATGGATTAGCTTACCGAGGCACATTTAGCTTATGATATCTATTCTGCACAGGCTCACACACCTGATTATCATGTTATCATAACATCATCACAGTGATGAGAAAAAGGGGATCAGTGTGTGTCTATGATATTAAGTTAATAGTGACCTTATCATATTTGATGGCATTTTATGTTTAATCAAAATGTGGATGTTCTAAAAAAAATGTCTACATTTTTATGTCAAACAAGACTAAAAATGTGTGACAGGATCACTGCTGCACTTTTTTTTTTCCTTCCCAAGACTGCCCTGTTTGTAAAGAAAGGTTTTCTGCACACAAATTACCTAAAATCACTGTACGGATGGATTATCCAGAAGCCAGCAGACTTTACTCGCTCCCTCTCATGCTCCACGGCCCTCTCACTCCCCAACATCCGCAGGGAGAACTTGTTGACACCCGGTTGGAGCATCGCCCCAAACTGCCGATGCATGAAGCCGGCTTGGTACAGCCGGTCGTCCTCAGGTATGATTTGCTCGGTGCCCTCCAACTTAATAAAACTTGACTGGTCAAACACATATCCTTGCCCGGCTGCGCCACTCAGACCACCCGTTGCTCGCTGCTGGGCCCCGGGGCTGTGCTCACCGGGGTAACTCTCTCTGACGCCCGCCTCGGGGATGAGGCGCTGCTGCTCCGCCGGATCTGACCCGGGAGGATGCCGCCCGGTGATGGAAGAGAGGCTGCCCCGAAATAAGCGACAGTCCCCGTTCAAGTTGGTCTTCACAGTAACGTTTCTCTCAAAGTCTTCGCTCCTGGCCTCCTCAATACTCTTGCAACTGCTTGCAGGAGACAGAGAGGACAAATGTTTTAGCCGAATACTTTTCCTCTTAGTGTCCTTGTCGCCGTTGTCTCCTTCGTCAATCACGATGGCTTTTTGCCCAATGTTTTGCGGCAAGCTGTACAGCCGTTTGCGCATGGAAGACTGAAATATTTCCATTTTGAAGAAGGAGAAGAGAAGCGCTCTAAGGACAGTCCGTGAAAACAGAGGAATGAATCATGAATCTCGTAAGGGTGCCACTGGAGGCAAACAGTGACGGCGCATCCGCAGGACAGGTTGTATCTTATTTGACACTTGGGACGTGCCTCTCTCCCCCGGTTCAAACATTGAAATGCGTCAACGATATACGTGGCCGCTTCAATCCGAAGGTCATGTGAAAGCGGTAAACGGGAAACGCGTGTAAATCCAGGTAAACCCACAGCGTGCAGACGAGAGCGCATCAGGATGCAGCATGCTGAGCGTCGGACGTGCCGGAGTGGGAGAACGCTGCTGCTGAGTTCTTCAATGACAAAGCATGATCTCCACCTCCCCAAAATATGTGAGCTCTCTGTCAGTGCGAGGTGATGACACTCATGCACGCAGCCAGCACCGGCGTCCAAAGAGCGCTGACATCACTGATCCATCAGCCTCCCGCTTTCTAATAACGTGAATATCGATGGAGCTGATCCATCGGGTTGCCATATGAGTCTGGACGGTACATGCGCTCACCCCGCCCAGTCAGGACAGCTGGAGGAGGATTCAAGGATGCGATCCAGCCTTGGAGTTGATAGTTCACTAGCTGAGAGAAAGCGACGGGGACGCCAGAGAATAAAGTCATATGCATCATACCCAACAAATGTTTGTCGACAGGCCCTGCACACTGAAGAAACAATAATCGTGTCATAGTCTGCCAGACAAATTTGTATATTATTAATATTGTTTTAAGCTTTTAAGACACATTGCGATATAATAACACCAGTCAGCCTACAAGTGGTCATAATACTCAATAGTCTCAGAACTGGTTAAAATCCCAGACGAGCCCATAACTCTTTAGATTGACTACTATCATATATTTATCAAGTATCAAGAGCTGTGCTGACAAATACCCACACAGTGTTGTGTGTAGTGCCAGTGATTTAACACTATTTACATTATTTAAATCAGTCATGAACTCTTTTAAAATTAGGTTTTGGGGGGAGTTTTTCCTTTTGCGAATCGAGGGCCTTAGAATAAAGGGTGTCCTGCTGTACAGATTATAAAGCCCATTGAGGACAATTTGTGATATTGGGTTATATAAGTAAAATTGACTTGACAATATATACTACCTTTCTCCAGTGACCTACTATAGAGAACACGTTTTATCCATATGGTAGTCCTCATGGGCTGAAACATCTCCAATAAACTGAACAATTGTGTTCAAATTTATATTCCCACATCTTCTGATCAACTTTTGAACCTACAGCTTGAGGAGAGAAGTGAATGTGAATAATGTCCAATACTTTCCTTGTTAATGGGGGATTAGTTTCAACCTTCATTACTTACCGTGATAATATTACATCGAGGTACAACCTGTTTGGCCAACTACTCACTTTATTATGGCAGATGCATTAATACTCTTAGTGTCTGCAGTGTTTCATTTTTATTCCCCAAAGAAGACATTTTCAGTCGGGTAGAAAATAGATGAAATCCTTCCTGGCAAAGACCAATACTGCAAATTAATTTGGTGAAAGGTTGTTGACAGCTGGTTGCATTACTGTTGTATGATTCAATACAAACCATGTAGCAATTTCATATGGCCTAAAGCCATAAGAAAGAGGAAAGTGAACAGTTTGTTTCTGCTGTAATAATTCCTCACGATACAGTAATAAATTAAAATAAATGTTAATCCATCATAGGTCAAGAGTCTGTTACTATGCAACAGATACTTTCACCTATTTTATTTATTTTCATCAGTGGTCAAACAACATGGGAAAATAAAATTACATGAATTGAATAGAATACAATAGAAGTAAGAAAAAAGGGATTTGTCCTTATTAAAAAAATGAATGTAACCGCTTCTCTCTTCGGAAATGTTCCTACAGAGATCCAAACAATCTGTGTCTTGGCATCAGCACTTCAAGCTGTCAGTCTCCTGATCATGAACTACACAGATTAGGAGTTCACACTCTGTGCCTTATTTAGCACACTCCAGTCATCACTCTCCATTATGTTTGCAGGCCCGATTATCACCAAGTGTAGGACGCCATCTCAGATCACATGGCTGATTTGCACAAAGTTGCCAGTTTTTTTAGGTACACCTACAGTAAAACCAATGCAGTCAAACATAACCATGTTTTGTTTTTTAAACAGTTGTAACAATGGTTGAGTCAGCTTTAAGGTCATTTTGGATTGTGTAGTTTGTGGTGCTGTTGATCTGTGTTGTGCCATAGTGTCATGTATTTCACCCCTTTTATGTCAATGAGGGTAGAATAAATATTAGTTTTAGCTACGAGTACATAACAAACTGGTCACTGAATGTACATGTTGTGTTCCATGCTTTTCTTGTTGTCATGAACTACATGTGTAGTTTGAATGATTTGAACACTATCATGGGATATCTATTCACTAAAACGTGAAACACAGACTGTGTAGTAGTGAATCTCAATGCCCAGGTGGTGAACTGGTAATAGTCTTCATAATGTTCGGAACATCTGACAAGAACTGATTATTATGTTGTAATATTGCAGATGTTTGGTTATGTTGTAAAACATGACCGGAGATGATCTTTTAAAGTAGGCTCAGTCTGGTCACAGAGGAGGCAAGTAGTAGAACACGTCCAAAAAAGGGCTATGGTGAATTATTTACAACATAAATATTTCCAACAAAGTTTAAAATACCCTCTAAATTTGTTATTAAATACAACCCACTGGCCTGTTTAAGAACTAGACCATCAGATTTATTCAAACTTCACCTAACAACTCATCACCAGAATTAGAGATTAAACCACACAGACAGAAGCACAAATCTTTTTTGTCAAAAGTTGTGTTTTTTTTTCCGGGTTCACAAAGTCACAGATGTCTCTTTGCTTTAGAAATGGACTGTTCTTATTACTGTTTCAATCCTACTGGCATATTAATCGAGGTCACCATTACATCATGTGAATCAGATCCAGACAAATGAAAGACCAGCTTAAAAAAGGTATGAAAAACACATTACAATATTTCATTACTCTCCAGCTGGTAATAGTTAGAAATGTTGATGAAAGCCCAACAATGAGACATGACCACTTGTGTTTCCAGACAGCAGCCACAATAAAATAGCGCCTCCCTTTGCTGTGCTGCTGCAATTTCCTACATAATGTGTTGAATGTGCTGCCCACTACTGTTTGAGAATAACAGGAGGTGGACGTTTATTGGGTACACAGGGCTAAAACAGCCAGATGTAGGTAATATTGTGTCAAACCCATTTATCATATACCAGAGTACTAAATATAAAAGAACACCAGTATAAACAATTCATCAGCATTATAAACTACATTCTCCAAACTAACCATAAAGTTGAATAACACCTTTATAGAAGTATAACTTATAACAGGACTGTTTTAGACCGCATTAGTTTTAGGTAGACCTGATGAACTCAGTTATATGCAGTGTTGCTGCCTTTGTCAAACATTAAAATGGTAAAACTCCTCAGAATTAGTAAGTAATACTGCTACAGCATGGTACAAGTGTTTAAAGCATATTCTAAATTGCAAATGGAAATGCATCTGTTGCCGTGGATAAATTAGGATCCATATTCATATAGTACCTGCACTAATAATCACACATAGCTACTTATAGTGTTGATGATTTGTGAGTTTGTTCATAACTTCAGGCCCAAAGTTAGGATTTGAAATAATCCTAATGTTAAAAAGGGCTTGTGTGATTTTCCTTTTTTTAATACATATTTAATAATCTGAGATGCAAGATTTTCATTGCCAATGAACTGTAGTTGTATTGCATTTCATAATAATTCTCATCATATTTTGAGAAGCCTGAAGTGAGCAACTCAAAACCTCACTAGATGTCGCTGTTCTCAACATGTTGATATTTTTCAGCTTCCTGATGGGACGGCCTGTTTGCATCATTGATGGTACAACTGAATGTCTACTGTGCTCTACAAGGAAATCAACTCAACAGACACACTTCCTTTTTTGAGATATTTATTCTTAAAAATGAGTCGGGGATCTTTGAATTGCTTCACATGTATCAGTCCTGACGTTCGCCACCTCTTGCGTCAGCTATAGAGAATTCATGCAGCTGTGTAGTACGCCATCAACGCTCTACGGTGATCCTACTAGTTTAAAGCTTTGTCACAGAGAAATCAAAAGCTGCGATGGTTTTCAATATATTGATATGGATAATAATTGCATAGGATAATAGCCATGCTATACAATACACATGATTATAAAACAATATATTAGAATGGTTAGTACATATTTCCTAAAGTCGGTCTAAACAGTTTTTCATTATCCTCAACATTTAAGTGCATCATATCATATGAATAGTCTTTATATTAATGGTGATCTGATACATAGTTATAATGATTTAATACATACAGTAAAGAAAATCTTATTCAAATTTAGAGGGACATTGCAAAGCCCTTAAAATGCAATAGATATTTTCTGATAAAATGGTATGCAGTGGTATGATAAAACTGTACACAACTGTCATACCCAATTATGGTGGCATTTCATTTACATTGCCAAGTTTTGTTTTTCCTCTAGAACACACAGTACAGATTCTCTAAATGAAGCCACTCCCAGAGAAAGAGCAAAAAAAAAAGCCGTTTCTGTATCAAACAGAAGGTCAACATCTTGCATGCATTATTTTAGAAGTAGTAAAAATGTAAAATTAGTGGATAAGAGGGGGGGAAAAAAATCTTAACGTCAACAACTGCATGCACCAACAATGGTTATAATGTTAACAATTTCATATTCCATATTCGCACCCTCACACAATAAAATCATAAGGCATGCCTCATTGAACTCCTCCTCAACCATACTTGTAGTGGCAGATACATCCTCTTTACAACTGGTATGGACTCCCTTCTTGTTTACCTTCATATGGTCAATACATGTGTAATGAAACCTGCAAATAAAGAGAACATTCAACTCATTAGAGCAGACTGACAGTAGTCTTATTTCGGTTGAGCGCTTAGTGATCATATGGTGGATCATATTGTAACTTGTGGCCACAGGCTTGTAATACATATTTATCATCAGGCTTCCTCTTAATAATGTAATACTTACTCAGCAGACAGGCTGCTCAGTTTGTATTCCTCTGGCGGAGATTCTTGTCTTTGTGGTTGTTGGTTGAATTAGTTTTGCTTTAGCAGGAAGAAAACAACACTATCAGTTCATACCTCAAATAAAATCAGTCAAATGATTGGCAGAAAATAATTTGATCCCAATTCTAATAACTGTTGAATCATTGTAGTCATTTATCAACGAAAAACACAAAAGATTTGCTTTTCTCTGTTTTACATCATTAAGTCATGCCACCTCGTGATGGACCTTTAGCCTAATTTCTGTTATTTTATAGCATACATACGAATTCAATTAAGAAAAAAAAAAAAAGCGTAGATTAAAGGGGCACTGATTTTACACATAGCTATTAAGCCAATGAAAACAGTTGTATGTCTTCTGTGGCTAAGGGAGCTTTATAAAGTCTGAGAAAATTATCGGGTGGGATGCGCCTTTAAATCAATACTGGAAAAAAATACTTAGTTCAGCTCTAGTGTACACTGCATGAACACAAATTAAACTTTTCACTCTGGGGAAGTATAGCAGACCTGGGTCCAGTTACATATCTATTAAAAAATTCTTAACATTATTTGTATCCTTTAATGGTAACCCTTTACTTCAAGTCCCTTGTTTATAAGCAGAATAAAGACATCTAATAAATGGTTTATAACACACTATAATGTAGTTGTAAGAAGCTATAACAACATTTATAAATTTGTATTCATTTTAAGTATTGTCAACAATTATAAATTCTCCTTTGAACTGTATTTTCTAATAATTACTACAACTGTGTTTTATTACATCGCCATTTATTTTCTTAGTTCTTAGACTTATTTAGTTATAGTTGTTGACAAATATATTAACACTTATTCCTGCTTACAACTGCATTATAGTGTGTTATAACACAGTTATTAAATGTTTGCATACTGCATATGACTGATAATATGGTAAGTTAAAAGAAGTCTATTTTAAGTCTTAGAGCATCATGGGCAAGGCTTCACTCATCAGGACAATTCAGATGATAACTTGTCATTGAGGGCAACACATGTGCGTGCTCGACTTATTATATTTCTTTGGGATTTATATGAATACAGCAAAGCACTATCACATGATGCTCCCAGATATTTGGGACACAGATGTGGGGTGTACTGCACACTGAGCTCTAAAGACAGTCAGGAGTGGATGCATCATGATAAGATACAACAAAACACACACGTTATCAAGTTAAACACAGATAAGTTATTGAAGGTAAATTGTTTATACTTACACCGGACCTGAAGGGTCATCATCTGAGGCAACAAGGAAAAATATGGAGAAATGAAGACCAAAAAATAAAATAATCGCAAGAATGTTGCACACGTTGATGAAGTGTTTTTTTTACAGAAAGCACAAAGCATTAAGAACAGTAAGTTGTGACTGCCACATGGTGCTCTTCAGGTTTACACAACATTTTATGTTAAACTGTACTGCTTGTGCAGTTCGTGCTATGGGATGAAAACATCACCCAGATGAAGTAACAAAATAGTAAACAACAGGCTGTCATGCTGCAGGAAAAAAACACCACATGAAGTCACTCACAAAAACACAGAGTGCAGTTAAATCCAGCACAAGCCCACATTAAAACAATTACATACAGGCAAAATAAAAAAAAAAAAAAAAAAAAAATGCTGTTGTCATGCACAGACAGGCAGCGCTCACAAAGAACAGCTGTTCACTCAAAGAGATTAGTGAGGAGCAGCTCCATTAATATCAGGTAATAACGTCATTAAAGCAGTGTCAAGCAGCGGCAGCCAAAACGACTGATTGTGACTTGCATGCCATCTCACTGCTGCGGTTTGATGCAAAAACATGAAGTTACCGTATAAATAAAATCCTAAAAACTGAAGATATTGAAGGGCATTTGACACTAATGTTGAGGCTGAATAGAACCGTGTACTGTCCGGGGAACTGGAAGAAGATTAGGCTGAATGCTTATTAATATTCATGAAGCATGCAAAGTCTCACACTTACCACAAACATGGTTTTAGGTTATGCAATTTGGGGAGAAGGGGAACAATCTGTTAAAATATTCAACAGCCTAAGCTAACCTATGTAAAATATGAAGTATCAACATTTCATGTAAGAATTTGCTGAATGATTCACGCAATCCACATCCGTTTTGTAAGACTGTGCGGATTCTCAAGGGGACTTAAACACCATGTAACGTACCATAATGACAATATATTTCCCAAACTGAGTGAATGTCACAGCTCTGAGCTGTCAGTCATTCGCTGCACATTGCATCTGATTAGCGTGTGACAACATCAAAATTCAGTTTGAGAGGAAAAGGTCACCTAAATACCATTGATCCATAATTTATGATATAGCTTGACTCTTGGAAATTAAGCACTCAGTAGTATTAGAAAATCCCCAGGCTGGCATACACAGATTGTATAGCTAAATGATGTGTCTCGTGGTTAAGCTTGCAGCAGCTCGGGGACGGCACAAGGTCCCTGGAAAGCCGTTAATAATTGAAACTGTACACCACTGCAAAACTGCAGTATCATATTTCTCATGAATATTAAATGCATGAAATTGTCCTGACAAGGTGCGACCTCCTGCAACAGTGTCTGTCTGTTGGGTCAACCTCGCCAGACTGAATTATTGAATGCAGGCACAGCACAGTGTCAGGTGACTCTGTTAGTGTCTCCTGCTAAAGAATGACTTAAGCAGACAGCTAAAAATAAAGTGTGCCTACTCTCACAGTCGCCTCAGTGCCCAACAGCACACCGACAGGGGTTCGGGATGAAAAAAAAAAAATTTAACAGGAGAGATCCATGACAACTCTGAGCAATAAAACCAGTTTCTCCTCAGATATATTAAAAGCACTGGAATAATAACAGTCCTAAGCGCCACCGCCTGTGACTCACCGTCTTGTAAATCCTCTGGCTTCTTACGCTTCTCATAAACAACGATGATGACGATCAGGATGATGATCTCGGCCAAAACCCCCAGAAGAGGCCATAAGGGGGCCAAGTGGCTGCGAACCCTCAGCACGATCTTCTCGTCACGGCTGCCGAGCATGTTGGTGGCATTGCAGTGGTACTCGCCTGGATCTAAGGTAATGTCCAGGTTCACAATGTGGAGCTCGGTGTAGTTGTCTCTGCTGCTAATGAAGAAACGTCCGCTTGAGTTGTCAATTTCCTATTTAGGGAGAAGAAAGAAATGTACTTATTAATGTTTAGGATTGACGGTGGTTGTTTTTACATGGAAACTGTTGATTTTATGTTCTAGTTAAGGTCATGAGGTTTTAATACACTACACTGTATTTCATGCTATATTACAGCACCATGTAAGGACTTCCTAGACTGGCTCCTAAATTTCATTTATGTTGACTATATCAGGGAGTGTATATTCATATCACATACCCTGGGAATGCCGTTGTCGAACTTACGCCAGGTCCAGACCGGGTGAGGATAGCCCACAGACTTACAGTAGAGAACAGCAAGTTGGCCCTCGTTCTTATTCTCACTGCGCTTGTGGCCTGTAATGTCAGGAGCAGCTAAAACAAAATAACAAAGATCAGGTGTTATAATACATTCAAGAAATTCACAAAATAGAGTGTTACAGGTCTACTGTGGATTCAGTGATTCATGATTGTAGGTATTAGGGTTACAAATTTGTGCTTTTCTTTATTTAAGTATAAGCGGATAATAAATATAGTTCTTTTTATTGCATATATTGTTTACACAATAGTTAAGTAAGCAATGCTTATAGAATACAGCTACGTTTTTCGGGCAGTGAAAAGCTGCTTCACTGTGTTGAGATCATAAAAATTATTATTACTTACTTATTGAGTACTTTTCAAGCCAAATGCACAAAGCACTTCCCTGATTTAGGAAGATGACAGAAAATATAATTGGCATTAAAACAGCTGCAGGAGGGTAAAATAATGCAGCAAACTATATTGTAAAGTAGAGAAACATAAAAGAAATAAAACTCACAATAAAAGAATAATGTTGTTAAACTAATCCACCAAATAAAAGGTAATTCCATTGAAGTTTTTTTTTAGCCATGATCAACAAAGGGAAGACCCACTGACTTCTGAGTGAAAAGAGGTGAATTATAAATATTTCATTCACAACATTTCATCAATCAGGAACATGTGATCCAATTTAACATTGAGCTGCCTGTAGTAGTCTGTGTTTTCTGTATATTATGAATCTGCCTGGCCTGTAAATCTTTTTTCCTTCCCGGATGAAAAGAAATGCCCCATAAAATCCAATTTTCCTCCATAGCGATGCGTGTGACAGCAGAAAAGGCTGACCAGATTTTAACGTTGAGACGTAATCCCTTGCCATCAGACAAACAGGACACCATCTGCTGCCACTGAGCCGGGCATTGGTTGGATGG
The DNA here is from genome assembly GCF_023349555.1 of Cebidichthys violaceus. Taxonomy (NCBI): domain Eukaryota; kingdom Metazoa; phylum Chordata; class Actinopteri; order Perciformes; family Stichaeidae; genus Cebidichthys; species Cebidichthys violaceus. The sequence continues at coordinate 7,720,136 of NW_027176483.1, forward strand.
AGGTGTCAAGGGCGCAGGCTGCCCCCCGGGCAGCTAGCAGAGCCGTTTGAAATCACAGGTCCACACATGACAGCGCTGCTAGTGCTCAAGGCCATTTTTAATCAGGGGCATCTCTAATGTGCCCTTGAAACTGACAAAAAAAATCCCGCCTGCAGCTCACAAATCAACACCTACATTTAACTTCTATGGTGGCGTTTGCTGGAGGAGCCATCTCGAAGGTGTAGACACACATGTACCATCCGGCGTCATCTCCTCTTGGTTTCTTCAGCCTGCAGAGCAGAAACACACCTCACGTGAACCCACAACAGGCAGCTAAACTCTGTGTTTAACACACACACACACACACACACACACACACACACACACACAGAAGTTGCATAAAGTTTGCCGTGATGCCTACTTATACTCAGTGTTCCTATTTGGGCTGCGTGTATCCGGGATCTCCTCCCCGTTCTTCATCCAGTAGCTCTCCTCGTGCACACTGTGGGCGCTGGTCAGGTTGCACTGCAGTGTGTAAGAGTCACCTTCCACAGGAAGTGTGGCGTGTTCAGAGGCGGAAATGGACGGCTCTGTAAGAGAAACACAGATCAGCTTGGACAGAAGTGATGTTTGCTGGGACTCGTGGGTGGAGGATGGAAACGCACAAAGGGTTCGGACAGACACCACAGCCAGCCACACTTTATACAATATAGCACAGGAATAGAGTTGTGAAGTGGGAGGAATTATTTCAGGCATCCAGGGTTCCTTAAGTAGAAGTCATTTTCTGTGTTGGTAGGTGACTGGGAAATGGGAGCACTTCCAAGGTTCGGATGAAACTCCCTCAGTTGAATCATCAGTACAAAAGATATCCATCTATGTTAGAAAATATCTGGTTCTTTAATAAAACGTTATGCTACAGGTTTGTTGATGCTCTGAGCTACAGAAACATTTCGGTCTGTACCAAAAAAGTGTTGAGATTAAACACCCAAATTCAGCATCCGCATGTTTAAATCTTAATCTAGATTTCAGATTCTGGTACAGGATAGTTTGTGGTGAAATATACATCTGTATTAAAATACAACAAAAGCAAACAACAAACAAGTGTTAGAAACACAGAAATAATTCAGATTACTACAATAAAAAATAATAAAATTAAATTGAATATAATGTTATACAGTTCACAGAAATTAGAGGATGAGAGCTAAAGGGGGAGAAAAATCAAGTAAAAGGGAAATAGAGACGGGGAAGAGACTTAAGGCTGAAGGATGTACTGAACCAACGGATGAACACAAAATACTACTCAACTAACTGCTGGTAAAAGTACATAAAGACTAATTGGTGGTGCTTTTCTTCTAGTGGAGTGGAGTGTAGTGGAGGATGATACCGATGGAGGAAGCTAGAGACCCTCTGGAGAGGTTTTAGGGAGGCTGGATCACACAGGAACTGCTAAGTTTGGTTACTAACGGAAGGGAAGAGGGTGTGTCCTCTACAGTGACCACTCACTCTGCAGCACCGTTATAGTGGCCTGAGCACGGATCCAGGTGGTGGCTGGATTTTGGTGCAGGTCATTACGTCGTGGGTCATTGCTGGCTCTGCACTCATAGGTTCCAGCATCGTCCAGCGTGAGATGAGAGACACCCAACACGCTCGCGCCGTTGGAGCCGTAGGCCGTGCTGATGGACACTCGCCGCTTACGGGCGCCGTCCCACAGCTGCCTGAAGGAATCGACTCGGTTGATCTCAGAGTACCACCACTGGATTTCTGGGGTGGGGTTTCCCACCACATCACAGTACAGCTCAAAGGTGTCGCCCGTGAGCTTAGTCTCAGAAAACGGGGATTTCACAAAGCCCGCTAGTGGAGGTGGTGGAAGTTTAGGGGACAGCATGTCCAGAGATAAGCCCCCCGCAAAAAAGAAAAGCAGGTGGAGGATAGAAAAGCAAGAAAATAACAGGGTGAATTGAATGGGAAGAAGAAAAGGAAAGACAAACAGAAAAAAAGATGATATGAAATAATAATAATGATAATAAAAAAAAACACTGACAGACAAATTATCTTAAAGTGAAACAAAGGTTGATTTAAGTAAAACGAAGAGTAGAAAAAAAAACAAAGTTACAAACTCAAAGATATTGAATCAACCATCATAGAAGACTTAAATTACGAAAGTGGAAAAAGAAAATTTTGGCCATTATTTGCATTTAATTGTTGCTGATTAATTCTTTTTTTTCAATCAACTAATAGTTTCAGCTCTAACATACAACATAAAACCCAGAGAGAAAAGAGAGGCAACCTCAGCTCTGCCTAAAGCCATTATTGCTGCTATTTCTAGGAAGCGTTCATTCAAGTCCACTGGGACGTTATACCGAGGTGGCTCTCACTTGATTTTGTCCAATTAATGACATCATATAAATTCGGGCTTGCACAGCCCTCGCATCTAAAAGTCCTCCAACTGACCTTGTCATTTTCAGTGCATCTCGTCTGTGTAATGAAAACAACATTAGTGCTGGTTTATGTAATTATATAGTAATGGGACACAGACACCGGGCAAACTGTGCACTGTTGATTTTACTGGATTGAAATGTCTCCCTCTCTGAACTGAAAGCAAGACAAGTAAAACATTGATCACGGCTGCACAGATTGGACGTGGAGGAGGAGGAGGGGGGGGGGGTGTTGCTGTAATCATAAGCATGGTCTATATGCACATTGAGAAGAGATTTATAGAAACTGCAGCTCTGGGTCTCTGGGGAGCGTGTGGGCGCATGGTGATGGACCCCCTCCGTTTCCATAGAAGCACTCTACGGCAACAAAGTGGGAAGAGGAAGAGATGGCCAACCAGACCAGGCAAATCACCACAAGGCAGAGAGACATGTTTTTGTTTTTTTTGTCCAGCTGACATCATAACCCTGCTGTACAGCCTACAACTGGTGCATCAAGAGCAGAATATCTACTGTAGGCACAAATAGATTCCACCACACTCAGTTTATTAGGTACCCCATATTAAAGCAATGCAGTCTAATACAACAGTCCTGAAATAAATCCTCCCTTCATAAAGGCTATATTGTTGAATTATTGCATTACACTGACAGGTGTTCATTATTTAGCCTCATTGATACTGCTGTATGTGACTGCATCAGTCTTAGCTTGGTGTACCTAATAAACTGGCAACAGAGTGTTTATAAGTAGCAGTAAACAACCGGACTGGGTCTGAAAACTAAAACCAAAACCTCAGCTCTGAACACAGAACTGCTGAGAGACGGTTCCTGCCACCTCGGATAGTGTAGATGTGTCAAAAGTGCTGAGCGAGTAGCGCTGTGCTGCGCGCGCGCGCACACACACACACACACACACACACACACACACACACACACACACACACACACACACACACACACACACACACACACACACACACACACACACACACACACACACACACACATCACTCTCATGTCATGTTGATGTTAGTTTAGTGTTTTGTTGTGCATGTCTCACGTGTGTGATCTTAGAACTATAAAGGCTGCATTGCACTAGTCTTTTTATTTTTAATAGCTACCTGATTAATCTTAAATCGTCAACATATTCTTAAGCTTTGAATGTGCTGGGCTGCAACCAAGTGATCATTTTCTTTTTTCCAATTTATCCATCAATTATTTAAAATCAAGCTTAAAACCCTGTTATTTTCTACTGCCTTCTTATGCTGTTTATCACTTTTACTTTTCATTTCTATGTTTTCTTTTTTTTTGTCCACATATCACACTTCATAAATTCAATATTTATTGTTTCCAGATTGTTTCTTGACATTAAAATGTCTGTAAAGTTTATTCGATCTCTGTTTCTATATCCATGTTTGAAGCTGGATTTTGTTTATTTTCTTGTTTTCTTGGTGAATATTTAGAAGTGTGTGTGTAATAAAACAAAAACAAAAACCACACATAAGTGTTATTTCCACCACCTTTTAGAGTGATACACTGTATTTAGCAAGTTAGAAAGCTCTATCTAGTGAAAATCATTTGCATCATCATTTATAAGACTATCAAGTTTTTCTCTCCAATCAGACACTTTGATGTTTTAGTGAGGACCAATCAAAAGCTGCCTTTCAGTCACATCCTGTCAGCCCCTTGTGACTGTAAACTGAGAGAATGGTTAATATAGTGCGTGTACCAGAAAGTAGGAAATACATTCTCTGACAACAGAAGGCCTGGAATAGTCATGAGTCTTTCCTTGCAGATATTTTTTTTATATCTATATTATTCCTATGAATCCACTTAAACCAATTAATATAATATAGTTCTAGCCACTGTCCCAGTTACTGCAGCAATACATATTGAGTAGCTAATTGGATGCTAAATGAATATTCTATCAGAACAGAAGTGAGTCCTGATGAACAGACAACTATAGATTAGAAAAAGCATACAAGTATGGATTATTGCATATATTTAAGCGCTGAGTATTGAAATTTTCCATGAGTGACATTATTGTGATCTGATGTTGCAGAAAATAAAAGTGATTTTATGTAAAAGGAGTATAAACATTATTTCTAAATAAAATACTAAGATCAAAATACTCCGCAGCCATCTAGTTTTAATGTTCGTTAATAACCAACTTTATCATTTGATTTTAAAAGTTCTGCTCTTACAAACCACGTCTCTAATTGTCCGGGGGTTTTGATATTTTGTGTGCAGGGTATCAGGAAGCATGAGAAAAACCTGAGCTATAAAGAAAGAATTCAACACTCCGTATTAAGATGCCTTTGATTATAAATATGACAGAAACACTAATTAGAACTGAAACTATATTTCTATCAATTGACTAATTGAAAATAATTAAAATAATCTGCAGCAATTTTGATAAACAGTCTTTTTTTCTGACATTGTATTGACCAAACAATGAATCAACAAATTGAAAAGTAATCGGATAATTCAATAATTAAAATAATCAATATTTGTAGCCCCACTGCAAATGACAGATGAGAGCTTATAATTTAAAGCTTGTGATGTATGGTGATATCATATACTTCACTTGATGAACTCTATGTTGATTACAGAACAACTTAAAACCTTTACGCCTCAACTTTATACTCATTCTATAGTATTGAATAACATATCCCTTTAATATTTAAATTAAAGATGTGAGTAACCAATTGTTTGTCAGGATAATTGTACTCTGACCTGCTTAAACAATAATATGAACACAAGACTGATCATTTCCAAAAACTCATTACTGGAGCAACAAACTCCTCAGTTTGCATTGATCCGTTCATTAACTGAGACCTGCATTTATAGAAGTTTTTGTTGTGGCTTGTGCGTGACTTTTCAAAATAAAATAGTTTGAATGATGTAACCGCCTCCTTGGTAAGAGCCACCCTACTTCAGGTCAAACACACATCCTTAGGGAACTTTGGCAGGAATAGCTTCACAAGTGAGCAGCCATTAGCAGATAAAAATGGCTTCTGTGATGAGGCTTGCCGCTGTGCCCGTTAATAGCATTACCAGACTCAACTAATGGTATAATTATCAGTATTTAAAGTATACTGTAGCATTCTCTGAGCCATCCATCCTCTCTGGACTTTTAAGAAAATAAGACAAATTCACACTTACTAGCTGTCTGTCAGTTAAAAAGGCATCACATTTAAGCAGAACTTTATCTGCTGGCGTGCTGATTGAAGAGGAGATGTAATGAGTGGGTGTGCAGTATAGGAGATGTGTAATGCATGGTCAACTCAAGGGAAGGCCCGGGCTGAATAAATTCTCACTTACTGTTACACAATGTTTGTTAATCAGAATTACAGCATCCACCACCGAAGACTCAGCTGAGACGGGTTTACACTGTTTGGTGGGGGGGAGGGATTTATGAGCTGAGGGGTCAATTGGACAAGTAGAACCGTGCTGAGAAATCAATTCCATTCTGCAGTGCAGTACATCTCAGCGAAGAGTTAACAGATTCACTGTTGCAAGAGGACATTAAAGCCATGGTCTCAGTGCAGCATCTCCGCTCTAAAAATAGAAGCATGCAGCAAAACGGACTGGTGCCATTTACAGCACTTCTGAGGTCCTACATCTAATGACATGCATGTTGTGCTCGGTCACAAGGACCTGGACTGATGCAGGGAATGATCTCACCCTGTAGGAGGGGAATTTGGTGGTGCTGGATACTGAATTCCTGAGCCACATCCTGACATACCTCAGTAGACCCACGCGTGACAGACAGCATGATGATTGTGTGAGAACCAATCTCTTAGGAGAGCAGGGCAGGTTTTGAACTTCAGTGTGACACCATTTCCCTACATTCACCTATTGCTGTCCCCCGACCTAATGAGCAGAACTTGTCCTTGCTGCAATCAGCAACCGCTCATGTACATGCAGCTCCAACACTTCAAAGGACATTTTAGGGACACAGGCCTCCGCGTGGCCCACTTTAGCCCAACGAATAAGCCAATTATGTATTTACACTTCTTTTCAAATGCACATAATGCCAAAAACAGCGCTTTATTCGACTAATAGCAGTTTCTTACAGTGCAACGTTAAAGGGATTATGTAATGAAACCTGGTTGCTGGTGAGACACCCGTGATGGACAACGTTGTTAAAGAAAAGACACGTCTTGTAATGATTCATTAGAAATTCCCCACTGCAGAAATGCAGGCGACATCCCTTCCTAAAAGCCCCGCATTTTCGCCATGACGTGAGAATAACCGCCGTGTAGTTTTCTGTAGGAAGAGCTCGGTTCCTACCGTTCTGAGAGGAGACAGACTGCAGCATCAGGGCTCCAAATATCGCCACCGAGAAGGACATGACTGCAGCTCTTCGTTTGCCAGGTATCATCTTCGGAGACTGGGGGGGGAGTGGAAAATGCCGGTAGGACCGAGTGCTAAGGTGACCTGTGCGGGATGCGATGATGCGGCGTGGATTCACCTCCTCACACTCCAATGGTATCACGCAGAGACAGAAGTGTCGCTAGGTAGACTAGCGGGAAGCCCTTTGCTGGCTAGTTACCTGTGCGGCTCTCTGCTGTCAGCCCGGTGCAGCAAGGGAACCACCTTTTTTTTTTTTTTCTTTTTTTTTTTCTTAACCACCCGTTTAATCTTAAATCCCGCGAGATCTTGGAGAAGCGCATAGACAAGCGGGCACATCCACACAACGTCCCGTCATAAAGTAGAGCATAAATCAATTATATTAAAACAGACAAAATGGACGCTATTATTTCTCATTGAACAGTTAAAAACCAAGCAGGTACGAGTAATTCTCAGGTATTGATACAACTGTAACGGCACCCAGAGCTTTACAAACCACTACTAGGCCTGAAACTGTGGATCAAGCAGTCCCTCAGTCTGACATAAGCCCTGACCTTAACAGCACCTAGAGCTTTAAGTAGTAATCCTATTTCTCTTTGAACTAATATAGGGTAATGACAGCCTCACGCACCTTTGACACAGTGCTACCTTGTCCCGAAACTAAATTGAGCCTGTTAAGTGGCCTAAACATACTTTACTTGTGGTAAATGTCATTGGAATCATTTCATACTCATTGGTGTGACTCTTACTGGATGTGGATTCTGTGCAACTCAATGTGACAACATACATCATATGTAACGTTACATGGATCAGCAGACAGAATAAAGCAAAGTGAACAAACTGAGGCCACTGATACTGCAATACTGCATCCATTCCACTTAATTGATATACCGAGGTACAGGAGAAACACCAAACGCAAAAGTATATGGAGGAGGCAGAAGAGTTGCTTTGTATTAGTATGCAAATATTATGCAAGCTGGTCTAGCAGTGAGATTCAGTGCCTTGCTTTTGTAATCAATGAAGTAAATCATCTTTTTTTCAAATATGATGCAGTATGTGTAATAATGAAACGATTGAACATGTTTTTAGATCAATATATCAAGATAATAGAATATATTTTATATTGTAAATGTAAGGTGCATTTTTACAACGAAATAAGCAAGAATATTCTGATCTAGACCATTTCCCAATTCATGGTATTTAAACAAAGGTTATGTTAACTGATGCAAATTTCAAGCAAAAACTGCCAAGATGAAGCTTACTATCACCAGTTTTATATTTGTGTGCTGTATTATTTTATGAATCCTTTTTTTGAGAAATATCCATCTGTACAGAGGCCCTGAGAGGCAAGTGAGAAAAAAGATTCTGGTGATCCATTTTCTATGTCTGATCGAAATTGTTTTCTTTCATGTCTGACTTTCGCTATAGGATAATCTTTCTAAGTATCTTCATTTTTTTTCATTTGTTAAATCAGGGGAGAAAAAATCGTTTTGGCAGGTGAATGCTTTTTGTTAGGATAATTTTTGTAAGTGTTTGTTGTTGTAATACTCATTTCGGCCATAACAGGCTGAAGTGCATGTCTACCAAATGTCCTATATAAGACTAAAAGCATTAATGGTTTCTTCCACGTGTGTTTTAAATTTCCCATGCACTCTAAATAGAAGATATGTATATTGTGTTAGCAGGTTATGTCAAATTGCTGCCATGTCTTTCTTTTTGCAGAAATGTATTTTAATTGATGTTAATCTGCTGTTATGGAAAACATGAAAGCTTGAAGTCATATTTAGAACATGTGACAGTGGTGCACCTCAGACTCTTGTGGCAAAAGTGAGTTTTACAATAAGAAACCCTTCAGATTCTGACCAAAAAACATCCACCAGCCAAAACATTCATATCACCTTGGCAACATTTTTATTTCCACCTGTTTCACAGATAATGAAACAATTAAGGAACTTAAAAAGATTATCCTTTCAAAACTTTATTTTCACTTGTTCTCAAGTCAAAAATACAGAAAAAATAACAATATAGATGAGATGTAGAAACTCTATCACCAGATTTAAAAGCAAGAGCTGTAAACAGGAGTTGTAAAGGTAATGCTTATTGTCTCATTTTGTAAATATTACATAATCCCAAAACTGTCAAGGTAAGGTTTCTTCTAACTGGTCTCAATAAATGTTGTGCGGTGTATTTACCATTTGCATGACACTTTGGTCCTTACATAATGGAAGTTAATTCCGTCTAATGAAAACATATCAAACAAAGAAATAAAGTGAAATAATATGTAATATGCATTTCCTTCATGTATGCATTTACGGTTTCCTAATAAAATCAAACTGTTTTAATTTACAATCATTTAGTCTTTTGTCTGTGATAACTTAATGAATTGCTTCTAACTAATACATCAATTTATCTTCCATTAATAGTCCCCAGTTTGGAGAAACAGACAGAAGTATGGGCAAGAGAGCAAAGCAATATACTGCTGTGGATACGGGCAGCAGCAAAACGTATTTGAGGCACATAAAAGAAAAGCTCACCTAAAAAATAAATGTAAAAAAAAAAGAAATCCGTTTATGTAAATGTTATTTTTAGATTATTTTTTCCGCTTTATCTTGCCATCAGACAGCCTTTCCAATGGGGAACTGACCTGACAGTGAAATGTATTCAAGCTCTCTTCAAAGCCAGCAGACACAGAGACAAAAACAATAATGATAGCGTACACTTGACGTGGAATTTATGTTTTTAGGTGGGCCTTTCTTTTAGGTGGCTAAAATATGTTTTTGTACATATTTTTGTACCGCTAATACTATCTACTGCAGGTAAAACATTGATTATGGTTAAGTAACTCACACAATCCCACTTCAATATCCACACCATAATTCATTAGCTAGCACATATACATTCCTTATCTATGATCTGTTAACAAAAACATTATGGTAAATAGACTGAAGCAGTACAAAACCAGCTGACATTGACAGTTATCTGATAGTTAGACATTCTGTCAGTTATATCACTCCAAAGACAGATATTGCCTTGTGAATGTATTTCATATTACAAAACATATTGCACATACTGAATGGGTGATGCTTTCGGCGGTTCGATCCCCGGCCCCTGCTCTACTATTCTCATGTCAATGTGTCCTTGAGCAAGACACTTAACCCCAAAATTGCTCCCGTAGCTGCGTCTACGGTGCGTAGATAGATACTGAATTGTAAGTCGCTTTGGATAAAAGCGTCTGCTAAATGACTGTAATGTAACTATTTCTTCCAGTTAATTTAAGTTTTTATTAAGACTTTTCCAGATCAGTTTCTCATTTCCCCTTGCATCATTAATTACTCAAATTAAAACAATCAGCTTTAGCCTTCCTTATGTTTCTTTCTATCTTATTTCGAAGGGATGTCAAAGTGTGCCTGTCATTATATTTCCTGATTTAAGTGCTCTTTTCAGCACAGCATCTTCCTTTCGTATTTGTCACCAGAGGGTGTCATTGAGCCATGGTAAAGGGTTCTTTTGTCTAGGTTTGTATTGCACCTTTTTTCTGAAGGAGGATATCACTTTGTTAAAGGTAATCAAAAAAGTATTGCTGCGGTTATTTTTGTTGATCCTTGCACCAGTTGAGTAAGATTGAACTGGTCTGTTATCTTCTTAAGTTTCTTCCTATCTAATGGAATTTATTCTGCAGAATTTCCTGATTGCTGGGTTTAGCCCCTTTGATTTCTGTTTGGGAGGATTTGAATTGTCGGGGCTTGTATTTTCATTAGTATTCCCAAGTGACTAATTATACTAATGCCGTCAACTTTAGAAACATCACACACAGAGAACTGTTGGGTTAATGTTTGGTAAATCTTGAATTTTGCACACAAAACCAACATTTTATTTTTCATGTCATTCATGTTTAACTTTTTTCCCAACAAAAATAATTCTCCACAGTAACCTTACAATTGAAATGCAGGTGAATGTTACAAGCAAAACAACTGCCAACAAAGCAGCAATGACATCAAAACAGTTGTAAACAAACCAGGACATTTTGGTGGACTGAGTCTGCAGATGACGGGCTCCTTTATGTCTGATGACATATTCTATCCAAAACATTGCCTGGTCCAGTGGTTTCATGGGCTGATCTGTGTTCAGCCTTGAGAGCCTCTGCATGTTTTCTCTGTAAGAGGAATTGTAAAGAGCCGTCTTGAGGGCATCTGCAAAGATGTGTCTGTCAAGCTCGGCAATATCAACAATCACAGCTCCTCCCTTTGCTCTGATTCTGGAGAGGTTATCAGGCTGGTCAAAGAATAAAGGAAGTCCAACTACAGGAACTCCATGATAAATTGCTTCCTGAACCCCATTGGTGCCTCCGTGGGTCACAAACACTCTTGTTTTGGGATGTCCTAAGAGGTCTTTCTGTGGCAGCCAGTTGACCATTAATGTGTTGTTACCCAGGTTGGCTGGCCTTTGTCCCATATACCTCCATACGACCTTCTGTGGCAGCTGGGCGAATGCTGCAGCAATCTCCTCAGCGACATCTTCAGGGAGCTTCGCGACCAAAGTTCCTAAGGTCATCATAACGACCCCGTGATCTCCAGAGCTCTGGACAAACTCCTCCAAGTCTGCAGGGAGTGGCTTTGGGGGCTTGCACTGAAAACCACCCATGTAGATTATATTTGGCATTGTTGGACGTGGAAATTCAAAGACAAAATCATTCCTCATAAGCCAGATATCTGCATCCAGAAAAAACGTTGAGTAATCCACATCGGGACCAAAGTACTTTTTAACTACTGGTTTGTAATGAGGTTCCGTGATTAATGACATTGTGTACATCCCTAAAGTATAGCTCAAAATATTCTTTATTCTTTGTGGGAAGGTCATCTTATCTGTCAACTCTGTTGCAGTGAAAGGAATGTATGACAAAGGTGAGGGGGCCATAAGAAAATGAGCTTCACCTTGAATGGTCCACCTGACATTAAAAACAAGAGGAACTTGGAGCCGACGTGCCAGCATTGCCCCGACACCGACACCAGGGTCGGTCAAAACGACATCATATTTGGCTTCATGGAAAGACTGCATCAGGTTTTCATCTTCAAACATCTGAATGGCCACTTCACTCATTCCCTTGTGGAGCAGAGAGAACTGTCCGACAACCAGCTGCTCCATTTGAATTCGAGTCCAGATTTTAGACCAAAAAGATGCATGCCTACCCTGAAGCCGGATTTCCAGCTGTCGAGACAAAAAGTCTTCAAAGTAGTTTTGCTCAAATCCACCAGGGCTAGGAACAGTGACAGAAGTGTAGAGAGGAGACTTTTCACTGATGTACCAGCTATCGGACGCCCGAACCACAGTGACCTTGTGGCCTTTGGCATGCAGCTCCTCTATGATTACTTTCATATTTATCCAATGGCTTCCGTCCAATGGGAACACCAGGATTTTGCCTCCAGATGCACTGGAGAGTTGAATCAAGAGTAGAGCAAAGGTGATGAGAGACGAGGAAAACACCTTCATGGTGACGTCCCTCAGAGACCAAAAAAAAGCACAAAAGGAGATCAAAATGGAATTATTTTTCTTTACAATCACACTATAACATGACATACAGTGGTGGATAATGACTAAGTGCGTTAACTCAAGTCCTGTACTTGTAATTTTGATTTACTTTTACTTTAAGAAACATTTCCCCTCTTTAAACTTCTCAGATGGCCTCATTTATATAATAGCTTGAGGTCAAAATACACAAAACAATAGATTAAATAACATTTTCAAACATAAGTTTATAGACTGTTAACTAATATTATCGTTTGTTAAACTTTACACATACAGTACACGCAACTACCAAGACTTGCACTGACCATGTCTCAACAAAACACACATTCCACGGCTGTTTTACTGTACGTGTGCATAACAGAGCTTTTTATTAACACTTACCTTAATCCACAGGTACAGGAAAGACAATCCAACTTCAAAGTGTCAGTTCAACGACTGTATCGGTTATTTGATAAGGTGTTGTGCACAGTTGGAAAGAAGGAAAGGTGAATGAACCTCTTGGTATGTCCTTCAACTTCATGACTGGCTGGCATGTAGTAACATGTGATGTATTATGAACAGCTCTGTTGTATAAGAAGGTGTGTACTGCTGCAGAAAATGGCCCTGTTGCATAATATGTGTTTTGTACCGCAGCAAGAGTTAATATTTAGTTGTAAGCACAACACATTGATCTGTTGGGCCATCTAGTGTCAAGTTAGTGTAATTTATGTTAAATTGCTCTTGATTGTTTACCTGAAGAGAGCATTAATATGAACCAGTCCATTTTTTCAGAGCCTTCTTTGGGCTTCTCACCCCTTAAAACTAAATTACTTTGTAGACCTCGTCACAGGTTGCATACAGGGGATGGCCAAATCTAAGAGAGAGTTTTCCCTCCCAGAATGTTTTATCTGAATACTTGTCAGGGACTTGAAGATGTACAGTTACACAATATTCAAATGCAATAAGCAAAGAAAACAAGAACATTTATTAGGTAGAAATATAATAACTCTGTGCTTTAATGTCCTGTTAATCAATTCAAGGCCCCTAAGATTCATCTTGGGACTTTGTTGGGGGGGTCCCTGACCAATAAAGATAAATAAAGTAAAACGTTTTTTACAGTACTGTATCAGTAAACATTTGGATGGGTCTACCTCCTATGACAGAGTGCAGAAAGTACACTCTGTCGCTCCGAGTGTGGAGCTCTGAATAACTGAGCGGTGCATTCCAACAGCGTTCAAAATTTATGAGAAAAAGAATGTGCTCTTTGAACATTAAATCATGTGAACATAGTCTACTAGTAGATCTCGAAATACAAGTATACATGTGTAAATTAGCATGATATGTCCTCTTTAAATAAAAAAAGTTAGCAAAGAGGCTGCATTCCAAATGTATTTTTAATCAATGCCAAACATTACATATTACATTTGTGTTAGAAAACCATGACATATTAAGGTGAAATTTTATTTTATGAATCGAACAAATATCATTATCATACAGTATTTATACTAATGCTGTCAACTTTAGAAACATCACACACAGAGAACTGCTGGGTTAATGTTTGGTAAATCTTGAATTTTGCACACAAAACCAACATTTTATTTTTCATGTCATTCATGTTTAACTTTTTTCCCAACAAAAATAATTCTCCACAGTAACCTTACAATTGAAATGCAGGTGAATGTTACAAGCAAAACAACTGCCAACAAAGCAGCAATGACATCAAAACAGTTGTAAACAAACCAGGACATTTTGGTGGACTGAGTCTGCAGATGACGGGCTCCTTTATGTCTGATGACATATTCTATCCAAAACATTGCCTGGTCCAGTGGTTTCATGGGCTGATCTCTGTTCAGCCTTGAGAGCCTCTGCATGTTTTCTCTGTAAGAGGAATTGTAAAGAGCCGTCTTGAGGGCATCTGCAAAGATGTGTCTGTCAAGCTCGGCAATATCAACAATCACAGCTCCTCCCTTTGCTCTGATTCTGGAGAGGTTATCAGGCTGGTCAAAGAATAAAGGAAGTCCAACTACAGGAACTCCATGATAAATTGCTTCCTGAACCCCATTGGTGCCTCCGTGGGTCACAAACACTCTTGTTTTGGGATGTCCTAAGAGGTCTTTCTGTGGCAGCCAGTTGACCATTAATGTGTTGTTACCCAGGTTGGCTGGCCTTTGTCCCATATACCTCCATACGACCTTCTGTGGCAGCTGGGCGAATGCTGCAGCAATCTCCTCAGCGACATCTTCAGGGAGCTTCGCGACCAAAGTTCCTAAGGTCATCATAACGACCCCGTGATCTCCAGAGCTCTGGACAAACTCCTCCAAGTCTGCAGGGAGTGGCTTTGGGGGCTTGCACTGAAAACCACCCATGTAGATTATATTTGGCATTGTTGGACGTGGAAATTCAAAGACAAAATCATTCCTCATAAGCCAGATATCTGCATCCAGAAAAAACGTTGAGTAATCCACATCGGGACCAAAGTACTTTTTAACTACTGGTTTGTAATGAGGTTCCGTGATTAATGACATTGTGTACATCCCTAAAATATAGCTCAAAATATTCTTTATTCTTTGTGGGAAGGTCATCTTATCTGTCAACTCTGTTGCAGTGAAAGGAATGTATGACAAAGGTGAGGGGGCCATAAGAAAATGAGCTTCACCTTGAATGGTCCACCTGACATTAAAAACAAGAGGAACTTGGAGCCGACGTGCCAGCATTGCCCCGACACCGACACCAGGGTCGGTCAAAACGACATCATATTTGGCTTCATGGAAAGACTGCATCAGGTTTTCATCTTCAAACATCTGAATGGCCACTTCACTCATTCCCTTGTGGAGCAGAGAGAACTGTCCGACAACCAGCTGCTCCATTTGAATTCGAGTCCAGATTTTAGACCAAAAAGATGCATGCCTACCCTGAAGCCGGATTTCCAGCTGTCGAGACAAAAAGTCTTCAAAGTAGTTTTGCTCAAATCCACCAGGGCTAGGAACAGTGACAGAAGTGTAGAGAGGAGACTTTTCACTGATGTACCAGCTATCGGACGCCCGAACCACAGTGACCTTGTGGCCTTTGGCATGCAGCTCCTCTATGATTACTTTCATATTTATCCAATGGCTTCCGTCCAATGGGAACACCAGGATTTTGCCTCCAGATGCACTGGAGAGTTGAATCAAGAGTAGAGCAAAGGTGATGAGAGACGAGGAAAACACCTTCATGGTGACGTCCCTCAGAGACCAAAAAAAAGCACAAAAGGAGATCAAAATGGAATTATTTTTCTTTACAATCACACTATAACATGACATACAGTGGTGGATAATGACTAAGTGCGTTAACTCAAGTCCTGTACTTGTAATTTTGATTTACTTTTACTTTAAGAAACATTTCCCCTCTTTAAACTTCTCAGATGGCCTCATTTATATAACAGCTTGAGGTCAAAATACACAAAACAATAAATTAAATAACATTTTCAAACATAAGTTTATAGACTGTTAACTAATATTATCGTTTGTTAAACTTTACACATACAGTACACGCAACTACCAAGACTTGCACTGACCATGTCTCAACAAAACACACATTCCACGGCTGTTTTACTGTACGTGTGCATAACAGAGCTTTTTATTAACACTTACCTTAATCCACAGGTACAGGAAAGACAATCCAACTTCAAAGTGTCAGTTCAACGACTGTATCGGTTATTTGATAAGGTGTTGTGCACAGTTGGAAAGAAGGAAAGGTGAATGAACCTCTTGGTATGTCCTTCAACTTCATGACTGGCTGGCATAGTGTACTTTGAACAGCTCTGTTGTATAAGAAGTTGTGTACTGCTGCAGAAAATGGCCCTGTTGTATAATATGTGTTTTGTACCGCAACAAGAGTTAATATTTAGTTGTAAGCACAACACATTGATCTGTTGAGCCATCTAGTGTCAAGTACAATTGAAATGCAGGTGGATGTTACAAGCAACACAACTGCCAACAAAGCAGCAATGACATCAATACAGTTGTAAACAAACCAGGACATTTTGGTGGACTGATTTGCTCTAATTCTGGAGAGGTTATCAGGCTGGTCAAAGAATAAAGGAAGTCCAACTACAGGAACTCCATGATAAATTGCCTCCTGAACCCCGTTGGTGCCTCCATGGGTCACAAACACTCTTGTTTTGGGATGTCCTGAGGTCTTTCTGTGGCAGCCAGTTGACCATTAATGTGTTGTTACCCAGGTTGGCTGGCCTTTGTCCCATATACCTCCATACGACCTTCTGTGGCAGCTGGGCGAATGCTGCAGCAATCTCCTCAGCGACATCTTCAGGGAGCTTCCCGACCAAAGTTCCTAAGGTCATAATAACAACCCCGTGATCTCCAGAGCTCTGAACAAACTCCTCCAAGTCTACAGAGAGTGGCTTTGGGGGCTTGCACTGAAATCCAACCTTCTGGGCAAAACTACATTACTTTTTACCCCTCGTCACAGATTGCATTCAGGTGATGGCCAGGTCAAAGACACCCTCCCAGAATGTTTTTACCTGAATAATTTTTCAGGGACTTGAAGATGTACAATTATACATATGTATAATTGTACATCTTCAAATACAAATGCAAAAAAAGCAAGGATTAAAAAACATGAACATAATTATGTAGAAATAAATTACCTTGTGCTTTAATATTATTTTATTCAATTCATGACCCCTCAGATTTCTTTTTGGACTTTTTTGGGGGTCCTGACCCTCAGGTTGAAAACCACTGCTCCAATCTTTGCTTAGTTGTAATAACTTAATAATAAAAGGGATTTGAGGTCATCTGCTAAAGTTAGGATTTAGGTGTATATAGAATCAGCATCTGCATGACAAAAGTGTAAAGGCAAATTGAGAACTTATTTATAATGTTCTCTATAGGGTAGGAAGACAGTTGTCGATGTGGCACACACATGGATTTGTTTTTAGTTTTGCTTATAGAGAAAAATAGAATACTGGATCACACACAACTACAAAAGGGACCATGGATGACACAATTACCACTACTTCCTCCCTTCTCCCTGATGATTTTGCCAACTTCTTTGACAAGAAGGTAAACGATATCAGATCCTCCTTCTCTCAGCCCCTCTCTCCCTGTCCAATCCTGCCCCCACAGCTCTCCCTCCCATCTCCACGCCCCATCTTACCCTTTCTGGCTCCTCTCTCCCCTAACGAGATCCTCAACCTTGTTACGTCTAACCGCCCCACCACGTGCTCCCTTGACCCGATCCCTTCCCCTCTTCTTCAGTCTATTGCGACTGAACTCCTTCCTTTCCTCACCCACCTCATCAACACATCTCTTGTTTCAGGATGCTTTCCCACGGCCTTCAAGGCCGCCAGAGTCACCCCCCTTCTGAAGAAACCATCACTTGACCCCTCTGATGTCAAGAACTTCAGACCGGTTTCTCTTCTACCCTTTCTATCCAAAACACTTGAACGTGCTGTCTTTAACCAACTGTCTTCCTATCTCCACCAAAACAGCTTTTTGGACCCTCACCAGTCTGGGTTCAAAGTGGGTCACTCGACAGAGACGGCCCTCCTTGCGGTGACAGAGTCGCTTCACGCCGCGAGAGCTAACTCTCTCTCCTCTGTCCTGATTCTCCTGGACTTGTCTGCGGCGTTTGACACTGTGAACCATCAAATCCTCCTCTCATCCCTCGAGGGGATGGGCGTCTCAGGCTCTGCACTCTCCCTGTTTGCATCCTACCTGACGGGTCGATCCTACCAGGTGACCTGGAGGGGGGCCGTGTCGGAACCACGCACGCTGACTACGGGGGTTCCGCAAGGGTCAGTTCTGGGCCCCCTTCTCTTCTCGCTCTACACAACATCTCTGGGTTCTGTTATTCGCTCGCATGACTTCTCCTACCATTGTTATGCCGATGACACCCAGCTGGTCCTGTCATTTCCCCCCGGTGACACCCAAGTGGAGACGCGCATCGCTGCATGTTTGGCTGACATCTCGAAGTGGATGACGACACACCACCTCAAGCTCAACCTAGACAAAACTGAGCTACTGTTCCTCCTGGGGAAGGGTTGCCCGCACCGGGACCTGTCCATCACCATTGATGATACCGTGGTGACGCCAACTCGGACTGCGAGGAACCTGGGTGTGACCCTGGATGACCAACTGTCATTCTCGGCAAACATTTCATCCGTTACACGCTCCTGCAGATTCCTGCTCTACAACATCAGGAGGATTCGTCCCTTCCTGACTGACGAGACGGCGCAGGTTCTCATCCAGGCTCTTGTCATCTCCCGCCTGGACTACTGCAACTCTCTACTCGCCGGAGCCCCGGCGTCGGCCATCAGACCTCTGGAGCTTGTCCAGAAAGCCGCAGCTCGCCTGGTGTTCAATCGCCCCACGTTCTCCCACACAACTTCCTTTCTCCGTTCTGTACACTGGCTACCTGTAAGAGCTCGCATCCAGTTTAAGACTCTGGTGCTAGCCTACAGGGCAGTGAAAGGAACAGCTCCTTCCTATCTCAAGGCCATGGTCAAGCCTTACACCCCCGCCCGACTACTTCGCTCTGCTGCCTCGGGGCGATTGGTTGCCCCGTCGCTCAGAGGTCCTGGCAGCCGATCGACCCGGTCACGGCTGTTTTCTGTCCTGGCCCCACAGTGGTGGAATGAACTTCCCACTGACGTCAGGACAGCGGAGTCGCTGCCCATCTTTCGGCGCAGGCTGAAAACTCACCTCTTCAGGAAGTGCTACCCTGAGCCTTCCACTTAGCGCTTATTGTTTTCATACTAGCTTGTTGCACTTATTGTATTCGTATTACTTATAGCACTCAATGTTTTTCTTGTTTCTGTACTTTGGCTCTGAGTTATGCTCTGCTTCATGCTCTTAGATGCTTGTTTGGAAAAGGAAATGTACTTATGACTTCTGGTGACTAGTAGTTCTTTTGATTACCAATGTTGAATGCACTTATTGTAAGTCGCTTTGGATAAAAGCGTCTGCTAAATGACTGTAATGTAATGTAATGTAATGTAATGTAATTAAATCAAAGAATTATTTTGTTTGTGGTCCTTGTGAAGAGAACAAAGATGCAGGTGTTCAGGTGAAGAAGCATCATAACCTGAGCCAGCACAATACATACCTATATCATTACCACTCAAATCACTCCAAATCAAAACAGGCAAACAATTGTATATCTAGATTCCAGCCAAAAGTCAACTTAAGCCATGCAATTTGTCTTACTTCTGTTCTGGAGGGAGAAGGGACATGATGGAATGATGGAAAATTTGTGTATAAGCTTTGATCTATCAGTTTGGAGCTATAGAAGTTTTAGAGGCTGTAGTTTGCAGCATATTTAGTACTGCAACATAGGTATTCTGCTAACACCTCTATGACACAACTTTAAAAAATCTGAACTTGTTTGCTTCACAAAGGTAGAACAGGTTTGTGTTGGACTGCAATATACTGCTCGACATAGGACCACACAGTTATATAGCGCATTTTATATTGTTCTGTTGTGGTAAAAAAAAATTGCAATTAATCAAATATCCCTCAAAAAAACAACAAACACATAGAGGCCCTGGGGCTTTTGCGGCCCCTGGAGGTCTAGTGCCCCCGGGGCTGATGCTCACTTCAAAATAAAATGATGTCATGTCATGATAATAAAAATACACAATAAAAAACAATAAAATAGAACATAATTAAGTTATTTTAAATTTCAGTTGTACACTGTCAGTACTGTCAAATTCCAGTGACAGTGTTCACCAAAGACCTAACCCTCCAGCCCTTTGTTGTTGTTCTCACGCTAATGTGCGAGATCCGTAGACCCGACTCAACTGCGCGGTCACATTCCGCCCCGACTTCCCTTCTGCCAGCGGCCTGGTGGTTTGAGATGAGTAGAAGATGTCGGTTTCGGGGCTGAAGGCCGAATTGAAGTTTTTGGAGTCCATTTTTGACCCAAACCACGAACGATTCAGAATAATAGACTGGAAACCAGACGAACTCAGTTGCCAATTCAACGTAACAGGAGAGAAGCCGCTGATCATTCACTGCAACATCACGGTGAGTCCAGGCCAGCTCTCTGCGCACAAGCTAACCACCGACTATCGACTGGAACCAAATCATTCCGCGGAAGGTTCCGTGTTTACAAATTAACTACGATTTCAGTGTTCACTTTTTATTTTCATGTCTTGTTTAAAGCCACCAATATGTAAGAAACCGTGTGGATTAAAGAAAACAACACAGCACTGTTGTGCTAAATATACTTTGGAAAAGTGTAGAAGAATACGTCGTTTAGTAACGACGCTGCGGTAGCTCTCTGCTAGCCTGTTAGCTCGTCTTGTTAGCCTAAATAACTGCTACTGTTTGCTACAGCTGCTAACTTTCTAGTTACTGAACTGAACCCGTCTAATTTAACGTTAACATTATTTAACGTTAGGGGGGATTTCACAACATCATGGCTGTTTCAAAAATACATTTAATCTACACAGGCATACGGCTGAATGTTCCCGTTCGTATATATTTAACGTTAACGTTAAATAGAGGCGAGTGTTGTTCCACTGTATTTTTGTGCCTTTTCAGTAAATAGACGGATCCCTGTGGCGAACGTAAAATAACACTGACGTTAACGGTTTCTTTATCGGGACACCAAACTATGTAGAAAGCGACATAATGACGACAACAGCTAGTGTTCACTATATTATACTTAACAACTAAGAATGTGAGCTTAGCTGCAAACGTATTATGATTACGTAGAATTTATTTTTAAATGTATTTCAACACCAACTCTTTGAAGCGGTGTGTATACATTATTAGCATTGTAAATAATATTGGAGCGTGTGCAGAACGCATCAAGTCAACCGTCAGGTTGTGTAGGTGATGTCACTAACAACTGAGGCTCACTCTTTGTGTCATTGCAGCTGTATTTGTATGGTTCAGGGGGTGCAGATCACTCACACACAACCATCCTAACATCCTGACCACATCCTCCTCTCCTCCACACACACGCAGTTACACTTCTGCTCGATTTTTGAGACACACAGACATGGCCTGTTAAAATGTTTTTATAGGCCATGTCGTGTTGAGACTCAAGCTGTGTCAAGTCGTCCACATCGACGCAACCTCAAAGATGCCAGAGTGCATTCAGTATCGCAATATGAATTTAGGAAATAAGAAGTGAGTCAGTCAGTCAATCCGGTACCTCAAGCTCTGCACATTTCCCATGTCTGATTAGCTGGATCATGTGTGGTCACCAGCTCTTGAGTGGCTGAACCCACCTGATTTAGACAATCAGTTATAAGGAGAGCAGCTGGAGATACACCAGGTTGTACAGGGCCAGATCCAATGTAAGTGTCTTCTTTGAGTTTGGCTTTATGATGATTAGTGCTAGATCCCCAGAAAGATATAAAGATAGCTGAAATGTTGAATAGCGCTCACTTCAACAGACAAGTCATGATTATGCTTCCACTTTTTCTGAATGCTCTGATACACGATGCTTGGCGCTTGACAACGCATACGTGTCTGAAAACCAAACAATGATGCCACAGTCGTCATACAAGGTAATTAAAATCAAATTAAACGGTTATTGCACAGTACTTTAAACCCAACGTGACTAACATCATACTTATACAACTGCCTTTAGTTGTCAAATGACTTTTGTTGGCGAGTTGTAAACATGGGAGTCTTTCCCGTCTCTGACAACCGGTCCATATATAACATGACGCTATTATACACTCCCAGAGTCACAACCAACCCATCTGAAATACACTCTTAACATTTTATGTAGGTTAGATATCCCTGGGCAACATTTTGGTTTGGTGGTTCTTTGTTAAGCGTTAATATATCTGTAGACAATAAAACCATTGACATAAAAGCATGACTTGCTAAATTTCCATGTCCCTCTGTTGCAGGAATCTTATCCCTCAACACCCCCAATATGGTTTGTTGACTCCGATGATCCTAGCCTGGCTGAGGTGTTGGAGCGCTTAGAGGATGTGAGAAAAGGCAGCACGTTGGTAAGTGGGCTGATGTGGATCCAGCTTCAGAGAGGCCTGCTCAGAATGAGAATGTGGACAGTGGAAACTTGGTAGAATAGTGTAATCGCAGTTAGCTTTTGGCAATTGATGTCTTGTCTTCATGATTCCACCCACAGCTCCTTCAGCAGTTGAAGCGCCTCATCTGTGATCTCTGTCGGCTTTACAACCTGCCACAACATCCAGATGTGGAAATGCTGGACCAGCCTCTACCCACTGGACCGATTACCCAGGAGCGAAAGGTACTCACTTGAAAAAGAGTAAAATGCAAATGTCTTTGTGTTGCATTTTAAAACTCAATGTTTGTCAACTCACAACTGTTTCTCATCACTGCAGCATGGGCCGTCAGATGAGGTGACATCTGAAGAGGAGGAAGAGGAAGAAATGGGAGAGGTACCTATGTGTATTAATGACAGTTCACTGCATTCATACTCTTCATAGCTTAAAGGTCCACTTTGTTTTACGTCATGTTTCTAAACACAATTGATACTTTGACAGCAGGACATTGACCTGGACCAAGACCTGGACCATTACGACATGAAAGAAGAGGAGCCAGTTGATGGGAAAAAGTCAGAAGATGACGGGATAGAAAAAGAAAATCTGGCCATCTTGGAGAAGATTCGTAAGAACCAGAGGCAGGATCACTTGAATGTAAGTGCCCATTGAGGTCTTTTTTTTTCTTTTTTAAGTTGTGGTGGCTGTAATGCCACACATTGTGTTCGCTGAGAAGGTCGAAACACTGTACCTTCTAGTGTCAGCCCAAATACTCCAACTACAACTTGAAAATGACACGATAGGAAATGTTGATCACTGGACATAAAGTCTCTTTTTTTTTTTAATCCTTCTGTCAGTTTCATTATGTTCAGATCAACACTAACACTGCTTCCAAAATGCAGACTCATCGTTCCTTTCACTGCTGACACTGTGTGGCTGCTGCCGCAGAGAGAAAATCAAGGCCGTCCAGCAAAAAGTTTAGTTTGCATCGGGCCACGCAGAGGATAAAAGATGTCCGCTGAAATCAAGAACAAAACACGAGGCAGTGTGTTAAATGATCCAAAGTTAATGGAAAACTGAACTGATTCAAATTGCTGAATTTATTCAAATTATATAAAGGTCAACATCTTAAAATAGCTGTTATCATTACTACAGTGGAACACACACACAACTCTAATGTTTCTCTTATGTGCTCATAGAAGAAGAGTTTAGTAACTTGTAACATCGTCGATTGACAGAAATGCACAGGACTTCCACCGCGGGATGTCTTCATCCAGCCCACCTCTATAGTATTCTGCCTCTTCTTATTTGTCCAGGTGTCTTACTGTCGGTGTGACTTACTCTTGTGATTTGTGTTGCAGGGTGCAGTGTCTGGATCTGTGCAAGCCTCAGACCGCCTCATGAAGGAACTCAGGGAGATCTACAGATCACAGAGTTACAAGACAGGTGACTACAGTGACACGTTGCGCCACAGTGATGACTTTTAACGTTTGAACACCTCATCAGCAGATTGAAGTAACGCTCTGTGTTCCTGTCTTTCGCAGGTATTTATTCATGTGAACTAGTCGGTGACAGCCTTTATGAATGGCATGTCAAGTTAAGGATGTAAGTTCCCACATTCATTTGCTTTTACATTTTCAAATATTGTGTTAAATGTTGTTTTTCTGTTAGATTTGACTTCTTGTTCTGTATTACAGGGTAGACCCAGATAGTCCGTTACATAGTGACATGCAGGTCTTAAAAGAAAAAGAAGGAGTGGACTACATTCTGCTCAATTTCTCTTATAAAGTACGTCCTGTCATAATATTTGTCAATCGCTTTATTCGGGAAAAGAGTTTTCTCGAGACTCACGGTTTGTTTGTGTTTCTTCACATGACAGGATAATTTTCCTTTTGACCCACCTTTTGTCCGGGTTGTCTCACCTGTGCTCTCCGGAGGGTGAGTGTGTTGTGATCTCCCCTCTGTTTGTAAATGAAATGCTCTGATGAAAGTTCAGTCACTGGGACTTGGTCCACATTTGTTGTAGGCACAATTTTGAGAGGAATTTTTGGGACTTTGTTGGGAGAGATTTACTCACAATATTAATTTGTCCCACTGTGGATGAAATAACGCAAATGTGAAGCAAATGTTTCACATCGTATGTCTGACATTATGCCTAATTATTTGCCTAATCATTATGCCTAATGTCAGATCCTTTGGATCCTGGTTGAATTTCTTGGTACATTTAAAAGTTGCATTCACAACGGGTCCTAGATTTAAATCCCCTCTTTGCGAAAATCTCTCCCACAAGGCAAATCAAGATATTGTGAACTCAATTTGAAATGCAACAAATTTGTAAAAAGTCAAGTGAACACTTTCTTGATCAAATTAACATAGCTGGTTTATTTGTGTATATCATGCAACACTCAACCTTTATGCTAAATCTTTATCTTTTCATTGCAGTTATGTTCTAGGAGGAGGGGCCTTGTGCATGGAGCTTCTCACAAAACAGGTTTGTAAATGACTTTGATACATGGTATCGCATCATTTTCCTCAACTTACAACAGCAGGATGAATGTTTTTCTGTGTGTTTTCAGGGCTGGAGCAGTGCCTATTCCATAGAATCTGTCATTATGCAGATAAATGCAACTTTGGTGAAAGGAAAAGCCAGGGTGCAGTTTGGAGCCAATAAGGTAAGTGATGTCGTTAGTCCGGTCTCAGAGTGCTTTCAGGTTCTCTATCCGATATTCAGAGCATGGATATATGGAAATGTATTACAGTTGTCATATACATATACACATATATATATACAAAATTTAGATTCTGCATTTCACCCATCACCTGCTTATTGGAAGCAGTGGGCTGCTGAGAAGCGCCCGGGGAGCAGTTAGGGGTTCAGTGTCTTGCTCAGGGACACTTCGGCACAGGACATGTAGCAGCCAAGGATTGAACTGACCTTGCGGTTGCCGGACAACCCTCTCTACCCATTGAGCCACATATCATCAAACAACTATGTAAAGATATAGTGGAGTAATGTCTACCTAAGCAGAGAGCTGCAAGTTCAGCCAGGCACCAACCGGGAAAATTATATTTAGTGTTTTTCCGTTGATTGTAGTTGTTTATACAGTTCCTACCGCATACAGAGCAATTTCTGTGCACCTAACAAAACATTGTTTGTTTTTCAGAACCAGTACAATCTTGCCAGAGCACAACAGTCGTACAAATCCCTCGTGCAGATTCATGAAAAGAATGGTGAGTACATGTTTCTGTTGGGCCTCAGTAGACACACAGTGGTTTGGATCCATCGGCAAAGGGGTTTGTCTTTCTGTTTTTACAGGCTGGTACACACCACCTAAAGAGGACGGATAAGGAGCTGCTACCACTATGCACTGGGAACATGTCTTTGGGTCAAAGTATCTTGTTTTCTTTGGAATCTCCCCCCCTTCTGACTGAACTGGGAATATATCATCTTCCTGGCGGAAACCATCTTGTTGGCTCATCTGACAAGTTTTCCTTTTCCCCGGTCCAGTAAAGACTTTATTCTGGTGTCACTTTGCTTCTCCCCTCAGTGTTTTAGTAAGGAGGAGGATGTGCGGATATCACTAGTCCTGCTAAATATGCTCATTTGTCTTTAAAAAAAACATTTCTCCCTTTAATTTTGGGGAAGTGCTTTTTCTTTAGCTGCTTTGACAAAGTGGGCTTCACAAAGAGTCAGTCACCCCTCTAGATGGGAATTTTAACGGAAGTCTGATACTGAAGCTCTTGATGTGGCGCCTCCCTGCACCTGTTTTTATCAGCCACATTATCCCCCTTTTTTTCCTTTTGCAAACTAACTGGTACAGAATTGCAAATATTATAAAGATATTATTCAGCTATTTTTATTATTTGAGCATCCTAGACAATAAATCAATTTCATATTTTGGAAGCTCATCTTAAAACTGAGATGAACTACCACTCGGTGTCTTTTAGCTCTTACTTTTTAAAATATATGAAGAATATCGGGCCGAGCAGAATTAAAATGCTGGGATGTTGTTGAACTAAGATTAACTGTTGTCTGTGAACAAATCCACCAGTAGTTGATAATAAAGCGGGGCCAATGGGCATGAAATATCTCAGAATCTCCATGTTACATATCTTTGGAGGAGAAAATATTTTCACCAGATGTTAAGGTGGCCGTTAAGCCATAACTTTAGACGTTTTAACAGATCTAAAGAGCTTTTCTTTGCCTCATATCTGTTACTCCAACAGCCCCGCGAGCGCTCAGTTTGGTTATTGGTCGTTTTATTGATTAAAGCTGCAGAGGTTGATGCTGAAAATGAAGCCCTGTGTGTGTAAACAGCATATTGCAAATGGGCCTTTTCTCAACCGCTGTTCTAAAAGGTAGATGGATTTTAAGCAGTGGGATTGGCTTTACAGAAGGAATAAATGAAATTGTGTTTAGATGTGTTTGGATTTTTTTCCATAATATTGCTCAGTTTAGCAGCAAATTAGTTTTTCCTATCTTCCTGACATACATTCAGTTGGTTGGTTTGCCCCCTGCCCACTTTAGATTTGAAACTGATTCCCTGTTACATGACATCACACACAGCTGGCTTCATCTCCTCTCTGCTGTTTTCTCAGTCAACAGCTAAACATCCACCATTTGCAGGGCTTCCTTTGCCACAACATTCAGAACTGAACTGAAACTCTATGATATTGTACGTTTCAACTTTGACCATGCAATATACAGTAGTACTTCATCGCTACTACTGTTCCCCACACTGCAGGACACACTGTATCTATCAATCTGTTGGCTCTTTTGCAGTTTATTTGTTAACACTGTCTGCAAAAGTATGTTTGAATGGCAACTCAGGTAACAAACAATACTTAGGAGGGGAATCAGTACATGTTGAGTTTGTGGTTATTTCCTTGGGTTAATTAACGCTCTGTACTGCTGACGTTTAGGCTTACACACACACACACACTGATCTGATGTCAAAAACAGATGAACTTTACAATTTTATGGGCCACGTGTTTCTTTTAATTCAAGCAATGTTAGAGGAAGGACTTTAGCAGAATGATGCCATTTTAACAGGATTGCAGTAGCATGATGACCACCCCATGTCATGGCTCAATGATTTCCCACACTATTTAATGCTTTGTTTTTTTTTCCATCCCAAATACTGAAGTAGATTTGATTTCAGCATCTGATCTTTAAATATTCCTGATAAAAAACATTTGCACAACTGGCAACAACGTGCCTGTAGAGGTCAAATATAATAACAAACACATTCTGAGCTTAATATTTCAACATCAGGAGAAATAATTTTTTTCTCAGCATACAACTCGTTACATGTCTGATGAAGCTGAGCGGGGACGAATCGTCAGGTCTCAATAATAAGAAGTGTCCTAGTCTAAAGGGCCAAGACTCCCGTCAGATATCAGGGGATGATTCAGAGTTTCACGACGTGGTGAATAGACTTGCACGCTTATCAAACTGGGCTGTGTTTTGAAAATATTAATTTATCTCAACTGTCAATTCATTTTTCCAACAAAACATGATCAAGTCTGGCACCGTTGGCTCGATTTGATTTTCTTTTATTTCTCATTTTCCATTTGAAGAAATTTTGACCATGTACAGTAATTTGTAAACTTGCATCAAGTTTATGAATAAAGAATTTTAAGAGTATTGCTGTTTTACTGGTTTCCCTGTGTATTTTTTTCCCTGTTGCTTAATGGATTGCGGATGTACTGGGCCGATGTTGATATTTTATTTAATGAATAAAATAATTTACTGCTGACACAACTGTCATACTGATTTGATTTTGTATAAAAGTGTTGTTTCCTGTCTGACAGCCTTGCAAATCTGCATCAGAGACTTTCATCGGTCTGGGTTTCATTGAACTTTTGCATTTACAATCACATGGATGACGAAGCATAAAAAACAATTACCATTCAAGCACATGAAATTGAAATCAATATGCTATTAAATAATTATATATATATATATTATCCAGTTATTAAAACCAGTTGTCGTATTCTAATAAATATATTATTTTTGTTTTTGAATTGTTTATTATTAACAATCGATGTCTTCTTCCATATGGTTGAAGAAGTATTCATATCCTTAGTATAATTGGTACTACAACAACAATGGACAAATACCCCATTACAATTGTGTGATATCTTACAAAAAAAGTTGCTCATTTTTTGTTTGTTTTCCCAACACCTGTCTCTGAAGCAGAAGTCCATCCTCAGCTTGGTGAAATGCATTAAGTAACTGGATGCATTAAACCTCCTGCCTGAGTCAAACTACAACATGCAACATGTTTATTTTGAGGGAAAACACTTTTTGAATTATATTTAAATCGGTATTAATCACGAGTGTGAGCCACTCAGTTCAGAGTAGCTCACACTATGTAACCAAAGACACAATAAATGATTGAAATGTGGTTGGAGGGCAGATGAAGCTTAGAAACATTTTAAGAATAGAAGGGTTTTATATGTTCGCTGTATGCTCTTATCTGTTAATGTTTTAAGCTTTTTGGCAGGTTTTTTAAGTAGTTTTTTTTCATTCATGAAAAGTCACCTAATATAGAGGTTCATGTTCCTTCAACATCTACAGCAATGTACAAAGTCATCAAATAAACAGGATGCAACAATAACTGTTTAATATCTATTAGGGTAAGATCAAATAATACAAAAGTAATACACAAAAATGTATTTCTCATTTACTTCACTCATGGAGACACAGCCTCCTCGAACCTTTCATTCACCTAATTACAACATGTTTCTATTGAATGTGTTTTATCCATGGCAAATATTTACCTCACCTCAAGTCATATATTTATATCTAGTTATGATATAGTACATGATAATACATATCCAACAACATACAGTACATGTGGGAACATGGGGGAGTTCATGGGAAATGGCTTTCAGAAGCGTTGATACAGCAGCATGAAATGCAGAGTATTAGTAGTTGTATCCAATATGCACTGCAGCTCCTGCTGCATGTTAACTATACAGCTGTAGTTTCCATAATCACATGAGATGTGCTGTATGTACATATGGCAAAAAAAAAAAAAGTTTGGACTGATCCAAAATTCACCGTGATAACTCTGCTCTTTGTGCAGACTCCACACTTAATTTATAGAACCGATCAGCTAAACGTTGTGCATTTGCTAACAGAAGCGCATGTGGATGCTACGGTTTACAGGGTTATACTTCACTGTGTGTGCATCTGCTGGTGAAAATGTTATGCACTTGTTAAATTACACTAGTGGTGTCCAACTTGAAAACAGAACCATTTTGCAAGACATAACAATTTATGTTATGGTCGTTACTATTCACGTCTATATTTAAAGCCTGCACAACAGGACCCCACTTGATCCTAATTACTGTTTAATATATTTATGTTTAGTTTGCACTGATGTCAACAGGTAACCCAGAGCAAAACATACTTTTTTTTTTTTGATTTATAAAAAAACAAAACAAATTCAAAATCTGTTACCCACAGCCATGGAAAGACACAGAGGACATGTGCTTCAAACTCATCCACACATCGTCCAAAATACACAAAATAATAATAGATTGGTACAAAAAACAACAAACTAAAAAGTAAAACAACAGCCTATTGAATACCACATCATCACAATCAGACAAGACGACTCACAGGTTTTGAAGTAACGAGCATTCGGACACGAATCTTAACTTCTGTTTCAAGTCTAATACTGTATTACTGTAATAACCATCTACTGAATCTTGAGGACGTTTCCAAAGAAGACTTGAGTGACACTGAAATCAATATGACACTGTCTCTGACTGACTGGTGACACATAAATATTCTGTCTATCAATTTCACTTCATAAAGAAATGATTGGCTTGGATTTTATATTTTCTTTTATATAAATATCATATCACACCTACTCATAGAATAACACCAACAGCCACAAAATGACACACTAAGGCCTGAAATCCAGAGCTTCAGGAACAAGTAGTCATTAAGCATTTATATGTACGGGTAAGTGGAAGAATTTGCCAAAGGGGTGAAAATATCCATCACTTCATACAATGCGATGACCACCTACAACAATGATTATTAATATTTACTGCATGTCCAACCTGCAAGTGTTTTGGTTTTATTTCACTTTTAACCTGTACAACGTTGATTTGGAATGTTTTATCCAATGAACTGAAATCCTAAATACTGCATGTGCTTCACTTTAACATGTAATAATTATTCATTTGACTGAAATCAACTTGCTAAACACATAACCAATGCATAATAACTAAACCAAACAGAATGGTTGAATAAAGGTGATTAAAAGGAGACAAATGCCCGACATGTTGACACTTTCAGGGCTTTACTGGTAGAATTTTAAATCAGCTATCACATCTTTCCTGAGAATGTAACAAATATGCCGAATTTAACTGAGAGGTTCACTGATGCAACTTCTCATCAGTGAAGAAAACAACAACCAGGTCACCAAACATGAACTTTAAAATAACTTTTCAAAGATTAAAACGTTTTTTGAGTTGTGGAAATACCTGCTCGATACATTTTGTGCTAGATATCGCTTCCAACAAATGTCTTTGATTTAAATTATGTTTGAAGTTATTTCATTTTTTTATTCATCTTACTGTTAAATCTTATTATTTTTATATTTTGAAATGCTACTTCTGTTGTCAAGATTTAATTTTTTCAGCAAAAAAGTAACAAAGTTTACATACAAAGTAAGAAAATGATTGGCCGGTATCAAAAGGATAATATGCTCCTAAATAATGAACTTACGGTTTAACTGTACCCTAAACATAAAGGACTCGTTTGACATAGAAAGCAAAGAAGTGTATTTCCCAAATTGTTGACCCATCCCTTTAACAACACACGTCAGCTGAATATTAAGCAGCTACAGTGCATCAACTGAGGGTGGCAAATATTTTTAGCATTTGGTGACCTTCAAGGCTAATGAAAGTAAACACTGTTGACAATATAGCTACTACAGTACATGAAAAAACACATTAAACGTAATCAAAAGATGTTTTAAAAGTGTGACTCAGGCAGAGGCAGAGGTCACTCTGATGACCACAGATGAACCTACCTGAATAAACTGATGAAGCTCAGGGGATTGTTTTTAGCTATATTATGTGTCTTCGTTGGAAAGCAACACACACAGTGACCAGCTAAAATTGAGCAGCATAAGAGATAAAAAAAAGAGCCAGCTTAATAGCTGGCTGTTGATTTAAATGTGAAGTGACTTAAATATTAACTCCATGTATGTCAGAATTCAATAAGAGTACACTTCTGGTTGAATTCAGCGTGTACAGTGTTATAATGAAGGGCACCTAATTCTGAATTGTGTTCTTAATTGATCCCTTTTTATCTCTCCCACTCGGCAGCCCGGCCCCCTCCTCTGCCTGGCCTACATCGGGTCGTCGTAGTTGTAGGTGGGAGCTGCTGAGTATTGGTTCTGCTGCACGGCTCCCTGCGCGGCTCCCATGGCCGCCTGCTGAGCCGCCTGCTGGACGTGGGGGTTCTTCCAAGCCCCGCTGGCCCACTCCTCCTGGGCCTTACCCAGGCTGCCACCACTGCCACGGTAGAAGTTATGAACCTGCAAAAGAAGTAATTCAAAAATACATTTTCAGGAAGAAAAAAAACCTTGAGCTCAAATTAAAATACATGTTTGCTAAGAAGTGAAGAAGAAACTTGTTTTATTCCTTTTTCTGCAGTGATAGTGCCTCCTACATTAGTGTTCTCCAGGTGGCATGAATTTTTCTTAGTACCACTGATGATGTCAGGACTGTCAGTTAATTTGATTGGTGCAATATCTGTGCCGGGTGACCGACATTGTCAGCCATTGCTTGTTCCAATCACTCTATACTTCAGACTGCATACATCATGTTCGTTCATGTCATATGATTTGGATGGCAAAGATTGCTAACATTAGCCAGCTAGGTTAATTTGCTTTCACTTAACAAGTTGAAGATAGGTAACCTATTTTGCTAGCTTTGAGTGGAATACAAACTTAACAGCATGATGGGTTCATAACCAAAGCCATGTGGCCTGGAAAACGAATGGAAAATGTTTTGTATCAGAGCATGTAGGCTACAAGTCTACGACACAGGTTGTGTCCGAAATTCCATACTAACATGCTATTTAGTACGCTGAAACAGTTTTTAACAACAACGTTCATAGCAGATAATGGCTCTGTAACATCACAAATGTTTGCTTAAAGAAGAAGAAATGTATAAGTCACCTTTGTCAGGGCGATGAAGGAGAGTACAGCCACCGCAGTAAACATGATGGTGGGAATCAGCATCACCACAGCTGAGCCAATGTTGGTGCTGAAGAAGGTAATGGTAGCCAGCCAGCCACTGATGGGATCAACAACAGAGTTAATATCTCATGACCTCATGACCTATGACAATGCAAAATTGTTCGAAAATATGTGTGATTATTGGTTTAGGGCAGAGGTTTTCTAACTGTGCGGCACGCCTCCCCCGGTGGGAGTTTGGGAGAGTTCAAGAGGGGTACAGAGGGAGACACTTCAGGCAAACACATTGCATGATGTGAAAGAGAAGGGTGCATGCTGGTGCAGTTAAGGTACTTTAAAACCCTTAGTGCCAAAACTCTCACTCCTTACACTCATCTGACTCAGTCAAATCTGAACACTCAGATATGATAGATGTGTTTTTGGATTCAGTGTGACTTACGCTTCCCCAGAATAGCATTATCTCTCCATCGAAAAAATAATAAAAAATCCAAATATATATTTTAGAAGAATGGTGTTTTATATATCTTTTATTTGTCACCCATCTGTATTTACGCTTCATATCAAACATATCTGTGTTTGTCAAAGCTCTTACCACACTCCCCAGCCTGGAATGCCAACAGTCTGGATAATACTGATCACCACCTGCGCCATGAAGACGAAGAAGAAAGCCATGAAGTTGAAAGAGCTGTCGGTCCTGCATGGAGAGAATAATAATAAACATCAGGGCTGATGTGATCCAGCAGGACAGCGGGTAAAAGATGTTGAGTAAGCTCAACGTGGAACCAGCTCACTTGAAGGCCTTGTAGATGGGCCTGAACCAGCACACGTAGGAGCAGGGAGTGAAGAGGATGAGCCACAGGAAGGCCATGCCAAAGTTGGTCGCTCCACCTCCTCCACACATCCACGCCAGACAGCCAATCAGATTAACAGCCAGTGTGGCGCTATTCACTGTCAACATCACAGAGAAGAAGCGAGGATGACCAAAACAAGACAGACTGAAGACAACAGCCTCCATAGTGACTATCCCACAGGCTGCATTACTCATAAATGAATTCAGCAGGACTGACTCACTATGAATCTCAGCAACAACACCAGAAGTTCAGTTCTATACTAAAGCTATGATGTAGCACACACCGCACACAGTTTCTACTCTACAAGTACCAAACATTTTGTTGAGACTAATCTCCTTTTTCATCAGACTTACATTCCTGTTTTCAATTGGCAGAACCTATGTGGTGATGAAAAAGATACCATGATGCTCACATGAATACATTTTGACACATTACTATACTTTTATCACTAAGAGCTGTAACTATCATTTTTTTCTTAATTGATCTGCCAATTATTTTCTTTATTAATAGATAAGTCATTTAGTCTATTTAATGACTGAGATGTCTTCAGATGTCTTGATTTACTTCCAACCAAACCTTAAAGATATTCTTCAGTGATTTTCAACAAAGAAAAGCAGCAAATTCTCACATTTAAGAAGCTGAAGCCAGAGAAATATGCCATTTTTGCTTGAAAAATACCTCAAACTAGTACTTTTTTGCAGATTAACTTGATCAAAATCCACCTGAGCTCCCGTTTTAGATTTGTAAAGATTTAGTTTTTCAAAAGAAAGAGCAAAACGCAAATGTGTAAAACTAACTTAGACACAATATTTCAATCCATGCATACAATTGCACAAGATAACGTAAAATATATTCTCTGTGACAGTGAGACAATCTGAGTCAATCTGGTCTCACAGCTATACTGGAGTGTCTATGATGTTTGGCTCTCATGATGTTTTGGGTAAAACAAAGTGACACGGCATAAGAAACCCAGAAGCCGTGGACAGGTTTACAGTTTATACCATGACACCAGCAACACACATGAAACTTGAGTTGTGGTAAAAGATGTTGTACATGCAATACTGTACTGCAACTTAACAGTCAACACAAATTTCACTGCAAGTGCACTCACAGATCCATAGGTAGTAGAGCCTCTTGCACATGGTACGACGCTGGTCTGGGATCTCATTGAAGTCTTGATAAAAACATGGCCTGAGGGGGATGAATCGAGGCAGGGGAGGGAAGTTGTTTTCTAGGACACAAAGACACAGTTCAACAGAGCGTCCCACACACCAAATTCATAAAGAAATCAAGACAGCTGCATGAAGGATTACAATTTATAAATGGGTAGTTTTTGTGCAGAGACTCACATGCACACTATGGAGTTGAACAGAAAGGAAAAGCTTACCTGCCATGATGACTGTTCAGTATTTTCCTCCACAAGCACACAGACTTTGATCTTAGCTGCCTTGAAAACCAAACTGCAGAGAAATAACAGAGCTGTTTTATTAAGTGCAGCATCACTCACTCACACTGCTCTCCTTGTGGGCAACTGGGCCACAATCCTCCACAGGCCTTCCTGTGGATGCGTGCACTCACTTCACTGGAATAAAAGACTTTAAATCCCTGCATGGTTTTATTAGAGGTGGTGTCCAGCCCTATTGAAGCATCATTCATTAAATCGACAGACAAACACGTTTTATTGGTAGCATTTACAGCTGTGTAATCCGCGCGGGTGGGGGTGGTGGGGGGACAGTGTGGCCTTGTCGCGATTCCTAAAATGTAGGCTATTCATAACCTGAATCTATGGACGCAAAATAGGCGTTACACAGAGTTTACAGATTGCACTATCTATTATAGAGATGTTTGTCTAGCTCTTTAACCTGCAAACACGCTACAATGAATCACCCTAAACGTCACTTGAGTGGGTCTGTAAGCCACATTTCAATGCATATGATGGTGGATGGGGAAGATATAGTAGCTCTGAAGGGCATCTTTCGGCCACAGATGAAGCAATCTATGCCAAGTAAAAACAGCCTTATCCCGGTTGCTTTATATGATTTAGATCTTTAAACTGTCCGCTATGTGCATTTGTTTCCGCGGATGGCAGTGATGCTGCAGTAGGGCACAGTGCATCGTGATCACAGCCGGCGGAGGAGCGTCCTTCAGCCTGTGCGACACGGTGCATTTGGTGCTTCCTCTTCATCCCGACGCCGAGCAGGTCAAGCCCAAACTCCTCACAATAAACCACACAGGATACAGATTTCTAGGTTTTTCTGAAGCTAGAATCCGGTTTATTTGAATAGCCTTCATTCATTCCCCCCCCCATCCTGTAATGAATGAAAATGCCGTGATTAAAGCCTTACCTCCAGTTTAGTCAGTTTAGAATCCCTCCGTTCGTTTAAATAGCATCCTATGGATTAATCTGCATTAAAACACATTGGAGGAAACGGCCAGATCTGCAGCTGCTTTGACAGAAATATGTTACGTTATTCCTCAAATGACGGGTTTGGGAGTAAGGGGCGGTCACGTGACGTAAGGTCTTTTCTTTACGCGCATATCTCCCCTCCTCCCCATCCGCTGGTTTTACTAGCCCGGGCAGGACCAGGGCCTAGAAAACAAGGGTTGTGTTGCTGGCCTGATCCGACCAATCAGAAATCAGGAACATTTCAACAAGTCCCGCCCCCTGATGCTGTCCACAGTGCTGAAAATCAAAGAGGGCATTACACAATCTGATGTGATTGGTCGCCTGTTATCACTTTATCAAATAAACTAGGCATAAAATATGTATGACTATTACTCTGAGGGAAAATAATACAACTTAATGAACAGGATGCATAGCCTACAATAGCAGAGTATACATTTACTACTTTTTTAGACATTTTTTTTCTACTCAAGTAAGACGTTTAAGGCAGGTGTATTTTTGTTGCACATTTCAAAATCGAAGGCAATTTAAAGAACTTTCTGTGATGCAAAAAACATTGAAACACAAATTGAAAGTAAACAAACATTTTGAATCAAATAGGTAAAAAGATGTCAGTGCAAGGTAGGAAAAAGTGTTCATGGTTCAGTGGTTCAGGCGGTGGTAAAACATGGCTCTTCACTTCATCCTCCAGCATCTGGACTCCCCAGAAACCTACGCCAAGATCCTGTTTGTGGAATTCAGCTCTGTTTTCAACACAATCATCCCGTATCTACTGCATGACAAGGTCTCTCAGCTGCACGTGCCCGACTCCACCTGCAAGTGGTTCACAGACTTCCTGTCTGACAGGAAGCAGCATGTGAAGCTGGGAAAGCACGTCTCAGTCTCCCAGACCATCAGCACCGGTTCCTCCCAAGGCTGCGTTCTTTCCCCTCTTCTCTTCTCCCTGTACACCAACAGCTGCACCTCCAGTCACCAGTCCATCAAGCTCCTGAAGTTTGCGGATGACATCACCCTCATTGGACTCATCTCTGGTGGAGATGAGTCCGCCTACAGATGGGAGACTGACCATCTGGTGACCTGGTGTGGTCTGAACAACTTGGAGCTCAACGCTCTGAAGACAGTGGAGATGGTTGTGGATTTCAGGAAGAACGTAGCCCCACCTGCCCCTGTCACCCTGTGTGACTCCCCCGTCAACGCTGTGGAGTCCTTCCGCTTACTGGGCTCCACCACAACCCAGGACCTCAAGTGGGAGCTGAACATCAGCTCCATCACCAAGAAGACTCAGCAGAGGATGTACTTCCTGAGGCAGCTGAAGAAATTCAACCTGCCAAAGACTACGATGGTGCACTTCTACACAGCCATCATTGAGACCATCCTCTGCTCCTCCATCACCGTCTAGTAGCGCATCATTCGCTCTGCCGAGAGGGTGATTGGCTGCAATCTGCTGTCCCTCCAGGACTTGTTCACTTCAAGGACCCTGAAGCGAGGAAGAAAGATTGTAGCCGACCCCTGTCACCCTGGACATAAACTGTTTGTGTCCCTACCATCTGGCAGGAGGCTGCGGTCCATCAGGACCAAGACCTCACGCCACATGAACAGTTTCTTCCCGTCGTCAGTCGGGCTCATAAACAAAGCCTGGGACCCCCACTGACTGTCATCCCCAGGACAATTTCCTACCGGTCACTCCTACCAATCCCTATGTTTCTCTATTCAAACACACTCAACACATTTAACATTTCACTTACATTTCACTTGTTTACAGTCCTGTTATCTGTTTGTTGTGCACTTTATTTTATATTCTTTTATATTCTATTGTAAATTTTAATATGTTTCTATTTCTATTTCTTGCACTGTCTTGATTGTTGTTGATTGTTTGATGTTATTGTTTGTTTGTTATTGTTTAATGTTATGCACCTTCCGCTATGACAAATTCCTTAAACTTCCTTGGGAATAAATGGTTCTGATTCTGATTCTGATTCTGATTCCATAAATTCACACCACAAATCGGTATGGATGTGCACTTCCTTGTGGTGCGCAGCCAATGTTTTTAAATTAAGTTTTCCTGTGACCCATAACCCCATCTGAAACATTTTTTGTATGTCATGCTGGAAGAATTTTTTAAATAATTTTTAAGGTGTAAATTAAAACACACACACACACACACACACACACACACACACACACACACACACACACACACACACACACACACACTGCGTGCATCTACATCATGGCTACAAAAAGTGTGATGCAATGATACATATTTGCCTGAAAGTTTGTGCCTTCTTTCACAAAATGTACCGTGCACTTTTTGGTTGATCAGTTTTGTTGGTGAACCCCCTGTACCTGACAAAGCACGGCTCTGAGCAGCTGTTTTTGCAGTAGAAAGAGTGATATTTTGTTTCAGCAGTGAAATTGAAAAGGCTCTCTGGACATATGTTGAATGCTGCTTTGAATTTTCCTCGTAAATTTCTAGTTATCGGTTTCCCGCACATAATAGAACGAAGATTAAAAAAAACGTACACTAAACATGTATTGGCATTTTTACCAAAGATAGTTGTGTGCTCCTTCTCTATCTGTCTTTACTGACACACACCCCTTACGCCTTTCCACTCGCTTAAACTGCCACGTCTGTGCTTACTCTTTTCATCCATGCATGAAAATTTCATAATTCCTGCATTTCTACGGGTCATGAACGCAGCAGTTCGTTAAGCTAACGTTAGCGCTTCCTGCCGTGCTATGAGTTGAGCAAGACTGAAGGTAAGGGAAACACTTATATAAAACTAGTGTTTTTATTGTGAAATGGGTATGTGTGTCACGGGGGTGTATTCTTAATATGTTCATTCCGGTAATGCTGTATTTGTCATCAGTAACGTTATTCAGCGACAGGTATGTTAGCAGATCTTCACTTGTTGTAGCGTTAGCTCAGCTAATGTTAGCTAGCATAGCTTCCTCACACCCTGCTACACCAATCAAGAGTTAACTTTAACGTTACTAGCTAACCTAACGCAGGACTCATCCAGGAACTTCCGTTATTTAACGTTACAGCTCAGGAAAAATAACTAGCGTTTGTTGGACTTTTTGTATTCGTGTCAGTTTTTGTTTTGATGTTGATCTATAAAGTTAAAGGGACAGCAGACTATTGATAAAAGTAACAGAGCTTAATTTGGCTCGAGTTTATCTAGGTGTAATGACAAATTTAGTTTCTGTATCAGAAAATGTCTTCCCTTCAAAGTAAGAGAACCTGTAGTTAATCTACAGAAAATTAATCTGTTGTCATTTTGATATTAATTAATCATGTTAAGCCTTTTATTTCCCCTGTGGTTCCAGCTTCTTGAATGGGATGATTTGTTGTGTTTAATTGGCTAAGTAAATCTAATATTTGAGGAATTTGGTCTGTTGGTTTGAAAAAAACTAAGTGTTTTGTCCCCTTCGAAAATATGATTTGCATTTCTCACTATTTTTCAAAGATCATGCAATTCATGAGGGAAACAATCACCAGATTAACTGATAAAAACAATAATTTGTGGGGAAACACTCTTTAATGAGAGTGCACAGTTTGGCACAACACACCAGTGTTTAACTAATTTCTCTTCGCCCTCACATATGTTGTCATGAGGTATTTGCTGTGCGGTTAACACCTAATTTATTTTTTGGCGGTGTTATCTTATCTTATCTTGTCTTCAGTGCTGGGAATGCAGCCGCCGGTCCCACCTGAGGCCGTCAGAGAGCTGGTGTGCTCCTGTCTGCACAGAGACCCAGTAGCAGCAGACCTCCGCTGCAGCCTGTTTGTTGCTGCTGCACAGAACTACAAGAGGGACTCTTTGCTCAGACCCTTCCCACCTAGATACATAAGTGGTGACAATAAGAACTTTGAGGAGCTGGTGAGATACATACTGACAGCCACATGTTTTTAACACTCTCTATTGTAGCATTTTTGATCTAAAGGTGTTCAGGTGCTTTGCAGTATACATGTACTGTGTATTACAGATTTGTATCTTGGTTTCTGTGGGTATTGTCATGATATAGAAGGACGATGCCCACATTGACATTGACGCAGAGATGACCGCTCTGTTTCAGAGAGAGGCATGGTCCAAAGAAAATACAGCTTCACATGCAGTGAAAGGGAAGACGAGACCTTCTATGGACAAGTGTGACTACTCTTGTGGCAGTAAGATATATTTTTTTTAAAAGTGAATTTTCTTCTCTAGTTGGCAGATGTGCACTCTTTGCCTGGTGTGAGGGAGTTGGTGAGACTACGACCCAGAGACGGAGCTCATCATCTGGCTCTCACACACTGGATTCTCTCTTCAAAGAGCTTTGCTGTAAAGACACTACAGAAAGATGAGGTACACCACTACAAGTATAAAAGCAGATATGTCTACTTCCCACTTTTCTTTGTTTACAGTGTGTCTTTAAACTCTCCCAGTATGCCAAACTTTGTAACCTGACGGAAAACGATGGGCTTTCTGCGCCTGTGCCTGACTTCCTGTTTGAGTTGGAGTATTGTGATCAGATGAATGCCAGGTTTGAGAAGACGAGGGAAGGCAGAGACGTCTTCTATGCATTCCACGGGAGCCGCCTGGAAAACTTTCACTCCATCATTCACAATGGGCTGCACTGCCACCTCAACAAGGTCGGTGCAGTCACCACCGCTGTTGAGATGTTCTGTTGTTTCTGCCCGACACTCCGGTTTATTGTCTTCATATTGTTTGCAGAACTCGGTGTTTGGAGAGGGGACCTACCTCACCAGTGACCTCAGCATGGCTGTCCTCTACAGTCCACACAGCAGCGGCTGGAGAGAGAGTCTTCTGGGCCCCCTGCTCAGCTGTGTTGCCATGTGTGAAGTCATTGATCACCCGCATGTTAAGTGTCAGGTGAAGAAAAAAGGTGTGTGGACTGTGAGACTCGCAGAATAACAAAAAAATTGTAAATCCTGCAACACTGATTTTTACTCGCATTCATTTCCCAATTCAGATTCTGAGATCATTGACCGTCAGCGCTCAAGAGCAAAGAACAGCGAAGGAGGCGACGTACCGCAGAAGTACTTCGTAGTCACCAACAATCAGCTTTTGCGAGTCAAGTACCTGCTTGTGTACTCTCAGAGGAAGCACCTGTCTAGGTAAGAATTACTTGACAAATTACACTTTTTTTTTTTTTTTAGGGCTGTGCAAATGTCTACGACACTTTTTCATACATGTAAACCGAAACATTGGAGATGATGTTATTCATTATAAATTGAAAAACATGCTAGAGCTGCCCAGCAGGACTCAAATACTTAAAAGGCGCCCAGATGTGGGAAAGCTAAACTTTTTCAGTTCAACTTTATGTAAATGGCCCAAAAAGCACAATGTTGTTTTCTACTCGACGACGTAAAAGTTACTCAAACAAGATGAAGGAAAGCTTCTCATTGTGTTCAGTGGTGACGATGATAATTCCCTTTGACGTAACAATATCTCCTCTAAAATTAGTGATTGTTTGCTTACTGTCACTATGGCTCGAACTGAAACGGGCAAACAAGCTGAGTATATTAATTATGTACTTAATGCAAACACACTTGTGATCGTCAGGCTTGTGACAAACAAGAGACTTTTGGTTGGTGCTGGTAAACAAAAGGTTATTTTTGTGTTTTTCTTCTTCAGACGTTCCCGCAGCACCTCCTGGCTCCTCAGACACCATTTTGCCATCATGATGAGTCTCTACTTCCTGCTGCTCATCTTCATCGGTGCCTTTAACTCCACCGCTTTCGTATCCTTTTGGAACAGACTGTTTAGGTGACCAGAAAAAAAGTTTATTATCCACAGTGCCTTCCTGATCAGAGACTGACTAGAGGCCGGAGCAAAGATACAGTTTTATGCACCTTTTATACTGACTTCTCGCTACAATCATTGTTACTTCTACAAATAACCATAATTGCAGTTATTCTGTTATAACATACGTTTTCAAATAGCAAATATTGGGATCAATTTTCTTTAAATGGATAATAAGACCATTCTGCATTATGAAAATGTTATGCAATGTTTCACCTGTAATTAGTTTGTTTTAGTAAACAGCCTGTGTTTTAGATGAGATCTGTTGCTGTGTGCTTTTAGTCCTGTGAGGACACAGTCTTACTAAACCAAGTGTTCAAAGAAAAATTACAGGAATTTGTTTCAATAACAAGAGTCAAGCGATAAGATCTCTTTTTGGTTTATCATGTATTAAAGGTGCAGTGTGTAGGATTTGGCGGCATCTAGTGTTTAGGTTGCAGATTGCAAGCAACCGCAACTTCTCCCGGGGGGTGTGACGAGTAACATCGGTGGCCGACACGAAAACACAAATGTCTCTATCCAATGTTTGGTTTGTCCTTTATGGGCTACTGTAGAAACACGGCGGACGGCTCCATGAAGAGGACCGACTCTGTATGTAGATATAAACGGCTAATTCTAAGGTAACAAAAACACAAAACGATTGTCATTTATAGGTTGGGTCAGAACAATTTCACTTAGACTGCTGCATCTTAGAAAACAAAAGCAGGAAATGGTTCAGTTCATAAAAAACACTTGAAATATTATATTCCATTTCTGTCAATAGTTCCCATCTAAATGCTGCACACTGTTCCTTTTATGTACTGAGAATTTTTGTTGCAATTTAAATTCTTACTTTTTAATGATATGATTATGCATCAATCTGTCGTGGGTCGGGACAATTTTTTTTTTTTTTTATCACTCATGATTTTAGTGTAATTATAAGGTATTGAATATAACTGCTAGTCTTAAGAAAGA
This sequence comes from Cebidichthys violaceus, assembly GCF_023349555.1. Lineage (NCBI taxonomy): Eukaryota > Metazoa > Chordata > Actinopteri > Perciformes > Stichaeidae > Cebidichthys > Cebidichthys violaceus. The sequence goes on from NW_027176483.1 coordinate 7,762,641, forward strand.
AAAGAATATATAAGGTGGCCATTTTATTTGTGCTGACATACTGTATTTATAATAATGGATCATAGAAAGGCCACTGATAATGATTTAAGATCTGCTGTTATATCCTTATATTGGTACATGAAATAAACTGTATTTCCGCTCAAAGGCATAAGGTTCTGAACATTTGTTACACTAATAAAGCAATACTTGATTTCTTTTCTTTTCAATGAGGTTAGTTTATTTGAAAGTTGACTTAAAGATCTTAGTGTGTTAGTGGTTGACTTTAAAGATATATCGCACATTATTCAGGTTCAGAGAAATCTCTGCAGCTGCATCTCATACGTCCAAACTCTACTTGAAGGTCTCTCTTTCATAATCATCTCTTGTACTTTTCTATTGTTTTGCATTTAACATGGGCTTCTTCTGACGGGGGCACATTTATTACCGCTGGCACGCAGACAGTCCTTTGTTATGCGTTGTTTTTATCAGTAAAAAAAAAAGTGAGACTGCGATATGGGATTGATAACAGAGGCGGCCTGCTTTGGTGACGGATCCTGTCCTTTTAATCGATGCCTGATATGCGGATGGGTTTCCACAGTTACAACAAGAAATGTACCAAAAGAAAGATGATTGTAATGGTTTTTTTTGTGGTTTTGTGCCATAAAACCTTATAAGAGGACAACTAATTAACTGAAATTATGAAATTAGCACTATATTTACAAATTTCACAAACAGGAAAGTTTGTGAAACTTTATTATTGAATATTTTATATATATTCTGGTAGGCTATTGTATCCAGATTTGTAAACAATTAGAGTACCTTGTATTTAACAATGATTTCATTAATCTAGTCATAAAGCTTGTATAATACTGACGGAGCAGACACAGGACAAGGAGCTACACATTCCTCTCTTCTGTCCGATCAAACAGCAGATATTAAGACGTCACAGTACTTTAGTGATGCAAATGACTAACAAGTGAAACGAAGATGAAAGAAAACGCAAGTCTTTGTTTTGGTATAAAAAAAATCCTTCAGATAAACTGCTTCTCCTCTTTAGAAATGTCTCACATTCAAAGGACACAGAACAAACTGTCCATTGTTGGTCCACACTTTATTCCCTTTCTGTACAAGCTTCATTATTGCTGCCTCATAAACCGTCTGTTATTCAATAACCATCAACCGTCAGGGGGGCAGCGATGACAGAGGTGATGACAGAGGTGATGACAGAGGGGACTCAAGAGAGACGCTTCCCTTCTTCTGTGAACCAGAAAAACTCCCAAAATAGAAACAATTCAAACAGAAGAGAGGCAGTTCTAGACTGATATGGTTTAATTTACTACATTGTTGTACCCAAATTATCCCACTTCATTTCTCAGCCTCATTGGTTCTTCTTTTTTTATTCTTGCATTGTTTCTGCTTATTCCAATGCAGGAGTCCAAATTGGTTCAATCATTCGTGGTTTAACATTCGCTGTAAATGGAGTTCTTTGTAGAAGACTACACTTGAGAAGAGGATGCTCTGCTTAAAATGCTAATACAACCATGCTAACATGCTGCAATGGCAATGTGCCTGGTGTTAAGCAGGTATAAGGTTTATCTTATTCACCATATGAGTTTTGCATGTTAGCATGCTAGCATTTGCTAAATAACACTAAACTTAAAGAACGGCTGAGGCTGATGGGAATACCGTTAGTTGTGCAGGTATTTGGTCATACATGTATTGGACACATTCATGTTGTGTCCTAATGATGGTTCTACATGAGAAGTAAGATGACTAATGGGACATGAATGTCTGAACTGAGTTTTCCAAGTTGTCGAGATATTTCAGTCTGACATCTTATATCATTGAATTGTGGGATTAATTGAGTCCACATACATGGGGGGGGGGAATCATTTTCAATAGACAACTTTTCAAAGCAGGTGGGTTTTTGTGTACAGATGACGTTAACCTTGTTATACTTTGGGTCCAAATGGACAAAAGGAAATATGTCTTGCAGGAAGGTAAAAACACACACCGATACACAAAAGATACAATCAACTATGTAAAAAGTACTGCTAAAACCCTCAACCCAATCAAAAACATCGCCATTGTTCCCTCTTGATTAATGAAATCAAAGTACAGTATGACATATTTTTATTTCTCATGATTTAATAATACATTACATTTCATAGGTTTTTATTCAGGTTTACATTGTATACAAAATGTTGAATAAAGACGTTTATAGATAGCTGCCCTTTTCTGTTTTGCTACATGAACTAGTGAAGATTTCCTCTCTACATAGAGAACTACTTCTCTGTGTTTGAACAGGCTGGCACCAAACACAGAAAGTGCCCCTCAGGATGACTCTACAGAAGGAAAAAAAGAAAGACAAAGTTTAGGATCAATGGGTGAAGTGCTTTGAGGCAGTACAGCATAATGAGGAAACACAGTTTATTGATGTAGCTGTTCGGTGCTTTTCCTCCCAAAATACCTGCAGGTTGTTGTGGCATACGGGATTATGAGTGGCTCCCAGGTGATTGTGCACACACTTTCCAAAGCGTTGCAGACAGGGGGAATCGGAGGGGGTGCAGGTCTGAGGGCATGATGGGGGTTTCAGCAGCAGACAGCTTGAACAGGAGGTGTGTTGGCAGGAGCCCTGGCATTCTGTCTTTTCCAGAGACACAGACCTAAAGAGCAGGAGATTTCGATTTCAGTTAAAAATGCAGCAGGAGAAGATACTAAGCGTATAATGCCTTTCTTTCTTATTTTTAAGTCACCTGGCAGAGCAGATTTCAGAGGGGTTGGCCTGACAGTATTCCCTGGTGCATTCTGGTTGACAGCTCTCTGGATCCAGCGATTCGATCACTGCACAAAAGAACAGTTTCAACACGGAGTAAGACACAGAAGTGATTCACAAGGCATATTAGATGTATCAAACTTAATATTTGCATCTTTTCCCGAGCAGCAACACATCATGAACATCTCTATAATCTCGTACTACGTCTGATACCGTATCTATAACAGTGACCACTTTGTTCCCCATGAGGAGATAAGAGGTGTAATTATGGCTTAGCTTTCAGCAGAAACCTTTGAATCAAAGGAAGCCTTGACCACACTATCAGTCTTCACAGCTCATAAACAAGATTTACCACATTGGCAGCGTTCCCCCTACAATGATACTAAATAATTCAGCTTTTCAGAGGAAAATCTTGTACTTTTTACTTACGTTTATTTCACAGCTATAGTTATTCACAAAACCAGTTTTTAAAATAGAAGGCATTGCTAAAGCTTACATTTTCCAACAGTATATAAAATAGTCAGCGACAACATTTAAATTAATCTGTAATATTAGTACGATGATATAATAAAAAAGCAACTCTACTGCATGATGGGTACTTTTAGTTTTGATACTTTAAGTACATTTCTCTGACAGTGCTTTTACATATTGACTGCAGGACTTTTACTTGTAAGGGAGTATTTATACGTTAGTGCTGTTAAAAACATGTGTTTTTGAGTTTATATTGAGTTTTTATGATGTTAAGATCTTTTTTTAAATAAAATAAATTAAACTGGTGATTAATTTAACAATAAATGTGGCTCACTGTGGCATAATATATTGATCAATGATTAAAAAGTCATCACATTACCTGCTCGTATATTATAAACGTAATCTCACCTGCTCTGCAGATGCCTTTGCGCTCTTCGTCTGGTTTGTCAGCTGTTGCGTCCTGGTAAACACACACCAGACCCTCATCGCACTTGCCCAGATAGTCCCACGTTCCTCCACAGGTCTCCCCCTCTGCTCTGGCACAGACGGGGCAGCAGCCGCACACACCTGTCGTGACACCCCCTTTACACTGGAGCTTCAGCGCCCGTCGGGAGGAGCAGTGTATCCGCTCGCAGGGCGGGCAGTGGAGAGCCTGAAGCTGCTGAGCTGCTCCAGAGGAAGTTTCCTGTTCCTGTGACCCCAACGCCCCCAGCAAGGCACTCAAAAAGAAGAGCATCCACATCCTCTATCAGCCTGACTGTTATCCTGAGGTGAGAACACTTGACAGCACCTTTTTATATATAGTTGTCTGCCCGTGGGATAACGCAGCAGCAAGGCTTCATAGTTTATGAGCCACAACCTCCACCCCCCACCAGCAGCCAATAGATGAGGCCAGAGGGGTTTTATCCCTCTAAAAACACAGTTAACTATCCCCACGCCTTATCTTCACACTATCAACAGTGTGATTTTGTTTTGACATAATTCTTCCTTTTGAACACCTGTTAGATAAGTCTGATGAAGACTGGCCCCCTTTGTATTTGGAGTCACATGACCTCTGGAAGGGGCAATTCAGTGCACACCTACAATCAGGTAATGACCTATTTCTTGAAAGAACAAAAGGATCAAGACATCAGCAGGTTATCTGATTAGGACATCTTGTAAGTTTCATATCAAACTCAGACAGGTTGTGTACTCAACAGTAAAAGATGGCTACTGTCACTATTAAGTTACACTGGAGGTTTTAACATTCTTCTTTTTATCTGGCTTCCTTCTTACAGGGCAGCACAGCGAGCAGCTGAAGAGTGTATCTCAGGCATGACGGGATTATAAGGTGATCAAATAATTACCACTTTATTCAACATGAAAAAGGCACATTTAATACGTTTTTATTTCTACAGCAACTAAAGAAAATATATAAAGAAAAAACATACTTGCTTTGCACTTAAAGAACAAAGCAAAGTATTATGTAGCAAAATTAAAGCCATAATATTACAAAGTAACCACTTGTTTTGCAACATTACACTATTCGATAAATAGAAATGTATCTGGTTTATTAAAGAATTGTGTATTGTAGATTCTGAGACTATATATTTGATGATGCACTAGAAACAGGCAGGCGAGCACCTGCCTTTGTTTACACTGTGACTATACAATACTTTTATCTATCCTACTTAAAATGTGTATTAATGTTTGCAAAATATGCACCTGTTTTTTAAGGTAACATGAGTTAAGAATGTTCCAGAAAAATAATAATATAATAGTAATAATTCCAAAAGCGTTTCATGGATTTGATCTTTACATAAGTAGTTTGTGGGAATTAATAATCATTGCAGTGCTTAAAACTTAAAATGAGGTGGCAGCGCGTTTACCCTAAACACCACAGGGTGCCGTTATATTACAATAAAAATCACATTTGAATGAGTTGAGTGGCTCAAAAGTGTTAAGTTTGTGTGAACTCTTTAAACATGTGCAAAGGGAGCTCCTTTAGGGTTCTGTAATGTGTCCCAATAGACACATTTTCACTGCAGACATTTTGTCGCAGCAGGAAAAGCACAGGTGTAAATAATAACATTAACGAGGGAGCGCTTTCAGGGACATCTTCAGTTCTTTGTACTTGGAACTCAAGTAAAAATAAAAAATGTTGTACTTCTTTAAGGTTTCCCAGAAGAACAGGAACAACAGCCGTGGATAGTGTTCATTTTAAAGTAAGTTTCAGCTTTTTCTATTAAGAGAAACCACATACACACATCCATTAAATCACTTGTTACACTGCATACATACATTTCATCATTATAGATCCACTTACTTACATGGTTGTTGTGGAACTATCAGCAAAATCACATGGTCCTCAATAGCAGACTATGTGCTGAAGAGGACAGTGTGATACAGTTAAAAGCCCAAAAACAAATGAGTAAGTGGCCTTCTTATAAACTACCAGTGGTCAAAATGAACACCCATTTTCATTATCAAAAATAAAGACATAAATGTAACCAATGTTATGCATTTAAATTATTGGTAGGAGTCTGAGTCGTATAAAAATGTATTTATTTTCAAGGAAACCATTGAGTAACACTGAATACAACAGGAGTGATCATTCAATAGTCAATAAAACTTGTGACTCCTACATCATAAAGATCCCACATACAAGACGTCTTGGAAAACAAGATTTCAAAGCAAACATGTTGGCAATTTGCTGGTGCTACAATTCCTTTCTCTTCCCCCTCCATCCCACATAACAAACTGAGGTGATTCACACCTGTATAGAAAAGTGACAAGATTTTACATCAACTTACAAAGGGCTGGATGTCAAAGTGCAAGATTCCTGAACCCCCCCCCAATGGACTGTCAAATACAAATCTCCAAATTTAAAATTCAGCCATTATGGCTTTGTATTCAGTTGAGACCTAAGTCTAGCTTACATTGTATAACTTTAAAATATTGTTTCAGAAACATTTCCCCCCCTCAAAGATACTTCATTTTTTTCTCTTTTTTTTTTTAAACTGCACCTTATTACAGACAACTGCATGTAATGAAGAAAAGCATCACAGGAATAATGCAGGCATACAACAGAAAAGCAGCTGTTTATCAACAACTTCAAACAAAACTCACTAACATTTTGTTGGTTTATAAAAGCAACCGAATCAAAAGAATACATACTAAAATCTGAAATGAAAATAAAATGACTTAAAACCCTCGAAGAAGAAAAAAAACCTATGTACATATATTTACAAGTAAATAGAGTGAATATTATACAGGTTTGACTGTCCGTTCATGGTCAGGCTGAAGCCACCAAAGGTCCATATGATCCAACACTGCATGACATTCAGTTTGGTTAATCCAAAATGGTTCTCAAAAGACAAAAGACCTTCCAGGAGGCCGCCTTCCAAGTCGCACTAGAAACAAACGAATGAAAAGTCCGCCGCAGCGAGCACATCTGCTTTTTTTCAGAATCTGGTTTGAGAGCGCGTGTGTATAAAAACATCCAGGGCTTTTTGACTCAATCATAACTTTCCATGTTTTGCATAATTTAAAAAATAACAATGGCAATGATTGCAAAGTTGAGTATATTCTTCTGGGAGTCATTTTATCTTCTTTCCAATGTTGATACCATCTCGAACTGAGAGACGAACACGAGGTCAGTCTGGAGGAAGGAGGTTGTGCAAACGAAACTGCTCTCGGATGTGCGGTCTGACATCTTCATTCTGTGATTAAAGAGAGAGACAAGAGATCAAGAAAAATACAAGAAAATGAAAATGTATGATGTATTTTACTCTTATATCTGCCTAAGTATCTGTATAATACTATAGGCACTGTGTGTCTGTGCATCCAATCTTGAGACTCAAAGGGAACGAGTAGGTCAGATATTCATAACACGCCAGCAGCAGCGTGGGAGTGTTTCCTTCAGTCTAACTAGACAGAAGTCGAGATACGTACCAGCTCCACAAGCTTCTCGAGGAACGGAACGAGCTTCAGAAGCTCATTGTCATTTCTATCCACGAACCAGCTCTCAATAGGAATTCCATTGGAAAGCTACAAAAGACACAAAGCCCATGATCTAGCATCACTTTAACACAGAAACATGATGAGACAGAAACAGTTCACTGGTTGGTGTGAAAAGGTTTTACCTGATAGGCAAAGGCTTGGGGTGAGTTGTCGATTATTATCGTCTTGGAAAGATCCCGTCCGAGAATGTTTAGGTCTTTAATGTAGTTTCCTTGAACACACACACAGTGCTCACGAAACAGCCTGTGTCTAAAACAAACGCAGAAAGAGAGAATGGTGAGGTTACGTGCAGTGATACATCTTTTCAACAGGTTCTTGAGATCAAACAAAGTCAACAAAGGAACTGGTAACATAATAATCATGGTAATCATAATCTGGAGTATAGAAAGACAAAAAGTTAATTTGAAAAAAGAGCACAAATACATTTGACAGAGGGTTTTAGGTTAAATGACGAGAAAGTACACTTCTAATGGCGGAGTGAAGAATGCTTCTTCAGATATTTGTACAAACTTGAAAAGCAGCATTAACCAGTTGTGTGTGATTACAGTCATTGTCTGCTTTCTATCAGCTAAACCAGTTCTTCCTCTCATTTGTTCATCTGACAAGAGGAAGAGGAAGCTTTCCGCCCAGACTATTGTACATATTGTATTCATGGCCTCAGAGCACCAGATCAGAAAGCGTAAGTGTGTGTGGAGGATTAATAAATACATAAATACATATGTTGATGCTTGTTTAACGGCAAACTTGATTAACTTGCAAACCAGCAACAGAGCTATGGAAACATCCATTACGAAATACCAATTGGACTTCATGTTTTATGTTAAGCAGCATTTTTTTTCCTCATTTATTTGTGAGACTGGTTAACAGGTTGGAAAAGAAAACATCAAAGAGCTCAGCCTTCTTTGTCCCACCGACAGACTATCTTTTATTACTTCCCAAGGCCGAGTGTAGAATAATACTCTTATTCCTTGTTGAATCATTAGGGACAATTTTCATCTGGCTTTATTGTAGTTGCACAAGCTGTTAAATCAATACCGTTTACTATAAAAGCTGCTTCAGAGTCTCGTTTTGTCACTGACCTGACCAACTGTTTTTTTGGATCAAGGATGTTGAGCAACTTGTCGGCGTACACTTTCTTTGAAGCCGTGAAGAGAATAATCTGAAATTGTAATAGACAGCAGCAATAAATGAATAATACGTACATTTAGAGCCGGTCAGATTAAACTGATGAGGTGTTGAGTCTCTTGGAAATAGAAGTTGCATCTCACCTCATACATTTGAGACATGCGCTCAAGAAACTCTCGGAAAAAGGGCCTCAACCGAACATACACCTTCAGATTGAAAATGAAGACATTAAAATCACAGCAGTGAGAAAATAGAGACCTTTAGAAGAGAGAATGACTTGGAACAGTTTGTACCTGGTATATAACATCTTGGAAGAGCACAGGGAATGTCAGGGCTGCGTCTTCTAGCTCATTCAAACTACAGTGGACCAGAGTTTCATCCTGACAACAGAAAAAAAAAAAAAAGAGAAATCTGTAGAAAAAAAATCCTTTGAAGTCTACTTACTTTTAATAGGAGACACAGCACAAGAAACCGTTCGGTGCTTACCAGATCCAAGACGAGAGAAAACTCTGGTGTGCTGCGTGTTTTCAGAGGTAACGCTGGCTTGCGTGTTAACTGCTCTTCTGTCAGTGGAGGCACGTGCTTGATGAAGAAGTACCTTAAAGCAGAGAAAACATAAAACGACCCTCATTCAACCAAAGCAAAGAAGAAGAGGTGTCCAAAAAACAGCAACGCATTTGGAACAACATACAGTGCATGTCATCCTGGTGAAGTAGTAATGTTACGGTGTTTGTCTTTTCACCACTTAATAAATAGGGAATGTCTGCTCCAATTTTAATACTACGGGGGTCTGAAGTGTTTACATTTTTAAACTAGTGAATCAACTGAACTGTTAAAAAAAAAAAAAAGTTGTCCAATGACGCACAGTAGAGGCGTAAACGTCTCATGTCCTCTTAGAGTGGTCACACAAAGGCTGGAAATCTTGTCTTTTTGTCGCCATCTAGTGGTTGAAAATGTCACATTGCAGCAAGTTCTTCCAACATGCAATGTCACCTTGGAAGTGAGACTATATAGAGCAGGGGTGTCAAACTCATTTTCACTCTGGGCCACATCAGCATTACGGTTGCCCTCTAAGGGCCGGTTGTAAATGTAAGACTGTATAAATGTAACTACTCCCTAACATATTGTTAAATAACTGTCTCTACATTTGATTATTGTTTATTCAAGTGTAAACATATTGTACATGCCGTTATAGAAATGTAAAAATATATTTAAGCACATTTCTGTTATTATGACTTAAATCCTTTTAATTTAGGGTTAAGAAACCCACATTACTCTGTCAAAGATCAAACTTTTAAAGAAAATAACAAAGACAAATATCAAACAAGTTATTACATTAACTTTGTTCAAAGCTTAAAATCCTTTCAAGGGTGCGTTTGCACAATCCCACGTGAAATATTTCTTCTGTTGTAAAGCCACGTTTATTAAAGTAGTCTTCAATGTACTCACAATCCATTTATATGTCAAATGTAGAGTAACCTGAGAAGAGCTGCTTCTAGGACTGTTGTGTTTAAGTATCTCATAATTTTAACTTTCTTTCTCATCATTATGACTTTCTATCTCATAACTTCGACTTTCTATCTCATAATTTCGACTATGGGGATATTTTTATTATGAAGTCTAACTTTTAATTATTTTTTTTGCTGGCGGATTCGCGGGCCACATAAAATGACGTGGCGGGCCTTGAGTTTGACACCCCTGATATAGAGGGTGCTGTCAAAAGTGCTGAGGTGAAACTTTACACAAAATCGGTCTAAAGTTCCTTATTTTGTATTCAACAGCTACTTTTTTTTTACTCGTTTTTAAATCTTTAAAAAAAAAAAGAGAAGCTATTGTTATAAGCTCCAATTTCAACTTACGGATCAAAAACTTCCCATTCCTCTTCGTATGAAGTTTCTGGAGGAGCTGAAGGTAGCGCATGAGGGTAACTGCCGTCTGGCATACAACCAGGAGCTGAAGAAGACAGAGAGATGGACAAGGAGTTCAAATTTTATAAATATAAACAATGAAGAGCCGGGCACACTTCAGTTCCACTAGCTTCTGTAAGTCAATCTCACATTCAACATCTCTGACGCCCGTTCTTGAGGTTGACTGTTCATATTCTAACACAAATCAGCAAACCATATCAAAGCCGGTTCAAATAAATAATCAGAGCTGTCTGCAGTTAGTATTGGTCTTCATGTGATGATGGTCAAGAAAAGTTTCCCAGATACAAAGAACGAGGTCTAATGTGAAAGTGGACGTACCCGTTAATGGTGGCATGTCGGTTTCAGTGACTATTTGTCCTTCTTCTATGGTTGTATCGGAGGTAATCTGAAGCCTCTGCGGTAACACCGGGGCCATGAGACACGGAGCGATGCCCTCTGTGGACGTGAGGGTGCTGCTCGGCATTTCTTCTGCCGGCTCGATGTCCAGCTGCTTGATGATTTCCTCCGCCTCCACCGCCTGGCCAGGAGAGTCTGAACCAGGAGTGGCTGAATACGAATGACAGGAGCAGTTCAATTCACATGTCACAAAAGGATCTTTTTGTCTTTTAATCAATCAAAAATATTAGACATGAATATTTAGGGATTCTTTTGCTTTACCAGTTTTAGTTGCTGGTGAGAAAAAGTTGAAGACTGGAGAGAAGATTGTGCCGAGCAGGGTGGTGCGTGGTGGGCTGCTCGCTGCCTCAACGGGGACCTCCAGTTTACCGTTCGGCTTCATGGGTTTACTGTTGCAGGTCATTGTGTCTAAAAAAAGACAACTCTTTAATAATAATCTCAAAAGAAAACATCTGGATAGATTCTACGTATAGATTTCTGTATATTTTGTTGTTACTTTGGAAAAGGCATATGATTTGTTACGCTGTTATTTCTTTCTGGGTACCTTTATCTGGAGTTTTCCGGCAAACTCTGGAGACTGTTTTGTTGGAAAGGCCTCTCGTCCGCGGTGTTGAAGTAATTAGATCGCTCTCAGGATTACAATCAATACGACTCCTCTTTGCAGGGATATCCGGCTCCACCTGAGAAAAAGAAAAGAAAACCTCCAATTTATTATAATGAGAAATACAATTAGTAGTGTTGTAAAAATAAGTTATGAGAACATATTTTGTCATAACAGCAATTACATCATGGTACCACTGTGTCTCCATCCACATCTAAATACATGTACTAAATATAGGAATTACACACATAAAAAAAATTACACCAAATAACAAATTTTTCTTTGACGCAAAAGAGATTAGATGATTTTTGCAGCGTTCAGTGTTGAAAGAGTAACAGAGAAGTTACTATGTCCAAGCTAGTAAGATTACCCGTAAGAGTTTTATGTAAAGTAACTCTGCAACTTATTCACTACGCAGACACCCATGTGATGAAGTAAATGAGGTAATCAGGTACATTTCTGATCTAATGTACAACAGCTGTAAGAATGAAAATAGAGGAAGTCCACAAAAACTTACAAAGAGCCAGTAGGAGACAGTGTTTGCTGTCTTAAGACTTTCTGTTAAGTGTCACTATTTCATATTACCAGCACAAAATGCAGCTGTGGCACTGCTTTCTCTGCATAAAGTCAGAGTGTGTGCTCATACACTGTATCAATATGTTACAGGAGCAAAAACAAATGTGTGGAAAGAGCAGCTGGGAATTCTCATGTAAGCCCACCTTGACAGCATTTCCACGGATGAATTTCTTGATCGTGGAGAAAAGGCCTGTTTCATTCTTCTGCATTTTGCCTCGGCCTCTCACCGGGGACGGCTCCACTTCACGGTGTTTCCGTTTGGCCTGGGACGGGTGTGTTCGACGGCCAAAGTTTGGCTGCTGAGGAGCTTTACGCACTCTCAGCTTCATCATGCTCCAACGTCACATAGAAAAATCTGACAAGTGGGTAGAACAAGAAGTTAGAAAACATTTTACTAATAACGAAAACAACCTTACTGTGAGAAATATAAACGTGGGTAAACAAAAGAACGAAGTTGTTCAATGTTACAGGTTGCTCAAACACAAGCAGCTTTACAAGAAATGTGACTGAATAAAATCTAAAACTGGCAAATTTGGACTAGAATCAGGAATTATATCATCAAATAAGTAAACAAGATTATGTATATGACTGGATATTTGATGCCAACTTACTGTAGTTGACAGTTTTTGATACTTAGTGCTGCGTACACATTTTCAGAAACATACTGAGCTACAAAACCATGCCCTATATGTTGCATCTTAAATTAATCAACGGTATACTATTACTCATTTTCAAATTATTTTTCTTTTCATATTTTGTAGTCGTGTAAAAGACTTTTGAACACGACTAAATTATCTATTATTTAAAAAAATATATGTTTTCAGACATTTTTATTAAAAAAGTCAGAATGTGAGGATCAGTAAATCAGATGAATTCATATTTCACATTATTATAAACAAAGTTAAGGGTACAAGTTGCTATCACCAATAGTGTGTGTCAGTGGAGTGGGCGGTGTAACGTTACGTGATAAACATGAATGATAAACGGAAATGCGAGGCCTTTAATACGTTCAAATTGAGCGGGTGTTCATTACAAAACGCGTAAAGAATGCACGTTTGGTCAATTAAACTGCAGCTTTGTTAGCCATTTGTTGCTAAATTAGATCTGGTAGCATAACAGTCTCGCTGTCTGTTACGTAACGTCGTTGTATAGCTGTAATAACACCAACGACGGAAGCTATCGCTAATGTTAGCCAGCTGCCAGCGTTTAGCATGAAAAGCCCAGCGTACAGCCACTACTGGTTTGATGCTGGTGTTCTAACTATGGTGGGACAGGACTAAGGTTCAGTGTGGATAAAGCTGACATTGTCAGCTAACTGTTAAATATGTCTATCAATCAGAAATCATTTGAACGTAACTTAAACCAGATGCGGTCGGTGGGTTCCGTCGCAAGTGAACAGAAGCGGCTACAGTTAGCCACCAGGCTACCACAACGCCAATGGCAGTAAAAGCAAGGCCGTGACATTATTCACTTCAGTTCTTATGGCACTTCTCACATGTGTCCCCGTACACATAGCTCTGTTTAACGTGGAAACTATCCGCCAATCCATCGGTAAAATAAAAATAATAAGTCGGTTGGCTACCGCGTCATTTTGTTAGCTTCCATAATTATTTTCAGCCATTAGACTACGCCCCCTAACGTTAGCCGCTAGCTAGCAGCAGTCAGGCTATCAGTGGGGGGGCAAACCTTTTTTGTTTACATGTTGACGTTTCGTTACTTACTGATGATCTAGGAAGCTCCTCAAAACAAGCCGCAGCGGCAGCTCTCGGCCGCGACCGTGGCGGCCACCGGTAGAGGTCGGCTCCGTGGTTGTTGCTGCCAGCAGTTGTGTCCGTCGCTCGGTAGCTAGTCACAGACCAAACATGTCTGCGGACGCCATTTCCCGCCTCATCACAAACATAACGTTGGTGATGCGCAGTGGAATGCGACACACACACACGTACGGTACGGGTAAACCAACGTGGCGGAGAGCGGAGTCAACAGAGAGATGGCTATGGAGGTGAATGAGCGATGCGATGCGCAGCTGGATCGAGACTCACTACTGCACTGTATCCCTGCTGGTATTGTTGTGCAATACCAGCAAGGAATCTAAAAAAAATATAGGATGTAGACTGGTGCTCGTATAGATCTTTTTACACCGTATTCTGTTGCATTGTTTGTTAATGCAGTAGCTGACTTGGACCAAAGTAGAATGCCAATGAAAAAGTATCTTGTCATTGTGTGCGTTACGTTTAAGAAGAAACAGACTGATGTTTAGCAGTTTTTTGCAGCTATTGTTTCAACTTTAAAGTGTTTGAGAATGACACTGGATCACAAACTTGCTGTTAGCTTTACTCAGTTCAGTGAGATGCAGCTCAGAGAGCCCTTGTAGGAGAGATACCTGCACAGTGACAATGATGAACTATGTTGTTAAAAAATAAAACGGGGAATACAAACAAGCAAACACTGTTGGTGGGACAGGTGATCTGAATTGTATGTCTTTTTATGGTAGATGGCCTTGGATCAAGTCCTGGCTGTCCAAACTGTGAACCAGCAATGAAGAGCCTTTGAAACACGCTGTGCATTCAGCTGCATGAGCAAGACAACTTAATTCAAACAAATTCCCAAGCAAGTTTCAGGTTTTGTTTTGTACACAGCAATTATGACTAAGCCCTTCAAAAAATTTAAACAGTATACAGAAATCACAGCAAAACTAAATCAAATATAACATTAAATATTTCAGTAAAACTGTTTGATGTAAAATAACATGCAACAAGGTGGAAACTATTCAGAGTATATTTTCTCAGCAAATTTTAGGTTTTAATTATCACCGTAATTTATACACAGTCATTTTATGATTAAAGAGCAATGAATACAACAATGAATTAAGCACCGACCAAGATGATATAACTACCAAGATGTTTATAACTCAGTTAAGCACTCATAGAAAAACAATGCACAAAACTCTATTTCCAGCATGAATGTTTAAGTGTAAGAAAAGCACCTTGTAATGGTCAAGCATCCCCAAAGACAATCACTGGTATAAAATGTTTGGTAGCACAAATGATTAACAAAAAAATACATTTTGCATTTAAGCTGGAGAATGTCAAGACCTGCATTTTACAATTATTTATTTACAAAATAAATTGAAATAAATTGAAAAGTTTAGGGATTATCACTGACAGTGAGGTTTCATTTCATTCCAAGATGAAGGAGTTTTCTGTATGGTCCTGGTCCACCCCACAGGCCCCTGATGCAAGACAAATACAGAACATTAATAAAATGTGGAATGATTAATTACTACCAACTGTTAACATGCTATTTAATTGACTTTATACATACCGCAGAAGCCCATGCCAATAGAGGTGAGGCATCACATCAGCTTTCATGTGGTACATAAGTCTTCTTTCTTTGGCTTGGTTGATGGGAAATGTTTCCAGCGGTTGTCCATTGTAGTCAAACTCTGCAAGAATCACTGTGTTGTAGCTTGTAACCAAGGGACACGAGGTGTAGCCATCATACTGTAAACAAGGAGGTTACTGATTATGTATTTGCATAATTTTCAAAACTCAAAGAGATGAATCAAGATTGATGTTTATTCGTCACTTACTATCTTATCTGGCTTCTCATTTTTCAGTACTTTGCTGATGGTTCTGTTCAAGATAGCAGTCTGTGCAGCTGAGAACGAGAAAAGAAATAGTAAACTTTTATAATACATGTGTAAGTTCTCTTTTTTACCACTAAAGATGTGACCCAAATCCATCCTACATACTAATTATGTACAGTGTGTACTACAAACTGTCATAGTACACTGTTTTAGCAGATAGTATAAGAAAAATAAACATACCTAACCTCTTTATACTAACAGGACATGACACATTATGTGCAATGTTTACAGACATGCTAGCGTAATAGTAATACACAGAAATAAGGAAAATTGTTGGATCGATAAAAAAAATAGAGGCAACATCAGGTGCCTACTAGTGGGACATACCATTTAAAGTTTGACATTTGGTGGTGTGAAATAAAATGCAATGTTTTTACCATCCACACATATTCATTAGCCACTTATCATGCAAGATGGCGGTGGGCTGGAGCCCTTCCTGGTACACACTGGGCAAGAGGCAGGGAGGGCACACATTGAACAGGCCACCAGCTTATCACTGAGCTGACAGACACTCACATCCAGGAACAATTTAGAGTTTCCAATTCACCTAACAGGCAAGTCTATGGACTGTGGATCCGGAGGAAAACAGGGAGACCATGCAAACGTAACATCAGCGTCGTACCACAACGTTTGGGGCTTCATACATTCAATGGGCCTTCATAGATTAGCTTTCACCTAATCAAAAGTGTATCCTCTGTATGGAAGCCACCATGTTGTCACAATGTTATCAGACTTGACATCATCCCGATGACACGTAATCCGTTATTACCAAACCCTGTGTGCAATACACTTACTGAGGAAAGAACTCTCTTCAAATTACAAAAAAGCACAGGAAGTTAACAATAAATGTAAGTGTATGAACTGTAAGCATCAATAGAGTGCATTCCAGAGTTGCGTTGGTGCAATGTTGAAACTAATTTACTAACTTACCGACAGCCGCAGCCGTTCTGACTGTGGGCAGGTTGGTACAGTCTCCAATCCCAAACACGTTTGGATATCTCTTATGTTGGAGGTTGTCTTTGTTGACATCCAACCAGCCAGTCTCATCTGCCAGAGGACTGCCTTTAATCACCAAATTGGGTCCCATTGGTGGTGTGACATGAAGCATTTCATACTAATAAAGAAAAACAAACATAAAAGGCACAACAGACAAAACCTTTTTAAGGATTTAAAGAGGAAGGAATGACATAGCACATAGTAGTAATACTGTATATGTAAAAGCTACTGTTGAGGGACAGTAACACAGTTACCTCAAGCACTTTGGTTTCGCCTGGTTTGTCAAGATTTTCAAACACAGCTTCTTGCTTTTCTGCCCGGACTTCAATCAGGTTTTGCCTCAGGTTCACTTGTAGGTCTCGTTGTTTCACAATGTCCCACAATGAGTCTGCATATTTCTTGATCCCAAAGAGTACAGGTAGCGACGTATTGTATATGACATTGGCTTTTGCCCTTTTTCTTGTCTTGGATAGAAACATAAAAACATCTTCCTTTACTTTGGAGAACCACACTTGAGTTTCAAAATGTCCTAAATTATCATTACATTCAGAAATGTAAGTACTTTTCTGAGATAGGCATCTGCTAGGTACATAATCTTCTGTGGAGCTCCAGCGCATTTCACAGGAGTGTTTGGGAAAGTGAACACAGCGTTGCCCTCTTTGAAGTCCTGCAGTGCTTTCCACGTTTTCTCCACAGTTTGGACCGAGTAGTTTGACCCAATCTTTGGATGTTCAAATCCTTCAGGCAGTCCTTTGATCTACACACAAGAAGAGTGTAAATTTCCTGGAATATAATTCTTTAAAATTAGATTAAATGGACCTTTATTAATCTAGAGGAAATATCTTGTGCCAGAAATTGATCAAAAATTACAAGAGGAAAAAACAAGAGGAAAAATATAAACATATATCAACAATAAATTAATAAATAAAAAGTGCATAAGAGGTTATACTAACACCAGTACAAAATAGAATAGCAAGTATAAGATACATTTAGTAAAATAAGTAAAAGACAATAGAAAAGTAAAACATGTGCATGATATTAAGAGTAATATTGGCAATGATATTGGAAAACATAATACAAAGTTATATTACACATGATATATGGAAACTAATATTGCCCAATGTTGACAAAGTAATATTGCACAGGATATGGGAATGAACAAAGCATTACCACACCTTCTCAAAATGGAGTTGTAAACCAAGAGCCACAATCAAATACTCGTAGGAGATCTGCAATGTGAAAGAAAGTCCAAGTAGGGCAAGATGCACATAGATCATAATCATTTAAAATGACAGTAAATGACACATGATTCAATATGAACACTGTAAGACAACAGTTCCCGAAAGCAAACATACTTCATTCCCGTCGTCTGTGAGGACAGTATTTGTGTCTGGGTTTATTTCCTGAACTGTAGATTTCACCCACTTCACTCCAGAGGGCATAACACTCGCAGTAGAACGACCTGATGAGGTTACGGTTTTTGCACCGGCACCAACCAGGGTCCAAATTGGCTGATAGTAGTGCATCTGTAGAAACAGAAAAGCTGTATGACACACTGGGAAAATACTCTCGTTTCTAAAAATGCAAACAGGAATTCACAGCTGGCTGAATGAAAGTCATCACATTTCATAATCTGTGGTTTGAGTTGTCTTCTAGTGATACACAAAGTGAGGTAAGGCAAATAATGATAAGGATGTTTATTATTATTATAATAATCATATTCCACCGGAATCCTCACCTCACTGGGCTCCACAACAGCCACATTCTCAGCTCCCATCATCCTCTTCATTCTTGCACTCATTGAAATGCCTCCACTTCCTCCTCCGACAACAAGCATTTTATAGTGCAGTTTGTCAGAGGCACGGCTGCTCGTGTGAAAATGAGAGATGGCAATGCCTGTGGAGTGGCACTGCCTCAGACAACGCAGTGCAGCCATTCTGTGTGAGAAACAACAACAAGGCATTGTTGTGGTTGGCAATAAACTCAGTTATGATGTCTCAGACTCAACTGTACAAATCTGTCAACAACCTGCACTTGTGTGATAGATAGATAGATAGATAGATAGATAGATAGATAGATAGATAGATAGATAGATAGATAGATACTTTATTAATCCCACAAGGGGACATTTTTTTGCTACAGCAGTATTTATGGTACAGGTAAAGCAATACAAAAAAACAGTACAAAATATTAAATATAAAAATGAAAATGCACAGTATATACACAATAAAGATAACAGAGTAAAAATATTAAATATAAAAATGCACAATATACTGTATACATTGAAATATAACAAAATTAACTAACTAAACAATAGTGCAAATATTTAACCAAACAAAACAAGCAAACAGTGTAACGGAGTTATAGTCTTGTGAATGATTTGGCCAGAGGTGATTTATTATAAAGTTGTATTGCAGTGGGCAGGAATGATCTCCTGTATCTGTCCTTGTGACAGCGGAGCTGGATCAATCTGTTGGAGAAAGTGCTCCGCTGTCCCCGCAGTAGGTGGTGAAGAGGGTGATCCGGGTTATCCAATATGGATAATAGTTACTTCGGTGTCCTCCTGTCCACCACCTTTTCCAGAGTGTCCAGTTTGCAGCCAACGATAGAGCCGGCCTTGCCATACCTTGAACAGCACTACAGCTCACCGCCCGTTGAACAGTCGGTCTGACCGGTAATTTAGACAAAATCCGGGAGAATTAAATTCGACCTGCCTCGACTCTGTACAGACCGCAGGACTTTCACTGATGTGTGACGAGTCACACGATGTGAACTTTAGCCCACCCTTCGAGGGGACGGACGAAATGCGGTTGAAGTTCAGAACGTTAGTCCCACCTCCTCCATCATTCGACCAATCAAAAGTCTCATCTGTCAGTAGCCTCGTTTATTGTTACTTAACAATTACACATGTACAATGTCACACATTGTCACTAAGAAATGGCAAAATACAGACATTTAAACTAACATGCCAGGGGGGCAACTGCAGAGAATAAAAGATATACAGAGTAAAAGCATAAAAAAACCTAAATAACTAATATAAAGGGAAAAAGCAGACACTAAGGCACAAACTTTGATTGTGTAATTACAAACATACATCACAGGCAATGCATGCCATTACTGTTCGTATGGCCTTTTTGTTAGAACAGCATTTCGTTTTTTATTTCAAACACTTTGTAAAAATCACAAAAACTAATCAATAAATGTATGATATATGCCCTTTTCCTAACATTTTCTGTCATAGCTAAATAATCCAACTATAATATGTTCACAGAAGGCAAAATAGTTGTGTAAAAAAAAAAATTAAAAAAAAAAAAAAATCGCTAATACATTGACACATTTTCCCATAACTTTTTAGAGTATTATGTTGTTCCTTCTGTACACATGACATCTATTGCATTCCATCCTGAGAGAGGAATGAATCCCTCCTCTGTTGCTCTGCTTAAGGTTTCTTCCTTTTTTTCTCCCTGTTAAAACCTCTTGGAGCCGAGCGCCCCCGCCGGTGGGGGCGGAGCATGCATCCAAAAATGAATCCACTCATAACGTGCATTCATCAGTAACGAATATAATGATGCCGCACACCTGCTCAAACTGCAGCTCCTGCGCTACAAAGTCATCTCAGCTGTTTGTACACACTCCTAACACAACATATGACAAAGCTACGTATAATACCAAGTAACACAATCGATATAGCGCCACCTAGGCAGTCCCACTCGCCACATTTATGCCAATAACGTTTTGAAAAATGAATTCAATGCCAACACCCGTTAGCTCCGGAGATCGCTAGCGACCAGACGATCGCAGCCATTTTTTCACGTTCCGCAACGACACAGCCTCGCAGTTTTACTTACAAAACAAAGCCATCGTCATAATCCGCATAATCGATCACATCATAAACCAGCTCCTTACTTTGAGATGTTCTGCAGCAAAAAAAAAAAATGAATCCGTTCATGTATAGTATCTATCTGCGCAGCTCATTATACGCCTCAGCAAATCGGATTTGAGAAATTTAACACTCGGGTAGTTTTTATTTTATGATTGGCTAACGGATTCTGTCATTCAAAGTCACGTTAGGGTGTTTCAACAGAGCAGGCTGTGACAAGTCTATGGAACGTTCATTGGGTCAAATTGGCCTTTCGCACAGGCTTTAAGGCTCTGGAGGTTAAAAAAAAAACTGGAATTCAGATGATAAAATCCCATGGATGACAAACATTAACAGTCTCGGAGAAGATCCAGGCTCTCAAAATGATGCCAAACTGCTGCATATGGATACATTGAACACTATTAGTGATAAAAGAAGTGAAATATATAATTATATAGTATATAAAATTACAATGAAACAGCTGGAACAAAATTACATTTGGTTGACCTCATTTGACCTCTCTGTACTAGATCAAGATGTACTAGATAAAGCTTCACTTTATCAAAGTAAAAATTTGTTTAGAGACCCTCAACATATAGTTCTATGATCTGGGAGAGCTGGAAAGCTCGGATCTACATGATTTCTAATAAAGAAATATCCTGAAATTGCTTTTTTTTTCCCCATTCGAAAATTAGAATTTTCAATTTGTGCTGTGTTACATCTTAATCTACTCTTAACCCGTAACATATATACTGATATTTACATATATCAACACATCTCACAAGCGTTAGGGTTATTTTACTACCAAAAGTATTAAAATAGCCCTTACAGTTGCAACGCTACACTCATTATTGTATGGGTATGCTATTTTCGAGCTAAGGGCCTAAAAATCGGTCTAGGCTCCAAGAGGTTAAAGGGTCCTGTGACAGAGGATGTCGTATGTGTACAGATTGCAAATTTGTGATTTTGGGCCATACAAAATAAATTGAATTGAAAAGTGTAGGGATGATCATTGATAGTGATGCTTCATTCATTTTCATTTTTCATTTCATTCCAAGATGAAGGAGTTTTCTGTATGGTCCTGGTCCACCCCACAGGCCCCTGATGCAAGACAAATGCAGAACATTAATAAAATGTGGAATGATTAATTACTACCAACTGTTAACATGCTATTTAATTGACTTTATACATACCGCAGAAGCCCATGCCAATAGAGGTGAGGCATCACATCAGCTTTCATGTGGTACATAAGTCTTCTTTCTTTGGCTTGGTTGATGGGAAATGTTTCCAGCGGTTGTCCATTGTAGTCAAACTCTGCAAGAATCACTGTGTTGTAGCTTGTAACCAAGGGACACGAGGTGTAGCCATCATACTGTAAACAAGGAGGTTACTGATTATGTATTTGCATAATTTTCTAAATTCAAAGAGATGAATCAAGATTGATGTTTATGCGTCACTTACTATCTTATCTGGCTTCTCATTTTTCAGTACTTTGCTGATGGTTCTGTTCAAGATAGCAGTCTGTGCAGCTGAGAACGAGAAAAGAAATAGTAAACTTTTATAATACATGTGTAAGTTCTCTTTTTTATCACTAAAGATGTGACCCAAATCCATATTATGTTGCAAGATGTCGGTGGGCTGGAGCCCTTCCTGGCACACATTGAACAGGCCACCAGCTTATCACTGAGCTGACAGACACTCACATCCAGGTACAATTTAGAGTTTCCAATTCACCTAACAGGCAAGTCTATGGACTGTGGATCCGGAGGAAAACAGGGAGACCATGCAAACGTAACATCAGCGGCGTACCACAACGTTTGGGGCTTCATACATTCAATGGGCCTTCATCAACGCCTGTACAGAAAGTCCCCAGTAGATTTGAGCCTAAGATTTTCTTACTGCGAGGCAACAGTGCTAACCACTAAAGCAACACGTTGCCCTGTCATGCTTTCACCTAATCAAAAGTGTATCCTCTGTATGTAAGCCACAATGCTGTCAGACTTGGGTTGCATTCGATGCAATTACTGTAAAATTGGTGTACAACTTCCCTTGAATTGAGAGGCAAAGTACATTTAGTTTACAGCTTGACTACAGCATCTTTATATTTTAATCAGGAGAAGTCTGTGATTGCAACATGTCCTAATGTCGGATTAGATAGCGGTTTGATTTTAGAAAGGTGCTAACACTCAGCCACTAGAGGTCTCACTCTCCCCCCTGTTCCATTGCATTCACTTCACAACAAGTGGTTGCCAGTTCTGGAAAGGATGTACATGAGAGTGTGCATCTTTACTTATAGCACAGCTATGTTGTGCATCCGGGGTTTGACAGGATTGTCATTTACTGAACCGTCAAATTCAGCCATTTATTTGTTTTTTAACTGACAACTTGATCGCTGACGACACAGAGAGACTAATTATACTATTGGCACACAATCCTTGTTAGAAGCGACAACCAAATGTCAAATATCTTCCCCAGAGGGGATCATGAATGTCTGTGCCATATGTCACAGCTGTCCTTCAATAACTAACTGCTTGGATGTCTGAGGCAGTTGTTGCTCATTTGGTGTTTACTATCTATTTTTAGATACATTTCATGACACAGATACTTTAAATCCTGACTAATTTAAAACAGTATATGGTACCATTTTGAACCCATGAAATACAGACTTTTATATATTTGGAAAGAAAAGCATTGATGTGCATCATCACAGTACAGTCATACCATTTAGTTTACAGTTTAATAAATACGTTCAAGAGTGTAGTACCTCTTTAAACTAAATGCTTTACTGCCATTAAATTGCAGTTGGATACAAAGTGATAAGTACTAATTGATTTACAACCCGATATCATAATCATTGATGTGAATTTGCCAGAAACTTCCCATCATTTAAGAGTTAACAAACAAGAAATGACACAAACACAGGACATTTGAATTTAGCTAGGCACAGAGAGTTACTTTGGTAAATCAAATGTGCAATCAGGGTTGGGTCAGATTACTTTGAAATGTCGGCAGTTATTGAATACAAATTACATTGTTTTTGAATTAGTAACAATCCATTGGATTACGAAAGGAATGTAAACTAATCTGAATACATTTGGATTACTGTAATATCAAATTTGGAGTTCCACAAATATATTTTTTCCTCTCTAAATGTCTCAAAACATTTTCAATGCAAGTAAAATGCATTTTGCATAGTAAGCATTTACAGTTGGTCAGAACAAACCGTTACAAAACACTAGTAAAATGTGTGTATTCCACGACATGTGGGATGCGGTTTCTTTGGTGTTTATTTCCTGTAATATGATTGCATAATCCCGATGACATGTAATCCGTTATTACAAAACCCTGTGTGCAATACACTTACTGAGGAAAGAACTCTCTTCTAATTACAGAAAATCACAAGCAGTTAACAATAAATGTAAGTGCATGAACTGTAAGCATCAATAGAGTGCATTCCAGAGTTGCGTTGCTGCAATGTTGAAACTAAGGACACAAAAATCACTTACCGACAGCAGCACCCGTTTTGGCTGTGGGCAGGTTGGTACAGTCTCCAATCCCAAACACGTTTGGATATCTCTTATGTTGGAGGTTGTCTTTGTTGACATCCAACCAGCCAGTCTCATCTGCCAGAGGACTGCCTTTAATCACCAAATTGGGTCCCATTGGTGGTGTGACATGAAGCATTTCATACTAATAAAGAAAAACAAACATAAAAGGCACAACAGACAAAACCTTTTTAAGGATTTAAAGAGGAAGGAATGACATAGCACATAGTAGTAATACTGTATATGTAAAAGCTACTGTTGAGGGACAGTAACACAGTTACCTCAAGCACTTTGGTTTCGCCTGGTTTGTCAAGATTTTCAAACACAGCTTCTTGCTTTTCTGCCCGGACTTCAATCAGGTTTTGCCTCAGGTTCACTTGTAGGTCTCGTTGTTTCACAATGTCCCACAATGAGTCTGCATATTTCTTGATCCCAAAGAGTACAGGTAGCGACGTATTGTATATGACATTGGCTTTTGCCCTTTTTCCTGTCTTGGATAGAAACATAAAAACATCTTCCTTTACTTTGGAGAACCACACTTGAGTTTCAAAATGTCCTAAATTATCATTACATTCAGAAATGTAAGTACTTTTCTGAGATAGGCATCTGCTAGGTACATAATCTTCTGTGGAGCTCCAGCGCATTTCACAGGAGTGTTTGGGAAAGTGAACACAGCGTTGCCCTCTTTGAAGTCCTGCAGTGCTTTCCACGTTTTCCCCACAGTTTGGACCGAGTAGTTTGACCCAATCTTTGGATGTTCAAATCCTTCAGGCAGTCCTTTGATCTACACACAAGAAGAGTGTAAGTTTCCTGGAATATAATTCTTTAACATTTGATTAAATGGACTTTTATTAATCTAGAGGAAATATCTTGTGCCAGAAATTGATCAAAAATTACAAGAGGAAAAAACAAGAGGAAAAATATAAACATATATCAACAATAAATTAATAAATAAAAAGTGCATAAGAGGTTATACTAACACCAGTACAAAATAGAATAGCAAGTATAAGATACATTTAGTAAAATAAGTAAAAGACAATAGAAAAGTAAAGCATGTGCATGATATTAAGAGTAATATTGGAAAAACATAATACAAAGTTATATTACACATGATATATGGAAACTAATATTGCCCAATGTTGACAAAGTAATATTGCACAGGATATGGGAATGAACAAAGCATTACCACACCTTCTCAAAATGGAGTTGTAAACCAAGAGCCACAATCAAATACTCGTAGGAGATCTGCAATGTGAAAGAAAGTCCAAGTAGGGCAAGATGCACATAGATCATAATCATTTAAAATGACAGTAAATGACACATGATTCAATATGAACACTGTAAGACAACAGTTCCCGAAAGCAAACATACTTCATTCCCGTCGTCTGTGAGGACAGTATTTGTGTCTGGGTTTATTTCCTGAACTGTAGATTTCACCCACTTCACTCCAGAGGGCATAACACTCGCAGTAGAACGACCTGATGAGGTTACGGTTTTTGCACCGGCACCAACCAGGGTCCAAATTGGCTGATAGTAGTGCATCTGTAGAAACAGAAAAGCTGTATGACACACTGGGAAAATACTCTCGTTTCTAAAAATGCAAACAGGAATTCACAGCTGGCTGAATGAAAGTCATCACATTTCATAATCTGTGGTTTGAGTTGTCTTCTAGTGATACACAAAGTGAGGTAAGGCAAATAATGATAAGGATGTTTATTATTATTATTATTATAATAATCATATTCCACCGGAATCCTCACCTCACTGGGCTCCACAACAGCCACATTCTCAGCTCCCATCATCCTCTTCATTCTTGCACTCATTGAAATGCCTCCACTTCCTCCTCCGACAACAAGCATTTTATAGTGCAGTTTGTCAGAGGCACGGCTGCTCGTGTGAAAATGAGAGATGGCAATGCCTGTGGAGTGGCACTGCCTCAGACAACGCAGTGCAGCCATTCTGTGTGAGAAACAACAACAAGGCATTGTTGTGGTTGGCAATAAACTCAGTTATGATGTCTCAGACTCTGTCAACAACCCACACTTCCTGCTTTGGCTGCTCCAAATTTACAATTTGACTATCAGAAGGTAGAAAGGAACTAGTTTCGCGTTTTAGAGAAATGAGTAGTGTAAATAACCTAAGTGCGGATGTGTGGGGATTAGATTAGACATGTCGTGTCGTGTCGTGTCCTGACATGCACTGAAGACAACAAGATCATGGATTTGATAGTAGCTTCACCGCCCATAGCTAATGCAAAAGGGACCATCCCAGATAAATGAGATGACAAAACACAGACACCAGAATATCTTCTTTATTAAGGTAACTTTATCTGACACGTTGCAGAATAAAAGTTTGCATAATAAGAGCACTGCTGCTGCTGCGTCACTGAGCCACTGCAATGTCGATAGAGACAGGACTTGTGTGATATTTACCTTGAACAGCGCTACAGCTCACCGCCCGTTGAACAGTCGGTCTGACCGGTAATTTAGACAAACTCCGGGTGAATTAAATCCGACCTTCCGCGACTCTGTACAGACCGCAGAACCTTCACAGATGCATGAAGAGTCACACGATGTGAACTCTAAACCACCCTCCGAGGGGACGTGCGAAATGCTGTTGAAGTTCAGAACGTTCGTCCCGCCTCCTCCATCATTCGACCAATCAAATGTCTGAACAGTCTCACCTGGCAGCGTTCACACTCGCAGCGTCATTTTTAGGAAAGTCGGTAACATGATGCTGTCATTTTGACTGCCGCTGTGACGGGCGTGACCCGCAGCAAGTTATACTTAAGCTGGCCTCAACCTTTATTAAGCACTGCAATGACGCGGAAAAGTGTTAACCAATCACGTGTTGTTGTTTTACAATTGTTCCGTTTCATCCCAAAAAGTGCACTTAACCAGAACATCCTCACATTTATATGTACATTTGCAATATTGTTGAATACCAGTTATAGATCTTTGAACAGAGGGTGATTTTATTCAAATTACTTTTAAGAAAAGGAACAGTAGCAAGACTGGGATAGTAATGGATCCAGATATTTAAATATAGCAGTCTAGAGCTGACTTGCAGTAAGTGCTTTAACTTAAAAAATAATGAATTTATTGCTGGGTGTTACAATCATATCAGAAATTCTATTGACGCAAAGCTAACATGAGTGGGAGTAATGGACACAATGTGCTTGTTTTAATGGAAAATTACTTGCTGACCCACTTTGAGAATCACTGATCTATACTAGCCTACTACTAAATAGCAACAGGGCCGAGAATAGGCCATTCAAATGTTGACCAATTCTGCTAAAAACTTTGAGAGCCGGTCAAAATTACTCTGCTATCTTATAATCTTCATGTGTGGTGTCGCCCTATAGTTTACATTATCAAACTGAACACTGCAGTGACTCACTATCACCTCTCAAGCTACAAGTGGTATTACAAGACATTACGCTGTAACCTCTTCACTTTTTGTGTATAATGTTACTTCATAACAAGCCAGACCAACAACAGTGTGTAAGCCAGACCTTACACAGTGCACCTTTAAACTTCATAACAAAATAAACTTCAACTAGTAGTTGCTTCCCTTTGTCCGCAAGAGGATTATGGTCACTGAGTTTTTATTATAGAATTCTGACTTTAAACTCAGGACTCAGACAAACATTTTTCACGTGTGGCCCTGATTCTCTCAGCTAGTAGTGAAACAGACATCAAGCAACCATTCAGTGATTGCGAATGTCAGATTTTCCAGCTTTACATTAATGCAGCAAACTGGACTATAGGCATCAATCTAATTATTACATATAGCCATAGTGTCTTGATAGTTGTATATGATTAGGTCTCCAATGTAAAAAAATGTTAACTGTCACAGTTTCCGCACACATACTGTAATGCAGAGTAATTGGAGAATGAGCCTTTGTGCAATAATGAATAGACAGTCATGGCCTTTGGAACAGTTTAATGTGTTTGTTACGAGAACATCAGGTGGTTTTATGTTCCTGCAGGCTCAGCCGCACCCTCTGCACACATGTTTATGTAATAAACAGTAAAGAAACTAGTTCTGTTTTTAGAAAAGAATGCACAAGTTATATTCTAAATTGGTGCTTAAAGTAGAGGCTCCTATTTACAATATACTCAGGCGTTACACTTAAAAGATTACAGTTCGAGATAGTTCCACATTTAGAAATTAATCTTATTTTACATAGTATGCATAGCTTGTAGTTTTTAACATTTGTTTTGTTATTTTGAAAGTGTGATTGCTGTAGTCAAAAACAGTTGAATGGCAGCACCTGCAGACAGAGATCTGGATGTGTGTTTCCACGTTGTTATCTGGTTTACCATATGGTGTCATCTAACAGAGAAGACTGTGCAGCTGTTAAAATGAGAATACTATAGGGAGGAGCCCAATGGCAATTTAGTTTACAGTTTTTTGAAGAATTACCTCGTATAAATATGAGTGGAGTCTCGTTCTTCATGCCTGTTGTATTGTGGGACCAAACTGATATGGTGAGGCTGAAGGACAGATCAACTGAACTGCTCTCTCTCCTCGATAAAACATTGATATTATTCAAAGCTCCATGAAGGAATTTAAGTATAGTGGTGCCAGTAAAGGTATATTTGACTGGGTGTTTTCTAGAAACAAAATCCATGGTTCATAACAAGTCTTCATCAATTCATTTCATTTTATACCAGAAATGACAAAATAAAAAGACTTTATATGAACCAAATGATCTTAATACAACACTGTTTAATATGAGATTGAGAGAGCATTTAGACAGTGGAGTTGGTTAAGATAAGATGTATAAGAAAATAGATCAATTCATACAATTATATAAATAAATAGAAAGAAGAAACAAAAAACAACTAATTTCCTATTCAATCACTCATTTGTATTATTGTAATTCCTAAACACACATGTACAACTTGTTATAGCATTTGAGGGTTTTAACCTCAGATGACTTCTCACTATTATTTCCCACAGTGAATCAGCACATTTGTGATGTCTTACATTAATCTTTGTCCTTATCTCCCATCTTAAGTTTGGAATTCACCAAGTGTTTGCAGGAATAACAATCTACCTCTAGCTCACCCGGTCAAGCGTGGCCTTGCGTTGCTATGTGTCTTCCTCTGAGTCTGAAGCATGACAAAAGAAAGATAAGTTCCTTTGTAAGAAGTTATCATTTGAAGAGTTCTCATCCTTTGAATATGTGTCGTTTAAATTGACAAGTATAGTTACATACAGTCCCCCAATATACTCACCACATTTCCTTGAGGATTTTACAGCGACGCCTTCAATTACCTGCACTGAATTTGACTATTTAGTCATTACAGGGCATTTCATTGTAGATAATCTTTTGTGGATGCGTCTTATGTGTGCAGGTGGATTGGCAGCAGGAGAGCAATTGAGTGCCACGCCCACCCACCCACACATGCCTACACACAAACACAAACACACACACACAGAGAGAGAGAGAGAGAGAGAGAGAGAGAGAGAGAGAGAGAGAGAGAGAGAGAGAGAGAGAGAGAGAGAGAGAGAGAGAGTACAAACAGTGGACCAAACAAAAAGCACAAGTGGGGTAACACACAACAAATGACACAGAGAGACACAGCCTGATCATGATACTCGGTGGTGGAGAAGTACTCAGTTGTATACTTAAGTGAATCTAGCAATACCACTGTGTAAAAAATACTCTGTTACAAGTAAAAGTCCTGCATTCACAATTACTTAAGTACAAAAGTATCAGCATCAAATTATACCTAAAGTACAAAAAGTAAAAGTAGCCTAGAAACGACCATTTCAGAATAAAAATGAATACAAATGTTATATTGAACTATGCATTAATATAACACTTTACTTTATACTTTATCAAGTAAATGTAGTGGAGTCAAAATTACTATATTCCCTCTGAAATGTACAGTGCAAGCATGTAGCCAATTTAAATGTTTCCACAGCTCATAATTTTTGCATCATCAAGTGGTCTGATTTTTAATTGTTTGTGAAGGAATCAGTTGGGATATGTTTTTCATATGGAGAGAGAGAGAGAGAGAGAGAGAGAGAGAGAGAGGCTTATTGCGGCCAGCACACACGCGCGCGCGCACACACACACACACACACACACACACACACACACACACACACACACACATCATGTCCGTTTCCAGCCTCAGCTCCATGTCGCCGCTCTCGGTATGTGATCATCAGTTGGCTGATTTCTCTCGGAATATCGTTGTTGCTTATTGTTGCCTGCCTGCAGACATTTTCACAGCCTGCATCGTCAACTGTCTTCTTCTTCTTCTTCTTCTTCTTCTTCTTCTTCTTCTTCTTCTTCTTCTTCTTCTTCTTCTTTTCCCCGCAGCTGAACAGGCTTTGTTGTCTCGAGTACATCCATGTCTATTCGTTTTTGTATTCGAAAGTAGGATAACAGCGTTTAAGTGGATACCTCTGCGAAATGTGGTGCTTTAAATAAATGACAGGATACATGGAGACAAAACAAGACTGCGCCTGTGACAAACTTATGCGAGGTAAGAAACCACCATTTATTCTTTACATAAACATTTAGTGTATTTCTTTTGGAAAGTAATTATATCTTGTTAAGGTTAAACCCCCAGGAAGCTTTTTTGTTGCCCACCTGGGATCTTTTGCTAAGGAGACAGTTCACTGGGGATTCACCTGCTGCTGCTTGCACCAATACTTTAATTAAATGTGCTTCTCAGAACTGAAAAGAAACAAGACACCACTTTGTTTTGTGTTGCCTCAGATGTAACAGCAAAGTAGCCTATTTATTACACAAAACACACTTTGATTTAATCCTCCACATTCACTCCCTGCAATATACTTTATGTCACCCTACACTTTTTAATGAAGATGGTTATTAGTGGTTTATTCCAGTGGTGGCAGAAATATTCAAATCCTTTATGTAAAAATACTGTATTATTACTTGAAATGATCAATATAGCGGTATTGAACATGCCACTTAAGTGAATGTTTGTAAGTATTATTAGCAAAATATACTTAAAAATCTAAAGTTAAAGTACTCATACGAATAAAAATGGCCCCTGTGAGTGCTATTATACATCACATTACTGGATTATTTTTTACTGATGCATTCATGTGTAAATATAGCATTCTATTGTTGTTGTTAGTCGATGTGGAGCTAATTAGATCTGTTTTATATAGAATTGGATAAATACAACTTCCATTGAATCAATTCAGGATGTGTTGCATGTACTAGCAAAATATCTAAGTAAATTAAATTGTTGTAAGTATACAGTACTGCAGTAAATATGTGATGCAGAAGTACTGAGATCCTAGAAATACCAGTGTAAAAATACTCTGTTACAAGTGAACGTCCTGCATTATTGTGCTGCATATTTATTTTATTATTTTATTTTTTTGTAAAGATCTCTTGCAAGAAAATTGCACTATAAATAAAGTTATTTGTATTATTACTTATTAGTTTGATTCCACCTCTGATTTTGTCACATAACATTTAGGGAAACTCTCGAGAGGTCCCTGGAGAAGATGGCATTCTGGAGGAGAAATACTCACATTGGTAAGACATTTAGATCTAAAATGCTGTGGAGGAAAACAACAGGAACAAATGGTTTGCTGTGCAAGGTAACAGTGTATACATTGTAGAAAAAAGACACAATTTAAATTGCAGGGTCATCTTTTGTTTGTCTCTCAAAGGCTTGAGACAGAACATGTCTCTCAGGCAGCATTACAGTAACTCCTCATCCTGTCCTGGTGCACTGCAAGATACAATTCAACAGTATACATATGCATCTCCTCAAAAGAATTAAGAGGGCACATTAAATCCAACTATTGTGTTGCCATCTTTTAAAAAGAAACATTACAGAAACTGATCATCTAAAAGCTTCCTGTATTGATGATAGACTCAGGAGGAATGTGGTTGGAATTATTTGCTGAAGCACTAAAGAATAATTTCATTATAAGCTACTTGAACTTGCAATCTTACTCAAGAAAAGAAAAAAAAGTAAAAAAAGAAAAGAAATTGCAATTATCTTCTAATTAGATGTTTAAGCAGACCAAAGGCTTTCTTAATAATTAATTGTCATAGTAGCTGATAGCAGGATGAAGCCGGTCTGTCGTGTGAGAAGGTCTATCCTGTTGCAGCTCTGTGCATGTGCGTTATGCATAATTCATTAATGATTTAACCTCGTTTGGAAACAACACGTCCAGCAGTGTGCTGCTCAATCTGTTGTTTCCAAACAACGGTTGTGTCTTGCAGATGATTGTCATTTATTGTGATGTTTGAGAGTGAATATATTTCCTGTTGAGACAGTTAAAAAAGCATGACCAAAGATGATAATGAGCTGTAATGCATCATAACCCAGCTGCATTAATTCAAACCCATGAAGTTGACCTAGTTTTTATTTTGGTGAAAGGTGAAATCAACCATATTTAGGTGTGGTAGAGTCATAAACAAAGGCTATAAGCCCTCATAATCATGCCATAAGATATGATATGATCTGGTGAATGATGCTGTGTGAAAGAAACTAAAGGTAACTGAAGAATATTATCCAGCAGAGCTGTTGACTTGTGAATCAAAGTGCCATATAAGTAAACAGCTGTAAATATCGATTGAGCAGTGCAAATGAAATGTGGGACAAAAAGGTATAGCTGACGTGCCACATAAGCTAAGCATAGTTGTAAAGAAATGGTAAATGATACGTTTTAACGGGTGCATGGTTGATGTTTAAAGGGCCTACAAAATGAGCTGAGAATCACATGAAAAGATCGATATCACTCATGTCTGTCTACTAAATGTCGAGCTACAGCCAGGAGATGTTAGCATAGCATAGCATAGCATAGCATAGCATAGCATAGCATAGCATAGCATAAAGGCTGGTATAAGGGAAATAGCTAGCCTGGCTTTGTCCAAAGGTAACAAAATACTCCAATCATCACCTCTAAAGCTCATTTTATAACGCCTGGCAACCAGTCTTATTTCATAAAAGAGTAAAATGTTTGATGATTATGAACAGGCAGACAAAAGGTCCAAAAGGCATACACTGGGTCATAACAAGGCAGGCTGGAACGCTTTGTCTAGGATAGCACAAAAGACGTTCCGGAAGGGAACAATGGCTTTAGAGCAGGAAGGACAGGAAGGGAATGGCAGGTGCCAAAATAACGAGGTACTTTACAATGACCACTCTGTCTCTGCCATTTCCATTTTATGCAGTTGTAGTCATTTATTAAAAAGTGGGCCCACTGGAAGAAAAGAATGAGCTTCATGCCATCTTCCATTTGAAAATTAAAATGAAACCTGCATCTGTTGAGACCTCCTGAGGCCCTCCTGAGGACTTTCACTTTACCCCAGTACATTATATTTGATAGCACAGTTGCTGCAATTGGCGAGAAATCTCACTGCTAGTTTAAACAAAATAAATATTGCATTCTTTTTTATGTATGTGTACTTTAATTATCTTGTCACTTGATAACGACCATGTGTTCTCTGTATGTAGAGAAGGAACGCCATGTGAGAGCCAACATGCGGGACTACAATGACAAGTTCTCTTATGCTGTAAGCAGACCTCAGAATTACACCAGGTTTGTTATACTCACAAGTGAAAGCTGTGGGAATTTCATTAATGCTGTTTCTGAATATGTCTGTTCTTCAGGACAATCACATCAAAACCTCAAAGTACAACATCTTCACCTTCCTGCCCATAAACTTGTTTGAGCAGTTCCAGAGGGTGGCAAACGCTTACTTCTTAGTGCTGTTGATACTGCAGGTAGGAAACTCTGTTTGTGGGAATATATTTGTGTTTATGAATGTAGTGTTTTAGAGGGAAGTTGTGTGAAACGGAGTGAGCTAACCTGCTTTTCTTTTCTTTAGTTAATTCCAGAAATTTCCTCTCTGTCGTGGTTCACAACCATTGTGCCTTTGGTGTTGGTGCTGGTAATCACAGCTGTGAAGGACGCCACAGATGACTATGTTAGAGCAACTATTCATCTTTTACAACTCTTCTAAATGCTTCTCTTTTTAATTACATGGTGATATTATTACCCTTTTTAAAAATTCCAGTTCAGGCATAAGAGCGACCAGCAAGTCAACAATCGCCAGTCTCAGGTTCTTATCAAGGGAAGGTACAGTACTTTATCCTCTATTTCTCATTTAGATGCTTTGTCTAACTGCTAGAAAGCCAAATCACGTGCACAAATAATCAAATGTGTTCTGTGTGTTCAAGGACATTTACGAGGTAAAATGATGAGTTTTGTTTTTTTGTTTTTAAAGTTTTCAGAATGAGAATTGGATGAACGTTCGAGTGGGGGATATCATCAAACTAGAGAGTAATCAGTTTGTTGCTGTGAGTAAAAGTAATCTGTAAATTGATTGGTTTTGTGCTTCTGATTTATTTTCTTTTAGTTCATAGAAGATGTTTGATTATGTCTCTCATGTTCACATGTAATAGGATTGAGGTCAACAATTAAAGGTTTCTTCTGGGGGATTCAGTAGCTGCTGACTGCTCTCGCAGGTTCAGAGTGCAGAGATTAATTAATTAATTTTTCTCCACTGTTCCATATTGGGTTTACACACAGGCTGACATGCTCCTCCTCTGTAGTAGTGAGCCCTATGGACTGTGCTATATTGAGACTGCAGAGCTAGATGGGTAAGTGCTAAAGCAAAACTGAAGAAATCTAAAAACTGCAATCACTTATATGTGTGAGGAAGGAAACTCTGAGACTATGATTCTTGTAGTTGATTGGTTTTGCACAAATTTAAAGTGTAACAGTAAACCGGTTTACTGTTACATTTCTACATCACCACGGATGACAAATTAATTTTTTCCATTTCTCACCAAACAGAGAGACAAATCTGAAAGTTCGTCAGGCTTTGACCGTCACCTCAGATTTGGGAGATATTACCAAACTGATGGATTTTGATGGTGAGATGACACTTGACATATTTTTACACTGGTGTAAATTAATCACTTGTGGAAATTGTGGTTTCACAAGAATGGACTCAAACGCAGGACAATGACACAGAGGTTGGTGAAGTTTTAACAAGATTAATTGTGAGAACAGGCTGGGGGAGGATGAGTGATAAAAGGAAAGCCTAATCTGGCGAGGAGTGGTTGACAAGCCGGGCCAAATACACTGCAGGCCGATGAGAAGCAGGCATGCCTGCAAACTGGGAGGGTTAATTAGCTGATTGCAAGCAGGTGTGTATGACAAGCAGAGAGCCAGAAGGACCATGCCCACACACAGACAAGGAGAGACAGCAGGGAGGTCCTGGAAACACAGTGAGGGAAACACAAGAAACAGTACAGCTGCGTTCCAAACTGCATGCTTTTCCTTTTTCCTTTTAGTGCATATTGCAGCTGTTCTTACAAAGTGCGCACTGTTGCATGCAGTATACATTCAATTAGGACATACCTCTTTTTCATAACATTGCACCTGGAACTTTGACCCTCTCGCTCAAATGCACAGACAATTTTCTGTGCATTCCAATACCCATACTACCATACTGGCATAGTTGGCCAGAAAAAATAATTAGTTAAACCAAATAGATAGTATGTTAAATGCAGTATGCCAAAAATACCAGGATGTCATACTGCCCGGTCAGAAGTATGCTATTCTGGCTATTCTTAGCCACAATCGTCTGTGCGGCGGATATATGACGGTCAAAGTTAAAGGTGCAACGTTATGAGGAAGTTGTATTTCTCAATTTAATACATATTGCATGCAACAGTACATACTTTGTAAGGGCAGCTGCAGTATGTACTAAAAGTACAAATTAAATATGATTTGGAATGCAGCTTGTGGGTCAGAAAAGCTAGAAAAGCATGCTGCTAAATGCAACCGGATGCAGTAGGACATCCTGTTTATGTATTTTTGTGTATTGGGACACACTAAATCTTTTTCTGGCATGCAAAATAGTATGGTAGCACGGGTATTGGAACACACAGTAGGAAATAAGCAGTAGTACGGCCACGACTATGACAGTGGACACTCCAGGCTTCTTGTATGTTGAGTTGTGACTTTGTTGAGTGAATTCAAGTCCACTGTATGAATTTTCTCCTGCAATGATGACTGGTGTGGTTAAGACTGCATTTTCTTTATTCTTCAGGAGAAGTCATTTGTGAGCCACCAAACAACAAACTGGATAAATTCATAGGAACTTTATTCTGGAGAGACAACAAACACCCTCTGGATAATGAGAAAATGCTGCTGCGAGGTTGTGTACTAAGAAACACTGAGTGGTGCTTTGGGATGGTCATTTTTGCTGGTATGATTTTTTATCTTTCAATCTCCAGAACTTTCAATCCATTAGATCCATTAGCCATAAACTGCCTTATTGTTAATGTTCTTTCAATGCTAATAGCTGCTTCATTCCTCCAATAGGCTTGCAAACCAAACTCATGCAGAACTGCGGAAAGACTAAATTTAAAAGAACAAGCATTGACAAACTGATGAACACTTTGGTTTTGTGGGTAAGTTGTTTGATGCTTTTATATGGAAGCTATAAATAAATCAATTAATTTGCTACGTTCATGAAATGATGATCTATATTTCAGATCTTTGCCTTCCTCCTTTGTATGGGAGTTATTTTGGGCATTGGAAACACTGTTTGGGAGAGCTGTGTTGGCATAAACTTCCAGGTGTTTTTGCCGTGGGATGAGTTTCAGAGCAGTGCTGTTTTCTCTGGCTTCCTCACCTTCTGGTCCTACATCATCATCCTCAACACTGTTGTACCCATCTCACTGTATGTCAGGTAAGAAAATGTATCTAAAAAATGTTGCATTTCATTTCTAAAATGACCACTATTTAATAGCAAGGAAACAAACTGTATGGTTGGACCTTCCTTCAGTGTGGAGGTTCTGCGGCTCGGCCACAGTTACTTCATTAACTGGGACCAGAGGATGTACCACAGTCAGACGGACACGGCGGCAGAAGCTCGCACCACCACCCTAACCGAGGAGCTGGGTCAGGTGGAGTTCGTCTTCTCCGACAAGACGGGCACCCTCACCCAGAACATCATGGCCTTCAGCAAGTGCTCCATTAATGGACATACGTACGGTATGGAGCTTTTTTGGAATTTTTTAAAACTGTAATAGGCCTACCAATATGTTACTGCTCTAAAATCAGCCTTTTATTCAAATTGGATTTGCTTTAAATTTAGAAAAAATTAAATCTGACTGAATAATTTACAAATAAATTAAATGGACAGAGAAAACTATATCAACCATAATACCACTTGAAGACCACACTCACTGGTTGATCTCCAGGATATCTCCATGAAATGTGATAATCATAACTCTGGCAAACAGAAATTACTATAATTATGTTTGCCAATAAAATTATCAAAGTTAATTCATTTGATTTCAGGGCAAAACTTGATCAGCTGTTTCACTCTAAAAAAAGTGTGTTAGTTTGAACTTCAAAACATGATCTCCAGTATATAACTAATAATCGCAGTGGCATTAACTGATATTTTAGACATTACTTTATTTATTTTTCTCTTAGGTGACATCTATGATGAATTTGAGCAGAAGGTGGAAATTACAGAAGTAAGTGAGGCTTAAGAGGCACACATTTAAAGCTATTTACAATAAAATGAATAATACAATAACTCCATGGTCCATGTTCATGTTCAAGAAAACAGCCTGTGTGGACTTTTCCTTCAACGCTCTCTGTGACAGAGGGTTTAAGTTTTACGATGGCAGCCTGGTTGAAGCCGTTAAACTGGAGGATCCTGTAGTGCACGAGTTCTTCAGACTGCTGGCTTTGTGCCACACCGTCATGGCAGAGGAGAAGAGCGAAGGTAAACTGTGGGCACGATCCACAAGTAGCAGTAATAACAGAAATAGTTGAATAAATGGAAGTGGTGGTGCTGATTGAGGTTTCTGTTTACATGAAGGAAATTTGGTGTACCAGGCCCAGTCACCTGACGAGGGAGCTCTGGTCACTGCTGCTCGAAACTTTGGGTTTGTCTTCCGGGCCCGAACTCCTGAGACCATCACAGTGTGTGAGATGGGACGAGTCGTCACCTACCAGCTGCTGGCCATACTGGACTTCAACAACGTGCGCAAGAGAATGAGTGTCATTGGTTAGGTCTTCACTTACAACAGCAACGATTCATTTAGCCAAAAGTAGTCATCATGACATTATGTGTATATTAATCATTTATAAAACAAGGCTATTGACTTACTATTTAACAATTTTAATAATACCTGGGACAATTAGTAATACATCTACTGCATGAAGTTAACAGCCTTTATGTTCATGCTTCTGTTTGCGTTCTGCAACCCATGTATACTTGTGTGCAAATAGGATTTGATCAGAAAAGTAATGTTGTGTTCTCTTTCTGTGTTTTATAGTGAGAAACCCGCAGGGCCAAATTAAACTATACTCCAAAGGAGCGGACACTATTATCTTTGACCGTCTGGATCCATCCAGTGAACACCTCATGTACACTACCTCAGAACATCTCAGTGTAAGTGTTGTTTGATTCATAACATCACTCAGTTACTACATTTTTAATATGCATTTGTAGCATTTTATTTAAAGTCTTGTTAAAATAAAAGATAAACCAGCCAAAGCACTAAAAACATCAGTTCCCTTTACAACTGTTATAGGTGTTTGTTTTTCGATCATTTTCTGTGCAGGAATTTGCTGGAGAAGGGCTTCGCACATTAGCTCTGGCCTACAAAGAACTCGATGAAGATTATTTTGAAGTTTGGATGAAGAAGCTTATCTTCGCCAGCACTGAAATTGAGAACCGCGAGGATCAGCTGGCTGTTCTCTACGAGGAGATTGAGCAGGGCTTGAAGGTAACGTTCACATCCTTTTGTTTACATCCTTTTAAGCGATCAAACTCATAAAGCCTCTGCAGACTGTCATGTCCTGGTTGAAGCTTCTAGGAGCCACAGCAATCGAGGACAAACTTCAGGAAGGAGTCCCAGAAACTATCGCCTGTCTAAATCTAGCCAACATCAAGATCTGGGTCCTCACAGGAGACAAACTAGGTAGCATACTTCACCATAATTACCTTTTTTGACCAGAAAAGCTTGATACTGTAAAAAGCTAGTTAGATGCAAATTGTGCAAAACATTTCAGAGACGGCAATGAACATCGGCTACTCCTGCAACATGCTGCGAGACGACATGAATGAGGTGTTCGTCATCTCTGGCCACACACTGTTGGAGGTGCAGCAGCAGCTCAGGTAGGTTTGTGGAAAAATCTTGAAAATTCATCCCCTATAAGCAATATTATATCCAGTTGACTATGATAATTCTGTCATTCAGTACAAGCTCGATAAAGCTTTTACAAACATGCTGAAAATGTATGTTAACTGGCTTTCCTTTCTCCTTAGGAGTGCTAAAGAGCACATTGTTGGCCTGAGTCGAGTTAGCAGTGCAGGAGATGTGGAGAAGGCAGATGACTCAGTGTTTGAAAAAAACATTATTGCAGAGTACGCCTTAGTCATCAATGGACACAGTTTGGTAAGATACTCAAATGTGTTGCATTATATAGCTTGTTCTTTAGTTTGAATGATGATTTTATCCTCAATTTGTTTTTATTTTGGTACTGAGGTTTGTTAATAAACTGTGTTTGTGTTGCTGTCTGCTGAGTCTGGTGTCTATGTACCTGCTGCTGACTGTGCTGAGTCTCTAATGAGCTGCTGAGGGCCCTCAGCTCTATTACGGGTTTTCATTAACATCCATTTCCACACAGAGGAGCTGCTCCCTCGCTGTGCAGCAACAGCTCGGTGGGAATGTTACATTGAGCTGTCGCCCGGCATTTCCTCTGCAGGGGGTTGACATTACAGGATAGTAATGATAGCTTTAATAGCTGGGATGTATGTGTTCTTCCAACAAGGCTCATGCTTTGGAGCCACAGCTGGAGCACGTCTTGCTGGACTTGGCCTGTTTGTGTAAAACAGTCATCTGCTGCCGGGTCACTCCGATGCAGAAAGCCCAGGTGGTGGAGCTGGTGAAGAGGCACCAGAGGGCCGTCACCCTGGCCATAGGAGATGGAGCCAATGATGTCAGCATGATCAAGAGTAAGTCTCACTTATTGACCCAAAGCTAAATAACGGAACATGTTTAGCTGGATATAGTTTGTCTCATGTCAGTCCATGTATCTGTCCACTGTTGGAGAAGTTTATCATACCGTTCTCTTAGTTAACTTGTATTGCTCAAAACCTGCAGAAATGCAGACGAGGCCAACCAGACTAATTTAAATCATCTCATGTCAAAGGTATTTTAGCATTTCTTTCTTTCTGTAGTGTTATCCTTATGTCACCACTTAAAGGTATTTTAGTATTTCTGACTTGCAGTAGTGTCATCCTGATCTCACCACCTAACCCTCTTCCCACCAAAAGGCTGGAATCTGACCTTGGTGGGTGCATCGGCAGACAGAGGAGGACGACATCTGCCAAGGGGGGGTGAAAGGAGAGGAGAGATAATGTGTATATATACCGTATTTTCCGCACTATAAGGCGCACTTAAAAGCCTTTAATTTTCTCAAAAAACGACAGTGCGCCTTGTAATCCGGAGCGCCTTATATATGGATCAATTGGTTAATTGGTTGATC
Source organism: Cebidichthys violaceus (assembly GCF_023349555.1). Lineage (NCBI taxonomy): Eukaryota > Metazoa > Chordata > Actinopteri > Perciformes > Stichaeidae > Cebidichthys > Cebidichthys violaceus. The sequence goes on from NW_027176483.1 coordinate 7,803,095, forward strand.
CATACTGGTTGTACACGGCGCTCTGTCAAAATGTTTCAGTACTGTAGCACCCCGTTGCCACAGAGACCCGGTTCAAACACCGTGAAGGCATGTACAGGCAAGAGGCAGCGTTGTTATGAAGATAGCAAACTTTATTAGTACAATAACTATTTGCTTTAATCAATGACAGCTGGTTTGGTGGGCAGGAGGAGTTCACAGACCATGTGCCAGGATAGGCACCACAAACAATTTAAAGAAAAAGAAAAGAAACAAAAGACCAAGGCAGTGTCCCACTAGCGGCTGTCCAGCAACCCAGCCACCCCCACTTGGATTCCCCCCCACAGCTACAATTGGGTGTATGGCTCAGGAAGCTCTGAAACCAACCATCCCCCAAACACACGCCGTCCCCTCTGTACAGGATGCCTCCCAGACACTGAGCTCCCGACGCACCCCTACAATGCGCTCCACACTACGTCTCCGCTTGTTGCGAGAGAGAAAGCGGACGGACTCCCGGCACACCCGCTCGTGGCGGCGGAGACAAAGAACGGGCTCTCGGCACACCGCTCGTGACGGCGGCGAGAAAGAGAAAAAAAACACGATTTGCCAGCAGGTGCATCTTTTCACCTAATCAGGGCCCGTGCAACCCATAACCCGTCCGGCGGACCCAATCGTTTTCTCCCCGTCAGTTTCACTTGGTTACATTCACCCCCCCTCTAAATCACTCAGTGTCCCACTGATGGCCTATGTCCCATCCAGATCCCACATCACCCTTCCCTAATCCTTCAGCTAACCCTGTAAAAACCTGTTTCAACACCGCCACGCAAGTCTGCTGCAACTGCGCCATTCCTACAGGAGCCCCTCCCTTCTCCGTTAGATGGCTTACCGCAGACCTCGGCAGCCGGTGCGGGTTAGAATGAACCCCAGCAGTAGCACGCTTGGACCTTCGAAGTACAGGTGATGGCGAAGGCCCAGGTGATGGCATTGGATGAGGTAACCTCCCACCTGCACTTACTTCCTCCTCGCCTACCAGGAGGGTAGCCCCCGTTGGATGGGGGGGAGACAGCTCTTCCAAGCCAACTGCCCCCTCTCTTTCCCCGTCCCCTTTTTCCTCCAAAACGCTCCCTTGCGCACCCGGGACATCAGCCCCAATGATCGCCAGCAGAGAGTCGTCCGAATCGGACTCTACATCGGGCAGTGAGGACTTAGCCACCCCCTGAACCCCCGGTTTCTGCACATCCATCTGGATGCTTGGACCACAAATACGCAAGTCATTCCTGTGCAGGTTGCGTTGCGGTTTTGAAAAATCAATCGGGACAACTGAATACACAGGGAGGTCACCACCCAGCTGAGCTATAACTCGGTGAGGGGTGGAGAGCCATACATCCTGAATCTTATGCCTACCAGCAAACTGACGATGCCTTACATACACTAATTGGCCTGGCTGTAAAGGATGAACACCTACCGCCGTGCCTACATACCTTTTGCGAGCTTCCGCTGCCTGCTCCATGTTCTTTCTGGCCTGAGCGTAGGCGCAACCCAACCTCCTCTGATGTTCCTCAACCCACTCATGCACATTACCCTCAAAATCCTCCCTATCCTGTCCCAGCCAGACATCCAGCGGAACCACTGGAGCCCTCCCGAACATGAGGAAATACGGTGAGTAACCAGTACTTTGATGTTCAGTGGTATTATAAGCGTACACCAGCTCTGGAAGGTACTCAACCCACCTCCTTTTCTGCTCTGGGCGCAGGGTCCGCAGCAGATCATGCAGCGTCCTATTAAACCGCTCACACTGTCCGTTCCCTTGGGCATGATATGGGGTTGTTCGACTTTTTTTCATCCCATAAAAACCACAGAGACACTGGACAACCTCAGCCTCAAAGCATTTCCCCTGGTCAGAGTGCAACCTTGAAGGGACCCCATAGGGCTGAATCCAATATTTGACCAGGGTCTTTGCAACTGTTACCGCACGCTGATCCCTGGTTGGCACCGCAACTGTAAATTTGGAGAACACATCGGTAAAAACCAAGACATTCTCTCGTCCGTCTGACGACGATTCCAACACGGTGAAGTCCATTGCAACTACCTCAAGTGGCCTAAAAGCCAACAAACTCCCCAATGCTGCAACCACCCTTGGCTGTGGTGCTTTAGAAACAATACACCGTTCACAAGTCTTACAAAAAGCCTCAACATCTGCGAACATTCCCGGCCAATAGCACCGACTTCGAACCAACTTGAATGTTCTTTCCACTCCTTGGTGCCCATGATCAGTGTGCATGCGAGCAAGCATCTCTCGGTGTAATACCGCTGGCAACAAAAGCTGCTTAATCGGTCCTTCCTTCTGATCACACAGCGTCCTGTACAACACACCCCCCTGCTCCACAATCCTTCCCCACTGTCTCAAAAGTCCAATGGTTCTGTCACATTCCTGCAACCTCTCGTCCCTACAAGGTTTCACACCCCTCACCCAGTATGTTCGAAAAGACGATATTACAGAATCTACCTGCTGCAGACTAGCCAAGGCAGACATGTCAAATGAGGGAAAGCTAGACATAGAAGCTTGCTGGGGGCTGACACTAGTCTCCTGACACAGAGCTGTCCGATGGGATTTGGACAGAACACTACGTGTGTCCTGAAAACTTTGTGCCACCTTTTCCCCCTCTGTCCCCTTCTGCTCCGCATTTTGCCTGGAGAGAGCATCCGCCCCCGCATTCTGACTACCCGGCCGATACACCAGCTGAAAATCAAACTGAGCAAGTTCAGACACCCATCGCTGTTCTACAGCTCCAAGCTTTGCGGTGTTCAAATGGCTTAGCGGGTTGTTATTGGTAAACACTGTGAACTTGTTCCCAATTAAATAGTCCTTAAATTTATCCGTAACCGCCCACTTTAACCCCAACAGCTCGAGTTTCATGGCGCTATAGTTCTCCATATTCCGCCCCGACGCCCGGAGGCCACGACTTGCGTATGCAACCGGCCGTCGCTGTCCCTCTCCCTCTTGTGACAAAACAGCCCCCAACCCTTGGTGGCTAGCGTCAATCTCCAAGAAGAAAGGCTTGTTAAAATCTGCATACCCCAACACGGGAGCGGAAATTAACTTTTGTTTTAATGCTTCAAAAGCATCTTCACAGGTTGCATCCCACGTCCGGCCAAACAAAGGGGTCGAAGAGGCTTTCCTCCCCCCTTTTTCTGACAGCTGTGTGGACAGAGCGTGGAGTGGGGCTGCCAACTTAGCAAAGTTTCTCACAAATCTCCTGTAGAAACTCGCGAAACCCAGGAACGATTTCAACTCCGCCACACTCTGTGGTCGACGCCACTCTGCAACCGCCTGGATCTTCCCCGGATCAGTAGCCACTCCAGTAGCTGATATGACATGTCCCAGGTAAACAACTTCTGACTGAAAGAATGAGCACTTACTCAACTTGACCTTGAGATTAAACTGCCCCAGCCGGGACAACACCAAATCTAGGCGCTCCAGGTGCTGCTCAATGGTAGACGAAAACACCACAATGTCATCCAGATACAGGAGAAGCGACTGGAACCTCTGGTCCCCCAAAATTCGCTCCATCAACCGCTGAAAAGTACCTGGCGCATTACAGAGCCCAAATGGCATCCGTGTAAATTCATACAGGCCAAAAGGAGTGCAGAATGCAGTCTTACTACAATCTTTCTCAGCCACTCCCACTTGATGGTACCCACTCGCCAGGTCCAGGGTGGTAAACCACCTTGCCCCACTCAAAGCATCCAAGGACTCTTCGATACGTGGAAGAGGGAAAGCATCTCGACGTGTTCTTGCATTAAGCTGCCTGTAATCCACACAAAGCCTTAGCGACCCATCCTTCTTCCTCACCATCACCAAGGGAGAGGAGTAGGGACTACTGCTTTCCCTGACAATGCCCTGCTGCAATAGCTGTGCTATATGCGCTTTGACTTCCTCATACTGACTTGGGGGTATACGCCGGTAGCGCTGCCTAACTGGGACGTCATCCAGGACTGGAATCTCATGCTCTATCACGTTCGTAAATCCCAAATCCATGTCTGACCTTGCGAAGACCCCAGAATGTTTATTCAGGAGCTGCCTCACTTTCCGTACCTGTTCAACAGTCAGCCCTGGAAATTCCTGTGCGGCTACCTCCGGGGGCAGCTGCTGCCGCTCCGCACCCCCACCAGCCCGTTCACACAACAAGACTCGCTCTTCCTGCGGCCCTACTCGTTCAAATGCTACAGGGACAGTACCACCCGACACCACTTCCACCGAATGTATTGAGCCAAGACAGGTCTGAGATTCAATATTCGCATCCACATGTCCTACATTCACCACTGGTACTGCAACCTGTCCATTCTCCACTGGAACTACTGCACTGGAAACGAGCAACTCCCCCGGGAGGCTCCCCTCCCCTGCCCCTAATGACTCTACACACACAAATGAGCCTGACAAAGCCTGCCCAGGTGGAACTGACACGGGTACAAAACACATTGATCCAGCCGGAACGCGGAAAGGTACGGTGGAATAGGCAAAGCCTATAGGTGAAACAGCCTGCTCCCGCTGGCAAACCGAGAACGCCAAACCCCAAACTTCATCCGAATCAGACACAGAATCCTGCTCCGCATCTGATGCCGACTGCTCCATTTCATAAAACCGCTTAATTACGTTCATGCCCAATATGCAAGGAACAGCTATTTTCCGATGTAATGTCGCTGTGTCCGTAGGGTCCCGAACAACCAGAATGCCCCTCCCATTTGCAATCTTGCCCAAGGCACAGACATCCCTCTCGAAATACCCCAAGTAAGGAATGCCCATCCCATTAGCCGCCGACAGGGAAAGCCACTCACAGGTTTTAAGAGTTGGCCTAAAATGCTGCTCAAAAAATGTCTCTGTAATAGTTGACACGTTAGACCCAGTGTCTAGGAGGCATTTAACCTTCACACCACCCAACAAAATTTCCACAGTTGGACATCTGCCCACCAAACATTCATATTCCTCCTTTGAAACTTCCAAGTGTGAGCCCGACTGAACCTCACCTGTAGCTGGACTCATTACCACGGGGGGGAGAGTTTCCCTGCTGCTCAGCTACATGGGCAAACCTGTCACGGGTGACCTCATGGCGCACCGCCGAAGCTGCCCTTCTGTTTGGAGCCCCTACCCGACACTGTCGCGCCATGTGACCCGCGACCCGACATTTAAAACATATAGGCTGACCATCAGCGTCAAACCTTGGCTGCTCCCCACGTACCCCCGCCCGGCTAGTCCCTAGACCGGATAAATCAGACACTTTCCGTGCCAAATCAAAAATCTGAGCCTGCTGTTGCTTCAGCGTGCTCTCAATCTGGACCTGCTGCTGCTTTAAAGTTTGCAGAATTTCCACCATCAGTAGGTCATGTTCAGGGAGGGCAGCCGCAACAACTGCATTGGACTCCACAGCTCCTGCTCCTATCTTGCATGAGCTTATCACCCGACGACTCTGACCCGCTGACCCCCCATCTTCCCACCTCAACGCCTCCTCGCGTAACTCAAAGAAAGGGATTTTAGTATTCTGCCGAATCACCTTCTTTAGCTCCCTACGTAGTGCTAAATCCCGAACATTCTCTGCAAATTGATCACGTAAAGCAAAGTCACTACACCAGGCCTGCTTGATGTCACAATGATTAATATCATCAATAATAGCCATCAGCCCGTGCGAATATTCTCTGACAGATTCCCCTTCTCGCTGCCTCCGATCAAAGAATAGTTTTTGCAATCTGGTCAATGAATCAGGCTGCCCATATACTTCCTTCAAAATCTCCAGAATGCGCCTAGGGTCTCTCCTCTCGCTCTGAGACCGATATCGTATCTCCTGTCTGGCTTCCCCACCCAAATGGTCATAAATGTACATAGCCTTTTCAGTATCCTCAAAATGACGGTAACCCAAAACTGCATTTATTTCATCAAACCACTCATAAAACTCAGGACCCCCCATTGAAAACCGGACACTTTTTTTCTTTTGGTACATAAATGACACGCTCTCTAAGCCTGGGACCAGCATCACCCTCTACTGGGGATGGCTGTTGCAACTGTGTATTCAAGGAGTCATTAAGGTCCTTTAAGGCCGACATAGCTGCCTTGTCTGCCACCGCCCTCTTCTTCAGGGCCTGTAGCTCCTCTTGAAGATCTTCCATCTTCACAGTTCACCCGTCCACTCCAGCTGACGGCCTGGCTCTTCTAGCTGTGTAGACTTTGTGAGACCCACTGCCTTGGTCTAAAATCTATTGCCTTCCCACCGGTCCTGCCCCTCCACTACTAGGCCCAACCAGACTGCCACTGCCTAACTTGACCCTACTCACAGCGCCAAACTGTAGCACCCTGTTGCCACAGAGACCCGGTTCAAACACCGTGAAGGCATGTACAGGCAAGAGGCAGCGTTGTTATGAAGATAGCAAACTTTATTAGTACAATAACTATTTGCTTTAATCAATGACAGCTGGTTTGGTGGGCAGGAGGAGTTCACAGACCATGTGCCAGGATAGGCACCACAAACAATTTAAAGAAAAAGAAAAGAAACAAAAGACCAAGGCAGTGTCCCACTAGCGGCTGTCCAGCAACCCAGCCACCCCCACTTGGATTCCCCCCCACAGCTACAATTGGGTGTATGGCTCAGGAAGCTCTGAAACCAACCATCCCCCAAACACACGCCGTCCCCTCTGTACAGGATGCCTCCCAGACACTGAGCTCCCGACGCACCCCTACAATGCGCTCCACACTACGTCTCCGCTTGTTGCGAGAGAGAAAGCGGACGGACTCCCGGCACACCCGCTCGTGGCGGCGGAGACAAAGAACGGGCTCTCGGCACACCGCTCGTGACGGCGGCGAGAAAGAGAAAAAAAAACACGATTTGCCAGCAGGTGCATCTTTTCACCTAATCAGGGCCCGTGCAACCCATAACCCGTCCGGCGGACCCAATCGTTTTCTCCCCGTCAGTTTCACTTGGTTACAGTACGACTGGTAAACTACAAAGCCGCACCGCTTGCAGCATTACGGCTACCGTAGTCAGGGGCGTCGCCGAAGTAATAGCGGTAAACACCGCTCGAGAGTTACTATATTGTGAATGCACTAACGTTTGATTTAGTGGTATCAGACTGTTTCTTTTACGTGTTTACTGAATCAGGGAAAAGTTCCCCTCTACGTTTAAGTTACCGTATTGTGAATGAAATCAAAAATCAATAAAGTTTGACTGAATGATTTATCTGACTGTTTTGTTGACATTCCCTTTAGCACAGCTCCATCTAGTGGATGCATAACGCAACCCCAGTCAAACGTTTGACTGTAGTAGCTTCTATTCTATGCGCCTTATAATCCGGTGCGCCCTATATATAAAAACAGTTCTAAAATAGGCCATTCATTGAAGGTGCGCCTTATAATCCGGTGCGCCTTATAGTGCGGAAAATACGGTACTCTGTTTTGTCTATTCATTGTTGTTAGACCTCCGAACCATCTGTGGGGAGAGAGCTCTATCCTTTCAGCTGAATTATTATAAACTGTCTGTTCATTAGATATGTTTTTTATATTTAAGAGTTTTCTCATCTCAGTTATTTCTCACAGGGAGGTTAAAAAGATTTTTTTCCACCACATCCACCAATTAGTTGGAGCACAGTTTGCACTTTGAATACTTCATATTTATTTACATGTTTTAGTTTCAAAGGGCAGTGATCCAATCTGTGTTTCTTCCTCAGCTGCTCACATCGGTGTCGGCATCAGCGGTCAGGAGGGGATGCAGGCGGCTCTGGCATCAGATTATTCCTTTGCGCAGTTTCGGTACCTGCGGCGGCTCCTGTTGGTGCATGGCCGCTGGTCCTACTACCGCATGTGTAATTTCCTGTGCTATTTCTTCTACAAGAACTTTGGCTTTACGCTGGTGCACTTCTGGTACGGCTTCTTCTGTGGTTTCTCAGCTCAGGTATGAATACTGTAGTATATGGTGAGCTAATTATGTATGTCAATAAACCCATTGCACATTTGTCCGCACACTGACAACGCTTAACCTGATGGAGAACTTCTACTGATCATAGGGGTTAGTCTGTCTCTTTTTACGTCTCTAGAATTACATGGTCTGTAAGCTGACAGTGTGCTTTGTCATATATTTTCCCACCGTGTCCCCTTTTGCACATGAAATTAATTAAAAAATGGATTCTTTGTGCATCTTAAGATGCACGGACAATTTTACTCTGAAATGGGACTGTTGATTTTGGTTAAAGCCTGGATTTAAAGGCACCAACCCTTTCTTTCACACTTTTTAAAATCATACTGTCCTCTGTCCACAGACTGTGTATGACCAGTGGTTCATCGCCTTCTTCAATATAGTTTATACGTCTTTACCAGTCCTGGCGATGGGACTTTTTGATCAGGTAACATTATAAATCACTGATTTACTCGATATAGTCTACATCAAGTTACCTAATTATTTTTTAAATTTGGACTAAAGTCCATTTATTTTTCCACCAGTCTCCTGAGATATCTTTTATATATATATATATATATATATATATATATATATATATATATATTTATTTTTTATTCGAGATACTGTCAAGTTATACAGGTGAATATCTTATTACTGTAGAGCTCACTAGTCATGATTGGTACCTAAACATCTACAGTAGGTATTACACCTTGTATAACTTAATGTGACTAGAGTCCTTAACCTTATCATCCCATATCAATATACAATATTATATACTGTTCATCTGTCATACTGAATTTACTACATATGATAATATGTAACATAGCAGTCATGATATTGATTTTTCTACAGGACGTCAATGACCAGAACAGCCTTCGCTACCCGAGCCTTTACAAACCCGGCCAGCAAAACCTTCTCTTCAACAAACACCAGTTTTTCCTGTGCACGCTGCAGGGACTGGGCACATCATTCTTGCTCTTCTTTATTCCCTACGGAGCTTTCTCTGTCATGGTGAAAGAGGACGGTTCCCACTTTTCCGACCAACAAGCGTTTGCTGTTACGATAGCAACTTCCCTGGTCATTGTTGTAAGTGTTCAGGTAAGAGTAAAAACAAACAAAAATAGCCCTGCTGATTAAAACAAATATACACCGTTTATGATGCAGGTGTCTGTTCTTAGATTGGACTTGACACACACTACTGGACAGCTGTCAATCACTTCGTCATATGGGGGAGCCTGATCGCATACTTTGCCATATTATTTGCAATGCAAAGTGATGGCATATTTGGCATCTTTCCAAGTAAAATCCCATTCGTAGGTAAGTTTAGTTCAGTTTGATACATGTGATGAAATCATACTGATGCATGGACATTGAGGATTGTTAAATGTGTGTGTCCTCAGGCACGGCAAGTACCTGTCTATCAGTGAAGAGTGTGTGGTTGGTCATTCTGCTCACCACTGTGGTCAGTGTTGTGCCTGGCTTAGCCGTCAGCTTCCTGAGAGCAGAACTCTTCCCAACTCTAATAGATAAGGTATCATAACTTTAATGCATCTACAGCGTTTTGTGCAAGCAATGAACACCTCATTAAGGCTTTATTTGAGTGGTGGAAAGAGAAGTACACTTTACTTCCATGCTATACTTTATACTTCTACTGCATTACATTTTTACTCCACTACATTTGATTGACATCTAAAATGACTAATTACTTTCAAGATAAAGATTAAAAAGATGGTCAGCTTATAGAATGCAATAGAATAATGCATAGAATGCATAAAATACTGTTAAAGATTAAACCAGCAGTTCTAACATTTTTGACCTGTGACCCCCTACAGAAAAATGGTGTAGCGTTGGGGCTCATTGTCATGTTTCAAATATCTGTGAGTTGTTAATAGTTTCACCAACAATCATTTCCCCTCTAACCTTCCCAAATTACTTCTTCTTTTTAAGATCTAAAGAGGTCAAATTATCCAATATTTCCCGTAAAACAAAGATAAGTTAAAAAGTCCAACTCCACCTTGAGACCTACATACATATTGATACATCAGTATAAACAATCTAATAATGTCATATGTTATCAGTCACAGGGGCTACTTTATGTAGAATGAATACTTTTACTTTGGATTCTTTAAGTACATTTTGGTGATGACACTTTAACTTAAGTAGGCTTTTAAATCCAGAATATTGACTTGTAATGGTGTATTTTTACATCATGGTATTTTAACTTAAGTAAAGGATCTCAGCACGTCTTCCACTATTGCTGTATTTTGACAGGTTCGTCGTCTCCAACAGTCTAGAAAGAGACAAGGACCTCAGGAGCAGAACCTGAGGAGAGTACGCAGGACGAGCTCCCACCGCTCTGCGTACGCCTTCTCCCACCAGCAGGGCTACGGAGAGCTGATTACCTCAGGCAAAAACATGAGGATGAGCACAGTTTCTTCTGTTTGCTCCCCTGGCAGATCAGCACACAGCTCCACCTGGATAGAAAATATGTTGCAGAGAAAGAACGAAGTCTCTTGTGTCTCTGATGAAAACACAGGCGCACCAGAAAGCAGCCGCAGAGCACAAACAGACTCAACAGACTGAACTCAACCTCTGACTAACAGAGATAGTGTGTAAACACTATAGGATATGATATGCATGAATGCAAAAAGACCAAGCACAAGGTATGAATCCAACTAGCGCAACTCCGGTTTTTTTATCATTTGTTTAATGTGCGAACTCAGCCGGTATATATTTTCGGACAACATTATGCAAGAGTTGTAGAAATGAAAAAATTATCTGTCCTCCTGTGTCGATCTTTAAGTAGTTGGTGCCTTTATTTAACGTTATATTAATGGCATGTCCTTTTCTGATTGATTGATATTGATATTGGTAGCTTGAGAGGAACCATAAACTGTCACAAACAAACTGTTAACATACATAAGTGACATAAGAAAAAATAAAGGTAGCCCCGAGCACTAGCACAAACATTTCTTAATAGATTTTTGATTGTAAGCCTATGCACTAAAAATCTCCTCTCAGCCTATGTCCAAAGTGTTAAAATACAAGTTTTTCTGTACATTCTGACATAAAGCTGCTGAAAATTATAAGCACAACTTCATTGATTTAAAGGAATTTTACTGACTTCATATTTTGTCAATATATGTACATTTTCCTATGCTGTGCCTTATATGGTTCTTGTTAGATCATCTTTTTTATTGGATATTCACTGGTTATTTGGCTTGAGTTTATTATTTATGCAAGTTTTTAAAAAATGTTTCGGTTATTCAAAAAAATATGTGAAACTGTAATGCATGGCTTGAATGTGATGAAAAAAAACTCCTTCAAAATACTGATTTATCCCACACTTTAGATGGTTGATGCTGTACATTTGAATGATTTATTATCAAACACCAAATATGATTTGATTCTTGGGCTGCGTCCCAAAGACAATAAATGGAACGTAAAATACTGTGGAGATTAGCTTTAAAAACCTCAAGCATTTAAACATCCCATCTGATCTATCAAGTTTTTAGTTGATTGACCAGAAAGAGTGGAAGAGAAAACTGTCTTTGTGAGGTCTGATGTGATAAAAATGAACAGATTTAAATGCAGAATGCTGCAGTTACATTCGGTACAGTACAATGTGCCTTAGACCACCGAGCCTCCACCATCACTTCTCTCTAATGAAGTACAGAAGCGTGTGATCGTTTAATCCAGACTTCTTTGCGCTAATCGCTCCGCGGGTCACACAGCTTTAACAAAACACAAACCCGACAAATTTTAACAGCCAGAAGAAACATGTCTGAGTGACGCTGCTCCAATGATGACCGCTTCAATTGCACATATAAACTATTCACTTTATTTCATTATTCAGAATGTCTTGCTCTTGTTAATGACATTATGTTCATGTATAAAATGTAAAAAAGGATAGATGAATGGATTTTATACAGCAGCACAAATTAGATGTGATTGTTATATTTGTCCTTTTCTGAGCTTAACAATGTTGAGCCAGTGATATCGCTGCACAAAATACATTTATTACATACACCTTTGTTTTAAAATACAAAGTATATTCCCTTTGTAAGAAATAATTCATCACTGTAATCAATGTTCAGCCTTTATATTCCAGAATAATCTATAAAGAGTAAAGAGGTCAAATTAAACATTGAAGTAAGATTTACATTTTGGTTTCCTGTCATTTGTGAGTGCCTTCTGATTCAAAAAAGTCTCATTTCCCAGCAGTGGTGTATTTGAATGAATTACTGTTGTATAAACATGGATAATACATTTTACTCCGTGAGGAGAATTGCAGCTCCCCCGCCTGGCTTTGACACAAACAAACTCTGTTTTTCCATTGCTGCTCTGCGTGGATCGGGGAGGTAGTAGGCCTCGCTCACTGCTTGTAAGAAAGACTCAACCTTCTCACCAGGAACCATTGAAACAGCACAGCCGCCCCAACCTGCTCCTGTCAGCCTCGAGCCGACTGCCCCCGACTTCCTGTCACCAAGAGATAAAAGAAACAGTATTTCAGTAAAGACAATCATTCTCTGCTTTATACAAGACACACCATTATATGTATTACTGACCAACCAGCACTAAACATGCACATAAAGATAAAGATATCCACATACAACATTTACTTACAAGTTCATTATTTTCATCCATCTTGCTTTTCAATGTGAGGCTGTACTTTGGCACAGTGGTGCCATTTTATTTCAGCATGTTAGCATGCTAACATTTGCTAATAAGCTCAAAACACAAAGTACAGCATGCTGTTGGTGTACACTATTCACCAATAATGCAATGCACAAAGGAAATAAAGGAGCTGCACACTGGAAATGAAAAGTACAAATTTAAATGGCAGCAGATTTTGCAGTCTCTTTATGGTAAATTGGTAGTGACACTTTTAAAGTTGGAGTTTGATTTAGGTACTGTATAATCTTCTGTTGGCATACAATGATTTAATATGTTGATTTCTTGTAAACCAACAGCAAATAAACAGTATAGTCTAAAGTTTAGTTTGTTATAGTCCTTATGATCAGTAGTATCAAACTGGAAGCCAGCAGGCACAAAACCAGGACCCTCAGACAGAAGCAGCTAAATGTATTTCAGCCACACAACTTGCAAATTTGTCTAAAGTTGGTTGTCTGTCACTTTTTTATTGATTATATCTCCAAAACTGCATTGGTTAACATTGAATTAGATTCCATCCTGAGTAATAGCTGTGAGCTGTACTCACAAACAGATGTCCACCAGTTGGTCCAGTTCAGGGCAGCTGCACTCATACAGGTCTCTGCAGCTTGCATGGCTCTGGTTCATCAGGTCTCCCAGTAGCCGTACGGATTCGGCAGGTTCAGAGTCACACACGCTCTTAAACTGCAGCACCCGGGCAGCTTCACCGTAGACGTGCTTGGCTCGCTGGTGCAGCTTGAAATGCTTCACTGAGAGAGGAGAAGAAGCAACAGGTGTTTGTCAGGTCAAATATCGGGTCAGAACAAACTTCCTGCTTGTCTGTGATGATGTTCACATGAGCCATTAGTTTTTCTTTAAAGGATGCTTACAGATAATCTGTTTGAGATAGAAAACCATAATAGTAATCGCTGGTTACTGGTTGTTTTTCTCAGCTGGAGCAGATGATTATAGTTGGAAATGTGTGTTGTTTAAATTTTTTCATATTAATAAAGTATAATTAAGTCTGGGTAAATACAGTTATCACAATATAACAAGTACAATTCCAGATTATATTTAATCTTATATCACAATACCATATTAATATAAGTAAGTTGGCTGCAATTACTTACCTTTTTTATTGTACATGAATTTTTAAATCTGTTTTTACTATAAAATGTAAAAAATTACAAGATGACTGACTTCAAACAGCTGATCAAAATGATCATTGTTTAACCTTTCAATCCATTAAACGACTACTCCACAAATCTGTTTCCACAGATTGGACATGATTCAGTTCAGAGATATAAAAATACACAGATGTTTCTGTGTACTGTTGCTCACCATGCTGAGTGTTGGCGCTCAGCAGCTCTGAGGAAAACTGCTCAGAGGTGACGCCCAGCTTCTTGCAGATCTCTTCTCGGCTGTAAGGCTCAGGGTGTAACACCTCGTCCACCAGAGCCAGCATCTCCTCCAGGGAGGCCTCCAGCTCCGTCTGAACCTGCACCAGCTTCAACAACCGGCTCGAGTCCAGACCTCGTGCCTGTGCCAGCATCTGAGTCCAAACCCGCCAAGACATTGGAATGTGAGATTATTTACCCCCCTCTCTTCACTTGAACTATATTGATATTTACGCATACTTGCTGAATCTTTTAATATATAATAATTGTAATATTAAAAAAATGACAAAAATGTTATTAGGCAGCTAAAACTGGAGTTATTGTGCAGCTTAATTAAATAAATAAACTTGACAATAACTCCAGTTTTAACTGCCTAATAACGTATGGTGCTAAAGTTACATAATAATCTGTTTTATAACATTTATCTCATTAGAGATTTATCAATGTGTGAACAAAACAGTTATGTTGATCGGATTTAAAAAGCACGAGGTCCTACAAAAGTTTGGCTTGTGATCCCTTAAAACAAAGTCATGCCTTCACATTACTTCATTACAACATAAAGTGTAAGGAAGATAAAACCAATTTTTTTAGTATTGTTTACTCAGTTTGTTTGGTTTGATTAATTTTAAGTGGAATGTTTAAGATATTGACCTTTGTGGCGATTCGACACTCCACCACACGGATGTTGAAGTGAGAAGAAGCAGCTTTGTTCATCTCAACGCAGCAGTTGGAGATCACAAACACGGCGCCGTCTGGGAGCTTGACATCAGTGGCCTTCAGAGGCTGGAACTCTATCAGCTTTGCCTGATGGGTAATTGAAAAAAATAAAAGGAATAAAACAAGTGGTAACTGTTGAATACATGGATAATTTAAAACAAAGCATTATTCAAGTCACAATTTATATATGGTACTTTACACTAATCAAACTAATTCTGGAGACATTTATTTTCTGTATTAATAACTTAGATGAACAAATGATCCTGATCAACTTGTACCACTTGTTTGAGCAAATGTACTGAAAGGAAAGCGACATACAGTTCCTTTCTCGGCCAGGAATGAGATGGACTGGTCCATGCCGCCTCCCTCTGTGCCAATGTAGCGCTCACTTTTGGCACAAATCTCAGCCAGTGCCACCTGGAGGATTCAGAAAATAATGAGAAAAGGACTAAATAGCACATTTAAAACAACAAATACTCTCTTATATTGACTACTGGCAGGAAAGTGAAGCACGTTATAGGTTAGCTTGGATGTTTACACACTTTTTCATGAATGAATATATATATATATATATATATATATATATATATATATATATATATATATATATATATATATATATATATATATATATATACATACATACATACAGTGTTTTGAAATGATGTGCTTGTACTGTAAAGCATTTTACCTTGGAGAGGGACTTTTGATTGGCCTCCACTGTTACGAGCCCGGCACAGCAAACTAATGCACTAGAACTGGAGAGGCCGGAGCTCGGAGGAATGGTTCCATCTACGACACATGACATCCCTGATAACTGAGCAATACCAAACTTCTCCTGTAAAAGAAACACAGCGGGAAGTTTACTTCAGTTCATTTGCAGAAACACTTTGATATTGCATACCAAATTGTCATGAATGAATATGTTGATCTTACCTGAATACCTTTTACTCCACAGAGAAAGTAATAATGCCACTTTGGATTCTCTCTGTCTATGGCAATGTCCTCTGAACATGACACAGTGAAATCCCTGCACACAGTTGATGATAATGTACATTTACGTTTTAAGCTCCTGAATCAACTACACAAACACAACTTACTGTTAATAATCAACAATGATCATGGGTGTTCAAGCCTTACTTGTACTGAGGATTTGTGTTGGCCAGTGTGATTGTCCCTGAATTGTTCACTGAGACAGCCGCCAGGATATTCCGTTCAATGGCCATCGGAAGAACAGAATAGCCACAGTAATCGATATGCTCTCCTGTTAAATATGACAACATTTGAAAAAGGACTTATCATTATAGCAGAAGCCACTCATCTAACTATTAATACAAACATGTTATTGAGTTTATAGAGTATTGAGCAAATAGCGAAAATGTGTCTCATAATGTCCCTTGTTATGTGTTCTTGTAGTCCATTGTATCTCGGGACAAAACAGCAACATCAGATGAATATGTCAGAATTGACAGTCCGGTGTTTTGAGTCAACTACATCCTACAATGTAAATTTAAATTACCTATTAGATTGACCCTTCCAGGTGCACATGCATAGAAGAGAGGAGATTCTCCATACTTTGTTTCGAACCTGTTTTTCAAGTTCTGCAGCCTGTATAACACAAATGATATAATGACGTGAGCATCACATTTGTTTCCTCTCATTGACAATCCGCATGTAGCTGCTGCTACTCACCTTTCATTGGCAGTAATTGCAGTCTTTAACTTGGGTGGGTTTGCAGCCATTTCTACTACTTTAAAAACAATGAATGAATGTGAGAACCGAATGTACTTCTTGCTGTCAGACAGGAGAGCCCACAGCTTTTTGCAGATCCTGGTCGCGATCAGCTGACTGTCATAAGATCCCGGATGTCAAAACGCTGACCTGCAGTCAGTTATAAAACATGATTTCAGCTCCGTTTAGAGGTGCTAAGTTCCAGTTTATGACAGCTGTGCTGATTCTGAAGCAGTTGTGGCCACAGCAGCAAAAACACGGAAGTGTCTGGAGGAAAGGAGGCGTGGTTTAAGGTGTTTCCATAAGTACTCAGCGGATCGTACTCATGTCTTCATTTTCTGTTTTAGATTAGCTTTTATTTTTTTGTGATATGTTATGCAGTTAAAATCCAATGATGTGATTAAGGTTACGTGTTGATTTCCCCAATTTGGAGTGCAGGATAATGGTCCCATCACTCTTCACTAAAGGACCCTGCTGCCATGTCACTGTTTTACCACAAGGTGGGAACATAATATTAGATTTTATCTTTAAGAAACCTCAGGATTTGTATTGCTGATAAAGTGACCTATATGTTGTTTCTTAGACAACAGCGGTGTAACCTACAACAGCTACTACATAATTTGCTTTGTGAAGAAAACTAAAGCAATGTTATATGTCCCTCTTATTAGAGAACATATATGTATGCATACAGAGGTTATGCACATCCTGTTTCCCTGATTCTCTGATTATTTTACCTCACACGTTGTGATTTCATGTGTAGCCAACAATACTGATTGAAAGTTTATAAAGGCATATGAACAAAATAATGCAGGAAATGTTCGGTCTATGCAGTTTACAGCCATTTGTTTTTAATATCACAGATTTTTAAGGAATAACAGATTATAAGTATGGCTATGCTGCTTTAACATGTAACGTTTTTGCAGTTGTCTTATTAATCAATGTTTAAAAACGTAGTTTATTAGTTCGGTCAGTTCACACGTATCGGCTCGCGTAAAACACAGCGACTACACTTCCCATAACTCTAGACGCGCTGTTACCATGGAAGCGTGGATAGCTTCTACTTCCGGGTTTGGCAGCGGCGACACAAATATTTACAAAATAGCTTCTACCGTGTATGTTTTGTTACAGTGAATTGATATTGAATTAGTATATGCGTCTGTAGTAATAATAATGTATATAGTGTAGGTATATATTATGAATTGTCCGTGTGTTTTACATTAAGACCCGCAGTGGTTTGGCGCTGATAATGCGCGCGAGTTTTCAAAGTGGGCGAGTCTTTAAAATAGAAGAAGAAGAAGCTAGCTGGAGTTTGCTAGCTTTGCAAAGTCAATTTTACTCACAACGGTTAACGCTAAATTAACCGCCAAATTACACGTTAACTGGTACTTAACTTTTTATTGGATAACGAATGCTTGATCAAATGTATTTGCGGAGGTTTTTCGAAGCCTGGCCAGGCGGTTTTTAAGTTTTTGTCGGGCTCGTTGCTAACAAGACTCTAGGTACCGCTAAGCTAACTAGCTTCGTTGCTTTGCAATGTAAACAGTAGTTAATGTGGCTATCAGTTAGTGAGCTAATAACGTCTCTCACATAAACAAATAAGTAACTCAACAAAAGAAACATCTGTCCCACCCATGCCTACAGGTAAGCTGACGTTTTGTGTTTGTTTGTACATGTTCATATTAGTGCTTTTAACTTTGAGCCAACATGTATCGTTAATGTTAGCAATGTTAACGTGGATCATACTATCGTTTTATGTTTCCTGGTTGTTTGTGATGTCCCTCTTAAGTTTGTTTCTGCACCTCTTTTCGCAGAGCACCCTACACCAACAGGCTCTGCATCATGTCTATTGATTTCGACAGCGCTGCTCTTCAAACCCAGCACGATGAAGAAGAATACGACCAGGAGGACTATGCAAGAGAACAGGAGGTATTAAACGCATATAACACTGTGAAGTTGTTGGGAAAACGATTTTGTTACAGTGATGATCGTATAGTTGTTGAACCCTCTTGTGTCTCATGTCAATGTGATTTTGTTAATGGTAACATACTGTAAATGCTTGAGTTTATGTTTTTTTTTTTTGATTATACATATCCAAAACATCAGTTATCCAAAATGTCTGACGACCTGAGGGCAGGTCTAGGGCAGGAGTCTTCAACGTTTTTCAGGCCAAGGACCCCCAAACTGATAGAGAGATGGAGCAGGGACCCCCTACTATACATATTGTATAAAATTGTGTTTTATATTAAATTGGGCCTAGTGCCATGTATAAACATACCTTGTTACTGTGCAAAATCAAGTCTGAAATTAGACAAATTGTCTCATGAATGTGATTTGAAGTTGGCTCGTGAATGAGATTTTGAAGGGCTTTCATTTTGAAATGCTACATCAGAATGTCCTGGTTCTCTCTGAGTGACACCTTGAGGTGGTCTGCTATTAATCTGAAATTAAATTAGTTTGTGACTATGCACCGTTTCCTCTAAAATCAAGTCTGAAATTAGACAAATTGTCTCATGAATGTGATTTGAAGTTGGCTCGTGAATGAGATTTTGAAGGGCTTTCATTTTGAAATGCTACATCAGAATGTCCTGGTTCTCTCTGAGTGACACCTTGAGGTGGTCTGCTATTCACCTGAAGTGAAATGATGTTGTAACTATGCACCATTTCCACTAAAACACGGGTCTTCAACGTTTTTCAGGCCATGGACCCCCAAACTGAGAAAGAGATGGAGCAGGGACCCCCTACTATATATATTGTATAAAATTGTGTTTTATATTACACTGGGCCTAGTGCCATATATAAACATACCTTGTTATTGTGCATTCAATACTAATCTATTCAAATAATACACAGGTTCATATATTCATGTTTTTATTTTAAACATGTGCAACGTACAGTGAGTAGGGTGGCTGTGCCACTGCCATTTAGAAACATACCTTGTAGGACAACCATGCATACAAGCTATTCAAATTGACGTTTTTATTTTAAACATAGATGTGGAAACAAAAATGAGTGATGACCTATCAGTACTACTGCCATGCATAAACATACCTGTTGTCTTGTATACAATACTGAACTATTAAAATAATGGACAGATTAATTTATATATATATATATATAAAAAAAAAAGGGTCTAATCAACCAAAAATTTTGCGGACCCCCTGTTGAAGACCTCTGATCTAGGGCTTGCTTGGATTATAAAACAGTAACCTGTGGGTTTTGCATTGCTGTGGGCATCTCTACAAAATTATTATTTCTTTTTTTTTTCTGAGGCATTTGTGTGCTCTGTTGAATTTCACAAGCACAGCCAGCTCCACAGCTAGACAGGCATTCTAGTTATTACTCACGCCTACAATCTGTTGCACCATGACCCTAAGCTATTATTGGCTCCTTCCAGGTGTGTCACACAGAAACTAGCTCTGCCCTGTGGTTTCCCTACTTTCTTTCTATTCAGGTTACCTTGAGTCTGTGCTTGGCTTCACTTATACTTGACTAACTGACGCAAGCATGAAGAAACTGTTACTGCATGTCTTACTAGTGGTCTTCAATACTCAGAAGAAAGGGACTTTTGAATATTAATTCTCAAATGGATTTTTTTCCTTTGGTATAGCCTATTTAGTATACATAAGTTGGTCAAGTGGAAAATGTTTGCCACTGGTAATTGGAATGTTTCTGCTCCAGTTAACCTTGCTATATGTTTTGTCTAAACAATGGAGTTCTTTGGGAGCAAAAAACACAGCAATACCGCAGGGAGCCTCGGCCAACAACATGCCAGGCACGTTTTGGATGCTTCGCACCGAACGTTTTCTCTGCAGTAAGATTAGACTTGGAGGTTATCATGTGGCTTCACTGCTGAAGCAGAGGGGCCTCTTCAATCTTTGTTAAATGTGTCAGCCGGATAACATGGGTCCTTCGGTTGTGGACACAGTGGAGGATTTGAGGAATATTCATCGGTCCTTGGGGGAAGTAAGTCCAGCTCGCACTGCTTGTTCCATCACACATGGCTGGTTGTAAAGCAAGCCTGGGCGGACTGTTACTGACGCAGTTGATTTGACTTGTTTTTGTGTCATTAAGTGCTAAAGTGTTTTGACAGAAGAATACATTGTTGTTTGTCACTGTTTTGTTTCTTAATTTGATTGTATGGACCAAAAGAATAATTATCACTTTTTATACAAACTACAAATATTAGGGTTGGGGCCTAGGATTAACTTCTTTACTGATTTATAAGCAGCAAAACATCAAATCACATTTAAACCAGAGAATATTTGAACATTTTGCTTAACAAATGACTTAAATGATTTCTCAAAAGGATTAATTAATACATGCTGAAAATGGACACGTATAAGAATAAAAGTGATTATGATCACTAAAAACAGATTCAAATGTTTTTATTGGCTACATTGAGCCTTTGTCCTCTCAAGACAATATCATTTTGGTTTAACTTGTTTTCAGATAACTGGACCCCCTGATGCATTCTGTCTCTCAGGCTGTCAGTGATTTCTTCTCTGCTGTTTATTTTGTCTATCTGCAACACTTTATTACTCTTGTTACGCAGCAACCGTAGTGACTCATTGCCATGTGCATTTTTTCCGCAGCTGCACAAGTTGCTCACCGACCTGCCCGATGACATGCTGGAGGACAGCATAGACTCCTCCTCCCCAGAGCTGGTGTACTCGACCTGCAGCAATAAAAACACTGGCAACAGGTGAAACATATGTTGCTGCTGACACTAGTAATCTCAGATTTGGAGAACTGTGGGTGTGTTTTAAACAATTAGACATACCTCATTGCATTGTAATATAGTTAAGCTTTTTGCCCTCTCCACTCAGCCCACAGTCCGCATGGACTCAGCAATGGTCAGATCATTCAAGGCCGACTTCTCATGAACAGGTAGTTAGTTCGTTTTTTGCTGATTTTAGATTTTTGTCTTCTGAAAAAATATATAATTATTACTGTCGATGTCTCCCTGAAGCACCGTGAAGTTGACTATGATCAACACTCCCATGATGAGTACGCTTATGAGGATGGAGCTGTTCAGAACAATGGACATCACCCTCAAAGTCGACCTCTACCTAACACCTGGAACCAGGATCACCAGTTCACCCAGGGAGATTATTCATACACCAGCATCATCTCAGACAAATCTACAGAAACCAATGATTTCTCCAGAGATGAGTATGAGTCTAAACCGTATCCTCAAGGCACCGATAACGCTGGGATGTATGATGGAGAAGGGGGACGCAGAGACATCCAAAACTACGGCGATCACAACAGCAGAAACCAATTTCAAGTGAGTAGAGTTTTATGTTTGGGCTATTTTGTCAACGCAGATGTTTTTGTATTATGTCGCACATGTGATTTGAAAATGTACTTCCTTGTGTATGAAATATACATTCATTTGCTTTGCCTTTTCCTCTTAATACATTAAAAAAAACACATCTTATCTGGAAGTCCACCAGTTGTGAGCCTGTCGTACAGATTTTATAGTCATTGAACACGGTAATGTTTTTATTTCAAACATACTATGATAGTGTTTCTTGTGTTTTTGTCTTCAGACTTTAAAGTCCGGAGTGTTGGACAGAGTGGTGGATCAGCACCAGGCCAGCTACAGTCCTCACCATCCGGCCCATCAGCCAAAGATGTTTAACTCACAGGCCGCTCACCAAGAAGCTCAATTTGACCATCTGCAAAGAGAATTCCTAGACTCTACACAACGTGAGTCTGACGGTCTTGATTTAGTTTGTGGATTAATAGCACAGGAGTACAGTGACGTGTAAATCACAAGAATACTTGTGATACTAAAGGGACCCTGTTACAATTAATCTCAATGTAGGAATTTCCTGTACTGGCGAAACAAAGTATACAAATTAGCTTTTATTCACTGGAAAGGGCTGAGAAATTAGATGTGCAGTGTTGGTCCATGAACCACCCATATAAACTATTAACTTTAACAGTTTTATTTCAGATCAGCAAAGTTTCAGTTTAAAATCCTTATGTGGAAATAACAATAATTAGCTTACGTTCATTATATTTCTGTGTCATAAAGAAATATTCAGCCAGACCACAGGAAACGTGTAATTTCTGAGTAGCTTTAATGGCCTTAATTCAACCTTTTGGGGATTTTGTGATCTATTAAGATGAAAAGATAGGAAGCCCTTGGTTGACTGAGCCCCTTTACCTGTTATTTTACAACATGCATCCTCTTAAATGACATTGCTGAAAAATAGATTGTCCCCACACATTAAATAAGGGATAAGTGATTAATTTGTTGAATCTAAATGTTGTGCTGTGTTCCAGAAACTGCTGATAGAGAGCAGCTTGCCCAGCTGCAGATTTTAAACAAGGCCCAGCAGAGGCAAATTGAAGACTTGGAGCGAAAACTGGAGGATTCAAGGCGTAATATGAGATACATCGAGCATCAGTTTGCGATTGCCAAAGGTGTGTTTCACACAGTTTTTGCTTTCTAGATGAGGGGTGGGACTTTCTGTTTACACTGTTGCAGTACATCGCCCAAGTAAAATTCTGAACTTTATTGTTGCCGTACGTTATAGTCTATTCTCTAAGATTTAAGCAAATCTGTCAAACTTTGAATGAATAAATAATTCACTCTAAGCTGCCTTGAAAACTTTTAAAGAATAGTTATTCACTGTCTGACCATTGTGTTTCACACTTATGCTTTCCAAATATGTTTTGTTTTTGTCGATATGCCATTAAAAGCCAAAAGGCATGTTGTCTTATTAACCTATAGCATTGATTGATGAAGGGAAATAAAAAGGATGCGTCTTCACTCACTTGTATATATGCCCCCTTGTGGCTGTTGAGAGGGAGATGAACTGGCCCTGTGTGTCCTTGTTTTCTTGCTGCTTGTGGGGACATAATCTCATATTTTATCATCAACAGACGCAAAGGATGGCCTAGCAGTAAGCCTAAAGGAATCGAGTCAACTGGTTGAAGATGCAAAGGAGAGAGAGGTTCAAATGCAAAACAAAGTGAAGGCAATGGAGCAGCAAGTACAGGTCCTAACTGAGAGAGACCACGAGGTGAGTTGTGCACTGACACACACTGCTGTTTTACTCCTTCTCATCTTCTTAATTGTATACAAGACAGTCTGCAATAAATCAAGTTATCTATAATCCAAAAATATATATATCATACAGGATTTATTCAGTTTATTCAAAAGCAGTGTCAGCTTTACAGAATTAAATAATCTGATATGATATAATGTATCGGCCTCACTGAAAAGTTTGGTAATGTGTTCTTAAACGGACCCAAAGTGATTCTGCTTCTGTCGTTTTCTGAAACACACAGACAGCATTAATATCTTCATTGAAAGCTTTGATATGAGGATCACATTTCATTACAGTAGTTTTACTTTGTTTGCTCTGCAGAACTTGAAGAAGCAGAGGGTGGCGGAAGCCGCAGTGGACAGCTTGAAGCAGCAGATGTTGGAACTCTGTCGATCCGACACACTGTCCAGGGCGCGGCAGCAGCATGACCGAGACCTTGCTGTCATAAAGGAGCAGCATGAGAATGCACTGTTGACAATACAGCAGCAGCTGGACTCGACCTCTCAAGCTCTGAACGAAAAGGTCTGCAGTGTTACTGTCACAGGAGGTATAGTATAAAGTCGCCTGCATACGTACTAAATTCCTGTGTTGTTGTTCTGTTGCTTCCAGAGTGATGTTGGTCAGAGGCTACGAGAGCAGGTGAAGCAACTGGAGCGCCAGAGAGAAGAAGAGCAACTGGAGAGAGCCAGAGTGGTCAATACCCTCACTCAGCGTCTGGAGGAGAGTCAACAGCAATGTGCCAAGCTGCTGCAGACATGTGAGTGACTGTGGGGCTTCAACCACCTGCTTGTATCTTATGTACTTGCTGAAACTACGTTGAGAAGAAATCATAGAACATTAAGTAGCAACTTCTATGCATGTTTTTTTTTTTTATTTGCTCAATTCCAAATATGTTTTTCTTCTCTTTGGTGGCTCTATTTTCTTCAGGTTCAGTGCAGGAGATGAGTCAGATCCAAATCAAGCTACAACATGCTCAATCAGCCAAAGCACTTAGTGAAAACATGAACAAAGGCTTGCAGGTTTGATCTCTGATGGTTCTGCTCAAGAATGGACCCACTCTGAAAACATTATTACTTAAAAAAAAGATGTGCTTAAACGTTTCATGTTTTCTTTTTATTCTAAAGGAGGATCTGGCTGAGTTGAAGGAGCAGATCACTCTGTATGAATCTGCAGTGAAACACGGTGTTATTGCATTAGACCTGAGCAGTGAGTGGGAGAACCAGCTGTCTGACTCCTGTGTGGATTTAGGATTAAAGAAAACAAACAGGAAAAATGGCTTGCTTCACAGGTACATTGTGATTATAGAGCGGAGTCATTGTCATCAATACAATGACTATGAGTGTCTTTCTGTGTCATAAGTGCTAGTATATACTGTGAAACTGAGTCAACTGGAAATATTTCTACTCATTTGTCACCACCCCCATCAATCAAAATCTAACTTCCACTACTGTTTGGTCAGTGCTGCCCTGGCTCACCTGTCGGACTCCAAGCTGCCCAAAGATGAAGCCCTGCGGCTGCTGCGAGTGGAGATGCAGCGCTGCCTGGGCAGTCTGAAGGGGAAGCGGCAGAAGATCAGTCAGCTGCAGGAGGAGCTCCAGCTCTGTCAGGGTCGACTGACCGAGCTGCAGACCCAGTTGGATGAAGCCAAGCTCTGCTCTTCGGTGAGGACTGGCCTCTACACGACCAGAGATGAGCTTAAATGTTGCATTTAAAACTGCACTGGTATACACTTTCTGATAGATATGATTCAGCTTAATGTAGATTGGCCAATTTGATTTCTTGCTGATAAAACAGAAATGGAAAAAATATGCAATTTGTTCAGGTAAGATGACAAAACTATTAAACATATGGACCTGATAGGGTGAGAATATTACATTTATGCATGTTTTATACCAAAACTATCCAGTTGTGTTGGCGTAAAAAGAAACGGACAAGCATAAAACAATGCATAAATAAAAAGGTAAGAGATTAAATGTCTCTAATTCCAACAGTGATCATAAATAAAACTGTATTCACAGGTCAGAGACTCCAGCCAGATGAAACATCTAGACGTAACTGGAGAGTCTCAGAAAGAGTTTGTGAGACTACAGGAAGACAAACAACACTTGCAGGAACAAGTGGAGGTTAGTTGTAGATTCATCAAATGAATTATGTTGTTTGATTTTAGACTATTTCATGAAATACTGGTGTACTCTAGGTGTTAGAACAGCAGAATATGGAGCTGAAGCAGAGTGAGGAGAAGGTGAGGTCTGCCAATTTGGAGCTTTGCACCAAGATGAGGGAGATGATCCAGGAACTCGACCAAGAGAAGCAAGAGGCTTCTCAGAGGTACGGCACAGAGGAGGAAAATAACACCATGTTTTCTGAGCCTTAAATGATCAGGAAGGGTGTGTTCATATACGTGTTTCTGTTTCTTCATGGAGAGCCGAGCGGATTCATCAGCAGTACAGGGATGACGTGGTGGGTCGGGTCAGAACAGAACTCATGCTGGAGCACGATGCTCAGATTGAACAGCTGACTGCACAGCACCAGCAACAGCTCCAACACGTCCAGTAAGTCCTCTGCACCGGTCACTGGACATTGTTGTTGTCTGGAAACCTTTTGCAGCTCATTTACAGCACGTATTACTTCTTCACAGGACCCAGCTGTCTGAGGCCAATGATAAGATGTTGGCGGTGCAGGAGTGTTACATATCTGTCTGCAAGGAGAAGGACATGCTTAACAAGGAGGAGGCTTTGATCAGAGTAAATGAGGTATAAGATCCTAAAATATGTTTAAAAGATCAAAATGCACTAAGATAAATTATTATTTGGAGTTGTTCTGTGTTGATTGATATTGTCATGGTACTGTTTGCTTTTGTACTGATTTTGTGTCTGTTTACTTTAGCTTTACTATTTGTTTTTGACAATTTCTTAACTGTATCGCTACATGCTTCAAAAGTCAGTTTGTCACTGCTGACGTGGCCTGTATCTATCAAAAGATTCCCTGCAGACTGAGAATGATTTATGATTTTCATTATCATTCCCAGGAAAAGATGAGAGATGAGAGTGGCACCGCTGTGGAGAAGCTGAGGGCTGAGCTTGAGGCTCAGCATCAGGCCTCAATAAACCAGCTCAATGCTCTGTGGTCCAAAGAAAAGGAGGCTGAGATCCAGCAGCAGGTGAACTTGGCCAAGGCTGCCTGGGAGGAGGAACTACAAAAGGTATGATTGGCTGTAATCGCGGTCCAATTCCCTCAACTCTGTCATGGTGATTTTTTTTTTTTTTTTTTTTTACATCAGAGTTGAAATAATTTACTGCTACTGTGCAGATGGAGAAGACCTGGGTCCAGAGGCTGGAAGAGGCCAAGAGAGAGAAACGCAAAGAGACTGCTGAGGCAACCTGTCAGGCTGATGAGATTGAGGCCAGCAGTGTGACAATTACTGTTGAGGAGCTCGACTCCAGGCTCAGGGCCCAGAAACAGCAGCTGCAACTGGAGGCTGACAAAGTAAAACGCAAAGCTGTGGAAGAAGCCCGGAAACAAGCCCAGAGAGAGCTACATGAGAAACACCTGGAGGACATGGCCAAACAGGTCAGTTTGATACTCGTGCTAGTTATCCAAACATGCCTTACTGTACTTTTTATACGAGTGGCACCTATTGTAATCAAGCTAATGCCTTTAGACTTGCTAACGCTGTGTTATTCACACACAGTTTAGAATTCCCAGCTACATGATGGTTTACCAGATTTATCCGTCCATTATTTAAAATAAGCAAATCTCAAGTGGTCCATCAAAATTAGATGTTGCACAACTTATCTCCAACATACCAAGCTCTGTTCCCCAAATGTTTTTGGTTATCTTGCCCTCATCAGAGATTGACAAATTAAGTGATGGTGTTTCAGGTTGAAGGTGCAGTAACCAGGGCCTACAATCGCTGGATGGAGGATTTGACTTCATTACCAGAATACCAAGCCTCTCTCCAAACAGAGAGGGGGAAATGGGAAGAACTACAAGAAAAATGCACAGAACGACGGGTATGATATTTCTTTGTGAATTAAAAAGTCTCCTGTCAGCTGTTTTTTTTTCCTTTTTCTGATAATGTATATTCCTCAATGTAAACGTTTCAGGTATCCCAGGCCCTGAAGGAGGCAGAGGGGCAGTGGTGTGATAAGAACAAGAAGCAGCTGGAGGAGCAGAGCTCTGGGACGCAGAGGGTGGAGGATCTCCAAGAGGAGGTGGCGTCTCTCCACAGTCAGCTGGAGCAGGAGAAGAGAGAGCATGCGGCCCTGCTAAAGGCTGAGCTGGCCGGAGCTAGAGCGGCCTGGAACCGAGACAAACAGGAGATCTCTGTCCTGCAGCTCCGCAATGAGCAGGTTTACCAAAGCAAGTTGCAAGAGCAGCGTAAAAAGCTGGAGCAGGCTTTGCAGCAGGCCAGAGAGGATGCCGATCTCCTTAAGAAGGAGCTGCTCCTGCAGATGGAAGCCAAGCTACAACAGAGTCTGAGGGCCCGAGAGGAGGAGTGGAGCTGTCGGCATGCAGAGAAGGAACAGGCTCGGAGAAAGCAGATGAGAGAAGAGTTACTAGCAGAGCTTCAGACTGGTCTCGCAGAGGTCCAGGCACAACTTCTCAGGGATCCCAAAACGGACCAGCAGGGCACTGGAGACACCAAGAGGACCAGGGGGACCACATCAGAGGCTACAATAACACACATCATCCAGGCGTTCTGCAAAGACCTCGTCAACAGAGCCGTATCTCAAGCCAAGAAGGAGTGGAAGACGGTGAGTTTTATCATGTGTTATCTAAAGCTAAACAACCTTTACTCAATGATTCATTTACTGAGTCTGAAGAGGGCAACGGTAACACAAGAAGTAATCAAAACAGGAGAGTTGTGTACACTCATGTAACCCCAGTTGGATGCAGTTGTAGGACGAAGCTACAAAGGACAAGGAGAGGAGTGTATTAACAGCATCCTCCTCATTTTCCTTTATCACAACAAGTAATGTTTGATTGTCTACCTTCCAGTTACTAATCCAAGTCCCTACAGACTGTGCTGCTGAGTAGCTTCTTTATGGTTTCATTTATGACCCACAGGTAGACGAGGAGAAACTGAGCCGAGTGTTAAAAGAAACACAGGAGCAGCATGAGAGAGAAATCGACAAAATGCAAAGTATGTAACGCACCCTTATTGTGTCTTTACTAAGCAGGGCGTTTGGAAATTCCACTTAAATCCATATGAAGTGCAGTATTCATTATTTTCATTAGACTAGTTTAGTGCCTATAAAGAAGTTTATTTAACAATATTTTCCACGGTTTCCAGATGGTTTTTCCCAGAGGAAGGAGCAGGCTCGCTGCAGGAAGGAGTGCGCTGAGATGTTAGGTAAAGGGACAGTTCACCCCAAAATCAAAAATACGTCTCATCTGTAGTGCTATTATCAATCTAGTTGTTTAGACTTGGACATATCAGCTGTAGAAATGTCTGTCTCTTCTCAAATACAATGGGACTATAAGCACTCAGAACTTTTCTTGAGGAAAAAGATCATGATTTCTAGAAAGAGACATTTTTTTTTGCACTTTGAGCACCACAAGCCGATGTAGTCCCGTTGTACTGGAGAGAAGGCAGAGATGTCTACGACCTCCAAAACTAGACAGCTCACATCTAAACCTTCTAGATTGATAAATAGCACCAACTGTGCATTCAGGGAAGCTGCAGAAGAAGAACCAGGAGCTCCAGAAGCACTTAGAGAAAGCCTGCCGTCAACTCCAGCACAGCGTTCGCCAGCACAAAACTGCCATGCAGCATCTGAAAGGTATTTAATGCATCTAAAATGTTTCTTTGAACCATTTAAAGCCATTTATTCAACAGGCAATCTATCTGTGTATTGTAGATGAGCACAAAAGCAGCTTGGAGGGACATCTGCAGCAGCTTGAGGAGGTGAAGAGAGCCAAAGAATCCTCAGGGTTTGTGTTTTCTTTTTTCTTTTTTTATCATTTCTTATCTTTAGTCCAATGAAATTAAATGAAATATTTTGTCCCTGTCTGCTTAATGAGGTTTAAGTCCTTCTAGACATTATGTCCAGCCCCGACATCACGATCCAGAAAAGTGCAGCTCTATGTCGTCGTCGTCCCCCCGTCCCCGTCTAGACCGCAAGCATATCAGATGTGTGTTCATTTGAATCGATGCAGCTGTCTGCACCTGCTCTGTGCGTCTAAACTGTCTATTTAAAGCTTCCTCGCTCCTGCTGGGAATTTACTTCCATTAGCTGTGAGGTCAGTTAGCCAAACACACCGTAGTGCTCCCATCAGCCATTATGTGTCTTATGGCCTTATAAGTTTATTTGTATACAAACCTTAACTGTACCAGATTTTGACTTGTTATGAGGGAAGAATTGAGATCTCTTCAATATTGTACCAACATAGTGGTTGGTAAGCTTGATCTTATAAAATGTTAAAACTATTTGCTCAAATGACACTGTTTTAGTTACTTAAAACAAACTGACACTACACCAATGTTCAGTGTGCACTCAGCGTTATGAGTGGTGACAGTGCTCTGAAAACATACATCTGATGTACTTCTTTCAGACATTTATGAAAAAATGAATTGTTCTTGCTTACAGGAGTTCTGATCACAAACAAAATGTTCAGCAAGGCCTCGAGGAGATGAAGCAGCAATACCTGACGACTGTGGAAAAGATCAGAGGTTGGTAGTGGCGTTTAGATCTTTGTGGGTTTAAAATATTCTGTAAATATTGGGGAACACCAGAATTCATTGTCATACATGTATTTAAATAGGAAGTCACGTTGAGATTAAAACCTATTTTTCATGTGAGACCTAGCCAAGACGGGGTCAGATAGCAGCAACAAAGCATCATTGTGTTGTTCATGGCAGGAGACATGCTGCGTTACCTCCAGGATAGTCGGGAGCGAGCAGCAGAGATCATCCGCATGGAGGTGCAGAGGGAGAGGCAGGACACTGCCAGAAAGATGCGGCGCTATTATCTGACCTGTCTGCAGGAGTTACTGGAGGACGGAGGGAAGACGACGGGGCAAGAGGCCATAATTGTCCTAAGCTTGTTTGCTTGCTTCATCGTGGCTCCTCGGGCTAATTGTATTGATCTTCCTGTCTTCTGCAGGGCTGAAAAGAAAATATTGAATGCTGCAAGCAAGCTGGCAGCCATGGCTAAAGTGCTAGAGACGCCCTTAAAAAGTAAATCTGGAAAGAACTACAGTTTACAAAGTGAGTGCGGAAATGCTTTACTGGAGATGTTTTCTTTTTCGTTTCAAAATATCAATGTGGTGGGAATCTGTTTTTGTATCGACAGGTTGTTTGACGGCTGACTGCCTCCCAGGTAGAAACGCAGGTTCTAGTAAGAACCTGTCAACATTTACTGAGCCTCCTGACGTCAGACCAGAGGAGAGATCCGACAGGGAAATACATTCAGCTGATTCAGCGCACAAACTAACAGCTGCAGCGAGAACTAAACCTTTGAGTCACCAAGACATCTCTCCATCTGGGAAGGAGGAGGCCTCAGTAGATTCAGGGCTGAAACGCCAAACTGCCGCTCACTCACACCTGCACTCTTCCAAACCCTCTCAACAGATGGCATCTCCCTCCCAGGTGGATTTGGCCAATGTGTCTGTGAGGAGTAAAAGCAGGGAGCAGTATTTGCAGGGAGTTCACTCCAGCAAAGCAGACAACCACCCTGACTCGGAGCGACGGAGCAAACCATTCCTCATCAAGGATGCTCCTACCAGAGATGAGAAACGGACTGACTGGAGCATGAGCAGCAGTGACTCGGACACATGCTTCCATGTTTCCACTCTCTCCTACTCGGGGAGGAGAGTAGAACCAGTGAAGCCCTTTTCTGTCTCTGCTGCTGCGTCGGCCAGTGACTCAGGAGAGTTTGGCGACCTCTCGCCGAATGTTTCTGACCTGACTGTCTATAATGAAATTGCCAAAAAGAACTTGAAATTTCAGCCTGCAAAGATAAGCACACACAGAGAGCCCACCCCTGGCTCTGAGTGTGAGAAGCAGCATAGAGTTGGTTCCAGGCCGTTGTTCTCTGAGTTGAGACAACGGCAGCAGGACAGCGGCTTTGACAGTCCATTCAACCAGCAAAAATGACGTGAAGCGGTGCCTCTGATACAGTGGATGAAGTTTACACAATGTACAACCTTTGCTTTCATAGCGGTTTTCAGTGTGTTTGTGTTTTGCATTGACATGGTTAAAGGAATAGTCTAACATATTGCAAACTGCACTTATTTATTTTATTGACGAGGTTAAATAGGAAGATTGAAGTGTGAAGCTACAGCCAGCAGCTGGTTAGCTTAGCATAAAAACTTGAAAACAGACACACAGGTTTTAGTTCATTAACCAGTGTTAATGAAACGCTGGTTACGTTTTTATACCTCTGTTTTGTTTGATGTTTTCTAGGTCAAAAGTCTATCACCCACGCTGTAATATTTAACTAGTGATACCGTGAGTGACGTGTGATTGCTCCCTGTACCCTGTACTGTGTCTGTTGAGCACTAGATTAGGTTTATCTTAAACTCACCTCGCTCTGTGTTCTGTTTTCTCTCGGATCCAGCGTGTCTGTGGTTTTTATATTTTAAAATATTTTATATCACGTTAATGAGATATGCTGTGCATAGATTATAAATGTTTTTTTACATATTGATTTAATTTGTTTTAATAAATCTAATTTTATTGCATATTGAGAGGGAATAATTCATTTGTCGTGAAAGTGGAGCTTCTTCAGCAAATCCTGTGAAAGTCTTTATTAGAGATTACTTTTGGTTATATAAACTAAATGCAGCCCTATTTCTACTATTATATTTTACATTTTCTGTCATTTTATAGGCTATCAATAATGAAAATAATCAAGTGAAAATGACCGTTAGTTGCACCTTTTTAATGTCGATATCTAGCTGTTCTTCGGTGTAAATCATTGATGAGGCCACAGACATTATTCAGTTCAGTTTTTATAACTAGAGTAGTAAAACTAAGTAACCTTTTCCAACCCTGAATTGTGCTCCGCCTATATATATGTATATATTTCTGCTCCGACCATGTTCCTCTCAGTAGTGTGGAACTCGTGATTGAAGCATACATCCACAGATAAACATGATTGTTTGGGTAGTTTTTGCAGCTGGGCTTTTTCTCGCCTTTTTATTCCGCCACCTGCACTTTTTCCAGGATGCCCGGTTCGTGTGGGCCAAATTAAAAACAAGGGACCATGTCATGAAATGCATGCAGACTAACTACTTCCTCCTTGACCGGTTTCTGGACTTGGTGAAGGCTCAACCACTCAAGCCGTTCGTCCTTTTTAAAGATGAGGCTTTCACCTACCGGGACGCGGATGAGCTCAGTAACAAAGCTGCACGGGTTTTGCTGCAGAGCGGAGTCATTCAAAAAGGAGACACGGTTGCGCTGTTCCTCAGAAATGACCCGATGTTTCTGTGGCTGTGGCTCGGTTTGAGTAAGATCGGATGTTCCGCTGCTTTTCTCAACTACAACATCAGATCCAAGTCCCTGTTGCACTGCTTCAAGTGCAGCGGAGCCAAGACTCTGGTAGCAGCTGAAGGTAAGGTTTGTTTGTATGTGTGAACAATGCAGGAAATATCAAACTTCATCCGCATCAGTTCTTGAGAGTTTTAATTTATTGTTTTACTTCAAAGAGTTTTTACTCAAATGGATGTAAACTTCAACTTGACTGGTTTTGTGGAGGACAGTAGATAATTAAATGTTACACTGAGCTTTGGCTCTGCTGGATGTGGATCAACTCCAGCATCTACTCTGCTGACAAACTTAAGCATAGAACCTGTAAATAATAAATGAAACTACTCCGCTGCATCAGGCTCGTTCTAACGGGCTTCCCCACATTTCCTTTATGCTATTTGTACCATGGCTTGGTAGATTGGGCTACTTGATGTTTGTTCTGTAATGACAGATACCCTATTGCGCTGAAGTTTGTAGTTTTTTTTTTTACCTCCTGCGTTAGCCCAGAGTTGAAACTAAACCTGAAGATGTTCATTTGATTTCATTTCCAGAGCTACAGGATGCTGTGGAGGAGGTTCTGCCCAGTCTGTTGGACGAGCAGGTCGCAGTTTTCATCCTGGCTGACCGATGCAAAACTGCAGATGTGGAGAGCTTCAAACACAAAATGAGCCAGGCCTCCTCTGAGCCTCTATCCAAAGATTTAAGGTCTCAATCAAATCCATCAGTCTACATTTACACATCCGGGACAACAGGTGAGCTACTTCAGGTGTTAAATATTCAGCGGTTAACAGTAAAATAAATGGTTCCTGCGCTATATCTTTGGCTGTTTTTTCAACAGGTTTCCCTAAAGCAGCGTTGATCCCTCCGGCCAAACTGTTGTCCATATCTTGCCTTTATAGTCAAGCAGGAATGAAATCTGACGATGTGGTTTATGTTAACCTCCCTCTCTATCACACCTCCGGCTTCATGGCATTCGCTGCAGCTATTGACAGAGGTAAGCACACCTTTGGGTATTTATTTGATAAACTGTGAGAAAAGTTTTGTTGAGGAATAAGGTTGGTGTTGTATGTTTCTCAGCAAATCCAATGAAAAGAGCAAAACCATAAATGCATGAGCCAGTCTCTCAATACTCTTCAACTTCCCTACCTTGTGTGTGGCACTCAGCCCTGGGCCCATTCAATTCTAAAGAGGCAGAATAAATGATCCATTTGTTGGGGATTATTTTCAGCTGCGGAATAATTCACATTTGGTGCACTGATTTCCAACAAGGGGTTGTAAAAATGGCTAATCTAAAGATTATATTTATTGTCACATTAACCCTCCTGTTATGTTTGTTTCTCATGTACAGCCATGATGTTCCCGGGTCAATTTGACCCGGTGCATGTTTAATCATACAAAAGTGGTCAGAAACCAAAAAATCCTAATAAATATAGTTTGTACCTCATCACCAACTCCATTACTAACAATTCAATCAGTATTTAGTGGAATGGCGTTATTAACCCCCCCCCAATCATAGTTCAATTAGGATAACTCACTTGTTTTTCTGAAAAATATGTTCAAACAATTTTTTAGGTACTTTGGAAAAACCTATATATAAATTGCATTAGTCTACCATAACATGCATTTATTTCTAATTTTTTTTTATATTTTGAAACTTTCTTTTTTTCATGGGGTGATGTAGATAAATAGAGATGTGACACCTCTGCTGTTCAGGGTCATATTGACCCGCTCACTCAAAATCAAGCCAAATGAATCATAAGGATTTGTATTGAAAGTAAACTTGATTTATGTTAATTTATAGTGTTAAGAAACAGACATTTACAAAAATGAACAAGAGATGAGCACGATGAACGGTGTGTGTGTGTGTGTGTGTGTGTGTGTGTGTGTGTGTGTGTGTGTGAAATGGGGTGAAACATGGTGGGAGGGAGTAAGAAATACATACTTTGTCTCACATTTTCAAAAAAATAAATGGTCTAAACTTCACACTTCTAACCCCTTATAGCCTCCATTTTCACTGCTGGGTTAAATTGACCCGAACATCATAAACATCGTAAACCTGCAGGGAGGGGTTGCAAATACATGATATGTACCATTTATTTAACGTTGATTACACTAATTAAGGCAAGCAGAAGAAGTTTCATACAGAAAAAGTGCTTTAAAATATTTTTTCTAGATTTTCAAGCTTTGAAACGGGTCAATTTGACCCGTAACATAACAGGAGGGTTAACAAACAAGCTGACACAGGCTGACTGAGTGCATGTGTCTGAGATAAATGATTGAAACGAGCAGCGTTGATTGCTAACTTGACCAAAAGTTAAGGCTTAGACATTGATTTATCCAGGACCAGTGTTTCAAAAATCTTTCTGTTCAGATGAACAGATGGGAGGGAGGAACTGCTATATGGCTTTGGCTACACAGAAGATATTTTGTTTGTAGATCAATTCGTTGTTGGTTTTGGTCTTTTCATGGATAAATAGCACCAATCTTATACTTGAAGATTGTTATTTGTCATCTTGTTGCTGTTTGTAGGTACCACAGTGGCTTTGAGTAACAAGTTTTCTACATCTCAGTTCTGGGATGACTGCAGAAAACACAACGTCACTGTCATACAGTACATAGGAGAGACTATGCGCTACCTCTGCAACACACCAAAGGTACTGTGTGTCACAGCACTAACATTAATGCTCACCAGAAATAAAAAAACCAAATAAAGCTGTTGGTTTCTCCCCGACAGAAACTCGATGATCAAAGACACAAAGTGAGGCTTGCGATAGGTAACGGGATCAGAGCCGATGTCTGGAGGGACTTCATAAGCAGGTTTGGAAACGTTAAAATCGTGGAGTTTTATGGAGCAACTGAAGCGAATTGGAGTGTGCTGAATTACAGCGGTAAGATCGGAGCTATTGGTCGAGACACCTTCATCCACAAGGTAAAAGTCCTCATCTCATTCCACATTATGAAGTTGAATCTGTCAATCAATAACAATGTTTTACTTTTTTTTTTTTTATATATCTTGCAGAGGTTTTTTCCATATGCTGTGATCAAATTTGACGTAGACGAAGGACTGCCTGTGAGGGATTCTTCTGGTTTGTGCATAGAGGCTGCCAAAGGTGTGTTAGTACCTGGGTGGTAGCTTGAGGACACAGAGATCATGTCCTCAGTTGTCTTTCCTTTTTTCATCCGAGTAATATGGAGACCAAAAGTGCAGTTTACACCTAATCATTTTATGTTTTTAAGGGACTCGATGTCCTTTTATTTGACTCTTGGACATTTTTTTTACATTTAACCTAATATACCCCTGGTAGAGTCTAATCTTAAAACAATTATTAGATTACCATGTAGTGAAAATGGGACATACAACTCTTGTTTATGAATAAAGAATATTACAACATATCCAAATGAATAAAGTTGTCAAGAGTCTATAGCCATGTTAGCGGAGCTGTGAGGCGTTACTTGAACTAAATACTTGTGTATCTGCCACAAACTATTGGACAAAATGAAATTCTGACCTGTCCTGTACGTCCTTTCCGCAGGAGAAACTGGACTTCTGGTATCTAAAATAGCAGCCAGGTCTCCGTTCTTGGGTTATGTGAGAGACCTGCAGCAGACTGAGAAGAAGAGGCTGCATGACGTCCTCAAGAAAGGAGACTTGTACTTCAACTCTGGGGACCTGCTGCGCATTGATGAAGATAATTTCATCTACTTTCAGGATCGAGTTGGAGACACTTTCAGGTGAGTTCATCTTTCAGTGTCAGGTTTTTAAGCTTTGCTTTAGCCTTAAACTTTTTTTTCATTATTATTTTCAATAGATGGAAAGGAGAGAACGTGGCTACAAATGAGGTGAATGACATCATCACGCTGGCTGACTGCATTAAAGAAGCCAATGTGTATGGAGTCGAAGTGGCAGGTAATATCTTCTGCACATCTTCCTCTCTTTGTTCTTTCTTGTTAAGCTATTTTCTAAATTAATCCTTTGGTCTATAAGATGTCAGAATATAAATGAAATGAAAATGAAAAATGGCTTTCATAATGTCCTAAAGCACAATGTGTCCAACACTCACTTTACAATAACATTAAACATAGACAGGCAGCATATTGTTTAAGCTCTTAAGGAAGCTTGATTTCATATGAAAAACCTCAGCCAGCTTTCAAAATCATTAAAAGGTCATCTTTGTTAGAAATAATTTAGTTGTTAGCTTATTGTTGTTATTGTTTTATGTATTATAACCAAGTTTCAGTT
Source organism: Cebidichthys violaceus (assembly GCF_023349555.1). Classification (NCBI taxonomy): domain Eukaryota; kingdom Metazoa; phylum Chordata; class Actinopteri; order Perciformes; family Stichaeidae; genus Cebidichthys; species Cebidichthys violaceus. The sequence goes on from NW_027176483.1 coordinate 7,840,285, forward strand.
GGTTACTATCTGCAAACTCACCACCATCTCACATACTGCGCCTTCCTTCCACTCGCATTTTATTTGAAATGGCTTTCTCTCTGATGCTCAGAGCGAGTAAAGTCCAAGCTCAAACCCATTTAGATTTTTTGCTTCAGAATACACTGTTCATGTGTTGTGATTATTTTGTAACTGAAATAAATAAGTTGATCTGTTTGGAGCAGCTCTACTCCCATTTATTGTTTATTTGAGGATGTATTTCTTGAGTGAGTCTGTTGTAACAGACCATCGAGGCCTGTCCAATTGATGCAGCCTTGTATGCCTTGTTAAGATTTGAAACACACAACCTACCTGTCTGTATCATATATTATATTGTGTCAGTCAGTTGTCTAATGGAGTGTTAATGCGGCTCAAAGATAGATATCTTGTGACTACATTGTATTTGTAGTCAGGGCTGACAGTAGCTCAGTCCCATCTGCTCAGGGCGCCATCCTGCAAGACACCTCTCCATATACATCATTACTATGTGTAGTAGGTATTTTGCACTCAAATGGCTGTCCAGTTGAATGATAGAACCATAAAATCCAGGTCAGTTATAAACTGCATTGTTGGCTAATGTTTATACAGTCTGGATATGTTCCAGATCAAAGAGCAAAAGGTTAATACAAGTTTGGATACATTTACCATTAACCAGACACACTGTTTATGGAGTCGTTCATGTATTGAAGTATGGTACTCGTACCATAAACTCAGGTATCATGGCACTTGCCCCAGTTTGTTAGTGGTATTTACACTTCGTCGATCATTGTCCTGGTCATAAACTTTGGCCGAAATATTTGACTTTTCGAGTAAACAGGGAGCGCCTGAATGTATATTTAGTTTTAGGCTCGAGACTTAAACAGACGTGAAGGGAAGGATGAACCTGCTCCACCTCTTAACGATCCACTTTTGTTGGTTGTGTCTCTCAGAGGATCCCACCTCTGAACTGGGACTCAGCAGGTTATGTACAGTGGCAATCAGAGGTGGCAAAAGACAGGCAGGCAGCACAGAGGGCAAAGTTGAAAGAAGTGAACTGAAAAGTGTTCGAAAAAACCCCAAATGAAGTCAGTTTGTCTCAATGATTTGGCCCGCTCACCAACACGGTCAACGGTTACTGGTGCAGCGGCTGTGACACACACCTCATGGAGAAGGTACTTTAACCTGATTGCCAGTTTATGTCAAAAATTGCAGTATTTCTTCTCAGAGTCATAACAGAGACAGGCTCTGTAACTCACTGAATCCATGGCAACGTTATACTTCCTGTTTACATCATGACAATTTCACACAAATGTCAAAAGGATAAAATGATGAAGTGATGACATTTTTGACAGACATGGATGTAAACTGCAACTTGACTGGTGTTCAATGTAGACGTTCAGAGCAGCTTTGAGAGTTTTAGTCTTGGCTCTGTGCGCGACATGTTGTATGAACTAGTTCATTTCAACATGCCCCAGCCTTTGGTCCCTCGTATGTGTAAAGCTCCAAAATCAATGGATCCTACATTTCCCAGAATGCATTGAATAACAATCACATCCACTTTGTGCCCACCAGCTGAAATAACCTCTGCACCAGATGTTTATTCAGTCAAAAACGTGTTACATCAGGAAACTATTGTCTTCTGATTGAACTTTCCAGGTCAGGAGGGGAGAGCTGGAATGGCTGCCGTTATTTTAAATGAAGGACAGAGATTTGACTCTGCAGGTGTTTTTAAACACGTTGAAAACTTCCTGCCTTCCTACGCAAGGCCGCGTTTTATGAGGATTCAGGTATTTTTACCTCTTTTATTTAATATTCTTTACAAAGCATCTTGTAAAAAGCATCACATTTTTCCTCCCCCTAACAATTCATTTTGTTGTGATTACAGAGCTCCATGGACATTACAGGCACCTTCAAGCTTTTGAAGGGGAAGCTGGTGGAGGAGGGTTTCAACCCAAATCAAATGACTGACCCGCTCTACTTCCTGGATGAAAAAGACAAGAATTATGTCCCACTTACGGTGGACATGTTCAACTCAATTACATCAGGAAAGATCAAAATTTAAAGAGGCTTTCGTTGCCTCTGTGGTAAAGGACAAATCCACCTGTCTGCTCTGTAACACATCAGCCACCTGAAGTTTTGTGATTGAATTATCCGTTTATATTTGTACTTTTCCTTCTGCAGTAATTTCATACATATCCCATATGACTTTAACTGTCCTACAGAGAACATGTTTGAGCTTGTTGCACTGAGATGTGAATTCAGTTAGAGGAAGAAAGCTAGTTTTTCCAGTTGAGAAAACTGAGAGCTCTGAGCTCCTTATTCAAACAGTGACATACTGCGTACCATTCTGATCTATTGAGGTTATTGTCAGTGTAGGAGCTAGAATCTCTGCCTTCTAAACAATAGATTTCTTGTTTGTTGTTTGGTTCCTCCCTCTCTGTAGGGCTGAGCGATGGAAAAAAAATAACTTCTTCAGATATTTCTAATCAATGTTGTGAATTTTCTATAGATTTAACTCTTTATTTCTGCTCATAGTTTTAAACAAAATATGATTGTAGCAATCACAAGCACAAACTCATCAATAGAAGGAGAAAGTAATGCAGTTGCTTGTTATTTAGGTCCTCCAACGTCATAAAGCTGAATAAATAACCAGAGCCCTTCCACTGTGCATGCCGACGCACTAACGTGGCTCCATAAGCTGTTAACAGTATAAGTAACACCTGTGCTTTTCCTTCTTAAATTATGTAATTTAAATTTAAAGATAACTTAAGTATTTTTTTTTTAAATATTCACACGTGTTTATTTTATGGTGGACAGTAATGTGTAAAAAAAAAAGGTGTAATTTGATGTATCTTGACTAAATCATCTGGGGTTTTTAAGCACAACAAAGTGTTTTTGAACAATATGACCAGCTCCAGGGACAGGAACTCGACTGCACCCTGCACCCTCTGGTCGGGTGCAGGGTGACCCAGGCTGCGCTGCCCTTGGAGCTGACCAGGGATCAGCAGCATGGAGGACACCTCGACAGGCAAAGACACACATGGGGAATGAGTTTGGGCAGTTCAAGCTTAAGGAGAACAGGGGCCTGTTGTTCGAAACCTAGATAAGGGATTAAGCCGGGATATGTTGGTTATCCTGGCTGAATTTAGCCTGCAGTCGGTTGTTCGAAAGCTGGATAACTTTATCCTGGTCAAGTTACCATGGTGATTTATTTTCTGCAGCTAGCCTGCTCCAGACCAGGCTAAATGCCAAGCTTAGTTGATTCTGTTGTGTTATCTTTGGAATCAGCGGCTGCGCTGATCAGAAATTAATGTGTTTTATACAGTCATTCCATGTTCTGATGAAGGCTACGCATTGGCCTCGTTTTTTAACAAACACGTAGGCTAAATTATTATTTAAAAAAAAGAAATAAAACAAAACATGATCAAATTAAAAAAAGAAATAGTTAGCCTATTACGATAGTAATTTTTCATAATTGGGGCCTATTCGTGTGTTCGTCATTGTAAATAAACACCCTTTATATTGTTTGCCAGCTCAAATCTGATTTTATTGCAGTCATTACAGTAATTAGAAATGGCTTTCCCACTTATCCTGGATGTCTTTATTCTACTTTCGAACAACAGGCCCCAGGTCACTGATGTCAACAATATCATCAACAAGATTGTTAATCTCACTCAAATTTTGTTATTGAAAATGTGCAACCTAATGATAAAAGAACCATCCATCATTATCACGTTTTTTTACTCTACTTTAAAGGTTCTTGATACGATATTGAGAGCATTATTATAGCATCAAACAACTTTGTACTGTTCATAATTTTTAAGTTGAAGCGAATACTGAAAGTCAGTTTTAAACTGCTATAGTTAAATGGATTTATTAGGACAATGCCAGTTTTGCTACTGCTCACTTTCTGAAAACTTTTAAGATCAATTACTTGGAAGAAAAAAAACCTTTGTTTATATATATATATACACATGGTATTAACATAATTCAATTTAAAATGTGTTTCTGTATAAAACAGGTCTTATGTATTTAGGATGAAAAGTTGAAATGGTTCCATTGGCATCCAAGAGTATAAGCATACAGTATGTGAGGGGTCCCTGGCTCCAACAAGTTTGAGAATCCCTGATCCCCTGAATTTGGATTATCATTGAATCACTGATCAACAAAAAGGCCAACATTTGCAGGCTCCAGCTTGTTACGTTTTAAATTAATCGAGACAAGTCACAAGTCTTTGAGGGCAAGTGATCAATAAATGATCAAGTCTTTGAATGCCCACCATCTAAGTCGTATTTGAACATTTTGATTTTAAATCTATGTTATTGGTGTTTTCATATAGCTGAGACCACGAAACAGACCTAATTAAAAGTTTGGTGTGTGTGTGTGTGTGTTAAAAACTTGAGACTTAAGTTGTTCTCTTTGAATTCTCAAGTCATGTCTCAACTTATGTCTCACAGCAGTCGAGTCCAAATCGAGTCTAGCCTGAAGTTAATTTTGTGCTCTAAGTTTGTTTCTCTGTGTCCATCAACCTACAGCTTTGTATTTACCACTTCACTCTGGTTCAGATAGCTTTACATTTGATATTTTTGGAATTAGTAATTTGAGGACATCATTCTGGTAATTGGAATTTTGTGAACTATTCTGACACATTCAATTGATTTATTTGGGGAAAACAGCCTACAGTAATGCAAATAACCCTTAGTTGCAGCCTTGCTCCATAAATGGGACAGCTACAATAACAAAAAGAAAGGGGCCACCCTCACCACTTGATATTTTTAACCTATGGCGTGTGTGTGTGTGTGTGTGTGTGTGCGCGCGCGCGCGTGTGTGCGCGTGCGTGAGAGAATTGTAGCTATGCCCCTCCTCATAAATCAGCAGACAAATACAGCTCAGTTTAAGGAGTGCACGCCTACCGCTTGCTCAGATTTCGTATTTATTATTCGGGTTGCCATTTGCAGAGTTATGTCGTGGTATACATGACTTTTGTTATTTATACATTATTGTACCGTAGAATCATCATAATTCAGTCTCCTTTCTGCTGCTGGCACTTTATAACCATGTAAAAAGTAATTAGCAGGAAGTAAACTGCAGATAAATGTTTTAACCCAATGCAGAGGTTTTTTCTTAATGTTTCGTCAGCTAATTTAATCACTTTTCTCACTACTTAATGGAATCCGGCTGTGCCACATAACAGGGGAGCTATGCTAATGCAACACGAGGATAACGATGGATAGAAGAAATATAGATAAATATGGGTAGAAATTAGTGCAAAATCAGTTCAGAGAGGATGAGGAAACTCCCGGTCTGGCAACCAGAAAGACATTCCGGAATGAAGGAGGGCTCAGCGGGCCACAGTGGAGCACCGCCCCGGGCTGGGCGGGTGAACTTTGTCACAAATTTCCCTGAGCCTCACAACACTCGCCTCCTCAGGGACGGATGCCAGCTGCGAAGTGCGCGCTGCAAACATGTACATCTGGTTCACCGTTCTAGCCGGGTTGGCTATTCTATCCTTCTCATTCCTCAGGACATGTTTCCCTCACTTAGGCGAGGACTGTGCGTACATCCTGGCGAGCGTAAAACTCGGCTTCAGGCTCGTCAGCTACAAGAAAAGCAAACCTTTTTACAGCGTCTTGGACTGCTTCTTGGATGCGGTGAAGAGGCATCCAAGTAAGATCTTTCTGCACTTCGAAGGACGAGAATATACTTATGGAGAGGTGGATAAACAGAGCAACAAGGTGGCCAGGGCTCTGCAGGCTGAAGCCCGACTGAAGGAGGGGGACGCGGTCGCCTTGTTTCTGGCCAACGAGCCCAGTTTCGTGTGGACTTGGCTCGGTTTGACCAAGCTGGGTTGTCCGGCTGCTCTGCTCAACTTTAACATCAGATCTAAGTCTCTGCTGCACTGTTTCTCCTGCTGCGGGGCCAAAGTGATCATCGCCTCTCAAGGTGAGATACAGAATCGTGTTAATGCATGAGTCAGGGGCCCAGAGGAGGAGAGTCGGGGTCTTCAGCTCTCTTTGCTTCTGGGCTCTTCCACCAAATCTTTACGCATGCAAACACGTGCAAAGTACAACTATGAGCTACTGGTACATTCAGTATTTCCATTATGTGCAACTTTCAGTGGTGCATTTACTTAATACTGTTTTTTAGACGTCCTTGTACTTTAGTATTTCTATGTTATGCTGTTTTATTCTACATTTCAAAAGGTAAATATTGCACTTTTTACTGCATTAGATTTATTTGACAGCAGCTACTGGTTACGCTTCAATACAAATACAAACAGAACCATATGATGAACTTCTATAATGGAACACAAAGAAAGAACATGATAAGTCACTATCTGCCAAGAGGGCTCAAAACTAACTTTTGCCCCAAATATCCCGGTTCCTCCCACTGTGCATCCTATATGGGCACCTTGGGCACAGAGCAAACGGCAGAGAATACGCATTGTGGATTCTTTATTTTGGCTTGAGCCCCAGAAACCAACCAGTCTGTTCTGTTGCGCGATTCTCCCCTGTAATTATAGCATATATTAGGAATATGCACCATGTTAACACAGTATCAACTGAAATAGTAAAGTGAACTCTCTGAACTCTAGACGTCTGTATGAGGAACAGTCCAATGTCCACGTAGGACCACTGTGGTACTGCTACCTTGAGTTATTTAACCGATCTGAGTAATCTTCTCGAGATTACAACACAAAGATACCTTTATTTAAATGTTCTTATCAAGTGTCAGGCCTCGTATTGCTAGTGAGGTTTGTGTAGATAAGAACGCTGATGATCGCTGAGTACTAATCAGCCTTCATTAATAAGTTTTACCACAGATTAAACGTTGTTTATGATGGTTTCAGTCTGCATTAGATCTGACAAGACATAATGAACAAGATTAAAACTGAAATATGTGTTTACTATATGATTGGAATTGTTATTTTGTGTTTTCGTCACAGTATGATTATATGGAAAGACAACAACTGATAATATTGAGTTACTGTCACCCAGTCCTAATCTCCACAGGATAAACCAAGACTTGTTTCATGTTGTTCTAGATAACACAACCATTACAAAATCATAGTAGTTCAAATCTTGTATCTCTCTTTTGTTTGAAGAACATAGCAGTGTGATTTTAAAGTAGTGAACTTTTACAGGACAGTTGATGAGTCATCTTAACTAACAGCTTCCTCAGCAAAAGTGATGAATAGTGATTAAAAATGTAATCCCCCCCACATGGTTTCAGTCGGTGTGCTGTACATTCAGTCCTGATGTTAATTTGAGGCACTCTGAAAACTGGCGCTAGAGTTACCCCCCAGAGAAATGCACACATTTAGTTTCCTGCAGCATGTGCTTGTGTCCCAGTGGGATGGGAGGTAACATGAAGCCTACATGTGCTGCATTGCGCAACATAGCGCTCTTGACATATTGTGTGGAGCTTGAATGCCTCTCTGTTTGCAGAGCTGCAGGACGCTTTGGAGGAGGTTCTACCGACACTGAGAGAGCAAGGTATCAGTGTGTACCTCATGTCGGAGACCTGCAGCATCCAGGGCATCAACACTTTGTCTGACAAGATCTCCCTGGCCTCCGATCAGCCGCTGTCCCGGGACCTCAGAGCCAACGTCAACATCAGGAGCACCGCTTTGTACATCTACACGTCGGGCACCACAGGTACACCAGGAACACCCAGCTAAAACCAATGCAGTCTAATAAACAGTCCTGCAATAAATCATAATGTGTTGTTGAAACTGTTTTAGAGAGGTTCCACTTCATGGTAACTATTAAGGCTCATTTTGTGGTGCAGTTAAACTGTATTTCCTTATATTTTATCCACTGCATTCATACCAATAAGGGTGAACATTCGATTCTTCTTGGGTGCTCACCAATGAACTCTCTCAAACTATTCAGTGGGAACTGAAACTCTTCTTAAGAGGCTCATGGTGCTGTGAAGTGTTCATGTATGTGAGCTAGTAAGATTTTAACTAGCTTGTCTACTGGTTGACAGTTTTACCTGGATAATATTTGCAGGTTAGGAAAAAGACTTGCACATCCAGTATTTCTTACGCATGTGTTAAAGAGGAGCTTGATGTCTTTTCACACACTGTTCCTGTAGTCAAGCCAAGACTCTAACTCTCTCTGTAGAAACCGAAACGTACTTAGCTCTTTTTTCAGCAAACAGTGGCTGCAGTCAGCATGGAAGGAAAAATACCTAATCAAATCGCCTACTTGTGAGGTCAGCTGAGTAGTACATTAGGTCAAATCAGGCAATCAGACTCAGACCTTTTGGCAAACCGTGCCCATCCAGTCTAAATGTGTTTTGAGGTGAGAGTCAGTACCTCCAAGTATAAGACCGTGGTTCTCTGATGGAAAACGGTGGATTGCTCCCTCCAGGTTGGGATAAGTCACTGCCCCAGGTGAGGGAGTTTAAGTATCTTGGGCTCTTGTTCATCGGGGTGCCTCCAAAAGAGCTGGGAAACATTCCTGAAAAGAGGGATGTCAGGAATACCTTGTTAAGCCTGCTGCCTTTGCTACCCGGTCCCGTATAAGGCGTAGATAATGGATGGATAGATGAAAGTTTTAACTAACAGTTACTCATTTACAAATCCAACAGATGAGGAGCAACATTTTCAACACTCTTAAAGGAAATTTCTGGCTCCCTAACTTCTAGTCGCTAACTTTGTCTGTCTGGCGGTTGGTGCTGAGCAGGAATTGTACAGTGGGTTTATCACATCTGATGACGGAGGTGAGAGTGAGTCCAAACAGTAAAGCTGCAGGCCGCAAAACCCAAACAATGAGCTGAATGACACTAGAACGTCCTCTAATGTTGATTAGAGCAGCTTTAAAGAAAATATTCAGCAGAGAATTGGCTCATACTGCAGGAGTGAGAAGTTTCCTTTCAAACTGCATATACCTAATACTAGCTGTACCTGATGATGATTTATTATCTTTGACTTTGGAAGGTTTGCCTAAAGCAGCCGTTGTCACCCATGAGAGGGTTTGGGCCGCCTCCTTCCTCCAGGCGGTATGTGGAGTCACATCGGAGGACATCTTCTACATCAATCTGCCTCTCTATCACAGTGCAGGCTTCCTCATCGGGATTGTCGGAGGCATGGAGAGAGGTAATATACTCCTCTCAATGGGCACTTAAGAAGATGCTGTGTACATTTACAGTAAGATAAAAGCTGCGTTATATGATGTTTATTGCAGGTCTAACCATTGTTCTGAGGAGAAAGTTCTCTGCCTCTCAGTTCTGGGACGACTGCAGGAAGTATAATGTGACAGTGATGCAGTACATCGGTGAAACAATGCGCTACCTCTGCAACTGTCCCAGGGTAAAATGAATCTCCAGTTCAAATAATAAACTATTGTTCTGATGGAAGATATGAAGCTTTGCATGTCTCCGTTTTGACCCGGAGTCAAACTCACCTTTTGCAGAAAGACAATGAGAAGAACCACAGGGTGAGGATCGCCATCGGCAATGGAGTCCGAACAGACATTTGGACTGAGTTTCTGAATCGCTTCGGCGACATTAAAGTCAGAGAGTTGTACGCTGCCACAGAGGGAAACATCGGCTTCATCAATTACACGTCCAAAATCGGTGCAGTTGGGCGAGTCAATTTTGTCCACAGGGTAAGTAGAGGAAAGTGTCCGCTTTCATCAGCCACGCTAGCAGCACTGCTTCAGTCCAGGCTGAAATATCTCAACAACTGTGGGCTGAATTGTTAATACATTTGGTACAGACATTCTTGGTTTCCGGAGGATGAATCCTAATAATGCTGCTGATCCCCTGACTTTTCCTCTAGCGCCACCATGAGGTTGACATTTTAGTTTTTGAGTAAATGAGAATGTTGCAGACGTTTGTGTTCCCCACAAGATGAAATGTATATATGTCGGTGATTCTTTAATTTTTCCCTCTAGCGACACCAAATGTTAGCATGCTATCACGCTAAACTAATATGGTGAATATGGTAAACATTATGCCTGCTAAACAAACATTTAGCTCAAAGCACCACTGTGTCTTAGTACAGCCTCACAGAGCTGCTATATGGTTGTAGTATGTCATACAAAAGTCAAAAGCATGATATTTCATAACATAGTCATTGTATAATATGTCTAAAAAGTCATAGTATAGTATGTCATAAAATAGTTAAAGTATAGACTAATTTAACTAATTCACTTTTACTATAACCTTCTTCCATCTAGTTTTTCTTCCCGTACACTTTGATCAAGTTTGACACTGAGAAGGATGAGCCTGTCAGGAACTCTGAGGGTCTGTGCATCGAGGCAGACATAGGTGAGTCACTGTTACGGGTGGAAACACGCCTTTTTCTTATTTCTCTTTCTTTGATACAAGAGCAGCAGTACACATGTTGATAATCAATTCATTTTTTTCCCTTTTTTATCAGTTTTATTTATTGTAAATTTAATATGATTTGGATTGTTGGTTGGAAGAAACATGCAACTTTAAGGTGTCACCTCGGGTCGAGTGGAAACTATAATGTGTCTTTTTTTGTCAGGTGAGACGGGACTTTTGGTTGGAAAGGTTACTCAGAGATCACCCTTTGTTGGGTACGCTGGCAACCAGCAACAGACGGAGAAGAAGAGACTCCGTGACGTGATGAAGAAAGGCGACCTGTACTTCAACACTGGGGATTTACTTTGGTTTGATCACAACAAGTTTGTGTACTTTCAGGATCGAGTTGGAGACACTTTCAGGCAAGTAGTGACACATTTGTGTTGATTTGTTGTTTTAATTCTCTCAAAGGATAGGAGGTTTTCCATTTGTTTAGGTGTTTTAACATGGATATATTAGATTTAGACGGCTTAGTGTGGTTTTCACATTATAAAAGACTGGCAGTTTTTTCCAAAAGATGTCTTTTCAGTTTTTTGTTTAAATCTGGTGCCAGTCAGGAAGTTCTTATTGTCGTGTCTGTTGCTTGTTTGTTGTTGCAGATGGAAAGGAGAAAACGTTGCCACATCGGAGGTTGCAGACATTCTCTCAATGGCTAACAGCATTTTGGAGGCAAATGTCTACGGCGTTAAAGTTGAAGGTAAAACCACTGACAATGTTAGACATTATTATGTTAAAATGAAATGCTGTATTTTCTGCTTTTTAATATTTTCTATATGTAACCAATTTAATTGTCTGATTAGGTCACGAGGGTCGGATCGGCATGGCAGCTGTCACTCTGAAAGAAGAGGAAGATTTTGACTGTTTGCACACCTACAAGCAGGTCGTGAACTACCTCCCAGCGTACGCAAGACCTCGATTCATCAGGATTCAGGTAAAAAAAGCGTAGCATTTTTTATCTTATTTCATGCACCTGCAGCCTTGAGGCATCTGATTATAGGAAGGTTTTATGGGTTTTAAAGCAGTAGCAAAGGATTTGAGGACTTTCCTGCGCTGGGTTTTGCCTCTCGGTCAGAACACAGGCTGCCCTACTTGTTCGGTGGAGGTTGTTGGGGCAGCGTGTGAGGAAAACTACAGACACCCACTCAGGGCTGAAAAAAGCCCTCCAACTATGGAGCTAAATCCAGGTCAAAAATTTTGATCATTTGAAAAAATATTTTGAAAAGTTTTTTTATGTTGAATATAATTTTGATTCAGTTCTGGAATTTTTTTGAATACATTTATTTTTTTCATTTTTCACTTTCATTTATAGTTTGATATTTGAGGTATTGTATTTTTCAGTTTCAGATTTTATATTTTCAGACCTGGGTATAGATTTGAAAACGAAAAAAAATTATTTTGAATCTGAAAATATATAATCTGAAACTGAAAAATACAAGACCTCAAATATCAAAATATATATGAAAGTGAAAAATGAAAAAATAAATGTATTAAAAAAAAATCCAGAACTGAATCAAAATTATATCCAACCCTAAAAAACTTTTCATTCACTTATTTTTATTTTGAATACATTGCTGTATTTTTCAATGTTCAAGACCATAACTTGAACTTTCAGGTTCAAATTATTTTTTCAAATGATCTAAACTTTTGACCTGGATTTAGCTCCATATCCAACTCCTCTGCACTTTTTAGATAAAAAATAAAATCATTCAGCTGTTTTTTATTTTTTATTTACAGATACTTTTTATTTTTATTACATGATTTTTTTATGACATACTAGCTTGTCTATTCGTGATGTTTCAGTTTGGGTGCTTGGCGCAAAAAAGCCCGGATTTCAGCAATAATTTGACTTTTGATATACCAAGTAAAAATGACTGTCTGTCTGTACTGTATTTTACATTATGTCCACCACTTATAATAACATTATAAAAACATTATAAACCCTTTTTATAAGTTGTCATGCATGAGTATAAATATTTAAAGAGTTTTATAAAGCCTAATAAATGCATGATAATATCTTATGAATGTGCTTATGGTGCATTATAAACATGACCTTCATATTAAGTGTTACCAAATTTGAAACCAAAAACATTTTTCAAACTTAAATAAAAAAAAGATATTCATAAAATGTTTGATTTGTAGCCCTGCCTGGAGATGACGGGGACATTCAAGATGAAGAAAGTGAAGTTGGTGGAGGAGGGGTTCAACCCAGCTCACATCGAAGATCCTTTATACTTTTTAGATCTTGAGAAAAAGATGTATGTTCCTCTGACTGAAGACATCTACAGAGCAATCGCTTGTCGGGATATAAAACTCTAACACAGAAACTTTAAAGTAGCAAGTATTGAACCAGATAACACCTCATTCTTGGAAATTTTTAAACAGTCAACTAATCTCAGGGACAGACTTTGACACATTGCATAATGTTTTAACCTGTTATCTTTTATCATTGAGGGTCAATTGGACCCACAGAAAATGATTGCAATTCAACCTATTACCCAACTTGTGTCAGGTAGTTTGTGATAAAACATGACCCCAGAATCTCCGGCTGGTGTTTGAGAGGCGACAGGAGGGGCAACCTCAAAGGTCTTATTCTCATCTGAGGAGAAATCCTCATAATCAGGGTCCTTCTCAACATTCTCCTCAGTTTCAGACCCATTCTCCTCTAAGTCACTGTCAGAGAGCTGTGACTAAACCTCACTGGCACAAAATGGGACATATCAGGGGTTCTCACACTACTACAGGTATGTGCTATGGCAGGTTAGGCCCCTAAAGATTGAAACATTGCATAGTGACCTCAAAATCAGCCAAAACAATGTCTTAAGAGTTTTTATACAGCTGGGGGACACTCATCATTTAGAGACTTTAAACATTGAAGTTGACCCCAAAGATAATAGGAGGGTTGAAAGAGTACTTTTTTTATTAACACAATTTCCGTGCATCTCTGCAGTTTTTGTAAATGTATTTCTTAATGCTGACAGTATTTGATATACAGGTATGTCTTACTGCCACTGTTGTACTTTTAATAATTAAACTCTGGTTGTCTTTTTTCCCTTGGCTCCTATTTTATGATTGGCCAGATAAATGGTAGCATTTGAAGTTTCAGTTTGTTTGCATTAGACTGAAAAAAAAAAAATCACTCGGGTCCGATATTACACAGCTTTACATATTCAACTTTTAAGACCTGCTTATGTCACATATTGGCACAATCCCTCTTGGTTTTATCAGTGAACCTTTGTACTGTTATGTACAGCCAGTCTTTAGTTTATCAACGTGTATGTGACATCACATCGTGTTAGACTAACTACTGCTGCTGTGACAAACAGGGAAACAATGTTGAAATCAGCTGGTTTCAGAGAAATAAGTTGAGTTGAACTTTAGTCAACTTGACCACTGACACAAATATGTTTTTCTTATTGTTACTTCCCTTAAGTGTTTGACTTGACTTTCACAACTGGGTTGTAAGCTAAACGGTGAAAACATCAAACTTTTACTTTCCACCAAAGGAGACTTTTTGTATCTGGTTAAACTTAATATAAATATAAATATAAATATATATATATATATATATATATATATATCTTTTTTTTTTTTTGTTAAAACACTATACCAGACAAACTATTAAAAGCAGAGTAGCTTTATACATTCAGTCAAGTTTCAGAAAAAAAATATAGTATGCTATAAAATGTCATAAAAAAATCAATAGTACAATGTCATAAAAATTATGTTATTAAAAAGTAATTTATAGTATCTCATAAAAGGTTTTGTACATGTCATAAAAAGTCTTACTATGTTATAAAAAAGTCATAGTATAGTTGGCCATAAAAAAGTAATCGTATAGTTTCTCATAATAAAAGTCGTTAAGTCATAGTATATGTCACATAAAAGTAAAAAAAAGTCAGTATAGTATTTCATATTATAGAATGCCACAATAACATACTACAGTATGTCATGAAACGTCATACTAATAGTATGATACTATATAGTATGTCATCAACAGTAATACAAATAAATAGTTTGAGAGGCATAAAAAGTCAGAGTATAGAATTTCATAAATACAATCATATTGTACTATGCCACAAAAAACATCAGAGTATAGATAGCATAAAAATGTTATTAAACAGTCATAGTATGTCATGAAAAAGTCATAGTATACTATGTCATCAGTCATAAAAGTCACAGTATTAAAATACCAAACAAATGTGAGAATATAGTATGGCCTAAAAAAATAGTCATAGTATAGTATGCAATAAAAATGTCATAGTATAGTATGCAATAAAATGTCATAGTATAGTATGCAATAAAAAGTCATAGTATAGTATGCAATAAAATGTCATAGTATAGTATGCAATAAAATGTCATAGTATAGTATGCAATAAAAATGTCAAGAGTATGGTATGTGATAGAAAAGTCATTGTTTAGTATCTCATGAAGTCTAATGTGCCATAGTATAATAAACCATTAGAATCTCATAAAAAAAAGAAGTCATAGTACAGTATGTCATATATCACAACCTGGCTCAGGAATGTAACGAGGGAGACCACACAACGTTATAAAACCAAACGACTTACTAAACTAAGGTTAACACAAAACAATGGAGTGTGCCGATCAGCAAAGTTGGCGAGGAAAGCCGTGCATGTATGTGTGGCATGTGTGCTGTGTAGGTGTTGAAGGTGCAAAACCAAAAGAAGGACATGCAGTGTGGATGTCAGCTGTAGGAAGAGAGAGACAATGAGCACAAGGACCAGCTTTCATAGGCTGGAAGGCCCAGGAGAGCGTCATCAAGCTGACGACCCTCTCTTGTCAGCCAAGTGCCTGCTGAGGTTGGCCAGGACAGCCTTCAAGACAGTGGGAGGGGCGTAACACATTAAATAAAATTGTAGTATAGCATGGCTGTGAAGTATCATAAAAACCTTTGGTATACGTTAATAGTATACCATTGAAATGTCATAGCATGTCATGATTTTTTTTAATAATCAGGTCATCCTTGTGTCCAAGTGGAAGTTTGTCACAAATTCCAAGAAATTCCCTCAGTGTTCCTGAGATATGAGTTCAAGAGAACGGCTGACACAATATTTAATGTTTGAACCTCGAGTCCAAGTAGACGTTTGTGCCAAATGTGAAGAAATTCTCTCAAGGCGTTCCGTGATATATTGTGTTCACGAATATGGGACGTAAAAAGGAACCTAAGGAACCTATTTCTGGCTTAAAACAGCCAGTGAACTGGTTACAAAGCAACAACATGAGACGTTGTGGCTTGAAAACCAATGGGATGCATGCCAATAACTGTTAATCTTTAAAAGAACACCGTCAGCACTGGATTTACATTAGTGTAAGCGAAGAATCCACCCGACAACTCGATTCACTGAGTTTACATGTGGAATGAATTGTGAAACAGCTGTGGATGTCAGAAAGCTTGAATCAAATGTTGCTTACTGACAATACACAAACCGCAGAGGAATCCTTTGAGCATCTGGCAGAACAACGGTCCGGGTGTGTCGGTATGTAAAACATCTGGAAGTTTAGATTAACACAACGCACTAATACAAGCAGCAGTTACTTTAAAAATGAATTTATTTATTAATACAGTGGTATACTTAGAAATGTGACGCAAATGAGAAACAAAAAAAGAAGTTGAACCAAAGAAAAATAAAAATAAATAAAAATGTCAGCCACACGGGAAAATAAACTAGTGTTGGGTTGAAGCAGTGTTATCATATCAAAAGAAAATAGTACTGATGTGCCATAATAAATTGTCTATTAGTACAAAAATACATTTCAGGGCACACAATACAGCATCCAGTATCACAAATAAAGGAAGGGACCACTCTTCACAGCAGACCCCCTCAAGTACATCTTTTAAAATCATTTAAACCAAGCACTTCTCTATTTTGTAAATAAGAATAAAAAGTTTTCTGACTGTTAAAAATGCCTTAAGTAGTGTGTGTGTGTATATGTTGGTAGAAAAGTCAGACTTATTACTGCTTATGTCAGTTCCAAGGCTCAGGGGTATAACCAGAATACAAACATAACCAATGTAACCGCTTTCTCTTTTTAAACAAACGTTTTCTCTTTTATACAAAATAACAAAGATGTACAAAAGTTCATTTACAGAGAACCAAGGCCATATACTAGCAATATGTACAGCAACAATTTAATCATCTTCTAGCTTTTTGAATTTCCTCAAACTTCATATGCATAGCAGTAAAAGAAAGCATACCTTTTCATCAGCCTCAATTATTCTCGTGTGCTAAATCCAAGTTCACTGTTTATGAGAAAATGCAGAGACAACTTTTTCTTTCCGTAGTGATCGCGATAACTGAAGGAACCGATGTTATAAAGTTTCACTGAAAAGTTAATATGCAGATAAGGCATCACTGCTTGCAGTGTACGATGGGGTTTTCATGTGTTGAACTTAGTAGTAGCAGGCTTCTGGACCTGAGTCATAGCACATGCATAGATCTCTAGACAGCAGGAGTTTGTAAAATCAAGTCAGTATATTTATCTACGGTAAAACATTGCTACAAAACATCAGTTTTAAACAGAGAGAGAGCCCCGTCGCAACAAACGGGCATCTGATACTAATACTTCACCTTCGTTCTTCTTATTTTTTTTTTCATCTTTACGATGCCTACGTCTTCTTCATGAGTCGGGCTCAGCGTTTCTCAAGTCCTCAGAGATCCTTCATGAGTGAAACGCATGACCACAGAACTCACAAACAAAAGTTTTGCATATACCAACTTTGCTGTTTGTGAGTGTTACTTTTTTTTTTTTTTTTAACAGTACGCAAAAAATCCCATTGCACTACTAATTGAGTTTCCAAAATTCTCCTTTTTTCCTGCACCGCTCTGACCTTTTACAAAATTAGCTAAAAAAGTCAAAACGGGATTATTCAGTCTGTGGCACTGGTCATGCATTCCAACTTCAGTTCCTTTGTCTGAATAACTTGTTTTAATCTTTATTTTTTGCAAGCCTTGAAAGCACCGAAAAGAAAGAAAAAAGAACCAGAGTACAGCGTTGGGGAGGCTGGACTCCTTCGACTCTCCTTGTGTGTGTGTGTCGATTTTTTCTTTTTTTTAAATTTGTGGGCACAGTTAACATCGTGAGAGTATCGGGTTCATACTTCATCAAGCATCGTGCACCCTGCCACGGTGGAGGGAGCCCGGCAGGGGCGACGGAGGTCCCCTGTTTATCACATTCAGTAACAGGCCAGCTGTTGCCCTCTTCAGAAGTGGTCAATGAGCACAGACACACAGTTTGCACCCACCAGGTAGTTTGGGTCTCCAGGGAGAGATTTGTTCTGCCAGGTTTTGGGATCACCTGCAGGAAAGAGAGACATGATGTCAGCTGCTGGAGCCTCCCTTCCTTTTTTTAAATACAGACTAAACAACTAGGGGATGCACCGGTGTGTACCTGTGTTTTTGGGTATCTGAGTACAAATCTTTGTTCACATCAATAAACTTTAGGCATCAGGCTTGACTTTAACATTGTTTTCTTAACTTTGGAAGACAAAATGTAACCAATAAATCCATAGCTATCAATTGACTGAACTGTTATTTATTGCTAAAATAATAAATAGTGCACCAGCAACTTGCTAAACAATCTTCAAAATGAACAGGAATTACAACTCCAGTATATAACGTAACATTCACATGTAGGATTGAATAGATCTGCCCCTTTGTCACTGATACCCGATGCAGCTGTTTGAGTCAGTACTGGCCCGATATCTGTTATCATATATCGGTGCATCCCCAACAGAAACACAACAGATGCTCAAAACAAAAGGGATTATTCTGATAGATGTATCATAAATAAATGAGAACACGTATGACTGATGATGATTTAATGCGTACACTAAAGCAGGAAATTAATTCCTGTTGCCCACCATGAGTTTATGTGATTAGTTAATGTTTAATGGATCATTCAAATTTAATTACTGTTAACTCAGTTACTTCATACATTAATCCATATGCCACCAGATGAGCTATAATCCAGTTACAAAGGTGCCTCTCATCAGCCTCTCTGAAAACACAGTAGTGCTGCTTCTCATGCAAATATCTACATATTGGTAAATGACACAACAGTCTTGTTTATGTTTATTAGGCTGGTGGCCCGATGCTAATTAAGCTACTAGTTGCTTACGGTGACTTGAGTTGCATTGTGGGAAATGTAGGCACCAGGTTTTGAGAAGGAAGAGGAATGTGTGGAATAGAAAAAAGATGTCGTTGACATGTTTTGTAAAAAAACAAATGCTACTTAAACTTGCTTGTTTTGTCCAATCAACAGTCAAAAACTCCAGACATTCAGTTTACTGTCTAATAAGACAAAACCAACCATTAAGTAGCTGGAACTTATGTACATTTGGTATTTCTGCTAAAAAAAAAGGTCTTAATTATAAAAATGGTTTCTGTGACTGACTCAACTCTAATAAATCGACTAAATGTTTCAGCTCTAGTGGCGCTGAAGTGATTTTTTTTTTTAGTTATAACTGTCTGGAAGCCTTATATTTGAATAGTCAAGGCACCTCAGTTCATATTAAGCCAACACATCAAATCTCCAAACAGCACAGGCATGAAGAAGAAATGAGGGGAATATGGAAAACAGAGGACATGATTTAAATGAGTCAGACACCAAAAACTCTCCTCTCTAATCACAAAAGCCAGCCCAAAGACCCCAAAAGGACAGAGGACAGCGTACCCGACGAGGAGTCGGAGGATTTTAGAGCAAAAGACCAACCATCAGGGGTCATAGACGCACAGTGAGGTAAGCGCAGCTCCACCGGCTTCAGGAACTTGAGTCCATGCGGGCCACACATCACCAGCGGACTTAGCAGCGTTTCTCCTGCACGGACACACAACAAGATTTAAATTCCACAAATTAAACCTGCAGGAATTAATCAGCACACCGGATTATTTATTACCTAATCAAGAGGCAAAATGGAGTTAGGCCTTCATGGTGAATGATAATTAACTGTTAACTGACTTGCCAGATTAATTAAATTACCACACTCCGTCTGTGCTTAATGTTAATCTAAAAAATCCTCTAAATATAACTGCTGGGATGTTATTTTAGTTCAGAGCTCATTTCTACTGTGTAACCACCGTTTTGCCTGTACATCAGCTATTTATTTAGTTTAATCTTCTTAGGGCTTTTATGTTTATACTTCTTCTCATAAGATGTAGAGTTTTTTGCTTTTGTAGTCAGTCACAAATGTATAAAATCTTAGATAATGTAGGAATCAAATCTACAATTATCCAATAAAGGTAGTGCTGAGACTATCCTGAATAGCACTTCATTAAAAGAAATACATGTAGGCATTAAAATCCTGCATTTGCTGTAAAACTAAAAAGTCTCAAAACCTTGTTTACTGCTGTTATTGTATAACTTCAAGTGTAGTAAAGTTTGTTCCTTGACATTATTCAGACATAAAGGAAGGACTGACCTTTCTCCTTGTCGAGGGGGGGCAGGATGCTGTTGTCCCGGCACACCTTGAAGTAAATCTCCTGCTCCACGCTCTCGGGAATGGCACCCTGAGGGATGATGATGCTGACGCCCGTCTCGATGGAGCTCAGGACCCCTCCGTTACAGTTGAAGATCCCCCGGGCGGTGGCCACCACCGTGTGTCCTTCATCCTCGTCGTCGTCATCCAGCGTGCTGGGGCTGAGGGACGGAGCGCAAAAGTCAGCATCATCAGTCAAAACCGTGTAGGTAGAGAAAGTTGCACAGCAGAGGACACGAGAACAAACCCCCTGTGAACAAACAAGTCTCTCTGTGTCTTTCAGCAGCTCTGTAATTACCCTCAGAGAACTTCCTGCTGCTGTTCAATGTGAAATGAGTTTCTCACCTTACAGGGATGGCCTTGGGAATGGCGTTGATGTTATTGTGCTGGTATTTGGGCCTGTTGTCCATAGTGCGTGTGAAGGTGTCCAGACCACTGTCATGGTCCAGGGGCTGTGGTGACAGCGTAGGCTTCCCACTGCTGTTGCTCACCACACTGGGCTTACTGAGGAGGTCCGTCTTCACCTGTGTGTCGTTGGGCAGCAGGTTGTGGTTGAACTTGGGGCTCTCGAACTTGCGCTCAAAGGGCCGGGCTGAGCTGGTGTACGGCTTGGGGACGTAGCGGTTATAGCTCGTTGCAGCGGGAGCGCCCAGCGTCTTTGCCGTTTCAGTGCCATTGACCGGGGATTTGTCGGGGAGGCCCCTCGGGGGCAGGTAGCCACCAGGAGCGGGTTCGTCTCTGCTGGCCGGCCTGAGAGCTGGCAGCTCGGGTTTGGGATTGGGTGAACTCAATGGCTCGGGTATGGAGTTCGCTGGAAATGCTTGAAGGAAAATACAATCACTTAAACACAGTCTTTGTCACACTATTGTATTCTCGCTCTTTAGAAGAAAGAGCTTACCGTCATTGGGGCTGAGCTTGAGCAGTGTGTTGGGTGGGATGGCGGACGCTGGGGCCCCGTACTGTGATGATGGGCTGATCTGGGGCAAGGGTTCATATCTTTTCTCCACTGGACTCACCTTCTCTACAGACTCAACTCTGCAGTACACAAAAAAAAACGGTTAACAAAACAATTACGATTCCGTAGCAGGTGGAGTTAAAAAGCAGAGGCGTTTTGTACATCAGCCAACAGTGCTGGCATGAGGTGCAGTTCTACCTGTTGTATGGGTAGGACAGCTGAGCTGGTTTGGGCAGATCGTGGAAGCGGTTAATGCCAGGACTGGGTTGGCCCATGGCCTTGCTGTCGAAGCTGCGGCGATCAAAGTAGGACAACTGCTTCCTGTAGTACTCCTCATCCTCATCTGGGTCATAGTGGTTAGAACGCATTACATCATCCAGGGGTTTAGGATGGGGCTTCTGTGGCTCAGGGGCCCTGCAGAGGAAGCAAAAAGAAACAAGTAAAACAGCTGCAGAGATTTAAACTGCAGGGAAAGACAGTAGGATTGGTCTAAAGCCCGTTGGACAACGTTTTGATGGAAGACATCCTGACTGTGATTTGAAATGATCAAGTATGTTTGAAAACAATCTGGACGTCCCAGACGGAGTGAAGAGATCAGGACGGCAATGAGACTGGCGCTGACCTTGTCACAGCAGGGAGCACCGACATTCCTAATGACCCTGTAAACATGCAGAGCTGGTCGTCTTGGTAGAAAGACATTTGGTCTCTTGATGTCTTGTGCGTCTTTGCACACCACTCCAGAGTCTGGCGTGCTACACGGTGACCTGTGTCCACTAGGTGGAGCTCAAACAACTATATATATTTCCAAGATGCCTTTGCAAGGATCTCATAGTTGTCCTTCACCCACCTACTTTGCAGCCCGGGGTTCTGTGAGGACGACATACCTATAGGTGCATTTCTCCTGCTCCAGGTTGCTGAGGGAATTGGCTTTGAGGACTGGGCCAGGTGCAATCACAGGTTTAGGAACATCTGCAGGCTGAAAAGCAAAGCGAAGGTGTCTCTTTAGTGCTCCTTGCATCTGATCCACATTTTTGCTCACATGAACGGATTGCACGCACGCAGATATCTGTGCCTGACAGCTCACAGGCCAGAGGATTACAAAACAGACGATAACTTCACAAAAACAAGCTTGCAGTTTGAAGCCCGTCTATTCTGCAGTTTTTTGACTGCAGTTTGGGAAAAGATAATTTGGCCTCAGTGGAGCATTTTTGGTTGTCTTGTGCTGCTTTGAAATACTTGCACATCAAAGTACCAATTGTTAAACCCCTTTAATAGCTAACAAAGGCTCCCATCTGAAATGTAGCCTAACATGAACCATCTTGTAGCAGACAATAATGTTTAAATTTAGAGTAACAAAATTATCCTAGTTATTCCTCTTTGAGTGTGTGACCTGGCTGCAATTTTCCAATTTAATAGTTCTCCAACTACATAATCTTTCTTTCTTATCCATGTTTATAACTGTGATGAAGTTCTTTTAGATGTTAAAATGTAGAGTTACGAGATGTTCACATTAATTTGTACACCTCTGTGAGGAACTCACCCTGAGAGCTGATTCTCCTCCTTCTTTAGCCCTGTCCATAGAAACAGAGCGTTTATTCTCAAACATCTTCACTCTGTTGAGCACCGACTGTGGCTTCATGGCCGGGTCCTCGTCCAGGTCTTCCCGTGGTGGAGGAGGGAGGGGTTTGGAGCCCGGAGTGATCGCCGGCTCGCCGGGAGAGGGCAGGGTCTCTGGTTTCGGAGGGGGAATTGTGGGTTCAGAGTTCATCATAGGGTCATGCATCCCTTGCTTAAAGCCACGGTTTGCAGGCCCAGGAATGTAGGTGGGCCTCAGACCAGAGTCACTGTAATACTGCTTTGGGGGCTCCGGCGATCGAGGTGAATTAATGGGGAAGCCGTGAGGTTCTGCCTCATAAGGGGAGCGGGCGTCATAGCCAGCTGGAGGCGGGGGCGGGGGCTCATCGTAACGAATGGGCCCAGGTTTACTGTGCCGTCGTCTGCCGTCGTAGCCCGCTGGAGGGGCTTCATCGTAACGCGGCTGAGTGGGGCTGTAGTCCCTGCCTGGTCCGTCGTCGTAGGGCGACCGGGGGCTGTAGCCCATGGGTTGCTGGTGGCCTGGTTGGTACCCTGCGGGCTGGGAGGACGAGGTCTGCTGGTCATAGGGGGGCCACTGTTCGTTGTAATGAGGCACACGGTTGTCGTAGTGCAGGTGAGAGTCAGTGTTGTGAGGCTTTGGTTCTGTGAAGCCGCCTCCATCGTATCCGTAAGGCGGGTGGTCGTAGTCGCGGTATGGCTGTTTGTCCTGGTACGGCGGCTGGTGACAGTAGCTCAAAGACTGCTTCAGGCCATGGTTGATTCGCACAGGGTCCTCCATATTGTACAGGTCTTTCTTGTACATCTGTGAAGAAACAACACTAAATTAATTCATCCATTACATCGTCATCATTTTCAGCTTTTAACAATCACCGTGTTGGAGGACAGAAAGCAGTCAGGGAAAAATGCTTTTTCACCAGATTGAGAATAATTAAAAAGATTACATTCAATACTGGAAAATAAACTGAAACCTTGAGGAATTTAACATGTATAAAATTAACCAAATCATTAGGAAAAAAAAATCCCTCTACTGTTTAATTAAACAAAAATCAATTCAAAGTGCAATTACACAAGCAAACCGTTGTCCATTATTCAAAAACAGTTCTGAATGTCTGTTTGACAAGATGCCTCTCAAGAATGATTATATTCCATATGGACACAAGCGGGTTTTACACATTAACACATTTTATAAATAGTTAACTAACAAGCAATTTGCACATTTCTGAAAGGCCTCATTTCAAACAAATGATGTGTAGCCTGTAGACAGCAAATCTAGTTACAGTACTTCTTATGAAAGAAGGTTGATTTGTTGTCATCTACTCCGGAAAAAACGACTAAACGGAAGACACAATGCAGTGTGCTGACGTAAGTTTGTTTTTAGATACGGAATATTGCTTGATGGAAATCATTACCAAGAGTACTGTCTGCAGGTTAGCTTTCATCATGCAACCAACATTCAGTTTGCATCTAATGCAACGTCAAACTACTGGCACTACAACAGACGACACATCTACCACTACGATGCCACTGTAAGTGCTACTATCGTTCATCTACAGAGGAGAGTTAAAGCTGAAAGGAACCCAAAAAACATTAGGAGCCATGCAAAGGAAGTAAGAGGCAACAGTTAGGGCTGGTTGTGGATGTCTTCACCCTGGTCAAAGACTCGGATGTACCAGTCCTCCTGGTCTCCCAGCCCACTGTGGTGCATGTGGACTAGTCTGTCGCACATTTTCTCTGGGAGCCAGAGGCACACAGTGGGCTCAGTGAGTCACACAGTGTGGGCGTGTCATGCAGAGAGCGAGTGGAAAGCATGTGCGAGAAGACAGGCAGTTAAAACAGCAGGCTGTGGCCCAGGCCCGGTCCGAGTGGCTGGTGAAACAGCGGGTACCTTTGGTTCTGGACCAGGCGGTCCAGACGGGTGGGGTTCATGTGGTGGTGGGGGCTGAATAAGCTCAGGGGCAGGGCTGGGGCTGCTAAGTGAGTCCGCCTGAGGAGCTGCGGCTGCAGCAGGCGGCTCCTCTAGGTGCACACCCTCAAGCTGTACAGGCTGCTCAACAGCAGGGGGCGCTACCGCCGGCGGAGGCAACGAGGGCATGGGCAGAGCAGCCTCATCTTGCTGTGAAGTATTGTTAAGAGACATTTATAACACAGCCTGCCAAGGGCACACAAAGTACAGCTCACCCCGACACCACGAGCTTCTTCCTTACACTCAATCAGTTTTACACCAGCCAGAGAATGTGGTTAGAATAGATAACATACCAGTAGCTTCTAAAACATGTTTATTACTTAGCAAAGGGCATTAAATCTTAACAACGGTCAGGACACAACAATGAACACAAAGGAGCTATTCCTCAGCACGCCAGTACTTTTAGCCATCATCCATCTCTGATGGGTGCAGCCTGCAAAGCTAGATATGAATTGTACCTGTTGCGGAGCGGCCATCTTGAACCCAGCAGGGTCTATGCGACTGGCTGGGTCGGACTGCACAGGGTGCTGGTATCCAGGGTAACCAGGGGTGTCCTGAATTACAGGCGGGTCTTCTCGCACAGGCTCCGAGGAGCGGGTGATGGCGGGCTCCGTGGGGAGACCCACTTCGTCGTTCAGTGTCTCGTCCAGTTCCTGGTCTGTGTACGCTCCGCCCTCCGTGTCCGTGTCCTCGTAGTCAGAAGTGTGGCGGCTGTCCGTGCTATACATGGAGTATTCACTTCCTGGCGCAGACAGGTAGGACAGACGGTCATCGTGGATGTCCAAGTCATCCTCTGTAGTGCCATCCGCCTGAGCAGATAACGATAATTCATGTGTCGCTCAGTGAGACGAACAGGAAACCCAAAAATATTGTTGAGGGAAAAGGAATGACGCAACGGTCTCTCACCTTGCCCTCTGACACCCACACCAACTGGTTCTGCTGCTGCTGGATTGTTTCTTTCAGAGCTCCGTACCAGCCATCATTCATATTGTTCAAGTTGATGGTGGCTAAAAGAGAGTATTTGTTTTTTGGTCACTATCACTTCAAGAAGAATAAAACACAAAAAGAGACACAATACACTCTGCACACTCACTGGTGAACAGGTGGTGATTATTCTTCCTCAGTTTGATGGCTCTCTCATAGAGCTTCCTGGCGCTCTTCCTGGACTCTGGACACAGTCTGGTCCTCATGTTCTTCACACCCTGCTTAGTATCAGGATTTAGGAAGACTACAATCGGGTACCACTGAGCATAGTTCAGCCTGTCCACAGCGTTCGGGGTGATGTCCAGGACAGCATGTTTGTCCTTCACGAGATAAGTGCAAGAAAGAGGAGGGAGGAGAAATAAATCTGTTAGGAAATAATGTAAGAACCTACAACGCTGTTTATACGATACAAGGAGGCATACTCACTCTGTCAATGATCTGTTTGATGGTGTGAAGACGAATGATTCCTGAACTACGCTGGTCTGTTCCTGCATCTCTCGGTTCACTCTCTGGAAAAGAGATTTGAGGGATTTATGAAGAAAAATAAATCTTGAACACTAATAACTTTACTGTCAGTTGATGTTTTCTACAATACATGTGCAGTATAATGTAGACAAACATACTTGCAAGCTCAAAAAGATCTGGCTCTTCTCTGGAGAGTTTTTCTCGAGCAGTATCAGCGATCGGCCCAAATATCACCACAGGTCTCAGGAAACCAGCTGCACAGAAATATAAAAAAATACATAAAGACTCAGAAATATAGGCAGTAGGCTAGCAGACATTGTCAGAGTCCTCACCTTCTCTCAGAACAACTCTTTCATAAGCCGGGAACTTTGTCTGGACTGGCTGAGAAGAGAGATCCTCTCTGCTCTTCCTCAGGTTCCTCTTTGAGCTCCGAAGACCACGAAACCTCCAGAAGTCAGCCCTGTCGCCACCCGCCGTCTTGGGGAGAGTGTATTGCACGCTGGACAGCTGCTCTGCTCTGTTAACAAATGATAGAAAGACAGAGACAGTTCTTAATGTAACACAAGCTAATGGATGTGTCAGAAATTTGGAACAGCTAACCTAAACACTGCCAATGCCTAAGGACGCTACATGGCAATGACAATCATAACAAATATAATATTAATAAGGGAACGGACTAACTGTTGTTGCAAACATTTATCAAGCATGTCACTCTTTGAGCAGACACATGAACCTTTTAACCCACAGCTGAAAACCTTTGACTTATAATGTCATTCTTATATACTTTATCCTTTTTATTATTGTTAATGGTCTGTTATTTACGTAACGTTTATATTTCCACATTTACTACTTGCCCTTGTTTGAATGTTTTGCATTTTCTTGTAACGCACTTTGAGCCACATCTCTTGTAGTGCTCTATAAATAAAGTTTATCATTAAACCTATAATATGTCTCTCACCTGTTTTTGTTGGGGATGATGCCCCTCTCCACCTCTTGGTGATTCTTGCCGATGCGAATGGCCAGCCAGGAGCCCAGCTTCCCGTTGTAGAGGGTGTCCACCACACGGAACACCTCCCCCTTGTTAAAGCTCAGCCCATACGGAGATTCCTTCTCGTACTCAAAGTGTGTCCGGATGTAGAAGGAGTCGCCGACATCCGACTCCACAATCCGCCGATACACTGAGCAGGAGACAGCGAGTCAGAAACATTGGGCTAATGTGATCAACAGAACTTAATCTCTCATTTCATCTCCTTACTCACTTCACTTACCATCTTTCTTCTTCTGGGCCAGAATGGTGACCTCTTCACCTTTAGGAAGGTCTAGGAGGAACAGCACCGCCTCCTCTCGGATTATGTTTGCAAAATCTACATTATTTACCTGCAATTTGGGAAAACACAGAGTTACTGCTATTACTGCTTGATGCTTACCACAAAGTGATGTCACAGTTGTCGAGTACTTTAAAGTTTGAGTTAAGAAGTAAGCTTCATTGTTCAAAGTGTGCGTGAGAGGAGGTGTAAATCTCTGTTTGTATAAAAAGGATTACATCGCTCTTGCTGTTCTCAGTATTGCCTATCTGAAGATTTTACTGCACTAAAAGAACTCAAGCCATTCCTCTTTATACTTAAAGAAAAGAGAAGGAGGTACAAACGGGGAGATATATGGCTTTGAGGAAATGGGACAAACACAGCGAGAGGAAACACAGCTTTTTTTTTTTGTGTGTGCTCCCTCGGGGCCATTGCTAAGAGACCAGCATGGAGGTACAAGAATTTTGGAGCAGCTAGTGTGTAAAACCATGAATATAAAAAGGAAAAAGCTTGAGGACACACACCCCATAAAACATGTCTGTTTACAGACACCATCAGGTACCCATTGTTAAGAAGAAGTTAGGAGAAGAAAAAAAACAGTCCTTTGTGACATAGAATAACAGCAACAAGTTCTGGACATGTAACCACTTTTTCAACACCTCTTAAGTTGAAAAAGAACCACTTGGTTTTAGCCGTCAGGTTCTACACTTGCTGTGTTAAAAAGTAAAGCATCTCACCCTGAGAATTTGGTCGCCCTCCTCCAGGCCCTCCTTGGAAGCTGGGCTATCCTCAAGCACTCCGGCGACAAAGATGCCCACGTCATTCCCCCCGGCCAGCCGCAGCCCCACACTCTCCCCTTTCCTGAACTTCACCAGCTTCATGCTTGGCCTGAGGATGGGGAAGACTATTGTTAGGATGATTTTCTTTGACATGACACCATTTGATGGCATTGCTGTCTTTCCAGAGAAAACTTCAATTTATGAATAGCTGAGTGACTCTTGGCCAGGTTTTCTCTTTTTGCTGAGAGCGTTTTCTCTTTACCGAGCTTATAAAAGCAAAGACGGACAATTGTTCTGTAGAAAGAGAACAGTGATAGAGAACATCTGAATATAATTTTGCTAAAGAGAAAAATAATCACAGTAAACTGTCTCTCACAGAACAAACCACTGTGTTCAGAAAGACACATTTCTTAACAGCATTAAAATCTATGCCTTTTTGCAGCCAAAATGCTTCGTATAGATAACATTTTGAAAACTGTCAATTGCTCCTCCAAGATGTGCTGTTGTTATGTGAACTGCAATTAAAAAGGTCCTCACTCTTGCCTTCACTTATTATTAAAGTGAACTGAGATTTATTGAGTGAGGCGCTCACAAAGGTCACTTTTTGTTTAGAGACATTAATATTTGATGCTGTGAAATTGTTCCCTGTTAATATTACCGTAGGATGCTGTCGTCATGGGCAGCACTTGGCACAGGGGCATCAGAGGGACTGACTGGCAGGTCTACATCTGGCTGTCCAGGCTGAGCATACACCGGCTTGGGCTCTGAACCAAAACACAACCTCAGGTTATTAATGCAGACACACGCTGAACATGTAAAACTGCACCGATCAGGTTTAAAAACAAAGGAATACTCCTTCAAACACATTCACAACTCAAATATACCGCATGTGTTAAACTAAGTACAATTACAGTAATTCAAAACACAACTGTTCAAAACCACACACTGTCAAAGTGTCATCACAGACGCTTGCGCACACACTCAAGGCACATAGTGTCCTGATCAGGGAGGTCAAACAGAAAGGCAGCAGAGTGCTGCAGGCTGGGGAGGAACGTCAGACTCGATCAACTCATACGGTCTATTTTCATTTGGCTTCAGGCAAACTCAGCCAGGCTCAGCAGGCGTCTGGATCTAACTTTTTTTTTTCTGTAGTTATGCTCTTAAAAAAGGGCAAAAATGACAGGTTCATTTTACTACCATGAAATCATTTAATAAAGCAATTAAATGACTGCTTATGATGGACGGGGAAACCAACATGTCATATTTGCTTACAGGTACAAGACACAAATGATTGGTGTACTTGCATGTCTATCTGTTAACTTCTGATTTACAAATCACTTGTCTGACATGTACAAACAATATTCAGGTTTAACGGCCGATTGTGTAATTACTGACCTGGGAGTGGTGGGAGCTGTTTCTCCTCTCTAGCAATGGCCGACTCCTTCGGTTTGGGCAGAGGAACCTCCTCTGGTAGCTTCACTGGAGTTGAAGACGGCTTTGAGATCCGTTCGTCATCACGACTTCTGTGACTGCAGACAAAAATAGTTTGGTTTTTTTTTGCACAATTTGTCTTTAGCGAAGGAATGCGCGAGATTATAAATAGTGCATTCTGGAGATGTAGAGCTTGGAGGTAACAGGAGCGCTTTAAGGCTACATCTCGAGTACACGCAACAATACCACGGCCGTATACGACTCAACACAAAACCTAGACTGGACGAACTTTTCTCCTGACTGCAGTGGGCACGCTCTGGCTGAGAAAAGGAAAAACAGGTGAAAAGAACGGCTCGGAGTCTGAGGCTGCATCGTAGTCTCGAAGGTCACTACTTTGTCTTTTTACTTTTTTGCACTCTATTTTTAGAGCAGCTTATCTAAGGTGTCAGAGTGGATTCTTTCCTCCAGGTGAATTTCACAGTGTGACACTGGCTGTAGACCAGCAAAGGTTTGACTTCAATGCCTGTTTTAAAAGAGTTGGGCCGTCTTAACTGATACACAGTGAGCCTGGTCAATTACGAGTCAGTAAACGATGAAATAAATACACTGTGTTTCGTTAAATGCTGACATTCTCGATGCATTTCAAATGCAAAAGAGGCTTTATGGTTTCGTTTCCAAACTCCTGGTCACATGGCTGCTCATTGGCACAACTTTACTGGCATAATACTGCTGTATTCACAGGCTGAGTGACCGAGTAGCATGCAGGACTCTGTTGGAACTGGCTGGAGAGGAACAAAGCTCTTTTTTAATCCATCCAGGAGGAGGCCCTCCTTTTAAACTGCCAATTTTCTGAACTGAGAGAAAGGGTCACAGGTCACAGATCCAGGTTCAGATAAACAGTAACATCCTGTCCCAGCATCTCCTTCCTGCCAAGTGAAATACTTAAATGACTTGTGCTCTAGTAGCCTAGATGTGTCATAAATAAACTAATGCAACACATTGTTGGTTTTACACATACATAGAGAATATTGCACACAAAACACAATCTATTAAACCAAAATAAACAAATCAAGGCAGACATCCACAGATATAAAGAAAGATCTCAGATAAGCTCAGCAGCTAAAGGGGAGACAGTTGACACTGACAGTGGGCGACAGCATTTTGTTCCTCCATTGTTGGAGCCATATTGTGCTCGTGCCAAACTTGCGGTTTGCCCACAAAAACATTGAAGAGACAGGAGGATCATGTGACTCTATCATCTCAAGTCAAAATAAGACGCCTCACTGAATAATTGATGTTATATAACATCACGACAGCAATCTTCCTTTGAGTAATAAGTTGCCGTTACAGTCATCTTTGCAACAGAGAAAGAATGAATTTGTTCCAGGAAAATCAGCACTTTGTGAGGGTTTAGGGTTGTCTACATTAAATCTATTCAGGATTTACTAGCACTACTATTGGTAAATACTCATACTGCATAAAGGTGATAAACTTACGGTATTCTCCAGCTGTTGAGTCGTATTAAGGGAATAAAAATGGCAGAGAAATTGCATTAAGTGAGTGTTGGTGAGACCGTATAAGCATCGTTGCTTTTTGCTCGTGATGATTTTCTGTTTGGCATTTAACATCCTCTTAAAGACTTTTCAAGTTCCCATATCAAATAAATTAGCGTTTCTGAAACTGATGTATCAAAAATGCTCTGTTCCAAATGGCAGAGGACGTTAAATTCCAGACACAGTAATATAGGTTGAGCACTGAACCTTTACACAAAGTAGAGCAGAGTTTTGACCCTAATTGACCAAGATTGTCTCTTTTACAGCTTAACAGTTGACTTTTATTTTCCTCGGGTCAATAAGCAGCGTGAAAGGGGAACAACTCCGGTGCTCTATTGAGTTGAAATGAAGAATTAATGAGGTACTTTCAAACAAGGTTACAGTCACAGAAGTGCTGAATGGGTTGATTTCTGGTTTTAGCTCAAAAATAAAATCGAAAGTCCTTCACAGCCAAAAAAAACTAAAAAACCCAAACATGTCTGTCTTCATAAACATCGACAGATAGAAGTTCATTACGACAAGATCAGTTACATAAGAACTTTATAAATATCAACAAAGGGCTAAAACTAATGACTAATACAGTATGCTTATTATTTTCTTAATTAATTGTATAAACAGTGCCCCTCACACTTTTTCTAAAATCCTATGGTGATGTCATCAAATTGCTTGTATTACCAAACCTAAAAACAACAAAAAGCCCCTAAATA
The DNA here is from genome assembly GCF_023349555.1 of Cebidichthys violaceus. NCBI lineage: Eukaryota > Metazoa > Chordata > Actinopteri > Perciformes > Stichaeidae > Cebidichthys > Cebidichthys violaceus. The sequence goes on from NW_027176483.1 coordinate 7,871,856, forward strand.
ATCAATTTACTATCCAGACAACAAAAAGTGGAAGAAATACTTAAACTATTAGTCGATTATCAAAATAGATTTTTCTGTTGATTGACTAATTGGTGAATTGTTTCAGATCTACATTATTAACATGAAAAACAATTCCCTTTCAATCACATTAAAAGGGAATCATTATAGTGGCTGTAAGCGGCAATATTCTAGTTTTGATGATATTTGTAACATTTAGTGGTAAGAAGTCACTGCTGTACTGAGACATTAATCTTCTATTCTTTAAATTGAAATATTTGTATTAATCATAATTATTGTTGGTCCTGGATTACTAAAGTTTTATATCAACCAGAGAGAGAAAGCAGCAGAAATAAAGTAGCAAAATTGAACCTATATGAAAATGGTAGGATATAGTTATTATAAACTATTAAGTTGTGGATGGATGATCTTTACCTGCCATTGCTGATTTGTGGGGGCGAGTTTCTGGAGTGATCTGAGGGTTCAGATCTTCTGTCTGGAGAGCGGGAGCGGCTGCTACGATGTCTGTCATGCGATCGATTGGAATGGTCGGATGCCAGAGAATGGATATCTGAAATGTCTGATCAAACAAAAGCCACTGTTCAACGACAGCGGTCTGAACCACACACGGACAAGTCTGGCTTTTCAGCCGAATCCAACACTTAACACCGCTCTCACCGTCTCTGTCAGAGGCGTTGGCTGAAGGAATGCTGTCATCGAGGTCAGGGATGTTCAGCAGGGTCGCCCTGTCGTCCCTCTGCACAACCATTTTTAGCTTGCCCTTTGACCTTTCTATCAGCTTCTTGGCATCTATCAAGGAGAGGTTTTCTGTCACTGTGCCATTGATCTACAGAAAATCAGAGAGAGAAGCTATTAGCCATGACATGACAAAGAACAGAAGTTAAATTAAAAAATTTAAAAAAAATGAAATAATGAAGTCTTTGTTTCCCATTTTATTGCAATAAAACTGTCATATGAAAAGCTAAGTTTAGGCTACAAATGCATAATCCAAAAGGCACAAGATCACATGCAAATTAAGTGCAAAACTGATTATGTTTGTCAGGGTCAAATCAATTTGTAAGCTTAAGATTGGGCTGTGCGGTATGAACTAGCACATCCTTTTGACAATTCTTTCCTTTAATCATTTGCTTAACCTTTCCTTCCTTAAGTGCTAGCATTCAAAGAGTAAGATGTGAGAAGCGATTGATTCAGAACAGCTACAGTTCAAAAAGCACCGGTCATGCACAAAGAGCTATTTCATACTTTAATTTCTTTCAAAATGTGAACGAATTGAGTAACATCAAGCAGATAAAGCTGTAAGTGCTGTTATGCAACATCAGATGAATAGAAAAAAAAAGTGAGTACTTGTAAATTCCAGCACAATATTAATTATTCTCTCCATCAGCACAAAAAGGGGAAAAAGAAATAATAATATAATGTAATTTTCAATTGTCTCGTTGATGTTTAATATTTCATGATGTATACATATTAAATGTTCACCAGGCTTCTTGAAGTCGTATGCCTCACCTTCAGAACAACATCTCCTTCCTGGATGTTGCCGTCTCTGGCTGCCAGGCTCTCAGGGGAAATGTCCTTGACAAAGATGTGGCTGGCCAGGCGCAGGCCATATTCTGCTTACAAAGTGAACGACAGCAACAAAGACCATGTTAGCACAGAGCTCACGTGGCCGCACCGCACTGACCACACTTTGCTGTCAAACCGCTGCTCCCACTGGGATTAACAGTACTGATTAAAGAAGATTAATTGCTCTTTTACTTAGATTTACTTGAGTAAACTTGGATTTTGCTGCGGCTGGCAAGTTTTGTTTACTCTGGCAGTTGACCAATGCTGATTTGGAGGTCTTATTCTCTCCTTAAAGTCTGGATTTCTGATAATAGTTGGATAAATAAAATGGCAGGTGATTTCCTGGATTACCTCAGAAAACCTTCTTTGTGCCCTTCCGTTTTTCATCCCCGACTTTGTGAGCCTCACCTTCATTTTTGCGAGACTTGACAAGTGTGACTTTTGCGGGTCGTGGGGGAAGGTTGTGTGAGCGGCGGTCTGAGCGCGGGGAGAGACTCCTCTCCCGCGAGCCGCTGCGTTCACGTTCCCTGTCCCGTCGCCCGCTGCTCCGCCCGCTGCGCCTGCCCATGGCCCCGCCCACACCGCTGTAAGCGCCGCTGCGTCCGCTCCGCGTCTCGTATATCTCTTCGTCGTAACTGTCCTCCTCCTCATCATGCTCCGACATCGTTTCCCTCTCCCCCAGGCGGCCCATGGGGACATGCACCTTTCTCTTCCGCCTGATTGTCTGAGAAAAGGAAATATGATACGAGATCAGTTACAGTAAGATGAATCATTTACTCTCTCGAACATGTACATTTCTCCTACTAGTCCATCATGAAACTTATAAGAAATGTCTAAATGACATACAATTTGATAAAAATGTGGCAACATTATGTAGTGTCTGACGTAAGTTTTACCCAAAGTTTTGGAAAGGAATTTATAAATGGCTGTTGACTCACAATTTTGGCAATTTTCCCACTTTTACGAAGCTGCTGGACTGCGTAAGCGTGCTCCACATTGTCCATGGAGACAGCATTGACCATAACGACTCTGTCATTTTCCCTGAAGAGTGGACACAGAGATATGAGACATGCTGGAGACTGTCTGTAGCAGGAAGGGTAATTTAATACTAATAACTTGCAATTTGACCGGACTGCCAATAATAGAACAAAATCTTACTGCAGTAGGCCTTCTGCTGGGCCTCCTTTCAGCACATCCGAGATGACAATGGAGGTCTCGCCACTCTGAAAATGAGGGTTATCCCGACCTCCTGATATGGCTATCCCGAAGCCAAACCCTGGTGCCTGCATACAGAGAAACATAGATTAGGATGTTAGCATAGCTTTCTGTGTAGAATCAGAATACTGGACATAACGTAAAGGTCTGGATCCAGATAGACAAAGCTGACTGACTAAGAAAAGCATAAGCATATATGTACATATTATTAGACAGTAAACCAAATCTACATTATTACAAAACATACACATCATCAGTATGTTTCACTGCCAGCAAGCACATGAACTTATAGCTGTAGCGAGTTAGAATCTTCAGTGTGGTTTGAAAGCAAAAGCATGCACAACATGCACTTCTAGTGTCTGTTATTCAGGCTCCCAAGCCAAACATGTGGGAGGAAATTATGCAAAAGAAAAGCACTGTGATGACAGTGATGTTGTTTGTTCCACCTGAAACTGTGTACACAGTAAGCACACTTCCTACATAATGTAATCCTGGAAATAGGAAGGAAGAGAAAATGCAGGGATGGGGGATGGAAGCAAAGATAGCAGAAGCAGGAAGGGGAGAAAGATATCTGGACCAGGACAAGTGTCAACACAGACCAAAGTAAAGAGCATCAGAGGGAGGAGAACAGATACCTACCCTGTGTAGTGTTACTGTGTGCTGTTCCCAGATGACAGTCTCCTCCATTGCTGCACTCTGGAAGACAGAAATATAGTACTGTTGTTGGCCTGATCGTCTTATTACAGAAAGGACACCCACAGATAAGCAAATATGGCAAAAACTCACTGGTTCAAGAAGCTCAAATGTTAATAGGCACAGACCATGCAAAAATATTTTTTCAAATTGATGCATTGTAAACATTTCCATGTTCAACACAGTTTGCTCCTGAAATGGATTTACACTGCAGCCGGAACTGTGACTTTAACCTTTATCTAAGCCTGCAGGATGGTCCTTCATCTTTTGTGAGTGAATGATGTGGATGTCATCAGCACAATCTAGCTAATTGTCTTCATAATGTGTTCACTACAGCTTCCAGGCACAGATGTACACCCAGTGCTTCTGCAGTATACTTAACACTATCTTGAGTTGAGAAAAGGAATAGCCACCATTGGAATTTGTTTTATATTATGATTTACATAAGTCCTGCACTGTAAAATAAAGGAGGAAATGAACAATCGTAAAGCCTGCACTGTCAAATGTAGAGAACAAAAGTGCACACCGAAAACATCAAGTAAAAACACTCTAAAATCATCAGACTATAATAGCGTTTGACTGAAGTCCATGTCCACTTCATCCCCTCTACTAAGTTAAGAGGTTCTAGTAAAAGAGGGAAGCCGTCTCAGTGGGCTCTTCACATTCAATCTAATAAGGATGCAAACTGTCACAGCCACTATACACATCCAGGGCTGCACCCAGCAGGTTATTGAGTTTGCGTCACTGTTACCTATTTACAGTGAGGCAGATAGCACTGTGCTTGGTTTTATCTGCAGTGCACTCACACGTTATACAAACAGACCACACACTAGCAACATACCGGTAGATTCCTGGTACATTCACATGTTTACCAGGCATTTAATACAATCACACAACCCTGCTGAATACAATGAGGCCACACCAACAGTACGTCTTAAAATGTGAAGCACATCCTCCGTCACATTAACAACCAAAGAGGATAAGATGAAGGTTACCTCCTTCAGCTGTTAGGTCAGCACTGTCCTCTGCGCCTCACTTCTTATCTTATCTCTTCTTCTAGATCATTCCACCTGCCCCACAATCTCACCACACATTAGCCATCCAATGACTGCATATAAAATACTACGAGGTTCATCCCTTTGAGGGCAAATTACAACCCGCAGCACGGCACCTAATGCAATAACCCACATTTGTCATGTAGATTGATCCTAAGAGTGTGACCTTAATAGGTGAGACTATCACACATCTCCCTCTTGCTTTGCTGGTGATTTCGTTTGACACCTCGAACACTTACGCTGCCCTCGCCTAGGCAGAGGATTCATTGGGAAGAGTGATCTCTCATGTTGCGGCACATTAAAGTGTGATGACAGACGAGCGACGGGACATGAAGCGTACATTAAAAGCAGCATCCGTTTCAGTGCTTGGACCCTCGGCTGACATCACTGCCACCTTGTTGGCAGCTTCATACCCTAAACGTCTAGCGAGTGTCAGCCCAACTTCATGTTGAAGAGTAATCTGCACCACATCAGCACGACAACCTGCTAACGGTATGGCTATCAAATTCCCTAAAGTGATAATGAGCCACAGTCAAACATCCTTTCTGTTTTTGTATGATAGAAAAATCTGAGGAGGTAATTTAGACGACCGTCTCTGCTGCCGTTCTGTTTTATTGTTTTACCACCCAGGCTTCCTTCAACACATCGTCCTCTTGTCCGTCACAACCTGTCAGCCAAGTGCCAACTTTAGCAAGTGTCTGGGAATACAGGCGGCTGAATAACTCGCCACAAGTGGCCCCAGACGTTCTCAGCTTGGCAGCGACAGTCACAAACTCCTCGAGCAGCTTATGGCGGGACTCATGCGAGGAGGGGGAACAAAAGGACTGAACAGGGGCACTCCCCCTGGCCTTTTACATTGAATGCACTGCACTTGAGAGAGGAGGGAAAAAAAAAAGACATCTGAATATTAACAAGACTGCTGCAAACAGAGGGATGAATTCTCACTGGAAAGTTTGCTCTGGAGGAGGATTTATGCCTGTGTCTTCTTGATCAGCACTGTGGAAACGCTGATGCGAAGAACTCCAACATTTCGTCTAAATTTATGGACGGTTTGTCACTAAACTGCAAAGTTACGGGAGGTACTTGTTTCCAGTTGACATTCCTACTTTTAGAAATTCTGTATCGGCATTCATGAAGCATAACACAAACATGCACGCACGCACGCACGCACACACACACACACACACACACACACACACACACACACACACACACACACACACACACACACACACACACACACACACACACACACACACACAAAAATGCCCCGTTTGGGAGAAATGTGACTTTGTTGTCCGGAAAATATGATTAGAGAATGCTCACTGTGTCCGATCCAATGGAAATAAATCAGCATAAAATGAATGGGATGTATAATCCCAAATGAAGCAAAACTGAATCTAAAACGGAACTGAATTTAGGAGGGAAAAAAAGATTTAGCGGGTCCTGCAGTGTGTATCGCTCCCATCCCACCCTCCATTTTTTGACACACACACACACACACACACACACACACACACACACACACACACACACACACACACACACACACACACACACACACACACACACACACACACACACACTTTGAAGGGATGTAATTTTGCTTTCTCCTCCTGCAGAGCTTGTTGCTCTGGTAACAGAGGGGGAACAGTGTAGTGTTGTGACATTTTCAGGCCGTGTCTGAAGGTTCCTCTGAACCATGGGAGGTTTAAAAAAGACACAGCTGAATTAATTTAGAAACAAAAGCTTTTTTATTTATTTTAAACTAGCACTCTTATTGTTGTTGCACCATGTGTCTCTAAACAGTCTTCACTAATGATAAATATGTTACCTCAGAGGTGCTGTTCTTTGTAGGAATTAACAAAGATTTAAAAAAAAGAAATGCTTTGCAGTACATTAAAACCAAAAACTACAACACGGCATTCTGTGTTCAGTCTCACAACCAAACGTCTTGGTGTCCTATTCAGAGGCAAAGACAGTAATCTCAAAGGTCAAGTAAACATAACAGAAAGAGAAGGGAAACGTTTTGAGTCGACTCGGCACTGCTCCTGTGTACAGTTTCTACTGAAGTCGCCTCAGCGTCCAGTGACTGATGAGTTTTTGTGGCACCGTTGTGTTCGCCCTTTATGGCCACAAACAACTGGTGCCAACAGAAGCTTCAAGCCACAAGCCAGAGCCAGAGCCAGAGCTGGCAGCCGCTCCACAGCAGAGACACACCATGTTGGTTTGGGTCATGCTTGGGGGATTACAACCAGCACTACAACACAGATGGACTACAACACAGACGGACTACAACACAGATGGATCACACACAGCTGAGTGGAGAACGGACAGGAAAGCTGCGGGCAAAATGGACTGTGTCAATATCTAAATGGTAAACGACACATTTATTCAATAAACCTAGTGTGGCTTTAATCTTCGGCAGAAAAAACTATTTAAGCCCGTCAAAGAAATACTCTGACGTCAGCATTTTTAAAAAGGTACTAATTCCACATGTGAATCAATTCAGGCCTTCATCAATTAGTCGATCAACTGAAATTGAATCAAAAACTATAAATGAATCATTAATGTAAATTAAGCTTTAAACAAAAGTCGACTCAAGCGTCTCAAGTGTAAACATGTGTTGTTGATCGCAAACTAAATACATTTTGGTTTTTCACTGGTGGTTTGACAAAAGCGCTGCAACTACCTGGTACTTTCATTATCGATCACACCATTATCTCGATTAATCATTTTGTCTAAAGATTATCAGAAAATAGTGAAAAACGTCGATCAATTGTTGAAGTACTTTAATGTATTATTTTTCAAACCCCAAGATATTCTGTTAACAACTAAACAACACAGAAAAAAAAAAAAACAGCAAATACTCACATTGGAGAGGCTGCAACCAGTCTGGTATATTTCCCTAAAATGGCTTTGATGATTAATCCATTATCTATTTTCTAACGACTAATCAAATAATTGACTTATCATTGCAGCTTTAATTTAAGACAAAGTACTTGTGTGACCTGGCAGCATCAAGTACAAAGGGATATCATCAGATTTTGGCGACTGTTGGCGAGTCTCCCAGACACTTTGGCAAAGAACCCGTCTTTTGACAGTTCTTTTCTAATCAATTTAACAAAAAAAAGAATCTGCCGGTAAAATAGTAAAGAGCAGCTGATCTTGGTGCTTCATTGCAAGACAAATGGCAAAAAAAAAAAAGTATATTTATGTAAAGATCCTTAAAACCAACAAGTCCCCACAATGCCAGCCTAACACGACCCGAGATGAGGGAAGCTGAGATGGCGTTTCATTCTGTATTCACTTTGGAGTATCATTAAAATTAAAGAGTGCTGGCTCCCCAACTCTCTATTCAGCAGAAAAACAAAATCATATTTCTTCCAAAGAGGGAACTGAGGCAATATGGTGGGGTGTTCAATTATCTGACTAAGAGAATAGATTTTGTGCTGTAGTATGGTTTAGGGGTGAGGCAGAACCGTATTCAATTTTGACCGCTCTGGGACAAGAGGGGCTAAAAATAGCTCTCATTAATTCTGCCGTTGTGATGCTGCAACAGAGTGATTTAAGGGAAACTTGCAGCATGAACACCGGAGAACGTTTAATAATCTCTTGTTATATTAAATGCCACAGACTGACTGGAACAAATGATGCATTACGGCATAGGAAATACATTCACTATCTCTCTAGTGCCCATTTGTTGGATTTGGCCAGAGGAAAACAGAGAGGTAGATCATTTTCACAAAGCCTTGACAGCGCCAGTGCAGTGAAAATGTGGCAATTCAAACAAGTACTACAATAAAGAATGTGTAACGTTGATGCTGGGACACTCAGGATACACAGAGTGGTACAAAAGTGATTAGCTGAAACAAAACCATCTTAAGGAAATTACTTTTCAATAATTTAATAAAACGTGAGAATGGTGCGATACATTTCTTCCATTCCATCTTATATCTATTCATTCTATTTCTAGTATCAGTTTGAGATAACACACTGCTTTTTTTTCACATCCTTATTTGAGACCCAAATGAGCTTCCACAGTCCTACAACTACAGATCCCCACGTGACGAGAGCAGCGATAAAGCTACATGTGTCTCCAGCAGGGAAAGAAACCTCTCTCATTGGTTCCAAAGTTCTTAGATCGTCATTAAATCAAACGAATGACACCGACACAAAAGACCAGCAAACAAATTGCTAGAACAAGGATACTTTCAGGACAGCGTGCAAGTTGCAGTGCGGCCAACGACAGAAAACAACAACAACAGGATCACACTCCACTGTGGCTGCTGGCAGTGAAGCAGCAAACAAGTAGAATCGGATGATTGATCACTTCAGAAATTGAAAACGATGTTCTGGGGAGTGCTGACAACTGCTAAATCTCCACTTCCTCGGAGAACATATTCAAATGCTAATGAGGGCCCATGCCTTAGTACCGGCCAGGGGGTCCCCTGAGAGATAAGTGGCCCTGTGCACATACAACATGGATAGACACTGGGCTGTGGATCTCTAATGGGGGGGAGATAACAGGAGAGACACAGCAATGCACGAGTGATAAGAAGGCTAACAGATGGAACCTATTAGCTCTGAGACAAAAACTTAATTGCCAACCATTACAGCCATGAGAAGACACACACTAACATTATCTAAAGGCTACAGTAAAACAAAGTTCCACCTCATTCCCTTCATCTTTTTGATGTGTTGCTTAAGTATTCAGATTAAACTGGATGCATACAAGATCAGCGCTACTTACATCACTTCATCCTGGTCACTACAGAGAACACAAACAGAAGCGACTCCAGCCTCCAGCTCCTCCTCAGTGAATCCAGCAGGAGATTCCTGCAGACGCACATCAGCAGCCTCAGTGCATAACCGCACCAATCAGTGCTAGGAGGGACTAACCCCCGCCTTCCTTTCTCTGTTCTTGGCTCTGAAACAACTGAAATTACGACCACAGGTGAGGGATTAAGAAACACACCCCGCAGCTACACCCTACTGCTTCCTCTTGCCTCCTCTCCAAACATCTTTCCTTCAAAATACATCCCTCACTCCCAACTCTCTCTTCTTCACACGCTCATGGGATCGAAGCAAATCCCCTCTGGCTTGGCAGCGATCTGTGTGGGATCTGCAGTTCCGCTACAGCATGGGACTCCTCTGTACTAGCGAACATCCATCCGCAGTGTAAACTGCTGTATCGGACTTAACCCCCGAGGTGCCGGGTTGAGCCAGAGCAGAATTCGTCAGTTCTCTTTGCATGTGGAACATTGTTACGCCCCCTCTACCCCAGGTGTGCTGCATTGCATGCATACATTATGGTCAAGTATCAGCGGCATCCCATAAAGGATTACTGACCGTCAAACTGACAGTTAATAATAAACAACGCATAAGGACATTTTACTTTGTTTCTTATGCTGCAGCTGAAGACAACACAAACAAGATCACCATTAAATCTCACCTCCAACACCTACTATATTAACAGGTTGCTAATGAAGCAGATAAAACCAAACTTAACAATGAAAAAAGAGGGAAATCTGAGCGGTGCAGGCAGAATGAGAGGAAAGCTAAGAGGCACATGTGACTTGTGTAACATCCCATGTTCAATGAGGAAGGAAATTCTGACATCTGTAGGGCAAAACGATTTGTTTAGACAAGTTATTATAGATTTCTTTATTCAATTGTCTCTTTTTGGGACAGCTAAAATGGTCGTAGCCTACTACTAATAATTTAGTTTGCACATCTTTCAAAGTAGTTGAATAAAGTTCAACTATTTTATGGGAAAATTAACTCAGCCAGGACTTAAAAATCGCCAAAGGAAATGCTCATTATTGTACAGCCCAAGTTATGATGGTGTTTACAGTGCGGCAACTGAAATGGTTTTATTAGGAAAAGAGCTTACTGCATTGCAGTTTGCAACAAACGCAAACAAAACTGAGAACATTGTTCTATCCTTTGGAAAACATCCTAGTAGTTTGTATCTAATCAGGCAGCATTAAGAGGAACTTTTTATATTTGTTTTAGTAGTTTTATCATTTTACCCCATTAAGACGTCTGTGTTTTCTATAGAGGGCCATACTGCATGGCTGCACAAACATGTGCATTCATCCTAAGGCCACTTCAAGCATCTGCAGTAACAATCACATACATACTGAGGACTGCGTTTCACTTCACCACCGTTGGAGCCATTTTTGTATTGTGTTGGTTATACATCTGCTTATAAAGAAATATGTGTTCACTTGTGGTAATTCCTCTTTTGTACATGGTGGCTCTTGGAGGACGGAGGAAATATAAATAGGTGAATCAGTAATCACACAGCAGGTGGGTTGTTTACCGAGAGAGGCGCACAGTTTTTGACTTTTGTAGAGGCTTGACTTGACAAAACAAGAAACCTATAGGCCACTGGGGGGCTGTTATACCGGTACTTGCCTAATTGACGCGTCACCTTAGTGTAGCATATCAGTTGAATAACACATACCAAACGTCCGTATAGCAGTAACGTTTCTCATCATATTTATTTGTACACCATCAAGTCCATCCACAGTGTTGATGGTGATTCATGTGCAGAAACTACAATACTTCTACATCAGACAAATGTAGCAACATTTCACTATGCACTACAAACATGGAACACCATTCAAAGGCCATGTGGGTCATGACATCTTACTTCTCAGTCAGGGAAATGATTGAGTTGGACAAGCCTGACGGACACCCAATCACTGCTGGTTAAATTTACATCCCTCAGAGCAGAGCCTGAGAGTGGTGACAGATTCCGCACATAGTTTGCTCTCTCCACCAGCTTCTGCCTACCAGCCTCCAAATTAATTATTCCTACATCAACTTAAAGAGGCATTTAAGGAACCCAAGCAGCTAAACGCTTCCAAGTCTGCAGTTTAGCCGCTACCATGTCCTCTTTTTAATTCTTCATTCGTGACAAGAGAATGCAAGGGTGTAATTAAACTCTGCAAAATAAATCTTATAAATAAATCTTTCTTTTCCCAGCACAAAAATGGTGATGCAGAAACACAGCTTTTCTCGTATGAATAAACAGTTCTCTGTCCAGTACTGTTTACACCACAATTACTCCAGCATTCTGTTACATTTCCTGTTTCAGTTATGGATACTTGAGCAATGTACTGCGTGTTGATTTTAAATAATTGTATTGTTTTTACTGAGTTGTAGCAAATATTAAAACAGAATCCATCCTGTGACTACAGATAGTTTCCACAACTGCCCATTTTGACGGGAAATTGTTTCTATACTTGCACCTGTATGAATATATTAGAAAAAAACATAAAAACCTATGAGAACTGTCAAAGATACTTATAACCACCAATGGTTGGATTTCAGTTTCCAAAATGGAGGAAGCCAGCAGGCAAACCTTATTTGATGTGCTAAACATTGAGGATGGCTGTCAACACTGTAATTAACAAGTGATCTCATCAAATTTGTTTGGACGGTATGATAATGAGCAGTTATTACTGTGATATCTGTCATAATATTGATGCTGACATGAGTTGTGTACTTTCTGTCCCACGGTGTAGACCCGGTAAACGTTCTTCAGCGGAGACGAGACATTGTATTGCTGGTTGTCTTTTCTTTTGTCACAACACGCTTTATAATTCAAGTCGTGTTGTCTTAATTAATCCAGTATAAGAAGTCCCTCGATCTCTCTAATGCATTTTAAATATTAAACCTGCAAGAACTTTTTTTGAAGTTGTGTATTCACATATCCAGCAGTTACAGGACAACATTATGATTTATGTTTGGAGTCGTATTTCTGTCCACCTGTTTTTTTTTCAATCCAATATTCACTCTTTTTAGATCCGTTTTTTGATGTCCTACTCTTAAAGACTCCTTATCTGCTAAATGCTCCAGTTTATTCACCATCTAGTATTATTCACCATCTAGCAGCCTGCTGTTTGGTGCTGAGCAGGTAGTGTACAGTACAGTGGGTCTGCTGCCATTGAAAACATTTTTATTGCAAACATTTCTTTTTTCCTGAAGAAAACTATGGAAATTATACAACCTAAAAAAATGTACCCTTGATTTGAGTTTGGGACCATTTTCCACAAAACAACATAACAATAACAAATAAATGAAGCTCAAACCTTCTACACTTGTCTCAGAGACAGTGGCTCAGGGTGAGTGGAGTCTATTTCCAGAATCCACAGCTCGAGTCAGTGATCATAACCAGAACCACAGTGTGTCCTGAACACATGGACCAGGAGACTCACTCAGCCCTGTGGAAGTTATCAGTGCCCCACACACAGAGCACATAGGAGGGCAGGAATGTGCTGATAAGCTGAGCCACTGGCCGGCACACTGCCTCCTCTCAGTCACAGTGACTGAAATGAGGACAAAGGAGCCAATGAAAAACACTAATGATAAGGGATGTTTCTGTGCTATAACAACAAGGAGGTTCACGTTGAAATGTGATTGATGAGAGATTTTGCAAGCCTCGTCATTGTGATGGTTTCACACCCCTTTCAAATTTACGATGGACTTGATTTATATAAAAAAGCTTCTTTATAACCGGAGCTATGAACATAACATAAACATGCCGTTTGCCAACACAGAGACTTACTGTTTGATGGGGACGTGGACTTTAACGTCAGAATTCTAAGAAGCGTTTGCTAGGAAGTCTTAGCTTGGACGTGTATCAAAGCAATGACCTTTCAGTGTTCACAGCACCCATCAATCAATCTCCCAACAGCTCATACAGCTCCAAAAAAGTAGCCGAAAAATTAGATAGTATAAAATATGTAAGGAGCCAAAGAAGATGAACACTATTTAAATCCTGACCCACAAAATGTCAAATGACAAGGGGTATTTGTATGTGTACGGCAATCTAACAAAAAAAAAAACATGACAGTAAAAGATCTATACATGCTGAGAAGTGTGACTTTTATGTAAAACGCTCTCTTTTGGCACCAGTTCTATTTAATTCATCTTGTGCCAATAAGGCATGCAGAGTAACATTTGAGTACACATAAAGAGGGGCAGGATTAAACTAGGCTGCAATGCAGAACAGAAAATCCTCCTATATTGAAAAATAAAGTATTAGATCTATTAGCTCAGGCAGGGAGAAACAATTAGTGTCAAAGGTCCATCTCAGTCTGAAGTCTCACCTCTCAACGGATGAAAACATCAATATTATTTGTACATAATAATCCATGGTGTTAGCAGAGATATAATACTTGGCTTCAATATTTTTTTCTTTTTATAGTAGCACCTCTAGGCTATCACTAACACTGAAACATGTGCCATCTTCACAGTCTCCCAGCATTTTTTTGCCATTGTTTTCCAGCAGCCCCTCTCTCCACAGCTCGACCATTAATCTCCTCAAAGAGGTACCTGAGGACATTTACTTTGATCTCTTTTATATTAATAAAATAAGCCATTCGGTTTGGCATTAACATGTATGCATAACGAAGGTTTAAAAATATAGCACGTGTCAACATATTGATACAGTAATGCAGTCTCATTGGTCACATAGGTATGTTTTAACCAGCAAGAGCTAGTGAAAAAGCCCCTCATACCACACAGTTTCCTCAAATACACAGGACTACAAAACTCCAGTCAAATTTAACTTAGGGAGGCAAAGTATCAGATACATCTATCCTCCCAAAACCACAATGACTCAGATGACTGCTGCTCCCATGACAGCTTAGGTCAACAAGATTTACAGGCCAACATGTATGGCTGCCCTTGAGCAGCAAGATATTCTGTTCTCCTCAGGCGACATGTTTACCAGAAACATCCCCTGCACAACACTGCCAAAAAAAAAAGTTAAATCAGGCAATGAAACATCTAATGGCTGCCATGAATATCATCTGTATTGTACCTCACCCACTTCATTTGAAAAATCTGTTGACTTGCCTCGCTGCCATTTCATGTACCCATTACTATCATGAGGCCAGAGATGATATTACATAGCCCATAGCACATCAACACACAGATGTGCAGCAATGAATCATCATAAATCCATTAACAGATATTCCAACTATAGATTGTAATATACATATGTTGTAGTAAGAAAATAAATGGTATGTTACTGAATGCTTTAAATTCAAAGACTTATCCATTATAGAAACAAGACAAATCAGACAACTATATTCTGTGACAGGACCAACCAATCTTCCCCATACGTACTAGATCAAGAGCATATTTACTACCTGATTTTGGCCACTATTAACGATGCTTACATACATTGTGTAATCTAAACAGAGGTTGTGACATATGGTGGCCATGTTGGCTTAAGGATAGGTTAGGAAATTCACATTGAATCATAATATTATGATTCAAATTCTGTTACCTTTATATCTAAGATACTTTTCTTACAACCTGGCCCGCACACCAGTAAATAAACGTGAATGTGTTTTGCACAATGTTATCTGTCCATATACTAGCTGTAGTTATGACTAATCTAACTTAATGCAAATGTAATTCAATACAAATGCACCTGTTAGCAAAACAAACGATAACAGTCAACAATAAAGTCCAGCTTTTATAACATTCAACAGGTGATGCATGGTGTTTTGTGTTCATGTTAGCAGCAGTCTATCCCTTGTTATGGAAATGTCAATAGTTAGTTAGCTTATAGCATGAGCGATGCTAACCCAACACCAGCTGTAGCCCACAGGAAAGCCCCCACACACAGCTGACAGGGCATTATTATGACAGCTGGTAACGTGACAGACACCGGGGCAGGCAAGCATGTATTCTAGTGTCACCAAAACGTAACCCAGCTAAAAAGCTAACGCTAGCCAACTGCTACCTAGCTTCACCAAAGACCCACTTAAGTTTGACTAACGGACCATCACAACAAGGTGAGCCACCGCTTGACCTTCCATGTAATTTCAAAAACCCCGATGTCATATGTGTAGCAGCTGGCCTCACGATACCATTCCCTCCTTCGCCTCTAGCAGTTTGACACTTAATTAATCGTGTGCCCCCCTTTATACCCTCTTTGGTCAAATCAACCCCAAGCTGGCCGACATTTTGTTCCAGCAGCTAGGCTAGCTCATCACAGCTAGCGTTACCTGGACGCTCCGCCCGATGACAGCTCAACCGCAATGCATTTTGTCACTTAACGTTATCGCTTATGCAAGCTCCACAACAAAACAAATAGGGCAATGAACACAGTTATTCATGCTTTCAGCTAGAAGATAATGTTAGCATGTTTGGGGCAACTAGCTATGCACTTAGCATTGCGCGTAGATACAGTCCGCTAGCAGAGAGGTGGCTAAGTTACCTCGGCTTGCACCGTTATCGTTCGCTCGTGCCCGCAGAGAGAGAGACACACATCCAGTCAGCTCCCGCGCGCTATAGCGAAATATACACTACCCCAAATACCGAACTCACGGACAGAACAAGAAAACCATTCACCTTTCGTAAAAGCAATGGTCCTCACGCCGTGCTTGTGAAAATCTTACAGAAAAAAGGGAATGGAAAGGTCTTCCTGGTGTGGCTCCAGAGCAGCAGCCGCCGCACTGCAATGGCAGGCAGTGGATGAAGCCTTCCTTCTCTCCCCCCCCCCACTCTGCTCTCACACTTCGGCTGCCGTCACCGCCGCGGTGACAGTGACAGGTTCGCCTGGAAGAAACCATTGCGATTTGTCCGCGGGGGGGGGGGGGGGGGGGGGGGGGGGGGGGGGTGTAGGGATGGGATGGGGTGCAGATAGGCTGTCCACAGCAGCCGCAGCCGCAGCATCAGCAGCAGCTTCAGCAGCTATCCAGCAGCATCAAGCGCCATTCCAGCGTGAAAACGAGCGGTCGTCGATGAGGGTGAACACACACCGAAGAAGCTTCATCATAGACAGTCCTTCGTGAACACAGCAGTGAACACTTTACATGTAGGACTGGATGGCACTCGTATCGCCTTGTCATCTATTTCAAATGCATCAATTATTAAGGAAAATACCGTGACAAAAAAAAAATACAAGGAAAGTCCCTATGGCATTCTCACTGCACAATTTTCCATATTAGCCCATACAAATGTTAAATAATACTACAACGCTATTCTTGACAGTGTATTCGTTTTTTTCAAAATAATTCTCATCTCATCTAAATAATACCAACATATTTTAATTTTATGGACTGATGATTCATATATGTTCAACATTATTTATTTATTTATTTTAAAGGTTGACATTAACTAGGCCTATTTCAAAATAAGAAATAGATGTGCATGGTGTATGTGGCTACTAAAAATGTGGTCTTTTTCACTGGCCCATTTGTAGTGCCTATAGGCCTACCAAAACACCAACTGTGTTGTGTTGATCTGAAATTAGAAGTATTGACAACAACATCTCCAAAATGGGTTTTGATATCATTTAGATCTAACGGTTTTCATATTTGTCCATACAACTTCAAGTGGATGTATTTACCAAAATGAAAACACTAAAGATTTGAGAGCCTAGTACTGCAGCTAGACAGCTCAAAAACAGGCCAGTTATGATCTCTGTTTCAACTTTGAATGTGGTACGAAATTAGCTTTACTTTCCAGGTAATATGATTTCCCTATTTCACCCGTGGCGCAATAGACTATTACAGGTATACAGCAGAAGGCCTAACAGACCTTTGTGCACACAAAGCACTGTAAGCTTTCACTCTGCTGCATGTGACTTAAGGGTTTTAATTTATCTTAAAGAGCTTTTAACAAGCATCCCGATCAAACAGAGCGCAAATAAATCAGTGCGAGGTGAAGGAACTACCCGAGAGCTTTGTTTGCAGTGAGAGTGAATCTGCATTGCCAACAGCAAGATACAGTAGATATCCTGTTATTGTTATAACCTACACATCCAGAACTTAATTTCCAGATGCATATTATATATGCCAATGAATTAGAGAACTTTCTTATGTTAAGCAAGCCTTAATATTGATTTGACAGATCGAATTTAAAAATACAAGTGGTTTGATTGATTGGGCATCCTTTGAAACAAAGGACTGGACAAGGACAAAATGGTTAATCCCTCATCCCTTTCTGTGTGTGTGTGTGTGTGTGTGTGTGTGTGTGTGTGTGTGTGTGTGTGTGTGTGTTTAGTGCACAGTGAGTGTGTGTGTGTGTGTGTGTGTGTGTGTTTAGTGCACAATCAGGAAAAACGGCTATTTCTTTTGAAACGATAGCTTTCTGTAAAATATGCTGTAGAGGGTGAAGATTAGAGGCCCTTAATGTGGAATATATATTTCACTTTGATGATATATTTTTTTTAATGCGAAAAATCCATTTGGATATCACTTTTAACTACTGCAAACATAAAGTCTTTACAGGGAAAGCTGAGGCAGGCTACTTAAGTAGTAATGACATGCTGCATAAAGCCATTTAAAATGCAGAGGATAGAACTAAAATCCACCCTACAGTCACGATGCTCAATACTCCTTCCCATGGGGTATACAGATTTAATCAATATACAGTAGAATGTAAATTGTGCACTGCACCAAACTCCACTCTTAAGACTCCATTGCATGCACTTTAGTTTTTGTGCTGGCTTCTCTAGAAGTATAGCTAATTCTCTGCAGCACCTTCTGTTGTGCATTTTATCACTTTGAGATTGTGTGACCGTTCTTGTCACCTCTACCTCTGGCACTAATGAGTGCAGGAGAAGATAGGGACTGAATGTAATGCTGGAGGAGCACAGAGGTCCTGCAATGTTGCTGACGTAAGGAGTCTTGCCGCAGATTCCATTGGAGGATTTGAAGGAGAGGGGGGGGGGGGGGGGGCATCTTGAATGGAAGAATGCGAGTTGGACAAGGTCAGAAGAATTAGATAAACAAGGGCAGTCATGGACAGTCATTTATATCCTGTGGAAAAGCAAAATATGGTGAACAGTAGTTGTAAATATAGAAACAAAAAGAAATTGCTCAAAAAACAATAAATGTTTCCGTGATCTGCCCCTCTACAGTTTTGTTGAGTATCTATTGATAGTGATTGCATGCAAACCTTTGGCACTATATTAGGATAGTATACTCACTGAGCATGAATGACAGTTAGATGGCGGCATCAGCAGTTATCATGCATTACGGTATTTAAACAAGCTAAAGTATTGCAGCAGAAATGTAATCAAGCTATCAAATCCCTCTGAAAATGCATGTAAACTTGTTCTGCATGTGTTTGAATTGGCTCTGATGTTAGCTTATGCTGTTTAATGTATCTCTGTTGAAGCCCTTGAAATACCCTCTGTTAATGCTACGACAGTGTTTGCATCACTGGCTCCAACAGCACAGAGGGAGGTTCACATGCCGTGCAACAGAATTATGCAGCCCCTCTCCCCCATCAGCGCATTTAGGCACACGGACAGGATTCAAACCAGAGTATAACTGCAGGAACAAATCACACGAGTGGAAAAGCAAATTACAAATTCACAGCAGGTTGGCTTTTAGAGTGCACTGCTCCTGACGGTGAGTGAGTCACCTCTCAGCTGCACAGGTCAGGAAAACAGCCTACTAAGCAAAGGTTGGCGTGGCTATCCATGAGCTTTAATGACTGCAGCTATCAAATGACATGACAGACGTTAAACATAGCACTGCAGCAGAGGAAAATAAATGCATCTGTCCGATGCGAAAGAATAGATGATATTATGTGACGCCGTGTTGCCAAGGTGGCAAGATGATACTCAAAATGTTGTGCTTCACATCTTGTTATCAAGTCTTTGGTTTTACAAATTGGAGTACATCAATGTAATCTCATAAGGGAGTGAGCTGGCTTCTGTACAGAGGCTTGTATTTCTGTGATTTCCGTGCTGTCCTCTGTCAGTATCACTGACCTCTAACATGAGAAAACAGCACACTGACTTGACAGCCAACCCATTTGTTTGGGACAGAAAGTCCTTACACAAGGTGTCATAATGCCTCACGATTACGTGGCGAAGCAAAGGCCTATAATCTAGCAAGCATGAGATATCTTGTAAAGTCAGCAGTCAGAAAAATCACTTCTCAGAAGGTTCTTTATAGAGGAGTGAAGCGTGAGCTCGCTGAGGCAGAGCTGAGGATGTGCAGCAGTAAAATGCAGCTGAACCATGCAGGAGACAGATTTTGGCTGCAGCCTCCTGGTCTCTGTCCAGCTTATTAGCAGCTCATTTTACAGTATGTGATTGTAACACCTGTCCCACAAAAGAAGGCATATATAATATTTAGATTCTGCATTAGAATATGGATAATAATGCAGCTGGCTTTGCTCTTTAGCGGACTCAGCTTTTATGTAAGGGCCAGCTAAAGCAATTAAACAACAGATTTTGCAGTTCTTTGTGAATTGCTTCCTTGCAGTTCAAATATAATTCACAGTTAATATATTTCAATAACAATTGGATTGTCATCTGCAAGGAGATACATGTTGGACAATTTTTGTGTTGCACTAGCTGCAGTGGAAATGCTGCAAGGTAGATATTTCATGAAAAGTGGCATTCAGTAATGGTGTTGAGCTACAGGCAGTAACAAAAGGACACTAAGAACATACAGAATGTGATTGACAAATATGGATTTACTGATGCATAACATTCATTAAATAAAATCAGAACCCATGTATGGGGAGGAAATACATATTTTTCAAGATTCCCAAATGAACCTATAATCTCCATCTCATTTTTTCCCACCAACAGCTGAGAGCTCAGACATATCAGGTGACATGAAATGACCTCACATCCCCGGCCCTGCTGATCATGTGACAACAGGACACCGACATCCAAATCCTCTCTGGATCAAACTACAGCATCATGCACAGTTGCAAAGAAGCAATCGCCTAAGTATGTTTATCCCAGGAGGGGAGCACTAATGCCAATAAAGATGAACAATTCCAATCAGTTAATGTGGATATGTGTATGACAGAGAGGTCTTCAACAGAAAAATGGTAAGTTAGGAGTTATTTTGCTTTTTAAAACAAGAGATCAGATTGCAGCGCTAGACCATGAAGCTGAATTCCTCGAGGGGAATGAGAGCTTTTAAAGCAGCAAGATCCGGATCAATCCGATTGTGATTTCAGAGACAGCTGGAAATGGTGACGACAGATTAATTATCTGTTAATTAACCACAAATGCTCTGCAGCTTTTCTCACATAAGCCCATGGAGACGTCTCTAAAACCTATAACGTTATCAACCATTGTTTATTCAGGGGAAATTGACCGAGCATTATGCACTTTTACAGCAATGCCCTGAAACCACACAATGTTATGATAATGTCACAAGATATGAAAATCTTTTACCACCAAGTGTAATCCCCTCCCCCGCAGTGTGACCCTTGATGTGACCTACCAGTTAAATTATTAATGAAGTGGCTTTATTTTTTATTTTCCATTTACCAGACCTTTAAATTAGTTTGGATTCATAAGTCTATTCATGTCTTTTTCCCAGGAGAGCACCCTCGCTCAGGATGAGAGTAAAGCAATTAGAGGCCTTGGTGGTGTGGGATCAGGTGCTCCCTTCGGACCAGACTGAAGGGGCATTGTGGAGGGCAGGTGATGGGGGTAATGGTGACAGGAAAGAAAAAGGGAGAAAAATCACCCAGGGGTAATTTACCGCACTGCGGAAAAGAAGCCAGACAATGCTATAAATCTCCACCTTCTTAATTCAACTGTAAATGCATTTTGATCACAACTACAGGTGGACTCATCGATAAATACAAAAAGAAACTCCAATTATTTTTCTTTTAACAGAGGGAACAGTGCAAGGTTACCCCCTGTGTAATACAACAGATGAGTGGGTGGTTAAACTATGTTTTCCTACTTGACTTCACCAACCACATGAGCATGAAGAGTCCTCATACCAACAACTCTTCCCATTCTCGCCGCTGCACTGCCCCCTGTTTTTTTAAATAATATGTTTCTTAGCAACTGCAACAACATCACCACATATTGGAGCAAAACATTCATCCAAATCCAACATCCCAACTGCACATCCAACCCTTCCTTCTTCAATTGCATCAGCTACACAAACATGGATGTTCACTGTGTCGCTGTACATATAGATAGTAAAACTCTGCCCTCTGCAGGACTTCAGCTGAACACTATGCGTCGAGCATGACCGTCTCCCGCCTTAAAAAAGGGGAAAATCTATATGAAGAATTATTCATGAAGGCGTGAAAACAAGCGTGAGGAAAGTGGATCCGTGTGATTTCATCCCCTGCTGGCTGATGATGCATGCGTGAGCTGATGGAGGGAGACACAAGAAGGAGCTGCGGTTGTTCACCCACGGGTCCGCCGTGATGGGATGCTCCTAAGTCTAAACAGCATATGGTGCCTCCCCGGGCATCAACACACATCCTACATGTCCAGCAACACAGCAGGCTGTGTGATACATACATACATACACACACACACACACACACACACACACACACACACACACACACACACACACACACACCACTGACACACACACTTCTAAATACATTTCAAAAATGTACACACACTTCTTCCTTTCATTCATTCTCAAACACAGAATAGACATTTTGGCTTTATTTAGAAAATTAGGGTAATTCTTTGATCATAAATGGAGCTCTGTTGTGTTCAATGTCAAGTGATTTGAACCAGTATTGTGCTATTTGAGACTAATACAAGTCTTATCCCAGTGTGTGTTGCTTTATTTCAACCATCAATGAATTAAGGATAAGCTGTCACTCAATTATATTGCTGATAACAATAAAACAGCTGAAACGATAAGTCATTTGTTTATATTTAGGGCATTAACAAAGATATGTTCATGACTGGATGCTATATAGACAAATAAACACATTTGGTTCCAAAGCGTATTTGCTGCCTGTAAAAATGTAATTTTAGTAATATCGCTATAATATATATATACACAGAATATCGCTTCCACCAAAACAGTGCACGTTCCTCTCAGGATAATCAATCAACAGACAATGTAATCTACAGAGCGTCCAAAACTGTGAGCATCAAATCCTGCGATTGATTAACTTGTCTTGGGACAACCTTCCCAGTGTTTCATTCTTCATGCTTGACTTCCCCACCATGGCTACCATCTTGATTCCTACAAACATTACATCATTCTGCTGGTTGTCCTTCACTTGACCCCACTCTCAAGAGCTCAAACGGGGGGGGGGGGGGGGGGGGGGGGAGATAACATGGACATCAAGTCCTCCTTGAAAAGAAGCCAAAATTATAATGAAAGCTTGTTATTGTGGTATTAATAGATTGCATTTTTGGAACGGAAAATATTGTACGTGATGTTGGTTTAGTGCTACATTTTCACTAATCCTCGGCTGCCGATGGCGCTTACTGTCCAGGTCTCTTCTCCTGACATAAATCATGCGGGAAAGTCAATAGAGTTGTTCGGATTTATGTGGGTTTGAGTCTTGAGTCTCTTCAAAATGATTTGTTGGAGATGAGGGATACAAGCGCGACCATAAAAACAATTCAGAAGCACGAGTCATTGTCTTCAAATCTTCCACTGACAACCAAGGTCTCTGCTGTTTATAATCCCAGCATCCTTTGAAGAAGAAATGAACAAGAGGGTATTTTGATCCAACAGTGTTACTGTGAGCTACAGGGAATCCATTTTAGGTCATGCTGAAGTACGGATGCAATATAAAACTGAACAGCTACCATGAAACACTATTACACATTACATATTAACAATTATCGAATGCATTTATTTTTGCTGCTGCTGTAAAGTCAACGCATTGCTACAAGATTTGTGATACTTCACACACAAACACACACACAGTGCATGTTGCCTTCAGTGACCTGCCATATGTCCCATCAGAGGAAACGTAGGCAGGCCTCCTGAGTCACAGCCTCCAGAAACATACCAACATCTGCCATCTCCTCCACGCAGCCTGTGGATGACACACGCAACCTTCACACGCATCATACATGGCCAGCTCCACCTCAGTGTCACATACAATCCCCCCCCTCAATCACCTCCAACCACCCCCCTGGGCCAATCACCTATAGGTTAAAAAAAACCTCATCCTTTCGACTCAGTTCTTACATAACAAACCTGCCGTACCTAAAAGAAAATCAGCTGCTACCCCAATCACAGCCCCCCGCCTCGTTCCTATAAGGTCTCCTACAGTAGTCGT
The DNA here is from genome assembly GCF_023349555.1 of Cebidichthys violaceus. Classification (NCBI taxonomy): domain Eukaryota; kingdom Metazoa; phylum Chordata; class Actinopteri; order Perciformes; family Stichaeidae; genus Cebidichthys; species Cebidichthys violaceus. The sequence continues at coordinate 7,895,432 of NW_027176483.1, forward strand.
GATAAACCCACACACTCTGCTCCTCCCTCTGTCTCTTCCCTCAGCCCGTGTGGTGTGTCTCACTCAGGTCCGACCCCCTGCACCCACCTCCACGCCTTCAACACACGGGAGCAATCTCCCTCTAACAGGCCCTGAATATGCAGATTGGTTAATTCAGCTGCAGTTGCTCTCTCCGTAAATGCATCTGCAAGCACTTTCCGAAGACTGAGCAGCGAATAAATGCTTACGCTGGGGCTTTTTTTGGTGGTGGTTAGGGGGGAGTGCCTCTGTCCACGGTAGACTGCAGCCAAGGATGAGATTTTAGAAGTGGGATGGGGCAAGCAGAACTAATAAGAGATTAAGACTTTGACCAAGGCAAAGCTCAAGGCCCAGTTGGTGACTGATCCTGATCTGTTAAGGAGTAATTAATTTAATTGCGCTTTTCATCTTGGCTTAGTTGCATCTGCTCCTGCTGATACCCTCTTAGTTTCCCTGCAACTCACCTGGTTATATAGCCTCTGCAGCAAACATTCCTTTAACATTTTACAAAACAGCTGAGAGGGCAGGAAAAATACTGCATTAAAAACAGATCTTTCCCCAAATCAAAGCACATGAAACAGAAACAACAACCTCAGTTTAGCATCCACACTGCACCAAGGACACAATGTAGGTTTTCTCTATGTAAAAAATGTCATGATGAAATATAATGCACATAGGAATAAACTGCATATTCAGAATCATCTCAACATTGATCCATATAAAACACACATAGCAAGGATGGCGTATCCCCTGGAAAAGGTTACAGTTTATTATTTCTTATCATTAATTCCTGTCTTTTTTTTTAGAACAACAGAGAAGAGTGATTATTGGTGTAGATAATAAAGAGAATAAGATTTTGTGTAATACTAAAACAGATGTACTAATGCATCTCCCTAAAGCATTAAGCAATGCTGTAAACGCTGCTGCTTTGAAATGGGACGAGGTGTTGTTGATGAACGGAGAAAAATAACTCCTGCTTTACACAAAGGCATCGGGTGCATAAAAGGCTGTAGTTTCCCCCCCTCTCCATCTCTGTTGTGCTTTCTGCAGCCTTAGCACTAAAATCTGATTCAAGCTTTCTGTGAACAAGTGCGATGCTTGCCAACACAAATGACAGCGGGAGTGGGCGACGTGCCAAAGTCCTCCCCTGACTATCAAGAGAGAAAAGCAATCAAAAGAAACAATCGATATAAACAAAGTCTTAACCACTATTGATTATTTTGCTCTACGCTGATGGGCAATGATAGTTATGGACCTAAATTCATACACTCAGTTGATTAATATCTTCAGTTTTCTGTTGAAACAGCCAATCAGGCGAGATTCTTTTGTTCGTAAACGACCGCAGATCACCCAACGGCTCAGAGGCAGTGTTGTGTCTGTTGTGACATTTTAGTAGGATGCAATGGAAACTGCTCCTCAGCTCAGCATCCTGCAGTCTCATCACTCACTGTAAGGCGGACCGTTACTTCCATCAGCTGCATTTGAGTTTGGGCAAGTCAGCAAGTTTTCCTCCAGTGCACACACAGCCTGTACAAAAGAAATATACCGTGGAAAGGCCAGGAGCCCTTAGCTGGGCATGCAGTCTCTGGTGAGATAGTGGCCTCTTGAGCAGTGTGACGCGTCCTCTGAGTGGCATGCCATAAAGACAAATGACATCGATGTGGTAAGTCACTCTCTATGACTTACAGAGCAACAGAGGATATGAGAATACAGTGACACGATACACTGTCTTTTCCCGTTTCAGATGAAGGCTTATGATTGCTGTGTGTGGCGCAAAATCAAGGCCAACACTAATCTGTCAATTACAGCCTAAAAGCATCCGCTGTCCACTGTACTGGCTGGAAACTGAATGCTGATTTTGTAATAATTTTTAAAATATAGGTCTTTTGTTCAATCAGTCACAACAAATTTCTCTGTGTTGTCATATTTTCACAGTTTTTCTTTAACCTTGTTGCGTTGCTTTAGGTATGGCAATGTCAGTCTGTCAGTTCACCACTTCGGATCAGACTGTTATATTTCAACAACTAAATTGTGTAGACATCTAGAGACCTCCAGAGGATGAATCCAGCAGTAAAGACTTTGGTGACCCCCCCAAGATGAATACCAATATCAAAGAACTACTGGCTCAAATAGCTGAATAGAGTATCAGTGACAAAATTACAATGGAATATTAATTCCCATTTCAGTTTTACCAATTTCGTTGCAGCAATTAAAAGTTTTACACTTGAATTAAATATTTTTTTAGATTTACCAAGTTGCCCGCGCACAATTTTAATTACATTTTTATAATAAATGACAATTCAGTAAATTTTACTCAAAATGGATTGAAATAGTCAGATCAGTGCATCCCTAGCTTTGATTGAAGTATCTTGACAACTATTGCCTTAAAATAATATTTATTGACATTGACGTAATGATAACTGCTCTGACTTTTCATCTAGCGCCATCATCAAGCTAAAAGATTTAATGTGGCAAATACTTTGGTTCATGATCTGCAAAAATAATGACATCCCCATCAGCCTGTAGTGTTTAGTTGCCAATATAAGCGTGCCAGCAGGCTAAACTAAGATGAAGAACATGGTAAACATTACAACTGCATTACATCAGCATGTTAGAATTGCAATTGTGAGCATGTTAGCATGCAGCCTTAGAGACTCAAGCATGTATGCAGACTCTTCGTCTCGTTAATAAATCAGCATGTCATGACTGTGTCACACAGCAACACTAAGCTGACAGTCTTTACTTTCACAGGTGTTGAAGATGAACCCTGAAGGTACACTAAATGGTATTTAAAAGCATTTTAAAAAACATACAATAGTAGTTCAACATGGTTTTAAGATGCTTAAAATCAGCATAAACAGCTTTGAAAAATGTAATGGATGTCTTAGAGTTCAAAACTTGCACATTTTGAAAAGCCCATGTTAATATTGCTGACCAGTACTTATCAATAACTCAACCAGCACAGTGATTCTGTGATATCCTTTAATGAGATGGCGCGTTTGAGCTGAATTCACAGTCAGCTCATAGCTGAGCTGTCAACACGATACAATTCCCTGGAGGCTGAGGCCCTCCAGCAGTTTGATCTGTCTGGAAACAACAAAGTACATGTGTGTTTTAAAATTGTGTCTGCTTTGATTTATGCTCATCAGATCCCTGAACTTAAAACACTGCTTTGTGAATTAATATGTCTTTTGTTTCATAAACACTCAGCAAAGGGTACGTCAGGATCAATTAGTGTGACTATAAAGACAAGAAAGTGTTTGATCCACTGAAGGATTGAGGCACCTGTTTTCTGAATGTGTATATGGATGAAAAGTGTGTGTGTGTGTGTGTGTGTGTGTGTGTGTGTGTGTGTGTGTGTGTGTGGGTGTGTGTGTGTGTCTATAAATAAAACAGCAACCACGCTCAAACCAAATGTCTACTTGGAAACCAATATAGAAAATCTTGAATTTAAACAGCTGTCAATATAATACATTTGACATTAAACTTTAATCTTAAATCAGATTATGAATGGCTGAGTAGTCAAAATGAAAAGAGATTAAATATCAAACTCTGACTGTGGTGATATTCAGGATTTCCCCCTTGAGGTGAAGTAAACACATTTTGGGAAATACACCTTTTCACATGAGTTGTATTAGTATGAAAATATTCACACTACTCTCATGTTTGTGTGGTCAATATTGTACTACAGCCATTAGCCTGTTAGCTTAGCTTAGCACGAACACTAGAAACTGGGGGAAACTGCTAGCTTTGCTCTGTCCAAAGGTATCAAAATCTGCCTTCCAGTTCCTCTAAGCTCCCCAATTAACATGTTATATCTATTTTTTTTAATCTAGAAAAAGTGTAAACACTGCAATAAAACCACGTTATTGACTATTGCTTCATATTTAGTGTTTAATTTAATGTACATTTAATGGCGAACAATTCCTTTAGTTAAGTGAACGTATTGACATGACACAGGAACAACAAGCAATGCAGATACCAAGTTCCTATAACCCAAATATAACTCATATTTATGAAGAGTGGTGCAACAGAACCATTTCAGGAGAGCGTCAAACAGCAGGAAGACAAACTCTTTACCATCATCATCATCATCTCTAAACTGTAAACGTGAATCTCTTTCACCAAATTTGCAAAACATGCAAGTTGCAGTTTATTTTCCTATTGCTTTCAAATTTCAGTCATCAAAGCAAACTCCATACCTGCATCCCGTGAATGAGAATACCAAAGTCCTGTAGGACTTAATAAATGATCTGCAATTTGTGAGAGACGATCATTTGTGAAATTTGCCACCATTTGTGACCTGTGTGTTTCCGCAGTATTGTGTGTGGTTTATCTCCCTGCGTTTATGTTTTCACCCAAGACAAATAGATCCTAACTTGCTTTGTGTAACCTTTTTGGTGTTAGATTTGGGTGTATGGTTGGATTTATTTAAACAATGCATTGTCTGTGGTTTCTTCAGTCACTCACTTATCAAATATAGATAAAGTCAAATTAATTTTGCTGCACAATACCTGCATAAGTCCTAATAGACCCCGTCACAACTGAAACACATTCCTGAAGTATATTTTTGTCTCTCTAATGTCAGGATGGTGAATCATTTGTTCTATATATTTTAGTCCTACATTACAGTGTCTGTGGTTTTGGGATACAGCTCATTGATGCGTTGTCTTTGAGTCAGTTTACTTACATTGGAGTCAAGCAGATCAATGCTGTCCAGGCTCTTGCTCCTGTGAATGCGGCCCTTGATGCGGCGGAGTGATGGTTTGCCCTGAATGGTGCTCACTGAGGAGGCTGCTGTGATGGAGCCAGCGGTCGGGCTGGGGTGTATCCTGAGGTCAGTGCAGAGGAAGCGGGAGGAAGAAGGACAAAGAAAAAACAACACTACATCAGGGCAAGTAAGTACACATCCAGCATGGTTGTATCACAGCAGGACAAAGCGCCACAGGCAAGACGGAAGAAGAGGAGGAGGAACACAGTGGTCATGTTTCTGCTTCTCAAAAGGCCACAGCCCCCCGCTGGATAAAATGGCATTTAAAGAAATCTATAATTGGATTTAATGTCACAGAGGCCCTGTAGGGGAGCTGGTTGGAGCTCAGGAAGCACTGCAGCTTCAAACACAGAGAGCCTGTGCAGCTCTGTGGGCCACACCAGCCAGACTGCAGCTGGGTCATGGTGAGATGTGAGGAGGAGGCACACTTGGCTGACCCATCACCAATACTTTCAGGAAAGGTTTTAACCTCCACAAATGACATACTTAAGCAGCACTGCTGGAACCCTGCTGACCACATTAAAACCCTCCGCCTCTCATTTCCTTTGTGTTTCTCATGTTCGTTGCTTAATTGCTGTGCAATGTGCTGTGTTTGCCACAAAATGAATTGTCCCTGCAGGGATGAATAAAGCTGAACTGAACTGAGAGTTTATCAAGCCATCTACAGCTGGGTTATCTTTTTAAAACCAGCCACATCTGTGTCCTAAACATTAGGCATATCAATTAAGTTGGTGCCATTTTGTAATAATGCACCCTTTATAAAAAGTTTAAAGATTGTAAGTAACTGCTTTAGAAATGGTTAATACAAAAAATACAAATGGGTTGTAGATCAGTTCATGAGTGCACCTTTGGGTAGCCAGATTTTCAAAAAGAATTTTGGTGTTTTTCTTTTTTCTTTTGCAATAATGCAGCTATAAATGTTCATGTTCATGCTCAATATATATTTCTTTAGGAGTTCACACTTTCTAATGCGCCGCAGTCAAGTCTACAAAGTTACAAATGTTAACAAGTAACTTGATTTTGGTCCAAATATTTCCAGGAGCTACAGTAAGTGGTCCATTAGCTGATTAATTGAAGACTATTCAAAATGATATGAGTGTCCTTATGTGACACACCAACTGGCAACTCAAAAGTGATTCTACAATTATAAAACATGTATTTAAAGAGTTTATAAGTTAGTTATTTACCACATACAAAGCCATTAGTTACAATGTTTTATGAAATGTGCCCTATTAGAAAGTGGTTCCATTATATCACTTACATTGGTAGTTAACAAAGCCGAAACATTTAATCGACAGAAAATGAATCATCAACTATTTTGATTATTAGTTTCTGGAAAATATCGATTTAGTTTGCTTCTTTAATTGTAAAGGATAACCTAATTTTCAGTATTCTATATCATCGTAAACTGAATATCTTTGAGTCTTGGACTGTGGACGGACAAAACCAACAATTTGAAGACGACATTTTATGCTTTAACAACACAGAATCTTTAACTATTTACTGACATTTTGTAGACCAAAAGACAGTTCCTTTTTACTTCTAGTAGAGAAGAAGCTGTGTCCCATGAATGTGCAGTGCTCATACAGCACAGTGTAGCTCAAATTAGTACTACTGCCTCCTTCTCTTTTCTTCTCTTCAGTACTTTCTCTCAGTGTCATGGAGAACAGTCACTTTTAATGAGGATTTACCTAACACAATATTCAATGAGGAGAAATCCTGTCTACACAGTGCGGCTCAGGGACAGTAGATATCCATTAGCGTGCTCAGCAGCAGGCCCAGAGGAGCTCCCGGGGTTTGGAGACTCGGCGAGGGGAAATTAGAAGAGAAGGGAATGAACAAAGATGGGAGGAAAGAGAACATCACCTTCCACTTTCTCTCTGCATTAAGTCAATAGTTGCCTGAAGCAATGTAACGTGCTTACTGGCTGGAAGTGCAAGGTAAAAGGCATTCTGCAATACGTGCAGTCAATTACAAGCCACCTCAAATTGTTCTCATAAACAATACAGCAAACATGACTAATGAGAAAAACAGCTTGGACTGTATCACAGGCTCGGTGCAGTCCTGCGCATTCACAGGCTCATTTCGTGGATGTTGATTTTGAAATGGATTTCTGCCAAAACACTTCAGGCCACAAAGGCAGAATGTAACATAGTGCCAGCAACTGTGCCGACTCAGATATAAAGGGGAGTGAACGATTTCACATCGCTTTTGGGATGAATTTGTCTTCTCTATCAAATATGCAGGTATAATGTGTTTCTCTTGAGGTTTGAGAGAATGAATGTTAACATTTTCATTTCACTGTATCACATTAATAGGTACATTTTAAACTACACGTGGATGAACACCATTTGGCTTATGACCCCAAGACATATTACCGGAGTTAGGGAAAGTCAAAAGACCGTTTATGACACAATCTCATGAAATAAGACATTATCTTAAAGGAACAGTATGACATTTTGGAAACAATCGTATTAGCTTTCTTGCAGAAAGTTAAATGAGGAGATAGATACTACTTTCATGTCTCTACGCTTAACATGATGCTACAGTAGCTTCATGTTAAGCGTAGATGAAGGGTTAGTTAAAGTGCAAAGACTGGAAACTTGAGGAAACAGCTAGCCGGGCTCCACCTAGCACCTCTACAGCTAACAAATCAACATTCTACACCTTGTTTCTTTAATTTGTACAAAGTGTAAAAACAGTTTTGGTTTCACAGGGGGTCATGGGCCAGACTATTTCTTGACCTGTGCAGCGACTTCAGAGAGTCTTGTCATCACTGTTGTGACTGCTCCCAGCCAAGAAATATTTCCAGCAGAAACTCGTTTTTAAACTTTGGTTTATGGACAGATTTAAAGTTGCAGATATGATATTTGGAGCAATTTAATTGCCTCTCAATGGCTCTCAAGATGGCTACGCCTGAGCAGGCGGCTCGTAGCTAACAGTGCTAACAAACCACAGCAAACATGCTGACACAGCTAACAGTATTTACCTGAGGGTGAACCAGAGGTTGGGTGCTACACTTCGGTGATGATGCTGTTGGTCAGAACGGCGTTATCGGCTGTAATTGCTGTATGAGCGCAGTGCAGAGCAGCGTTTTTGAGCTAACCAGTGGGGCACGCTCACATGCAGGAACATGCACTAAAAGCATGCACGGCCGGCCGGCTATTTCAACAAAGCAAGGAAAAGCTAGGATAACAACACACAGAGAGGGAGAGACTTAATTCCCCGCTCAGGGAGACCTTACTACACTATATCTTTACATAGATAATAGTTTGCTGCTACATTAATGCTCTGAATGTCGTGTATTGCTCTTTTACCAAACGTGTAAAGATGTGTTAATTAGTGACCTTTAACAGACATCAAGCAAGAAAGCAAATAAGAGCATTTTTTCAAATGTCGACCTATTTAAGGTTATGGCGTATTTATAAGACAATTGTAAAGCAGAGAATAATATATAAAATGTGAAACACTTTTATATTTGAATTACTGTATATGCTGTCTGACTGAGCTTGTTTTAGTCCTGTCTACACACTAAAAGGCCAGTGTGTGATCGTATTATTAATTTCTACTCTGTTTATTTCAGACAGCGATGTAAATACTGAGAATACGTTATCTTGATCAGTAATGTGCTACACAGAAGCCTCAATCCTCTAGCCGCTGTTTTGTCTCAGCAAACAGGTCAGGTTCTTGATGTGTGGCGAGCTCACAACACAATAAGTGTCTGCTCGACAGCGTTATTGGAGTCTTGGACCTTTTACAGTCGCTGTGAACAAAGAAAAATCCACTTCAAAAGAAAATGGAATGAGATCAATGCAAAGAGCGCCGATAGCCCACACCGACCACCACAGAGTGTGATAATGTAGTTCACAGATAAGGGAAGGTCTGATGCCTGATGCTTTTACAAGGAAAGGATGAGAGACACACACACATTAATCCGTTGCAGGACATTATGCCGTTTCTCTGTTCCCTGTCTGCCTGGAGGGGCCATCAGGTACGATTAGATCGAGCAATAACGGCTACTGCTTAATCAGCAGGTCAATAGGCAATGTTACGCTTCATTCCTCACATCTTGCCCACTGCTAATATAACACTTAACAAGGAGAGCAGTCCTGACCAGTGTCTGGGACACATAGAGACACAATAAAAACAAATTCAGCAAAACGCCCTGTAAAAGACACAATTTAATTTGACATTAGTGCGAGCCTTAAATGAGTTATCTCTACACTGTGACCACACCATCTGTTTGCTTTTGTTTTCCTTTTTTGGAGAAAAGGTGCAGATTAAAAATAAGAGGAAACATTACATAAACACAATAGACTTATTGTAATATCCCTGCAGGCTTGCAACAGAGTGTAAAGTTCATTAAACCAGGTTAATGCTAATCTTTGGCTGTGTGCAGAGGGGAATGGGTTTTTAAGACTGCAGGCAAGAGGAACATCTGTTTGCAAAGATTATTCCTAATTTAGAGAGCTGTGGCTGCTATTCAGTCTTTATCAAAGGCAAGCGAAGCTGTGCCTCCTCTAATTTTAGGAGAATGTGATGCACATGGCATACTGGGTCTCTGCTCAGTGGATGGTATAAGTGTTGGGGCAGAGCGGTGTGTAATCTCACCGCCACACGCTGAGAGATCAGCAGAACAGGAAGCAGCTCTGACCATTTGACCAGAAATGGGACAGAGTTAAGGCTGCAATTATATAAAGAGCAACCTTAAAATCAGGATGCTTAAATTCGGAACTCAAATGCAATGAGGTGTTTTCCTCTGTTTAAATCTGTGTTTTTCAGTGATGTCACATCCTGTTGTACATCTGTATACTAAATGTATTTGTGATGATGAAAATATGATCCAACTCCAAATACATACAGCGCATTGCCTTTCATAATCCCTGATAGGAGAGTAGTCAAATACAAAACAATAATTCCATTTATGGAGGCAACTTATCATTTATTATTAATATTATTATTATTAGTTACAGTAGTAGCAGTATTGGTTATTTTATTGCTGACTTAATTGTTTTTCTAGGAACTAAAAAATAAGGATAAATGGTGATCGTAAGTTACCAAAGCTCAAAGAGATTTCTTCAAATTTAACACAATTTACAATAACATTAAAGAAGAAACCAGTGGATCCTCTCATTTTCGGGGCAGTTAACAAGACTTAATCAAAATTCATCAATTCATTCATTCATCAATTATCATAACTGTCATAGATTAATTTCCAATTAGTGGAGTATTTCTTTATTTTCACATTTCTGAGTGGACACGGGGTATGGAGCAGTATTGATCTAAAAGGTCACGTTTATCAAGTTATCAGTAGAGCATCTTTCTCCAAAATACCTGCAGAGACAAGAAGAAAAATATGACTAACTACACTCTGCAACCCAGGGCTTTCAGTTACACTGTGCATTTATCATTATACAAATGCTTCATGTCTGATAACTACAAAGTAAACTTGATATGTGCTTATTGGCTTTGATAAAAAATGATGTTGTATTTACTGAGTGTTTATGATTCATGAGGTGTCAAAACCTGCTGCTGCATTTCACCTGAAACATAACGCTACAATGTCACTGTGCTGCATTTCAGTCAGGTGGACAGACACTACATGTTTCACAAGGTCTCCATCTACACAGAAATGTCCAAAAACACACGCCTAATGAGGATACTGTGCACTACATAGCATTGCATTAGATCACATCCATTAGGTGTTTTGTCACATTTTCTTGTATAGTATTCAGTTGAGATGGATGAGAAAGAAGTGGAAGATCAATGACTCAGATTCACACATTCTGTAAAAGATGCTTGGCAGCTAGAGCCACAAGAAAGGCAGTGTATTAGTACTACGACTAGTACTGTTACGTTTACAACTGAAACTACAACTATTACTTTTACTACTACTATTGCTTTTAATGATGATATTAATGATAATTATAAAGCAGAGAATGACAACCAAGATATTTTGTATTTCATGTATTATTTAGCTATCACCATGTTATGTACTATCAGGTTAATATGATATAAAACAAACTGTAGGTTTTGGTGTCTCCTTGTTGCTGCCAATGTGTTAACATTAGTTCTTAAACCATATTATTAAGAGATGTTATGTTTATACCAATTCTAATTATTGATTTTAAAAGGGCCATACCAGTTTTTTTCTACATACTTTTACTGTTGACAATGTTAAATTTGCCTCCATAATTTTTTACACTATAACTAAACATTCTGCAAATCACTAATATAATAGTGTCTATGATATTACAGAATTTGTGAATTAGCACAAATAAGAATTAGCAGTCCCTTCAAATTTTCTACCCACGGGCAATGTATCACAGTTACTATCAATAAAAAGTCTGCAATATTTTATTGTCAAAGACCAATTGTTGCTAGGAGGTAATGAACTTAAAATGGAGATCGGCTTGAAAAGACTGCATTGCATTGCTCATAACAACACTGTGACTTGCAGACATGATATTCAGTGTGATAAATTACACAACTAACAGAAATTCCATTTTATGGTATGGAAATTAATATAAAGCAACAACTGCTTGAAAGATATACAAATGTTGACATTGAAACATCCAAACCACAGCAACATGATTAGCAAAATGGTTGGTTGTACCCAAAAGCCGGGGCAGTAAATGGAGTGAAACATGCAAAATCCTGGTATGGTCCTTTAAGTGACATATAATGATCAAACGTTTCGACACAAAAATACCATTTATGGATCAGTCAGTGTTTTTTTTACTGGATTATTAAAGGTGCATGAAGAACTCAGCATTTTCACTCCATATGAAATAAGCTGTGGCTGCTGCTTTTCACTCTGGTTGTAAAAAAAATAATTTTAACAAGGTCAGAGCTTGCTCTAAGAGTTACATAAGGTTAGCTTTTTGTACAAGTGCACTGCTGTGGATGAGACAAGAAGAGCTCTTTCTGAAATCTACTTGAATATGGAAATGGGGGTATCAAAACAACAATGACAGAAGAAACATGAAAGGAGTCCTCTGTCTCAGTGAAATCCCTTATCTTCTCCTCGGGGGTGCAATTAGGCTAATAAGAGGATGACTGAGCTATATGATCAGCCAAAGAGACCAAGAGATAAACAAAGCTGTATGTGATAAGCGTCTGACCCCTGATGAGGTTACAGCAGCACTTCGTTGACATCGCTCCTCTTCTCTTAAGAGTCCATAACAGATGGTGGTCATGTTCTTGTAAAACAGTGAAACGCCTTATTACACCATTAATAACTACAAACTGTAAAAACATCCCACTGTACACACACTATTTGCATTATGCACTTTGAGGTAATTTCACATGTTATTAAAAATTCAAGTTTGTAAACCTCCTTTGATCATGATAGTCTTCTTCAAGACAATATGACGCCCAGAGATTTTTATTTGGAGGTTTAGTTTGGCTTTGAAGAGGTGATGATAATAGTTCAGCCTCTCACACAGTGGAGCCACACCGATGTAACTACATTATGTGGTTAAATGATCCACGGCACGCGATACATTTTGAGCTTGTGCGAGACACTTGGCTATCAGAGTGCCATTGAGCCTATTGACTCCTAATTAACCGTCTTTGCTTTCAAACAAGATGGTAATCCGGCTGTAATTAGGGATACTATGTCACACACGTTGCAGGCTTGGAGGCAAACTGCTTACAGCGAGGAAAAGGAATGAAAGTCTGTCTTAAAGTAAACAAATGAACGAGGCCGCCGGCGGAGAGAAAGAGAGACAATGAGAGGTGGTCACTGCAATAATATGTAGCATACAGGCACACAGAGTAATGAAGACACTGACGAGGTGGATAGACAAGACACAAACACACATGCTGAGAGCAGAGTATGGGTAGAAAATGTTTAATAGACATGACACTGAGAGGTGTACAGAGGCCTGGCTGCAGCACATGAAATAAAAACAGGAGGGGATCATGTTTCATGCTTCACATTTTATTAATGAATCACAACACAGCAGTGGGGGTTAAGAGAGGGCTTTGAGGAGGAAGGGTAATGGTTTACCACATGGTTAGCTTGATGGTGACATTTCCAGTGACAGCAGCAGTGCAGTGGAGGCCATATAGTACATTAAAGCACATGGAGTTGAAGGCAAGGAAACAATGAAGAGGCTATATGACATCATCCCTACGCATTCAACTTTACAAACTGGTGGAGAAGAAGGACATAGCTTGAGCCACTGTACTAGGTGTCACGAACGCGCACAGGCACGCACGCACAGAAACTCCAAGCATGCGGAGCAGTTGCCTTACCTACTGTGTATCGACCACAGTAGGGTTTGTGATGCTTGCAACATGGTGCAGACTGGCTGCAGTGGCTGAACGGAATATTATGTCATTTTGGAGAATGAGCGGGCGCACCGTGGCTCCGTGACCCGCTCATCATTTGACAAGATGTGGGAGGCGACAACTCGGCTCATAGCAGCCCCCCTTTTTTTTTTTTTTTTTCTCCCAACCTGCATCATAATCATTATCATTATCATCATCATCACCACCATCCGCACCAAGATTCATACTCACCACATACGCTTCCTGGGAGGAAGACAATGTTCTTTGTTGGAGGCGGTCACCCCCAGAGCCAGCTGCATAACAGTAATGTATTTCTGGTAATTCACCATGGTACTGTCCACCGCTACTAAAAATCCAACCCAAAGAAAAGCACAGGTGATCATATATTTCTTTATTCCCTGGCATCCGCCTCCGCTGCGTCTTCCATGCTCAGCATCACAACGCCATTTCCAGCGCTGAAGGACTGACAGTGAAAACACTCCCCAAGGAGCTGAGCGAAAGGTGCCGTACCGCTGCGACCCATGTCTGCAATGACACTCTGACCGTGTTTTAGCGCTCGTAAACAGATCGCCGATCCATCCGATTTGCAATGTCTTTCTTTCCTTTGTTTCTTTTTTTTTTTGGAATACGGTCAGGATTCGGACATTATCGCCTTCCTCCTGCCTCCTGCCTCCTCCCTCCTATCCAGGGCTGGAAACACTCTCTTAAAAACGCTGCAGCGCCCAGGCGTCCGTGTGTGTGAGGTAGGGGAGAGAGTGTGTGTAGTCAGAGGGGAGCGACTGGGAGGGAGGGGAGGAGGGAGAGGAGAGGAGAGGAAGGGGAGGAGGAGGGGAGGGAGGCGAGGGACCGATTCATTTGGAGGGGCTCAGTTGTAGCATCTGTTTAGGAAGTCTACAGTTTGTCTTTAATTACTTGTTAACTTGGAGCTTATTTATAAAGTGGAGTATATTTGTGTTACACAGTGCTTCCTGCAACAAGGAATGATTTACAGGGGCGGAACAAGATAGTCTGAGCCCCCTTCCTCCTTTTGTTGGAGGTGGGGGGATATTTTTGTGGGCATTTCCTGTTCTGTGTCGTTTTTCACAGAGGACATTTTGACATGTCATGGGAGGAAAAGCACAGGTGCAAATAATACAATTAATGACGCTTGAATTCCATGTAGCTGCTTCAGTTTCTAGCACAAATTTTAACCGAATTTCCAAAAAATGTGCAAAATAAAATGCAAATGATTGTGCATTTGCATCCAGTATGAGAATATCATGAGTTGGTTCTTTGAAATAAACAGTAGGAGACGTTAATTCTCCAGTCAGGTGCCTTTAAACCACTGCGGAAGATCAGGGTGCAACAAGATGACATGATTAAAAGAGTGCCAGTCAAACCTCAAAGTAATACAAATAACAAATTAAGCATTATGTAAATATGACATTTATGTTTGTTTCATGTATTCATTTGAGGAAGGTTTATAGTCTGTTCACCGCTCCACATAGATCAGATGTTTGTCGTCTGCTGATATTTTACGTCTCTTCAGTGGACGTTTCAGTCGAATGCTTTGATATATTTTGAGGTCTGTTTTAAATGAACTTTTTCGAATTTTGAAAATTGTGGGCATTTCCATTTTTTGAGCGCAAATTGAAAATGTACCTGAATGGAAATGTATCTACTGTCTTATGACAAGTCACATTGTCTGCAGTCCATAAGGTTTAGTAGCAGTTACTTAAGAATATACAGTATCTAGTTTGACCCAAAAAAAACTCAAGATCCATGTAGTAAAAATGTTCAGGAGGTTTCAGTCACATCTTGTGGACTTCATCAGCGGATCAGCTGATTGAGGCCATACGATGCGACTGACAGCTTAAATTACAGAATAGTTCACGACTTTCAGTTGTATCGCATGACCTTCATCAAAAAAATTCCAGTAAGTGAACATTGTGCAAAGATTATTTTGTCAAATTTATCCAAGATCATTAATTTCAATAATGAGATCTCTAGCTCATATGGAGTCAGTCTACTCTGTCTAACCCAGAACAATGTGAATGTAAAGTGTACATTCTGTGAGTGTAACAGCTAAGTTAGGTTATAATAAAAATAATAATAATGATGATTATTATAAACCTTGGTGATTATTATTTATCTTAAAGTCTGACTCAGTTAGCTCTCTGGTAAACGAGCAGGCCAACAAAATATCCTGGATTACTGCTGGATGTTACTGTATGTTCGACTGATACAAAATCAAAGTCCTCAGCACACCGATACATACAGATTAGAAATGTTTCTCTTGGCTTTATTCATGTATGACGCAAAATGGCAGATTGTAACATGAAACAGTTGGGGGTTAATTAAACTTAAAGGTCACGTGCAACGAAATTGGGGAACAAACTATGGTGCATCCTTCTGGGATCTGAATGAATAATGTGGCCGAAATGAGAATATTAATTCTGTACATCACACACGATACATCCAGTGTTACTGGACTGAGCCTTTCCCAACTCACATTGAACATTAAAGTGGTACACTATAACTTATATAGACACACAGCCATTGACACTCCCCTGCAGACAGTTTTCAGTTACCATACGTTTTTGTTGTCAGGAGCTCCACACACAAATGCAGAATTATTTTATAAAATATATTATTTGGTCCAAGCAGGGCACATCAGGGTTTATCTGTTTGTATGTCACATGCAACATCTTGCACTATTGGTACAATCCATTACCTGAAACTGCAAGCTGCACCATCATGTGTTCAAACATAAATGTCATTGTCACAAGCATGAGCAGAACAAATACCAATGTTTTTTTTAACTGCACAGTCATAAATTCAAGGAATGAGAATACACAGAGAAAGTAAAAAAAAACTTTAGCCTTTCTCTTAAAGTTGGATGGGTGAGAAAGTATGAAAATTATTCAAAAACTCAAGTCTCCTCTACCTGACACCAGCTATTGGACATTTTAATGGGCTAATTCTTTATTATACAAATTCCATCTTTTGTTTATTATACAGTGACTTGGTGTTTTTTAAATTCATGGCGGTGCAGTACACAGCAGCTCTGTCTCAGGGGACTGTGCCCACACCACCTGTCATTAGCAGCAAACAGAGGCTGGCGTGGGTTGTTTTTCGGTCAATAGACTGACACACTGGTGCCGTTCTAAGCTTCTGAGGAAGTCGATTAGTCTAGACTTTGAAGTCTTAGAGGAGTAGAGAACTGCTCACCTGAGTAGAGAGATGCACTTCTCACGCTCACTAGACCAGATGGACGTAACGAAGATGCTGACAGCACAAAAGGTCTGAGGAGGCCAGATAAATGAAACTGAAGATCTTATATTTTTCTGCCATGAGGAATACAATAGCACAATAGCTGTTATACGCATTATGTGATAAAGGGATTATCTGGTTTGTTAATTAGGAAAAATCAGACTGATGCACATGCTGAAAATGAACTTGAGCGACGGTGGTGTCCTCCAGAAGATTTCTACCATACAGCTAAATAGGCAGAGCAGGGCACTGACACCGCCAGCGTCAGGGGAACGAATCCCTCTGTGGCTTTCGTTGCTAAAAAAGTATGCACCTATGACACTGTAGTGCTCTATGGATGAAAGTATCCCCCACATCGTGTATGCGTTATGCAAACCTATGGTACAGTCAGCGTAAACCTCTCTTTAGCAAGTGTAGGGTAAACATGTGACTGCATGTTTAAATATGCTACAGTGTGTGGTTATGTGAAATGAAATAAATGGTAAAAGCATCTATTTCTAAAATAAGCATCGCGGTTTGTATAGCTTTAGGTATTTTATAAATTAAATTTACAGCAAAGTCTAATGTAATACGCAGAGAATGAACATCAGGCCTTTTCTGTTATTTAAAACAGCTCTTTTTGTGGTTGCCAGTTAGTTACTTCTGGCTGACTGGAAGCAGAAAACCCTTCAGGGCATGAAAGGAACCTAAATTTATCTCGTCCTTATAGGTCCAAAAATTCTCCCATGCAGTATTTGCAGATGAGAAGGCCCCTAAGAATATCTGTGTGGCAAGAAGAAATAAAAAATATATTTGAAATAAACAACAACATGGATTCTCCACAGATCTCTGGCTTTGAAACAGAATATGTATAATGGAAGCAGTACCATTCAAAAACATGTAATTTAATCAGAAACCTCTGAGACTTTTTGCTGTGAATTTTTTTTTTTTGCAACTTTAAGTTTACGTATGACACATTTTTGATTATTTTTAGGCTGCTATTTTTTTGACTCAGTGTAAACACCCAAAGTGAATAGTTAAATTCATGCCATGGCAACGGCATCAAGATCAGAGAAGGAAGCGTGGGGATTGGATAAAGTAGCAGATCACAGTCCACGCCATCCTACCATACCAAGCCAAACCAGCCGGACCAAATCCACCAAAAATCGAGTCCACCGCCCAAGAAGGAGGAGAGTCGAGATGGAAGCTAAGCTAAGCCCAGCTAGGGCCTAAGACTACTCCACTACCCAGCCGAATGTCCAGTCGCAGAACAATAAGATGAAGTAGGACTTCATGCTAACCCAGCTACGTGAGGTCGTTGACTGTGAGGTCGTTGACTGTCGTGTCCACATCTTCACAGAGACCTATATCGTGCCATCCTGGATCAAGCTGCTCTTGACGGTTGGACCACAGGATAGAGCGCAGGACTCTGGTGGGACAAATGATGTGTTTACATCGTTGAAGCTTTGTGCTTAAAGATTGTCAAGTTGATGGGCGATGTTTATGGTTTTTAATGTTAAGATGTCGGCCATATTATCTGTTCAGACAATTGTGTTTTTTTTGCAGCTGTTTACATTTCTCCTGATGCAAATTAAAAAAATACTGACTGTTTTCTTTTCTTTTTTTTGTCATGTGTTTCTTCTTGTGTAAAAATTGGGCTGCAACTGCATGCGGTTGCACAAAAAACAAGACACTGTCTTTTTGGTGTTGGTGGGGTGACCTCAGTATTTTTAAAATCTTGGCTTCAGACATTACAATGTACATGAAAGTCAATGTCAGATTTGGATCCCAGTAAGACTTCTCTGTTGGAAGCATTTGCACTTAATTGTATGCAATAAGAAAAGAGTTAGCAGAAAATAGTTGGTACCTCACTGCAGATTTAGATTGTGAAGAATGATCCCTCATACAGAAAATGTTGCTGCTCCCTGTTAGTAGCCTTTTTGTATCCAGTCAACATTCAACTAATACACCGCTAATGTAATCATCAGAGCAGCAACAAAACTACCAGCAGAGCACTCTGTCACCTCCCATTGACTAGGATGCCATTCAGATGACTCTCCTGATTAATCAGACACTAAAGCTCGTCATTATCAGGCATGTAAGACACAGTAGTCATTAGTGTAAGGGGAAACTCTTAGGGACACACACACACACACACACACACACACACATACATATACAAGAGCCTCCTCTCTCTCTTTCATAGCCACACACACACACACACACACACACACACACACACACACACACACACACATACATATACAAGAGCCTCCTCTCTCTCTTTCATAGCCACACACACACACACACACACACACACACAGTACAGGGAGCAAGTATGGGAACCAGTAGTAGTGTGTCAGTGGGGAAACGTTGAGACAGCAGTGGGTCAGTGGTTGTGCTGCAGTCTGAAGCCCGCTGCATGCAGCACTTTGATTTCACATTGGCATCCCCCCCTCTGCATCTCAACAGTAATGGCTCGGAGCAGCCTGCCCCATCATTACCCTTCTCACATGAGAACCCACTGCTGACATCTTTTTTTGCATGCCGCACACAACGGCACGTTCACACAGAGATGCACTGGCACACGTGTGTGCTAATAACACACTAAAGCACTTTTTTTTTCTCCAAGTAACTAAATAGGACAGGCGGGGCTGCCCTTCTTTCTTGTGTCCTTAGACTCTCTTGTCCACTTCATTCTGTACAGCAAAATCAAAGCTGGTTTGTAGGACTCAGAGGCTGCTCCCAGAGGAGACAAACCTGGACGAAAGCCCTAAGAACCACTACTGTGATTTATTACTTTTGCACCAGAGAGGAGAAGTTCACAGAGAAAGTCCTCTTCACATGAATGCACTGCACCAAGAAGAACAAGAGTAATGAAACACGCGCACACACACACACACACACACAGTCACACCTCAGTGCTGTCGCAGTGCTTTCTCTCTATGTGCTGTGAGGTGAGTCATCAGCACAGAGAAGCATAACCTCACAGCTCCAGCTAATCTCTCCTCTCCTCCTCCTCCACCTCCTCCACGACCTGCCAGCATCTCATTTTCTCCACTTATGGATGAAGGCACGGTGACTTACATCATCGCTGCAGCCTCACATATACATATAAGGCCACAGATCCAAACACATGGCCAACACATCCTGGTGAATCATGCTCACATCCTCTGTAGTGATATATCCTGCGGCTATATAAAAAAAAAAAAGCCAGCTATCCAATCAATAATTCTGCGTAATCATGCATTTAATGCACTTAAATCAGCACTTTAATTTGAGGCAATTTCTCTTGATGTTTTATATGCTGGTTTAGGAAACACCACAACATTCCCATGACAACAATATGGCAGAGTACGGCCCTTAAACTGGATTCAGTCAGCCTCGCATCACTTCCCGCGCTGCTCTTATAGTGATACACAGGTCCTTTGTGTCCTTTAAGACAGAAGCCCAGAGATGTGATTAAATGCTGCATGTTCGCTCTCAGTCAGCAGGATTCTGACCAGAGGCGGACACGAAAAGCCAAAGTAATAAACACAGTGTCTCTTTGAACCCACACAGCTGACAATCAATCTGCTCTTCTGCTGTGGATCAGAGAAAGTGGGCAGATCAGAAAGGTGAAAGCAAACACACAAACACACAACTTTGTGTGGAGAAACAGTTCGCCACGAGGTACATATTCCCAGGTTGTTTCCACATTTGTAACAAGCACGGTGGCAGACATGCTTCACTCTGTCACACAGGGACACATGCTGGCACACAAATTATGAAGCTGAGCATCCATGACTTGAGGCAGTTTCTGTCCTACTTCTCCTGAGAGTGAATAAACAAAAGATTATGCCATTTTTATCTTGACATACATGCAGTCAACCTTCCCCATCACTGAGTCAGAATCAGCATGTATTAACAGCTAACACACAAGCAAGAATACAAAAAATCCTCCTCCCTTTACACCAACAGATCATCATCAGCATCATCGCTCACAGCTGTACACAAGAGTCTTTGGCATACGTTCAAATAAAGTATCTATCTCTGAAATAAAATTCCAAGAGGACTTACATTATCTTGTTAGCGTACTGCATCTCCTGTGGAGGCTCTGTGACTATTCTGACTGTGTGTGCAGCTATGCTGTGTTGTGTGTGTTGGTCTGTTTCTGTCAGCCTGTCTGTCTGTGTGTGTGTGTGTGTGTGTGTGTGTGTGTGTGTGTGTGTGTGTGTGTGTTTGTGTGTCAGTTCCCAGGGCCAGACCACTGGGATAGCTGTCTCTATGCTGACTTAGCTGTCATACATTAAAGAGGCCTTCTTAACGGTCTAGGGAGCATATCAGCTTGTCTGTTCTGTCACTTCAGGCATCACATCCAAGCAAGCAAGCACTCACAAACACACACACACACACACACACACACACACACATACACACATATATATATATATATATATATATATATATATATATATATATATATGTATGTATGTATGTATGTATGTATATATATATATATATATATATATATATATATATATATATATATATATATATATATATATACACAATGTCAACTGCTCCCTGCTTCTCCCCTCCCCCTGCTGTGTTAGCTGGGCCAAGGGTACTCTCCAGGGGTCCGCGCACACCCAGAAAGACACCAACACTCAGTCATGATGCATTCACGGGGCCTGACACACAGTGACAAAAGCAGCCTCGCAGGACTCTGCACCAGAGTACTGGACTGCTGCGGCCATCATATACAAAAGAATAGCTCAGCAGATGTCATTTTATGCTCCTCTTTTCTGTCATTTCATTTATGTACTCAGTTATGAATCACCATTTTAAGACTTGAATATAGTGCTGCAAAAGCCTTCACTTGTGCAACGTCATTTCTGCCAAATTAGTTCAACTACAGATGAGGTCAAATTAAAGAAACAAACAACATAAAGTGTCTTAGTGTTGGGGCACCGCACACTGATTGTATCGTTTCTGAGCATTGATTGTTCAAGTGTCTGGAAGCATTCCTCCAAAATATCTAATACATCTTTTCACCACTTAATTTATTTATATATTTATAAGGGCAACACACAATAATCCACATTTCTGTAAATGTGCTAGTGAGAATCAGCCAGCTAATTTTCACCTGCAGTCCTTTGGCATAATGTTCTAAAACCAAAGCAGTGACAGGTAAAGGAATATAAGACAATAAGACACCGGCATGATAACAAAAGCAACAACATCAGCATGCACAGGACAGTGCAGAAATCATGCAGCAAAACATTGATGGAATGATACGACACATCGACAACATCCATCATTCTGGACATGCTGCCATGCAGAGCAGCATAAAGCAACAGAGCACAGATGAGCAACGCTGTTAGCAACCACATTCTGCACACGAGCCATGCAAAGCAATAAAACATAGATGTGGTTTTTGAAAATGCCGGGCAGACTTGACAAAAAAAACTTGATATTGCAATGTTTCTTGAGGAGGACAATTTCACTGCACCTGGCTGTCACCCCAGGAATTATGATTGTAATCAATCACAAAACATTTGTAAAGACTTTAAAAACACTAAAGAGGATAAATTTCAATGAAAGCATAAACCAAAGCTCTTAATAAAGGGGCCTTTTATTTAACCTCATCACCAAGATTTAGTTTATCTAATGTGACACTTTATAACACAGGGTGGATTTGATCAACTTATAGAACATGAAGTGATACAGCAGACATTAAAGCACTCTATATGGGACGCTTTTTCTCAACTTCAGTGAAATCTAAAGAGCTCTCACCTGGAGTCAAACACGGGGTCGGTGTGCATGGGAGGGGAGCACAAAGGTTGCTCTCTTGAACTGTTAGGGGGCACTGGGAGTCCCCCATTCCTGCCCTGTCCTGGGGCACCATCTGTAGGAACAAATTAATATATGAGACACTTTTTATGGCTCTGCTAATTTACACAAATTCCCCTCTGACTAGGTAAATACGTAAGAGGATTCAATGATTCAATGAGTATTCAGTTTTTTGTAAAAGCAATTGAAGCATATTGATTTGGAGTAGTGCAGCACAGACAGGGCCCTGCAGACAACAGCCACGTTGAGGCCATATGTTTTCAGAGGCAGTTGGGATCGCTGGCGGCTCAGTAATCCCCTCAGCCATCAGATTTAAGAAGCTATTTTTGCTGGCTCTTAGTCTGTGGTGGTGGCTTACTGCAAAGTAGTATTATTCCCTTGATATTGTTTTTTGTTTGTTTTAATTTTCTTGCAAAAAATGAAATGCAACACAAGATAATACTTGAAAATGAAGTGGAAAGCAGCAATAGAGCTGTAATGTTGTTTTGTTGTCATGCACACTGGAATGTTTTTCAAAAATCACATGAGTGCAGGAACAAACGCAGCCCTCTATGACCTTTAGCTTTGGTGTTGGTCATTAACGTAATTAGTGGCTAATTAATGGTTGTACCTTTTTCATCCATCAGAAAGGAAGTTAGCAGGTGAGGACACACTTCCTCCAAAACAGAGCAGAATGAACAGAATGCACCAGGCCCCTTAGAGGACAGATGGTCCAAGAATATCTCCGTCCGTTTCTTGCTGGACTCCTGTCCCAGTATCTCCTTGTACTCCCCCAGTGAGAAAACCTTATCATATACCAGGTAGGGAAGCACCGTGGTGACATCCAGCTCGCTCAGGATCTTTTGCCGATGCTGTTTGAGGATCTTAGACGCCCATCTCTTCTTCTTCCTGGTGCATGGCCTCCTGCCAGACCTCTGCTGCTGCCTCTTCTGCTTCTTCACAAACCACTTCTTAGTTCCGCTGCCAAACATCTTTAAGTTGAGGAGACCCACCAGAACTTCTTCCACGGCTCTGTCAACACAGTTCCCAAAGGAAAGGAGGTGCATATTTCATGCCAGTGAAGCGACCATGCCACATATTTCCTCGAGGCTCGCTTTGTTATTGTCTGAGTCGTTTATCTGGGGCAGGAAGAGACAATCTGGACAGTAGCTGATTTCTAGCTGGGTACTTACCGACACTAAGAAGATTACCAGACTCTTAAGAACACCAATGCAAACTGCTCACCACTGCGCAGACAACACACTTTACATTATTTTGGACTGTCTTGTTGGAAGATTTGAGCTACTTAAGTTGTCATTTAATCACCATATGTTCCCTTTAATTAAAAAACGAGTTTCTCTTTTCTGTTAGTTCCTTAGAGATAATTTAGAACAACCATGTCACAGGCAGCAGTTATTTTGGGTAATGCTGAGCCTAAAGTCATCAGGGAATTTCTAAAGGAGGCTTGTGAGGTTTGAATCTGCTCCCCATCTTGAATGAAACAAGCTGCCTCTGAGCAAGGCACTGAACTGCTCCACTGACCAGCTCTCCAACACCTCACCTTCCTGGTTATTGCTGTGAATGTGACACCTGATTAAAGCAAGATTAAACCATTTTGTCATGGGCATTGACCCGTTACATCGAGATGTCAGGCTTGCTTTAAGGAGAAGCATTAACATATAATAGAATGGAACAAGGGCATCTAAATGGGAGCTTAATGTATTATATAGAAAATCCAAAAGAAAAAGAAAAGTAATGCGGCACAAACCAGCATGACCTCGAATCACATTTTAACCAGCTGCTGTGAAACAGGATAGAGGATGGCCTGGTCTTTACCAGAAGAGGGTGCCATTTGATCAGTGAGTATCACATAGACAGTAAATCATGTGGTGACAGTTTTATATGGATATCAACTGACCAGTACAACCAGTCGGCCTCAGAGAAACAGACCAGTGTCATCACAATGTGCTTTTAAAAATCACCCAAAAGATGAGTATTGTGAACAATGGAGGAAAGAAAACACACGGCTAAATGAGCTACAAATTCCTCAACAGCCGGAACATCCAAAAAATTTAAAATGTGAATGAAAGCAATATCTGAGTGAATGACCGAGAGCCGGAGGTTAAAAGAGATCACTATCTGATTTCATGGTAACGTCAGATCTGAAATCTGTAATTAAAACTGAAGCACACATGCAATTTTGGAAAAGATGGTCTTAAAGGAAAGACAGACAGATGGCAAGGAACCTGTCATATGTTTAATGATATATTTATATTTATGTAATGTATAAAATATGAAATAAACATATACGGAGCCTCTGACCTCACTGTGTTGTGTAATAGACTCAATATATTTCTTATGAGCACATGAAGACGGGGTCTACGAGACTGGTTTTATTTAATGTTCACTGCTGATAATCATTTGTTTTATAAATTAGTGCATCATAATCACTATTTCTTTCCATTTTCCTTATCCACTATTACAATGGCAATGTCAATGTCATGTCATGGCAATAAAACAAATGGAAATTGAAATAGTTGACTTAAAATGGTGGTTGCATTCAAAAGAATAAAACAAAAAAGTAAATGATTCACATTCATACAATAAGATTTATTCAGTTATTGATAATTCAGTATTTTTTCTGAGATTCCTTCTACACTGGGTGTGCATGTGAACTAAACTAAAACGTTTTAAAACAGTCTGTTTTAGAATTAAATTTAAATTGTCTATTTATGTTTCCCCAGATACTATTTCCTCACTGAGCTGCAGTGGAAGGAATAACACAAGGAGAATATTTTTGACTAAAAATACTGTAACTTTGGGGAATGCCTGCTTGATTTGACTAACTGCTGAAGCGTTATGTTATAACGCAATATACGATTGCCATTCGGCAGAGCACGACCGAGGAGTCCAAAGCATACTTTGGACTCCTCACCACTCTGTTGATAGTCATCCAGTGTTAAGCACTGCCTCTGGCACTCAGTAAGGATGAAATAGAATGAAAGTTAGGGATGTAACTACGGTTCTATGAATCCTGGATGGCCACCAGAGTTCTTGGTCAGTCGGTATCTTGTGAACTCAGAGATAGGACTGATCTCAGGGATGATTCCAAAACTTATGCCCGGCTTGGATCATCCGAGGTCACACGTGACTTTGTTGTTAAAAAAACTCAACCTGCATCAGTAACCTTTGTTTGGTGTAAATTATAAAAGATATCAGGCTTCTGTGTGCACGCCTATCTGGCTGAGTGTGCTAAAGATCAGCAGAGATGTTGTAACATAAGCCTGAAAGTTGTTCCACGGATTGGGTTAGTTATTTGCTATGAGCTTGTTTAATTCAAGAATAAATGCTTTTTTTTTTTTTGTTAATCACTATTGATCCAAGACCAATGAGTTCCTTCCAGACCGTCAATGATGAATAGGACTTTCAGCTTTACATAATATTCATAAGATGATTTTATTTCCTCTCCCTCATGCTGAGTACACAAGCTCAGTCAAGGTGACCAAGCAGTGAAAGAAAGAAAAGAAGGTCTTTGCAGAAGTTGAAAGCAGAATCTTTATTTTCTAAGCAATTGACTCAATGTTCAAAGTATCCTGTGCTGTAGATGGTTCAATTCTGTCGGCACACAAAAGTCATTATTGGATCGAATACGTTAAGTGACAATACCAACGTTTCTAGTTTTCTTGCTTTTTCAGCATTTTAGTATTGCACTTAAGTTGGGAGACTTGTACACGTTTTAAATAACAATGGTCCAAATCAAAGTAGCAGAGACCAAGACATCCTGAGCTCCAAAACTACTACATCCAACACTTATATCATCACAAACAACGTTATTTTAGACAAACAACCACTCATCTTTTTAAGTGAGATTTGGAATAAATGGGCAGACAGCACATCACCACATAAAGCAGTTCTACTAAAAGCTTTCTAGCCTAGCTTAACACAGTAGCAAAAACTGCTGCCTCTGCAACTTATGACTGTAGAATGAGGGGATTTCAGGAGCTACTTTAAATCACATATTTTAATGTATTTAATTAAAAATATATTTATCAAACTACCTAGCTTGTTCAAATGGACAAGATGACTAAAGAAGAGTCCTCATTTTGTTTTATGTGAAGTTTGTGACAATGGTTAATCAGCATAAAAAGGTACATACAGTTGTGGTCAAAAGTTTACATACACTTGTAAAGAACATAATGTCATGGCTCTCTTGAGTTTCCCCGTTATTTCTACAACTCTGATTTTTCTCTGATAGAGTGATTGGAACAGATACTTCTTTGTCACAAAAAACATTGATGAAGTTTGGTTCTTTCATGACTTTATTATGGGTTAACAGAAAAAGTGATCAAATCTGCTGGGTCAAAAATATACATACAGCAGTGCTAATATTTGGTTACATGTCCCTTGGCCATTTTCACTTCAATTAGGAGCTTTTGGTAGCCATCCACAAGCTTCTGGCAAGCTTCTCGTTGAATCTTTGACCACTCCTCTTGACAGAATTGGTGCAGTTCAGTTAAATTTGATGGCTTTCTGACATGGACTTGTTTCTTGAGCATTGTCCACATGTTCTCAATGGGATTTAAGTCAGGACTTTGGGAAGGCCATTCTAAAACCCTAATTCTAGCCTGATTTAGCCATTCCATTACCACTTTTGATGTGCGTTTGGGGTCATTGTCCTGTCGGAACACCCAACTGCGCCCAAGACCCAACCTTCGGGCTGATGATTTTAGGTTATCCTGAAGAATTTGAAGGTAATCCTCCTTCTTCATTATCCCATTTACTCTCTGTAAAGCACCAGTTCCATTGGCAGCAAAACAGCCCCACAGCATAATACTACCACCACCGTGCTTGACGGTAGGCATGGTGTTCTTGGGGTTAAAGGCCTCACCTTTTCTCCTCCAAACATATTGCTGGGCATTGTGGCCAAACAGCTCGATTTTTGTTTCGTCTGACCACAGAACTTTCCTCCAGAAGGTCTTATCTTTGTCCATGTGATCAGCAGCAAACTTCAGTCGAGCCTTAAGGTGCCGCTTTTGGAGCAAGGGCTTCCTTCTTGCACGGCAGCCTCTCAGTCCATGGAGATGCAAAACACGCTTGACTGTGGACACTGACACCTGTGTTCCAGCAGCTTCTAATTCTTGGCAGATCTGCTTTTTGGTGGTTCTCGGTTGACTCTTCACCCTCCTGACCAATTTTCTCTCAGCAGCAGGTGATAGCTTGCGTTTTCTTCCTGATCGTGGCAGTGACAAAACAGTGCCATGCACTTTATACTTGCAAACAATTGTTTGCACTGTTGCTCTTTGGACCTGCAGCTGCTTTGAAATGGCTCCAAGTGACTTTCCTGACTTGTTCAAGTCAATGATTCGCTTTTTCAGATCCATGCTGAGCTCCTTTGACTTTCCCATTGTAGCGTTTGTGGGCGTTTGTATCCAATGAGCCCTATTTAAATGGCCTCAGAGAAGTCACCGGCTGTAGTCACTCATAATCACTCACAAGAAGTTAAGAGGCCATGCTATGAAGCTCATTTCATTGACACAACTTTCTAAGTCACCAAAATTGCTAATTCATGTTGCTGTATGTATATTTTTGACCCAGCAGATTTTGTCACTTTTTCTGTTAACCCATAATAAAGTCATGAAAGAACCAAACTTCAAGAATGTTTTTTGTGACAAAGAAGTATCTGTTCCAATCACTCTATCAGAGAAAAATCAGAGTTGTAGAAATAACTGGAAACTCAAGAGAGCCATGACATTATGTTCTTTACAAGTGTATGTAAACTTTTGACCACAACTGTATCTACAGTTTGGCTTTCAAAAGCCTTTGAATCCAAATCCTTTTTTCTCTACTTCACTGCCTTTCTAATGAAGTAGGTATCTTTAAGTTCAGAATGTTGAAAATGCAACATGTAGTACAGCTCTAAAGCAATGTATGCACATCTGAGCTGTAACAATTCACAGCAGACCTTTTTTCTCATTGACCTTTGCCAAATATTTTCATAAATCCTAAAATTAAATTGCGTCTTCCAAAGCATGTATACAGTAACTGGCATACCGTGTGAATGATGTAATCTCTTTGATGTCGGTCTAAGATTTCTAAATGACAGTTTTAACAAAAAAATCTTTTCCGTGATAAAATAAAGGAAAGGCTTATCAAGTATCGGTACTAAGTTTGATCATGACTTTGAGATTGTTGGAATAAGGCTCTCCTGTTTGTTCTCCCATTATGTAGTTAACCGAGAACTTCTTGATTTCTTTTCACTCTTATCAGTTTTCTCACTGCTGGCACACAGACATCTACTGAAGTTTTAATTTGGTTCTTATGTCTTAGAAGTTGAGTCATACGGTTATGTCAGGAACTGTTCTTATGACTAAACTTCTGTTTGACTTGTTATAAGCCCAATGCCAGAACATTTGTGTGACAGCTGTACAAGTGCCTGCAAACAAGTAAAAGTGACAATGCAAAAAAAGACTAGGTAATGCAGGAACCATGTCACAGTATTACGTGTCTAAGCCCTTTTATAATTTCCAGACCAAACATTCAACAACTTCTTTTCCAGAAAACTAAAAGTGATATCAGATTAGATTCAATTGGAATGAATGAGATTCTAATGACGGCAGTTGGGAAATTGAGTAATTGCAAGAACAACTGCAACCAGATAAGAACAGAAACCAGAAAACATTTACTGAAGATAATGTAAGATATACTTTCCACATGTACAGTGAGATAAAGATGTAGTGGTTTGTTCTCCACAATAATTCCGATTGTTTGACAGATTTAACTAGTAGATATCTGCATCCCATTTACAGTAAGTATGCTGGCATTAAAAGGAAGTAAAGCTGTATTTCTGTATCTCTGTATGAATGTAATACATTTGTCAAGAAAGATTATTATCATAACATAATAAAAAGTTTTTTCAATGTGAGTTTGACAATGTTATACATAGGAGTGCAATGGTGAATTTAAAAGTGAGTCGAATAATTTGTAGTGTTACAGAATCTTCTAATTGTGACGAGAAAGTCACCAGTTGGATTTCCAAACTGGCAAAAAAAAACTATTTTTCTATTTTTACATTTTTAACACAATAGAACAGTCCCTGACATACAACCTCTAAAAATAAAAATAAAGCACATAATAGTACTAATATTTTGGCTATTAGCGAGCACCTATCTAAACATATATGTAAATACATGCATACATAGATAGATAGATAGATAGATAGATAGATAGATAGATAGATAGATAGATACTTTATTCATCCCCAGGGGGAAATTTGTTAATACATGCACATATACACAGAAATACACATACATATATGCATCTGCCTTTACATAGCCATCTACATACACATACATACGCACACAGCATACCAATACATATACATTCCTACATGTATACATTTTACACATGTACTCAAAAAGGAATATTAATAAAAGGGAAAAAATACTGAAGCATAATTAATTAATAAGAATTAAATAGAAAATACAAATAATGAAAGAAACTGTTTTTACAAAAGGTTGGCATTCGTCACAAAGCACGATTATGACAAGTGGGCCTAACAACTGTAGTCATGATAGTAGAGCAAAGTTGTGTTACCCCAACCCTTCTCGATAGTTTTAGCATTTAGGTAAAATGTAACCCAGATCCATTTTCGTATAAAGGTGTCTATTGTCAGTTGTAGATTTGCAGTAATTTGTTTCCATTGAATGAACCTGTTTCAGTCTCTGTAACCACTGAACCACAAAACATAACTTTTGATCGGAATCATGAGATAGCAGTGCTTGTCCCTCCCTCAGTACAAATGCAGAGTCGCTATCGATCGAGGCGTTGGCCATCAGCTGATGGTTGAACTGGGTTGCCAGGTGTGAATGTGTGTGGCAGGAGTAGGGCGTTCCTGAAAAAGCTCCCATTGCTCCAAATGAAACAACCCTGAGTAAATAAAAGTAAAGAAAACAATATTCTTTCCATCAGCTTGCAGGGTGATTCTTGCAATTGCAATCGGCATGATTATAGCTGTTGGATGTTTTTGCCTGATAACACACGCACTTGTCACACATGACCTGAGGCTGAAGTGCTGTCTCCTTCCTTGTGCCTCTCAGATGAAATTCAAACAGAACACCCAACTACCTTCGTGACTGAGTAAGCTTGTTACTTTTATCCTGCTCGGGAAGTTTCACTAGGCCTCCATGATATCGACTCACTTCTTTAATTCTTTAAATTTATCTTGAGTGTATTTGATAAGCAAACGAAGGCGTACAGCCCATTGTTTTGGGACTGTGTCGTATAGCACCCAATTTATTGTGCAAATATCAAACACATAAATGTTAAAAATGCAGTTAGTCTGAGAATGATGGCCTAGAGCAGGGGTGTCAAACTCAAATACACAGTGGGCCGAAATAAAGAAATTGATACAAGTCAAGGGCCAGATGGGTTCAACGTTTATTGAAAACTTAATGAAAGAACCTTAGTGCACATATTGAACCCGGAACTAACAAGGCCTATAGAGTATTGCCTATAAAACAACATTAATTATGAAATAAATGAAATAAAAATTATAAATAATACATAAATAAATAAAAATAAAAGTAATAAAATCAGTTTCATTAATTGCTTATGGCTCTATCTGCAGTTTTTCCAGAGTAATTTCAAGTGGAAACAGTTTCTACAGGCAAACAACAGCCAAAAATAATTTACTTCAAAGACAAATCAAATGTCCTGTAGTAGCAAGAGAAAAAAAATGCAAAAATGAAACTACATTAAAAACTGAAAATGCGTCAAAGCACCGTTTGCTGCTCTGTGATGCTCACTGGTCTGAGCCAGACACTTGGTGTCTCATCTTGGATACAAGTTCATCAATGTCTGGGGTCAGGCTCTGAGCTGAGGAAATCCTCAGGATGGAGTGAAGGTGCTCATCAGTAAGACGAGTCCGGTGTGAAGTTTTGGTCATCTTCATCAAAGAAAACAGTTGTTCACACAAGTATGTGCTGCCAAACATAGAGAGCGTTTGAGCAGCCTGGGAGCGCAGCTGGGGCATTGTGTCGGGGATGAAACGTGGAAACTCTGCAGCGCCCACAGACTCATATTTTGCCTTCAGTGTGTCACTAGATTGGAGCTCAATCAACTCCATTTGGAGGTTTGATGGTGCGTTTTCCACGTCAGCTGCAAATGGACTACTGAGCAGTTCAAACCTGCTTTTTTGGGCTTCAAAATCGGCAAATCGCCGTGTGAAGTCAGCACCAAGTATGCCGAGTTTTTCAGCAAACTGTGTAGTTGGGAAGGCAGCGACCTGCTCTTTCATTGTTTGGCACTGCGGGAAATGGCTCAAGTTTTCCTGCAGCATCTGCGTCTCCCACAGGCGCAGCTTGGTTTTAAAAGCCCTCACTGTAGCGTACATGTCAGTGATGACGTGGCCCCGCCCCTGAAGCTGCAGGTTGAGCGCATTCAGGTGGCTTGTGATGTCACACAGGAACGCCACTTCACACAGAAACATTTTATTTCGGAGCTCTGCTGTGCCTTTCCCTTTGATTTCCATGAACTCACAGATCTCCTCACGCAACTGGAAAAATCTTTCCAGCACCTTTCCCTGGCTTAGTCATCGCACCTCTGTGTGATAGGGCAAGTCACCATATTCTGTACCTACCTCCTCCAGAAAAGACTTGAACTGGCGGTGATTTAAACCTTTGGCTCTGATAAAGTTAACCGCTAATGTTATGATGCTCATCACATGTTCCATTTTCAAGGCTTTGCCACACAACGACTCCTGGTGTATGATGCAGTGATAAGCTGTCAACTCACTTGTAACGTTTTCCTCCTTCATCTTTTCTCGGATCCTCCCCACCAATCCACTCTTTTGACCGCACATCGCAGGCGCTCCATCTGTTGTCAGTCCCACAAGTTTATCCCACGGCAGCCCCATTTTATCTACACATCTGGACACCTCTTCAAAGAGATCTTTCCCCGTAGTTCTGCCATGCATTGGGTGTAATCCCAAAAACTCTTCTGTTACGCACAGGCTTGAGTCCACTCCACGGATGAAAATTGACAGTTGGGTAGTATCAGAAGTGTCGGTGCTCTCATCCGCAGCAAGGGAGTATGCGATGAAATCTTTTCCCTTTCCCACAAGCTGTTGTTGGAGATTGGCAGCAAGGTGACGCACACGGTCAGCAACGGTGTTTCGGCTTAGGCTCACATTTAAAAATGCTTGTCTTTTTTCTGGGCACACGGCGTCGCAAACTTTAATCATGCAGTTTTTGACAAATTCCCCCTCGGTAAAGGGCCGGGCTGATTTCGCAACCTCTGCTGCCACAATAAAACTGGCCTTAACAGCAGCCTCGCTTTGTGATTTGGCTTTAGTAAACATAGCCTGCTGTGACACCAGACTTCTTTTTAACGCCTCTACCTTCTGTAGCCTTTGTGTCGTGTCCAGATGCTTGTATCTGTCTTGGTGCTTCGTTTCATAGTGTCTTCTTGTGTTGTATTCTTTCATTACAGCCACACTGTCTCCGCACAGAAGACACACAGCTTTGCTTTTTACATCCGCGAACATATACTGTGCCTCCCACCTGTCTTGAAAAATCCTTTTTTTCAAATTCCACCTTTCGTTTAGCCATTTTTTGGGGAGAGGGATAGTTGAAAGTTGACACAAGTGGTATGTAATACAGACTGTGAGGCGCGCTTTCGCGGGCCCGCGAATGCGCGACGACACACGGACAGTGCATTGTGGGATTTGTAGTATTATGGTGATGCGTGCGATATACCGGCGGGCCAGCTCTAATAGTAAATAGATTTTATCATGCGGGCCAAAGATAATTCATTCACGGGCCGGATGTGGCCCGCGGGCCTTGAGTTTGACACATGTGGCCTAGAGCTTTAACTCATGAATAATAATAACTCATAAATTCATCTGGCACCAAGAAAAAATTCCTCCCCCTGTGGAAAATCCACATATTTACTTTCTTATTATCATTCTGGGTGGAGGAGCTGTCTGGCGTATCATTCAACCAACAATCAAATTTAGGAGTTTGTGTTAATTCAAGTATAATTTTAGTCCAAAAGCTGGAAGCACCAGAAGGAGCCAACAGCAGAATCAAGAGAACTTCAACTGCACAAAGTCCCACAGGTTCTTACATAATCGTATGTACTACGAAGACAAGACATTTACAGCTGCTGTTATGAAAGTGGTAGTGAATGTAATTCTTCTTACATGACAGTGTTACAAATCTATTGTAAAATGTGATTTTATTTCAAATGAAACACAAGAAATCAATGACAAAAAAATCAATCGAACAAAGTAATGACACGATAGGTAACGCCAGTTACATATTTGAGTCAAACAGCAAATAAAACTCCATGATGATTAGAAATTATTTGACATATCCTGTGAATATAATAATGTATGTTTTTGTGCTATAAGAAATACAAAAATCTCATCCTTGACTGATTGAAATGAATGTATAACAATAATATTCATGAATACAGAATATAGATGTAATGATGAAGACACATTTAATCGGTAGACATTACATTAAATCAAAACTTTCGACATTGTTTCTGTGATTGTGTGATTTTGTCATTAACTGCTTTAGTAACTTGTATTCTCCATTGTAAAGTGTCTCATCTTTCATTCTGCAACCATGTAGTCCAATGCTAAGAGGCAGGTCAGAAGTTCTCATAGTGATGCATAAAATGGGCCTGATCCCTCTTGTTCATCTGCTGGCAAGCTTTCTCCACGTTCTTGGTCAGTCCGGGTGGTCCGCAGCTGAATACGCCAATTTTACCCACCTACAGATAATAATACAAGTTGAAAAGTAAGCTGATGTATTGGGCAATGTTTCAGACAAACACGAGGTAGCTGAAGATGGATGAAGGACTGACCTCGGGGTGAACTTCCTGCAGTGAGCTGAGGAAGGACACCAGTGGCGGCCGGCCGAAGTGAGTGACGGAGCGCAGGCCGGTGAAGAGACTGCGGCTCCACACCTTCTGAAAGTGGCGCTCACACACGTACTGTCAAAAGATAAGGGTGAGGGATCATTGGTGGATTTCATTACTATTGAAAGAACAGTTTGAGGAAATATGTTATTATCTTTCTTCACAAGGGTTTGATAAAAAGATTAGTGATACTCTGCTATGCTAAATATGAAGTTACAGCCAGCTGCCGGTTAGCTTAGCTTAGCTTCGCATTAAGACTAGACAAGGTGGAACACGTCATATCTTGTTTATCTTAATCTGCAAAAACAAGAAGTTTTCTTAGTGTTGGTAGGCCGATTTTGCTATCTTTGGATGGAGCCAGTCTAGCTGTTTCCAGTCTTTATGCTAAGCTAAGCTAACAGACTGCTGGCTGTAGCTTCATATTTATCATACATTTGAGCGTGGTATCAATCTTCTCATCTAACTCCCAGCTATAAAGAGGAGCTTATTTACCCAAATATTGAACTATTACTGTAATAAAGCTTATTTGGAAGTAAACATTAAAATGAATTGTTATGTGTAATTGTTACATATTTAAAAGTATTTCAGTTGACTTTTTCTTTCTACACTTGGATCTCACCAGCATGGTGGTGCGGAGGTCGAACTTTTCGGCCACCTGCGTGATGTAGATGTGGACTGAGACTAGCTCCTGGGTGTCCATCTCCTCCACCTCCCTGATGATGTCTGACACCCACTCAAACTGACGCTGTGTTCGTGTCACCCAGATGAAGTACACCTTCAAACAACCAGTGAATGTTTGAGAGAGAAAAGAGAGAAAGAGTGAACTTCTTGCACAAATCAATAATGCCTCAGGTGCGGATTCAAGACTAAATGTATTGTAGGTTTTTAAGCAGTACCTTTTTACACTGAATCTTGGACTTGATGGAGGACTTGAACACCAGGTCTTTTAGGATGGAGGTGAATGGGGTGACTCCAATTCCTCCTCCCACCAGAACGGACACCTCAAAGTCAATCCACTCCTGATGGCCCTCACCGAATGGGCCATCCAAGTACAGCTTAGGATGAAATAAAATATGAATATCAAGACAAAGAATGGAGAACAAAATTAAACTATTTCCACACACAAAATAATGCTTTAACCTGCCTTTGGATAGGCTCCGAGCTCGAGCAAGCTTTCTTCGGTGTAGAGGTCTCTGAGCTGGCTGGTCCAGGGCCCCACAGCTCGGATGTGCAGGCTCAGCGTCTCTTCGTGTGGGGCTGACGTCAGTGTGAATGGGTGGTACTCATCTGTGTCCAACATCAGGCATGCAATACGAACCCACTGGCCTGAACGATACACAAAGCCCTGTGGTCGCTTGAACTCCAGATGTGTCACACCTACAGGTAGGAAAGCCGATGGAAGTGTGAACTTGAATGCACAATGCACGCAATCATTCCGTGATTTCAGTGAAGACAATGGAAAAGTGAAACTTAGATAGCGAAGACTAAAATCAAGGAGAGACAGAGAATAACAAGACATTTTGATGATTTTCCAGAAGAGTCACCTGAGGGCAGCAGCTCAGCTCTGAGCACTGGGATCTCCAGGCTCTTCCTGCTCAAGCTGATCAGTTTGTCCAGCAGGAAGAGCAGTGCAGGTGGAATTAAGTAGATGTAGAAACGGGGCTCTTGGAGTAGGGCAAAACTGCCATGAACAACTGTCTGTTGACAAAGCCAACATCACATTATTTGTAAAAACTGCATCATGCAAGCCACTTGACTGCAGAGTGCATTTGGGGTACTTTAAAGTCTGATAAGTACTTACTAGAATGTACACAACAATGTAGAGGTAATGTGTAATCCAAAATCCACGGAAGCTGATGCGACGGAAATAGTGTGAGGCAAAAACATACATAAATGCCAAAGTAAAAAGAAGCAATACACCAGTCATTCCTAGGAAAAGGACAAAGAAGAGCAAAAAACAGGATTAAAGCATAATATAACAAGCATGTACCACTGGAGGTCGTAAAAAACAGTTTCCTATAATACCTGGAACGCTTTGAAAGAACCACCACGACCACTTCAGAGGAAGTTCAGACCTAACATGAAAACACACTGTGAATCAGCAACGTAACTCTCCACAAAGTGTACAAATAGCTGATGAAATCAGGCAGCTATTTCAAACGTTACCCGTTGTTGAAAAAGACTTTGGGGAACAGACAAGACAGGATGCTGAGGTTGCTGACGGAGAAGATGTAGAAGTTGAACACATGGCCCAAACTATGAACAACTACAGTTGGAACATAAATAGGAGTGAGCTCACACAAATAAACAGGTGAAGACATCAGAACTTAACTTTCTACCATCGCTCTCTGCTTTTATCTCCTCCAGGCTACCAACCTGAAAAAAGGATGGCGGTCATGGCCATGAAGCGATGGAAATCAATGGCTGCGTCGAAGGGGATGTAGCGGTTGAGGAATGTCTCTCGGCACAGCGTGATGAGGTTGCGACACACAGTGAGGAGCATGTAAGGAAACAGGAAGGAGATGGCGGCGGCCGAGCCACGGGCGACAACGATGCCCACCAGTGAAGTCTCTGGGATACCTGTCGAATCGGACTGCAAACCGTAGTCTGAAAACAATGTTTTTAATTAGGTCAGAAAATAAATGCATGAGAGTCAAAAGAGGACTATAACATATTAACATAGTGAGGAATCTGAACAAGGAGAGGAATGATTTCTACTCACAGTAACATCTTTCGAGCACCACGCCAGCTGTGATGCCGTACACGACAGTGAAGCAGACGATATGACGGCGATAATTCTCAATGAAACGTTTGAAGTGCTGGATCTTTTGTTGGATCGGGTTCCTTATGTACTGCTCACGCTTGGGCTTCACATAGACATTTGGAGTGTTGACACCTAACCTGAAAATATTCAAAACTATCATCCATTTTTACTCAGAGGATACTCTTGTATTTCGCTGTGGAGCTTTTGATCATATTGAGGTCACCCAACCACAGATGAAGTAGCGTGTGATGCTTTAACTTTCTACGGTAGTTAGAGGGACTCAAGAGCAGTTGCATCATATGTGCAACTTCATAAATTCATGAGATTTTGGTAAACCACAGGCTGCCAAGGTTTTCCACACAACCACAGTTCCCTCAATACATAAACACTACAAAGAAACTTGTGCAAAAGGAACTGAAATAGTTTTTTTAACTTGGGGGGTTGGGGGGGTAGTCTACAGTTAATACTTTGAGACAACAATCAGAACTTCTCATATGTTTAACTTCTCCATGGTGAGTTTTGTTTGTTGTCATATTATCTTTCCATCCAGTCATTTACAGGAGCAGAAAAATCAAATATTGAACAAACTTTTTCCGTCTTCGTATCTCCGATCCATCTGTCTTGTAGCCGCTGCAAACAAAAACAAGATTGTAAGCTGGGACACAATAGTCACTTGGGATATATAAATGAAATGAGTGACAAAGCTACAGTGGATCATTGTTTTTATACACAGTGACAAGCACCATTTGTGATCTGGGATGAGTTATCACAGCCTGTGTCCTGTTCTCTGACCTGTTTCCTGGACAGATGAAGGACACTCTCTGGTCTCGACTCATCCGCTTCTTCCCCTGTTTCTCCATCCCTGCACACACAGCAGACACATTCATTTCATCAGATAAGGTCAGAGAAGTGAGGACTTAAAGAAAAGATCTACTTAGACAATACTTTTTTTCCAACCTTTGACATTGAGTTGGGCAAACTGCAGCTCCTTCTCGTGGTCCCGCAGGAGGAAATGGAAGTCCTCCCATGTGATTTTCTCCTTGTCATCAAAGCCTGCAGCCTGCATCATGGCCTTGATGCCGTCCTCTGCCTGGCTCTTTGACAGAGCACCATTTGAGATTTCAATGAAAGACCTGAAGCACATCAAAAGGGATAAGATGAATCATCAGACAGAAAAAAAACTTGGTGTCATGAAAAAAAAGGAAACATTGATCAAACCTGAGCATCTTGGCAAATTCCTCTTTTGATAAGAAACCAGTTCCACCAATGTCGTTCATGGAGAACATCAGTTTAGATTTTTCCTCAGGAGACCCTGATGAAATACAAACATCATCAATGACATAATGTAGGACTAGACTGATTCATGACATTAATCCTTTTATCAAATATCCGACACTGCCCGCTCCTGTCTAGATCCACTTTACATCATTCTGTAAAACCTGTACTTTACTTTACTTGATTTATTGATTTACTTAACTGATTTCATAATGTGTTCTGTAACTTTATCTTTGTTGGCAGCTGGACAGTCGCAGTAGATCATCCACTAGAAAGTTTCAAATTATGTTTCTAAATGCTTTTTCATAAATTCATAACTTCTGTTTAGTTGAATTCTTATGATTTTTTATATAAAAATGTCTGCTCAAATTCTCAGCTTATAGCCGGAAAAAAAAGTCAGTTTTGTTCTTTTTAAATTAGTGATGAAAAAAAAATCAAACCTCAAAATAATTCCCTCCATCTCCCTGGAATCAAAATCCAGTTTATATTTACATGTTATGCATTGTTTAGATAGCAGCACACCTAGATACACAACAAAGCTACAGCACTTCGGAGCCCTGCATTTTACCTTTCATAAAGATAACCATCACATCAAGAAACTCTCGGAAGGAGAGGTAACCGTTTCCATCTTTATCGGCGAGTGTGAACATGGAGTCGACAAATAAGGAGTCGGGCTTGAGGCTGAGAGCATCAGCAAACTCAGACGCTGTCAGCTCGCACTGGAGAACCTCTCTGGCTTTCTTGTGGGAAACGCCACTCATGTCCCCAGCGTCACACTTCTCTATTTCCAAGACCTGTGCACCAGAGGGCATGTCATTAGTAATATCACCGACGTTAACTGAGGTTACCGTTTGTCCATCACGGATGAGGTCACCATCAAGACCAACAATTAGTTCTTTTGGCTGCAGGTCAGACCTAATTTGACCTCAGACAAGGATTGACGACATTTTGTGGCCGAGCTTAAATCTGCTGCCGCTGTAACGGAGCGGAGGATGAGGTAAACAACCAGAGGCTGGCGGTACCTTAGAGAAAGCGTGTCGAATGAAAGTTTCCACAATCTGAGCCCTCTGCTCTTTGGTTAAAGCCTCCTTCAGCAGTTCCCTCTCACTCATCTCCATCACTCTAATCTCCTGGGCGAGGTCTGTCACCCCCGGGCGCAGATGCTTGACAAACGCTGCACGTTTGCTCTCATCATCAAAAAACAGCACCTGCATGTACAGACAGGAGAAGAAAAACAGGACTGGAGTGAGATAAAAGTGATTTAGATCAGGTAGATCTGCAGAATCATGCTCATTGATTGAATGAGGTGCAAAATAACTCCACCGGTAAAGGGAGAAAGCATTTGATGAATTTGATGTTTAGACTTACACAAAATGTAACAGCAGCAAAAGAAAACCCTTTTTTTCCTATAGCTTGAATCACACTGCAGCTTTTTTTTCAGAACCTGAAGGTATAAATCCCCCCCCCCCCCCCCCCCCCCCCCATCTCCAGCTGCTCACCAGGTCATACTCTTTTGATACTTTGAGCAGCAGAGCTTTCTGGTGCCGGTTGTTGGAGAGAAGGATGTCTACGTAGTCCTGGTTGCCCAGATTGAGACAGCGGTGAGCGGACCCAGATCTGTCAAAGACCTGCAGCCTTCTCTTCTCATCGAGCTCCACGCTGACAGGTTGCAGAGGTTTTTTATGGCCCTGCCACTCGTAGGCTGGAGAGCAAAAGCAGAATGGCGTAAGACAGGATTCTGGATGATGATTAGGACCGCAGGTGTAAAATGACATAACTACCAGTTTGGTTTCACTGTCACCTTTGAATAACCGACTATCAGTTTTTGCAGAGTTTATAGGTTGGGTTCTGTAGCAGACAGGATATATAACTCATGAAAGGTCATAAATGCATATAATCAGCTCAATTTTATAGCTGTGTTGATACCATGTGACATACATACTGGCTGCTGCAGCCCAGCGCTGCAGTAAATCATAGCTGCTGATAGTCAGCTGATGTAATTGACATTGAGTCAATTGTAAAAACCTGACTTAAATATATTCTGTTTTCACTAACATTGGACACTATTAAAAGTATTTTTAAAATCCCCACATTACGTACCCGTGACTTCCACAGCTGGCTCCTTTGTTCTGTCACCAGCTTTTCTTCTTCTCTGGAACTTCTTGTACCTGTACTTGCGGAGATACGCCACCATGCAGGCCACCAGAAAACTAACTGTAAAAGTAGAATAATCAAATTGGATTATCAGTTTCTGCTGGAAATTAGTATTATTGCTGTGCAAAAGGAGATGGATTTGTGTATGTGATACTGACCAACAGGAAAGAAGAACAGAATAATGATAAATATCCCAAAGCCAGCTTGGCTCCCATCAAAGTAATTGAGTTTGGTAGCATTAGTGCAGGGATGGAGCATTGATGCGTTCAGTTGCACTGGCTGAGGACAAGGGTCACCTATGGCAAAAGAGGGTTTGTTTATCCATCCTTTAAATATTATATCACTGAAATCCTAGTTTTGTTTATTAATCAAATACACATGTTTACCATCCATCCAGAAGAACACATTATTTTGTATATCAGTGGTTTCTGCACTTGTGACTGCGATAAGAACGTCATGAAAGGTCACATTGCGGATCATCTCGATCTCCTCATCTGTGAACAAACTGGAAAACACCCCAAAGATCACAGCTGTAGTAAGATGATCGGCATATGAGGTAAATCACACAATACTGTAGGATCAGACACTCTCACAACTATTTTCTATTTTAAGACTTTCAGAGAGGAGCTTACTCATTCTGTTTGTTCTCGAACCAGAAGCGGTCTCCATTTCTGATGCGTTCAAACTGGTCCAAGATGATCGCGGAGAAAACTGGACCAGGACCATCAAGAGACTCCAGTAGTCCTCCAGGGAAGAGCTCCAGTTTTGAGATGTCTTTGCTGTACAGTTCTGCAATATCGTTGAGCAACTGTTGGACACAAGAACACACTTCAATTCACTATTTTTATGCAGGTGGATCAATCTTTGTTTAACGATTTTTACCTGTGGGTTGATGCTGTTGAGCTCAGGATTTATGTCTTCAAATGTGTTGACAGGAGGCAGATCCAGAGCTTTTCTGACCTCAGTGTAACTACGCAGGCCAAAGTCTCTTCCTCTTTGGATAGTTATGGCCACCAGATCTGTCCGGGTGAACCTCAGGGGTCCATACATGAAGTCTGTCAGTGTGCAAATCAGATCAGAGCTGTGAATATTAGTTTATAACCTGAAAACATGTTAATGAATGATATGCATATGCAGTGATTTTGTTATAGATTCCCATTTTATATTTATGATTGCTTGACTTATGTGGTACTTATATTTTCTGTACACAACACTAAGACAAAATCAACGCCTTGCATTTGAAAATCTGTTTCTGATTTCTGATACATGCAGTGAATGAGGATGATTAATCACCTCTTAGGTCCTCCACGACAACATTGTCTTCTCTCTCTGCAATCTGCGAAGCCATACCCATGAGCAGGTCATCTATGTCCTGACTTGTCGTTTTAACATCATCTGTCTGGAAGCAGATTGACAAAAGCATTAAAAAATATGATGTGTGTATGTGTATGTGTGTGTGTGTGTGTGGGTGTGGCATCAGGGGCCATTTAAAATACACAAACATATTAGTCTTATTTGCTCGCTCTATCTCCAATTCAACAGATCACAGACATCCATGATATTCATTACGCAAACACTAACTTTTAAATGAAAAACATAACTGAGAATTTATAGACGAGAATCTAAAGAAATACATGTAAAGTGATTCGTAATTAACTCTGCCAAAACATGTCTACAGACAAATAATTGTACTAAATGTAACTTCACTGCCTGCTCTCATTTTCACAAAATCATTATGCAACTACTTACAAGAAAGATTTTTTTTTTCAAAGTAAGCGGCGTTAGACAGTGGTGGAGAGACCAGTTTGAGGTGATAAAAGCATATAGTGTTTAAATGAGCACACAAGTCAATTTACTGTAAACATATTCCTTAAACTAATATGAAAATGCAGAAGTATGATCATAATATACCTGACGTTTCCAAAAGCTGTTACAAAGACGCATTGCTGGTGATGAGCTGCCATCTATGTTGACAAGCTTCCTAAAATGGCAGGTTCTGTTTCTGTAGGAAAAAGGAGAGCTGATGCGGTGGGTTTAATTTAAAAAAATTAGTACATGCTGTTTTGTTTTTGTCTGACACTGTTCACAGCAGCCCATAGAAAATTCACACTCAACCAAAGCCCACTAAACACAGTAAGCTTGGATTTTTCACAATGTGTCAACCGAAAAATAGAATAGTACCTCATGTAAACACCAGGTGGGGCCATAGTGATGCCAAATCGTATGGCAGCAGCCTGAAACTCAGGAGAGACCCCCGGGTCAACAAACTTCTGGTAACCTGTGCACAGAGAAATTAAAAAAATTACAAACCAATACAAGAACAAAATAACTTGCAAGCTGAAACAATCCTCATGCATGCAAACACCCTATATCATCATCCAAATGTTCAACCTGAGGCAACTAAAGCAGTGTGAATATGAAAATGAAGAGTGAATGGTCAGTGATGGGCTCATCTCACTATTGTCCCTTTAACTTTCTGAAGCTGCGGGTGCTTATTCAGCAGAAGAAGGAGACTCAGGGTGATGCTTTGCTGACGGAGCACATATTTGTGAAACACCAACAACGATAGCTCACCTGACCACGGCTTGTGGTCACCAGTGCATTACCTGTTCCCCTCCACTTGTACGTACACGCACTCTGGCTGAGTCTTACCTGGGTAAGGAGGGAGCTTTTTGTCTCCAAGATATCCAGGCAGCCAGTCGTAGAGAGCAATATTCTGTGTGGAAAAACAGCAGCTTATTGCAGCTTTTCTGAATTCACTAAAACTGTATTTACCTCCTTTTAAGGTGCAGTTTCTCTATTGCTATTTTGGGTTTGATATGACAAAAAACATTGTTTCATTGTAGTTACTTATTGTTTTAAATAGAAGAAGAAAGGGTAATTAACATGTGTGCAATGCTGATCAGGACAGTTTTTGCAGTGGACAGACTCGACTAATCAAACAAGTGAGAGGCGATGCCTTCGCCCTTAAACTGAAACCAACAATTTCATCCATAAAATGACAACCACCCAGCGTTACTCTCTCCAGAGTGCAAATAAAATCAGAAGCCTGAGTAGCGGGAGGATTTCATGGAGACTTTTCCTCCTACCTGGAATGTGGCAACAACGATCTTCCTGGCATTTTGAAACAGCTTTTCGTCTGACCACTCAGGGTGTTCCTCATGCAGTTTGGAAGCTACATAATTGTGGTAGCGAAACCAGATAATCCCCTCTGCTGCTGTGAACATGTTCTCATTGGCCCAGGCATTTCCCAACTCTGGACA
This sequence comes from Cebidichthys violaceus, assembly GCF_023349555.1. Taxonomy (NCBI): domain Eukaryota; kingdom Metazoa; phylum Chordata; class Actinopteri; order Perciformes; family Stichaeidae; genus Cebidichthys; species Cebidichthys violaceus. The sequence goes on from NW_027176483.1 coordinate 7,938,945, forward strand.
CAGAAGATGGCACAAATTATAGGGAATTCTGCTCTTCCATCATGTGAATCAACTTCACTATAGCTACAACACAATAAACAGAGAAGAGGCTATTTATTTAATGCATTTTTCATATCAAAAACGTGTCAGTATAGTGACACACTCCCATTACATTTATTGATGAGGATCTCTGATCACAAATGGAATGATAATCTGGCTGTTTGTTTTTAAGGACGTGACAACAGAGCGGTGACAACATCAGAAGATCCTCCGCCTCCGTCCCACATAATAACTACACACCTTTTACAAACACAAGCAACAAAACACTGGTTTCATGACACCTGTACGGCATCCCCTGTGCTATAGAGAGAGGGATTTACTGTGGTGAGTGTGACAAGCCATTAACACAATAATTAAAGAGTCATAACTCACGTCAAGCAGGGCCTCTTTTGACTAAGCCTCACAGGCTGCAACCCTGATGAGTGAAACAATATTTGCAAGAAATTCTTGCCGCTTGAGTTCAGCTGCTTACAGTATTGTTACTATTACCACATACAGTGTAAAAAACAGTTCAGGTATCTGATTGTTAAAAGGTTTAGTTCAGCTAAACACACACTAAAAGATATGTAATCTTATCTTGAGTGAAATCTGTGCCTCCAGATAGTCTTGGATCAGATTTGTTGAGATTTGGAGATCTATAATGTGTAATAATGACCTCCTCTCACAGTTTTAAACAGAAGAGAATTTTCACAGGCAGAGCGGTGGATTTTTGTGAACTTGGAAAGAGACATTGCTGTTGAGTTTGGGGCTTTAAAGGCCATAAATGAAATGTCACTGAGCTCCATTGTTTTGGTTGAGCTCCAGCCAACATATCTTCAATAAATCAACCTTAACTATATGTTTGGATGTACTGCACTCCAGGTACAGAGGAAATAATGTTTGACTACTTTTGAGAAAATCAATGGCATTCAGTCTAGAGTTTAGTGGAAATAACAGCTTTATAAAATGCTCCTGATGAAATAAACATCAGTGTCTGGTACTCAGTGGACAATCAAATTAACTATATTGCAAACATTGTTTCAGGTCACATCTGAAGTATTAGGTATAAAATGTCTCACCATATAACCCGTGAGGTCCGTGGTCTCCTGTAGAGGGGTCAGCGGCGGCCCACATGAAACTGTGTCCTGTTGCCTGATTTGGCATGTTCCACTCAGGGCCTGAAGTCAAGAGCCCTCCAGAGAAGCTTCTCAGGGAGTCAGACCAGGACGTGGAGGGGCCATAGATGGAGCTGCCATCTATCCATGCTGTCACCAAGTTGACCTGCATGTGATGTATTTGTTTTTTCTAAAATGACCGCACTTGAAGAAAATGGAAATGCCGGGTAGCATAATGCCAAGTGCCTTTCAGAGCTGCTACGGATCTTAATTTACTGTTCACATGCACTGTTTTTATTTCCTCAAGATTGATACCTGTATGCGAGGATTACTGGGGCTCTGGCCGGACTCTTTGTCCCACGGTCCTCTCTGGAAGGGCAGCAGGACTTTTCCAGTGGCAGTGGGGTCAAAGACAGGGTCACCTTTTGGAACTGGGATGTTCATGAACTCAGGTGGACACCCAGGATTTCTTGAGTCCAAAATTTCAAAAGAAACATGATAACCTGAGAAGTAAAAATAATTTAAAAAAAACATCACTACAAAAAACATCTATTTGGCTCCGGAGTGTTTGTTTGATTTTTGGCTCTGTGACACAAGACGGATCAGATTCATCTTAACATATGATTGGTTAAATATCAGTCAATATAAGTTTTAATTTGCAATTTGCATTTACAAAATCTTATCGAGGAGTTGGTCACATAATTTAACTTTTACATAAATACACACAAATCTTCCAGATAAAATCTTGCACCTGCATCAGTGTGCCATATTGGTGCACACTCACAACAAACGTTCAGTTTGGGTCAATTCTGCCTTCTGATTTAATATGTTTTCATCGTGCACGTCAATGCAACACACTGCCTGATATATTTACCAAAGAACAGAGAGAGCACGGTCTGGTTGCGTGTTGAGGGCAAACCGGAGGGACCCCCGGCCAGCAGGCTGCTCAGTCTGCGGGGGTTTGGCGGCTCCTGGACAGATTGGTAGACTCCGTCCCAGTAATGCGCGGGCACGAGACGCACAAGATGAGAACCTGCGCGAGCACAAGTACAGTGTGTTGGCAGGCTGTGAGCGTCTGCTGGTGCTGCTGCAAACTTGAAACTTACCGACAGCTCCGCGTCTGGGATATCCCAAACTGTTGTACCAGCCGTCGAAGCGAGGAACCTCCCAGGTTTTTTCACAGCGTGACTCTGTTCAAGACATGTCGGGTTTAAACAGCACTTTTATAGGTTAACCGAGTAGCTGACTATGAAGTACACTTGTTGGGTACTTACGTTCACTGACTATGAGCACCAAGCCAACCGCTGCGCAGATACTCCAAACCCGTTTACGCAAATCCATTGATGCGAGAGATGCTCCTCAGCTCAGTCTGCCGCCGAGAGGAGTGAAGGACTTCTGGAAAGTGAAGACAAGATGAAGGTAACAGACATTTACTGTCATATTTCTATTAGATTTCTATGTAATACACTTTCTACCAGCCTGTTGTGGCCAGTGCACTGTACTTCGCCGTAGTCTGCTGGGGGAGCAGCATTGGAGCCGGAGACACCAACAGACTTAACAAACTGGTTAAGAAGGCCGGCTCCATCTTCGGCTGTAAACTGGACAGTCTGGAACAGGTGGTGGAGAGGAGGACACTGAAGAAACTATTATCCATATTGGATAACCAGGACCACCCTCTCCACCACCTACTGCAGGGACAGCGGAGCACTTTCTCCAACAGAATGATCCAGCTCCGCTGTCATAAGGACAGGTACAGGAGAACATTCCTGCCTACTGCTATAAGACTGTACAATAAATCACCTTGGGCCAAATCAAATCGTTAAACCTCTGCACTACTGTTTATTTAGTTGATTTAATATTATTCTGTTCTATTCACTGTGTATATAGTGTGCATTTTTTATATAACATCTTTACTATATTATAACTGTATATATTGTGACGTGTATTTTTCTTGTATTTTTCTTTTTCTTTTTATATAATATTAAGATTTTTTACCTGTGACCTATTGCTGCTCTGTAACCTATTGCTGCTTGTAACAAAATAATTTCCCCTCGCGGGATAAATAAAGTTAGTATCTATCTAGTATCTATCTACTTTGTTGGTTTAGCAAGAAAGACAAGACAGGACGTTTAATTCTACAGCTGACACCTTTTGTGATGAACACCAAAACGTTACTTAGAAACTGCAGACATTCAAAGAATACTGTTTCCTGAAACAGTTTGTGTTTGAGGGGAGAAGATGAAATAGTTGAGTCTTACCCACTGGAGAGGCTGAAGTGCAGTAGTGCAGTAGGAGTTGTAGTGCAGGATCATAAGTGCAGGTGAGGGATGGTGCAATAACTAAAGTCAACTTGCACTGCACAGCTAATCACAAACTGCATGAGACCTGTGTTGCCAAAAATGGGAATGGTCAATACTTCTGGATCACACCTCTTTTCCACAGCATTCCAGTCAATGCATCCTCCTCCTCAGTGAAAGGGGGCTGGGGGTATAAAAGAAGTGTATGTTCCCTCAACATTCACATTGGACTCTCTTCGTCTTCTGCCGTACTCGTCTTTCAACTTTCAGGTAAGAAAGATCTTTTGGATTTCCTCTGTTTCATTGATGGGTTTTACTTGAAACATTTATTTACAATTACGTTCAAATGAGTGAATTAAAATCAAGAGCACCTATTTACATTACACTGAGGTGGTCAGTTGGATGAGCTTGAATTGCATGCCTTAGTTTATTATGCAGTTGCATTAATTTATTTGCATCAAAGATAGACAGTGTCAGAGAACACTAGATGATATTACATGAGTCAGACATGGTTGTGCTTCATCGTGTGCCATGTTTCACGGCAGTAATATACGTCCTGCTGTAAGGAACAAGTGCGGCTATGTCTGCCTCTGAAGGAAACTGAGAGCCTCGCCACTAACACTGTCTTCTCTGTTACAGCGGACTGTTACTGTCTAGTCTCAGCTAAGGAGCTAAGATGACTTTCTACGATGACATTTACCCATTCTACCCTCTACAAAGGACCTCCTTCATCTTCAGTGGCAGCTTGCTCACCATTATTCTGGTCTTTCTTGTGCTAGCAGTCAGTCTTCTTCTCATTCTGCCAGGGATAAGAGGAAAGTCGGTGAGTGCAAAGCATCACAATAACTATTACTCACCGCAAAAACCTCAGAATTATTGTCTCCTTTTTGATTCAATGCACCTTAAATAATTTTGCCCTTTATGTTCCTATCAGAGGCTGTTCTGGATGTGTCGAATAACTATCAGCTTGTTCATAGGAGTGGTGATAGTGGGTGAGTTTTGTATTCTTGTCGTTGTCGTTGAATAAATCACAGATTTTCGTTTTCCTGCCAACGTCACTCATCATTTTGTGTCTCCTCTCTGTAGCGCTCAACTTTACCAATGACTGGGCCGAGGCCAGAATGACCACTAATGCCACCTACAAGTCTTTCAGCAACGCAGTGGTTAACGCTGACATCGGCTTGCATGTTGGACTGTATGGCATTAATGTGACACTAAAGGGTGAGTCACTGTTGCTGCTGTCGTGTGCAGATATGTAAGATGTTTGCTCAATAGTCCGATCCTGCAAGTCCTTTCATTAATACAATTTTGTGGAATATGTGTGTTTTAGGTGCATCTGTCATAAACGTGTGCCTGTTTTCTCTCACAGGGAATCCTGTTGTACAGTTCAATGAGACCATTGACTACAATGAGATCTTCAGCTGGCATGACACTATGGAAGAAGAGTATGAGGAAGCTCTGGAGAAAGGTTTACCCAACCCCATCCTGTACATCGCTGAGAAATTCACTCTGAGCAGCACATGTGGACTCATCTTTCAGTACAGATATTCTGGACGATATGCCTCTGCAACCCTCTGGTAATGATAACTGCCAACAGTTTGAACTTGTATTAATAAGCTGTCGGTTTCAGCAGATGAATGTTAAAAGTAGCGGACATTAAAATGGCTGCACACTTTCACAGGACAGCATTTTGCTGCTGGATGCTCGCCAACATCCTCTTCTCCATGCCGGTCGTTCTGTACGCCGGGTACATGATGATGGCCACCGCTGCCTTCATCTTCTTCTCCATGGCCTCCTTCTCCACCATCATGAACGTGCCGCAGTGTGTTTTCTCCATAGGAACTGACTCCTTTGAAATCGAGTACAGCCATTCATTCTGGCTGGCTCTGGCTACAGGTAAAGATGAGAGGCTGCACACTCATTTCATATGTTTTGTATTGTAAACTGGCACACAGAGCGATATTTCTACTAACTGAAATGATTTCCAGGTGTGCTGTGTGCCGTCATCGGGATTCTGATGGTGACGTTGAACTTTCTGATACCAGAGAAAATGAAAGAGGCTTTCAGTGTTGGCGTCGACAGTTATGAAGACGAGGATGTTTCTTATGGGGAGGGCTACCTGAATGCAGTTTTTCTTGATGGAGTGACAATTTCACCACTGACATCAAAAGTCATGTCGGTAAGTGGCGACACTCAGAGGGTAATTCTCCCTTTTGACGCATCTAGCAATGGATTAATCATTTATTTACAAGCAGCAACAGTGCTTTATTCATTGTACTTAAATTAATCTGTTGAAAAATGTGACTTTGATATGCATTTCTTGTTGCAAAATACATATTCAGTTCTGTGACCAATGTGGTATTAATAAGGGATGCAAGATTGAAATAAGATGAATCACTGCTATTTTTTCCACCACACCATATACGTCATGAATCCTGCACAATAATGTCCATTTAGTATTTAAGGAAGTTATATCCACTTGACTGACATGATTTTGTTTCTATGTTTTAGGAGCACGTATGAAGCCGTCCTTGTTTCCCTCAGGGAATCCAGCTAATACTTGAAGATATTTTTGCTGAATGTGTTACAGGAGTGTCTATCTTCCCACCTGTTTGAATTATCTATGAGGGCCTGTTATGTGTTATGCATGATTTAACTGTAAATAGTTGTGTATGTAAAGTTCATTGTCATGGTGCAATAGTTGTAAGTACAATATGTAAATCTGTATGGGATCCATACACTGTGTATATACACTGATCAATACGGATTATAGGTCTGTCGTTGCTCAACTCTTTTTTCATGAGAAATGAAAGATGAAACAAAATAATTTATAGTTTAATATTCATTACATTTTGATAGCCTCTTCTGGACTTCTTTTGAGGCATGCACGTTGCCACGGCAACAACACATGGTCTAATTTGTACATAGTTTCTGAGCAGTGTCATTGGTTGAAGCATTCTTCAATAACAGCTTCTAAGATCCAAATAAATGTGAAAAAACGAGAGGAAGAATGAAAACCAAACTGCTTGGATTAGAGCAATTGATTCATTTCTAATAGAGGAAAATATACTTTACGTCTTGTCTGAAAGTACTTTTCTTTGCAGTACCACCATAATAAAATAAAAACAACAACAAGCATTAATCTGTGAGATTGTATTCTTAGTGTGTTACAACATTACATTCATTCAGTAATGTATATTGTGATACATTCTTGTACTGTACGCTCTGGTAAAGGTAATGATCACCCATACTGCATGTGAAAAGTAGGTGTGTCTTTGGCCTTCAGCATCACCATAATACACATAGTTTAGTGCCTTTGTACAGCATATTATTATCATCATTTAATACTTACTGTTATAGATTATCATATCGGATTGAGAATGAATCCCTGGTCAGTAATTCTTCATAATAACATGCATATACTGTAGGAGTAATATGGCCTTCCCAAACAAGTCCTTGAGTAATCCAAAGTATTTACAGTAGAAGTACATTGTTAAACTCCATACACATTATAAAAATGACTAAATAAAAAATAAATGTACTAATTTATCTCTTCATAAGAAAATAATCATGACCTTAAAGCTACTTCTCTTCAACACCAGAAACTCACGCACAGTACCACAGACAGAGTATTCACATTGTAAGGCCATTATGACAATGTAATTCAAGATAAAACCTGAAAATGAGAACTGGATGTTCTTTACAGCATTGCAACAAGAGGCCGAGAAAATAAAATGATAGAAAAATAAATTCCCCTCGTCCCACTGAGCCACCTGTCCATCATCTGTCCATCGGCTCCACACAGCCAGACATGCAGAACTACAGTGGGCTGATCCATGCAGGGTCTCTATATGTAGATAGGCGTCTCCTGTCCGGTCAGCAGTCTGAACATCACAGCAGGCATCGTCTTCATGTTGATCTGGAAGAGATGAGGGGAGGGGAACAATTACACTGTCAACTTGTAATCACACCACTTGAAACCAGGCCTAATTTACTCCCTTCTGTGCCACCAGAGAGTCAGAGGAGACCTTGAATCCATTAATGAAAAAGAATATGCTTCTTTGGCTTTAAAGGAGACATACACTGGGAGAAATTGGGGTAAAACACACACAAAAACAATGATACTGTGTGTTAACAGCTGGTGAAAGCTGTAAATAATAGAGTAGAAGATGCACCTTGCTCACTTCAACATGTTGTATCTTGCATATTTAATCCCTACAAAAGCCGAAGTGAAAAAATTACACTTTGTGAGGGTTTGTGCGTCGGACTTTAAATGAGATTTAGAGGCGCTACATTTTGTACCAAGCTAGCTGTTTGCCCCTGTTTTAAGTCTTTATGCTAAGCTAAGCAGCTGCTGGTGGTAGTTTCATATTCACTGTACAGGCATGAGAGATCATCCAACTAAAAATCATAAACAAAAAAATCTGTATTTCAAACTGTTCTTTTGAAACACAGTATCCATTCGAGGGTAAATAAGGATATGCACTAATCTGTAGATTTGAGGTAATTAGGTTAAGTTGACATTGAATGGAATTGCATATTTCTTCATTTCTGACCAGGCAAGTTTTCTCAAACAATCATTCCTCATATGCTGGACTATTTTATCAGCGTTTACATCATAAAAATGCATGCAGGATTACCATGATGTAGGTAACCAAAAGTCTGTGTCTTATGAGTAGTATGGATGTAGCGAAAAATGTAAAAAATGTACCTAAAACTGATCTAATCTGTAGGTATGTCTTTAAATGGCTTGCATGGTACAGTGATTTGTGTGCTTCAGTAATCAGTGAAAATTGCTATCTTGTGGCATGATGTCTTCTTACCTCACCCACTGAGACAGACAGGGTTTGAACAATCTTCTCATGTGCCATGGCCACAACACTCTGACCATTTATTTCAATGATTCTGTGTCCAACACGAACACCGCCTCGTTCGGCTATGCCACCTCGCATCAGACTGCAGATCTGAGGATGTGAAAAAAAGACACATTGCATGTAAATGCATAGTATGTAGCACAGCCCTCACTCCTTTCAAATTTAGACTTAACACAAAGTTTAGTGTAATGATTCATACTAACAAGGGCTTACTCACAATGCCATTCTGCACACTGAAACCAAGTTGGAACTTGAGATCGGGTCTCTTGATAAGGACAGTGGTGACAGGAGGGCAGCTCACAATACTCAGCTTCACCGTCACCTGATTCTTCAGACCCTGGACCAAAAACACATAAAAACACATTTATCTTACATTCATTCAAGGCCAAGTCTGATGATTATCTGAAGCCAAAGTCTTATATAACTTATTCCTCCATTAGTGTCTGAATACATATTAAAAACATGGGAGCAGCAGCTCTTTTTGATTTTTTCCTACATACATCTTCTTGCTAAATATTACCACTGAACTGAAGCCGCAGCTAAAAATAGTCTGCGACAAATAGTCTGTTTGAGCAGCATTTTGTAACCACCAGGACATTGTTTATGTTGTGATATTTCCTTAGAAGACGCTGCATACTTTGATGATGCCCTGGCAGGTGGCAAGTGGCAGCCCCACCAGGCTGGTGTCATTGATGGACATAATCTGGTCCCCGACACTGAGTCTTCCAGAGCGAGCTGCAGGGCCACTGTTCAGCATACTGGCCAGGATGACGGTGGGCAGAATGGAGCCCCAACCAGACTCAACGATCACCACACCGAGGATCTCCCCTTTCTGCTTCTCCACATTCAGCTGGAACAAAGAGGAAGCCTTTCTTAATCGTTTTCAAGCACATTTCAAATGTCAAGGTTTAGTAGATTTGTGAGGTTCTGGTACAGTGATTAATGTTTTGGGAAATCCGTCTGTCATCTTCCACAATTCACCTGCAGCCAAATAAAAAAATGTCACACCTCTTTACAGTTGTCTGAGTTTGAGAAATGGACGAGGTCATCGTGGTACATTTCCTGGGAGTTGATGATGTCACTGTATTGTTTCTGGCTCAAGTCGGTCGGGTTGATGCCGTTGGCTCGCAGGAACTCTCTGTAGGCCACGCTAAAAGCCTGACCGATGGACTGTGCAATGAGCTGTGCCTGTGGGAAGGGGAGAGTTTCGGGAAAACTACTCAGCAGAGAGGCTATCCGAGTTGACAACAGCAAGGAGGTGAGACACATCGCAATGTTTTAGTGACCAAAGAAGAAATATCTCAAACAAAACTAGAGTAAAAACCCCCAAACTAAAAATGTATGAGCAGTTTAGCAGCAAACACTCACATCCTCCGACTCAAAAACATAGCAGATCATCCTGTACTGATTCTTCCCTTCACTGGCAGTGTCGGGAGATTCTGAGAAGTCCTCTGATGAGGCCTGAGTCATGCGCCTCCGTGCCATCAGTACAACAATACTGCCAATGTCGGCTATATAGGAGATGGTCCTCAAGGCACTGTCCATCATTGTCTCCTACGGAGCAAAAACAATGACAAGCTTTGCTCATTATTTCTGAAAATAGATTCAACACAGAAGGGCAGCTCAATCAACACACAAAGAGGTCCTAACCTGTGTGTCAGCATTCAGCACTTTGACAGCTTTAGTGGAGATGAACAGATCCACCTCTGTCATCATTTGAGATTCTTCATCTTGGCTCTTTGAAATAAATGACATATTGATTTAATCAGACATTCAATATTTTTGTACTTTTATCTCACAATGCAAATTTTCAGCTCATTACCAAAACACTAACATGTGCAGGTGAGCAAAAAAGGCATGCAACAGCTTCACCGTGTGGTAGAGAAATGCCCCTGCTACTTGGTCTTCACAAAAACATCCGCTGGCAATAGTATACCAATATATACACTTAAAATTCCAATAAAATCTTAAGTAAAAGCCACTTTGGAAGCCCAGGCATCTGCCAGTGCTGATTTAACCTTGTTGTTGTATCCAGAAACATCAACTGTGATTCTTAAACCTGCAAACACACAATTAGGATAGGGAATGAAGTCTCTCTGAAGGTTACTTGTCTAATGACATACAATCCCAGATCACCATCAACTTTGAATCAATTCTTCTAGACACAAAGTCATGTGTTTGCTAAATGTGTTGCAACATTCTCGAGACACAGACACAGGAGGACGGTATGCAGCAGCATCTTTGGCAGACTTGAATATATATAAACTGAATCAATGGATGTTAACGACTGTCCCCCTGAGGAGGCAGATTACCTTGATACGACTGACAGCTTCATGGGCCTGGGACATACGGACCGACTTGGATGGGTTTTTATCAGACAACACCTGAGTGCAGCCAAGGTAGTTAGCAGCAAAGATGATCCCATCAATAAGATCCTCTGGCTCACAGGGACCTGGGACTATGCAGCAAAACAAAAAGCTCTCATTGTAAAACATTGTAATGTGCTGCAATATATTAATACAATTGTCAGAATATTATGAGATAATTACCATCCTCAAAGCTGGGGAAAGAAGCAGCTTCCTGTGTGTTCTTTAAAACAAGTTATCATGTCAATAAGTTAGACTTCAATGGACAACTTTGTTATGGCAATAATACCTGAAAAGACAGCCATATCAATTATCAAAGCAAATATTTGTTTGAGTGTTGTGGCCAAATCATTCTCCAAACGTTAGTGAGAATAATACAACAAAATTATAAAGATGGAAAAAGACTCCATGGTCATACATCAAAAGTGGTTGGATCACATCTTTGACAAGATATCTTCTGTTGTGTAATAAGTCTTTACCTTGGGTGTGTTGCTGTTCTCCGCAGGGACAAGCTCTGGACACGGAGGCCTCATCGGCTGCTCTGGCATGACCTCAGGTATCACAGCTGTGCTTGGCTTCTCCCCCTGTTGTATAAAAACATCTGCTTTAACTTCAGCAAGATTGTTTTAAATGTTTCATATTGTCCTGTGTAGATGATAACCCAATGGGGACAAGAAGAAAAAGACTATTTGTGACAAAGCATGTAATTAAAATCATACTTAATTCACTCTGGGACACAGAGACGGTAGATTATACAGAAACAAACACATGACACAGAGAATGAGATCTGACAAAGGTTTGCTCTATTTGCATTGACTACCTGCTGGGGTTTCTCTGGCCATCTCTGCCTCTCCTCAAGAGGCTCCCTCTGTTGTTCCGGTGTGTGATGAGGAGCCAGGGATGGCTTGATTACCCTGGGTTCACTCTCCCGGCTGTCAGGAGAGGAGGGACTGGGTCTGGGAACAGGGGGAGTCTCTTTAAGAGGTGGGGCCTTGTGGGTGTCAGCAGGAGGCTGAGCATGGGAGTGACGAGGTGGTGGAGGAGGGTGTGGCTTACTGGAACCAGACCGAGCTCTGGTCCGCACAGTGGCTTTTTTGCAGTCCTTTGACAAGGTCTTCGAACGCTGTTCAGTGCTGTTGGTCGTGCATCCTTTGATCCCAGAAACAATATGCTCAATGTCATCTCCTGTTACCCTCCTCCCTCGTCCTTTACCCTGCCTCTCCTTCTCTTTTGCACCCATGTGAGAGAACTCACACTTCTTACTGGCTCCTGGGATATTATGGTTTCTTGTGACTCGAGTGTCTTCTCTTTCCCTTTCATCACCTCCCTTTCTAATTCTTTCATTCTCGTTGTCCTGATAAAGGCTAGTCTTCCTTGGAACACTGTTCTCCGTCTCTTCTAAATCCTCTATAAATTTGGCCCCATCCAGCACCTCTTCTATCTCATCTCCATCACTGAAGAAGAACCTGTTCTCCTGGCCTTTTCCCACCTCCCTCTTAGCTTCATCCCCTGCAATCGGAGCACAATGGGACCTAAAGCGATGGCCTGTTTTGTGAGGTTTAGTGTCTGATTGTGATCCCTCACATATTTCTGTGCCGTGACGAGGCCTGGGAGCGAACTGGTCAACAGCAGTGCTGTTCTCATTAATATTATCACCTACTGCATGCTTTATATAGCCACCATCCTCAGGAGAGTACTGTTTGTAGTACCTCGTGTCCACAACGCCTTCCTTGTTTAAATGCAGCACCTCATCATAGTCCTGCTCCACATCAGAGCCCACATTGTCGTACTCAGAGCAGGTGTCCTCCATGTCCTCAGGACTAGGGTCACAGCTCATGTAATAGTGGCTTGCAGGGACAGGAGGAATCAGCTGATCGTTGTTATCATCCTTCAAGGTACACAGTGGTTTCTCAGACGCCTCCCTCACCAAACCTTGCTGCTCTTCTTGGCTCTGTTTAGTGAGTCCTGGACTGGGGCACGGAGGGCTGGGCGCCAATATTTTGGTAATGGTTCCTGGCGTTTTTCCATGAGCCATAACTGGCCCTGTAAGCCCGCTACCCTCAACCCTGCGAACATTTATAGAAAATCAAACATTAGATTTTTTTAGATGCATTATGCTATTTGTATATTTTGACTTGATACCTTCAACAAAACATTACCTTACTTTGTAGAAAGTTTTAAAAGACAATTTACACAAAAACATAATACGGTGAAGTCATAATTCTTCACCGTAACCAACATACTGTAGAAATGAACTGCCACAGGTTATGCCTCTCTTTATCATAAATATATACATTATTTAGCCGTTAAGATTTTGTATCAGCTACAAAACCAATTATTTCCTGGTTTACTTTTCAAGCTATTAAAGTAAAAACCCAACAATACATTCCCAGAGCATCTCACAAGCACTCCACTCTATACAAGATTTAAATAACATATGATCAAAGATTTGTTTCCACACTTACACAAACATTTGGAATGAGCTTATGTCAGAGTAAATGTCTCTGTTTCACACTTTAAACAAACCCAATACCTACAAACCATAACCACTTATTAAAGTCATAATAATGTACATCCATGTATTACTTCCACACCATAACAACCCACAGCCGCCATCTCAGTCCTTTTGTCTGTGACTGCTGTTGTTGTTTGTTATCTGTTATCTTGCTTTGTTGCATCTACTCTAATTTGGTCTTGAACAGGAAACATGCAGCAAAACCATTTTGAGAGAGTCAGGCCAGCAACATGGGATGTTTTTCTTATGTGAATTAATTGCTACTCTACAAAAATATACCCTCACTTACAAACTCATCCCTGAAGCATGTAGTGTGGTTAGTGTGAGTGCCATGATTTATGATCCATGACTTACGTCTTCTTTGGAAAACCATTTGTGGAATATTATATCATTATGTTGACATCTGAGCAGCATCTCTGAATGGATGTTTTCCCTGGACTAAGGCACAACACAACATCATATCTATTGGCAAATTAACAGATAATGCCACAATTCAAGAAGAATTGTTTTTTTTTAGTAACAGAAAACAAAATAATCCAATCACAACATGGTTAATCAAAGTCATACCGATACTGATTAATTAATGAATTAGTCGATTGACTGTCTGTTAATCTGCAACCATTTTTACAACCATAAAAAAAGAAAAAATGTCACTGGTTCCAACCTCTCAAATTCATAGGCTTCTATGACAGCCATTTGAAAATCTTTGAGTCTGTTGGTCAGATGGGTGTTTTAACTGGCTTCCTCAATAGACCAAAGAAAATAATTCACAGATTGAGTGGTAAATGAAAATAATAGTTAGCTGCAGCCCTATGAAATACACCAACCAAGATGATATAAGGATAATTCATCAATTTAAAATACCAAACAAAAATGAAAACAATTTTACATTTATTAAGGAACAATACGGTGGTTTGGACTGACTATTCCTCAATAAGACCCCTAAGACCTCCCTGGGTCTATTAAATCTATCTGATTTTAAACAAAAGAAAAGAAAATGTGATAATGCTGTTCACAGTCTGGTAATAAAGGCCTTATGACTTGATTTGTACTAGAGCTATCACACTGAACGTGGTCTGATACCCGCCCAGTCTAAACATGTCAACACCCTCATCTAAACATGAATCATGTAAGCTTGAGGCTGAACTGGAAGGAAAAAAAACAGTGCGATTGCGCTGTTTTGGGCACAATCATTTGGATATGATTCTGGTTTATCAAACTAAAAAAAATAAATCCCAACCGTTCACAGTGTTGATCAGTTGATAATGCAAATATAATTATGGTATTATGAGTAGGTACAAAAACCTAATCCAGATCACCATCAATATAGTACAACACGCGGACCTAATCATGACCTCTCCATGGTGCTGAAGTGGTCATTAAAAACCAGGCTCAGTCTTTATGATTTCACGCATTTTGCCCTGCCCTTGACGTATTTGTGGTGGTATTTTATAAACCCATTACGCTGAACTTTTGCCGCACCTGCAGAAGTGGTTGTTGTGGTTGCTCCGGTTTCTACACAAGTGGACGCCGCATTCCCATCTGCTAAAATATCGATAACATAATCAGATGTATGGTTTTCCTGCGTAGGCTATATAGCACGCAGTGATGGAGCTGACTCCCTGCACACACACACACACGCACACACACACACACACACACACACACACACACACACACACACACACACACACACACACACACACACTCAGAGAGAGAGACACACACACACTCTCGGCTGGTTTCACCAACTGGAAGCAAATATTATCCTGCTGCTGCAATTCACATCGACCTTGATTTGAAGCATCGAGACTGCACCATGCTGACATCCAGCTTGTGGGCTGATGTTGTACCAGAGGAGCACATCCAGCATTGTCTACAGCTCTGTTATCGCAAGCCCAATAGGCCCACATGCATTACTATTACATTTTTTCCCCACATCCATACACAGACAATCCTATGTGCCACTTACCAACATCAGTGCTGTCGGCAGCCCTCCTTGTAAAATGCCCGTGTGCTGATCAGATCAGATTGCTCTCCGGAATGGTGATTTT
This sequence comes from Cebidichthys violaceus, assembly GCF_023349555.1. Classification (NCBI taxonomy): domain Eukaryota; kingdom Metazoa; phylum Chordata; class Actinopteri; order Perciformes; family Stichaeidae; genus Cebidichthys; species Cebidichthys violaceus. The sequence continues at coordinate 7,954,184 of NW_027176483.1, forward strand.
TGAATAAAAGCCGCACAGCAGCCCAGGAACCTGTGTAGAAAATACACCCCCCATCATGTGCTCACTGCTCTGTCCCTCAACAAATAAAACAGTTAGAGGCATAATGAACACATATAGTCAAACACACGCCTTAATAATTGACCCATATAATTTGAGTTTAAAACACTTATATAGGCTAATAGTAATTTAATATTTAACTTTGTACTGAAGGTGCCATTTATGTAATAGGGTGATATATAAATAGTTTGCATTATATTCCCATTGACTTTCATTTATAAAATAAATATATATGTAAAAAAATTAATATTCTACATCAAGAACAATATTTTTAAATTTATTTTACCTTGTTTTTTTTTGCGAAATATCGATGAAGTTGGGATCGATTAGTTTCCCCTAAAACGCATTCTGCGCTCCGCTGGTTGAGCCTGAGAAGCGGGATTGTTGTCATCAAACACTGCAGCTCTTCTTCCCGGTATGTTGTCTTGTGTTTTAAATTGACAGTCTTTAAATTAATGTTTTAGGCGTTTTTTTAATGCATGTGTGAAGCACCAAAAACTACAAACGTGTGACAGTTTAAAATTGTCTCTTTCTGAGCTAAGTTAGCTAAATAGAGCCATCGCATCATTGTCTGTTAACTGTCCACACCGATACTTCTCCTCAAAGTATATGCGCCAAAGAAAAGCTTCTAAAACACAGAAAGGTTTGCATTTACCACGTCCGCCTGCACCATGACCGAGAGAGCCAACAAAGACAAACTCAGACGTAGTTTGTCTTTGTCCAAGAGTAAAAAGAAAGGCAACGTCAAAGCTGGGACATCTCCAATCACCTCGTTCTTCAGCAGCCAGCCTCCTCCTAAGCTGGCCTGCCCCCTGTGTGGCCAGTTTGTACCAAGATTCAAGATCAATGAGCACATTGATTTGCAATGTCAGAACTTTGAGAGAGGAGACAGCAGTGCCGCCTCAGCAAGTAATAGTGTTGTGCCAAGCAACCAGCTGTCACCCACAAGGAATCCCCCAAAGTCCCCAGAGCTGGATCCAGAGAATGAAGAAGAGGTCAAAGAGACAAAGACCAGCCCGTATTTCAAAAAGAATAACTCCCAACAGGCACCACGGGAGATAACAAGTAAAAGTGTGGTCAGGACAATTGACCTGGGAAGTCTCTCCTCCAAGTTATCTAGGAGATGTCATAAGGTACCCGAGAGGACACAGGCGGAGGATAATTCACCAATGTGTCCTGAAAAGAAGATACATTCTTCTGAGACACTCGGGAGCTCACAGAAAGAAAATCTTCAGAGTCTAGAAGACAACAAAGATTGTGTGACAGTCATTGACCTTACAGAAACTAGTGCCGATACTCCCACTGCACTGGCAGATCCATCATGTTCAGATAAAGGACAGAATCTCGAACAGAAAGCATCAAAATCAGACACTGTCCCAAAACGGGTTGCTCCAAAGCTGCACTCTTCTTCCTCCAAACTCTCAAAGAGAAAGAAGGAAACAACTTCCACTGGCAAGGTGTCTGATTTCAGAAAGAAAGCAAAATATGAGGGGAGCAGCGAGCCAGATGAGGTGTTATCTAGTGGCAGTATAGCAGACACAACTGACACAGACCGGCTTCCAACTGAGGTACCTTCTACCAGTACTTTGAGTTCAGAGGAAACATGTGAGGAAAGTGCTGCAGCGATTAATCTTGATTCACTGGCCGAGTCTGGTCCCGAGAACGCCGCTACTAGTGACCAGGAGAGCTCTCAGCCCACACGGCTTCCCTACTACCTCCGCAACTTCAGGACTGTACTTCAAGCCGTCCTGGAGAATGAGGACGACAGGTCATTGTTCAACCTGGATGACATGTCGCTCGTGCATGCATTTGAGAAACTCTCAGGTATGCTTATACATCACTCAGTCATGGTTATTGAATATCAGTAAGGTCTTATCACTCACGTGTATGTTTCCTCTCAAAGTCAAGGGGCAGAAGCTGTACGTGAGGCTCTTTCAGAGGAAACTGAAGTGGCTCCAAGTAGATAAACTGGATTATGAAGAGATAAGCACTGACCTGGGACCTGTTGCTCAGGAGCTGGTTCGAGGTGGTTTCCTACAGACAGGTAAATAATCCCTCATATATTTTGACATTTGAGAGCATCTTTAGGGGAATTAGCACAAACCTCTGGAATTATTGGCATATGTATAATTATGCTGTTAATGTGTTGGTAAAATCTTTAGTTTTAGCTATGAAACACAATAACTGTCTCCACTTCATAACACTTATTCATCCCCCTGATTTGTAACTGCTGATCCTTAAAGGTTGTACAGATCGTAGGGAGAGAAGGTCTGTCCTCGCCCAAAGGAAATCTCCACAAAGAATGACACAAAAGGACAACTTTAATTCTTGTTTTCCAGAGATGTGCTCATATTTTTTGGGGGAAAGTGATTCAGCATGAAAAAACTGACTAAAACCAAAATAAGCAGGTAGTCGACTGACTGCCCAAGAGGGGGCAGCCCTGAGCCATAATCTGCACAAAAACCTCCAACACGTAGACAATAATTGGATTGATGAAATTGGTCAAAAATGATTGGGAGATGATTAGTAGCAGCTTCCCAAGAGCCTCAAACTCTGGATGGTCTTTCTGTTGAAATGTGTCTTTTTACCTCAGTGACCTCATTTAAAAGCAGATTTTTTTATACTAGCATTTCTACATCAGTTGGTCTCCATGTGCCATGTCACTTTGTATTGTACCAGTCATTTTTGTAAAATTTTATAATAAGGAATGTAAATTATCCAGCTCAAGACCACATCACCCAAAATATGTATATTTTCTGTCTCTTGTTCATAACCTCCTGTGCTATTTTTGTTTGTCAAAGAGAGGGACCTTCAGGATTTGGGAGAGGCTCTGGATCTCCTGCCTGCTCCTGAACTCAAAGCTCTGGCTAAGACTTTCCATCTGGGCAGTTCTGGGACTCAGAAACAGCAGCTAGTGGACGTACTTCTCCGTCTGAGCAGGCAAAAGTGCCTCTTCTCTCTGACTCCTGCTCAGGCCAACATCGGGGATGTCATCCTCAAAAGGTGAGAAGATCAAATACATTGTGCTCATTCGCAGCACTCGTATCGCAGTAATGATCTCACCCCTGTTCTCTCTAACCTTAAAGGGCGAAGCAGCTCGCAAGTTCCTGTGTGCGCCTGTGTCGTGGTCCTCGAGCTGTCTTTTCTCGGATCCTTCTCCTCTTCTCTCTGACGGACACCATGGAGGAAGAGGAGATGGCGGCTGGTGGGCAGAACCAGCTCTTCACCATCCTGCTGGTTAACTCGGGACGCCTGGCCTTCCCAGACTACACGGTGCAACGTAGAGCCAAAGTGTTCCAGGACAGAGACGATCTAATCAAGTGCGGGTTTGCCAAAAGATTTAAATGGAGTTCTATATCTACGCAGGATAGCCAGGAGTAATACTAATGACTCCGTCCATCACAGGTATGAAGCATCCATGCGAGCTCTGCAAGAGGTAGTCTCAGCTATGCAGGGAGGCCAGTGGGAAGAAGCCATGGAGCTTTACACTGCGGCCAAAAGTGTCTGGCAGGAGCTGAGGAAAAACCATGACCTCAGGTGACATAAATATTTATTTTCTTCCGTCTAGAACAGAGATATAGAGTCCCCAGATGTTGTTTAATGTTGACATTGTGTTGGATAGTCACCAGGAGGAGCTGCCTGTGTTCCTGCGCAGCTTCACCACAGGATGGGCTTACACTCGGATCTTATCCAGAGGGGTGGAGATCTTGCAGAGGCTACGTCATTACGAGGTTTTCTGACCTTATCCACTCACACTCTCACAGAAATTTATATGAAGGTAAAGTTGTGTAAACAGTACTTTAAAGATATTGAGGGTCTACTTTTGTGTTACAGGAAGCAGTAGAGGAGCTGCGGTCTTTACTGTTGCAGTTTGTTTACTGTCCAGACAGCCGAGGGCGATGGTGGGACCGACTGGCACTGAACCTTCACCAGCACCTAAAAAAACCAGAGCAAGTGAGCACCAGTGTCTGCGGTTACATTCACCTCTTTAAGATCATTTGTGTGACAGTGAGCTTAGCAACAGCTGTTGTATTTTAATTTACTTAATGTGTTCCCGTTGCTCCCAGGCTATTTGCGCTATCAGAGATGGGCTATCGGACCCTCTGGTGCGAACTGGACATAAACTTTCTCTTCACCAGAGAGCCGTTAGGATGAAAGAGTCGGCCAGCTTGAAGAAGTATCGCCTTCAACTCAAAGACCTGCCCACTATACAAGTCCAAGATGTCACGCATGTGAGTGCAGCACAGTATGTCAGTATTTGGGTTCCTAGGAAAAAGTGGTAATAGTTTGGTGTATGTAAAATAGTAGATAAATGAGTTAATGTTAGTACTTTTGTCTACAGGTGACCATCCGGGGACAGCTGTTCCCTCATGAGGGGGGCATGGGGAAATCCAAGTTTCTTTTACCAGCACATGGTGAAGGGGAAGAGAGCTCAGAGGCCACTGTAATATGCTCTGTGGAAGAGCTGTCTTTAGCACATTACCACCAACAAGGCTTTGACCAAGGTAAGCAGTTTTGATTCACCTATTAAAGATATTTCGATGTCCGTTTAACACCTCATTGTTGATGTGATAGGGATCCATGGAGAGGGCTCAACATTCTCAACATTGTTTGCTCTTCTGCTTTGGGACATCATTTTTATGGAGGGTATTCCAGATGTTTTCAGGAATCCGTATCAGGTGAAGTAAGCTCTGCCTTTATAATACTTGCGGGATATCTGTGCATCTACATACTAGTCAAACTCATCCTCCTTTTTCTCACAGACATGCCCGCTGGATCTCTACACTGACTGTTTCTATGAGAACAGAAAAGAGGCGATTGACTGTCGTGTGCAGTTACTCAGTGAGTCATCAGTGGAGACTCTGCATGACTTGTTGGGAGATGTTTGGACCTCCCAGGAGGGTAAAGTGTGTTCACTGGTCAGCTGGGAGCGTTTCTCATCCCTTCAGCAGGCACAGGTGTTTACTGACTCTTGTAAAATATACACTCAGTAGCCACTTTATTAGGTACACCTGTAAAATCTAACACAATGCAATGCAACAGCACTACTAACTACAACCTCAGTAATAAACATTACATCACATTTTAGTTTATAGAACTGTCACAGGTCTTTTTGTCTACATGTGTTACAGTGGGTACTAACATGCTGCTGATATGCTGATATACTCTATTTGCAGTCTCTCGTGTCATGCCTGGGTGGAGCCTTCTTAGGAGGGATAATAAAACGAATGTCCAGAGACTACAGACATTGCCGTGGAGGTTTGCCCGATCTAGTGGTGTGGAACACCTCAAACAACAGCTACAAGGTGAGATCACATCCTATTCTGGCTCTTTGAATTAGACATCTTCCTGTGTGTGTGTGGATTCATAAACTCTGTGGTACCTGATTGAGGTTTGGTTACATGTATATACATGGGGTTGTACTGCATTGTGCAATGTGACAATGGGTGTCTTGTTGTCGTAGCTGGTAGAGGTGAAGGGGCCCACCGACCGGCTTTCCCAGAAACAACAAATATGGCTGGAGGCGCTGCAGAAGCTGGGGGCTGATGTGGAGGTGTGTCACGTGACGGCGACTGGAGCCAGAGGAGCTCGTCTTGAATAAACAGACACGGAAGAACTGACTGACTGACATCAAAAACTCTATTTATCTTCCATGAATCACAAATGTAATCTTATTTGAGTATAGGGAGTCTCATGGCTTGTGACATGTAACATTAACATCAGGAAAAAAACACTGCCTTCAACAGGAAGAGGTGCATCCTGAGATGAAGGTCAGAAATACAGATAATCAGAGCTGATACATGACACCAAATTGATGGTGTCACTATATTCTCAGGATCTCAGGTTTCCAAGCAACGAAGACTCACATTTAGTTGGCTGCTTATGAAATGTATGACAGCTCTACAAGTTTGTTATGCAAGTAATTACTGTGATACTATGGCTATAAATACGCTGCTCTGCCACTAGTCTACCAGAGAATGGAAATAATAGGGCTGCAATCAATGATTAAACTGCTGTTTGTTCTCTCCTTTGGCATTCATTGATTACTTGTTTAATTGTATGGTCTATAAATGTCAGAAAATGGTGAGAATTACAATTCCTTAGAGCCAAAGTTGTCATCATTACATTGCTTGTTTGGTGCGAAACGACAATCCAAAAACCCAAATTATTCAGCCTACTACAACAGCCATCACATTGGACAATGACAGGCAGCAGCACATCTAGTTAAGAAGCTGGAACTTGCTAGTGTTTTGGCTTTTTTTTTAATTTTTAAAATTAATTAATTAATTAAAATGCAATGGTATTAACTGTCACTGAACTGTCTTGATATGTAAAATGTAAAAAGCTAATGTTCACACTGAAATATTAAAAGAAAACGTTGATATGTTTCTGTTTTCTAATGATCCTGTCATGTTGGGGTGAAAGCTGTATACATTACATTACATTACACCGTGATGAACGCAGACCTGGATCATGGATGCATTTGGGGGGAAGGGATGCCCAAAGCTGCCGTGCGTCTGACGTCATGACGCAGGAGAGAGAGAGAGGAGGCGATGAGAGGAAGGTGCAATAAACACAGGGCGTCTGCGCCTATCGAAGTAGGACAATAAAGTGAAAACGGTATCAATGTTCTAACAATGGATTTGTCAGACATGCTTCTTCTTAAAGTTTTCCTTGTCGTGTATTTACTGAACCACACCCAAGGTGAGTGAGGCGTTTCATGGAGAAAACGTTACAAGTTGTGTTGAATCCATGAAGCTAAGAGAACGGCTGCTAGCCCGTAAGCTAACAGGAGGATCAGCAGGGCCTGCTTGTTATGAAGAGGACTGCACCCTTTTTGCCGTATTACTTCGAGCTAAAAAAATGACACACAGAGTAAAAAGCTGACTTGGATTCGTGCGGTTGACTGAAATAAACCGATATTGATGTGTTATTTATGTGTGTTGTCACCGTTTTTATTGTCAGGTTCGGCTCGGTTTTGTTGTTATCGTAGCGAATAGCGCCGACAGCCATTGTTATGAGAAGATGGAGATGCCGACTGGGTTAACGAGCCATTAGCTTTGTGCTAGCTAACGCTTTAGCCGCTAACGTTACGTCAAAAATAATACACGTAGTCGTTATGTTACCTGTGCCAGGGTTTACAATGTATATGACAGACAAGTGGTCAGGTTTGTTTCTGTGTTGGGACTGGTCAGTGCTGTATCGTTATGCTAATGTCGCCTTCTCTAATCTAATGTAACGGTATTGTCTGGATTCAGTATCTTATTTTGAAAATAATTTGTCTGTGTGATTTTTATTTTGAAAACGAAATTGCCACTCTGTGAATTGCTGTATTGACTTGTGATGTACCTAACGTTTCGTTATGGCATCACATACCTGCATCATATACTGGTAAAATAGTTTACCAGTAAAATAAAATGAGCTGCATATGACTTAAATGTATTTCTATACAGATGTCAAACAGCTGTAGGGTCCATATTTATGTACTATTTTACATTTCATACTGGTTCCTTTGTCAAAGTAGCAGACACAACTTTTTCACTTCATAGGGCCCCCTCCTGTGGTAAATTGACATTAAAATATCTATGTGATGTTATCACTCTTAAGTTGTTTTGGATAGTTGTTTTTTTTTATAATGTGGATAATTTGTTTGATCAAAGACATGCCTACTTAATGCTTATTATCTTATCTTTTGTAGGTCTTGAGGAATTCAAATATTTCAGAATATTCATGGCCTTCACTTCTCATAGTCACCCCAATGAAAAATTTAATGTTAGCACCTAAATATTTCATACTTCACATGAAACAGAGTAGTAGCTGAAGTCTGGCTGATCTACTTATGATGTTTCTTACATAGTTACCCTGAATCCTATAATTTATGGCTTTCTAGTCGGGCATAATTACCTGTCAGACAGTACTAATTATTATTATTATTATTATTATTATTATTATATATATATATATATATATATATATATATATATATATATATATATATATATATATATATATATATATATTTACTGAAAATACTTTCTCTTGGTTTAAATATAAAGTAGAAAATCAGCTCTCAAAGACTTCAGTATGCTCAGTTTACTATCTCAACATTGAAAACAAAGCAACTTTCTGAGTGAATTTAATGGCCTCAACATAATGACTGTTTTCTTGAAATGGAGTTTGTCAGTCTGCTTTTGAGTGTGAAGCGGTAGGTGAAATGGGTGGAATCTCTTTCCCTCGAGCCAACCACCCACTCTTCTGGTGGCAAAATAATTATACTGTGACGCTGGAGGCTGTTGTTAAGCACAGCTCCAAAACTGGCATCCAGTTGACTTATAACATATTTAGCTGCATTTTAAAATACAGACATCATTTTATTCCTGCCTGTCAAACACCTGTCCCAATTTCATGGACACTCTAAATATCCTAATTAAGGACCATGCCTCTAAAACGTATCTGTTATACTCTGATGTCACCAGACTCAAATACGATCTACGCTTGAAATATATTGTCTAACAAACAAAACTAGCATTTCAGTTTCTCCAACAGTCAATTCGATACAGTGTGTGGTATCAAGGCTGTTACAAACCATTCTTTGGTGTTCCATTTTTACCTTTTTCTCTTAAGATTTCATTAAACTTATTTTTTTTTCTTTTTACATTCGGTAGTGTACAATTTTATTTATATATATATATATATATATATTTTTTTTTTTTTAAAGTTACCTTTTTATAAGCTTTAATTTTATTTCTGCGTAATGAGCTCTCAGGTGAACCTATATTCATGTTATGTTGACCCATTTACATATTGTACATACATATACATCCCTGAATAAATGGCAAAAAGATTATATCTATAACCCTAGGATGGCTGTGTTATTTACTTTGATTCTATAATGAGGTGCTTTTTTTTGTATTTTCCTTGTTTTTGCTGAGTTTTTCTTCCTCTGTTCCTTTTACCCAGGACACTATAGGAATCCCCTGAACAAGTACATCCGTCACTATGAAGGCCTGTCCTACGACACGGAGCTTGTGCACAGCAACCATCAGCGGGCCAAGAGGGCGATCTCACATGAAGACAAGTTCCTTCATTTAGATTTTCACGCCCATGGAAGGTTTGTCACTTTTGTCAAACATTTACTTGATGGGAAATTCTATTTGGATCTCTTTCTGTCTGACTGTCTATTTTTAATGTCTCCTCAGTTGTGATGATTTCCTGCTCTTCTTTGTCTTAAGACAGTAAACTGATCATTTGTTGTTCTTGGGACTCTTGGTTGAACAAAACAAGCAATTTGAAGACAAATTACCTTTGCCCAAACAATTAATTGATTCATCGATAATAAAAATGATTGTTAGTCGCAGCCCTGGTTTGGGTTTGTTCTGATACTCTGTCACAATCTAAATACATGCAGGTGAGGTAGAAACTGTGAATGCTGTTAGCCCTGTGATGGATCAGGTGTTTCCAGGGTGTCTCTGTACACCTGATACCTGAGTGGGAACCCCTTTTAGCTAAAGAAGATGGATGGATGGACACGCATAGTTTTTGTCATGCTACTTCATTCAGCGTTTTGAAGAGGTGGTGTTGTTTGATAGAACGTGTCCACACTCCACGACAAAGTCAAGACCATCTGGCTGGGAGCTTGGTAAAGGCTGTTCATTGTCCTGCCTCCTGTTCCCAAACTCTGACGCTGCTTAATAGAGAAGAGAACGATAAGAGCTGAGCAAACAAGCACGGAGAAGGAAGATGTCTGTTCCTTTTTAAAAAGCAGGAATATGTCAGCTTCTTTTCCTTTTGAATTCATGGCACAGCTCGAGATAGAACTCCAATTCTTACATTTAATTTGCAGCACCCCATCCACGAAGTCATAACAGAAAACAATCGTGGTACAAAAGGTTCTCTACATGTTCCAGATTCCTGTGCAACCAAGTCAAGTTTGACCATCACTTTCTGATCCTAATATTACGAAGACCCCTGTTTTCTCACGGCCAATTTAGCTGCTGTGTCTGACCCACAGAACAGTAGCTTACACACTATAAGAGCACACAATAAGAGCAGTGTGTAGGTGTTACATGAAACCCAAGGTTTACTGTGGCATCTTTGTTTCCCTGCCATATGTTTGGTGCTTTTTTTTTTTTTTTAACATTGTTTCAAGATGTCCTAATTTTCTGTTCCCTCTCTTAAAAGATAAGAATTCAGTTTCCCCTCTGCAACTGAAACCGCTTAGACGTTTTCTCTCTGCCAAACTATTACCTTCCTTTCACCTTTTTCCCCTTTATTTCCTTTTTCTCAAACACCGGGGGAATATTCCTTACCCACAAAAGTAGTGCCAAAGATCCACACCCAAACCCATAGTGTGTGTGACATGAATAATATCAGCAGATGATTTTGGAAACAAACATACTCGTAATATAGAAAACACTGCTGTCCCACTTTGTAACCTTTGTTTTTTCTATTGCCTATAAATTAATTTCTTTGATTTCAGGCATTTCAATTTACGAATGAAGAGAGATACAACCTTGTTTGCCCAAGATTTGAAGGTAGACGTTTCAGGAGACGAGGTTCCATTTGATACCTCTCACATCTACACTGGAGAAATCTACGGTAAGACATTTTAACATACCTGTTTTAATGCATTGCTGCTCGATTAGTTATAATTAGTATAAATCCTCTGACATCTATACCTCTGTACTTTGGATTCCCAGGTGAGAAAGGTACCCTGACTCATGGCTCCATTGTGGATGGTAAGTTTGAGGGCTTCATTCAGAGCTACCATGGCGCCTACTACGTGGAGCCTGCTGAGAGATACCTGCAGGGCAAAGACGTGCCCTTCCACTCAGTCATCTATCACGAAGACGACATAGGTGAGTCCCCAGCAACTTCAGCTACACAAACGCTTTGACACGGTGTGATCGTTGAGTATGTGTTATCGGATGCACGCATTTATAAATGTGTGATCGGGGAAGTGTAAGGTTAGAGCAGCTAAGCTGATGGAGGCAGACTGGTGTGATCGGCCCCCAGGGAGCAGAGATACCCGGGGTGCTTGTTGGCTGAGTAACAGGATCTTTCTCCCGGGCTACTGGCTCATTTTAGCAGTCTTCCCAATGTTGATACTGATAGTGAGCACCAAGCATACTTCACTACACTGGCAACCCCTAATTTCAATTGATCTGTGTAAATACTGAATGTGGCTGAGGGGCAAATTAAACAGAAATGTGAGAGGAATCGCTAATGAGAGCGACAAGAAAGTAACCGCTCACATAGCAAAGCTAGGCTCAAGTGGCGTGTAAGTACATCCATTAGCTGATCATGAATAGCGCCAGAAATAGAGAGACTCAGGGGGTTAAGCAGCTGACATTGTCTCCCATAATCCTAACTGTGTTGTGTCTGCCTCTCTCGCTCAGACTACCCGCACAAGTACGGCCCAGAGGGAGGCTGCGCTGATAGCTCAGTGTTTGAGAGGATGAAGAAGTACCAAGCCTCAGCAGAGCCGCCCAAGGTGAACTTCACCACACACCACAGTAAACCCTCACAGTGTCTATTAAAGGGAGGTCTGGTTTTTGGGGGAATATGTACACTTTTCTATCTTAGTCGGGGTTAGTCTCCGTGTGCCCTTTGATGTTCTATTTACTGGTGAGAATAGCCGGTCTCAGCTCAATTAATGGATTGTCTACGTGATTAATTAGTAGCTCATCACGATAGCATGGAATACATTATATTCTATAACTTATATATTTTTTTCCTCAACAACGCTTTCATTGTCAAATTAAAATTCGATACAAGTAAAGCTGTGTCACAAGTGCATTCGTCCATGCTGTGTGTTTACCAAGTGTCTGAATTCAATGTTGAAATGACAAAAGCTGCAGTTCTTCAAACGGCCTCTTGAGGCTGTGTCCAAGGTGAATCAATCTCTATAGACGGGGAGTTTTAGGAATGCCGACAGCCGAAAGCCCACTCTTTGAGCTTCACAGCAGCTCTTCAGAAACCTATGGTTGTTGTGTCTGTAGGGTTCCACAGAGAGGAAGGGAATCTGAGGGTTGATGTATTTACATACTATAAATATATACATAATAGCATGTTATTTATTTAGACCAGTCAGAAGTTTTTCATTTGAGAGGAGTTGTTACTGATCTCTTTGTTATCCATGAAATGAGGAAAGCTATAGTTCATCTCACTGTCCTGAAAGCAGTTTAACAAAACCTACTGTTGTTCTGAATATATTTCCCGAATCCCCAAAGATTCCTCTTAACAACTTATGAACACATATTCAGTCTACTGTACAATAGCAAACGTTTTTTCTAATCCAAACAAAGTTGGATGTCAGAAATGACATATGTCGTTCAATTTGAATGTTCCTCAAACCAAAGCATTCCTTTTATCAGACACTTGCTATGCTCTTATTTTTACTATTTCTTCTTTTCTCCACCATATTCTTGTATGTAACATAGATAGTACTTCTTCCACAGCAACAGAGGTACAGTTCATGAACATCCTGCAGCTGGAAAACCACAGCCTAAAAATACATACGGACATTATTTATTTAGCCCCTGTTTGGTTGAAAATGCTGTATATAAATATGTTTTATTTAACCGTCTATTTCCTGCTCTCATCTGCTCACACCAGGAGCTCCACACTGAGACGGGCTTTAATGACCCCGTGCTGCTGAGGAAGAAGAGGATGGCCCAGGTTGAGAAAAACACCTGCCAGCTGTTCATTCAGACTGACCACCTCTTCTACAAGTACTACAAGACCAGGGAGGCGGTCATTGCTCAGGTAATACTCAGTCCCAGTCTCTCGTTTGACACAAGCTACTCTGCTGCTGTTAGAATCAGATTTACACAGTCAGTATGTAGGTTTTTTCTCTGATATTGGTGGAGAGGCACATTTTTAACCAACAGAGCATTATACAAAAGAGTTTAAGGGCTACTGTAGAGAGACTGGCTGTGAGAAACCACAGGGTGACACCAGCAGGCTGAATTGGACAGTAGAGTACAGTAAAGTACACGGGGAGTTGAAGCTTTTTTTTGTCATGACCCTTTCAGATCTCCAGCCATGTCAAGGCCATCGATGCCATCTATCAGGGGACAGACTTCATGGGCATTCGCAACATCAGCTTCATGGTGAAACGGATCAGGGTACGTCTTGTACTGATTTTTAAAGCCTGGGTGGATTTTAGATTTCTTCCCTCTGAACTCATCGTCCTCTTGTACAGATAAACACCACCAGCGATGAGCGGGACAGGTCCAACCCGTTCCGCTTTGCCAACATCGGTGTGGAGAAGTTCCTCGAGCTGAACTCTGAGCAGAACCATGACGACTACTGCCTGGCTTATGTTTTCACCGACAGAGACTTTGATGACGGGGTGTTGGGCTTGGCCTGGGTGGGAGCCCCTTCAGGTACTGAAAGAAACTGAATATTCTGTGCTTTTTTTAGAAGCATTATACAGCGTATAACGTAATGTAGAATATTCTTTGTATTCGGGAGCAGTCACATTATCATAAGGGACACCCAGTCTTGGTGAATATGAGAGTATTATAGCAAAGCAGACGTGATTTACAGTTAAAGTTAATTGTGATTTATCTGGATTGCACATTGCAGCTACAACGAGGAAAAGTGTCTGCAGCTTTAAAATATCAACTCAGACAATATGCAGATGTGATGATTCCCAAAGGTTTTCATGATGGCCCTAGCCATATATTTATTGCACTCTATGACTGTTACTACATTCTTAATTTGAAGTTTTAAAGGAAGATATTGCAGTGTTGAAATCTTTAATTTACTGTGGAAGGTTATGTGTCCCTCGCTTGCGATGACACACCATTTTAATTTACCATCTTCTGTATGTTGATAAATCGCGCTCATTATGTTTTAAAGTAAGACATTATGTTATCTCAAAGTTAATGAAAAAATTGTCATAGCATGAATCAGATTCTCTCTCTTTAATGAGAAAAATTCTGCATGTTTTGTAGCTGTGGTTTGAATTTCCAACTTTAATTTTGCAGGGAGCTCCGGCGGCATCTGTGAAAAAAGCAAGCTGTACTCAGACGGAAAGAAGAAGTCTCTCAACACCGGTATAATCACTGTACAGAACTATGCCTCCCACGTACCTCCAAAAGTCTCCCATATCACTTTTGCACATGAAGTAGGACACAACTTTGGCTCCCCGGTGAGTTACTTAGACGTGCCACATTAATGCACGGTAAAAATGAATACGGCTCCCACGCTTTGTATCCTTCTTCTTTTAACTTGTGATTATTTGCTTTTCTCTCTCATTCTCAGCACGACTCTGGATCTGAGTGCACCCCGGGAGAATCCAAGAGCCAAGACAAGAAGGAGAAGGGCAATTATATCATGTATGCAAGAGCTACATCGGGCGACAAGCTCAACAACAATAAGTTCTCCATCTGTAGCGTGCGCAACATCAGCCAGGTGCTGGAGAAGAAGAGAAGCAACTGTTTTGTCGGTGCGTTTCACTGTTTTCATCTTAACGGTCCAAATTCAAACCACGACGTTCTTCTGATTCTGATGAGTGTGTGACATTTTAACCCTGTGCCCCAATTAGTGATTTTATTCAGGCTGCCTGAGAGGCACCAACACATTGACTGGTATCAGCTTTGAAAAGCAGTCTTGGCATTCATCCAGTGCTATTTTTACTGACAGTATTTGGCATATTTTTGAATTTTTTCTTTGTGATGTTTTTTTTTCTCTTTTGCAAGTGTCACACTTATTTAACAGCTTAATCTATTTTGCACATTCTGTTTGAAGTCTCATGCGTATATATCCATCTTGGCTAATAATTATTAGGTTTTGGTGAAAGCTTCAAAAACGATCTTGGTTCTCTTGTACTGTATCAAGTTTTTGGCCTTTTCAAATGATGAAGAGTCTGTTTGAGTTCAGTGTTGCATTGGGTGAAGACTGATTTTGTTTCCCTGTTTATTACAGCACCACGTTCTCTTCAGAACAATATATGTTTTCATAGTAAATGTCTGATTTCTCGTACAAGAAGTCAAAATATGAAACGTATTCCAGTTTTTGGGGACCAGACTCAATGTCTATTTTTCCTTCCCGAAACAGAGTCTGGTCAGCCCATCTGTGGCAACGGCCTGGTGGAGCCGGGAGAGGAGTGTGACTGTGGCTACAGTGATCAGTGCAGAGACCAGTGCTGCTACGACGCCAACCAGCCTGACAACAAGAAGTGCAAACTAAAGCCCAACAAAGTCTGCAGGTAGCTGTGGAGGTTATCTATGTGCTTTTGGTTTGCCTGAGCATTTTGAGGTTTCATAAGGAAGATCTTGCAGCTCATTTGTGATAGTTCTTGACCAAACTTCTCTCTATCCCACCAGTCCCAGCCAGGGTCCTTGTTGCACTGCCGAGTGCTCTTACAAGGGTCGTAACGAGAAGTGCAGAGAGGAGTCGGAGTGCGCTCACCAGGGCATGTGCAACGGAGTCGGGGCCCAGTGCCCCACATCTGAGCCCAAGGCCAACTTCACCGCCTGCCACGGAGAGACTCAAGTCTGCCTCAACGGGGTAAGACTTCACACCTGGAAGAGCTGGTTGTTATAGCAACTTTTATATTCGCACCAGTCGGCGTCTGATCTCGCCTGTCCTCTTGCTCCTCCCCCGCAGGGCTGCTCCGGCTCCATCTGTGAGAAGTACGGGCTCGAGGCCTGCACCTGTGCCAGCCTAGACGGCAAGGACGAGACCGAGCTTTGCCATGTGTGCTGCATGGAGAAGAGTGAGTCATTTACCTTCTTTTTTTTTTTTTCCTGCCTTCAGAACAATTTCTAAATATAACGTGCCTGAGATTTCATCTCTTTCCTTATGAGCTGTGTTGACTGTCTGTGATCCGTCTCCGCAGTGAATCCCAACACATGCAGCAGCACAGGATCAGAGCGTCTGACTCGTTTCTTCAATAAGAAGGTGACCACGCTGCCGGCCGGCTCGCCGTGCAACGACTTCAAAGGCTACTGTGACGTGTTCATGAAGTGCCGTCTGGTGGACGCGGACGGACCGCTGGCCAGGCTGAAGAAGGCCATCTTCAACCCAGAGCTCTATGAAAACATTGCAGAGTGGATTGTGGTATGTATCACCTTCTGAATCTGATTGGATGATCAGTCGTTAGGTCTTTTTGTTTTGACCGTGTTCGATTTGTGCTTCATTCTCTTCTCTAGGCCCATTGGTGGGCAGTGCTATTGATGGGCATTGCCCTCATCATGCTCATGGCCGGCTTCATTAAGATCTGTAGTGTGCACACACCGAGCAGTAACCCCAAACTTCCTCCTCCCAAACCACTTCCAGGTAAGTCCAGAGATTTACAAAGAAAGTTGACTAAATGTAACTGTTATATATTTATTTATTTTATATATTTTGTACATGGATTTACATGGTTTACCACTTGACTGACAAACCATGTGTTTGAAGTCATGTCACAGTTAACCTGTTTACATGGATGTCCTACCTGCCACTCCACTGCGTTGAGATATGGTGTTCATTGGTAGTTGTATTGAAGGCGTTTGTGATATTGTGTCCTTTACCTGAAAATAGAATGTTCTGGTTATTGCATCTGTTGAGCCACACGCAAAAAAACTAATGTCTGTTTTAAGATGTTAACATGCCTCAATAAATAAAAACACAAGGCAAAATTACAGTCAAGTCTACCAGGTTTTACACCAATTTGCAATTTTAATTCTTAGGTTTGGTATAAACACTTTTAAATAAACAGACGTTGAGTTTTGAGAGTTTAGGAGTTTAGTAACGTCTTCTTTTTTTGGCATGCTGGTTAACGTGTGAAACCACACGCTGTGTTTGGGCTGTCTCAGAGGAACAATGACAAGTGTGAGAGAAACTTGTTGAAATCTTTGGTTATCAAACAACAATCGGTGGTCCTGGGTCACACTATGAGACGAGACGAGAGACAACTCCATTTGGAGCTTCGGCAACCAAAAAAGGCTATTTCTAAATTGTGATGGAGTCAGATTTTTAGGACCAAAGTACCACTGCTGCTCTGCACAATTGCATTTCACGTTCCAGAGGGGGCAGCACCGTGGAGAAACTTGGGAGCTGTTGACGAGTTGATGACGTGTGTGCTTTTTTTCTTCCGTTGTAATTCTACGATTCACCATGCTCCAAAATGCCTCCAACTTGATCTCGTACAGTCTGACACAGATTGCAACCACAATTTTATTAGACCCATCTCTCACAGCGTGACATGCAATGAACTTGCGACATAGTTGTTATTGCAGTGTAGGGATCAGTGGCAGAGTGTCAGTAGGTGCAATTTTGTTTCGGAGAAAAAAACCCAACACAATCTGTCTTCTAACAAGCTCAAATAACTGCCTTTTTTATCCTGACAGGCACTTTGAAGAGGCGGCGAGCGCAGCAGCAGGCTAACTCCCAGGTGCAGAACCAGTCTCAGCACCCGCATGCCCACCAGCACGGACATGGCGGCCAGCGGCAACCCCAGAGGCAGCCTCAGCGGCAGGCGCAGCCCCAGAGGCACCACCGTCAGCCCCGAGAGAACTATCAGATGGGCCAGATGAGACGCTGAGACCCTGCATCCCGCCCCCCTCCCCCCCAATGCCTTGGCTCCTCCTTGTGCCTACAGTGGGAAACAAAAAGCGTCACTCCATCCAAAGAAAAGCCTGACACGGTTGTTAGTCGTCATCATATCCTCCATTTACAGACAAAGCGGATGCGTGAAAAAGAGAAAACACTATCTAGCAACTCGATCTGGCTCTTCGTGGAGTGGACTCAGCCATCAGCCATTTCCAATGCAGTGTGATCTAGCATCTTTTTCCACCTTTTTTCTTTTTCTTTTTTAAGGAGTGCCAAGGAGTTAAGGATCATGTGTAGCTTTAGTACATTCTGTGATGTGTGTTTTTTTGTTCTATTGCAACGTCTTCTCGAGTGACACGCCCGTGGCTGCTGGTGAATTGTTCCGTGATTTTTCTTTCGCCATTCTAGCCGGGAATGAGAGACACTCAGTGGGGATTTGCGGCACTTTTGTGATTTACACATGTCAAGCGGCAAAAGACACAGGCTCCGGTCTCTCGTGCAGACCGTCTTCTGCATGTGACTGTACATATTTAGTGTATCATAAGTGAACAAACAAACTATTTCTTCTACTGTAAATCTGTAATTCTTCACTTTTTTTCTTTGATTTTTTTCGGTTAGTGCTCTCAGGACTCTTAACACATAATTGAAGGAC
Organism: Cebidichthys violaceus; assembly: GCF_023349555.1. Taxonomy (NCBI): domain Eukaryota; kingdom Metazoa; phylum Chordata; class Actinopteri; order Perciformes; family Stichaeidae; genus Cebidichthys; species Cebidichthys violaceus. Next base: position 7,972,443 of record NW_027176483.1, read on the forward strand.
TGGTGGTTGTGATGAGTTCCTTGGAACGTTGCAGTTGAGGATTTGGCGCCATCAAGTTCTCTTCGCAGTCGTCCTATCAGGTGGATCTCTTTCACTTTCGTTAGATTTGCTAGATTTCGAATTTCAACAACAAGGTCACCATATCCCACTTTTCAGGCCTTCTTCGTACAAGGTCCCTTTTTTCATCTTTTTTTTTTTATTGTCTTGCTAACATGTTTTTCTTATGTTGTGTAACAAGCTAGATGAGGTCATGGAAACAGAAAGGGAAGATCACCTAGTTTGGGACACCTTTTATTGTCTTACTGAATTAGTTTTTGATAATGAAGAATGAAAAACCACTAACTGAAGCTGAGGATGATTCTACCTGTTCACATATGAAGACGAGGGAGCGTGAAGGCTGCTGTGGCGTGAGAGTGAGAGTGTATCATGTTACAGAGTTAGTTTACATGAGTGTGGAAATAAATTTAAAAATGACTCCGGTGTGGATGTACAAAAAAAAAAAAATGTAAGATTAAATCATTCTATTATTCTTCAGATAGCGAATCTAAGAACTTTTCAATGTGGGCATGCGGACACATTTATTAAATGTGACTATTAATTGACAAAGGTCTGTAATATTTGTATGTCACACAACACTATTTACTTTGACAGCTATTAATGTTAAGTCTTAAAACAAGTGGAAGGAGCAGCGTAACGCAGCAGTGCTGTCACACTATTCACACATTTCCTCAGTGTGTTCACTCGTTTCACAAGAGACAAGCTGCTGTTTTACTTTATTTTTAAACTCACCAGTTATCTCCCGCTAAGATTTCATCACGAACGAAATCCCCTAAAGAGCACATGAGTGCAGGCCTCAGTGTGAGGTAACGTCAGAGTGCCATAAACACGTGTACAGCTGATCTTATTCCGCACAGGTTTTTATAAAAAATTAAGTTTCCGAAGCCACTTTTAAAGGAAGAAATAAAGGAGACGTGATGGTTTTTTTGGGATTGTTTGACCCCAGATGTTATCTTCCTCCCCTCGCTGCAACACAGCGTGAGGGGCATTTTGGAAAATGATGACGTGATAACACTAATCAAAAGGGTTTGATAATCCGGTCAGAAATTGTGCAAAATCTCATGATTTATTTTTCCCTGCAAACATTTCACCCACCAATAGGTTTTGGGTGACGTGGGTGAAAAGTTTGGCACAGCATTATATATTCAGCAAAGTACATTTTGTGCTCTGATTTTATTTTATTCTGGCATTTTTTATTTTATTTTTAAAAGCATGCAATACTTTTCACAGCTAATATCTCACAGCACAGTCCTGATGGTCGTAATAATCACACCTGTGCTCTGGAGGGGATGTGAGAAACGACGTGTCTCACAGTTAATAGTTTATTTCACATGGCAGATGAATTAGGCAGGTCGGCGGTCGCTATAACGTCTCATTTCTGTACAAAATGGAGCTCTTTTTAAATTTCATCTCCCAGGCTGGATCACGCCCGCTAAGCCTCGAGAATTTACATGTAAACTTGTACAGTACTTCAAAAATTTGCATTTCATTTGAAAATGAAAAATTACATTTTGATACATCCGTTTCATTTTTTGTATTCTAATTCCAGAGTAAGTTGTTCAGAGATGTTCATATGTGACAAGCTTTCCTCTCCTCTAAGTTATTTATGTTCTTGTATGTGCTAGTTGAACTGGAGTTTGCTTCTGATACTTTTCTCCACCGTCATCAATGGTAAAAACAATTCAGGGTGATGGAGTTAATGTTACATTCTCATTTTTGTCTCTGTTCTCCTGTGGCATGGTTTGGGTAGAAGAGCAGAAGAATAATGCCTGTAAATTTACTTTCTTTTTAATTTCGTAGTCTTGGTAAAGTTTTTAGATAAACGTGCACTGAAAATGTCCAAATTGAGTTGAAAATGTTGTAGGTGATGTAGGCCGAAAGAACACAAGATTAAAAAGTAATACTACTGTCTGATTTTAATGTTCACTGTGTTTTATACAGTATCGGAAATTTTTGTTCACTTTGAACATTTTTACTAAAAAAAAATTTCAAATTGTATTGTGCAAAGAGATGTAATTTTTGGAGTACTTGAAATGCATTAATTAAAAGACTCGTTCAAAATAAAATAGACCCCTGTTTACTGTCTGTGACGCCTGCTCTCTTTTTCTAATCCTCTTTACTGTTGTACTACAACTTGTTTTGGTTGCATTATTGTATGAATATACAGCTAAAAACTCTTTTTGCAAAATGACAAAAAAATGGCCTCAGAAGTTATTAATACTAAGGATGGGATCAGTCCCATTTATTGCATCCTCATGTTTTTGTTTTTTGAAACGGTCTTTTATCCTTTTTAATTCTGCATGATACGGATGTGTGGTGTTACAAAAAAGAAGGGACTTTAGGATGGATTTGATGACAAAGAAATCACAAAGATGTAACATCTGCCTCTCCTCTAGTGGGGGGCCTACGAAGCCGTGTCCTGAATTTGGTAATTTCCTTTATATTGTCAACTAAAGCTGCTCACTCAGCAGTTTGCAGTAGAGGGGCCTCCACAGCAGAGGGAGCAGCTGTTTGATCAGATGCTGAAGTGTTGGAAGCTTTTGCATTCTGTGAGTCACCAACATCAGCTCCACAAAGCCACACACAGCTTCTCATCCCCTCTGTTTCCATCCAAGACTACTTCAGTTATCGTTTACTACTTCAACTGAGGAACTTCAAATATTGTGCATGTTCAGCAATGCTTTATTTATGGGAGTAAAGTGGGCCGAAGGAATTTCATGCAGCTGCTCAGACATTTTTTTCCTCAGTCCATGTGTTTGTTACATACTTTATTTACTCGTTGCCTCAACATATTGATGACTTTTTCCTCACGAGTGTGTTTGATGATGCAACAATCAGAGGAAAGCACGCATTAGCACATGTAGTGGAATGTGTGCTATTGATTTTCAATGTGGATTCTCAGCTGCAGCCGCTGGTTGTGACATGAACAGTCACCCACAACAAGTTCAGGCTCAATATTTTCTAAGTAATGCAGGCAGTGAGTTGAATTGCAGTAGATTTAAATTGTTCTTACTGATGCTGTAGTTCACTTTCTCACTGCCAACTCTGCAAACTGACGTCACTCTGCCTTTAAACAATTCCCCCGCAGAGAGAGCAACGTTACTGGTCAATGTTCTACATTTAGAGCTTCAGCTCTGTGCAAGGAGCTGACGCCACAGCCGGTGAGCGAGCAGCACCGTTTGTCTCTCCTTTCAGTGACAAAGCATGATTGTGATAGTGGCACCGGCCTGCTCAGTGTCACCCAGACTGAACTGAGTGGCAGCTGACCCTGAGCACTACCAAATACTAAATGGAAATACAATATGACTCCCAGTTCACTGTGCAGTATCGGATAATGCCCAGAGATTAGATTAGATTTTCAAGGCGAGGATTTTGTTTTTTGTAATCTCGTGAAGACGTTATATGAAATAATGCGACTGATCGTTACAATGTTCTGCCTTCTTTCATTATCAAATCTTACCAGTGGTGGAGGAAGTATTCACATTCTTTACTTAGTAAAACACTAATATCACACTTTAAAAATACTAGTAAAAATCTAGCTTTGAAAATGTTACCTAAGTAAAAAATATTATTAATTAAAGGATTGATCTAATGATTTTTTTAATTAAATAATTGATGGTTTGGTTTGTAAAAATAAAATGCAATTAATGCCTTCCCAATATCCCAGAGCCCAAAATGACACCTTCACAATGCTTGATTTGTCCAACCCTCAAATTATTGTTAATAATTTATATAATTAAATTAACCGTAGCAAATCCTCATATTTGTGAAGCTGAAACCATGAAATGATTTTGCATGAAAAAAAATTGTTAAATGATGATCAAAATCCTCCAATACATTTTCTGTCAATCAATGAATCCACTAATCGTTTCAGCTTTACTTATACATTTTATTTTGTTGTATACAACAATCTTAACATGTAAAGTAACTAAAGCTGTCAGTAATTATAGTGGAGTAAAAAGTCCAATAATTTCCCTCTGTACTATAGTGGAGTAGAAATATAAAGAGGAACGTGAAGAACCTTAGAAGTACCTCAGATTTGTACTTAAGTACAGAACTTGTAAATGTCGGTAGTTACATTTCAACACTGAAAATTGCTATGTCCTTTCCGTTAATTCTAACAACCTACAGACAACAATGTGACGACAATACACACCTCCACAAGTTAATATATATATTTCAGTTTAGTTGAAGGTAACAGCTGCTATGGAGAACCAGTATTCCTCATATTTAACTTATTTGGTGTATTCATGTGATTTTATAAAGAGAAGGAGAGATGCATTTTTACAATCCCAGTTCTCAGAAGACTGTCAGTGCTTCTTCTTCAAAGCAGGCAAAATCAGCACAGTGAAGTCGTCACATCTCATTCAAAGCCCGGCCTAGTTGAGAGACGAGAGGGACAATCGCATGCACCTGCACATGAAGCTTTATTAAGCTTCCAGTTAGTCTTTACAAAATCATTTTCCTCTTTGCTCCATTTATGAAATGAACAATATTGTGATTTGTATTTTGACTCTCAGGCTAGTGTCAGATGAACTCGTCCTGCAGCTCTCTAATTGCTCCGTCAGATACCTCTCCAAACTTATTTGGTTCTCCTGCTGGTGCTGTTTTCTGCTCCAGTCCAGCTCAGCAGCAGTACCACTGTGGTCTGCACCTTGTCTCTGAAACTTAGAAAGCATGAAGAGGGGACTTGTGTTGTCTGGCCAGAGCTTCTTCTCTCTGAGTTTTATGTGTCACTAAAGGAACCTAAGACCCCCTTTTTCTGCATTTGCTTGCAGCCACAAACCAATACTGACCCAAAGCTGGTAGTGGAAAGTACATTTAATCAAGTACTGCTTTAGTACAATTGAGGAGCACTTGTACTCTATATCTTGATTTTATATACTTCCACTCAAGACAAGAAGCGAATACTGTCTATAGTTGTCATCTTGGTTTTTGTTTAGTTTGTTTCCTGTTTTATTTTGTAAGTTCACGCTCCTCTTGTTTCCTGTCTGGTTGTACTACCTGCCTTTGTTTGGTTTCAAGCATTTGTTTGTCTGCCCTGCCCTCATTATGGTCCCCTGTCTCTTGGCAGCCCTGTGGTCACCTGTGCTCCTGCTCAGCTGTTCCCACTTCCCCATTACTCCGTCTCTATATTTCATTTGTTGTTGGTCGGTTTATCTTCAGTTATGTTGGGGGTTCTGTGCCAGTTGCCTTTGACCTCACCTGCTGTTAACTGCTTGTTATGTTTGACTCCTGCTTGAAAGCTTTTTTTTAAATTCAATCATTGCAATGTTTCCGCTGCTTCCTCATTTTGTCTGTGTTTGGGTCCATCCCCTGCTGCCTGCTCCCCAACCTTGATAATATACAGTACACGTCTATATATTTTCTTTTTGTTCCTACACTTGGCTCTCACTTTGCACAATGATGAGTGTGACACTCGATGGATGTTGTAAAATGTTCCACTTTAAGGGACAAATGTTTCTCTGCTTTAAAGTATGCACACAACTTGTGTAAGTCGTGTCATGGTCCAATGTGCAACTTATACAAGTGTGATCTGGAAATTTGAAACTTGGGAAACACATCCAAGTAGAATGTATATTTTGCAGTGCTTTGCTTTAAGGACTTTTTAACTATAGATAACTGAACTTTTTTTATTGGAGTCTGGAGGGGATCTTTGAGTAAAAGTTTAAATTCAGTACTTTTACTTGTAACAGAGGACATTTGCATTATGGTACTTATAATTTTACTCAAGTAAATGGTTGAATACTTCTTCCACCGATGACCAAAAGGGTTAAGAGTCTCCACAGAATAACAGGATGGCTAGATTTTCACTTATTTGCCATGTGTAACCACATTCCTGTTGTTTCCACGTGTTTAACTCTCCAACAGTAGAGTCACCGGCTGAGGTTCTAATTCAAGTCAGACGTCCCACTGTGGCTCTTTGATATGTACAAAGACATTAACTAGAGGAATCAGCTCACACAGGAAATATTTCACAGCATAATGTACTGAGCTGACACTGAGAGGTGTAATCATCCTCAGCAATCATAACAACTAACAACAAATAATCCATCTCTTGTGTCGGTCCAATTATAGTTGAAGGTGTTTAATCTCACCGATAAATGTACTGCCATTACTGTCCTCTTTCACTTCATCACACAGGCCTATACAACACTCTAAAGGTCAGTTTAACTGCAGTTTTCAGTCATAAATGTAATACATGATGGAGTCTCATCCCCTAAAGTTGAATATCTCTTATGAACTGGATATTTGTAGAAACTGTAATGGTGACACAGAGAGCAAAACACAAATGTTAATAAAGAACAGGAGGGGAGGATTCCTTGTGGTTTGCAAGATCAGAAAACAATTATAAGTTACAACAAAAAACATGTTTTTTAAGTGAATATACAGAGAATATCATCACAACCACTTAAGTAGAAGGAAGCAAACGTAAAGGAGACTGGCAGTAATGTAAAACTATTAATCCAGTACCAATTGTTGAATATAGCCAAATAAAGGGTCTAATATCTATAATACAGTATTTACAACATATATGAAAATGAATAACAATGTTAAGCACACAGAACTGAGATTTTCATGTGTTTATGAAACATAAAACGTTAAATTGGAAATGAGACTGTCCAATATTGGTGTGGACACTGACAGAGGAAGTCTGTCTTTACAGATGGAAGGGGGTTAATGTCTTTTTTTCTTTTCTTTTTTAGCTCATCGTGATCATCTCATATTTGTCCTTCAGACTGCCGTCCTCGTCGTCCTCGTCTTCTTCCTCCTCCTCCTCTTCCTCATGGGGCTTCTCGGGCGCATCGCGGTGGTGGTGCACCTCGATGAGCAGGTAGTAGATGACGGCTGCCACCACGCCCCCCACCATGGGCCCCGCCACAGGGATCCACCACCAGTTGTCTGCAGTGCTGCAAGCAACAAAGTGTAAAAACACATCAGCAGAAAGAGTTGAATAAATCTCACACGGAGGCCCCTGTAGATCACCGGGGCCACCACTGGATCATTCACGAGCATCAACTGCATCTGTCGAGAGCATGTGACCTTATGTAACACTATGGTTCATGTCAGCAGCTCAGGTCTTAATCAGTTAACAGGATGACAATCTATCAACTGTTTATTTATTATTGGACAAAATTAATTTGTTAATGAATATGCATTTCTTTGAATAACCAAAATCCCATATCACAATTATATAAAATAACATCTACATTAAGTTAGATGAATAAACAACTTATTATTTTTAACTGATTATTTTATGATAATCAAGCAATACAATCTATTTCTGTTCTCGATTCACAACACGCCATTATGGACACAATTTAAAATGTTTCTATCAATAGTCCAACTCTAACATTATATGCATACAAACCAAAAGTCTAACTAAGAAATTGTTAAAACTACCGTAATTATATACAGTAGGTTGATGAAATAAAAAATCTTTACAGATATGTGTACATCTGTATGTACATCTGTATGTACATCTGTACTAGCTGTGAAAACTAATCTCCATCTGGAACAACAAAAAAATCTAAATCTAGTTCTCATTTTTCCTGTTTCTCTTCATAAGGCAGTGCTCTAATTAATAAATAAAAAATAAAATAAATGATGGTGTATTTGGACATAGTATTGCCTGTATTTGGTTCAACCCAGGTAGATAAGAGAAATCACACATTAAACGTAACGTAACATCCTGATCTGTCTTCCTCTGCTGCAGTTACCTGAAGACCTCCATCCCCCATCCCGCTGCAGCTGTGAACAGCCGGGGTCCCAGGTCTCTGGCAGGGTTCAGGGGGTAGCCGCAGTTCAGTCCCATGGACACACCGATGGCCATGATGATCAGACCAATAGCCAGTGGCTGCACGCCTTTGGGAGCTCCGATGTTTTCACCATCAATAATAGCCAAGATACACAGGACCAGCATACCTGTCCCCACCACCTGCAGGAGTGGAACAACATTTGTTTGGTAAACTGCAGAGTTTAGGCAACACAGTACGAGTATGTCGAGTAATTCGGTTTATCTTGACTTAAGAGGTCTCTGAGCTTTCAGCTTCCTACATCTCCGGCACAGGTTTTTTAAAATTACATTTTTGCATACAACTTTACGTTCATGTATATTTAAGTCTGTATATATATATATGTGAATGTCTTTGTGCACATATGTCTTTTAGAATAATGGTATTTTCTAAATAAATAAAATGTGTTGAGTTAACCAGTATAGTGGTCAGCTGCATTGGTTACATCACATTTTCATTACATTACATTACATTACAGTCATTTAGCAGACGCTTTTATCCAAAGCGACTTACAATAAGTGCATTCAACATTGGTAATCAAAAGAACTACTAGTCACCAGAAGTCATAAGTACATTTCCTTTTCCAAACAAGCATCTAAGAGCATGAAGCAGAGCATAACTCAGAGCCAAAATACAGAAACAAGAAAAACAGTTAGTGCTATAAGTAATACGAATACAATAAGTGCAACAAGCTCGTATGAATACAATAAGTGCTAAGTGGAAGGCTCAGGGTAGCACTTCCTGAAGAGGTCAGCATTTAGTATATGATTCCTTCTAACTGTTTTAATTTGTAAACAAGTTTAATCTAAAGGGTTCAAATCTAGGTTTTAACTGCTATTAATTATTATTAATTATTTAGTATTCAGAGGCAGCGCCCTGTACAGCATCGCTGTTACACAGATATTCAAAATGAAACATTAACATGAGCACAATCATGCTGATTAGAGTTTAATTAGACTTATCTCAGTTGTTCACCTGATGTGGTTTTCAACAGTTTTAAGATGGTAGACGTGTTATTTTTGGATCGCTGCACCGACTAAAAAGGTGGAAAATGGTGTTAAGTATAGATTTGACCTTCCAGTGAATGCCAGGAAATGGGTCATTAGACCCAAAGCTGAAGCAATAGAGGGGATATTCTCAGACTAAATGGGGCAATCAATTTTGCATTAGCTACATTTGCCAGACTTGACACAATTTAAAGGCTGATTGGGAGCGGCGATGCACAATTTATTTGGGAGGTCATCAGGTCACCGTATAGAGCTCACCTGATCGATGAAGCCGCCGAGGACTGACAGGTGTCTCGCAGGGTAGGAAGCAAAAATGTGACCTGTTGCGTTGATTCCCGTCACTGACAGAATCCCACTGGTGAAGTCCATGAAAGCATCTGTGAGGAGGACAAATAAATAGTTGTAACCATTAGTTTTTATTTACTATCAACATGTAGCTGAAATACTTCTACTGTGACAGTCATGGCCAAATGGTATGGTTTAATATGTGTTTAATATTAATATGTGTAATATGTGTAAGTGTAAGGGGATAAAGTTCAGGTGTATTCACCATAGTATAATCCAAAGACTGCGGCAGCTCCAGCAAAAGCACCAAGAAACTGAGCAATGACGTAGAAGGGAAACTTCCAAATCTTCAGTTTGCCCAGAATCACCATGGCCAGAGACACAGCGGGGTTCACATGGCCCCCTGGGACGAAAGACAAAGCAGAGAGTGAAAGAGGGGTGCAGTGGGTGAGGGAGTCTGGCATGATATCCTCTCCATCATTAGTGGGGCTGTCACATTTACGAGGGGCAGCAGAAGGAGAGCGGCCCCCGGGGCGGTGCTGGGTTTTGTTATGTATGCTCACAGGCAAAGAGGCAGAATAATGGTCACATATTAGAAATTCAACCAATGAGTAAGGAAAAAACAAACAAAAGGGACCCTTGTTCTGTTCCTTTTTTTAATCAAGCTGCGCTCACATCCTGCTAATTTTGTATTTATTTTTAAAACATCTGTCATCTGTCAGTCATCTGTCTCCATGAATTCTGTTTGGTCCTTTTGTTTGTAAAATTGGAAGTAGCTGCTGCTCAGATGAGTCGGGCAGTCTCGTTTGGTGTGATGAACGTAGCCTGTGATCAATGGACTTTGCAGGACATTTAGTGCCCAGGGTTATGTATGACCCTGGAAAGGCTGTGCACCAACACTAACAAATCAATGGTCAGTTCACTTTCATTGGATCTGGACAGAGAGCTGGCACGACCCTGCTGACAGGGCGTCATACAGACGTCATAAAGTTATATTATTACAAGCTGCAAACCTCATGTTTACATTACAACACATACAAGAGAACTGTTTCAGGTTGTTTGCATTAACTATAAAGTATTTTAATGGAGTCTGTAGCGCTAAATAGTATATTAAATCCAGCAAAGAAGCTAAATATACAGAAAGAACTATCTTGTTAAAACTGATATTTCTTCAGTTGATTTGACAGGATGCTAATACTCAGCAGAGTAGAAACTTGATCATAACAACACCCAATAATAATTATTTATTTAACTGCATTGCACATGCATTAAATTCAAAGTGCCATATCAAACTTGTGGGGAGCGGTGGCTCATGTGAAATAAGTTCTACTTGAGTGGAAACCACATTTACCTGAGACTCCACCGGCCACGTACGCCGCCATCATCAGTCCCACGGAGAAGCCGATGTGGACGGTGAGAGGCTCACCCAGGCTGTTTCGACTGAGGACGGTCTGAGCGACTGAGCCACAGCCAAACAACTGACAAACAAGAGAGGAGGAGAACAGCAGATTTTCACTAACATCATAAAGGGACATGTAGATTTCTTAGCATAAGCTGGAGCAGCCTGGAACTCAACGCACATGAACACATATACAAGATCTCAGGCTAAACAACTTCTAAAGCAAACATATTGTGTAAAGTATTGCACTCAATTGCAATTAACGTGAGAAGAAAACTAGAAGAGAAGAATTTTATAATGCAAAATGCTACTTACAACCAAGACAAATGTCCCCAGGAATTCTGCCAGGAATTCCTTGAGTATTCCATGTTTGAGAGCACAGTGTTGCCTCATGCTTCTCTTTTGTTGTATTTCCATGTATCGCTGTCCCAACTGCTGTTAAATCTACTAAATTTCCAGCAGTGTGAACCTCTGGAGTTGTCAAATCTCCACCTCTACTCGACCGCAGCCACTCAGAACGGACCATTGATCCACTGGCAAAACCATCACAATCCTCTTATCAGCCTCGTCAAGTTTCATGAGCTGTGATTTCTATTTTATTTACATTTCTCCATATTTGTTGGTGTCGTCACAGGACAAACAAGCTGCTTCTTTTAAGAGTTTCTTGAGATGTATAAACTTAATTTTATTTATTCATTAGTTTAAGATTCACAGTTGTAAATAAACGCACACTGGAAAGGAATAACTTATGAAGAAATTGATGAATATGAGTACAGGTAAATAAGCCAGTTTATCTGCTGCATTACAAAACATCAGTTTGTCAGGTATTGTAGTTATACATGTTGCCACAAGAGGTCGGACTTGACAACTGGAAACATCATGAAATCACACCTGAGTTTGTTAAAGGGGTTATGTTGAATTATGATATGAATTTCTTTCCAGTAAGTCCAACATTTCTTAAAAAAGTCCAGAAATGACAGCATGTCATGCCAGTCAATCAGATCCAAAGTCATCCGCGTCATTCCCCTCGTCCTCCACGGTCCTATTGAGAGGAGGAGATTTCCTCTTACGCCTGTTAATGCACAGAAGTACAATGACTAAAGTTAAAGAACAACTTGATTTAAAGTAACACCGTGTATTAAACGCAGAAACTCAGGGGCAGTAGGTGAGTGGTCACCTCATCTCGTTCCGCAGTGAACTCAGTTGGCCGTGAAGCTGCTCGTTGGCCTCGATCTGCTCATCCATTTCTCTCTGCAGCTTCTTTTTGCTATGTTCCAGACGCTCGATCTCCTCCTCCGCCTCATCCATCTGCCTCTTCGCCGTCTTCAGTCTCTGAGTCAGCTGCAGAGTTCACAAAAGTGAGATATGATGAGTCACGAGTCATGTCCGCAGCGTCTGATAACTTATTTTTTCATCTCTGTGGTTAAAGACGTGTCTACCTGGTCTCTCTGGCTCTGCAGGTTGACGTGTTCCTCGTCTGTCTGCATCTTCATCTCCTTCACCTTGCGTTCCAGCTTGCGGTTGGCTTGTTGCAGGCTGTTGTTGTCTCTGAGAGGAAAAAGCACCAAGAGATCACGTCGCTGCTGCAGCTTCCTGTAACTCAACACCTTCCTAGAGTGTTTCAGACCGGAGATACTCTCACTCTTACAACCGCAGGGAAAGTGATATGAGTGGGTTCACTGCTCGACAGCTACCATCAAGTATCTGATGGGACCATTATCGAAAGTGTTATCCTGCGCTGGTAAATACAAGCTCTGTCCACATTTACTGTTTTGTTAGGAGACATAAAGGTCATTATTTAATGTGCAGGTGATCACCTCTCTTCGCCTTGCAACCTTTCCTCAAGTTCCTGGATGCGACTGTTAAGTTTGGAGACGAGTGAATCCTGGTTGGTCCTCTGCGATCCTTCCAGATGAGTCACTCTGCTCCTCAGGTCTTTATTCTGACAGAGGAAATGAAACAGAAGAATGCCATTCATTAGACAAAATGTAAAGGTACCCAGGGGAGCTTTTACTATAGAGCAATGTCAAAGAACAGGAGGACACGAATGGCGCAATACAAAGTCCAGCCAATGGTTTCGCATTATTCCACTCATCTACAAGAAATACAGCATTGTGCCAGAAACTTTGTTTGTTTACAAGAACATTTAGATGTCAGCAGAGAGTAATGATGCTAGATTATCTGTGCTGTTGAATGTCCTCCAGATTTGATGCCAGATGTCATGTCCCACTCTACCCAAGGTTATGTTTCTCTTATTTCCTGCCTCATGTGTTTCCCGCCTGTGCAATTTTAAATCAAAATATATGTACAGTAATGTAAGTACCCCTCTTCCAGCCACTGTGAATGGGGGGGTTACATCAGGAAGCGCATCTGATGCAAAACCTATGCCAAATCAAATATGCATATTATAAACCACATTTCCATACCGGATAGATTTTTTTGTCAAAAAACAAAGACTGTATTTGGTTTTCCAGGTGTTGCATGGAGTCAGAGGTCAGTACCTGTCTCTCCAGGCTCATCTTGTCACACTCCAGGTCCTGCCTGACTGCTTTTTCCTGCATCAGCTCACTCCTCATCTGATCCATCTGTCACAGAGAGGAGGAAAACAGTTTACCTTTCAGCAGTGGTGGAATATAACTAAGAACATTTACTAAAGTACTGTGCTTAAGTACAATTTTGAGACAATTGTACTTTGCCTGAGTATTTCCATTGCATACCACTTATACTTTTACTTCACTACATTTATCTGACAGCTATACTAACTAGACAATGAACACATTAAGGTTTTACAAAAAGCAGTTTCATGTAGAAACTCACAACAAGGTCTGTTGAGTAACCAGGTCATGATTTCTGACGTTGCTATTGAATTTTCCAAATGTATTTTTTTGGCGCTTTGAGAGCCACAAGCCGAGTGCCATATAGTCCCATTATATTGAAGAGAAGACTAACATGTCTATGGCCGATATCTCCAAAACTAGGCAACTCACACCAAAACAATCTAGATTGATAAATAGCACTACATGTAGGATGGCAAATCAGTATTTTTGATTTTGGGGTGAACTGTCTCTTTAAAGATTAGAACTCTGTTTCCTTTATGTCTTGTGACCTTGTCATAGTATGGGGGATTGTTTGTAGCTTGTTTCCTGTTTTATTTTGATAGTGTCATGTCTTGTTCTACTTCCTTCCTTTGTTTTATTCCCGCTTGTTTATTACCTCACCTGTGTTTCATTAGTTAATTAGTCCCTTGTGTATATAGTCGGTGTGGTTTCCCTTTTCTCAGATGTCAGGTCGTCTGCCTTAGTAGCTTTATTTCTACGTTCCAGCCTTGCTTTTAGTGTTTAGTTTTCTTCGGTGTTTGGTATCTACGGTTCGTGTTGGATTAACTTCTGTTACCGGCCTGTTTTGAATGCAACCTGTAAGTATTATCATTTTTTCGTCATAAACTAATTAAATTAAACTCTCCCTGTTGCCTCCTCATCTCTTCATTTGAGTCTAAACCTCTTAATCCCAGAGCTGTGACGGAGCTCTAATAAAAAAAAAGCCTCTTATCATGTTTCAGATATGAGTTGTTAGCAGATCAACTAAAGAGACATTTACCCTCTAAACTTCTCACTTAGCTTCATTTCAATAAGTGTTTGTCACTCAAAGAGGTTCAATTATCCCAGCTTTCATAAATGTCAACATGAATTAGATTATTTATTCCAATGTCTAACCATAGAGCTACAAATGGGCTTGAACTCTATGCATACTGTTTTCCATATTGACTGAAAACACAACCTTATTAAAAAGGACAGCACCCATTGACAGGCACTTTCAGGTTAAATTAAAAGTTTTCAGCTTAACTCCTAAAATCAGAGGAAATGCTGTCTGGTCTGAGCCGCCATATCTGATCTAAAGGCTTCTTTCCTCTCTAATAACATCCAGAGGCCCAGTGAAGGGAGTGTGAATAGCTGCTCACAATAGTTTGCTGTTTTTTTTGTGTCTTTGCACTGTGTTTTGTGTCAATTAGTCTGCACCACATTGCTCCCATGAATGGTGGCCTACTTCACAGGCAAACTGAGGACGTGAGGCTCTTATGACGCCATCAGAGAGGAAGAAACGTATATGAAGTCAGTGCGGTTCAGTCGTGTTTCAGGGCTGTAACAAAGTGAGCATTCTGAAATCTGAGTACTCTGCCCAAAATCTGTTTATAGTAAGAACAGATGTAGGGCTGGGTCTTCAAACTGAACAGTTGGGGGAAATTATGATTGTTGGCAAATGCAAAACGAGAGGGAGGGAGTGAACCTGCCTGCTCTTTGGTTTTGTCTAATCGTTCCATCAGGCGGTCAGCACTGCTGTGCTCGTCATTAAGATCCTCCTCTAGTTGGCTGATGCGTCCCTGAGAGAAGAGGAACATATGAAAAATGTGTCAAACCATTATCAAGTTAATATACTGCATTATGCTATAAAGCACAGAGGGCATGATGAATCCATGTCTTGAGGCTGTGGATAGAAAACCGACGGGTAAACAAAAAAAAGAAAGGGTATTGGGTACATGTAAACTGTGGAAATAATTGCAGTAAGGCAAAGATAATAACATCCTGAAAAACCTGTGTGATGTGTTCAGGTTTTAGTGTTTGACTCTGGGAAAGGGGGAAGAGTGAAAGACGATTCCTGAGAACACCCAGACGGGTCTGATAACTTTGTACAGTAAACATGAGCTTCCTCGGTCGATACGCAGTGTCAACAGTGATCACGCTGGTGTCGCCGTGTCATGTTTTGTCATCAGCAAGATAAACAGTGCTGAGCTGAGAGATGTTTGTTGCTGTGGCTCTTTTCAGTGCCCTTATAGTTCACAGGAAAAAGTGAGTGCAAATACTGGCACCTGAACCGATTCAAAGCATAATGATGAACTGAAGCATGTTGGGCACTCTCAGAGTGCTCTGAGAGTGAGCACAGTTCCTAATGGAAATCTCCAGATGATCATCAGTTTGGAATTGTAGCTTTTTAGCAAACATATATACAGACTATTATTATGCCAGGAAATGTTGCTGTTATTATCTAAACTTATTATGACTCCACTTTGGGAAGATTTAAAAGTGCGACTAAAGGATGAGATCTACTGTGAACTAGATATTTTATTCAATTTGCACAAGTTGCACAAGAATCTGTCAGATTCAGATTGTTTTCACCTGGTGAGTCTGTGTATGTCTTCATGGCATAATGTCCTGGAGACACTGACTGTAGCGGGAACTACCACAGAAGCAGTAATGAGTACTTTTCCAGGTGTTTATATGTCTGTCTTTGGATAGATTTTCTCACAGTGATAGCGTCACAACCGGGCAAGATGGAGTCAGAAAACTTAAGTGTCTAGTTGAGATCAAAATGAAGGTTGAGTTTGAAGATGGCTGTGGTCTGAGCAAGGCCGTCGGAAGTAGGGGGGTTGGAAGTCAAGCCCCTGGCCTGATTTGGCGTTGTGACTGGTGTGATACCACCTCAAGATGGTCTCTAGTTATTCTATTTATTTATCTTTTCATTCGTAAACAACAATTGATAAGTGTTCATGTCGATGGAGATGTTTCTTACTTTCTACATCCTGCACTGGGACAAAGTATACTTATTATCCGGATGCCTGTTTATGTTCTGACAGCATCTTAAAGAGGCACTCCGCTGATTATACCTTATATTCAGTTTACTAGCCATGGTTATTATTCAGACGGTGGAAATAGTTGTGTAGTGTCCTCTGTGGCTCTGGAGGGAAGTCTGAGAGGTCAGTTTGGACTTGGATACCACAGATTTATGACAAAAACCTTGCATTACAATGTGTTGACGGCCAGTCAGAGAAGGTCTAATGAAAGATGAAATTTAGGTCCCAGTGTTTTGACCCATACTAGGAACTTAAAGTCAAGATATCTCTGTCTTCTTTTTTTTAATCTGTCTCTTGCGAGTCCCCCAACACTATGGAAGTGCAATACTAAATCGCTGGAGTACATCTTACATTTCCTAAGTTGCTGAGACGTTTACCTCCATGAGTTTGACCTGACGCTCTCGCTCTCCCACCGTGGCTGCGTTCCTCTCCTCCAGCTCCTCCACCCTCTGCTCCAGCTGCCGGCCCCTCAGCTGGGCCTCCTGCTGCTCCCTGCGACACCGCCGCAAATCCTCCTCCAGAGGAAGCAGCTGAACTCATAACAGAACACAGAACAAACACACACTGTAAGATAAGGTAACATGCAGCATCTGCTATTAGGTAATGGTCCATCAATCTGACATTTGTGCACAAATGCAGATTTATTCAAGTCTTGTAACACATCTGTGACTACTTTTCTATCTCCGTGTAAACTCATACAAAAACTTGCATTGAAAATTAAAAAAATTGTTTTAAGATCCATTAAGAAGAAGAAGAAAAACAAACTCCTTTCCATCCTAGTGTAGACATTTAATTTTATTGGTTGGACTCAGGCAGTTGAAGCCACATGCTGGTGATTCAGAGAGACAATGAGGACCACACCTCTTCCTGAAGTTTTTTGGCTGCCTGACGGGATTTCTCCAGCTCTGCTCCCTTTTCCTGCAGCTGTCTCCGCAGCTCGTCCAACTCCCTCTGACTCCTCTCTCTGGCCTCATCAACCTGGTCCTGAAGTACCTCTGTAGACGCCTCGCACTCCTCCATAATGGTGTTCATCTGAGAGTAACAAAGTGTTTCTACAGTGAGATAAGTGGACCTCTTTGGATACAAGGACAAGACTATCCGAGCACAAGAAATATCACCTGTTGCGACTGATGACAGATTAAATAAAGGCCTAATAAATAGTTCAGGTACACCTCTCACCTTCCTCTGCAGTTGCTCCACAGTCCTGTCCTGCAGCCTCCTCTCATCCTCCAGCTCAGTTTTTGTCTTCCACAGCTCCTCTATTTGTTTCCTCTCCTCCTTGAGTTTCTCCTTCAGGTCCCTGTGCTCATGATTTAGCTTGGTCAGCTTACTCTGGGAAAGAAAAAAACAAAAGCAAACGGGGACAACTGTGAACTTCTAAGAGGCAGTTCATGGTTTAGAAACGTGTAAGGAGACGGGATGGCATGCAACAAAGTAAAAAGCAGTTATATGTGATGCATCTTAGACCACGAGGACACCACCAAGCGGTTTCTCTAAAGCTACCTGCACGTCCTCCAAGTGAGTGAGCAGCAAGTGGTTAGACTGACACATCTCCTCCTCATTCCTCCTCACATCCGTCAGCGCTTCCTCAACCTGCTGCTTTTCCCTCTGTGGAAACAATGAAAACAATGGCATATCCAAAGAAAATGGCAGAATAGAAGTAGAGAACTTCTATAAACAAAGTTAAGTAAATCCGTTGTCTCACCTCCAGCTGCCTTGCTCTCTGCTCCAGCAGTCTCTCTGTGGCGTTAGACTCCTCAACTGTCACACTCAGCTGATCCACCTTGTTGTGCAGCTCCTGCACCTTTCCTCTCAGCTGATCTCTGTCCTGGCTCAGTTCCTTCAACTGCACCTGAGCAGTGCCTCTCTCCTCCTCTGCTTCGGCCTTGTCTCGACCCAGCAGAGCACTGCACTGTGAGACAGGATGGAGGGGTAAACAATGAAAACATGTTTTAGCTTTTGGAAATAAAGAGAGATAGTAGAGATCCATTTCTTCACTGTTACCTCTTTGGCCATCTCTAAATCCCTGAGCAGCTTTTCAAGCTCATTTTCATATTCATCCTTCAGAGCGCCCATGTATGAGTCATGAGTCTCCACCTCCTCTTTGAGCGCCCCCTTCAGGGCGCAGAGCTCCCTCTCCCTGCGGTGCAGCACCTCCTCCTGCTCCTCCTTCACCTGTAGCATCTCCTGGAAGTCCACACGCAGCTGCGCCATATCCTGACAGACATCCATTAAGACACTACGTCACTACCTTGAGTCCCGTGAGGGAGCTTTACAGCTGCTGTTGATTTGTGTGTCTTGTTCATGTGGTTTAATTTACCTCCAGAAGGACTTCTTTATCTGTATTAATCACCTCCACCTTCTTGGCTTGGTCCAGCTCGTCGTGCATCTCAGAGAGCTGCTGCTGAAGGTCTTTCATCTCCGTCTTAGATCTCTCTCTCTCTGCCTTCATCTGGGTCAGCCTTACAACACGCACAAATATGCACGAAAGACAGAAATATGACAGATATATTTTAGAAGAAGAAAAGAAGACCGCTTCCCATGCTTCAAAGTTTTTAGAAAGGTGCTTGATAGGACTAGATAACAAAAAAAAGTATATCTGCACACTTAATCCAAATGGTATTTGACCCTGCTTTCAGTCAAATGACCTCCATCAGATCATACATCAGTTCACTTGAATAACCTTCAAGTATTAGCAGAAGCTTAGTAACAGAAAGTGGAGCATAGTATTTAGGTATTATACTTAGTTCTGCATTTAAAAACGTTTTCATTTGCAAACCTGTTGAACAAATAGTGTTCAAAATATATTTGATACACTTTGTTTTGCGACACTAGACTCATTTAAAGAAGTAGTTCAACATTACGAGCTAAACATTCATTTGCTTTCTTACCAAGAGTTAGATGACCACCACTCTCACATCGGCACGCTACATAAATATGAAGCTGATTAGCTTAGCTTAGCATAAAGCCTGGACACAGGGGGAAACCGCAAGCTAACAATAACAAAATCCACCTACCAGTACATCTAAAGCTTAATTGTTTATATCTCATTTGTTTAATCCACACAAAAAAGCATGTGCTGGATTAGGCCGGGTGCAGTGACTTCCTGAAGCCAAACAAGCGCTAGCCAATAACGGGCTAGTCTTTATTGGTTGAAATTTTGGGGGATTCAAATTAGACACCTTTCTTTTTGGAAGCCCTCATTAAGCTGATAAGACTTGCATATTTTTACATGGCAGTTTTTTTTTGTAAAGTTTGTGTACGACCCGAAGGTTAAATCCTTACTCCTGTTTGGTAGACTGAAGTTCGGCCTCGATCTCAACCAGTCTGCCGCTGAGTTTGCAAAGCTCCTCCTGACTGTTGGCCAACTCTTCCTGCAGTTTCTTCTTCTCTGTTCTGGCCTTTTCACAAGCCTTGGCTAGAGTCTTTTCATTCTGCACAACCAAAACAACATCATCGGTCACTGGAATAGGAAGTGAGTGTTTCAGAGGTGAATCAGCAGGATGGGACTACACTGACCTTAATCTCTGTTTCCAGTTTTTGCTTTAATTCAGACACTTCTTTCTCCAGCGTTGCCTGTTTGTGCTGCAAAAGCTTCACCTCAGCTGCATATTCCTACATGTGTGAAAAGGGAGACGCCCAACGGCATCGTTAGTTTCAGACAAAGAGGTTAAATCAGGCTGACTGGCAAACATCTCATCCCAACACACACTTTCTCCTCCTCCACACTTTCAGCAGCTTTCCTCTTGACCTTTTCAAGCAGCAGGGAGACTTTCTTCTGAGTGGTGGAGTCAACGTCAGCCGTCCTGAGAAGCAAGAAAAATATTTCACAAACACTCTAACAGTACTAACATGCGGTAATGATAATATCTGATTTAGTCAGTTGCTATACAAAGACATGGCAGTGCCAATGTCTCAGTGGCGTGACCCGCCCTAGGTACACAGTGGTTGTTTTTTTAAATAATAGCTCTGCTTCAGCACATATTTATCAAAAAGCCACTGATGGATCATAAAAACTTTCCATGTGAAGAAGTTATTTTATCAGTGGGAACAAGTACATGCTCTGCATTCCTGACTGCTGCCTGAGCACACACAGCTGGAGCAGAGCCTCCTTATCTGACTGCACTACATGATCACAACTACAAGCCAATCACCAAAAGGTGGCTGTAGGTTCAAAAAAGAGATTGTGTTAAAGAAAAACTTGTTTATTGGAACTTGCTTTAATTAATCTGTTAATTGGAAAGAGATTAATACACACTTGTATCTGTACGATAATATGAAGCTGCAGCCAGTTAGCGTTGCTTAGCACAAAGACTGGGTGCAGGGGGAAACAGCTAGCCTGGCTCTATCCAAAGGTAACACAATTTGCCTTCCAGCACATCTAAAGCTCACTAATTACCACATTATATCTTTATTTTACTCCTGATGGTTACTGCGCCCGGCCAAGAAATAGTTCAGAACATAACTCCTGTTTCTTTGTATGTATAAACAAAGAAAATTGAACATGTTAATTAGTGAGCTTTAGAGGTGCTGGTACGTTGATCTTGAAACCATAGTCTTTTTAAAAATAATTCTATTTAACTGTTATGTTATTTAGCTTTTTGTTAAATCTTACACTAATGGATTGCTTTGCCTCGTGTAAACCACTGTTTAAAAGGTACAAAACAAATAAAGTTGCCTTGCTCTTATACTAATCTAGCTGCAGCCTCTTGGCAAGAAAGCAACCAACCATTTTTCCACTGTCCTTTAACTTCCAACATCCTTTTACTAAATGCACTCGGGGCTGAGGGGCACTTACCCATCCTTGAGGTAAGTGAACAGCATTTGTTTTGCTGCTTCTTCAGGTGGGTCGACTGAGAGTTCTTGCTGTCCTTTCAGAAGATCAGGAGTCACCTGGTTAGGAGATATACAGCAAATAAATACACACTTTTAAATGGCAACTGTGCCTTGGCACACATCTCTTTTACCTGTGTATCTCTTTCATCGGATTCATCAGTCTGGTCACTAAATGACCCGGAGATGGAGGGTTTCTCTGCTCTGTGAAGTAATTTTGCAGCATGTGGAGACATCGTGTCGTTTCCATGATGTCCTTTAAGCAGTGGGCTGGGCTTGTTCTCCTCCCTTGGCAAAGGGGCTTCTCCGCCGAGGAGTCGAGCCCTGGCTGACCCCGGAGGATAAATCCCACCTGGGGTCTCGCCCCTGACGCCCTTCAGAGACGAGGCTCTGCTGGAGGAAGAGGAGGAGGACGAAGAGTCATAGTTTCGACTGCTGTCCACGCTGCGTGACCTTCGACACTGCTCTGGTTGCAACCTGTTCCTCGGGCCTCCCCTTCCCCTCCGCTGGCTGCTGTTGAACTGGCTTATTAGATTCCCAACAGATAAGAAGGACTCTGTGTCCACTGAGTTTGGGGACCTTGCAGGGACTTGTCCACCTGAATAAGGGGTCTTGTTCAAGGCCACCTCACTCTGGTCTCCCACTGGGCCCTCAGCAGGCAGAGGGATCCTGGGTTTGGTCACATTAGCAGTCTCAGGATGAACACCGGCGTTTAGCTGTCCAGGTCGAGCGAATAAAGCTGTTGAAGGAGGGACTAAGTTCATGTTATTACTTTCAGGGTCATAAGGTCTCAGTATCTCTGGGTGTTTCTGATAATGTAACAGGGAGGAGGTTGCAGTCCTCTGTGACTCAGAGGGAGAGGGTCTTTCCTCCACAGACCTCCTCACCATGCCAGGATTGTACCCCGCCTGGTGAGTGATAACTGAGACGTCCCGGTGGGTCTCCTGGCCAGAACTGTTCAGAACCACGTAGGGTTGGCCTTTGATCCCTTGGATCTGCACCCTGACACCAAACATGTTGTCCTGGCTGCCTCTGGGACTGTGTTGCTGCATGTAGCTCCTCTGCATCCTGACATCCGGAGAGCCGCTCAGCCTGTGAGACTCCATTGTGACTCTGGATTAACAGATGAACTGCCGAGAAAAAACAAACAGGCATGTTAAAAATGACACTGAAGGAAATTGGAGAATGATGCATCAGGTTGGTCAAGCGGAGGCTGGTGTTTACACAACATTGGAGCAGGGTCAGAGCCACACTGGGACACAATGACAGACATCGAGGGAGCTCCTCACACAGCTGCACTCAGCCGATATAAAGAGAATAAATGGACACTGACGAGTGCCAGATATTGCTGTGCAATGAAAACAGCTCCTTCTGTGTGCTCATGACAGTGTACTATTGTACGACTGCATGACGACTACAACTGGCCGGGGTCTCCGAGGTGTCGTCACCCACTTCATGGTATGACACTCGAGGAAAATGTTTGTCAACAAATATGTTACTGTGTGGCTGAAACACAAGAACACAGGCGGCGTTGTGCAGCAGACAAAACGGTTTCTTCTTAAGAGCACCATCCCCGAGTATGGTTGCTTCAATTAATAACCCAACAGATCAGAAAAATATATATAAGTACTACTTTTTAATAAGACACCCTTTACAAAGGGTTCTGTGATTGCTTTAATAATGTTAATACTTGATTGACGAATGCTTTATAGGTTAGTTGTAAGCCATTAACAAGAAAAATTTTGGGTTGCCAGGCTGTGCTAAAATCTTCCTCCAGCATGACACTCACTTTGTCCTTGAAGCAAACCATTGAATTATTCTGAATCAAAAGGAATGTCTGACCTCAGTTTAGAGGTGCTTTACAAGTTTGGGATCATTTTGATTGCCTCTCAACGGCTCTCAACATGGCGACGGCTTAGCCGGCGGCTCACATGTAATGGTGCTAACAGTGCAAACTACGCAAAAAGTGCTGCCAGAGCTGAGAGGGTGGGAACTCGATTCCACAACGATGCTAACTAGTGGGGCGCGCTCAAATACACAAACATGCACTAAAACGTTCTTGACGGCGGACCGGCAATGTCAAGAAAAGAACGAAGAAGCTCAGATTACAACAGAGAGAAAGAGACTCTGCTCAGGGAGACATTACTCCCCTATAGCTTTACATAAGTTGTTTGCTGCTATATTAATGCTCTTAATATCTAGTATAACACCTTTAAAACCTGAAAGGACAAAGTGTGTGGATTTTTTACAACCTGGCAACTCAAATGTTCTTATAAATAGCTTATAACTGTTCCATGAAACATTTGAAAATGATTTATAAACTATTAATAGCACCATTAACTACAGTTTAGAAAACATTTTATAAAGTGTCCTTTAGTAAAAAAAAAAAAAAAAAGGGACATATTTGTCCAAATCAAGTTCCCATGAATTTTGTCCATTATATTACAGGGATTTTCTTTTGCATCACACTTTTTTAGCTTATTCTCTTATCAAACGTATAAACTTCAAAGTTTCACTGTTCATGAGTGAGTCAGTTAACGTTAGACTGTGAGCAAGTAACTGTAACTGCAGATCTGCGCTTATCCGGTTTTACTTTAACAGCAGCGTTAAACTATAAGTCCAACGTGACAGTTTGTAAAAACATACAACGTCAACCTACATTCACATTAAGTTACGGTACATCTAGGAAACGTCAATCAGAAAGTCTATCACAACTTGAGCTTTACACTGACAGATGGAAAATAGCAGCAACCAACATTATGATGACCCTGAACTCACCACTGAGCCCCGCAGAGACACTGCAAGTCGCCGTAGAAGCAATATCGCGTTGTTTTAAGAAAACGTGCGTTATAAAGGCATCGATCTGAGCTGAAACTCACCCGCTGAGTCTTGAGTGTTGGTCAGAGTCCTCCTCCTCTTCTTCCTCCCTCCTGTTCTCTCACACCGTCCTGCCTCCGCCCGTGTCCCGCTCTGAGAGGCGTTCACTGCCTGCTCTGTGTCAGATATTCAATCCATATGATTGCTGATTCAAAGTGCTTAATACGACGAAATGTATTAATTTACAAGAAACTAATATTGAATAGAACAAAAGGACAATTTATCACACTGTACTATTGTGATCATTGTCCAATGAATGGTTTGAAGTGGGAAATATGACTAACGAAGACTGTTAAAGGTTTAAAGTTCCCATAACATTTTAAGGACACCTTAAGGAGACGAATGCAGATGTTTGTTGGTTAGTGTAGCCAGTGATGGAAGAAGCATTCAGATCTTTTTACAATGTATGAATAATCTGATACAACTAAAAGTCCTGCATTCAAAATAAATTAAAAGTACAAAAGTTCTAGCACCCAAATAAACTTACAGTAGATACATTAAAAGTGCTCATTATACAGATTGGGCCATGTCAGAATAATGCTTATTATACTATTGACTGTAATTATGGATGCATACATAGCTTTAATGTTGCAGCTGGTAGGCTTATTTTTTAACTACAGTATACTGCTAGCTTGTGAAGTTCTCTCGTTATCCATAATGATACATCATAATTTATTTGTTGATTGTGTTTTGTATTATTCATTTGAATATCTCAAGTAAGGTGATTGTAACCAAATAGTCAATGTAATGAAGCAAAAAGTAAAGTTTCCCTCTAAAATGTGGATTCTAATGTTCTCAAGCTTTACTAATTTTAATTAAAATATTTAAATTTTAATAACTGTGTCCTTTTCTGTTTTTATGATCGATCACTACCAACAATTTTTTGTCTCTTTTAGAACTTGGTTTCTTCAAATTCATTACTTTGATAAATTTAAAAACTCAATTTTCTTTATATTTCACAATTCCCCAGATGTATATTGTGACCCTTTGGTGTTTTTTAGCTAAATCTAGCTGCACCTGGACCAGCTACAATAGTTAAATAACAATAACAATTTAATAATGAGTACAGCCATCAAATAAAATATCTTGTTATTAAGTACTTTCCCATTTGAAGTGCATTTTGCAGATGTTCTTTTCTTTACACTTTTGAATGCACTTATAATGGAGTTGTTTGTTGTATAGGTACTTTCACCTAAATTAAGGTGTTGAGTACTTCCTACACTGTACTGTACTGTATATACAATAGGTGTGTGATTTACCCTTCTATAAAACATTATAGAACATACAGACCCAAACTATTTGAAAAAAGACATTTATTGCTACATTATCATTTCGACACATGCCTGTAGGCTACTTCATACTGTACACATACTGTACATGTTATGATAGGAGTATTACAGATTATTTTTGATAATTATTTATTATTTGTTCAGCAGAGTGATAAGCAAACAAGACGTCAATTATTCTGTAATACTGTATTGCTCAGAGCATGACATGTGGCTACATCTAGTAAAACTGCACAAAAATGTAAAAGTAAGTAAATAAAGAAATTATGAAATGCACAATATTTGTATAAAAGATAAGTTACATAACTTAGAAAAAAATGTAATGTTCTATGAAAAACTTAAACATGCAAAGAGCTTCGGCTACGTCTGAAGAGCAATAATTACACTGAGAAGAGGATGGATTCTGTCCACCGGTGTATCATTAAGTGTAATCCTGTTAACAGGGCTATAACACAAATTTGTAACAAATATACAGATAACAGATGATGCCCACGTGTTAAAAGAACATTCTCGGAGATCTGTTCATTCACAGAATGGTCAAACTCCTGCAATACTCACACAAACGCTCACACACAACAGCTCACACACTTACTCTCACTCACACACACACACACACACGCACACGCACACACACACACCACAGGACAAATGAAATCCGTTGTCTGAACACACAGATGTGGGAATGTCGATCCTCTGAGCTCGGTGGAAATCACGAGTGTACGTGGTGAATAGTGATACACTGTAAAAATCAGTCCGAAAGTTATCCGGCTCTGCCAAAAAATCAAAACTGCAGATGACCCCTCATCACTACTGGGTTTCATCCTTTCAGATATATTGAAAACAGACAGAAAATCAATAAATATACAAAATATGTACAAAACATCTGCAGCTTACAATGCATTTGTCTGTTACAAGTAAAGTTTAGGCACAAAGTTAGACTGATGATTGTTTAACGGAGAGGTCGACCTCCGAATTCAGAAGAAATGCTGGACCTCCAAAACAGCTGGATGTTTCCTGGGATGCTCTTCACTCAAAATCTGAGACACAGAGATAATGACAAACATTAGACCTTTTATATAAACATTATTAATGTTGAGTTCTTTCCAAATATGGTTTGGTAGTGTTAACATTTGGTCAACAACAATATCAAAAACATGCATGCCATGTTTTGGAAAATGATTAAAGTTTATCACAGATGTACGACTGTATAAGTGTAACTGTGTAAATTGATGTAATCTACTTTATGCTGGATTTGATGCCGTTGTTATCAGATAATCAGAGGTGGCCCATGGGGTTCGCTGTGACTGTCCCACTGGGATTGAAAGCGAGATGCATGGACTGTGGATCGGTCATGAGTGCAGACGCCTTCTCTTCCTCTCTCCTCCGCAGACACGCTGCCTTCGGGTTCAGGTTCCTCTCTGTGGGATTCAACAGACAATGAGTTAGCATCTGACTAAATTTAAGAAAAGAAGCTGAAGATGCGTGGTAGTACGTGGATATTATTCATTTTCATCCTCTCTGTGTAATGCAAATTCAGGACTTTTAGCTCTGAGGAAACTGTTGGAAAATATTTTGATGGATTTTGCATTGGCTGTTGACCTTTCAGCCATTATAGCTCTCAGCGTATCACTAATTATTGTTGTGACAAACTGCTGTCATGGTGGCTTTAAACCTGCTCTAATCAATATTTGCATAGATCAATTTGATTACATGTATTGTAAAATATCTCTTAGTGAGAAACCCCCGGACAATTTTCACCAGACTGCTGTTCTTCTCCGCTCATGTGGAGCATTTTAGCATCTTTCAGCTCATTGTTTTTGATCTTGTAAACTGTAATGTTTTGGTTCACTCTCTCAGCTCTCATCAGTGTAGTTTTTGGCCATTGTTGTTGAAAAGGACACTGCACACTACCTGCCCAGCACCAAAAATTGCTGGTGAACATAGTGGAGCATTAAGCTGCCAAAGATATTTCCCTCAATAGTTGGTGGGCACTGAAACAGAGCTAAACAGAGAGTGAAAATGAATTCTATGAACTCTACTCCAGCATAGTATTACAAACGGTTTTGAGATTAGTAATGCTGTTTACATTAAATTCCTTGACCTATGTTTGTTATGTAACTTAAGAATAGTAGCTATTCAGAAGTGAAAATTAGTCATCATCAGTCAATTAGTAATTTGTTGTGTTGTGGTTTCAGAATGATGAAAACAGATAGAGAACAATTAGATACAAAATGGTAAACTCGCAAACTATCATGTTTTTCCCAAATTATGGACAGATGTTTAGGCATTCTTAGGCTTGGAAATTAGTGCATACAAAAATATCCCTGGTGCAGAGTGTTAATAAGATTAATCAGAAATATGACCCCAAATAAATGATAATGATGCCCAATGTCTGCTAATTGTATAAAAAGTCAACTGAATTGACCCAAATGTCGGGATAAACTGCAGCTAAAACATGTTTAGAGTCTATAACCAGCTGGTTAATCTGCTACACCGGCTCCCTACCCCTTGTTGTAGGTTTCTATCTTATTGTCACATTCGCCTCTACTCATTTGACTTTACAGAGACACAAAGCCCCATCTGAAGAAACCACTGACCTCTGACTTGTTGTTCCAGGCTGAGGATCACTGACACGGCCTGGTGCAGCACCAGCAGCTTGGTCTGGGGCTTCTCACTCTTCAGGTGCAGCTGAACCATGTGACCCAGCTCCTTGAAGGCCTCGTTGATGTCCCGCACACGCAGACGTTCACGGGCGTTGTTGGCCATCCTCCTGTCGCGCTCACGCTCGGCCTTCTGCTCCGGACTCAGATCTTCGTCCCCATCCTCATGGATACTACAACACCAAAGAGACATACATGAGAAGATGCTGGTAAGGATGCTCATTTATCTATTCTTTTAAACATTTATGTTTTTAAAGTGGATATTCAAGTGGATCTAAGAGCTTCAGTGGTCTCACACATTAGAGCAGAGTTATACTGTGGATCTCTCTGCCCTCTGCTGGTCACTGAGCTAACATCATGTTATTGAATCTCCTACAGTTATTTAATATCTTCGTTTGTTCTGTGAAAAGGGCTTATATGTATATGTTGACAATGTCATGTGATCAGGCAAAAAATTAATTTATAAGAGTATTTATTTTTGAAAATCATTTTTTCAAGATGATCCTTTCTCAGTCCATAACCACTGATGGTCAAGAGATGCACTCACATTTAAAAAAGAAAAGTTTTATTTTCAATCATTGTCTCATTCAATTTTAATAAGAATCCAAAACAAAGACAAACGTCCAGTAGAGAAATTGTTGCTGGAGGATTGTCCCCATATGTCGACATCGATTTCCCTCCACTAGATAATAGATATAAATAAAAAGAAAAGATGTGCTCCAGCATCACAGCTGATGTCCTGAAGTGACCTCTGAAACTCGAGACACCACAACAAACTCTCAAATTAAACTGTGAGGCTCTCAAGATGTTCAGTCTGGTTTGAACGATCTGATGACTAAAATAGAGCTGAAACAATTGTTGATTAATAGTTGAAGAACAGAATATTATTGGGCAACTCATTTTGATAGACAATTAATCGTAAAAACTGTTGGTCTGAAAGTAATGTGTTTGTATCCTCCTGAACTCTACGGGCTTGTATGCATTTATTTTCTCTATTTAATGGTCTAAATAATTAAATAGAAAAGAAAATAATCAAAGCTGCAGCCCTAGTTACAAATAATAGTACCTACTAAGTGGAACTAACTAAGGGCTGTAACTCCTGTAAGGCCTGTTTTGTATTTTAGTCTTAATGGCTACCATGGACAGTGGTAGGATACTAAAAATATAACCCCACTACCAAAAATACACCTTCTTAACATTCCTCTTTCTTCCCTCATTTAATTCACTGTAACATGAAGAAGAAAGATGAGGCAGAGCTAAATAGGCTCGCCTGGACACAGCTGCCCTTCACATCAGGGGGTCCGACAGCATTTTAAATTGGTGAAAGAAGATGTCTATAATTCTTGCCTTTTTACTACTTTACTGTCACAAAATACATTCTTTCTCAATTCATTTTTTTTCCATTGTAGATTATTAATTATGCACACCACACTTGTTTCAGCACAATGAGTCCACAAGAGATTCAGCAGCTTAAAAACCAAACAGTTTTTTCTTAATGGGTAAATTCTATTTTGTATACTGTGTGTGTGTGTGTGTGTGTGTGTGTGTGTGTGTGTGTGTATGTATATATATATATATATATATATATATATATATATATATATATATATATATATATATATATACACTTAGCAGGTAAATGGGCTGTTTACCTGTTACTTCCACTGTTTTCTCCTCGTGTTTTGAGTTCGCTCTCATCATCTGATCTCTGGCTGTCAGAGCTGTGACTGGTGTGCATCATCTCTTCCCTTTCCCCGCTTTCCATCTTCAGCTCCAGATTATTCTGAACTCCAAGACCTCCTGTGGGAGATCACACAAAATAAAAAAAATATATATATTAAAGCTGCAAGAGCTCTTAAGTATGTATGGCTCAAAGGTTCAACAGTTCAGATATAGGAGGTGAAATATGCAGCAGCCTCTACCTCCACTTTGCATGGGCTGAAGCGGGGTCCTCTGTCTGGCTGAGTACGGATGGCCATTTTGTGTGCGACTCTGGAAGGCTGAGTGGTTGTTGTTCATATTGACAGCTTCAACCTTTACGACAAACAAAGAAAGGGATGAGATAAGGGAAATATTCATGTGTTCATGAGACAGCAAGCCTGGCTCAGTCACATACTAGGTCTACACAACTTTTAGATCCAACCAATGGCAAAGAAGTCACAGAACCAACATCTGCCTCCTTGTTTCCGGGTAGATCTCCCGCTGTACAGAATTAATTTAATCTCGGACAATCTTAATCCTTCCCTTAAAACTACTGAATACTCTCTACACATACCATTAATTCTCTCCAGGAATGATGATTCACTTCTAACAGACACATCATTTGGAAAAATAAAAGTGAGTGAATTTAATACCCCCAAAGGATTAGACTTAAAAAACCCATTCCCCTGCATATACTTCCACTCCAGCTGGGTCAAAATCCCCTGGTCTACTGAAAACATACTGGAGTGGGAATTTTTACGATGCATGCGACCCTCATCACCCCACAGTGGAATTAGAGTCCGCACATACTGTACGCTCTCCACACAAGGGCAATGCGTCACAGCCCTCTCCCATTGTGCTCAGTTTCCTATTCTAAGGACAACAACCTTTACATGAGGAAAACATGCAGACATAGCAAGTGGAACATTCCTGTAACTGAACACCAGCACACACACACACACACACACACACACACACACACACATACGCACAACATGGGGTTTCCATACACGCTGCCCTCTCCTTCCTTAAAAACTTCAAAGAAATGGTTGTTTACCATGGCTGAAGTGTGGCAGGTGAGCGGCAGAGTGCTGGCAGATCCCAGGTGGCTGTGGAGGTTCTGGTTTAGCAGGCCGTGGATGTCAGAGGGCAGGCCGGCCGTGGGGCCCACAGCGTGGTTCCTCAGGACGTGGATCACATCGTCCAGTCTGTCCAGTCGGTCCTCCACCTGAGACTGCAAACGCCAAGACACAAAAAGTTATTTGCGGTATTCGTCAATCAGGACACAGCTTATATACTCAATTTTTGTTTTGTCAAATTTTCAGCTCTAAATTCATTCTTTTAAAAAAAGAAAAGGCTGTTTTTGTGCTCAGTTGTGACAAAAACAGTCAAGTAAGTCACAAAGTAACAAAGAAAGATATGTTTTAATTTGAATGATAGAAACCTCAGGGAAATAGTTCATTATTTTGGGAACTAGAATTATTCACATTCTTGCCTCGAGCGATCTGACAAAATTGATATCATATCTGTGCATTAAATATGAAGCTACAGCCAACAGCATGTTAGCTTAACTTAGCATTAGGCTGGAAACAGCTAGCCTGGCTCTATTTCTTGCCCAGGTGCAGTGACTTCCTGGTCTTTTATCAACAAACTGTATGTGAAAGATTACTTTTCTCTGTTTGCCCTCATTTGTTGCCATTTGCAGTCTCTTCTGGATGTAATTCTCTTTGAAAATAGACTGGTTTGTTAAGCAAACAATTTTTACTATAATTATTGTTGTATTGGTATTTTCATAATAGTCCAAATTTTTCCAGGTATGTGAACATACTAATTTATTTATTCATTATACTGTTAATTATTGGTTTTAATATACTTAAATATATATATTCCAGGTATTGCATATTGAATATATTATCCCTCTCAGACGTACTTCATTATATTTGCCGCAATGCTTGTGTATATATATATATATATATATATATATATACACACACACACACACACACA
This sequence comes from Cebidichthys violaceus, assembly GCF_023349555.1. NCBI lineage: Eukaryota > Metazoa > Chordata > Actinopteri > Perciformes > Stichaeidae > Cebidichthys > Cebidichthys violaceus. The sequence continues at coordinate 8,003,977 of NW_027176483.1, forward strand.
CACACACACACACACATGTATGTGTATATATATATATATATATATATATATATATATATATATATATATGCTCATATTCTCTATAGGACAGAATAATAATTTAATAATATTAAACTTCAGGAATGTGATATCAAATTAGATCTTTACCAATGATATAAGTGAAGACTCATAGTGCGGTGACACTGGTGCCTGAACTGAACTCCGGGGCCACATGTTGGTACCTGAGAGAAAGAAAAAAAACATATTAGACCATAAAAGGGTTGAAAAACACAGAATGTACATACATAATTTTTCCCTCTGGGCAGCAGCTATAGCAGCACGTGTTACTCCAGTTTACCTGCATGTTCAGCTGCGTTCTGCAGCGGGGACGGAGACCTCACTGGAGTAGATGAGCTGGAGGGGAAGCTGCTGCTGGTGTGATCGGGGGAATAAATCTGGCAGCAGGCAGGGAGAGAGAGAAGGAGGGGGGGGGGGGGGGGGGGGGGGGAGTCAGGCATGGATCATTTTGAAAGCACAACTTGTCATTTCTGCGTGAGGTTTTACAGCTGCTGCCACAGCCTTTGGAGCAGGCTCGTAACATGAACTAAACTCATCAATTCTGGTCATTTTACTAGTCAGCAGCCAATAAAAAGTCCAGCAGCAGGAGCTTAGCCCTTCGTTATTATGCACTGGTCTGTTACAGGCAGGGACAAAGCACTATTTTCCTTTTGCATTATAATGCTGGGGCTCTCAGGGCTTGGTCTGACGCTCTGCTCTGACTGTTTGAACATAACACGGCATAGATGAGCCGTTCTAATTGGATTGAGGTGGTGCATACTTACAGAGGCCAGAGCTTTGCCCAAGGTGTCGCCCGTCTGTGACCCTCCTGACACATGTCCCTTGTTCCCTGAGACTGAAGGAAAAATACCCATTGTAAATGATCACAATAGAGAGCAGAAGAACCTAGGTTGAAATAAGCGTTAAAGATTATTTTCTCCATTTCCTCACCTGTTGAATTCTCTGAGGTGTTGACTGGCGGAGTGTGTGGCGCTGTATTGTTGCGGTGAAAAGTGGACATTGGTGGGAGACCCCTGTTCATCTCAGCAGCCATCACTGACTGTGGAGAGTAGTCCTGAACAGTAAGCAGACACACACTATTATTATTATTATCAGCTGGGGTGAAAGGGCACTGTGCTGTCAACATCCAAGGTCCTGGAGGTAAATCTCACCAGGTGACTGTGCTGTGGTGGCTGCAGGCTGCTGTAGCTCCCCGGCTGTGTTTGGTGGTTTGTGGCTGCTCCCAATGCACCTTCATAGCCCTGCTGGTTCAGCCCATTTACAGCGTTCCAGATGTCAGGTGAGTTGCTCATCCCCTCTAAAATAAGTAACAATATGTTAAAGCCTGCACTGGAACAGCATCTCAAGCAGCTAGTCAAGTCATGAAGCTTGATGGAAACAATGAATCCCTATCTGTCAGTCAATACAAACATCCATTTCCCCTAAGAATGATATTACTTTGTTGATCTTCTGGCTTTTTATCAGGTCCAATTTTAATCACATTATAGTTTTTGACCAAATACTTGAACTTACTGACTGTTTTGGTATCCTTGCAAAGTCATAGTACTAATATTTGTATATGTCCTTAGATACCACTGGGGCTGGGCAATATATTGATATTATATATAACTAGATACTTGAGAGACTGTACTGTTTACAGTAAAGTGACGTAATTCTGACATTATCAGACACTTCAAGCTGTTCTATTATTTGTCTTTACCCACTGAGTCATTATATGCATATAACAGATGATTATTTATCAAAAATCTCATTGTGTAAATATTTTGTAATATTTAGGATTTTTTGAGCTCACCAAAGAAGGTGCTTGCAAACACATTGCTGTGGGCCTTGTTAGACGGATGTGAAGATGAGTTCTGGTTGATGTCGTCATTAGAGGGAGACTGCCCATAAACCTAAAAAGAAGAGAGTATTTAAGGCTTTGTTAACTTTGAACCATAACATAATGTACACAGAAAAATATTTTCTACGTGTCTGGAACATTCAAACCAATCTTACTGGCACAACCGCGTGAATACTGTGAGTGTGTGCTGAAGCAACAGTATTATAAAAACAAAGCAGAGCGCTGATGCACACTTAAAGCTATTGCGATAATCCATAAGCTGCAGATCCATGCACCTCCTCATCCGGATTTAGGAACCATTCACCATGAGAAATCCCGGCCCTAATCATGATCAGGTTCGGCTGGCTTCAGAAGACTGGGATACAATTCCCTCACAAATATAAATTAAATTACAGGCCTTCTCACACTTTGTCCTCAGAACGAAACCAAACAGGGAACTGAGTGTCTCCCTAATGATCCACTTCTGGAGGAAACAAAATATTGTAAATAGCAAATAGATCTAAGAATGTACCTAAAGATACCATTGGTTTTAATTGTAAAGCACAAGGCCAGAAAACTGCACATATGCACACAAAACCAACACATGCTCACTCACTCAAACACACCAAGAGGTCTGGGCTGCACCTGCACCTCCCTCGATTGCTTTGATGTGCCCCAGGAAATGAAAATAAACCTCCCTGCACAGCATCAATGGGGTGTCAGTTACCCGGACGACAAGTTCTGTAAAGCAGGCTATTAAAGACTCTCTTGAGTATGCTTGTGCAAGCACACTCACAGGCTCACACGCACACACACACACACACAAAGACACACGCAAAGACACACGCTCTTAAGCCCACATACACACACACACACACACACACACACACACACACACACACACACACACACACACACAGCCGTGACCCTGGCTGGCATGAGTCCCATGGTGATTGTGGGCTAGGCCAAACAGAGGAGCCCCTGCCGACACTGGGCCCGTCTGAGCCGCCATAGGCAGCATATGGTGGAGGATAAAGCCAATTGTCCTCCTTACCATCAGCATAGCAGGCGACCCGTTAATAATGGTCACACCCCCGCCCCAGCACGCCCTCTCTGGCCCCCGCTGGAGAGGGGCCGTCACCATGTCATCTTCTTTTAACATAGCATTGATTTAGGAGCCATCAATCACTGCATCACAAATGATAAGGGACTCTTTTTAACAAATAGAAAGCACAATTAATAGAGGTTTGAAATACTATAAAACCTTCATATTAGCTTGGAGTAATCATTTTTAACATGAGCCCTTATTGACAACCTATTAAATGCATTTTAAAAGTTCTTTTAATTTAGAAATATGTAATATATGTAATGAACAGCTACACTCTTTTCCTATTGTAAATGCACAGAGCATTACCATGCTAGATGAGTGAAATATCAACTTGCTATTCAGGCCCTATGCTGTGCTCCACCATGGCCAACTCCAGCCACATGCAACCAATTTTCTGCCTCTGTGATCCACGATGTCTGGATATGGTTAGTCTCACAGAGATCAAAGCTGCCTTTGATAATGGCAGCAATGGTGGAGGGACTGCACTGCTCCAACATAGCGGGGTTTAAATCAAATAGAAATAGCAGCAATCTGCTTCATGTCAAGATGTGTTCTGCTGCTAGGCTTGACTACACGGTGCTTAGAGAACAGGAAGCACGAGTCTCACCGGTGCATTTTAACACGAGTTTGTTAAAAACCACAAGTGAGAGAGGTGTTACTGAATGATACAATTATTCTAGGTGCTTTGCATGCTTTAAGTATTGTGATCTGTGTGTAATCCTGATTTTTTTATTGTCATGAAATGGCATTCTTATGTGGATTAAAAGCTGTTAAATGGAACCTAACACACAAGTGACCAATGGGCCTCCTAGAGATTTTTACCTTATAATGTTACACAAACTCTTGTCCTGCATTAGATCTGGCAAGTTGCAACCGCTGAACTTTAAACAAGAATAAGCTTCATACCATGTGCTCAACTCCTGAAGGAAGTGACAATGACACATTCAGCACAAATCATTGACATGACCACTCCAAAACATCAAAACCTCTCTCCCACGGTTTCCCACTCCCTCTCTCTCACACACACACACACACACACACACACACACACACACACACACACACACACACGCACACACACACACACAAAGAGAGAAAGATACACACATGCAAACCAGACAGATGAAACAACCTTATATCCCAACAAATGTTCTGAGTACGAAACATCCCCTATGATTCTGATAAGCCTCATTAAAAAGGTGTATATGCAAAATGAGAATATGTTAACTTATAACATGTTGGGTGTCAGTTAAATAATATTCTCTTCAACCACTATTAACAAATACAGATGAAAAACTGTGTTTCACTGTTCAAGTCAACAAACAAGCAGAACATTTGAGAAGACAATTAAAGAGTGCAACAGCCTCATCACACTGACATGTGCCATTTATCCTCTGAAAAAATAAGATAGAAACATGCATAAGAATTGTACTCACTGGTTTCATGTTGTAGCAATACATCAATGAGTTGTTGCCTGTGCCGGAGACAGGATGAGCGCAATACATAACTCCGTCTGGTTCAGTGCAAGGCTCTCAATACCACAAGCAGCTCGTCTGTCCGTATCTTTACTCATGTGTATGTAGTCCACATGCACTCCTTCCCCTAACCTACCCCTGCTGGTCATGTAGCTACCCGCAGACAACTTATGCAAATAAGGGCTGGACCATTGCAGGCAGCAGAGAGGGGTGGCCAATGGTTGATGCTATTATTGTACTTACAAGCCTGTTCCACAATATTATAAGCAGTGTTTTTCTTTTTTATCAATAAAAAAGAAAAGAACAAACATAGTCAGGTTGAAGTTTTTAGTGTTTAGTGTGTGTTGACTATTAAGGAATCTGTTTGTGCAAAATGGCATAAAGAAAATATCTTGTTGAAATCTGGGAATTCCCCCACCCACGCATGATCAAACACCTTGACCACACCAGAGAAAAGAGGAGGAGAAAAAAAAAGCCATCAGCAGTGTGTGTGTGTGTGTGTGTGTGTGTGTGTGTGTGTGTGTGTGTGTGTGTGTGTGTGTGTGTGTGTGTTGTTCAGCTGTCATCCTCCTTCTATGACTTCCTATGTTGGTGTGAAATCATATGCAAGCAAGCTCAGAAAACCCTGTAAGCAGTGACGATGCCATGAAGATTATCTCCTGCTGAACAGGTAGAGGTTTCCAGTAAACAGAGGCTAACACACCCCAGTCTGACCTACATGCACAAATAGATCCAAATCTTTAGTTTGTAGGCACGTGTGGCGTGCTGACCTCCTCCAGCGGCCGGGTTAAAAGTTATTTATACTGTAGCCTGTCTGGGTGATGTTGATGCTGTTCATGTAAAACACTTAAACAGTCAGACTTCCTATTTAAGATTAAATCCACTGTCAGCTGCCCTGGTGCTGAAACTGCCAGTGACCTACTGCATATGCAAACAAACCCCTCAGACTTCAGAAAACTCTCATTAGGGAAGTGAACTGCCTGAACTGCTCATGTTTAAATACTTTAACAGCCAGAATAGACGGTGTGTAAACAGTACAAGCCCGCTGTATTTCGTGCAGTATTCAATGTGTTACATAAATACGGTTCGCCAGAGAGGAAAAAACAACACACTGCAGTATGCCACACTTTCCTGGCAAGCCTTTTTGTCCCAGAGAGACTCACAAGAATCCAATCAAATAATTCCCACTGAGACAGCAGCACAGTCTTTATCGTGACCCTCCAGTGTTTACACTGAAGCCACATGACTGTGTGAATGTGGAATACTTACCTATTTCCGTTTAAGTCTTTAACCAAATGTATGCTGTGGTTTCCCAGGGTTTTACTTTTTATGCATATTGGGCGTAGTTTCAAAATAGCCAACCTATATGTTAAAAAAAATGAAAGCACTGATATTATTAATGAAAATATCCATCCCTAAATTATAGGAAGACTATTTAAGCAGCAGGACCGTGATAAGGAGACCAGTGTTTACTGGGAGAAGAAACGGAAAGCAAACTAATCTAAGAGCAGAAAGAAACTACCTATTGTCTGCTGGTTTAAATCTGTCTGAAGTTGAGCTGCAGTCCACTCAGCTTCCTTAAAGTCAAAGTCTAATCCCGACTATCCACGCTAGTGTTAACTGGGTTAGCAGGTCACCCTCTTCATCTTCATCAGAACAATTGTTTGTGGACATTTCCTTTTTCTTCTAGTAATAGTGTCTGTCCTAAGATTATTTTTTTAATTAAGTTAGGATAGATGTTATTAAAAGGAAATGTTCTTAATGCGGGTGTCTTAAATTAATAACAACAGTCAGGATTTATACAAGTGGTGTTTCAGGAACACCAGTGGCTACTGAATGACCTTTTCCTCTGACAGAGATCAGTTCTCCTATCTGACACACTAAGCATGCAGAACACACACACACACACATCTTAGGTAAATGATCCAAGAGCAAATATATGCAGTCCCCTAACCCTGAACTTTGCATCAATCTTAGTTAATTGCAGTCTTGTCAGGAGTGCGATTATTCAAACAGGTAATGCAAATGTTAATGAGTTCAAATTTGCATATCTTTATTTTCCCATGGTTGAAATGTCATTGGTTATGACGCTCTACAATGAAGAATGTCACCGCTGATGCCCCCCTGATATGTTGTTGGCCATTAAGAGGCCAAAAAAGAGCAACTGAAGGGGATGGAGGAGACATAAATAAGGAGCCGGGCTCAAAATACAAGAAAGGAAATGGAGACTTTTACATGCCAACAAATAAAAACACATGCAGGCAATCACGTCATCATAGCAGCCCAAGGTTATCAAAATTAATTTTATTTGCAGAATATATCAGTGAGTGGCATAAAATCTGATTCTGTTCAATTTTGATGAGGCCAACCAATGAGAACAAAAAGAAAACATATACCCCTTTGAGTCTGAAGTCATGGTTGTCCTTTTACTGTAAGATATGCTTTTGTGCATCCTACGCCTGCAACACACATTGTTAGTGTTGCTGGCATATTGCTCATCGTCATGCGCCTGATTTGACATGGCTTAAATAACTATCTTCCTGCCAGTGATTGGCATTCACACAAGAAGGGGTGAGTGGGACTGGGGAGCAGATGGTGACATTCCACATGACCAAACTGATCAATCAGCATGCTGGGACGCAGGTGCAGCACAGGCGGGCAGCACCACACCATCTATTTCACCATCTACGGGGCACAAACACATGGGCACCAATCGTGGCACCCTGAGGGTCTGCATGCTCCTGTGTCCCGCTGTGCCAAGGTTGATGACATCAGAATTTCCCATCCGCTCTTCCACAGGACGCCAAGAAAATGGGGGAGAAGAAAAAAAGACGCTGTATAAACTCTGCAATAACAGCCCGGCCTGGGATAGGTTGTGTAAGTGACGTCAAAGCCAGGGACTCCCATACTTCACCCTGGTACTGAATAGATGAACCAAAAGAAAGCGTGGACAAAAGAACCATCACATTTTGGAATTATCAGTGCTATTTTGGGATTTGATAACATTATTTGAATTAAATTTTCAAAATGTCTTCCTTGTTGCAGGCACACAGTGGATCCTAATTGTTAGGTTTAGCTTATACAAAAAAGATAGCAATGCCTTTGATTACTTTTACGGCTGCAATTAACAATTATTTTATTTGTATTATTCATTAATCTGCAGGTTGTTCTTTCAGTTAATCAATAAAAAAAAATGTCTCTGTAGAAAATACAAAAAGGAATATACTGTTATTGTTTACCATAAGCCAAGTTGATGTATTCAAATTGGTTTGTTGGCCCAATAAGCACATCCTTATATTTTAACAGCTGGAACAATAAAATGTTTGCCAATTTTCCTGAAAACATGATTCAAACAATTGAACGTTTGAATCATTCTTTTAATGGACTATTTATCGACTAATCTCTTTCAGCTCTAGTTTATTTCCTATCAATTTAAACAACAAATTCTTTGAGTGAGCACTTGAGTACTTGAAGTAAAAGTAGGTTAAAAATAGGTTGGTTTACACTGTACACTAACCGTATGATTTTCTTACAGTATTTTGTTTCTTCTGAAGCAGTTAAAACCGGAAATATCTTTAAATATTCTCCTTTAGAGGACATGTATGTGAATGCATTATAAAAGCAAACTGGCCTACTATACACATGCATGCGTGTTGGCTGTGGTGTTTGATACCTGCTGGCGTGACTCTATACTCAGGATCTCCTGCATCTTCGGGATAAGACCTGAGCACGGCAAGCTGATCTTATAGTCTGGCCTGAGTCCTGGAAGAAGTGGGGGTTGTAAGAGGATTGGAGCAGCCATGGTTGCCTGGTGCACGTGAGAGCCAGACTCACCAACCTCTGCACCACAGTGACCTCGCTGTCCCACATTCACCAGAGTAAAAGGAGAAGACAGGTAGCTTCAGGACACTGCCAGTCTAATGCGTGACCTGCTCAATTTCCAGGGAGCAGCTAATGAAATCTACAACAAACAAATACATTGTGTTTGAGGACACGTGTCTAAGTGTGCTAACATGTACTGTATATTTTAAACTTCAATATACAGCAAAAGGTACATAATATTAGCTGTAATTGCATTTCTCTTAGAACATAATAAACTGAAAAAATAAAATATAACATTGATTATTGCGAATGGTCCTTGTCAGTTTGTCTTTATATATTTCTTTTTATACAATATGTGTTGTTCTATTTTAGTTATATTTAAGTAGTTTTCCCTGCACGTGTTTGTTAAATATGGCAAAGCATAATGTGAAATAATTCCTCTAAAAAGTCATATTTTGTGTAAAAAACATAAGTCGACACATTACTATCAACTAAGTAAGCAACATTGAGGAGGTATTGTAAATTGGTCACAAAAATGGCAACAACTTTGTAAGAGTGTTGTGTAAATCTTAACATTCTGAAGAATGAGCAAGGGCAAAGACTGCTGAGATGAGACCTTCCAGCCCAAATCAGTAGTGACAGGAGATTGACAGTGAAATAAATCAGTCCAGAATAGCCAGCAACCGAAGGTCAAAAATAGAGTGAGAAAACAATGACTAACAAGGAAACAACATTTTCTTGAGATTTAGATGAAGTGTCACTGTTCCACACCTCCGGTGTTGCTAACAAGACAGCAAATGATGAGGTTTGAGGGATGTGTGTGTGTGTGTGTGTGCGTGTGTGCGTGTGTGCGTGTGTGCGTGTGTGCGTGTGTGTGTGTGTGTGTGTGTGTGTGTGTGAGATACGTTATGGAGAGAAGAAGAAATTGTCAAGAATATGTAAATGTTGTATTACATCAGCAATAATAAAATAGACATTGTGGTGATCCGATCCTGTTATTACATGAGACAATGTTTACAATTTCAGAGATGGTTCCAAAAACACCCAATGACTTTTATTATAGTTTTCAAGTTTAAAAAATCTAAATTAAATTATTATTTAAACGATCAATGAAATCTTTATTTGAATGTCATACACCAGAGGTTGCAATGCTCATAAGACCCTAGATTCTGCATAGAAGCATAGTATATCATATCAGATATGTGTAACATTTATAGCTGCCCATACAAACATTATGTCTCACATGGCTTCCTCTTCATATGTCCCATAATTTGTGGCAATTGTTTCTGCTCTCCAGGAAACAGTTAAAGTTCTGTTCTGCATAACATCTCTGTCTGTCTATCTATCTCCTAGTACGATCCCCCAAAACCACAGCTTAGTTTAAGATCCAACACAAGATGTATACAGTTGAGTATGTAGGTATCAGTATTAAACCAAAATGTAAATGTTTTGTTTTTTTTGGCATCAACTTTCTCCTAAAATATATGACTTTTAAGAGAAGGTTTATGATCACAACACCAGTATAAAGCAATACTTAACATACACCTCAGGTCTTTTTATGTCTCAGCTAAAGAACAATATCATCAGCATAGTGAGGAATAAATACCAGCTGTAAGATTAGGGGCTCAAATTCTGTAAGCAACTATCAGTAATTCACTTTCATGCATTTTATTTATAAAATGAATTAATATTTAGCACATCAACCTGCATCACTATAGATAGAGAGTGTTGGAAACAAAACCATTATCTGATCATTAACCACGTTACTGAATTTGGAGAATAATCAGAATCAGAACCGTTTATTTGCCACGGAATGTTGCACATACAAGGAATTTGACATGGCGGGTGGTGCATTATATTAAACAATCAACAACATAATGTCCTCATTCACACAGTAAGATGCTTTCTGAAACTTTTAAAAGCTGCACGGTGGATGTCCCTACTTGTGTTCTAGCATTAGTTGTAGGTAGCAGTTCAGTTATCTTCTAACAGGCCAGATGTTTTAGAATAATGCAAAAGTTTATTGGAGAATATTTTAAACACACCTGTTAAAAGACTCATCACTCTCCAATATAAAGGGATCTTGTGTCATTTTTGTGAATTATGAATCAGCTTTAAAAACTGATTCGTGCCAAACAATGAAGCGATATGATGAAGATTATACATGATAAAAAAAAATGAACGTGGTGTAATAAGAAGCTTCACTAGTCAGGTTTTTCCTTAATCTAGCTCCATCATCTTCAACCTAATACTGGCTTTTAACTGATTACAAAAATATATAATATATCCATATTATTTAGAAATACGGTGTCCTTGTAAGACAAAAACACACCCAAGTGGACAATTATCACAACAAAATAAATAATATTCTCATTTTCCAGAACACTCTGTTTTAATACTTCCAGTCTCTCATTTTTGTTACTAAGCATTGTTTTATATCTTGTGTCCTCTTATTTATACCATTACATTGTGTGAGGCCACATTACTGTCAATACTTCAAAATGTAAGACGTTGCCATTCATGGTGTATAAGAGACGTTTAAATAAGTGAAACATTAAACCAAAACATTTGTCTCACTTGTTTGTGGGTGTGGCTTCTTCTTGGTGTGTAAGCAGCTCATCTGAGCATGAGTGACTTCACTTAAATCAGGTTCTGATTGAAGGCTGTAACAACTGAACCTGCTCTCCAATAAAACCACGGCAGAGAGATGCATACACACACACACACACACACACACACACACACACACATTTAGTCCTTTAAAATGTAAAAGGGGGTCAATTATAGTTCATTATTTTTAGCGGTGGTGGAAGAAGTACTCTGATGTTTTATTTAAGTAAAAGTAGCAATGCCACAGTGTAGAAATACGCATTGACCAAAAGTAAAAGTACTCAATATGCAGAATGGCCCATTTCAGAGAATTATGAAATTATGAATTATGATGCATATGTGTAAGCATCACTAATGTTCAAGCTGTCAAAGGCAGGTGCGATTTCAACTGATTGCTGGGTATTTTTAATAATCATAATATCATAATATTTTAGGAGCTTATATTTTGGTTTTAATATTCTGAATCTGCAAAGTAATTAGTAAGTAAAATCATCCAAAAAAAATGTAGTGGAGTAAAGGTATAATAGTATTAAAGTATTATAAAATGGAAATGGAAAAAGTACAATGATCAAGTAAATTACATTCCACCATGGATTTTAAGTTTGTATACCTCGATGTGTGACCTGGGCCCGTGATGTCATGTCAAAGATTCGTCATCAACTTTTGTGGACAGTTTCGTCACTGCAGAAGACAAACACAAAAGCAGTCACATAAAGAGACATTAAATAAACAAAACTGGAGCAGAGCAACTACACGCCCTGAAACTGAACAAACTGAAACCAAGAAGCAACGTATGTATTTATGTATTATTCCCTCTTGTTCCTCTTGTTCCTGTTATTCTTATCTTAACGGGTATTAAGTCATCCACGTCACTGTATACTTGTCCATACATGCCTTTCGTGTGTGTGTGTGTGTGTGTGTGTGTGTGTGTGTGTCTATTGCTGTCTTGCATTATGTTTCATGACCATGGCGTCAGTGGAGTAACATTACCTGTTTCCATCAACAGATGGCGGCATAAAATAAGTCATGATGAAAGAAATTATTTAGGTCTTGTTTTTCATGACCTGGTGGCTTCATTCTTCTGAGTTTATGTTTTCATAAAGGAGATATAAAAACATCACTCATATAGTAGCATAGCAGTGATTATAGTCAAATTAACTGGACACGTGCGTAGCCTAATACCTGTTATTTTCAAGCAGGTTCATTGGTGTGACATAAGTGAACGTTATATTTATATCTGGTACAGACAGCCTCAATCCAAATCATCCTCTCAGGTTATTTTTTTCCGCCAGCTGTGTCTCAGATTTCAGCCGAAGGAAAAAATAGTATAGGCTAAACTGTGTGATGAGCAAAGAGACATCTTGGAGCAATCTGTTTGATGTTTCAGCATTTCTTTCTTCACCGAAAGTCTGATCAGATAATCATTCGATTGAAACATATTGGTTGATCAGCAGATTGATACACGCGCTTGTAAATGACATGTGTACATGGTGAGGTGATATCATCCTGGCTGTTTACCCGTCATTGTCACTATCTGATCAACCAGCTTCCTGCAACAGCGCCCCTGTCGGCTGATGGCGGAAGTGCAGCACACAGACCAGCGTCAAGTTAGAGGAAACACAATAAAAACTTGAATCCCCGCCAGGATTTTTAAATTAAGACTCTGTTAAAAACACACGCACAGCAACTGGAAAAATAACAGTACAAGGATGTATTTGTTTATCAACAAGTATTTGCCATTTTATAGAAGTGGGAATATTAGTTACCTCTGAAAATGAAACAAAAGGATCTACTTTCAAATAGGGCTGTAACCAATGACTAGTTTTATTATTGACTAATCTTGTCTATAACATTTGCATAATATATTCCCAGAGCCCAAGATGACATATTCAATCAACTGTTGTATTGTCCAACCAGTCCAAGTTCAAAACCCAAAGATATTCAGGTAATATTCACTATTCTATTCAAGTAGAAAGGTCTCACATATGAAAAGTGTTTGGCATTTTTAGTAAAGTAACTAAATTGATTAATAGACTGTCAAAATAGTTGCCAATTAATTTTCTTACAAACAGTCCTTGGTTTGCCTCATTTGAACATTTAGATACTGAATTTAGTTCCAGAGGGTCCTCTTAGTTCCTGAGTTCCTGGTTGAAAAGGACTAGGAGAAGTGAGGACTTTTGTGTATTATGTATACAGTATGAGGGGTGCATACAGGTAATTTGATTATTGCAGAATATCAATATAAATTTACATTTTATATTCTAGCATAGGAAAACTCCCACAGTGGGAGGAACCAAGGCTCAGTAGGGGCCCACAGCTCATTTCTCATTTCACACTAACACCACATCTCTCTGTACAGGTTCATGATTTTTCAAGTCTGTCTTAAAACAATAGCCAGGTTCCAATGTGTACATTGAAAGAGTTTTTGCTTGCTATAAGAGTGTTTTTAATACTAACTACCCTCTCCATGTTACTATCCCTAAAGAAATACTGTCTGTGGAAATACAAAGAGCCTCTTAATGTCTTCAGACACACTTTGGATTTAGTAATTATGTTAGGAAGGGATCATTTGTTGGCCAGTGTGCACATCATAAATTATTACAGCTTGCAAAAGCTATTTGAATGTACATCTGGACATCAGATTATTATCAAAAGACACATGTGAAACTGTCCTGTAAACAGTTCAAATCGTATGCTTTTATTTCGAAGGCAGAATCCCCGCGTACTTTCGGGCTTTTCCGTCCTTCTTCTTAGTAACTTGACGCAGCCGAGCTCGTCTGTAGCTGCTGCTGGCTGCTGCAGGCGTGCTATTTGCGGCAGCGGAGAGAGACCTCTGCGAAATGCCTTTTGTATTCCCGGGTGTTGTTTTTGGTTTAATTTTGTGTTTTTGCGCGGGTCAGATCACAGTGTTCGTAGCCATGCTCTGCGGTGGATTCAGCGGGCTGTCCTAGCTGACTGAGCCGCTCCAGCAGCGGTGGGTCCGGTGCAGCGCACAGCCGGGGATGAGGCCTACTTGTTAAAGCTCCCCCACCAACCCCTCCATCGCGATGGCTGATGATCAACAACAACCTGGTCAGAAGCCTGCCTCGGGATTAGGCTCTCTTCCAGCGCTGGTGCCAGGACTCCAGGGGCCCGAGGCTAACGCGTTACAGTTCAAAATAAAGAATTCAATTTGGTAAGGAATGGAAACGATCCTCTGGAGCAGCCACACTGTCCTTTTACCGCTAGCTGTAGCCTCATAATTAGCGTATCTAGCTGTGTGGAGTGGCAGGGGGGCTGTGTGTGTGTGTGTGTGTGTGTGTGTGTGTGTGTGTGTGTGTGTGTGTGTGTGTGTGTGTGTGTGTGCTGCACAAAAGCGGCTGAAAAAAAAAATAACAACCGAGTGCTCTCCGTGCAAACCGGAGACATTTAACGGAAAATGCAATAACAGCGAGGAAAGCTGTGCTGCCTGCTACCTGTTCGTGCACCGATACGACGGTAACGTCTGGTTATTTACACGGTAGTAGCTGTAATCATTAGCATCGAGCCATAGGAGGCCATGTGATAGATGATACTAAACCCACCGGTGGTGCTGATGCTCAGGATGACAGGTGTCAAACCAGACCGCTGCACAGAGAGACGCGCTCACACTGATTTAATGCTGCTTATAACAACTCAAGGCTCTCTAGTAACGGTTTAGTTTCTACGGTGTTCTTTAACAACGATTAAAGCAAAATATTTCCTGTTTGTTTTCATCATTGTGAGTAAAAACTAAATGTCTTGACATGTTATTATCTATAACCGCTCAGGTGTTTGGAAGGAATTCAAACCCCATTCACATTTTGCACACTTTATGTAATTTTAAATGGATTATATGTACTTACACAATAACCCACAATCACAAGTAAAAACAGGTTTTTCTGCAGATTCATTTGACTTTTTTAAAATTGAAATTGCTCATTTACTTCAGTACTCCAGAGTCTCTTCTATGCATCCATTGGTGCACCTGCCTTGATGTTCTCCTTGTGAAACCTCTTGGGTTGTGTCTGACATCTCTATTATCACCTATATGGTGCAGTATATGTTCTGTCCACACCATATTATTTATGTCCAAATTCTGAATTTGAAATGTATAAAATATAAAATGGCCTAAAAACAAGACATTTTTTTTGCTGAAGACATTTCCCCACGTCACAGTAGTAAAAACACAGGTGTAAATGATAACAACAATGGTGGCTGAATTCCATTTAGCTGCTTCAGTTTCAGGGTCCTGGTATCGGGTGTCATAATGTTATTAACGCCTGGGTTTTTACTACCATGACAAGTTATAACGTGTGGTGTGAAAAAGGCCTTTGAAACAAACGAGCAGTGTCCATGGCATGGATCCCACAAAGCTATTCACTGCATTTCACAGATGCTGTGGTGCGACACTACACCTGCCGATGATGACGCAGAATGATGCTAATTCATAAATGTCAAAAATCTCCATTTACTTACTCTATAATAAACTAGTGAGGGTCCATTGGGAGTAGTGAATGAGGACACAGCATAGAACTAGATTGGCAAATTTAAATTATTGGGGATGATTTAAAAAGGCACACACAGGTGTGTGTGTGTGTGTGTGTGTGTGTGTTTATGGTTTCACAACAGGGTCGTGGTCAGGGAGGAGACAAAGAAGCCATTGGCCTTGAACAGGTAGAGAGTACCGCTCAGAAGCGAGAGCAGGTGAAGGTGAAGTTTACCATTCAGCACTACAACAACCTGGAGCAGACAGCCAGGCCAACGCCGGAGTGGCTTTAGGACAAGTCTCTTAATGTCCTTGAATGAGCCAGCTGAAGCCCAAAAAAACATCTGTTGAGAGACCTGGAGATGGCAGTTCACACACTCCTGTTCCCACGTGACTGAATTTTAAGAGCCTCTTGTCAGGACGAAGACTCAAAGCTGCAGCTTCTGCCAAAGTTGATTCTGTATTCTTATGCAAATAATAGAGAAAAATATGCAAAACATTATGAAATACATTTTCTCAGTTTTAATATTGTTTATTTAATTTAGAATTACATCTGTAACACTATAACGTGTGCAAATACTTTCCAAAGCCATCACTTATCTTGGCATCGGTAGACCGAAAACAAAATGTCATGTTGTCTTGATTTTAATCTCTTGAAGGTGATGCAGCACATTTTATTAACACATCTGATTCTGTATTTTAATTTAGTATGTTTAAAAATATATATTATAAAAACTACAGTAATAAATGAAAAATTATAAATACTAATACATTGCCTGACTCAGCTGTTCATGCATAGTTTCTTATACTACTTTATACCATACAAAGAAAATGGGTCAGCAGGGATGGGGATGAAAACAAAGTTAGTTGCATAGTTGCATGTATCAATGTTCTATTAATCCAAGTCGTATTTATTCACAATTCTGACTTTTGCTCTCTTTCATATTGCAGCAAATCTGTACAATCAAAAGTGGACAGCATATTGGTGAGTATCCACAACAGAGCTCTCCAAACCAAGTCTGTGTTGTTGGTTACTTTACACTCTACCAACCCCTTATTATCAGTCGCATGTAACAGTTAATTGGTGGATCATGAGAACAGATGTGCAGCTTATCTTTAGTTGAGAAAAAAGTTATACATACATGTTTCATGCTTAAGTGTCCTCTTTTGTATAAATGACTCTTATGTTTGACTGTTTGTGTTTTGTCTATATTGGCCTGTAAATACACATCTTTTTGCAAAATACAAAAGAAACAACTTTTTTTCTACTCCGCCATATGTGTATATGTAAAAGATTTCTATTCATGCACATTTTGTTGTGGATTAATCTGAGCTGAAGTGGCCCACATCTCGTATTCAGCAACAAAGCCATGTCAGTGACATCAAAGCTACATTTGTTGTTACTAAGAGAAAATACGGGCCGTTAACAGTTTCTATTTTAATTTCAACAAGTCTGTCTGGTGTTTGACAGATTTCAAAAAGCACATTCAGTCCCTTTCAATGCGTAAACACATCAGAGGCTTACCAGTGACACTGTTGGACACAGCGTGTCAGACTGGGGCAAATGAAAGAGTTCATCTACATGGATTGTGTCTAAATACGGTTGTGGGATAAATATCAGAAGCACCATATTGTACAATAATATGTGCATCTTCTATCACCATAAATGTTATCTTATATCAAGATGTCTATAATATTATAATACATTTTAGTATTTTTTTGTTTTGCCTTATCCAGGGAATTAGGTAACTGACGAAGCAGAATGTTTTATCACATTGTTCCACAATATAGTCATATTGCCTAAAATGAAAACTTAAAAAGGTTAATTTGTGGATGAAAAAGCATGGGAACATTTCAAACCACATTCAGTGGTAAAATATGATGTCCTTGGAGACAGGGATTTAAATGTTGGGTCTGTTTATATGGCTGTCAAATGAACGTATACCT
This sequence comes from Cebidichthys violaceus, assembly GCF_023349555.1. Lineage (NCBI taxonomy): Eukaryota > Metazoa > Chordata > Actinopteri > Perciformes > Stichaeidae > Cebidichthys > Cebidichthys violaceus. Next base: position 8,021,301 of record NW_027176483.1, read on the forward strand.
CATGTATAATCTTATATTCCTCATATGCATCCTACATTATAAAACGGGTAGCTCAAATCAAGCAATCTGATTGACGTCTTAACATGAGTCTTAGCGTACTTAAAAAGGAGGTTTGATAGTGTTGCCCAGAATATGAAAGCAAGCAGGAACGCAGCAGAAATACACTCACCACTCCCTCTGCAGCGCCGCAATTAAGAAACTATCCAAAGTGTGATCGAACATGCAACATATAAAAAATGTAAATAAAGAGCAAATTTGTGAAATCAATATAACGCTAGGCTGTGATGAACAAAATAGATATGCTAGCTGCTAGTGTAGGCTACGTTCCATAGCAACATTTTAAATTCATACACTGAAAATGAAAGAGAATCAAAATGTTTAGTATGTATACCCAATATACACAGTATTAGTGTTTATATTTGATAATCACTTTATTTTTAAATATATTTTACACATTTTCTTTTCTATTCCACAAATTAATTTCTTTGACTGTAAAACATCTTTGCTTTGCATTTGTTCTCATCTTTGTTTTTGTAAACATGCAAATTTCTCCTTTGTTCATAATAATAATAATGTAATTTGGAACAACTTTTGGATACAGACTGGAAGCATCTTTCTTTGTACTTTATACATTCATTTATAAGCGTTTATAAATGAGTTTATAAATAATACGTTTCCTAAGTTATCTGTATAGGTTCTGTTGTCAGGTGTAAAAATCATCCTAAAAAATCCAACATTTTGACAACATTTTACAGAATGTTGCCAAAAGATCCAACCATGGTCCACTATATGCAGAGGAGGACTAATTCGTTCACTCTGCTTGTAGCAATGGAGTGTAGTAAATAGCGTTTTCATTCACTGCTCATTGGCTGAAGGCTCTCACCTCATTCATTCAAGTATTGGTTCCCCTAGCAACAAAGAGGCAAATAGAAAAGGAAGCGGGTGAGATGAGTCCACTCTTAGGAACCAATTGAGAAGCAGTCGGGATGGAATAAATATTAAGGAGGTTGTGAGCAACTGTCTCACCTGTGTAGCATTTAAAAATCTGCGCTAAATTCAGATTTTTTTGCAAACATATCTATTTGTTCAGTTGTGAAAACCATTAGGCCTAAAGAACGATTTACAATCTTTTGATCAATGTCTTCATTCTCTATTCCATATTCCTCTCATGAGGCATACGTTTAGAGGCTCTGTTTGGGAAACTGATTTTAGTTTTATAGAAATAATATGTTTTCCTTTTGTGATCATTTTATTTTTTACAGCAAGATGTTGAGAAGTTTACAGACATCGAAAAACTCTACCTCTACCTGAAGTTGCCTTCTGGTCCCAGCAGTGGCAATGATAAAAGGTATGTCACACACAAACACACACACACACACACACACACACACACACACACACACACACACACACACACACACAAATCAAGTTTTCCCACTCTGCTCTTTGGCTTTTCTTTTGTCTCACACACACATGGCTGCTATGTTGTGGCTCTCATTACATTATTGCCACTGTTGTTTCATTGCTTATCCACTGCCTACTTCAGGTTTAGGCTGCTTGCTCATAAAAATTAAGTTGAATTTCAAGTTTTTTACATTTTTGGTCACTGATGAGTTTTTTTTTAAATATTAAATGTATCATTAATTTTTCAGCTCTATGATTGATTATCATTATGAAGCAAACCACTGATCTGTGTAGATTCCTGCTATACCTAGCTGTCTGTGTTTCATTTGTTTCCCCATATCTATTCATCACCTCAACCCCCCAATTCTACCCATTTGGACTGAGAATGAGAGGGGGTCCTCCACTCCTGGATTATGGTATTAAAGTTTCTGTATTAACAAGAAATGATGCATAAAAATCGAGGACTCTGCCTCACCACATTTATTTTGCTTCTGCACTAATTTCAGTGATCAGAGTTCCATGTCGTCAAGCCGCACTCAACAGATGTATGCATTCAACTGGATACGGAATCACCTAGAAGAGCACCCAGAGACTTCCCTCCCAAAGCAAGAGGTGTATGATGAATACAAGTGAGTGTAACAGAAACAGAGCGGGGCACAGAAACGGGGGGGCGTAACAACAGTATGTGTTTCACTTTTAACCTTATGGATGATGCTCTTCTCTTGCAGGAGCTATTGTGACAATCTCGGCTACAATCCACTGAGTGCAGCAGACTTTGGAAAGATCATGAAGAACGTCTTTCCTAACATGAAGGCACGTCGACTGGGCATGAGGGGCAAATCCAAATATCCTTTAATTCTGATGAACATGTCAACAAAGTCTTCCTCTGGTTTTACGTGTCTGTGCTTCGTTTTATTCTGCTTGTATAGTCTTCAAATTGTGAGCAAGTGAGTTGATGCTGTTTGTTGATTGCAGACGTGTAGTGCTGCCATTTGAAGAGGCAGGTCATGTATTTCTTCTAGCAATGAGTGTCTTTAAGGTTTACGTTCAACATTGCTGCAATAAGCTATCCATCAACTAAATTGTTGGCATGTGTCGTCCACAGAAATCTTAAAAATCCAGCTGTGAATGGATTCTAAAAACTCAAGAAAAGAAATCGCATTATTGACAAATCACGTTGCATGCAAATTATGTTTCAGACTCCTTAACTCCTTCTCACATACTGTTATAGCGGGTTAAGGAAGAAAGCTTTTGTTCACATGCCGTCCTTACCCAACCTTGATCTGCAGAAATCTGGTGATGGGGTAAGTTACTCTAAATAAATTAATACAAAAAAAAATTCAATAAATATCTAGTTAGACATGTGAAACTGTCTGACGCTCGTCCACCTGCTGCTCTCCTGCAGTGTGAGCTGATGGAGTCGACTGGCCAGTCCCCAAGCGCTGAAGATGAAATGAGATCTGCAGCCTGTGGACTGGTGTGTGAGTGGGCCCAAAAGGTCCTGAGTCGTCAGTTTGACCACGTAGAGGACCTGGCCCGCTTCCTGCTCAATAGCCACTACATTGGTACTAAGTCCATGGCTGCACTCACTGTTATGACCGGAACACCCACAGGTAAAGAAGGAGGTCCTCTCATCTGCTGGTGCTGTGATTTTACTGGTGTGTTGGGTAACGCGCAACAAAAGTAATCCTGGTCACTCCTGATCAACATAACAGAGCATCGGCCATTGTAAATACATATGACGTATTACAACGATGTAATCTGTCAAATCACACTTCAGGATATTCTCTTAAAAATGATTAAATTCAGAGTTTATTCGTAAATTAGTCCACTGGTTTATTAAAAAACTTTAAAAAAATGTATGGTTGGTTTGATGTTCAGTTCCAGATTTATCTAGGCTATTTATTTAGGTATTATTACTAAGACTTAGATGTTTAGTTAAACAGTTTGCTCTCATTTACACTGTATCCTTACTAATCATAGTTCTTCGCTTTCGTTTTTCTTCTCTTGACAGGAATGAAGACGCCAACTCCAGCGTCTGCGTTTGTGCCAACAGCTGAGGCAAACTCTTTCCAGCCCCAGGTGAAGACCCTGCCTTCTCCCTCTGTCGATGCGAAGCAGCAACTGCAGCGCAAGATCCAGAAGAAGCAGCAGGAGCAGAAGCTCCACTCACCCCTGCCCAGTGAGGCCCAGGTCAAGAGAACAGAGGCCAGTACTCCCGGCCCCACCATCCCCTGTGGCAGCCCTGCTCTGCTCTCTCCTCAGCCCACCATAGGCATCGTGGTAGCAGCTGTCCCCAGCCCAGTCACGGTATAAAGCTGAATTTGTCCCCTCCAATTATGCTCAGATATGTTATAAACAAATGTGCCTAAATGTAGTTTTATATTGTCACATTTCTTCTCCCAGGTACAGCGGGGCAGGCAGTTGATGACCTCACCCAGCCCTGTGGGGACTTCAGAAGGAAAAGTGTTGCCTGTGAACTTCCAGGTGGTCACTCAGTCTCTGAAACAGTCGCCCAAACATCCTCAGAATATCTCAGCCAGTCCTGTGAGTGACCGGCTGGCACGACATGGTACACGGTACGCACAAATTCTGCCCAAGCCCTCTGCCACCAGTGCCATCACGCTGCGCTCACCCCCCACCCTGCTCATCACCAACAGCCCCATTAAAACTGTGATGCCAACTCCCCACGTCAGCTCAGTTAACGTGGTGAAGATGACGGCCATTGCTCTGGCTCCCAGCAGCAGCAGCAGCACAACCGTGCGTCCTGCCTCGGCGGGTGTGAATACCATAGCTGCTCTGGACGATTCACAGCATCCACATGGTTTCAGCTCATTTGCCCCTCAGTCTCCTGCAATCAGACCCAGTGCCCTAGTCTCCACCTCAATCCTCTCCACTGACTTCAGAGTGGTGTCTGAAGCTGGAAATGACAATACCCTCGCCCATAGCACAGACAAAACTGCTGCTGGGGCAAAAGAGGAGAGAATGGCTAAGTTCAGGGCTGCCAGCGAGCCAAGCTTCCTGATTAAGTGTTCTCCTGGACCCGACAAAGGGTCAAGGGTAAAAACTGACCCCACATCCCCTCCCACCTCGGTAGCTGTAGCTGGGACTCAGGACAGCAATAGCAGTAACTGCCATGGCAGTACTTTGTACTTGACTGTTGATAATCAGAACTCCAATGGCAACACTCTTACCCCAACATCGAAAGATCCCTGCCTAGATGTCAAGAGCCCAAGAAAGCGCACAGGCCCAGGTGGGGAGTCCCACGTCATTCCTGTGAAGAGGGTGTTTATTTCCCAGCAGCCACTTGCTTTTATTGACAATTCCAAACCTGGAGTCAGTGCTGCATTGAAGAGGATTCCCAGACCGGGAACCCCAGCCAGACCAGAGAGTGCTCCCTGCAAAGTGACTGTGAGACACACCTCCATAGGGCCCACACAGATCCTTGCACTCTCTGACTCGCCCATCACACACAACGAGGGCTCCCAGACTGTTGTCAAACCCCTGGCCTTGCTGATGAAGCGCGAAGACCATTCTCTCAGCACTGATACAACAGCAGCTAGAAACAACACGCCAGATCAGGCGTTGCTAAGGCAGATCACCAGGGACCCTCTCACCATACCAGCCAACTCAGGAGCACACGAAGCCTCTGTGATGAGAGACTTAAAGAGCACAATATGGGAGGAGGGACAGCTTGATGAGCTTCGGAAGCAGGCGTTTGCGCAGCAGATACCAGCAGAACACAAACAAACAACTTCTGACCAACTTTCCATTATAGCTCAACCCCCCGAGGCCTCGGGCCAGCTCAGCCTCGCGCAGGAGATGGTTGACTTTGCAGGTTCTCAGCCCAACATGGACTACTTCCCGTTCAATGACGATGACATGACCCAGGACAGCATCGTGGAGGAGCTAGTGCAAATGGAGGAGCAGATGAAGCTGAAGGGTCTGTTTGGTAGCTGTGTGGATGTGTCTATACAAAGCCAGTCAGCTAGCAGTCAAGGCTCTATCCTAAATGCTCACCAGGCCGGTACTACTTTCTTCCACTCTGCCCACAGTAGCACCACTCCTGTCCAAACTCCCACTCCAACACCGACTCCAACTCCGACGCCCACCCCCACCTCTGAAATGACGCTTGGACACAGCATGACAAGAGAGAGCCCCTGTTCCCGCATGGCTCCCATCACCCCTGTGGATGGAGCCATGGGTCGCCACACCCCCATCAGCACACCGCTGTCCAACTGCAGCAGCAGCGTCCCCCCAAGCCCGGTGGAGTGCAGGAACCCTTTTGCGTTCACTCCTATCAACTCAAGCATCACAGGGTATCACGATGCCAGTATTGTCTCCAGCAGCCCTGTTAAGCCCATGCAAAGGCCAATGGCAACACACCCTGACAAGGCCAAGCTGGAGTGGATCAACAACCGCTACAACAGCAACTCTGCAGGTCCTTTGCCCAACCACAGCATCGGCATTCTGCCCAGCTACCAAGACCTGGTAGATGACCAGTTTCGTAAGCCACATGCCTTTGCAATTCCAGGCCAGTCATTTCAAGCTCAGTCGAGACAGGATGCTGCTCACTTTGGTCGTTTGACCCCTATATCCCCGGTGCAGCAACAACAGCAGCAGCTGGTAACAGGTGTAACTACTCCCACTAAACAGGAAAGTTTTGCTGTGCCTGCACCGTTGGACAACAAGGCATCAACCTCATCTGCGTCCAGCACTTTCCGTTGCCGCAGCGTCAGTCCTGCAGTGCGCCAGAGAAACTTCAGTGGCAACACCAACTCTCAAACAACCACCAATACCACCAATACCACCACCACCACCACCACCCGAGCTGTGGTTTCACCTTTTAACTCCCCCATCACCTCTGAGGTGCTCAGCATCCTGTCCAACAGTCAGACGGTCGGCTCTGTGCACAGCATGGTTCAGCGTAGCCAATCTGTGCCCCTGAACATCATGATGCAGAGTGAGATGCTGCCTGTGCAGGGTCAGAGTAACACCGCCAAAATCACCAATGTTCTTCTTAGCAAGATGGAAGCCGACGGGGATGATTCTGTCCGTGGCCTGGGCATAAACAACCTCCCCTCTAACTACACGGCTCGTATGAACCTCACGCAGATCCTGGAGACCACTCCTGGCTTTGCTGGAGGCACCGCTCACCAGACTCAGCTGCCTGTTAGCTCCAGCCCTGCTGCCTTTGAGCTCCAGCAGCATGGCTACCTCACCACTGGCAGTGGAGAACAGGTGAGTTTCTCCACCGGGGACAGCCAAGCACAAGCGGGTCCTGGTGACCAAGACCAGCAGCAGCAGCAGCAGCTCTGTGAGAATCCTGTGCAGACACAACCACAGCTCCTCCTCCAGAGCACACAGCAGCCGGAGGCAGAGGACGAGCAACAACAGCTGGATTTCAACAACACCGTCAAGGACTTGTTGGGGGATGATGGCCTCAACCCCAGTTCCCAGTTGGTGGGTCAGGTAGCTTCCGAGCTCAACGCTGTTGCGTCTGACTTTTCCAACGACATGAGACTGACCTCAGATCTGTCCAGTAGCATCACTGACCTTAACACGTTGGACACAAACCTGCTGTTTGATCCTAATCAACAGCAGGAACAATATGAAGACTCAACACTGGAAGAACTGAAGAACGACCCGCTTTTTCAGCAAATATGCAGTGATACTGTGAACTCTTTTGACTGGCTAGAAAGCAAAGACCAGCCTACTACCGTAGAGATGCTGGGCTAAAGTCATCTTTTACTCTGTATGATTTCTGTTCTCTGTTGTTTGTTTGGTGCGTATGTAGTTTATCTGTTTTTAAACTATAGTTTGTTGAGATTTGTCTGGACTTTGCCATTCGTTCTGTTAAAAGTGCCAAGCTTACCAGAAAATCACTCCTACTGATGTTTAGTTACTTCTCTCCTTTTTCATTTGTCACCCAGAGATTCAGTACTTAACCACTTTTCTCCCTCATCTGAAATTAGAAATGTAAGCATTTCAAGTCAAAAGTGTGAGTACTTGGTGGCAGCATGCACTTACAAAGTGCAGGTTTGTATGGTATGACCATTATGAGAAACATAATCTTCCTTGTTATAACCAATCAATAATGCAATATTTGTATTCAACGGACACTTAATGAAAGAAAGAGACGGACAGGAAATTTGGCACAAAAGACCAAAAAACGTATGCTGTTGTATACTATTTTCAGTGTGTGCGGCTCAAGTTCAACCAAATGGAGACAATATTAGGATTGTAGTATATGCACATAATAGTTGTAGTACATTTGCCTGCCATATCTGAATATTAAAAAAGGGTAGCATCTCATGCTGCCAGGTGCTGAATTTAAGACATAATCTTTATACTTTATCATATACCAAATCAGTGGAAAACTGATTCACATCTGAGCATTGTCCAAGAGTGAAATTTTCTCAAAGCCTATACTTCTTGTACTGTTTAATATCTTATAAAGGGAGTTGATGAATCAGGAGGGAGAAGATGGGAATTCAGGCCACTTTGTGGACTATACATCGAAAGGAATCAACAACTGGTTGCCTTATTCCCAAAGTCCAAGGCCTTATGCCATCTGTAGAGAGACTGTATATAGTATAATGTTAAGACACTTCAGAACCATCCAGAGCTTCATCATATCAAGGCAGCTGTTACTCTGATGTTTTCAGTACTATTTCTTATTGTTTTTGTTTTGCAGTGTTACAATATAGATGCGTATTGTATAGGCTAAAAACTACACTGTGTGTGCCCTTATCAGTAATGGATTTAGAGGAATTTGATATGCTGTCCATAAAACATGGCAGGCACACTTTTAAGTCATGAGATTTTTTTTTTTTTGGCATGCTATACTCCCAGCTTGGATAAGGATGTCAATGGTATGGAGAAGGCTTAGTTATTTAGAAAGCTAGAGGCTGACATTTATGTTTTGATGTCATCTTGGGATCAAGAGGAAATGAAATTATGTTTGTGGAAAATCCAGCCTTATTTCCATACCAAAGATGATCTGTTTAAATAACATAAGAGATTATTACACATAGACAGTCCTAGCAGACATTAACAGCAACAAAAAAAAGGGCGACCTCGGAGATATAAAAGAGTTTTATTGCATTTGAAGAAAAGGGTTGAGTTGCGTAAATCTTATGTACAGTATGTAAATTTGTGAAAACGGTCACTGTCCTATGTTTTATAGGTAACCATGGACCTGAGAGCATGTTGAAACCATCACTGCTAGCCAGGTAGGCTATGTGATACAGTAGGATGCTTGCTTGAGTTTTTGGCTATTGTCAATGTTGTATAAGTCATGTTTAAGCTCCATCTGTAAATAGGATAGATACATAGAGATTTGATGTATCAAGACACTATATTATGGCCATTATTCTAGCTAAGTATGTGCCATTCAAAAGAGAAAAAAAAGCTTAACAGATCTATAGTCGGCAAGATACTGTATGTTGTGTGTTACATTTCTGGCTCAGTGTGTCGTAAAAGTAATGCTGTCTGGTCTCGCTTGCTGATTTTCTTTTACTTTTTTTTCTATTCAAAGATAATAGGTCTCTGCAGTTGCAGAAGTGATGTGTGCTTTGAGCAGGATCAATAGCATGGTATATTGAGAAAAAAAAAAAGTTGTGATACTGTTAGCTGGTTGCAAACATCTCTGTGACAGACATTGTGCTCTAAGCCTTTCAGCAGACACTGGAAAAAAAATGACTCATGTTTCAACAAACTTTGGAGGTTCACATTATTGCACTAAATTTTTATGACACATTGCTTTGCCACACCTTTATGGACAAATGTAATGATGGATGCCCACACAAAAAAAAAAGAAAAAACATTTTTTTATGACAAGATGAGTAGGGAAATTAACTGTCAGAAAATAACTAATTGTCTTGTAGCAAAATGTGCATTAATCTCAGTGAGATACACATTTCTTACTCATTCTCATACATGAGAATATAAAGCATTGAGGGGGGAAAAAAGTTCAACAACCTTTTAAAACCTACATGCTCATTATGTTGATAAATGATTGTACGCACGCATGTGTGATGACTTCTGTTGTACTTTGTATTCTTGATGACCACTGTCTTCTGTGATTTGGGCAGGTTCTGTTAACCAGACTGGCAGTGCTAGTTTCATAAGTTTGATTACTTTTGTTGTGTGCTGTTTACTAAGTTAATGTTGTTCTATATGTTATGTTCATGATGACTGTTTTCTGTTGATTTTTACATGTTCTTATTTTGCAAAACGCATTTGTGAAGAAATTTAACATTTTCTCGTAATCTTTTCTTAAACAATAAGGCACTGATATTTGAATTTGAATGAAGGAAATGCACCTCTTCATGAGTACAGGATCTCCATCAAGCAGTGACTCTGATTCTTTACCTTTGACTGACCCAGAACCAACTCTGTTTGACTATCTTGTCCATTTCTACCAGTAGAAAAAAAAAAACCCTCCTCCGTGGTGTTGTCTGGTGTACTGCTTAATGTACAGTAGCTTGTTAATATTGCAATCGCGTTGTTTCTTTTTTCAATGGAAAGTACTCACTGGTGAGATTTTTAAAGTGGTTTTAAAAGCCAATAAACTTTTTTAAAGAATCTTCTTGTGTGTTTGTGTGCAATTGATTTTGTATTTTACTGTAGTGAGTAAAAAGATGCTTCAAAGCATTAGAGAAAGTAACCTTACAGGACTTAATGTAGATTAAAAATAATCGGAATTAATAGTTGAACTGGTTGTTAGCTAAACAAGATTTAAAAAAGAAATCTAGGATCCGTCTCCAATACAAACTTTGCAAGACAAATACGCAGTTTTGATTGGAGAGATGCCGGCTTATGACATGACGCTGTTGATTTTTCCAAACATGCTAATACTGGGGGTTTATTTCCTTTTGGTCAAACACCACACACTTTACTATTCTAACAATCAAATCTATGCAAACCTCTCTGTCACCCTCTTGGCTTGAGGTTAGAGGTCTTCAGCTCTTCAAAGGACCTCTTGGGTCAGCGGGGGGGGTGGCCTCTCCTAGCGACTCACTCCAGCCAATCAGAGCCCAATTTGTTGGTCCTCTGCTCTGCTTTCCCAGGGCCTCATGATATTCATAACATGTTAATGACCTTAACTCTATTGATCATGGCCAAACGGCCAAACCTTTAGCCATGTGGAGCCCAGCGGTAACCTCCACAGCACAACATTTGGCAATGTGAGTCGACAGATTTCACAAGCAATACAGAAATGTGTTTCCTGTTTGTATACAACATGTATACAAACAGGAGAATGTAAAGCTTACAGATAGAGTGAGGCCGCAACACAGACAACTCATGTTTAGTTTATTATATTTACTGTCCTTTTTCTGTGTGCAGAGAAACAAAATATTAGCTCTTTTTTTTTTAAATCTATGCCTACAAATGCATGTCAATAATAAAAAACGAAAACACACATTATATCAGGACTTACAACAACGTAAGTGTGTTTCCTAAAAAAAGAGATGGTAATTTAAATACATATTGAATCATTAACAAAATAATTTTTAAAATCTAAACTATTGATTAAACACATTATAGGATGCTATTAACCTAACCTTTGATTTTCTGTGTCGAATTATAACTAAGGCTTTGGATGATTAAATCAATAGGTGTAATAAATACATAATTACACTCCGTTGTCCTCATTTGATTGGATATTGAAGTGTGGGGATGCACGTTTATGCCAGTAATTCCTTAAAATCATTACACAACAATTCATAGACATTGTTGAGAATACAAATTATATAATATCTATTTGAATTATATAATACCTATTGAAAGGCACAACAAGGTAGGTTCCCATCCTAAATGTGATGACTGCATTTACCTGTATCAATGGATGGGTGTTTTGCTGATACAGCATGGCTGATCTCACAGCTGGAGCCCATTGTATTGCTAGTGAATGAGGGCTGGGAGACGGGAGGGTCATTGTCAAAAGGCACGGTCGCTGGATCAATATCTGAATTCATTAGGGGGCTGACTTGCAGCCATCAATATCTCCTCATAATTACCAGGTTTTGTGGTAGAAGCAGATGCTGTTCAGGGTGACCTTATTACCAGTGGCCTTTCGTAAATGATAAGTCACTACCATCACCTTATTTTGTTGTCTAAAATATATGATGCACAGAAAGGAAGATCTCACACGGTTAAGTTGCTAAATGGGACATCAGTATAGTTGATTACTGATCAGTTTGTATTTGAAATGTACTCTATAGTGATGTAGTCTATGGACCTAATTAGAGCTTGACATGTAAATGCACAACTCACGATAAGTCTAGTCAACTACACCATTCCTTCTTAGTCTTTTGACCCTCCTTTTGGATAAGGAAGACTCCACTAAAAACCTGTATAACGGGGAAAATGTATGAACGTAAGGGACCGAAGATATACAGAGGAAGGATCCCGCTTTCAGAACAGACAGATATGCAATAAATGTCTTAAGCAGAAGTGATGTAACAACATGGAGAAAGATAATGGCAATAGTATCAATAAAGTATGAGCACGTGAAAAATATGGACAGATAACGCATAGAAGAGGCAAAACTCAAGAATACTAACGGAACAAACTATACGTTCAAGCGTGTCTGCCAAAGTGCAGAGTAATGTCTGTCAAATAACCAAATAACCAAATTTATGTGAATATAGATACATATTATCAGCCAACACAGGACTTCTTGGACATCTTTGCTGCTAGTGTCACCTCCAGACGAGGCTCTAGAAAGAAAGAACTAACATCTCTGATCATCACATCATCCTGAAGGTGCAATGAATTTCATTTTTCCAGTTGCTGTCTTGTGACAGTTCCACCTGGAGGCCCCTTGGGTCCCCAGACCTCAGTTGTTGGAGACACACACTTGCTTCTGCTCCGTACTGTCTGCGCATGCGTAAAGAGGCGAGGGTGGGGGCCCCTCGGCACCCCAGTAGAGCCGTCGGTCCTCTGTTGCTGGCAGAAGTGCTTTTGGGGATATACGGACAGCACGCAGGGCAGCGGCGGATCGCGGTGGGAGAGAATGACACAAAAATCCGGATGAATGGCGAAGTTTAAGATGAAGGTCCACCAGCACTGGCTGTTTATTGTTTTGTTTCTTCCTTTATCAAGTAAGTGTGTTGTTTTGTTTTTGTTACTGATGTTATCGTTGTTACTATAACCTGTACGTGCTGACCTGATAAGAGGTCCGCGCACGCACTGTTGATGGCTTAATGCGTATTGTTAGCGTTACATGCGTATATATTTTTAGTTTAACGTTATTGTTCCTAGCAGACATATGCAACTATTTAGTTAATTGTTTTCTGAACATTGACTAAAATGAGATTACTGAACAGGTTGTTCTTTAACTGTATTCTTTCTAATAGTCCTGTGTTTTTCTGTTATTAAAGATAACTTAACCAAAGCAAATATTAAGACACCATACCAAACTATTACATCACTGTTTCTGAGAGATAAATAGTGTTTTTATTTATTAGGATAGCACATTATACATCAATGGTAACCACCCTAATAGAGCTGCTTTACACAGTGTCATACTAAGAAATTAATATCGACAACTCCATTCTGTGTGCTTTTTCTAAAACTTTTTTTATAACATCAATGTCATTTTCTTGTAATATTACATGTAATCTGTATTTTGCACTCTTTACTAGTGGTCCCATTCTTTTCCTCCAGGTGTTTTATGTTTCAGCGAGTTGTCCTTCATCACAGAGCCCAGTGATGTTACCTTACTGCCACAGGACCCTGCTGTCTTGGACTGTCAGGCTCATGGGCTGCCTCCAGTCACAATCAAATGGCTGAAGAATGGAGTCAAGTTGGCAGAAAGTGAGCACATACAGTTTCTGCCCAACGGCTCCTTGTACATACCAAAGATAAAGCATACCAAGGAGGATTCAGATGAAGGATTCTACCAGTGCCTCTCCCAGAACAAATATGGAGCTATCCTAAGCCAAAGATCACGTCTGACTATCGCAAGTAAGTATGGAGCTCAGAGGGAAAGGGATTCTCTGGGAGCTAACATGGACCTAATCCTGCTTTCAACTGTTGGAAGGATGGGTTAAACTTGTTGGTGATATCCACTTTGTCATGTCAACATGCAGGCATCAGAATGGCAAGTTCATGGGTTATTAACCTGGAGATGGGAAGCAGATGTACCCCACCCCACTCTTTTTTTCTTTACTGAGGAAACACCTTTAAAGTCTGAGTTTCAATGTTATTGGAGGTTGTTCAGACTTAGTCATGCTTGAGTTTAAAGCTGTCAGTGCAGTTATAGGCTCATTTTAAGAGACAGTTAAAGGTAGATGGGGAGTCAATCTAAAAGCTCATAAATACTCCATAAACAGGCAGCCCTGAGTCTGAGTACACTGTCTGTTCCCTGTTTTGAGGAAACACAACACTTGCACACTTATGGAAGTACCCAGGAAACATTGTCAAAACATTAAAAAATTTGCCTTCTCTCTTCTTATGTTAGTGGGATTGCATTGTCACTGCAGACTACGGCTCTGTGTAATTGCTGAATGGTCTGCTGCACAGAGGAATCTCTGAAAGGCCACTTGGCTTATAGCTTTTGTTTGGAGTAACCCTAACCCCACCAGAAGAAAAGGCTTGCTTTTCAGGGCATTTGTTTGTCCACATATCAGTGGATAGGACAGCTGTGTCTATTCAATGGGCCTGGTCTACCATGGACACTTTTCACAGGTCTTAGAAGGGACATCCCTTGACCAGTGTCATGGAAACTAGCATGACCTTCTGAAATATACTGATTTTGACACTGACACTGAGGTTAGAAAGTGTGGGGCAATATGTCCCAATACTCAACAGAAAACTATGAAGACCTAGATACAATTATCACACAGGAAGAGATTTATAGTAACAGAAAATACCAACAGGATATTATATATTGCAATTGTTGTCAATCTTTTAAAGGGCAACAAAAAAAATGCACGACCACATAAAAACGCCTCAAAAGTCAAGTTTGGCCTGGTGTCCAGCCTTTGTCACTGAAAGGGTTAAAGGTTTTTTTGGTCAGCTGTAGGGAGGCAGGGAGTGGAGGATGGGCCTCCTCTGTGCTCCCCTTCTGTCCAGAGGTCCTGTGGGTCAGGGGTCAGCAGGGAAAGCCTTTGTGATGTCACAGGCCTGCTCTGGCTGGGCTGCCCTGCTGTTCCTTCTCACAGCCCACAATCCCTTTCACTGGATCAGTCCCTCTGTTGCCCTGTCAAGCAGATCCCTTTTGTTAAAGAAAGCCCAGTTTGTCATGTGGTTGAACAGGCCTGATATTCCAGTAAAAAGAGATGATCCTTTCAAAACATATTTACATTCAGGAGGTATTCCCCTTGTTGTTCTAGGAACTACATCACTAGTTTCAGCACCTCTTGGATTTAAAGAGGTGTCAGCTATCTGTCATATATTTCTTACAATATCCTCAAATTAAGTACACATGTGCTTTGCCACTGTAATTTTATACTTTTGTAGCATTTGATACGTGATATACACATATATACACAAAACATACAGATTACAAGATCCTCTTCTGTAGACTAATGGTAAACTGACTTCGATCTGGCTCCCAGTTTGGGTTCAAATTGAATGGACAGGGGGTTGAAGCAAACTTTGACCTCTTTAGAGTAACCTTTGTGCTGTTTGACCTAGACATTGATTTGTTCTTTACAACAGAGGTGACCATATTAGCGGATCAGTCTGTGCAGGCCACACCCACCACCTACATCACTGATCCCAGCACGAGTGAAGACGGTTATCTCCCAGTGCAGAGTAAACAACTTACTGTTTTTAACTTACCTGGTGTTGAGGGCTTTCCATGATCACCAGTCAGCTATGTTGTCTTAGACAGAATAAAGGGATCATTCCAAACTTCATCGAAATGCTGACCATTGAAACATAATTTGGGATTGGTTGTCATGTGTTCACGCTAAAGCAAACCTACTGCCATTCCAGTGGAATAATTCACAAACAAACCCTAAAGGATCATTTGCCCTGGTTTAGACCTACTCCCTAATGCACTTCACATGCAGGATCTTCAGTTTATTTGTGTAATATTGATGAGATTAGGTCTTGAATTAAAGGATTGCTCTTTAATTTGGATTTCCCAGAGCTGAGTATTTAAATGTGGAGCTCCAGTGGGGGAACAGGGTATTGATTTTCTTTAACATGATATTGACTTCCTTCCTGTGAGTGAGGGGGAAGGGAGAGAGTTACCACCTTAATGAATACAGGTCATTGGTCATATTTTACAGAGTATTCTGGAGACAAATGCAGATTGGGGGTTGTTACTTGTGGTGATTATTGAAAAGCTTTTTAAATACACATGAACAGAATGTGACTCAGCAACTTTGTCACAGTTGTTTTAGTCATTTTAAAGTCTACTTAATCAGTGTCTACATGGCAGGTTGTAAGCATAACATTCACATATGCATAGATAGCTATAAAATATGTACAACATGAATCTGACAAAATGGCTTTTTTCCTGTGTAAATATAACATCCCTGAATTCTGCAAGAAAGAAAAAAAATAAATTTCAAAATAATTTTTGATAGTTTTATGTTCCTATTGGTTGCTGGCAATCCTTCTTATGCAAAGGGACTTGATTAGTTTTTATCTATAACAATGCATCATTCAGTGTCATTCTTCCATTGATCCATTGATTGGACCAGCTGGTCAGTCTGGGACCTGATAGCTCATCTGCCCACAACCAAGATCATGGTGTCTTCCAAAGATCAATTCTTTTCATACAATCAGTTAACATCCATCAAAGTCAGGGCTTTGCATGCATAATGTATAATGCTTTACCAAATATTGAAAGAAAATGCTATATTTAGTGATAAACACAAATAACCACAAAACAAATTGCTGTGAATAATTATATTACGATATTGAATTCAGCAGCCAACTACTAAAACAACTGCTAGTTGATTTCATAATAAACTAATGAATAACGTTTTAGTTGAAATATTCTACTGCTGATATTTTGACCTTGATTGATACATTTTTTTCCACAGGTATCTCAGAGTTTGTGTTGCATCCTGTGCCTATGGTGGTGACTGAGGGCTCATTGGCACGATTCTCCTGTGCTGTCACCTCCAGCCCTCCTGCAACCATCACCTGGGAGCTCAACCAAAGCACATTACCACTACGAACAGACAGGTACCTGTCAACACGCCTTGAGTCATTTTAGACACCATTGTATAATCCACTTGTTTTCTGGACAACATGTATTTCTAATATAGAAGCAGCTCCCAAATTCTGTTGCTGTCTACATATACCCCCCAGTTTGACCCTAATCGTACCGTTGTTTGTTCCCAGAATAACAGTTTTGCCCAACGGAGTCCTTCAGATTCACAATGTACAATTGGAAGATGCTGGACAGTATCGATGTGTGGCAACTAACATCGGTAGCCGTTTGAAGAGTAGCGAGGCCACACTGACAGTCAACCAAGGTACAGAGACTGCATTGCCTGGATTTTTAGAAATGAGCATTAAACAATCATATTATATAGGCAATTGATTTTTTAACATTTTCCTTTTCTTGTGAAGGTGCAGGCCCTAAACCACGTCAGAGGCCCAGAATCATTGCAGGACCTCAGAATGTCACAGTTTCTCTTCACCAAACTGTGGTGCTGGAGTGTGTGGCCACAGGCAATCCCTGGCCCATCATCTCCTGGAGCCGTGCTGACAGTAAACCCATTGATGTATACAACGCCAAAGTGCTGGGCAATGGAAACCTTGTTATTACTGATGTCAGTTCCAAGCACAGTGGAGTCTACCTCTGCAGGGCCACCACCCCTGGAACCCGCAACTACACTATTGCTGCAGCCAACCTCACAGTTCTAGGTACAGTAAACTCTGAAGTAGTTATGCAGCACTGGTTCTCACATTCCATATGCCTTAACACAACAAAAGCTTTTGCAGATGGAACTCATTTTATACCCAAAGAATAAGTCCACGCCTGCTTGGAGAGAAAGTGTTATTTGCAAGATGCCACACAATTAGTGTTTTGTGGGCTAATAAATAGAATGCGATAGCCTGTGTTTTCATAATTTTTCTCTTACTCCTCTGCTTTAGTGCCACCATCCATTGTCGAGAGGCCCGAGAGCCAGACCCGTCCAAGAGCAGGCACTGCCCGGTTTATGTGCCAAGCAGAGGGAGTGCCCCTGCCACGCATCAGGTGGCTAAAGAATGGAGAAGAAGTTCACTTAAATGGAAGGATTAAGATGTACAACAGGTATTGCAATCAAACAGAGTACCGTGAAAATAATCAGTTACGATTGAATTTCTTGAGGTTAGTTCTGATTGTTAATATTGTGTTTATTGCTTCGCAGTAAATTGGTGATTACCCAGATCATCCCTGAAGATGATGCCATCTATCAGTGCATGGCAGAGAGTGAACAGGGTTCTGTGCTGTCCTTGGCTCGCCTTATTGTTGTCATGTCCGAGGACAGGCCCAGTGCACCAAGAAATACTCATGCTGAGACCATCTCAAGCTCTGCTATCTTACTGGCCTGGGAAAGACCGCTCTACAATGCAGACAAAGTCATTGCCTACTCCATCCATTACATGAAGGCTGAAGGTGAGACCAAAAGGAAGAAACACTTAATTTTGTTAAAAGTTTAATTTAATCTGTTGTGAACTGGGAGTTGTGAAGGTGTGAAAAGATGCACGATCACAGTCAACCACAATAAGCTATCTCACGCTCACATGTGATAATCTTTCCTTGGTGAAGGCCATCTGTTGTTGCTGCACAGAGCAGAGGTCAAGGAGGACTCAGAATGGCAACTTCACTGAAATAACAACAGGTTTAGCCAGCCCATTGTCCACTCCCCAGCTCATTCTGCATGCAGTTAAAGGGACAGGGTATCTTTTTAAAAGCCTCATAGTCTTGCAAACCAGTAGCATTAAACCTAAAGCATTAACCTAACAGTTAAGTAACTCTGTTAAGATAAATCTGCCTTTGCAGTAAACACATTTTCAGATGTTTAATTAGGTTTGCATTAAGACCCCTGGAGGAAGTTATGTAGCTGTGACTTGTGTTACAAATGTTTATAGAAAAGATGAGTAACATTCTGAAACTGCCGACATCAAGCCTTTCAAAACACTGACTGTTTACATGGCACATGTCGGACAACCTTTCATAGAAGTCTCTTGTTCTTTGGATAATCTTAAGCCATTTCCTAACCCACTTTATGATCTGTTCCATGTCAGGTCTAAACAACGAAGAATACCAAGTTGTTATTGGCAACGACACGACCAGTTATATCATCGATGACCTTGAGTCAGCTCGAAACTACAGCTTTTACATCGTGGCTTATATGCCAATGGGAGCCAGTCGTATGTCAGACCAAGTCAGTCAGCATACCTTGGAGGATGGTAAGCATAGAGCATTGAGTCTCCCAACATTCCTTGCAATAAATCACTCTGGTTGTTAAGCTAACATGCATGCTAGGGATGTGTGTACAGAGCACATTTTGAGGGGAAATAAGGGGGATGGGCAATTTTCTACTCACCAACAGCAACAATTTGTCAATATATAGCTATCTGACAGTTTGGTTGTTGCCATTCATGTTTGTATTCTAAATGAATCCATCACCACATCAGAGTCAAGTATATTTTCATATCCATGTCCATCCACAGTGCCTTTGCGTACCCCAGAGCTAAGTCTGATCAGCCAGAGCTCCACGGACATTCAGGTGATTTGGCAGCCGCTGCCCGCCAAGGTGAGCCGCGGTCGGTTGTCTGCATACAGACTATCCTATCGTACAGCCACGGACAGCGCTGTCACCTCTGTGGAGTTACCTCAGAACAGCACCGAATATCTGCTGGAGGGCCTGCAGCCTGACACCATCTACCTGCTTCGCATGGCTGCAGCCACCCGTGTGGGCTGGTGTGAGCCTTCTACATGGACCTCGCACCGCACACCTAAGACCTCCAGCAGCAAAGGTAAACCTGCAGAAGGCTGAAACAGAAATGTTGTCTGGTTGTATAGAGCAGGTTTGTTCAGTTATTTTTTTGCAAGTTTTCATGCATAATTTAATTTATTCTTATGGGTCAAAATCAGGCATCTTCAGCAAGGTAATAGGCAAACAACAGGTTGCTGTAGAGTAATAGAATCACTTGATGCCAAAATTGTAACTGGCTATGCTTTGCTTTTGTTGAGTTGCTGTTTTGCTGCTCTTAGAATACCAGGAGGATCACTAGAGCTCATGCAGAGTGGCTGGCTTATGACTAGAGTTTGCTCTTGTAGCATTGTCCCACACTCTTTGTGTTGGTTACCCAGGAACCTTTGCCCTTCGCTGTCAGTGATGTTAGAGTGGCCTCAGTCATGGGTCATAAAGAGAGGGCCTCAGGCATCTATGTGGGGGAAAGAATAGCCTCTTTTCATGGCCCGGTGTGTTGGGGGAGGCTGTTTGTCCACCAAAGCTGGACTTCTTGTTTTCAAAAGTTTGGTTATATATTTAGGTGTTGAAGAGCAGCACAGCCGACAGAATTATACTTGTTATTTGAGAGCAAGATCAAAAAACATGAATGCTGGTGAATGAAAATTCTCCCAAAATGTAATGTGCAGCTTAGATAATAACTAGTTCACACCAAAACCATTGTATTAATGAGATGGTCCTCCATCCATCCATTCTTTTTCAATACCCAATGTCCTGTTGTTTTTTGTTTAGTCTTCCTTTGTGCTCAGCATTTTTTATTGATAACATTTTCGCTGTCTCTGCCCCATAGTGCCTTCAGCCCCTACTCTTCAACTTGAGCCGCTTAACTGCACCTCCATTGTGGCCCGCTGGCAAACCTCCCCACAATCTGTGGTTGTGCAGGGTTACCGGCTGTGTTACCATGAGGAAGGCCAACCGGAGCAGCCCATCATCCAGCTGCAGGCTCAAACCTATACCTACACCATCAGTGGCCTTGGTGAGTGATCCACTTGTCATAGCCGTCTATTTGTGAGATGATGGGATAGTGGAGTGGATGAGAAACATATAATGTGTATATTTCACTATGTTTCACCATCTAGACCTGTAAATTTGGTGTAGAGACAACAGAGAGTGACCGAAGGGTTCTCACTCAATTCATTCCCAATTTAATTCAATGGACAGTTGGAAGCTATATTTGCATTTTGCCCTCTGTCCTGATCAATATGGGCTGACCTCTCTTGCCTAAGCAGTAGCCCCTGCAGTCTGGCTGCAGTATTGTGTGAGAGCAGGCTCCCGGGGTTATAGGTCAGGATCCAGATGTCCCTCCCACCACCGTTTCCCATCCTGAGGCTTGCATAATTATCCCTGGCCATTGTGTTCTATCCAGGGCCAGACCTGCCCTGTAAGACCCTGGCCACTACCCCTTTTAGCTGGACACTGAAGCACACAAACAAAGACCCCTGGGACTGGCCAAAGCTGGACCGAGCCACTGACCTCTAGCCGTGAGACAGCAGTCCTGCTTAGGACCCTGCCCCCACCGGTCATCTTTGCTGTCCATGTCAATAGCCCTCAGCAATCTATATGCAGCATTAACCAAGGCCATCAAAACTGTTCACAATATAATTTTGTCTGATGTGAGTCTTTAAGCACAGTGCACTTCCTAAACAGTTCATATCCAAAAGGTTAAATTAACAATGGATAGATTATTCAGAACCGTTTTTAATAAAAATGATTTTGTAGTAATACCTTGCTCGATCTGTAAGAACACTTCAGTTTGATTCTATATTGATAATCACACAACTGCTGTGATTGGTTCCATATCACTAATCTCAATATACGTTCTGTTTTGGAGCCATGTTTCTTTCTGCGTTGCTCCAAGTTGAAGGCTATAACACAAGGCCAGTAGGAAGGACGTGAAAGGGGGAACAAAAGGGGCCCAGCTCCTCTCCCACAGTCCTGCGCCCAGATTCCTTCTGTTCTATCTTGGCCTGACCTGGTGACCCCAGTCAAAGCCCCCCAGTCCCATGGGCCTAGGATCCCAGCAGCTGAACGCTGCCCCTGGCCCAGCCCCCCACAGCAGGCCTGGACACATCGCCTTCACTGGTCAATACCTAAAGGCTGACCTTTCACACCAGAGGCATAAACAAATCTTAACACTCACGTTTCAAACAAGTTTCCCAACCCCAGGCCCCAACGATCTTGCTGATGTCTTTCATTCAGTACTTGATACAGCCTTGTATTTCCCTTAATTACTTTTTCAAGTTTTACCTAATCTCACCTCTGTTGTTGTCCTCAATTTGTGTGATTTGTTTGTATTGTTTTTGAAAACACAACCTAGTGCTGATAGGGTTTTATAGTTGTAAAATCTTTATAGGCTGTCAAAAGGGAAAGAAAATTTTTTGTGATAATTTTTATTGAGCTTATTGATCATGTCACCATATTTACTGGACCTTGGGGCTGGTTGATTTTTCTCATGCTCCTTACACATGACAACACATGATAAATGAGAGGTTGGGGTTACTCAGGAGACCATGCATTGTCCATGCATAAGGAATGGCCATTTATGACCTACAAGCGTCCTCTCCTGCAGCTAATTGTCAAAGTGTCTGCCCTTTTTTAAAAAAAAAAAAAGATGCTGCTCTATTTGTTAACCATCAACTCTGGTATTTTAATGGATATATTTTAGAGTTTGGAATTCTTGTTTGGCCCCTATTGGACTATTAAAAAATGCTAAAAAGCTGCTTTATGCGATTATTGTAACGTCAGTTTGACCAACCTTCAGTTATAGGTTAAGCAACATGGGCAGAAATGGTTGAAAATGTATTATTTTTGTTTCAGACCCAAGAAGAAAGTATCATGTTAAGATCCTGGCTGTAAGTCAAGCTGGAGATGGCTATCAGACAGACCAAACAATTAGTACCCCGGGATGTGTGTGTAAGTATATTTCTCTGTTGCTTGTTTCAAAAGTCTTACAACTTAAAATGGAATTCAAACCTTTTCTCAAATTGAGGAATGTGACGAAAATATGCATTTTGTTTGCATTGTTCAGCGGCTAGAGACCAACTGGCAGCAGCCCCTCCGCCTCCAGGTCACGTGACTGTCTTCGCCAACAATTCATCTGCAGTGTCTTTAAGCTGGAGCCGTCCTGCTTTCCCCCCAGGAAAGGCTGTCAGCTATACAGTCCGTTGTACACCTGTGGGCACCCACAATGCCTCTGCTATACGCTACCTTCAAACGTAAGCTGAGAACCCCCCAAAAAATCAGAAATTTACATCTGACATAATGAATAAAACTCCAAAAGATCTTTTGGTTAGTTTGCACAAGTGTTAACATTATGTTATAGCGCATGTTTATGAATTTTGCTTGTGCCCTTGTAATTATATAATTTGCTGTTTGTAATGATGATATAAGTATTTAAGCTTACCCTACATTCTCACATTTTATAGCAGTCAGTATCTCTGGATTATTGTCTGCCAAATGTCCATAATGTATGAATGTTGTCTGCCCACAGTACCAGACAGAGTGTGATGGTTCAGAATTTGGATTCAAACACTCGCTATGAGTTTGTTGTGCGTCTTCATGTGGACCAGATGTCGAGTCCCTGGAGTTCTGTGTTTTACCATCAGACTCTGCCAGCAGGTAATAATGTAAATTACTGTAACATCATTTTGTCATGACTATGTTGCTGTGTATCCAACCCCCTCTGCTGTCCGGACTCAAATCAGATAATCGCGTATTTCTCACAACATTTCTTAGCAAGTGTTGTTTATTGTGAATGTGATTTCTCTGTGTGCAGCACCTAGCCACCCACCAGCAGGAGTGCGAGTAAGTCTGATCGAGGATGACACTGCTCTGGTGTCCTGGAGGGAGCCCATAGAGCCCAATGTGGTGGTTACGCGCTATACCATCCTGTACGCTTCCCAGAAAGCCTGGATGGCGGGACGCTGGCAAATATTGCAGAGGGAGGGTGAGTAGTGGACTGGATCGTGTTTTCTGTAAAGTCAGTGAAATATGTGCCTCTTACAAGCACCTACAGAAATCACATTGACATTTCATAAAGATATATTTCAATATATATTTCAATATATATTTCCCTGTAGATTGTGTATCACCAAACACATAGGAACCTTCTCTCACCCCAAGTTGTAGTGGGTTTTGTATCATCTGAACTCCCCAGCTTCAGATATACCTGTAAAAAATTATACGTGCTGTAAACAGATATTCATGCAGCATTAATTGCACCAGTATCAGTTTTCTGTATTTCTAATCCTTGCTGTTTTTGTTTACAGGGAGCCACACAATGGCCCTGCTGGAGAAGTTGGAGGCCGGGAACGTTTACCTGGTGAAAATCTCTGCCTCCAACCAGGTCGGTGACGGGCCTTTCTCTAACATTGTGGAGCTGGCACTGAAGCGTGGAAACACCCACCGCAGCAAGAACCCCAGGCACTCCGACAACTTCCTCGATACAACAGGCAAGCATCATTAAACACTGGAGCATACATGATAGAGGTGTCTCATCTTGATGAGTTCATTCATCTGTTATATAAAGCTGCTAGTTATGTGGCAGGACGTTTATAATTATATGAAAGCAAAGCTATACTCTGATGTTAGTATTCTTAGCTTGAAATGTAATGGTTTTAATTTCTCTCAGGGTATAATGTAATATTAGGGTTTTGATACCACTTAGTGCCTCTACTTAGGCTTAATTTGATTAAGTTGCTTCATTAAATCTATGCCAGCTTCATTAAATCTATGTATCTTGTGACAAAGTGCATTTTTACTGTGAGGTGATGTACTTTGACTTCAGTATGGATTCATAGTCATTAGTAAAACTGGTCTATGGGCAGTAAATTAAGGTTCCTCTCTGGTAGGAAACAAACCACTAGGAGGCGTAGGTCAGCAACGCTTGGCAACCCTATTAATTAATAACCAAAAACATCTCTCCTGTTTATTAATTTTCTTTCAATAGTTTTAGGGAATGTGTAATAATTTCTCATCTGAAACACTGCTTTTTTATCTTCCAGTCCTCTCTGATGGTCTCTACCACATAGACCAGAGGTCTATGACAGGGATCATTGTTGGTGTGAGCATCGCCTTGGCCTGTATTGTTATGTGTGCCTTAATCCTCATCAGTAAGGGCAGACCAAGGTACTGATTATGATCATTTTGCAATAATGAAAAACTGTTGACAATTACTTTAGAAAACATAAGCAATCTTTTCTTTCGGACATTTGTTTACATTATTATCTTTGAATGACTCATAGGAAATCCTCCAGTCACAAAGTCATTGCTGTGGGAGCTGCTGACGGTCCACATGCGGGTTTGTCTCTGCCCAATGAACACCACAGAGAGAACGTTGAGGCCCTTATACCCATGATAAGTCACCACTTTCGAGATACCAAGGTGAGCCAAACAAAGAGAGAGAGAGTGAATGATCTTGTGATAATGATTCTTAATTTAATTCATTTTTAAGTTTCACAGTCATGTGTAGTAATGTTCATTGGTCAAAAGAGCACATGACCATGAAAAGAATCTGCGTTTCTCATATGTTTTCTCATTTGTCACAGGATGAAGCTAATATGGTCTTAAATAGTGCCGGTCCTATCAGCAGCAAGAATCAAAGCAAGAGGTGGCTGCTCCTCAAGAGGGAGATCAGGAATCCAGCTGAAAGTGATGTAAGTGATGCAACATTATTCTGGTCAATCCGATTTTTTGTCAGTCAGATTTCTTTTTTTATCTGAAATTCAATTTGGTCGTCTCTATCCCATTAGGCTGAGAGGAGAGCCAGCTTGTATGAGACTGGCAAAACAGTTTTGAGGTATGAGGAACAGTTAGGCTCGGCGCCCTTGCCACCTTCGTCCCGGGAGATCATCTATGGACCGTATCACTCTGAGAGCTCTCACACCAGTGAGGGCAGCCAAGAGACGGGAGACTCTGGACACTACTCCAATGAAGAAAGCAACGAAGAGATGAGCAACCCTTCGACCAACCAAAGCTCCCGACCTGAATCTTTTGTGTCGGACGATGGCCCCACTTCCGCTGAGCTGAAACAGTCTTTTGAAGTGGAAAATGAGATGTTGAGCCATCACCTCCATCACTCTGCCCCTGATGCTATCCGCTTCTGCTGCATCTCAGAGTGCTCTCATCCTGCCCTGCACACGTCACAAGCAGTCGGCTCCTGACGTCACCCAGCCTAGATCTGCTCTCCAGCCGCCGAAGCTACGCCACTTCTACCTCGTTTGCTTCCTGAGATGAGCTCCTCGGTTATTTCCAGAGGCACATGGGATCAGGAAGCCAGCTGCTGCGATGGACGAAATGTGCTTTTGCTTCGGATCTACCTCAGGATTATGTATGAATGTTTGTTATAACATTTAATTTCCATTTTACTTTACTTTCTACCTGTTTGTCTTTTTGGCGTTGTCTGTCGTAAACCAAAGCTCACCCATGATGAATGTTAAAAAGAATGTTAGAAATGTACTGTGATACATTTTCATTATATTTAATTACTTTCCACTGGAGCAGAGGGTGAAGTTGGACCCTTTTGACCGATTATCTACCTCCTGTGTTCTGTTCTTGTGTATACATCACTACCTCCTTTTCACCAGATATTGTGCAGTATTTCTCAGTCTCAGGGGACAAGGTGAAAACATTTTATTTGCCATGTCTAAAAACCTCTGTTGGGACGTTATTATATAGAGGTCCTCACTTTTTGAATTTTCGGAACTTTGTATTTTCACGGTTTTAAGAGCTTTTGTTTCACATTGTTTGTATTTGAATGGTGTATGTTGTGAAAATAACAAGTGCATTAGATATTGTCAAGCTAATTGAGCTTTATCATACAATATCGTTTGGCATTTCCAGTGCACTGAACTCAAAGCTTTAACATGGCCTTAATATCGAAAGGGCTTTGCATACTATAGAAGATGAGATCCAAAGATGGGAAGAATCGTACCCAAAGAGTTTTTGATAATACAAAAGATATTCTAAGGCAACCAAAAATATAGAGAATATACATTAAGGGTGCGTTTGCCAAAATATTGTTCTTGCCAATGATGTAAATTTCCCTTAGAATGGTGGTTTGAATGCTTTACTCAATGTAAATTTTCTTGATGCTTTATTCTGGTGAAAGCTTTAGCACAAGTCTCTCCGGCTTGTGCTCCATTTGCCTTCTAGACCATTGCAAAATGCAGCGGTGATGCCGATGCTATTATCCAAAGAGTTGTCTCCTTCCTCAAATGGGTATGGCTTTTCATTCAGGTGATCCTTGGTACTGTGAGGTGGAAATATTTGACCAAAGACCAAAGATCCAGTTTGTCTTGCCAGTGATAGATGATGATATTTATTCTTTGTGTGGAGAATCATCTGTTACGAAACAACAGTATAGCTGTATGGGGAAGAATTTTCTTTCTCTCTCCATGATATTTCCTGTCCAGGTGTGACAATGAAGGATTCAGACTATCAAATGGAAACCCTATGTGTGAAGAGCAACATAATCAATTTTTTATATCTTTGTAATACAAATAATCCTAACCAAAGAAAAATTAAGTCTCTGTTATTTAGTGATTTTCTTTGGTTTTCATTTACATTATTTGCATTTAAATGTGATATAATTTCCAATGGTTTTGATTGCTAGAGAGGCATTTTTACATAGATTTTTTTAAGCTTGAGATATCAAACTGTTCTGCTGTATTTTATCACCATGGGATTTTACCTGAATGATATTTACGTAGGTTACATTGGATATTTTCATTTAGATTGTCTTTTTAGCATGATGTTGTAAACAAAAACATTTCCCAATTTAAATGTGACATTTTTTCTAAATTAATACGGCTGGTTTCAAGTTCAAAGTTTGTCTGTGTAATGCATTATTATATGAGGTTAATTTGAAAGCCACAGATAATTTTGCTGACTTAACTCAGGTGCCAAATAGATTTAGAATGTAGACTTAAATGTTGATATTTAAGTTATGTTTTTAATTTTATTTCTGCTTTTGAATACCAAAATACATCTTTTAAGCCAAAGTGAGCAACAGAACAAATTATTTTAAGTGTTGAAATGTTGCAACAGACTTTTTTGATACTGTCAAGATGATCGCAGATACTAGATAATAAAATTGTTCTTGGAAAAATACCAATTTGTGTTGCACTTTGTCTCTTTGAGTTTGTGTTCGTGTTTGTTTTTATGAGCCTTTTAATATTTTTTGAAAGGTTAAGATGAAGAAGGAATATTTTGAATAACAGTGTATACAGCCTTGAGAATAGGTGACAAACAATGAAACGGTGCCAGATGCTCAACACTGTGTCAAGATTTCATCTGAGGGTCTCCTCACACTTTTTAAACCTTTTCACAATGAAAAGATATCTACAGCATTTCTTTTTTGTTGGATCATTCACCATGTGTAAAGGTGTAGAATTACTTTTGACCTCATAATCAATATACAGTCACATGATGGGTGAACACCACGCTCACCAACTGTATGAGAAAAAAAGCTGCGAAAGAAACACAGCTCTAAGACACACTGTAGGGATTCATGATAATTAAGTCGGAAAAATGTAGTGTTCAATATTAATTTTGTAAATATAACAAATTAGGAAATACTTCCAAACATTTGTCCATATTAAGAAATCAACTCATTATTATGATGTGATTTTTTTCACTACACATCTCCATATGATTGGCTGAATGGGAAAGTGGAAAGGATTTGTGGAAAGATGCCATTATGAAATATAAATTGTAGAAAGAGAACCTTTTTATAAAAGGTGAACTCCAATAAAACAGTACATCAAACAAAAATCAAATAAGAATTAAGAATAATGACTTGAGTTGATTAAGTAATTAATTAATTTTATTATTTGCCTCCTTAATGTGTTTACTCTTTTTTGGAATATTTTATTTTTCCAAGTTTTTTAATGTGTTTACTCTTAATGTCGTATTCATATTCAAAGTATAGAGATGTCCTAATGGACAATAGGAGGTTATAATATTATGAGTTGCAGCAGTTCGGAAGAGAGTCCAAGCACATCTAAGAACATAAATTATCTTCCTACTTACTACCAATCGTCAATGCAATGTGTAGTTTTTTCAGCAAGTTGAATCCTATGACAAATTGAAAGTATAAACGCAGTTTGACAGAAGGTCCAGCAGGGGGAAGCACATTCCTACCACGCGCTTCAGCAGCCAGGATCCAAGAAGAGGAAGAAGAAGCGACGGGACGGTCTTGTTTTCATCGTTGGCCGCACGCAGGAGCTCTGCGGCGACAATGCGCATCGAAAAGTGTTACTTCTGCTCGGGACCAGTGTATCCCGGGCATGGGGTTATGTTTGTAAGGAACGACTGCAAGGTATGATCCCGTGTTTCACTCTGAATAATCCTGTAGCTGTAACAGAAGCTCGTGTTTGACTGTCAGCGTTGAACCATGTAGCTAGCTGGCTAACGTTAGCATGCTAACGTAACGTGCTGTTCTCGCTCACGTGGGGACCAACATGGGGTTTTATTTTGCACGGTAAACAACTCAACGTGGTGATCATCTACCTCCGTGTTCAGTTATTTACATCGTGGAGTTGAGGCATACTTTCTGAAATGTTTGATCAATTCTGCCTTTGATTAAAATGAATCAAGTTGGTGGATAGCTGGACATTTAACTAGCAGGGCCTCGGGTTTGGCCTGTGGAGTAATTGCGCCCTCTGGAGGTGACGTTACTGTGTTGCAGAATTATAAACATCCCCACATCTGTGGAGCTTAAACTGGTTGAGACTGTGTCAGCGATATTTTTAAACTTTGCATTAATGTTTAAGCTCCAAATGTGTGGTACGCCCTCAATATTACACATGACCACTTGTGTTTTGTGTGGTTTTAACAGTCACAACAAAGATGCAACATAAGCTTTACAAGGGTACTAGTCTTATTTTCATAGTACACTTAAATGTTGTAAATTTTTAAAACCCAGTAGCTTATAAACTAGATTCTGTTTATTACAGTTGTAATAGTAAATAATTGTAAACTGTTACATTCATAAATATGTAAAATGCATATTATTTTGGAAACTGAGCTATTGGACAAATGTCTTTTTCTAGGCCCTTTTACACACTAAATCGTATTTTTTCATACGCTTATTTAGAAGCATTTTTGTGACAGATATACTAAGTGAGAGATTTTATAGATGGAAAATAAACTTGCTCTCTCCGGTGGACAGACTATTTAATGACAACACTGTTTTCTAAACTACCTCAAACATGCCTTGAATATGTAGCCCATAAAGATAGCTTAGAGCGTGTGTGAAGTTTGACTAATGTAAAATATTCTTCTTCTTGAGTTAAACTTAAAATAACTTGTTGTTCTGTCCCTCTTTTTAAATGTATGTAGTCATTCAGATTCTGCAAATCAAAATGCCACAAGAACTTCAAGAAGAAGCGTAACCCAAGAAAAACCAGATGGACCAAAGCATTCAGAAAGGCAACAGGAAAGGAGTTGACCGTGGTAAGTTGATAATCTATAGAGAACTATCTCTGTCATAAAACTGTTTTATTGTTATCTAACAAACATCTTCTCTTTCAGGATAACGCCCTGGAGTTCGAGAAACGTAGAAATATACCTGTTAAATACAACAGGGGTCTGTGGGACAAAACAGGTAATGCAGAAATGTTTTTCTCACATGTACTTACGGTAAATTTTGTTTTGTCATTTGATTTTTTAACTGAAGAGTTGTGTGTCTCTTTTAATTTCTACAGTGGAAGCCATGAAGAGGGTGGAGGAAATAAAACGGAAACGACAGGCAAGATTTATCATGAACAGGTGAGCAAGTCATTCATATTTTGAGTTCATTTTAGAGTGACCGTCTTATGTTAAACCATTTTTTATTTGACAAATAAGGTATTGATGTGATTTGGAAAACCATGTTTGCCTCACCGTTGCTGTGTTTGCCTCCACTTAATAGATTAAAGAAGGGCAAACAGTTGGAGAAGGAAGAGGACATCAGCGAAGTGAAGAAAAATATTCACCTTATCAGAGCTCCACATGCAGGTAAGAACTTTTAGAGCCACCAAATAGCCAAGTTATACACAAGAAAGTATACTATGCTGAATACTTATGATTTCTGTGATTTCAGCATTGTTAAAATTGTGTGTTTTTGTTTTTACAGGAAAGGCCAAACAAATGGAAGCCAAAATGGTGCAGAAGCTACAAGAGGACGTGGACATGGGGGATGAAGATAACTAATCTTATACCCAAGGAGTTTTGTTTGTGTGATGACTCTCGTAAACAAGTTGACTTTGTATTATATTGTACTTCTGTTTTGGAATTTTAAATTTCCAAATGGCTGATGATCGACACAGTAATGCATTCAGTTTTAAATAGCTGTACAAGGATTGAAAGCATTGATTTAACAAAGGTCTGCCTCCAAGGCAGCATTTAACCACATACCTTCCAGTCTTTTTTTTTTTTTTCCTGTGTGGTAGTTGGGACTTTACTCTTATCCTGTTGCAAAGTAAAATTAATTTCAGTCATGCAGAAAATGTTAAACAGTAACCAACAAAAATGTAATAAACTTCTTTTGGGTAATGGTTGTTTGTTTCTTTTTTCTGTGACATTTAACGCACAATAACCATAGCTAAATTAAACATAACTTGGTGCCACAGCAAGTGTGTGTATATACAATATATTTGTCAGAAGTATGAAAAACCAAGACAATTGGTCAGACAATGAGCAATTAGTAGATAGCTGTACTTAACCACTGCTGGAAGCGTCAGCTTTTAAGCGTCTGGCAAACTAAGGCTAGGGCAAACAAAGGCAACAGGCCGACTTTTTCAAGCCCGACTTCGTCAAGCTAAGACTTCTCGAGCGTGTACTACCATGTGTTTGCATCCTATTTCTGTCCGGTCCTCTGCCCGGCGGTCACGTAGACATTGGGCAGCTTTCAGGAGCCATGACCCCACTAACCTCATCTATCCTACTCTCTCAGCTCGGGGCGAGCGAGTGGTGGCGGGGGCTCTCTGGAACTGCCAGTCGGCAGTGCCGAAAGCTGAGTTCATCTCGGGTTACGCTTCCTTGCTCTCCCTTAACTTTCTTGCTCTAACTGAGACCTGGATCACACCAGAAAACACCACCACACCCGCAGCTCTGTCAGATGTGTACTCTTTCTCTCACACTCCCAGAGCTGCGAGGCGGGGTGGTGGTACTGGCCTGCTAATTTCCCCAAAATGGAAATACTCTCTTGTCTCTGTTCCACAGTTCTCCCCGTCCTCTTTCGAATTTCATGCTGTTACTGTCACTTATCCAGTCAAGCTCACCATTGCTGTTGTGTATCGCCCACCAGGGCCGCTTGGTGAGTTCCTGGAGGAGCTCGACACATTAGTCTCGCACCTCCATGACGATGGCTCGGCGCTCATCCTGCTCGGTGACTTCAACATCCAGACCGACAAGCTTGAACCTCTTCTTTCATTCCTCTCCTCCTTTGACCTTTACCACACTTCTTCTCCTCCTACCCACAAGGCCGGCAACCAACTGGATCTTATCTTCACTAGGCACTGTTCTACTGCTAACCTCTCTGTCACTCCCCTCCAGCTCTCTGACCACTATTTCATGTCCTACTCCCTCTCCCTATCCTCTGCTCCATCACTTCCTCCACCTACCCACATGGTTTCTACCCGGAGTCATCTCCGCTCCCTCTCCCCTGCTGATCTTTCCTCTTCTGTCACCTCTGCTCTCCCTGACCCTGAATCCTTCTCTCTCCTATCCCCTGATACTGCTACTGATCTTCTCCTCTCCACCCTTACTTCTTCTTTGGACAAACTCTGTCCCTTCACCTCCAGGCCTGCACGCCCAACTCCACCTGCCCCGTGGCTGTCGGACTCAGTGCCTCTGCTTCCAATCCTAAAAAACTCTTTGAAACTTTCACTTCACTCCTCCAACCCCCACCCCCTCCTCCTACTTCGTCCCTTCTCCCTGATGATTTTGCCAACTTCTTTGACAAGAAGGTAAACGATATCAGATCCTCCTTCTCTCAGCCCCTCTCTCCCTGTCCAATCCTGCCCCCACAGCTCTCCCTCCCATCTCCACGCCCCATCTTACCCTTTCTGGCTCCTCTCTCCCCTAACGAGATCCTCAACCTTGTTACGTCTAACCGCCCCACCACGTGCTCCCTTGACCCGATCCCTTCCCCTCTTCTTCAGTCTATTGCGACTGAACTCCTTCCTTTCCTCACCCACCTCATCAACACATCTCTTGTTTCAGGATGCTTTCCCACGGCCTTCAAGACTGCCAGAGTCACCCCCCTTCTGAAGAAACCATCACTTGACCCCTCTGATGTCAAGAACTTCAGACCGGTTTCTCTTCTACCCTTTCTATCCAAAACACTTGAACGTGCTGTCTTTAACCAACTGTCTTCCTATCTCCACCAAAACAGCCTTTTGGACCCCCACCAGTCCGGGTTCAAAGTGGGTCACTCGACAGAGACGGCCCTCCTTGCGGTGACAGAGTCGCTTCACGCCGCGAGAGCTAACTCTCTCTCCTCTGTCCTGATTCTCCTAGACTTGTCTGCGGCGTTTGACACTGTGAACCATCAAATCCTCCTCTCATCCCTCGAGGGGATGGGCGTCTCAGGCTCTGCACTCTCCCTGTTTGCATCCTACCTGACGGGTCGATCCTACCAGGTGACCTGGAGGGGGGCCGTGTCGGAACCACGCATGCTGACTATGGGGGTTCCGCAAGGGTCAGTCCTGGGCCCCCTTCTCTTCTCGCTCTACACAACATCTCTGGGTTCTGTTATTCGCTCGCATGACTTCTCCTACCATTGTTATGCCGATGACACCCAGTTGGTCTTGTCATTTCCCCCCGGTGACACCCAAGTGGAGACGCGCATCGCTGCGTGTTTGGCTGACATCTCGAAGTGGATGACGACACACCACCTCAAGCTCAACCTAGACAAAACTGAGCTACTGTTCCTCCCGGAGAAGGGTTGCCCGCACCGGGACCTGTCCATCACCATTGATGATACCGTGGTGACGCCAACTCGGACTGCGAGGAACCTGGGTGTGACCCTGGATGACCAACTGTCATTCTCGGCAAACATTTCATCCGTTACACGCTCCTGCAGATTCCTGCTCTACAACATCAGGAGGATTCGTCCCTTCCTGACTGACGAGACGGCGCAGGTTCTCATCCAGGCTCTTGTCATCTCCCGCCTGGACTACTGCAACTCTCTACTCGCCGGAGCCCCGGCGTCGGCCATCAGACCTCTGGAGCTTGTCCAGAAAGCTGCAGCTCGCCTGGTGTTCAATCGCCCCAAGTTCTCCCACACAACTTCCTTTCTCCGTTCTGTACACTGGCTACCTGTAAGAGCTCGCATCCAGTTTAAGACTCTGGTGCTAGCCTACAGGGCAGTGAAAGGAACAGCTCCTTCCTATCTCCAGGCCATGGTCAAGCCTTACACCCCCGCCCGACCACTTCGCTCTGCTGCCTCGGGGCGATTGGTTGCCCCGTCGCTCAGAGGTCCTGGCGGCCGATCGACCCGGTCACGGCTGTTTTCTGTCCTGGCCCCACAGTGGTGGAATGAACTTCCCACTGACGTCAGGACAGCGGAGTCGCTGCCCATCTTTCGGCGCTGGCTGAAAACCCACCTCTTCAGGAAGTGCTACCCTGAGCCTTCCACTTAGCGCTTATTGTTTTCATACTAGCTTGTTGCACTTATTGTATTCGTACTACTTATAGCACTAACTGTTTTTCTTGTTTCTGCACTGTACTTTGGCTCTGAGTTATGCTCTGCTTCATGCTCTTAGATGCTTGTTTGGAAAAGGAAATGTACTTATGACTTCTGGTGACTAGTAGTTCTTTTGATTACCAATGTTGAATGCACTTATTGTAAGTCGCTTTGGATAGAAGCGTCTGCTAAATGACTGTAATGTAATGTAATGTAATTGATTTTGTTACATGTGGATTTTTGCTGATAAACCTGTAATTTCTCTTTTAGTATGAAGACCGTTATGTAGGAAGAGAATGTTGGCTGCACTAACTACACACAAATTATGTAGATAATGTAAGCACCATATTAAATGAGATTCATCTAACTAGTGCAGCCTATTCTATCAGCAAAACATACAATTGGGCTATGTTCATCCTTTGGACATCTCACTCATTCAACTACAATATAACAACATTAATTTATCAAACAATTCTACCTCCTGTTTATAATGGTGTGGGATAATGGGTATAAAAAGCATATTTGTAAGTATAGGCATAATATCTCTTATAAAAACCTAAATTGTTTTCCTCAAGAAATATAGTTAAAGAAGGGTTGACTAAGGTTGAGAAAGGTTAGTCTGTTTGGCTTTTACCACTTATGACAGGTTGATTTACACTGATTAAAGAGATATTTAATACATCAGATTATTGAAATTAAATACTATGAAAAATAAAAGCATCTTTTATCTTCCAGGCCCAAATACATTTTTCTTTAAAGATTCCAACGAATTAATTGGCAAATTAAAAAGATTATATTGTGTTTTATTGAGGCGAAGATGAGTCTATGGGAAGTCTTCAATAGGAATTTCTCCATTTGTAATGTTCAAGTTGTGAAAATCGACTTATATTTTAATGTTTAAAAACATATTAAAGATGTACAGATACAAGCTTAGTGTTCCTGCTGCACTTTCAAAGCATGAATTATTAACGCAACGTCTCCATATTTAATGCAAATGTAGTGTAAACGCACGTATGACATCACTTGAGGCCCGAAGCTATTTTCACCTTTTTTTAAATCGCTTTCTACTGCACATATTGTAAAACGCTTGTATAGCAGTATATACTTGATAAAGTACCATTTAAAAACAGATTAATGTGATGATCTCATGCTCCCAGTCTGTTTCCCCATCTGCATCTCTGGCATCGATTCACCGGCCTGTTGCTGGACAGGCTGTGCATGACAGGCTGCTGTCCTCGCCCGCCGATTCGTCTCCATCTGCCTGCAGCCTGTACCACCACCTTCCATCTTCCAGAAGAGCTGGTTTTAACGGCTAACGTTTCACCCGCGGTTTTGCGAGCAAAGCAGGAATTCAACACAGCTATGTCTGAGGAGGTCGAAGGAACGAGGACTTCGGAGGAACAGCAGGTTAGTTGTAACGATTAACGTAATTGCCAATTTAACTAACGTTCGCCCGTGATGTGCGCACGTCTCGTCTGCTAAATTAGCAGGCGGTTAGCAGCAGGCTAGTTAGCAGAGGGCTAGTTAGCCAGTAGCTAACGTTACGCTTGTCTAATGTCACCAATGACGCTACCGCCAAGTCACTAGCTAATGAGCTCGTAGCGTTTTATTTGGTAAAGCAACACAAACATATTGTTGTTTTGGGCCTGACGAGTAGCGTAGATGGCCACACTTACTTGTAAGGTTAGCTTAAATTGGTCAATGTTGTAGCTTAATATGCTAAATTAATTGGGAGGAGTAATGCTAACGTCAGTGCAAACACTAGTTGGAGTTTTCCCCTCATGGTGGCGTCTGCCATATTTTGAAATATATAAAATTAATTGCAAGCATAGAAGCTGTAACTGTTGCTGCTGTCGGAATGTTTATTGCAGTTTCGTTCATCACTGTCTTGTACTTTTAACGAGCTTTTCTCCCATCAAGTCAGCTTAGCGGAGCATTTACCGTCCATACATTGTGTCCTTTCTGCAGGAAATGGAGGACAAAGTAATTAGTCCAGAAAAAGCAGAGGAGGCCAAACTAAAGGCCAGGTATCCTAACCTGGGAGCCAAGCCTGGAGGCTCAGACTTGCTCAGGAAAAGACTTCAGAAGGGGGTGGGTTTCATACCTAAACTTGGCTACCTCCTTATTTCTTAAATACCTGTCTTCAAATATTCTCACTTTACATCTTCTTCTTTGTCCAGCCAAAGTATTTTGACTCTGGTGACTACAACATGGCCAAGGCAAAGATGAAGAATAAACAGTTGCCATCAGCCCCAACAGAGAAGACGGAGATCACCGGGGGGCACATCCCAACGCCTCAGGACCTGCCCCAAAGAAAGACTTCAATTGTGGCCAGCAAACTGGCTGGTTGATGGTTTCATGTTTACTTTCTTGTTACCATTCCGACACCCACTTCATATCTACCTGCTGTTTACGTTTTTGTTTGTTTTTTCACCTTTCTATGTATTCTCCAAGAACAAGTAATGTACCAAGCCAAATTCTTGAGGAAAAAACAGGCACTGAATTTTGACTGAGTTAAATCAAACAAAAAGAAGTAGCTGAACATGTTTCTCAAGATCTTAAAAAAAGAGTGAGTTGTGATTGATTATAAACAATACTATAAAAATGAATGGATGTTAATGGTATCTCGCATAACATTTTCACCTTTAAGGATATATGCCTCCATACAAATTGCTTGTCTAACAGAAGTTGAAGAGCCAGTGCAGAGGAATCTTGTTCTGCCATATTACTGATAATTACTGAGGCGAAAATGCTTGAGTTACGACCACAGACAGCTTGCATCAATGTATGTAAGAAGTAGAAGTATGACAGATATGCCTTTCAGTTTGAAATGTAGTATTCACCTGCTCATATGGAGGCGTATCTGTTTTAAATAGTGAAGTGATGTGATCTTGCTTTTTTTGTTTCCTAATCCTTTGTTTGTGTCCTCTCTCTATGAAGCTGTTTGATTCTGTGCTTTTGTGCTTTCAAAGTACTGACAATTATACCACACACACTTTATAGCCAGCTGTATTTTAATTAATTTTAGTGACATTCGTTTGCAAGGACTTGCTGCTGGTGTCCATTTCATCCTAACCTCTAAAATGGCCTTAAAAGTAATGAACCGTTGTTCCTCTTGAGCAATATTTGCTCCCTCAGTGAGAATCTTAGTTATGAATTTTGCCTGAAATGTCTGTCACTGTCTGACTGGAATCACTTAGGATTTTATGGAAAGAAACTCCCATGACATGTCTGGAGTGTGCATGTGCATTTACTGTGCAGTCATACTGTGCCATTTGTTTTGTAAATAAAATAGTTTTGCATAATATGTCATGTTATTTAAACTACCCACACTGAGAAGAGCCCTGTTTATGTTGTCTGCAAGTAAGATGGAAGTTTAAGAGGATACAAATATGCCCTCATCCATTGGTGGGTATAGTATAACCAATATTTGCTAACATTAATATTTTCATTTGATTATATAACACCAGATGAGCACAAAACACATACTTGTTAATGGCAAAGTAAGAGAATAACAACTTCTATGAAAATGTAGAGGTAAGAAGTGAAATATACATAGAATGTGTGATGTACCCATTTACAAATTTATGATTGATGTCTTGACAAATAACTATATTATTGTGGAGGTAAACTGCTCCATATACTGGCGTGGACTTGAGTCTTAAACACTTGTCTACGTTTGGAAGTCTCTTTATTTTCATCTGGAATGTATTAAGTGGTGTAAAATTAAGTTTAACCAATAGAAGTTCTCAAATCAAGGAAATTGCACATTGAAATGTTGTGAAATTTCAATTTGAAAATAAGTGAAATTTAAACAGTTGTCTAGCTAACATTCACCTGAAATCTTTTATCCTCATTGTAGTGTAGTTCGTCACACTTTCATGATAAAGCTGTAGGTACACTGCTCAGTTACAGCCCTGGTTATTCTCAAGTCTCAAATTACAGAATATTTTCAGATAGCAATATTCTGATACCACTGTTGTGCGTACTAGGTTACAGTCCCGTTTAATATTAATTCTGGGTAAAATCATTAAAATGATCCTTCATACATTGCGATCATCGTTTGTCACGAGCGTGTTGGCCGCTGGGCGGCGTGCAAGGCGCACGAGAGCAAAACGTGCCGGGGCACGCACAGCTGACTGACATGCTGTAGCAGCAACAGTTCAAATCTCCTCCCGGGTGGAGAGCACCGAGCCCAGGAAGAGGAGCCCAGACAAGTTCATGTTCTCTAATCTGGAAGTCAATAGTATGTTACATGTTTCCTCTGCGAGCGGAGAACGTTTCTAAAGGTTCACTGAGCGACTTGTGAGACATGGCAGCCTCTGAACTTTACGCTAAGGTAAGCATAGTGGACTCATGTATCGTTGTGCAGCACATTTAACGGGTTTCTTGAGCTAAAGTTATGCTAGTTTATCTGTCGTGAATGGTGGTTTACTCGTGTCAGTCACATAGAGGTGTTTACAGAACAGTTAAGGGTTTTTTAAATCTTAATTTATTGCTTTTTTATCTGCCTGCCACTTAAAATACCTCGTATCTGTCCACATTACACGCATGACTGCTGTCTGCTGACTTCAAGTTCACGTTAGCTACTCTGCTCACTTTCCTGAGTTACATGTCACTGCCGTTTTGTTGTAGTTTTGTAAAAGACTGGGTTGACGGTGAAGTGGTTGAATGGCTCTGACCCGGTTTCCCCCCCTACTGTGTCCATCAGTATGCCCGTGTATGGCTGCCAGATGCAGGAACAGTGTGGAAGTCAGCAGAGCTCACCAAAGATTACAGTCCTGGCGACCTGAAGCTGACTCTGCAGCTGGAGGATGGCACGGTAAGACGAGGCAAATGCCACAAACACACATAATAGTCATAGAGGCACTGACGCGGAAATGGGTGTGTGACGGTCTGTCAGAGAGCCGTGAACATATTTCTCTGCAAGAACACTGGAGCCTCGTGAATCTATGTGTGCTGTGGTGATTGGTACATGCATATACAGTAGATTCCCAAGACACCATGTGCCTCTGTATGCAACTATGCAACATGTTGAATGCAAGAAGTTATGTATTGGGTTAGTTCAAAATTGGTGGACTGATAGATGAATTTTTCACTTTACGCTGTTCCTACCTGCAGTTGTCGAGTTTGGGCATGCACTTCAGGTATGGAAATAAGGCCCAAGTGTTATCTTGAGTGAACACGAATAAGCCAAGCACAGTGGTTCCTAGTTAGCTTTAACATGAAGAAGGACAGATGGTAATGTTTTATTGCTTAAACATCTATTTTTACTTTTTCCAACTTTTTTTAGCCTCACACTGTGGGTACTCATAGCTAACATCTTGTGTCTTTTATAGGAGGTGGTACACCAAATAGACCCCCAAACCAACAACCTGCCGCCACTAAGAAACCCTAACATCCTGGTAGGGGAAAATGACCTCACAGCTCTCAGCTACCTCCACGAGCCTGCAGTGCTACACAACCTCAAAGTGCGCTTTATCGACTCCAAGTTGATTTACACATACTGTGGTAACAAGCTTCATCTTCTTTGACTCACACTATCACTATCACGGTAGACTTTGGAGCCCTGCTCACTGAACGCTCTTGAGATAATCTACAGTACATCATGCTGATTATTGTGGTTGCAGGCTGCTCTTAAAGGAATACACATTAAATGTATTAAATGTTCATTAGTTTCAACCAATGTTAGATAACATACGTTTACGCTGAGTCTAACAGATACTTTTTCTCATTGTGGTATTTAGGGATTGTCCTGGTCGCCATCAACCCTTATGAGAGCCTGCCCATCTATGAAGCGGACATCATCAACGCCTACAGTGGACAGAACATGGGAGACATGGACCCCCATATCTTTGCAGTAGCAGAAGAAGCGTACAAACAGATGGCCAGGTTTTGGAACCTCCAAAATATATTCCATTGTACATTTTGAAAGCAAATGTAAACATCTATTTATGATGATTCTCTAAATTGCTTTTAGCTGATACTTGGTCTGTATGTCATCCCATCTTTTGAGACAGAGATGAAAGAAACCAGTCCCTCATTGTGAGCGGTGAGTCGGGAGCTGGCAAAACCGTCTCTGCTAAGTATGCTATGCGTTACTTTGCCACAGTGAGCTGCTCCTCTAGCGAGGCCAGTGTTGAGGAGAGAGTCCTGGCCTCCAACCCCATCATGGAGGTAACACTAACTGCAGGAGAATAAGACAAAATTATAAAATGACATGAGTTACTGAGAACCTTTTGTGTGTTTCCTCTAGGCTCTTGGGAACGCCAAGACGACAAGGAATGACAACAGCAGTCGCTTTGGGAAGTACATCGAGATTGGGTTTAACAAGAAACATTGTATAATCGGGGCTAACATGAGAACCTACTTACTGGAGAAGTCCAGAGTTGTGTTTCAGGTAAATTTCATTGGTATGGTTTCATGTGACTACTGTAAATGTGGCCGTCCCCATCTCGGTTTCTTATGCGCATCTCGTTGCAGTTAATTGATTTAAAACACTGTCATGAGCGTGTAACATGTAACGTGTATATCTCAGCAACGTCATAACAAACAACATTAACATCACTCAGTTCAGCCCGCCTGGCCCTTTGCTCAGAAAGATAGCAACACATTTGGTTTTGTAAAGCAACTGTGAACTATTTTCAAGAGAGAATTTGATGATATCAGTTTAAGCCTGGGTTTAGCAATATGCTTACAGTTAATGCATGCATCTATAGTTGAAAGAGCTGTCGATGTCACAGAATGTGCTTCACGTAGTCCTCGTGTTATTTACTCGGCTCCCATTTCACATCTCTTTGCACTACTTTTAGGCTGACGACGAAAGGAACTACCACATATTCTACCAGCTGTGTGCCTCTTCACATTTACCAGAGTTCAAAGCCTTCAAGTTAGGTATGACCAAAATACCAGTTGTCATTTTAACAAGCTTTAGAAAAACCTCATCTATCCGGTCT
Source organism: Cebidichthys violaceus (assembly GCF_023349555.1). Taxonomy (NCBI): domain Eukaryota; kingdom Metazoa; phylum Chordata; class Actinopteri; order Perciformes; family Stichaeidae; genus Cebidichthys; species Cebidichthys violaceus. The sequence goes on from NW_027176483.1 coordinate 8,062,277, forward strand.
GTTTAGAACAATATTTGATATGATTAATGTTTGAAGGTTGCGCAGATGACTTCCACTTTACTAACCAGGGTCAGAGCCCAGTCATAGATGGAGTGGATGATGCCAAAGAGATGTGCAACACCAGGAGGGCTTTCTCAATGTTAGGTCAGTGCTGATTGTATTTCAATAAGGTTTGCTTTAACATCATGTTGAATGGACAGACTCTACATATACTTATTGTGTTTTTTGTTCTGTTTTCATTGTAGGAATCAGTGAAAGTGATCAAATGGCAATTTACCAAATTCTGGCAGCTATTCTTCATCTTAGCAATGTGGAGGTGAAAGACCAGTCAGCAGACAGAAGCAGCATCTTGGTAAACCGCTGAACATTATCGCTGAACACGGCATAAGAACATTTTGTCGAGCATACCTGGTTAATTTTATGTCGTACCTATGAACATTGTTGATGTATTTCCAGCCAGACAGTGTCCACCTGATGGTGTTTTGTGAGTTGATGGGTGTGCCCTGTGAAGACATGGCCCACTGGTTATGTCACAGGAAACTCAAGACGACCACAGAAACCTTCATCAAGTCTGTCTCCAAAATGAATGCGGTCAATGGCCGAGATGCCCTAGCCAAACACATCTACGCCAGACTCTTCAGCTGGATTGTGTGCGGTATTAACAATGCTTTGAAGTCTGCAGCAAAGCAACACTCCTTCATCGGTGTGCTTGACATTTACGGGTATGTGTCCATCTCCAGGTTTGCGATTTTTTTTTTTTTTTTTTTTTTTTCATTTATGTTTCCTAGATGACCTGTTTTAATTTAAACATGTGTTATTCCTTTAGGTTTGAAACATTTGATGTCAACAGCTTTGAACAGTTTTGCATCAATTATGCCAACGAGAAGCTTCAACAGCAGTTCAACCTGGTATGGGTCTTTTCTTGCTCAACTTGTTAAATTTTTTTAAAATCTAAACGTTCGAGTTAATCATTTCCAGCTGTCACTCCCTCCAGCATGTCTTCAAACTGGAGCAAGAGGAGTACATGAAAGAGGAGATCCCGTGGACGTTGATCGACTTTGACGACAACCAGCCGTGCATTGATCTGATCGAGGCCAAGCTGGGAGTTCTGGACCTTCTGGATGAAGAGTGCAAAGTAAAATGCCAGTTTCATTTGTTTCCACTGGAGGAGCTCCACTGTGCTATGTTTGGAGGTTATGAGTAAGGCCATGACTAAATGATGTGTCAGCTCTTCCTGTTTCCATAGATGCCCAAAGGCTCTGATGACACATGGGCCCAGAAACTGTACAACACCCTCCTGAAGCAGAATGCTCACTTTGATAAACCCAGGATGTCAAATAGAGCTTTCATCATCCACCACTTTGCAGACAAGGTAAAGCATGGTTGTGTGACTCGTGCTGAGGTGGCATTACGTCTCAGTGGTCAGCAGATTGATGGATGACTCATGTTTATCTAATCTAAGAGCACCAAGAGAGTCAAGTGTGAAATTCTAATCACTTTAGATGCAAAGTCAGAATTATGTCTTCACCACTAATGTTTGATTCTATTTATTAGAGCAGTACTAATCGGTCCATTTCCACCTTTGAATGATGATTATGACCGTTAGTTTTTTGGTGAAAGAACACTGTGTGAGCTGGTTCTTTGTGCCTAGGTGGAGTACCAGTGTGAAGGTTTCCTGGAGAAAAACAAGGACACAGTCAACGAGGAGCAGATAAATGTGCTGAAAAAGAGCAAGGTGAAATGGTTTATGAATAGTTAGTTATACTGCCACTGCCTAGTTCTTCTCAAATAGTTAGTGTTTGGAGCTCACAGCGATTCTATATCAACACTAAATATATTTTCTGTTGCAAGTCCCTTGGCACACAGCCTAGAATTGTTCAACCACAACTTTTGGAAGAAACACCAACATTTGAATCTCAGATTGAAAACACTGCCATCTGCTGTTCAATGTTAACTGTGTTTTGTCTCTGTGATCTCTGAAAATGATCTTTTAAGGTTGATTGGCTGCTGAAGCTGTTTGAGGACGATGAGACGGCAACAAGTTCTACGAACAAGCATAAGTCTACTGTCACTGGAAGAGCTGGTCAGAGTCAACGGGATAACAAGAAGACTGTTGGCCTTCAGGTAAGGGCACAAAGAGCAGGCGACGTGACATTTGGTGGTGTGGGAAAATGCATTATTGAAATGTAGCTTATGGAAAATTATATTGAATTTATTGGTTTCCTCAGCTGGTCAGAATGAATTGCCTTAAAGGAAATGAATATCCTCCAAAACATTTATGATTGGATCCTTTCTAAGTGAATGTTCAAGCTCTTTTTTAAAAATCTATTTTCATACTTACTTATCAAGGATTTATTGTTGTCTTTACTCAGTTTCGACAGTCTCTACATTTGCTGATGGACACACTAAATGCTACAACTCCTCACTACGTACGTTGCATCAAGCCAAATGACGACAAATCTCCATTCATGTGAGGATAATTTCACGCTTCCATTTTTTTAGGATTATCTGCAACAAGCACAGATGAAAGAGAAGTACACTAATTGTTACCGGTGTTTTTCATGTTCTTTACCTTTTTGTAAAGCATGGATCCTGTGAGGGCAGTGCAGCAGCTTCGAGCATGTGGCATCCTCGAAACAATCCGGATCTCAGCAGCAGGCTTCCCTTCTAGGTAGCTTATCTACAACAGTATCTGGTACAGCACAGAGCCATGGGCAGTTTATGTGTTTATAATACACAGACCTATACAAATAATCCATCCGACTTGTCTTATTAACATGAATATTGCAGATGGACCTATCAGGAATTCTTTAGGCGCTACCGGGTCCTCATGAAGCAAAAGGATGTGCTTCATGACAGAAAACAAACCTGCAAGAATCTCCTAGAAAAACTTGTAAAGGTGTGTCTGAATTGTATAAAAGCTTTCCCGTAATGTCAGTAACAACTTCACTTTCACAGAAACATTACATATATATTCTGTTTGTTTCCTAGGACCAGGATAAGTATCAGTTTGGCAAAAACAAGATCTTCTTCAGAGCCGGTCAGGTGGCTTACCTGGAGAAGCTGCGTTCTGACAAGCTGCGAATGGCTTGTGTCCGCATCCAGAAGACCATCCGCTGCTGGCTGGCCCGCAAAAAGTACCTGAGGATGAGGGAATCCGCTGTCACCATACAGAGACATGTACGGGGTCACCAGGCACGCTGGTGAGTTGAGACGTTAAAAAAAACAGCAGAAGAAGAGGATCTATCACATTTCTTTCTATCTATTCACATCACGTTTTTATTTTTCTTTCTTTCAGCTATGTTAAGTTCCTGCAAAGAACCAGAGCCGCTGTTCTCATTCAGCGGAATGTGCGTATGTGGGTGACCAGGACGCGCTACCAGCAGCAGCGCTCTGCAGCTATCACTGTTCAGTGCTTCTTGAGGGCCTACATGGCTAGAAAGCAGTACTATAAGGTAACGCCGTGCTTGAAGAATTAGATATGTTATAACTCAACACGTGTAAGGTGTCTTTTACTGGAAGGTTTGATAATCAAAATTAGATTTTACAGAAGGACTTCCAGAAGCCTTGATTTTAGCTTGCCTGTTGAGTATTTTTGAGTTTGTTTCTGGAGCTTGAAAGGGTATTTTCTCAACCTGTAGAAGAACTTGATAGTTCAATATTACATTAACCAAACTGGATTTAGTAGGTGCCACCGAGAAAACAGGAATCGGTGCCTCATGAATATAATACGGAAAAGTTTCCAGCTCAAAGGAAGCCCAGATGTGACCGGTTCCGTTAATAACATTGTTCAGGCAGTGAAGCCTTGCAGCAGCAGATTGTTCTGCACTTCCTAGACCTTGATTGCTGTGTAGGATTCTAAAAGATGAAGTCATGAATAGAGAAGGACAATATTCATACTGACCTTGTTAGCCTCATTTACACTTTAATATTAAATGTTGTATTGAATTTATACCGAGTTTTAACAGCTCAGGTCCATTTACTTCCTGTCAACTGAAGCAACTAAGGAATACATATTTGTATAAGTTCCTTGCACTGCAGTAAGGAATATATGTTTTATTTATTTATTTTGTATGTTGCATGTCATTTCACTTATAAACTTGACATCAAATATTTGTTTCTTTTTTTCGCAGTTGGTATTTGAGCAAAAAGCTGTTGTCATCCAGAAATGGGTCAAAGGCTGGCGGGCCAGACGGCGTTACAAACGCACCATGGCAGCCATCGTCCTGCTGCAGAGCTGTGTGCGTCGCATGAAGGCAAAGAAGGAATTAAAGAAGCTGAAAGTGGAGGCTCGCTCTGTGGAGCGTATCAAGAAGCTCAACATTGGCATGGAGAACAAGATTATGCAGTTGCAGCACAAGATAAATGAGCAGGTGAGTATTGCGTGAGTATGGGAATGTAGTTTTGTTTGTGTTAGTTGGTGGTTCACTCAGAAATCAACCAAAACAAAGCTTGAAAACAAAGATTGAAAACATTGGGTCATTGGGAGTTGTCGTATCACATGCACAGCATGTGTGTGTTTCTCCCCCTGCAGCATAAAGACAACAGAGAGCTCAGTGAGAGGCTGAATGTTCTGGAGAAAACCCAGACTACAGAGAGAGAGAAACGGAACAGAGAGATTGAGAACCTACGTAGATCCGAGCAGGAGGCCCAAGCCAAGGCAGTGACGCTTCCCTCACTGCTGGAGCAGCTCTCCTTCCTCCAGCACGAGCTGGAAAACACCCGCAGAGAGAAGGAAGACCTGGAGGAGCAGACCAAGGTCTACAAGGAGCAGACACAGCAGGTCGGCCTACTTCATCCAACTTGACTGCTGGGCAACTTCTCTACAATTTCAGTGCTCTTTCTTTAACTATCTGGATGATAATGGGTAGGATTAGTGACATAGCATTTGGTAGAAATATGTAACTACCTTTTAATGACATTTAGCTATTGTAACACACTAAGCTGTGCAGCCGAGGTTTGTTCATTTTCCCAAATGCTTTTCATTCCTCAAATTGTGTTTTCATGAACTTGTGGGATTTTAGTTTTTTTATACATATATATTTTTGTGGGGCAGGAATTTGCTTCAACTACTGGTTTTATGATTTATAAGTTTACTTGTCCAAAATTTTCTGGCAAGAATGGAAATATTTGACTTACAAAAGGATCTTATGAAATGAAACTTGTAATTGTTGCCCTTTTGTGCATTTAATGAACTTATTTTGTTCCACTTTTGTCGGTCTCTAAAACCTTTAAATGCCATAAAGAATACGTTTAAAGACTAAGGCCCTGATCAGGCAGAGTTTTATTGTTTTATCTCATTGTTTTCAATGAGAGTGAAGCATTTTGCCCGCTGCCTTTGTGTTGCTGCGCGCCCTAAACGCCTCGAGTTTAACAAAATTGATCTCAGAGCAGAACGTCCAACGTCATTAGCGCCTTTTCTCATTGTGGTGACTTTTGTTGGATACCCGGCGCTATGTGACTTCACCAACTGTAGTTACAAAGATCAGAACACAAAACATCTGGCCTGGAGGCAAATGAGTTCAATACTTGAAATTTCAGGGGAACTTGTTTTCACTGTACTATTAGATTATACAGTTCGTGGTTTGTGTTAAGCTAACAAACACTAGCACTCATTCAGTGGTTGCCTAGCAAAATAAAATAAAACACTCTCTGATCAGGGCCTAAGATTGCATGATTTTGCCTCCTTTCACGATCAGGTGATAGAAGACCTTAATATGAAGAACAGCTTGCTGAACGGCGAGAAAGATGAAATGAACAAACGAATCCTGGAACAAGCAGATCAGCTAACAGGTACTGAGCGGTTCACTTCAAACCCACACAGTCCTTAAGTAATCGCTGCATTTAGAATGAAGGAACAAATACAACTGTTTTGTTTCAGAGATCAGTACCAACATTGAGAATGCAAAACAGCTGGAGAGGGACTTAACTGAAGAGCGCTCGCGCTACCAGAGTCTGCTGAGTGAACACCTGCATCTGGAGGAGCGGCACCGAGACGTGAAGGAAGAGATGAATCTCAGCATTGTAAGAAATACTTCAAGTTCAGTAGTTCATGTAAACCTTTTTACATAGTGACAATATCGTACAAAGATACAAAAAACATTTACCTGTAACAGGTGTGTCAGTGTACGCATTATATGTGACATTAGAAACATGTTTGAACAAGATCTGGCAGCTTATTCCTTCAATAACATGTTGAGGTTTTTTTTCACACATAAACAGAGTACAATCAAATCTGATCACAAGAGGACAGACTCCAACTACAGCCGCAACTCATCTGAGTTCAGTCAGAGCTTAGGCTCTACAGAGGGGGAAGACGGCTCCATACAGACAAAGGTAATGTCAAAAACTACACAATAATCCAGTGTGGTGCAGTATCAGAAATGCCTAAAAGTGATAGATATATATACCAGCCCAAAAATGTATCTTGTTGCGTATGAAATGCTCACCCCCTGTACGCTTAAAACATTTGTATTTTCTATAAAGGAATAGCAGCTGTGGTGTGAACACAGTGAGTTACGACACATTCTAGTTTTCATTGTGGGAAAACTGGTTTCATGTTCAAAAGGCAGCTTTACTGACATGTCGGTTACAATGTTGGTGATAAATGATCACTGTGAATAATTGGATCACAAGTGGCTACAAACACTGGACACTCATTGCTTGGAGCAGCTGTGATACAATTAGTGCAGCATTCTACTTAGTTAGTGAAGAGATTCTATCACTCAATGCTTGCTGTGTTGTGTTAGAATCAGAACCAGACGACGGTGGACCTGCAGGTCCTACTGAAGCTCCAAAGAAGAGTAAAGGAGCTGGAGCAGGACAGACAGTCACTATCTCAGCAGCTGGATAACAGAGAGGAAGCCCAGCAAGAAAAGGCAAAAGTATGGACTGGAATTAATGGCGAAATTAGTTATGTTTTGGTTGATATTTGCTGTTGAATGGTTGGTATTTAACTGTAACTTAATGTAACTGTATTTTTCAAAAAAGGAGGTGGAGGAGCAGAGAACTGTTGGTAGAGCAGAACTGGACTTAGAAACACTGAAGGTATGACTTTATCAGGTACATGTTTGACTTTGTTAGGTGTCCAAGCAAGATCTTGTAGATGTTTGACTTGTTTGTGTTCCTCTAAATGTCTTAGCGGCAAGAACTGGAGTCTGAGAACAAGAAGTTGAAGCAGGATCTGAATGAGCTGAGAACGTCTCTGACCAATGAGGATAGTGAGTTGGCGCCCCCTATCCCGGGCTCTCTACCCTACAACATCCTGCTGGAACAACTCGGTTCTTCCAATGAGGAACTGGAGATGCGAAAAGAGGAAGTGATGCTCCTCCGGTCACACATGGTCCGCCAAGAGGCTCTTAAACATAAGGTGAGAAAGTAAATTATGTTTTTTTATATATATATATATATATATATATATATATATATATATATATATATATATATATATACACATATATATATACACATATATATATATATATATATATATATATATATATATATATATATATACACATATATATAATTAATTAATTAATTCATCACATATGAACTGATTTCTAGGACTCTCTGCTTGGGGAAGGTGTGAATTTAGATCTAAGTGACATTCCTTCATTTCAAGATGTTGACAGGTAAGAGCATGTGGCTCAGTTTAAATCCATCAGCTGGTACAGGTAAGTGTTACTTACATTCTCTGATGCTGTTTCTCAGGTCCACCGACATCCATACACTCAATGAAGATGGAGAGCTGTGGCTGGCTTATGAAGGCTTGAAAGAGACCAATAGGTAACGAAATAATATTCTGTAATTGGTTTGCGCATTCATGCATAACCATATAGAATTGAATACTATATGTCTGTCTTCCAGAATTCTGGAGTGCCAGATGCAGGAGCAGAAACGTGGTCACCATGAAGATAATAGGAAGCTGCTCGAGGAGGTGAACAAGTTTAAGGCTGAAAAGGAGCAACAGCAGAAGCTGCTGGCCCAGAGCCTCCTCCTGCCTGAAGATGCCCGTATCGAGGCGAGCCTGAAGCACGAGATCACACGGCTCACCAATGAGAACCTGGTGAGTCTGCTCACTGCCTTTTATCAGTTATGTTACTCCATCCACGATGCAGATCCGTTTTTATGATTTAAGACTTTTTAAGAGTTTCTATGGGACAAAATAAATGTTGCCATTTACAGATGTTTTAGTTTTACAGTTTGATTTGCCCTCTTACTAATCTTGTATGTTTACATGATTTTAGGAACTCATGGAGCAGCAAGAGCAACAAGACGAAGATATGCGCAAGTTGAAAAAAACACTGAAACTTTACATTAAAAAAGTGGAAGATTTGGAAGGTAACCACATGGCATTGAGTGTGTTCACACGGTACATTTTCTAGGTGACATTAGTACAGCGTTTATCCTGTGATTGCTTATGTTGTGTCTCTGTTGTATTCAGCGAGTGTTCAGCAAAAGAATAAAGCCCCTGTGATGACTGCTCCCGTCAGAGCGGTGAACATCACCCGCAAGGAGAAAGAGTACCGGGGCATGTTGGAGTACAGGGAGGGGGACGAGACCCGCTTGGTTAAGAAGCTGGTCGTAGGTATGTCAACCCTATTATTATGCTCAAGCAAATCATTTTCTGAACTGTTTTTTAGAATTGTATCCAAATGTTTTTCGTAGATCAAGGACACATTTATTCGTGGATTTAACTTTTTTCTTTTTTTTATGTTGTAATCTTCTCAGATCTGAAGCCTCGTGGTGTGGCAGTCAGCTTCATTCCTGGGCTTCCGGCTTACATCATCTTCATGTGCGTACGGTATGCAGACAATGTGAACGATGATCAGAGAGTCAGCACTCTGCTCAATTCCACCATCAGCAGCATCAAGGGGGTCATTAAGGTGAGGTATATAGCTAAACTTTGACATGTGTAAAACAAAATAAATGACGTATGCTTTTATTTTGAATTCTGTTTCTGTTTCTGTAGAGGAGAGGAAAGAATTTTGAAGTGGTGTCTTTCTGGCTGGCCAACACATGCAGATTAATGCAATGTCTGAAGCAGTACAGTGGAGATGAGGTAAGCTTGAGAAGGCTTTGATACAACAATTATGTTTACATCTGTACAAGTCCCATAATTATGTCTGTAAAACCTCTATTTACTGCAGACCTTCGCAACGCACAACACTGCCAAGCAGAACGAGCACTGCCTAGCCAACTTTGAACTGTCTGAGTACCAGCAGGTTTTTGGTGATCTAGCCATCCAAATTTACCGCCAGCTCATCAAATGCATGGAGGACATCCTGCAGCCCCTGATTGGTGAGAAATAATCTCACCACACATAGTTGTTAACAAAGTCTTCTTCTCCTGAATGTAACGGAACCACATTTTTTGTGTGTGTAGTGGCAAGCATGCTGGAGCACGAGACCATCCAGGGTGTTTTGGGGTCCAAACCGACAGGCCTGAGGAAGAGAAGCAGCAGTTTTTCGGAGCAGGCTGTTACAGTGGAAGTCCTGCTGCAGCGACTTGGCGTCTTCCACGCCACCATGAGTCAGCACGGGATGGACTTGGACCTCATTAAACAGCTAGTCAAGCAGCAGTTTTACATCATCTGTGCGGTCACACTCAACCACCTGCTGCTGCGGAAGGACATGTGCTCCTGGAGTAAAGGCCTGCAGATCAGGTACTGCATAGAACGGTCATCAGACAGTTGTTATACTTCATGCAGTGAGATTAGAGAGGCAGAAGAGTGTGGATTGAGGTGTGTTACATAGTACATACATCAAGCACTCTGGTGTCACAGAACAGATTGGACCTTGCTGGACGGTACTTTGGTTCTGTCTGAATTGTTTGTCCAATGCCTCCGGCTTCAGGTACAATGTATGGCAGTTGGAGGAGTGGCTGGCGGAGAGGGAGCTGTCAGACTGCGGTGCCAAGGAGACTCTGGAGCCTCTCGTCCAGGCTGCACAGCTCCTACAGATCAAGAAGAAGACCGAGGCGGACGCCCAAGTTATTGGCACCATGTGCTCCGCCCTCACCACAGCACAGGTACCAGTAAAGGTTCTGCCTTCTTCACATCGGCAGACATGGTATGCTGCGAGTGCTTTGATCTTGCGTGTTTCTCTTTGCAGATTGTGAAAGTGTTGACCTTGTACACCCCAGTGATTGAGTTTGAAGAGCGAGTGCCGACCACTTTCATCACAACTGTTAAAGTGAGTAGAGGTTTTGTAAGTTTGCATGTAGGGCTGTTTTATACTCAGTCTTGTGTTTAGTAAGGCTATTGTAACATGTGTTTTTTCCCCTATATCCGTTTTTTTTGTTTGTTTACATTTTAGAACCTTTTGAAAGACAGAGTTGAGTCAACCACATTGATGATGGACACTAAGAAGATCTTTTCCATCACCCTCCCCTTCACACCCTCCTCTGTGGCCCTGGAGACCATCCAGATCCCTGCTAGCCTCAATCTGGGCTTCCTCGCCCGCATCTAGACCTCTAGAGACCTCTGACCCATTAACCAGAGTCCACACAGACCAAAGATTCTGCAATGTTTTCACTATCCCTTATTATTGCAGCACTGCATGTAAATACTGTTTACATTTATGTAGTAACTTTACAGCACTGCATAGCTAAAGACTAATAATTGTATAAATTATAATTTTCTAAAGTTTTTAAAGGCCATCTGTTGCACCCCCCCCCCCCCCCCCCCAATGTATTGCTAATACAGGTTTTGATAGTATTTAGTGAATTCATGTGTATAATTTTTCCTAATATAATACCTGAATTCCAGTAAGGAAATCTGACTGAACTGCAAGTGACGACAAGTTTCTGATTATTGGGATATATGAATGTATCCTGGTAACTAGGAATTTGTTAGTTTCGACAAAATTAGCTGTTATGTGCATCTGATTTAAATGTTAAAATTGTCTCATTATGAAATCCTGTTTTATTTCTCTAACTTTTTATTTCTCAAACTACTAATACCAGGTGATGATATTTATGTCCATACATTAGAAGGAACAGAAAATGATTCAAGTATGTTTTAACCGGTCTTAATGTTGTCTTAAAGGCTGGCTTTTCTGTAAGATGGGTTGAAGTGCTACATGGAGTTTAGCGAGGTGTTACACATCTGTTATCTCAAGCTCAGTGTTTTCAAAGTGGAACCACCAGTGAGTCCCTAAGAAAATGTGGAATTGAATCTGTCACACTGACTGACACACTCACTGTTGCGGGTATAGAATTGGTATTTAGCAGGAGATATCCTTCATGGAGGAAATATATTTAAACATGGAAGTGCACTCTGAGCCTCATCTAATTGGGAGAAGAGCTGTAGAGTCCTCGCCATGGAAGAGTTTGGGGATCTAGGATGTAGAAACATGCATGTAACTGATGTATCTAACATCTGCCTTCAGTCTATAAGTAACATCTGGACCGTATGCTCACCATTCTATACTTCCAGAGCATGTTAGCTCTTTTCCTTCCATGTTCAGTATTGCTCTGTGTTTCCAAATGCTTAACATACGAAAATACCTAAAAAGTTAATAACTGATTAATCTCCTGTGCTCACCAGGAAGGTGATGGTGTGTTTCCTTCTAAATGTCTCGGGCATTTTTTTTTCCTCACTTTTCCAAGTGCAGTGATATTGTGAAACATTTACTTTAAAACATTTCGTTTTAACGACCTGTGGTGAAGCACTGGCTGAAATGCCTTCACACATGGTGAGCTGGCTGAGGTCTGGATCCGGCTTATTTGTTGTCAGAATCCTTGATCAAACGAGCACACCCACTCTGTCAAGCCGCTGTCACGAGACGGAAGGGCGGAGTCAACCAGGCAAAGTCCGCAGCAGGTGAGCGTCAACCAGGAAGACTCGAGACACACCTGGGACAGAAGGCTTTCAGAATAAAAGCGGGAGGTTTGGCACTTTAGATAGGCTGGTTTTTTTTAATCTTTTTTAAGTTTCCAATCTTTTGGGTGGTGACCCCTCAAAATGAAGCAATGTGTATCTGTGACTTCACATCATGGCTTTGAGTTAGAATGTCTTTCTCAGATTGTTTCAATTAAAGACTTTTAATCTATCTCCCATTTTATTTCTTCTATCTGGTCAAGTAAACTTAATGCATATACAATATACCATTAGAAGTACATGTACATGCAATTAAAGCACATTAACCTGTAAGACTGACCCTTGGGTGAACATTTCAAGACTAATTCATACAGTGGAAAATTGGTTCAAGTTTTTTCTCAATTTATTGAGAGATTTTGAATTAATTCAGTGAGTATTATTTTGAAAATTACAACCGGTAAAGCGATGTGATTGTGTCTGTCTTGATGCTGGTGATACTGGCATAGCTGTGAGGAGGAAGAAACTCGTTGGTAACCTGAAAAGTAAAGTGATACAAAAACTGAAAATACTGACGAGAAGTTAAAACAATAATGCTTGAACATGGCTTTATTGGAACTGTACACCGAGGTAAGAGAAAAGCACCATGTTTTTATTTCAATAGAGATAATACAACCTTTATGTTGTTTTACTGTAACATATGGGAACTTTCTCAAGGCTCAGTCAATTTGCAGAGATGTAGAGGAGGCTGGACTTAGTCTAAATGCTCAACTGTTTACTCTTACTCACTCTTTATGACTTGTTAATATAAATATGAACTGTAATGACTTGCTGTTAAATAAGAAATAAATTAAGGTCCTCATAGTTTATTAAGTAGATGTTCACATAGGGAATTGTGTTACATTTACAGTGTTATATGTTTGAACTAGGCTATAGATAAGTTGTTAAATGTTTATCTTGACACCACTGAAATCTTCTCCCTTATAGTACAACAGAGTGTGGATACCAGATGCAGAACATGTGTGGAAATCAGCCGAGGTTATGAGAGACTTTCATTTTGGGCACAATGTTCTTGAATTGCTTCTTGAAGATGGCACTGTAAGTAAAACGTGAAATAATAAAACCTACACATGCAGCTGCAATGGATTTATGATGGTGAGAAGTAACAGCTGACCTGCCTCTTTTATATAACCTGTCACTGTACAGGAGCACCACCTCCCTGTTGACCCGTCAAAACCACAACTCCCTCCACTGCGCAACCCGGACATCTTGGTGGGGGAGAACGACCTCACCGCTCTCAGCTACCTGCACGAACCTGCTGTCCTGCATAATCTTAAAGTGCGATTTGTGGAGTCCAGAATCATCTACACCTACTGTGGTACTGTTGAAACAAGACCATTGACTGTCAAACTGTATCTTACCACTGAATTGTAGTTTGTTGGTGCTCTTGTCTCAGCCTGTGCTGTTTCCTCACTTTGCAGGTATTATACTGGTGGCTGTAAATCCATACAAACAGCTTCACGTCTATGGAGATGCAATCATTCATGCCTACTCAGGCCAGAACATGGGAGACATGGACCCTCATATATTTGCAGTAGCAGAGGAGGCTTACAAACAGATGGCCAGGTAAATAAAAGACTAAATGATCACATAAAGTACAATATACAGTCAACTTATAACTGTACACTTTTTCTCAGAAACCACAAGAACCAGTCTATCATCGTCAGCGGTGAATCTGGAGCTGGGAAAACAGTGTCCGCTCGATACGCCATGAGGTACTTTGCTATTGTGAGCAAATCTGGAAGTAAGACTCACGTTGAAGACAAAGTCCTGGCATCCAACCCGATAACAGAGGTATGATTTGACTGGACCAGGAGCTCTGTACTCACAAGGCAACACATCGCTGCTCTCTCCACGAAACTGGCAAAATGGTCAATGTTTCAGTACTGTGACAACATTAAACCAATATAAAGCATGCAGTGCATTAATTAAGGCAACTAAATAACTAAAAAGACAAAGTTTAAGATAACTTAAAAAGACATCGGATCAACAGAGGTGATTTTCTCTCAGGCAATAGGAAATGCAAGGACCACCAGGAACGACAACAGCAGTCGTTTCGGGAAATACACGGAGATCAGCTTTGACAGGAGGTACCGGATCATCGGAGCGAACATGAGGACCTATCTCTTAGAGAAATCTAGAGTCGTCTTTCAGGTAGTGTATGAGATGAAGGTGTTGTGTTATTTCTTTCTTTTAATATCTGATACATAACAATGATACCCTTGTTTTATTCAGGCAGACAATGAGCGAAACTATCACATATTCTACCAGATGTGTTCCTGCGCTCACCTGCCAGAGTTCAAGAATCTAAGACTGTGTGAGTATTTCTACTGAGGGCTTATTGAGCAGGTTTGAGACGGAGCAGCGACTGTTCTTCATCTGATTCACTTAGAACACACATCTAAGTCTTACAATCATACACATGTTTGTTATTGTATTGTAATACTGCCTGATTATATATTCCTGTCATCTGTAGTGAGTGCAGATAAGTTCGAGTACACCTGCATGGGCGGTGATATCAGTATTGAAGGTGTAGATGACAAGAAAGACATGGAGGAGACTCGAAAGACCTTCTCACTGCTGGGTAAAAAAAAACACCGTATCTGTCAGACTGTAACTTGCTTTTAGTGTGATGTTTACGTTACCGTCCTCTCTCTTCCTCTCCAGGGTTGAAGAAGGACTTTCAGTCAGATGTGTTCAAAGTTTTGGCTGCCATTTTGCATTTGGGAAATGTCAAAATCAGAAACTCTGGAGATGGAAAATCATCAGTTCCTGTGAGTCTCACCTCCCTAAATGGCTTTTTGTCCGCTCGGTTAGATCTTGAAACATTAACCTGGTTCAACACACAACTTGATTTGCATATCTTCCAGCCCGGTGATCCACACCTGGCGGTCCTCTGTGAGTTGCTGAGTGTGAGTGCAGAAGAGTTGGCGTGTTGGCTGTGCCACCGGAGGATCGTTCTGGTGGCTGAGACGGTTGTGAAGCCGGTGCCCGAAGAGCGGGCTGTAAATGCCAGAGATGCCCTAGCCAAGCAGATCTATGCCCATCTGTTTGACTGTATTATTAAGAGGATAAATACTGCACTGCGGGTTGCAGGACAGCAACACGCTTTCATTGGTGTGCTGGACATTTATGGGTATTGCAGATACAGCAATGGTTTTTTTCAGCTGCTTGATGTTTCTGGTCTCTAATGAGGCCATCTGTGATGTGATCCTTGTTTCCTTTGTCCTCAGCTTTGAAACGTTTGACATCAACAGCTTTGAACAGTTTTGTATCAACTATGCAAATGAGAAGCTTCAACAGCAATTTAACTTGGTATGCTTCACCATATTCCTAAATCATTGTAAAACACAGCATGCAAACCTTTATCAGCCCAGGGGGTTCCTCTGTTGTCTTATTTTCAATCAGCACGTGTTCAAGCTGGAGCAAGAGGAGTACATGAGAGAGGACATACCATGGACGTTGATAGATTTCTATGACAACCAGCCGGTCATTGACCTGATTGAAGCAAAGATGGGGATCCTGGACTTGCTTGATGAAGAATGTTTGGTAATTGAATGGATGTGTTGTGAATTTTTACAGTGAAAAATGTCCACTTTTGCTGTGCCTCCTATACATATATGTATTTTTACTTTACAGTTTCCTCAGGGAACTGACCAAAGCTGGCTGCAAAAGCTGTTCAACTACCTCGATGCCAATCCTCTGTTTGAGAAGCCCAGGTTATCAAATGAGGCATTTGTTATTCAACACTTTGCAGACAAGGTGCAGTCTGGTGACCTTTAGAAACCCATTTCCTGCATAACACAAATGTTACTCATACTATTATTCACTATTAATGCTTTTGGATCCCTGACAAATACCTTTTTTAAACTATGTGAGTCTTTTTCCATTAACAGGTGGAATATCAATGTACAGGTTTTCTTGAAAAGAACAGAGACGCTCTATATGAAGAATTGATTGACATTATGAGAGTCAGTAAGGTAATCAAAAGCCCTGTTTTATTTTGGCTTTTATTTTTTTCAATATATCATAGAGGTTAAAAATAACAAATAAAAGGGTCTGTATCATTAAAGCCAATCCATGCAGCTTATTTTTCTTATTTTAACACATTTCTCCTGCTTGCAATTGTTGTCAGTTTCCTTTTCTGGCCAACTTTTTCCGAGAGGAGAAGCAAAGCTCTGTGACCAATAAAGGTGTCAAAGTGAGACCTGCCAGACCTGGAGTGAAACCAACCAATAAACAGTTGAGAACCTCAGTGGGAGATAAGGTAAAAATGTTTGCTTACTGTCGCTGTTCACTGGAGAGTAAACTCCCATTGAAGTTTCCATAATATGCTGTATTTACCAATGCATATAGAATAAAACAGAGTTGTATTTTTGTTGTATTTGTATCCTTTCTCATTAACTTTGTGGTTGACTGTAGTTCTGCAGCTCCCTCTCTTTACTGATGGAAACACTGAATGCTACCACCCCTCACTATGTACGCTGCATTAAGCCCAATGATGAAAAGCTCCCGTTTGAGTGAGTGCTGGTGAAACTGTGACAGGAATCAATCTGTATTAGCCTCAATCATTTGTGCATGTTTGTGTCTGTGGTTTAAGCGAGTGTTTCCTTGTTTGTTTTTAGGTATGACTCCAGGAGGGTGGTGCAGCAGTTGCGAGCGTGTGGAGTCCTTGAAACTATTCGTATCAGTGCACAGAGCTATCCGTCCAGGTGATTCTCTATTACACCGTTCTATATAAGCCAAAAAACAAATCTCCATATGCTCATGTTGTAATGGTTCACATGTTTTTTGTTAACAGGTGGACATACAATGAGTTTTATAGCCGATACAGTATCCTGATGTCACATCAGGAGGCGGACCTCAATGACAAGAAACAGACCTGCAAGAACGTGTTGCAGAGGTTGATTCAGGTTAGCCGCCTCTTTCATTGCCTTTTGATACATCATTGTCATGCATTATTGTGCACTTCATGTTTGTGCATAACTTCCACCTCACGGCTTGATCTCTAGGACCCCAATCAGTACAAGTTTGGTCGGACAAAGATCTTCTTCCGAGCTGGTCAGGTAGCTTATCTGGAGAAGCTGCGTCTGGACCGACTGAGAAGAGCCTGCGTGACCATCCAGAAGCACGTCCGCGGGTGGAGCCAGAGGAGGAAGTACCTGCGCATGAGAGATGCAGCCATCATCCTCCAGCAGTACATCCGTGGAATAAGGACAATCCGGTTAGAGGCATTCACTTGCAGTTTTGTTGTCCTGCATCCTCTTTTGTATTCGTCAGGGTTCTGACATGTGCGCCCTCTTGTTCTGCAGTAAAACAGTGACTGCTGCAGCACTGAAGCGGGGCTGGGCAGCACTGGTGATCCAGAGATACTGGAGAGGTTACCGCATGACACAGATCTTCCAGGTAGTCCGTCTGGCTTCCATCACCATCCAGGCCTTCACGCGAGGTTGGATGGCCCGTAAACGGTACAAGAAGGTCTGTGAAGTTGATTAATTAGTCATTTGTGTCATTTAGTATGATGAAATTACAAATTGTAACCACATGTTATTCATGCTCTGCTGTTTCTTTATTAATTAATTCTCAGATGGTGAAGGAGCAGAAAGCCCTCATTCTACAGAAGTATGCCAGAGCATGGCTGGCACGGCGGCGTTTTCAAACCATGCGTCGGCTGGTGCTCAATGTTCAGCTCTCCTTCCGGGTTCAGAAGCTCAGAAAGAAGGCTGAAGAGCAGGTAAATATGCATCGAAGGTTACTTCAGCTCTGGCTTTTATGTAGAGGACGTCACTAAATCCCTGTATCCCTACAGAACAAAGAGAACCGTGGATTGATGGAAAGACTGACAAGCTTGGCCAACTCCCACTCTCAAACCGTGGACAGGCTTCAGGGTCTGGAGGCACAGCTGGAAAAATCCACCAGCCAGAAGGCGTCTGTGGAAGCCAGAGAGAAGAAAGCGAAAGAAGATGCAAGACTGGTCAGTCTTGAAGTCGATGCTAAAAATCTTTTGTTACAGATTGTTTGTGTCTTCTGTTTGCTTATGAAGCAGACTGTATGAGCCCTTTAAAAAACACAATTTTATTCCTGCTCCAGACAACTGCACAGCTTCAGAAGGAAATAGATGCACTAAACCTTGAAAAGCAGAACTTGGAGAAAAGGTTTGATGCTTCCACCAAAGAGGCCAAAGGTACTAATAGTAGTCAAGATTTCTATGTATGCTACTCTTACTGGAATTTGCACCAAATTTGTGACCAGTTTTACACTCTTACAGAGAACTTTGATCAAATAAAGAGGAGCCTCCTGGAAGACAAAGAGTATGAAACAAGGTTTAGAAAGTGAGTAATGGAAATATACAGTCTACCTCCTTGAGAGCATGGAGCAAATACTTGTTTAGCAATAGTACATTTTGGCTTGTTTATTCAGTTGGTTGATGAGATGATTTTTGGCAGAATTGCAGAGAACAACACTGCGATCCAGAGACAGGACCATGAGAAGGAGGTGGAAACTCTGAAAGAGGAGATTAAGAGATTGAAAGAAGAGAGAGTAGGTCTGCAGAGAAAGATCGAGGAGGAGGGCCAGGTGAACTCTGACCTCCAGGAACAGGTCATCCAGCTCACCAAACACGTCAAGGTTATTCCCGAGCTCCGCAGAGATCTCAACAACCTGCAAAACCAGAGGAATAACATGGACCGAAAGATGAAGCAACAGTCAGAACAAGCAAGAGGTATATGCTTTTACTTATACCTTCTGTTATGAAAATGATACGTTATAGATAAATAAAGACAATATTGTGCTGACGATACCTGAATATCTTTCTACAGCTAAAATCAACGATATTACGAGACAACTTCTTGGTGGTGTTGTTGAGGAGGAGGTTCTTTTGGGGTAACTCAAATATTTTAGGCGTTTCTCTCACATTGTTGTTCCATATCTCATTTAGTCATTTAATCTCACACATTGTTTCTGTGAAGGCTAACTCCAGACGACTCCGAGAAGATTTATGAAGTTGAAGATTTGCTGGCAACATTTGATGGCCTACAGAAAGCGACCAGGTGTCTATTTCTACTGACAACCATAACAATCCCTTCACTTAATGCCATTGTTATTAGGTTTTTTACCTGCGTGACAAACTTGTTCACTCTTGATCCTATTTAACACGGTTCCACCTTTGACGGCAGAATACTAGAAACCCGCCAGAAGGAGCAGAGGGAAAGCTACGAGACACAAGTGGAGGGCTTGAAATTGAAGGTGGACCACCTTCAAAATGAGAACAGCAAGTTGCAAAACCTGTTCCACGAGAAAAGTAATCTCAATGAGAATATTCGCCAAGAAGTGTCCAGGCTCAACTGCGAGAACTCAGTACGTTATTGCATTCTTGATCCTATATTTCATTCCTTTGGATTGATGAGGTGCAGAACCTTCCGTCATTTCCCTTATTTCATGTGATCCACAGGTTATACCGGAGCTCAAGCTGCAGGCTTCAGAGCTGCAGAGACAAAAACAAGAATTGGAGGCCCACGTCGAGGTGCAGGGCAGAGAACTAGCAGGTATTCTGTTTTTCCTCAACTATTTCACCATGAAGCTCTTTTGCAGATTAGAATCTCACCTGTTACTTTGTTGTTGTTTTTTGTTTGTTCATGTCATCCAAAAGAAAAAACTGAGGAGATCACAAACATTCTTCAAAAGAAGATTAAAGAGGAGAGCTCCCAACACAGGTAAAACAACCGGACTGGAGTCTGTTTCTTGATTAAAGAAGTGATGGTCATTTCTGAGTCGGCCTGATTTTTGTTGCTTTTAAGGCACTTTAAGGAAAAAGCTGAAGAGCTGGAGGAGTTGAAGAGGGAGCTTCAGGGCAGAGTTGAGGAGCTGGAAGACGAGAATGATCATTTGAAGAGACAGATGCTGATGGAGAGCGAAGCTAAGAACAAACTGAGACAGGAGACTTCACGGTTAACCGCTGAGAATATGGTGTGTGTGTGTGTGTGTGTGTGTGTGTGTGTGTGTGTGTGTGTGTCCGTGGATATAGAGGGTTACAGTACGATTGTGTGCATGTATGTCTTGTCTGTATGAAAGAGAGAAACAAATTGTGCTTTTCTTTCAGGACTTTGAAGAGCAGCTCGACCAGAAAGACAGAATAATAAAGAAACTCCAGAATCACATAAAGAGCCTCGAAACATCCCAGAAAGGTAGTGCTGTGGTTTGTACACACACATTATAAGATGAATCCACCTGCTCTATGTTCCTCACTTTAACGTCTCCCACACAGCCAAGCAAACGCCTGCACCTGCCATTCCCAAAGATTACCTTGGCATGTTGGAGTACACGAGAGAGGATGAATCCAGGCTCGTTCAAAACATCATTCTGGGTATTCTTCTTCATTTATTTTGTGACTTTGTCAGACTTCCTTTGTGCTAGAGGAAGCATCTGCGGTCCTCTAGATTTTGAGCAGTAATAAATAATAATCAAACTTGCCATATTGCACTCACAGACCTAAAGCCCAAAGGTGTGGTGGTCAATGTGATCCCCGGTCTGCCAGCTTACATCCTCTTCATGTGCATCCGCCATGCTGACTACTTGAACGACGAAGCCAAACTCAAGTCTCTTATGACTGCGATCATCGGTGCTGTCAAAAAGGTCATCATGGTGAGGTTGATTCCCATTCTAGTAGCCTTTATCTCAACTGTAGATTTGCTAAATAAATAATAGTATCATAATATAAGTAATAGTAAAATTCCAAAAGCTATTACTCATGTCCATATTTCAGATTAGGTAGCCTGAATGTTGGCAGCAGTGTAGTTTGCTTTCATTAATTTACTTTGTGATTTTGATGATGTCAAAAGGATAAACAGCTGGGAAAAGAAATGTTGCATGAAAAAAATAAGATGTCACATCAATGAAGAATTAGAATTACAAACATTTGGTTGCTGAAAAGAAATGAAAGCAAGATGACATTTTTTTTTCAGAGTCACCACAAAGACTTTGAGTTGCTGTCATTCTGGCTCTCAAACACGTATCAGCTGCTCAACTGTCTGAAACAGTACAGCGGGGAGGAGGTCTGTATTTACTGTATTTACCCTGGTTGCACTATTATTGTTTTTGTTGAAAATATCATATACATAACAGGCATCTTTTGACATTCTCTTGTCTCCTTGTTGCTTTCTGTTACAAAAGGAGTTCCTGAAACAAAATACTCCTCGACAGAAAAAGAACTGCTTGCAGAATTTTGATTTGTCTGAACACAGACAGATTCTCAGCGACCTGGCCATTCAAATCTACCATCAGTTTGTCTCGGTCATGGAAAAGACCCTAACTCCTGCAATTGGTACTTTATCATCACCATTTTCACATGCAGATTTTGATAGTGTTCATCCTTTATAAGCAACCTTAAATCTGCTGCTTGGCTTTCTCGTCCGACAGTGCCAGGTTTGCTGGAGCACGAGAGCTTACAGGGGATTTCTAGCATGAAGCCGACGGGCTTCAGGAAGCGCTCCAACAGCATCTATGAGGACTCAGAGACACACACCATCTCCTCCATCATTCAGCAGCTCAGTGTCTTCCACTCCACCATGAGCCAGCATGGCATGGAGCAGGGACTCATCAACCAGGCAGTCAAGCAAATGTTCTTCCTAGTTGGTGCGACCACCCTCAACAACATCATGCTCCGCAAAGATATGTGTTCCTGCAGAAAGGGAATGCAGATCAGGTCTGTGGTTGTGTTTTATGAGAATAAAGACAATTTTGTTACGCAGACAAAAATGAGTTCATAGCTTTTGTTTTGTTTAGGTGTAACATCAGTTACCTGGAGGAATGGCTGAAGGAGAAGGAACTGCAAAGCTCTAATGCTATAAATACTCTGAGGCCGTTGTCTCAGGCCGCCTGGCTACTGCAAGTCAACAAGTCCACTGAAGGCGACGCCAAGGAGATCACGGAAAAATGCACTGAGCTCAACCCTGTTCAGGTACTTGATGCATGCCACACATGGCATCTTTGTAATATTGGAAAAATCCAGCTTAACACCGAAACAAAACTTAACTTCAAATTTGCAGATTGTCAAGATTTTGAACTCCTACACTCCCATTGATGATTTTGAGAAAAGGGTGGCGTCGTCATTTGTTCGCAAAGTTCAGGTGAGCTTGATTGTTTAGTTTTCTAATTTTAATGTAACACTTTTCTAATTTAAAGTACACTGTAATGTCATGAAATCACCTGCCATACTTGCACTTGACTAAATATGCCAAGTTTCTCCTTGTTGCAGTCATTACTACAAGATCGTGACGGGTCCAGCTCACAGCTGATGCTGGACTCAGGCTATCGTTTCCAGGTCACGTTCCCTTTCTGCCCGTCCTCGCAGGCTCTGGAGCTGCTGCAGGTGCCGAGCAGCCTTCACCTGGGCTTCCTAACCAGGATCTGACACAGCCAGCCTTCAACCTCTCACTCCTCATGACTGATTCATAGTCCGGCGACTTATGACTGCAATATACTGTATATATGAATATGTGAACACTTTAAATAAACAATGAACACAATATATTTAAAATTGAAGGCTAAGATTTTTGGAATTACAGTGGTCATTTACCCCCAACGCACCAAAATCCAAAAGAAAATAATTTGTATTTTCATATTTTGCAAATTTGTTGATTAGTCAATCTACAGAAAATAATCATGAGTAACTTTTTTTTGTAATTGATTAATAGCTTTATTTTACAATCAAATACTTCTCTGGTTTAAGCTCCAGTGTGAGGATTTGCTGCATTTCTCTGCTTTATATCATTAAAAACGAAATAGCAGTTAGTTTTGGGCTGGCTTAAAGGTAGCCAAACTTAAATATAATGAGTGTAAAATAAAGAAATATGAGCCAATTAAATACCCATCAACTAATTACATTACCTCAGTGTGATCAAAAATGAACTCAAAGTATTTTGAATCATTAGCTCAGAACAGGAGCTTATATAGGGTATTAATATATTTGTTTAAAAATATATTTCTTGTAACAGCTGTTTGATTTGAAAACACATTTACTGAATAATAGACTTTGTTGAAATAACTGGCTTTATATGTTCGAACACCTCATTTATCTGCTGTGTTTTTGCATTACGGCCAAAAAAAAGGGCCACCAGGGTTGCTGATTGCTTTGTTTAGACGTATGCAAAATAAAGACAATGTATTACTTACAATCGCAGCGTTAACCTAAAACAAACAGAGCACAGTACACTTTCTCTGTCACAAGTCTATTTCCTAAACCATAGACAAAGAAACCATATAATCCATCTGTATTCATTATTGCTTCCGCCCAGTCAGCCACACCTGTACCAAATAACCCTCCTAATTATTTTGAACCTCTTGCTTAATTGACAGCGGCGCTACGCCACCAAGCGGTGGGAGGTTTAACAAAACAATAACAAAATGGCTCTTACAGGTAGTTTGCATAGCAGTATTGTGTTTTCCATGTCGGCAGTATTTAAATGCATTATTCAGCGGTAGAGTAGTGAGGCTGCTGAGGATGCAGCAGCATCACCAGGATGCAGGATGCAAGATCCTCCTCCTCCTCCTCCTCCTCCATTTGAACACTGGAGGAGCATCTTCTCCCCGTGACGTCATGACAGCAGCATCAGCTGTTAGCTCTGCTTCAAGCCTTTTCGCTGCCGATCGCTGCCTGCACGAAGGAAATATATGAGATCCCCTCTAGTCCCTGAAATGGCGACACAGGAGGTACAGCTGAATGAGACTCTGTCCCATCTCAAAACGGAGTCAGAGACGCTGAAGACGAAGCTGGAGGAGGAGAGAGCGAAGCTGCACGACGTCGAACGTGAGTGCTTCTGAAAATGGAGCGGCCTCGAGCCACCGCTGCGTTTACACTGTGACGAGACAAATAACAGTAAATGTCTCAGAGACGAATGTATTGTAGCGGGAGGACAAATGTTGCCCGTTTTACAGGGACGTGAGTGTGTCCGAACTGATTATTGACCCGATTGGCTCGACGTTACCTCCAGATATTTAACAGGCGACTTAATAAGCAGTGTGTTTGTTTGCTTCCCCATTTTTAAAGCCCACTGCTTCCATCTGAATTCTATTCTATGTGGTGGTTTAGTCCAATCACATATGGCAGATGTTAAATAAGATGTTGGAAAAGAAACCTAGAAACAACCTTTGTAATGCATGTTTGAGAATTATTATTATTATTATTATTATTATTATGAGACAGATAAAAAAAGATTAATTTTAAAATAGTCCTCTATATATTGGAAGCCCACTTTAATCCTTATTGCTAATGGGAATATTAATCCAGCGTGTATCCAGTAGAGGGTTTAATGTAGTGTGTGTGTGTGTGTGTGTGTGTGTGTGTGTGTGTGTGTGTGTGTGTGTGTGTGTGTGTGTGTGTGTACACAGTACATCAAGTGGCAGAGAAGGTGGATGGGTTGGGTCAGTTTATCATGAAGACCAGAAGAACTCTGAAGGGACATGGCAACAAAGTTCTGTGTATGGACTGGTGCAAGGACAAGAGGAGGATCGTCAGCTCCTCACAGGTCACACACTTTACGCTCCTGCTCACTTAAATGCTTTTAGCCCAGTGTATGAGTGCATGATTTACAGTATATGTGTTTTTATATTGTACTTGTTCTAATCTCTTTGCAGGATGGAAAGGTGATTGTATGGGATGCTTTCACCACCAACAAGGTAACTTTCTCTTTTCTAACATACATGTATATGGATGTGAATAGCTTCTAAAATAGGGTTTATTAATACTATTGGTGCATAAAACTGCAATAAAGTGTACCTTTTTGTGAATGTTGCAGAGGGAGCCTTTGTATAGAAACATCATCTATCGAACCACTAATTGAGAATTTCACTCTGTCCAATATCATGTAGAAAATCAAATCATGAGGCAAAATAGACAGGAGGAGACGTGGAAGATTTCCACACCAACAGGATATATACAGTGTGCTATGGTGCAAAAGATGCTATTTCTCATTTTAATGAATGAGGACGAAGGGGACGGGACTTCAGAGATTTCTATTAGAGTTGAACATTGACCACAAGAATGTCTAAAATGTATTTAAAATGCCAGTTTTGTTTTATAAAGTTTCTGCTTTTGGACAAATGCTACACTGCTGATGTGTAACAGCCTAACGCTTCCTGTTCTGCTCTAATTAATTGATTCTAATGAATTTGATTCATCTTGGTGTCCTGATGCGGCTCATGCAGCTTTGTGTTTTGATATGTATTAGGAGCATGCTGTGACAATGCCTTGCACCTGGGTGATGGCCTGCGCCTACGCCCCCTCCGGCTGTGCTGTAGCTTGTGGGTGAGTGTCTTACTGTTCGTGAGGATCCAAATGTGGCGCATCATCTGTTTGGGTTTCTGTTCTCTTTTTGTGAACTTTAGTCATTTTCTTGTCACAAGGGGCCTGGATAATAAATGCTCGGTGTATCCTCTCTCTCTGGACAAGAATGAGAACTTGGCTGCCAAGAAGAAGTCAGTGGCCATGCACACAAACTACCTGTCAGCCTGCAGCTTCACCAACTCAGATATGCAGGTGAGATCATCGACCAAACACAAAAACACAGGCACCAAAAGCAATTTACCCCCAATTTTACACTTTAGGCTCCTGCAAACAGGGTTGTTTTTTTTCTAGTCATTGCTATCTCTCATTATTAATCAGAAATCACTGCCTTCAATGTACCCATGTAAGGAGCTCCCCCACTTTGTTAATAATTCACAGCAGCCAGTGGCTCCTGGTTTGATGTCCTGGTCACATGATGTTTCACACGGAAAAGACAATCCATTTATAGCCGTGTGTTAGCCCACATAGACTTTTACTGATCTTCAGAACAGACACTATTCTTCCTCCTCATCGTCTGCTTGTGTTAAAGATCCTGACGTCCAGTGGGGATGGAACATGTGCATTATGGGATGTTGAGAGTGGGCAGCTGTTGCAGAGTTTCCATGGACATGCAGCAGACGTGCTCTGTCTGGACCTGGCCCCCTCTGAGACTGGAAACACGTTTGTTTCAGGGGTGAGGACACCTTTCACTACAGCTTATTATTATTTAAATTTCACTAGTTTACTTCACACATTTGGGTCATATTCTGCATCATTCTGTATTTTTGCAGGGCTGTGATAAGAAGGCCAATGTGTGGGACATGCGTTCAGGACAGTGTATTCAGTCCTTCGAAACTCATGAATCAGACATAAATAGTGTGCGGTAAGTTACTGTCAATTGTCAATTTTAAATGATAATATTTTTAATTCATCCATCAGTGAGAAATATGCTGATATTTTAATATCCTCTATGTGTAAAATGTTATGTCTTGTAACATCTTTCAAGTTAATCTGATAGTCTACTGCACAGTGTCTTTATTCATACCACCACTGGGAGTCGCTAGAAGTCAGATATAATCACATCCTACACAAGAGAGGTGTTTGTTCCTAACTGTCTGTTTCTTTTTTTAATAGATACTATCCCAGTGGAGATGCATTTGCGTCAGGCTCTGATGACGCTACAGTAAGTAATCAGATATTTACCACATGAAGTGTAAATGGAAACATATTGAAAATAACTTTAACACCCAAACAATGACCTTCATTACAGTGCCGGCTGTATGACTTAAGGGCAGACAGAGAAGTGGCTATTTATTCCAAAGAGAGCATCATATTTGGGGTCTCCAGTGTTGATTTCTCTCTCAGTGGTAAGAAATATACACCTCAGTATTAGTCTGGTTATTCAACCAAAAAGCAATTAATTACCAATCAAATATAAGAATACTAATAATTATTGATAATAATGCAGAGTTTAAAGCATTTATGTTTTTAAAAAAAAAAAAATCTTTCAGGACGGTTACTGTTTGGCGGCTACAACGACTACACCATAAATGTTTGGGATGTTCTCAAAGGAACACGGGTCTCTATTCTGTTTGGACATGAGAACCGTGTCAGTACACTGCGTGTTTCTCCAGATGGGACGGCCTTCTGCTCAGGTTCCTGGGACCACACTCTTCGGGTATGAGATGTCTGTTCTTAACTTTTCAAATGTGAAGTGACCTTTTTGTTGATATCTTGTAATGTCTGCTGTTTGATTTTTCCAGATCTGGGCTTAATGATGAAGACACAGAGGATTAAATGGTAGACAGACCTACTGAAGACACACCAACGTTTCTGTTTGCTAGAGTACAATCACAGAGATAGAGACTCAGTTTTGGTTGTACATAGGGCATATCAATAGCATTGTATATACTCCAGTCTCATGGCCACGGTAGATTTACATATTTCAGAGAGTAATTAAACCAAATGGCACGCTTGTATTACAGTATGGTTGAAGAAAATTGCACAGAGGTACTTATGGTTACAACTTAAGATGTAAAATGTATATTGCAGAACAAACATTGGTAGTGACTAGCATCAGTCTAGGATAGAAGTGACACAATAAAGTGATGTGTTGTATGAGCCCACATAAAGGACCTTACTTGTTCATTTATTTGTTGTTGTTTTTTTTGCACAAAAAATAATGGAGGAATGCAGACTGAAGAAGAAAGTAGAATACTAGGAAGCAAAATATGTCTGCAGAGGAAGCAGTAAAGTTTTTATGAAGGCCTCAGCTTCACAATTAATCAATAATAGATAGTTTGAAGCCATATGATGGAGCATTGGCATAAATATTAATGAACAAAAGTACAACTTTGTAGTTTATGAGGATGAGATAAGACAGAAATGGATTTAATTACATATCCTGCGCACCCAACAAGCCTTGACAGCAACTCACCTGCCAATATTATTCTAATGCAAAAAGAAGCACATATTTAAAGGTAAATCTAAAATATATGATATTGATTTTCCCTCCCAATGATTTGAAAAGATGGTTTACCTCTCATCTGTCTGTTTCCAGCTGTGGAAGCCACTTACTGCTCTATGTACTCACTGCATCTGAATCTGTGGTCCCTTAGATATATAAATACTAATGCATATGAATACAAAAAAAAACATGTTTAAATTCTTAGAATGTACTCCTTTTCATGCAGTTGTCCAATGGCTGTAATTTAATATTTACTGTAAGTATTTTATTGTAGTTTAGTGTACAGTTATTAAAGGGACTGTTTATCAAAGTATTACAAACATAATAAATTGAGTTTTGAATATCCTTGCACTCTCTTTTTGTTCTTTACCTGATCTTATAATTTGTATTTTCTTGTACTGCGCTATTTAGACTAGAATAACAGCCACTGTTATTGTTTACGGTTTCTAATAAAGTTTCCCAAATATAAGCGGAAGTGACATCATTGGTCAGTCTGCTGAATCAAAACAATGGCCGACTGGCAAGCTAGCATGTTACCTCTTGTGATGTTTTTAACCGTTTAACAATTGAGTTTCACTTGCTCTGTTTAAGAAGTTGTTACTGGGATGGATAGATGATTTAATCAGAGTACTTTTAAACAGCTGGCAAGCCCAGCTTTTCGTTGCCAAAATGAGCGATGTTGTGGAGAAGACCCTGACAGCTCTGCCGAGCCTGCTGTCTTTAGACTCTCAGTCTGGAGCTACAAAACTGTCCTCCACCTCCAAACTAGGAAACCTCATCAGAGGGATCACCGAGTTAACGTCCAAACATGTGAGTCCGTCCTTAAAATGGAGCTTAGGTGAAATAACACGAGTCATCTTTGGGTGATGTGCTCTAACGTTAGCTTGCTATACTGTCTATGCTAACCCCAAAACAAGGTGTGTTTTAACCCACTTACTATATGCCGTGTATTCCCTGCATTACCGGCTATGTGTTAGACTGATTTACAGGTACCTTCTCGTTCCTGCTATGTTGTGATCACGAGTTCATTTAGACGTAAACAGAGCTGGGACTATTTTTAAAACGTGTCTTTGTTGGTGCGTTCAGGTGCTTGTGATAAACTCAGTTATTCGAAGTGTCAAAGAGTCAGCTGCCAATATGCTTTACATTCACAAACTGTGTTGCAGAGAAGTAAAGCTTGGAGGGTAAATATGGACATTGTGACAAATGTTGCTGCTGTCCTTCAAGTCCCACTCTTTAGTGTTGTAATATCCCGTAAACACGTGAATGCACCAATCACAACTTGTTTGAGTGGTATCTGCTAAATAGTACTGATGTTCTTTGTGATGTATTGCCTCTCTATAAAGTCTCTACAACTTGATTTTCAGTGTATACTTGCATGGTATACTGTAGGCAATGGCTAATAGTGATGTAAAGTGTATATATTGTTTAGTTTTTTTTGGTTTATTGACTTTTTTTCCACTGTACAACAACTTTTGTCAAGCTCAAGACGATATCACTTTGAGAGTCTTACCTTAGAAATATGAGAAAACAGGAACTGAGAACTACACTCTGACCATTGACAGCAAACAGAGCATGGTAGAGTCTTATGTTAGCAGGCATTTTGTCAATATTTGATCTTAATATCTTTAAGTGTGCTTCTCCTTTTTCAGGAAGAGGAAAAACTTATTCAACGTGAACTAGCGTCTATCAAAGAGCAGGTGTCCTCCCCGAACACCTCCATGGTACGATTCTCCAAAAAAATGTTTTTAATCATTTTAAGCAGATGATTAAAATAGCTCCAGTGATGCCTTCAATTATTGATGTGTTTACTTCTTCCCTGTGTCATAATCTCATCCAGAGGCAGATGAAGGAGCTCATGGTGAGAGCGATCTACTGTGAAATGCTCGGTTATGAGGCTTCATTCAGCTACATTCATGCCATCAAACTGGCTCAACAAGGCACTGCTCTGGAGAAAAGAGTCGGTATGTTTGTTTGTGATGAGCTGGAAAGCTTACTCATTCTTCAGAGTCCTCACTCAATGACTCTTCAATACTCACTTTGTCTCATTATCAACACAAGGGCGTGATTAGTAGATCAGAGCGTTTAAAGCTTAAAAGCAACTTTAACTCACTGCATCTTCCTGAACTTCTTTGAGCAAAAGATAAGTTTGTGTTTCTGAATTGTAGGTTATCTCGCCGTGTCTTTGTTTCTGAACGAAAGTCACGAGCTGCTTCTTCTCCTTGTGAACACTGTATTAAAGGTGGGTGTTGTGTTTTTTACAGCATTTGTCATCTGGCTGCTTATCTTGGCAGAAAGGGATGTTGATGTAATTTGTGTTTTCAGGATCTTCAGAGCACAAATCTTATTGAAGTGTGCATGGCTCTAACTGTTGTCAGCCAGATGTTCCCCAAAGATATGATTCCTGCAATCCTTCCTCTGGTTGAGGAGAAACTTAATCACCCAAAGTAAGAAAGTCTCTTTGAATTTCAAGTCTAAATAGTCACTAATATGCATTCATGTGATAAAAAAAAAATCAGCTTGAATATTATGATTTATAAGTATTTTTTTCAAACATATTTGTAGAGAAATCATTCGAAGAAAAGCAGTCCTGGCACTGTATAAGTTCTACTTAATAGCACCAAATCAAGTTCAACACATCCACAACAAGTTTCGTAAAGCTCTGTGTGACAAGGACCCTGGCGTCATGGCAGCGTCGCTACACATCTACTTACAGATGATCCAGGTAATTTGTTTTTCTGGACTCTGGACTTTCTGGTTTCATCTACTGTGATGAATCCAGTCTGATCACAATCAGTCTTTTTCTTTTATTACAGGAGAATCCAGAAGGTTATAAAGACCTGACAGCAAGTTTTGTCACCATACTGAAGCAAGTGGTGGGAGGAAAACTGCCCATGGATTTTAACTATCATAGTGTTCCGGCTCCATGGCTGCAAATTCAGCTTCTCAGAATACTGGCTTTTCTTGGGAAAAATGATCAGAGGTAAATATTTTGGTGAACAATTAATCTGGTTGTTTAGGCCATGATGTAGCTGTGCTTTCTACTCAAATCCTTGAGAGTACATTTTGTGAGTCTGTTTTTTGTTTGACAGTTCAAGTGAGATCATATATGAAGTCCTTGATGAGTCTTTACGAAGAGCAGAGATAAATCATAACATCACCTATGGTATGTCTAATTTAAAGTATAATTTTTTGCAAATTTGGTTGTAAAATAATTTAAGTATTTTATTCAACCACTGTCTTTATTTCCAGCAATATTATATGAGTGTGTAAAATGCATTTACACAATTCATCCCAAATCTGAACTTTTGGAAAAAGCTGCAAAGTGCATTGGCAACTTTGTTCTGTCTCCAAAGATTAATCTCAAATATCTCGGTAAGATTCAAATACAACATTTTATTTAAGTAATTTTTTTACATTGACAATCAAGACTTCAGATATTGACTGTAGTAATTTGTTTTGTTTGGTGTTACTGTAGGCTTGAAGGCCCTCACCTATGTGGTCCAGCAGGATCCTAAACTGGCCCTGCAGCATCAGATGACCATCATAGAGTGTCTCGATCATCCCGACCTCATCATAAAGCGTGAGGTGAGGCACATACTGATGTTTCTGGATTTTGGTGTCATAGAATTGTAGGTTTGTAGCATTATGGGACTTTTTCTGTTTTTCTCGTAGACACTGGAGTTGCTCTTTCGGATCACTAACGCCCAGAATGTCACAGTCATCGTCGAGAAGATGCTGGAGTTTCTGCGAGTCAATAAAGATGACTACACTACCATTGACCTGGTGGGGAAGGTGGCAGAGTTGGCAGAAAAATATCCTTAAATATATATTCATATACTTCTGGTATATTCATATACTGAAACTGGAAAATTAGAAAACACATACACAAATGTGCAAGAGTCATATAATGAAGCTGCTATAGATATTGAAATAAGAGTCTGCGATGCCTACTGGAGTTGTGTCTCTGATCCAAAAAGCAAATTGTAGAATAAGTTTATCATGGTGGTGAAGCAGTACCTTTCTTGAAACATACGGTACCTGTCTATGGCAGCTTTTCACTGAAGTTACACACAGATCAAAGATACATTTGTTCAGGCCTTCAATAACCAAGATATAGTGTGTTTTATATAACTGGAAGCTCACAATCTTGAAAAACAAGCCTATTGGTTCTGACAATTAGAAGGGTCACAAACTTTACTTTCTGTGAAGTTGAATGAGATTTGTTTTACACAACTTCCTGCTTCCTTCAGAGATCCTGGTAGAAACCATGGTTAGGCATACATTCATACACCATAACTGCATAACAGTGTAACAGCATTCAGTCTCTGTTTGTCAATACACGACTGGTGATGTTTAAATTTAATTTAAATTAGTTATGTGTTGAAAAACAGAAATCCAGTTCTTTAAAATCATGCTGTTGTATTATTTATACCTTGTATGTTCCTATTTATTGTGTTGATTTAGTTTTCCTATGAACCATTATACATATGCACCAGACAATGAATGGTTCATTGAGACCATGAGCACAGTGTTTTCTGTGGGTGGAGACATGATGCAGCCGGACATCCCAAACAGTTTTCTTAAACTGCTGTCTGAGGGTGAGAAACACACACACACACACACACACACACACACACACACACACACACACACACACACACACACACACACACACACACTCAACGTATACTGTAGTTGTTGTTCTGCTGTGTTGTAATATTTCAGTTCACTTATTTACTACTGATGCTGATTCCTAATTTTGTAATGCTAATGTCTCGTTAATGGCCTAGGATTTGACAGCGTGGAGGAAGACAGGAAGTTGAGGCTGTTTGCTGTGGATTCGTATGTTTCTCTGCTGCAAGGAGAGCCTGGCAAACTGCCTCAGCGCTTCCTCCAAGTCATCAGCTGGGTGAGTGCTGAATGCACAATAAGCAGTTTGTACAATTGTTATGTAATAGTAGTGAGGTCAAGAAGCATGGGTCATTTAAATCATAGTTTGACATCCAGACGATAAAAGTAGAGTCATGTTGGTGTGTCCTGATGGAGGATCAGACGTGAGAAGACTTCAAACAGCTCACAGGGATTTAAGAGGTCTGCAGTGCCGCCAACAGCTGGATCAAGCTGACTTTAAATATGGCCAGTAAGATCCTGTCAGTTTGATGTATACATACAGTATATATCTGGTCCCGTGGTGGCCTAAAAATGGACACTTGTGAATTCATTTTTACAGGAATGACACAAAAATACACAAAGTCACGATAGATGCAACTAAATAAGTTCTTGAACAAATCCTTTACAGATTAAAAATATTCAATGACGCTATTGCTTCAAAATGTAACTGACAACACACTATATACGGATACTATGCCGACATTCACAGAATAACACCTTAAATGTTGGGCCCTTTCTCTGCCGTACACAGGTCCTCGGTGAATACTCCTATCTGAGGGAGGAACTTGAAGCGGTCACAGTCCTGAGGCTGCTGGCCAAACTATTGGACATGAAGAGCACCAGCAGTGAAACCAAGAGTTGGGTCCTCATGGCAATGACCAAGCTCTGTGAGGGCGGGGCAGGTGTTTCTGTGGCCCAGGAGGTTTGTGAAGCATACAGCAGCTCCCTGGACACCGTACTGAGACAGAGGGCTCAGGAGCTGCAGCACCTCAGCCAAGACTGTGAACTACGAGCCAGGGTGCTACCTCGAGACGCCAGCCTGGAGCCCCTGGAGGTAACATGCGTACGCAGCAGAATTGCAATAATTATGTTTAAGTGTTCGGTATATTGTCAATGTAATGTTGTTTTCAGTCAATACTCATGGAAACCTGGTATATTGGAGACCTTGAAAGTCCGTTGTTGTTGAAACTTGTGTAAGAAAAGCGCCATAAAATGATTAAACTCTGTGAACCTCAGCAGATGTTACTTTGTTGTTCCTCCTCTCTGGCAGAGTAAGTGCTTTTTATCTGACGGTTGGAAAACAATACGTGACTAGACTTGCCCTCCATGACAACAGTATATTATCCAAATTACTGTATTTATCGAAATAATGGTTTGTCTGATGGGTCAGGTTTACTACAGAACTCCATTTAGTATCCGTTTGGAGTAGAGAACAATAATTATATTATAAATACACAAATGCTTCCTCTGGTTGTTTAAAATTTCATGATTTTGTGACAAAAAAAGTGTAAAAAATGATATTGTTATATTTACAAGCACACACAAATAACATGTTTAGTCTTGCAGAACTTTTCCAAATGATCTTCCCATTTCCACTAAAGGAGAAGTTTAAACTTTGTTGTTGTTGATGATGTTGGTTTCCAGGTGGATTCCTCTCTGTCGTTTCTGGATGGATTTGTGTCGGAGGCGTTGGCTGCTGGCGCTGCTCCATACAAGCCACCCCATCAACGGCAGGAGGAACTAGCTCAGGCAAAAGGTAAAAGATTGAGGTTTAGATTTTGGCCGCACATGTACGGTCTTGTTTTGATTTGTTCTGACTGTGTTTTTTGCCTCAGCGTTGAGCCTGGAGCCCTACAGCCTGTCCCTGCCCATCAGCATGTCCTCGTGCAGCATCGCAGACAGACAGTCTCCTACGCTGTTGTCTGTAAGCTCCGGTCTGTCAGGCGAGAGCCCCGACCTCTCTCACAAAGGAGGGTACGTGGACACGCACACTTATGCTGTCTGATTTTAAATAGGTCGCACACAAATGCACCGCTGGCTTAGAACTTAGTTTTTTGTTTCTTGTTTCAGCTCTACAATGCTGAAGCTGGACGGTGTGAAGAGGGTGTGGGGGAGGGAGGGCTACCTGGCGCAAAGGGAACCTGTGGAGGAGTCCGCCCATGTTGAGGTTCCCAGTCCCCTCCGGTCACCCAGCCAGCAGGGAGACGCTGACAGTTCCCACAGCCAGACTCCCACTCCGACACCGACCCCTCAGCCCGAACAAGAGAAACAGCAGCTGGCCTCTTCGCTGTTTGTTGGCCTGGGCTCCCAAAGCTCTGTGTGTCTGGTGAGCTTTTTAATTCTTCTTTTTTAGTTTCAGGTGGGGATGCCCAGTCTGAAGTAAAGATGCTAGGTGTCATAAATGCATTTGATCGTATAGAAGTCTCTGAGAAAATGCCCCTACTTCTCACATGACGTAATACCTCAGTAAACATTGTAAACATGAATATATGGGTTCAAATCTTCTTGAATACAGCATGATACAAAACAAATGTGGTCCCAATTAAAGTTAAATAGACGATAAAGCAGAATATGCTTTAGGCAAGTAACATAGAGAATCAGAAAGGGGTTTTGCATTTTCTTCTTACAACTTCAACCCTTTCACATTGTGTTTTTACTCCATGAAAGTTAATTGTAACCGTTTTGGTCGCCAACAACGTCTTGTTCAGTTTTTATTAAAGTACTTAGCTCCACCCTCTCGTGTCACTTCTGGTTGCAAAAATCCAAGATGGTGGTGGTCTATAGCAATTTCTCACATTTGACAGGCTACATCCACAAAATGTTTGGCATTTTGTTTTGAAAATGAAACTATTAATCATTAATCAAAATAGTTGGCAGTTATTATTCTGTTGATCTATTGAATTGTTTCAGCTCTACTGGCTCTGTGAATCTCATCCATTCTGATGTGATATTGAAGCCATTTTGAAATTGTCACAGTGAACGTTATAACAATGATAAAACAAATATGATACACTGTGCATGCATATGTTTCAACTAAAAGCTTTCCTTTTTAACAGATGGGAAAATCTGAGCAGACAACCCAGCGATTCAGAAGAAAAGCAAAAGGTCCGGTCTCGTCCTCGGGTGCCGGCGCGCAAGTATCCAACTCCCTCGTCTCTACACCGAACACAGCGAATAACTTGCTGTATAACAACCTCCTGGACTCCAACATCACCTCAGAACTGACTGTTTCTTCACTCGAACAGACATCCCAACTCTCTCAGGGCCCCACTGCTGCAAACGGCACCTGTGATGTAGAGTTAACGGACGGTGACATGAAGGAAAGTAGCCCCTCTCTCGTTAGAGATAACGGTGTGGTAGCTGCTGATCCGGCTCCACATGAAGACCCAGACAGACCTGAAGACTTGTGTCTCAATACTCATCTTCCTGCAGAGTTCTCTGGACTCTGTCACTCAGAAATCACTCTTCTGTGTTCAAACCAAAGCCTGGATCTCTCGGCCTGTCATGTGCAGAAAGAGGATTCTTTAGCGCTGGTTGTTTTCATTTACAACTCCTCTGACTCTGACATTCAACAGATACTACTAGAGCTTGACTCAGATGAACTTGAGGTACAGTAACTATTGAGCAGAGCATTATTAGTGTACGTCTTATACTCTCCTTGTTAGACTTTCATATTAAATGGCATGTTGTTGTTATGCTTGTCCCAGGTATCCTGTGTCTGTGACAGTGCAGTGCAGGAAGCGAGAAGCCACAGCGTAGCAGTGTGTCAGTATTCCCTGACTGTGAAGAGGCCTTCAGTCCATGTTGAAGTGGTTGGGATGGTGTCTTACCAGTTTCCTGTCGGGACGCCTCAGTCAGTGCAGTTCTCATACAAACTGCCTCTAACCAGCTTCATCAGGTGAAATATTTCCTTCTTTTTCAAGTGTGATTTTTGCAGAGAAGATTAGTTGCTTACTGTGATTTCACATCTTTCCTTCAGACCTTTGACCGTATCCACAGAGGAGTACGGGACAATGTGGCTGGACTTCTCTCATGATACAAAGCAGAAGCTGACACTGATAAGTGATGGCCAAGAACCTCTCGTGGACACTCTGAATGTGCTGAAGAAGAAACTTAAGCTTCATGTCGTGGAAATCATTGGTGAACAGACATTGAGTTCTAATTTGAAATGTAAAAGCTGAGCTTTTAGACATTTATTTATTGTGGTAACAAGTTAGATAGTCTTTAATGTCCCAGAAGATTTGTTTGCACATGTTCCCGTCTCACAAGAAAAATAAAAAAATACAGATACAAAAGAAACATGGTGGACGTATGGCCGTACATACATACCTATGTGAAAGGTGCAGTGCCACAGTATTTGACCAATAGGTCGATATATGTTAAATACAGCCTACGTTTCCCATGTATTTTGTATTTGTGATTAACCTTTATTATTCCTCCCCACAGGTATGGAAGGTATCGTAGCTTGCCGGCTCCTCCAAGATCAGCCGTGTCTGATGCACTGTCGTCTGCATGCGGGAACGCTGTCCGTGTGGCTGCGCTCTCCGGTCCCCGACCTGCCCGACTGCCTGATGTACTACTGTCAAAGAGCTTTACAGGAGCACTGAGCCTCCGACTGTAACTCCTCCACTGACCCCACTGAGCAATCTGACCACATGACTTTCAACCACTGAAGAAGAAGAAGGTACACAAAGCAGTAGCGCAAAACATCTTTATATTACAGTGTTGACTATTTGTTTATCTCTCCCACGAGAAGTTACAACAATTTGTATTTTGTCCTCGAATCATTTATTTTTATCAGTTAAATTGCTGGAATAATTCACAGTCTCACAACTGTTTGAATGTCATGGCTGGAATAACCTCAGGGCCAAACGATTGTGTTTTTAACCTTCTGTGGGTGTTTGACGTTTCAGAATAATGTCTTAAAATGATGGCAGGGCTTCACTTGAAATCTTGAATGGTTTCAAACATTGTTAGTGAGTGAAATTAATACTAAGTATGATATTCCTGGAATGAGGTGAAAATCATGACTTTCTACTGTTGTTTTTTGCGCCCCTGGTCTGCATGCTGAGAGAGAGAGAGAGATCATGTCCTGCTTTTTCATTTGTAACAGGATTTTTAAAAATCAGCAAAATGTTCTAGGCTAGAACGATCATAACAGTGAAGCCCAAATGTGTTTTAATCAGACAAAGACAAAAAGGTAATTTGGGTTATTTTCAAGTTCATCAACACTGACTGAAATGGAAAGAATGACATGTATTCTTGCATTGGACTGGTTGATGTTAGTTATTAGTTTTTTTTTGGAGAAGCACAGGGAAAATATTGATATGTTTAAAATGAATTGTTCATTATTGTGGTGTTGCTTTTCGAGGAGAACCTGCGCGTCTTACATCCCTCTTTGTCTTTAGGATGGCATCATGCTAACACTCACCTCTGACTGCAGCAGTTCCACATATTTCTTTCATTTATGATGAGAGTGTTTTGTCTTAAATAAGCAACAATGTCACTCTGCGATGTCCATTTGTCATTGTGATGAGGAGCATTTCAGGTCTTCCTCC
Organism: Cebidichthys violaceus; assembly: GCF_023349555.1. Taxonomy (NCBI): domain Eukaryota; kingdom Metazoa; phylum Chordata; class Actinopteri; order Perciformes; family Stichaeidae; genus Cebidichthys; species Cebidichthys violaceus. The sequence goes on from NW_027176483.1 coordinate 8,100,175, forward strand.
TGTTTTGCAGACGCTGCCTGCTGTGTGATATGATTATCTATGCACTCATGTTTCAGTCAGTTTTGGTGAGAGGTGGATTTTAGTGATCTTTGATTATTATATTTTTGTATCAATGCAGTATTAAAAACATATTTATTGGATTTATATTCTTACAGAAAATATTTTATATAAATTTTTCTGAAAGAAAGAAAATCATCGAGCTCCATGTGCTGTTTGATCGTGTTGTGTCAGCCTGTATTATTTAATTCAACCTGAAGGGAGAGTTTGGTCTTTGTTGCCTGTGTCCTTGTTTGTCTAAAACTCAAATTTAACCCAACGCCTTATGTTCTAATGCCGAGGTGGCGTGTTTGGTTTGTGCCTGTGGTACAGAGAAAATCCTTGTTTCTTACAGTGCCTGTCACTACGTTCTGCTAACTTATGAATAAATCCAACACATGTAAACTAACTTGATTTTGACTCAATGATTATTCATTAAATAAACACAGATGTGCTGCACTTGAAGCAAAGAGGGATTAGTACAGTAAAGAAAAACATTTCTGATGATCTTTCCTCTCATGTGATATTGGCTTCATTGAAAGAATAATATTTGAAATATTTATTGAATGAGTATTGTTTACTTACTACAAACACCAAAAACAAACAAACAAAATACTAGTGTCATTTGATTTGCAGTCTTTGTTGTACAGTCCATATGTCCATTCACTGAGACCCTAAAAAGAAGTTATCTCTGTCTATTATCAACAATTTTTATAGAGATTTAACATCAAAAAACAATATCAGACCGTGAGGGTTAATGAGTTTATATCTGGATTAATCATACTAATGCACTCCTCACTATTCTATACTTTGATATTTTAACGTTAGTAATGTTTAAGACAGTAACCCCTATAATGCTAAAGGAACGGATACTGTCTGTAAAATATGTCATTGACATGATAACACGGTCTTCATTAACAGGACTGAACATTACAAAATGAAGAACTGGCTGGTTGACTCAGTCCAGGTCTTAAACAAAAGCATGTTGACTCCACATTAGGACATCATTTTGATACCTTAAGACAGCTAAACAAAATCTATATCCATGTCTATCCTGTTTTTCCAAACTACATCACGTGGGCTAGAAAATCATGCTTGCACTGTTTCAGGTAAAACCTTCAGTAGTATTTGTTAAAGGTCAGTAATGTCAAAGTAGACAAAGGTTAGTAAGAAAGAGATGTCTGCAGGGATGGCGTGTTTTTGTAGACCAACCCCGGAAATTAGCATCGCACTGGTTCCCTCGACAAAAAGCCAATTAGGTTTTCGATTGGATTTGTGATTATTGCAGAAAATAAGATCTGTGGCAAACACAAGGTTATGATTGTTTTGGAAAAACTTCTAATTATAAATCGGGAGAAGAGTTTTGTTCACAGATTCAAAGAAAATAATAAGTCTTCAAATGATTCAAAGTTGTCCCCTTCTATTTTATTTTGCTTGCAAGGGAAAGATGCACCACAGCCACCTCAGTCAGTGTCTGTGGTGAAAAGTTCAACATCGTACAAGATACCAAACCATTTTATGCACACATGAGTTCACGCCCTGGGATAAATCATAGACAAGGAGTAGATGTTCTCGTACCCTGGCTATCGTTCTTATCTAACCACACGCCAAGTGTGTTTAATGGGAATCAGTGATGGTTTTATGGTCTGTCTCAAACTTGTCAGACACTGTATCTTCACTTCCTCTGTCCGAAGTGGGAGTGTGTGACCAGCCGTGAGAAACAAGACACTGTGTTCATTAAAACTGATTAACTACTTCTATAGGACTGCTGTGTTATGTCAGTATTTGTGTTCCTCACCTTACCTTTCAGTTTTACATCTTTTAAAACATTTCATGATATAAGAATATATTTTTTTCCATTACATGATACTTACACGTTTTGTTCAGCAAGATATTCTTCACAAATGAACACTAGCATTAATGCAATCAGCAGCAGTAAAATGCTAATGTTAGGCTACAAAGTGACGTTTTGTTGTCTAATTTAGCCTTTTTTAGTACACGTAAAAACTTTAATGATCCAAGAGAGAGAGGGATTTACTAAAGTATTTAATGTCGTCGAACAAATTTAAAATCTCTTTAGCTTGTGTTAGACCATATTTCAGGCATCTCACCAAAACCCCTTTAAAAAAAACATTGACTTTGAGACGAGGGAACCATGTCCTGGTTTTAGGATTCATTCCTGCAGCACTCTATATTGAACTATGAAAACCCAAAGTACCAAAGTTTGTGGGTTTTTGCACATTTGTACAATCAAGGGAATATTTTTGTATCAGTTACATACTTCACAATATGCACTACCAAGTAGTTTACACCAAAATGTGACCCCTGCACGTGTCTCATTGCTGACTGTGTTGAGTTGATGTTGTTCGAGGGATGAAGCGCATGGCCAGGCTGTGCTCGTCCTCCACAGGCTGCTGTGACAGGTTGTTGGTCTGCCGGATGCTACTGAGGGTGCAGCCACGGCGAGGACACACGGTGTAACGAGACAACAGAGTGACCAGGATGGCCTTCATCATCACCATGGCTATGTGTTTGCCCACGCAGGAACGAGGCCCGCACCCGAACGGCTGGAAGAAACGACTGGGCACCTGCCAACCAGAGGAGGTAAAAACTGAGCTGCTGTTGTTGTTTCTAGAGCCACATGATGTTGCACAACATTCACCCGACTTACTGTTCTGTCAAAGTTCATCAGGTTGAACTCTTTTGGGTTTGGGAAGAATTCGGTCTTATGCATAAGACCAATGTTGAGAATGATGTTGGTTCCTTTTGGGATTTTAGTGCCTTCGATGTTGTCATCTTCCAGAGCTTTCCGCATTGTGAAATCAACCACCGGATGAAATCTCAAAGACTCATTGATGAAACTCTCCAGCACCTTTAAGCTTTGATAATCAATGTTTTCACCTGTTTCACCTGGAAATGAAAACACAGCATTGACGGATTGTTGGAATAGTTTTGTTTTTAGCTGTGAGTGTAACAGAGAATAATACAGCACAAATGCGCTCACTTAAGACAGCGTTCATCTCCTCCACTATCCTCAGCTCTACATCTGGGTTTTGTTTCAGCAGCATCAGCATGAAGAAGAGGCTGATGGAAAGTGTGTCAGGTGCTGCAATCACCATCTCCAGCACGCACTGCCTGACGTTATCTGCTGAAAGCTCTCCAACATTCTGTTCAAAAGAAAGTAAAGGTACGCGGAAAACACATGGCATGATCAGGACGGTACCTTTGCGGTATAGATTTATGAAAAGGGACAAACCTGTGCAAAGATGAGCTCTGTTGCAAAGTCAAGATCTTCATCCAGCTTCTCAGACTCATTTATAATCTTTCTTTTCATTTCAAGAAGGCTCTCCATCACGTCCTGCAGCTCTTGACTATTGACACAAGAAGCAACACATAGAGTAGGTTGAAGAAATCACAAGCTGAATGTTGAGTTGCTGTGATGCGTGAGGATCGTACGCTGCTCTCTTGTGCTTGTTGTACAGCCATCCAATCTTGAAGAATATATCAGGCTTTATAAGAACTGTTTGCCAGGTCTCAAAGTAGTTGTGGATTTTCATCAGCAAGTCCTTTTCTGAGTTATGAGGAACAACAAAAAAAACAGGAATCACGAGCTGCAGTGCAAGAATTTCAAATATTATTTGCTGGCAGAAAATAGGTCGTTTGAGTGTAGAATGTGCAGACAATGACAATGCAGCTGACCGTTGAGCGGCACCCTAAGGAAAAGCCTGTTAGAGATGTCCACCACTACGACTCTTAGCAGATTGAGAGCGTCCACGTGTCTCGAGGGGTCGGTCATCGTCTGCAAGTGGTCCAGATGTTTGGCTGTGGAGCTCACACAGATTCGCACCGTACGCTGGAGGCCTGGGCCTGTCAGAGCTGTAAAACAACCATGAAACAGTACAGTAGTGAAAGAGAAAGCAGTGTTTCAGTTATTGCAAGACTTCAATTTTGTAGAGAGAGTGGTAAAATAAGGCACCACAGTACTCTGACTCCATACTCTCTTGTGTAAGGTTATTGCTCACCTTTAGAAAAATATGTCCTCACTTTTCTCCAGAGCAGGACATCGCTGTTGAAAATGATACCCCTCCCTTCCATCCCAATACACTCCAGCCCTTTTTTGCTCCCAAATCTGGCTGTGTAGTGGGCGCTCCTCAGGACATGATACACTGCTGAAGATCTGGAAGAGTAGCCAGGCTTTGACTCACTACAGATTCATGGGATAAGATAGAAGGTTGTTTTTTTTTTATCGCAAAAGACTTGCCTGCTCAGAATGAGGGTCTCCTCGCCGTTAATCCAGACCCGGACAATGCTCCCATATTTGTTGTTGTAATAGTTGCTCGCTGTTCCTATCCCCATCCAGATGAATCTGCCGTAGGAGAGGATAGGACCGAGTCCTGCCAAGAAGGATGGACCTGGCAGAAAAAAAGACATAACAGACACCGGGCTGCTTAAGTCCAAGTAAAAACAGAAGTATTCCTGTATGGAAATCAGTTACTGTTTTCATTATCAATAACATGATGCAGAAACATTTACTTTTGGCTCACACCTGCAGTCCCTTGAACATGTCGATAAATCTGTGCAACGTTTGTACAAGAACGGAAGCTAAAGTCTCTTACCGGGTATATGTGACCGTTGTATTCGGCTCCAGGCCGTGAACAGCAGCAGTAGCAGCAGTAGAAGCAGAGCGGTGGTGACTTCAGACATTGTGTCGACAACCTCGCTGCCAACGGTGAGTGTCTTTGGTGGCTGCATCCCCATCTAAACACACACATGAGCAGGCTTACTGTGTCCTCTGTCTGCCCTGTGCTCATACAGCTTCTGTCTTCTTTTATAACCAGCAGACAAAACAAGCTCATCCGTTTGTTAAAACAAAATAGAGGAACCTAAGTCCGTGGACATCCCTTGTCCTTCAGGGATGGAGTACATTAAAACCAAAACACTCCCACACAAAGCTTTAGGATGAACTATTTGTTACTCAGACAGCTGCTCATGTAAAATGTCAGTTTATGTGTGGGTGACAGATTATTCCCTCATTTCTTTTAATACAGGTTTATCATTCTCATAATATTAGGGTCTTCTCTTGAGATATCATGTACATTGAGTTGCAAATATTCCTGACAGAACTCATCCAAATAGAAACATGAGAATGTATGTTTCACTTTAGTGTACTACAGGAGCTAACACAGTCTCTCAATACAGGAACAAAATCCACATAATTCCATTTTTAAATTGAATACAAAATCTGATTTTTCTACATCTTTTATCCTTAAAGTATCTTTTTGCCTTTTTTTAATTGTTCATTAACAAATTATCAAAGAATATTACTTACTTCTCTTGTTCTTTTCGACCGCTGACAAGTTACAGTGCAGTTTAAAGTGATGCAGTTCTTCCTCCACTGGTTGTAAGGATGATCAACATGCTCCTACCAAATAAATCACAGTCATTCAAGTGTTTATAAATCCTCGGTTAAGCCCTCATTTTACTGGTTGCTTAGAAACACTGCCACTTTGGGGTTACAAGTACCATTAGATGGCAGAACAGTGCACAGGCCAGATAACGGTGCACGTCTAAACCACAAAAAGTGTTTTTTATTCATAAGAATGCAAAACCTCCATCCCTTTTACTCTGCAGCACTTTTTTTGATGGATTTACTTCACATTTAGCTTTGTTTAAAAAAAAGAAACCCCACTGTCATCCCCTTGAGGAGGCTTTTCAACAAGAAATTAATTAGCTGGGTCAGACTGACCTGTGACAAAGGGAGTAGGGATTTACTCAGCAGTTCAGAATAGGAAACACCAGAAAGAGAAAATGCCATCTTTATTATTTAAGAATTTAAAGTCTTATAAATGCCATGAACTGGTGTCAGTGCTCCACTACTTTGAAAATGAGAATGGATGCAAAATTAAAAAGGGGAAACAGTGTTCATGCAGAGTTTGGGTGCTTCTGACGAGCTGTCTTTCAAGCTTAGTACCTGAATAGCTGGTATTCTGTTGATGAAGATGTTGGCCTCAGATTTAGGGGTTTGGGTGGGGGCTTTTATCCAAAGTTGGCTGAAAAACCTGCTCTCCTGATTGTAGTACAGACTAAACTGGACAATAAGAACTTTATAGAAATGGAGAAACTTTACTGTTACTTCTCCAACGACACAATTGGAGAAACAATATGTAACTATTCTCTATTTGTAAATGCATTACGCAATAACTGAAAAACACAAAATTCCATTTATTAAAAAGAGATTTTGGTACACACACACACACACACACACACACACACACACACACACACACACACCCACACACCCACACACTCAGTCTTTTTTTGAAAGCGCTCTGAAAGCTCTTTTGTAAATCCAAAGAAAGCTCCACTTGTTCACAACTTATTTATTCCACTTCCATGTAATTTTGTGTAGGACGGACTGGTGGCAATATTGAGAGGAAGAGCATCAGAATGATGAGAAGCATGAAGGCGTGTCATTCTGGAAATATGTCCATTAGCTGCTTCTAAATCAAGTAGGCCTACAGATATTTACTGTTTCCCAGATACTTGTTGTTGCGCAATGCATCATGTGGTTCCCCAAAGTTACAGGCGAAACTCAACATGTTTATTTCTCTCCAACAGCTCCAGCGTAGTTTCCCTCTGACGTCTCATCTGTTGGCAAGTGGTCAGATATGTGCTGTATGTGCTTGTGAATTTCAGAGCTCAGATTACTCTGCAGTGGAGGAAGAGCGAGCAGTGCACAAATATGAAGGAGATGAGTGGAGCTTTTCTGACATTGAAATGGCTGCTGGTGGGGATGTGTGCGTTGCTGCTCCTGAGCTCAGGAGGTTTAGTGTTTCTGCTGGTACGACAGAAAGAGCTGACGGAGGAGCTGGTGAGGTTGGACGCCCAGGTGCAGGTGCTGTCACAGAGCAGGCTGCAGGCAGGAGTCCTCCAGCCCACAGACCCCACAGAGGCTGGAGAGCTAAAGAAGCTCCAGCGCAGCAGAAGAAACCAGGAGGGAGAACCAACACAAAGTGAGGACGAGAAGGATATGATGATGCTGATGACATACTCCATGGTTCCTGTAAGACACCTAAATGCTTTAAAGTGGCCTCTTTATATGAAAATGTGAATATTGCAAACTGTTTACTTCTGTGAAACGCATGAAAAGAAAATGTCTCATTATGTTATTAGAAGACAGAAGAGAGCAGCGATTAACTCTTTACTTTCATCTTTAATAGAAACATTTCCTCTCTTCTCCCTTTTTGGGATAAGAAGTATGTCCGTGAAATGCAAAGAATCCAAGAGTCTGTTGCAGTGATTTGTTTTTCCACTGAGTGTTTCCAGGATAAATTGTGTAGAGCAGTGGAGTGTGTCTGCTCGTCCCTCAACAGTTCTCACATCTGATGGGAACTGACATTTCTCCAGAGGGCGCTACTGTATTTTTTGACAGCACATTACTCACATTACTCATTACTCACATATTTTACCAAAATAAAGGCTATTTTATTATTGTCCTGATCGATTAATAATCACCAATAATAGTTAAGGCTACATCAAGCATTACTTTAATTTTTAAATTATTCTATCTTTTATTTTCTGGATTAATTGATTAGTCATTTAAGAAATGTTTGTAGCTGTTTGTATCATAGTGATTGATAAAAACAAAATGTGTAGCATTATAAAGCTATCAGATGTTATAACAATCAACACTGACTTTAACTCTGTTTTCTTGATTTCAGGTCAAAGCCTTCATGGATCTGTGTAATAGCTCCAGAGGACTTTGTTTCACAGGTGCACTTCTCAAATATTGTACATTCCAGTGCTGTAGGGTTTTTATTATTGCTGGTGCGTTTACTCTTTTTGGTTTGTATAAAATTCTTATTTATTCGCCCCCTCCCCAGGCCTAGCTGGACCACCAGGTAAAAAGAAACACTTTAATTAACTTCAGTTATTTATACTAAGCTGAATTTGTTACTGCAGCTACAGTACTTGTTCCTGTCAGGTTTGCCTGGTAGAGCTGGTTCATCAGGACCTCAGGGTGCGCCGGGGCCGGAGGGGAGACGAGGAAGAAGAGGTGAGAGATCTGTTGAGTCAAATTAGACTAACCCCCCTCGTTAGATGTGCACCACAACAGTCAAACTCAGAAAGTCAGTCACAAGATTCAAACAGTCTTCCGTTGTTCAACCATCGTTACATAACATGACAATCCCACTCGCTTTTCTATCGCTGCCACATTAGCAAAGCATGGGAGATTGATTCAGTTGAAAAAGTTTACTGGACTGATTAAACCTGAGTTATGCTGGTTTCAGATCGGCTCGGTTGTATTTAGCACTTTGAGACTTCCTGTTTAAAATATATGTACATGTTCTCAGTCCTACAATTAACACCTGATCATCCTGTTTTTAATTTCCATTTCCAACTCATTGGTTTAAACTAAATACCTGTCAATGACAAAGGTAAAAAAGGAGAACCAGGACCTAAAGGAGACCCTGGACCTCCCCGACTGAATGGAGAGACTTACAATGACATTCTCATTGAGGGTGAGCGATGACGACATATTTGAACCTGATATGAATAATGTGATTAACAGAGAGGAAGTCAGTCACACTACAGATTACATCTGAAAAATCACCTATTTTATGTGAGAGTGAGTTTCTTATATATTATAAGAACAAACTAGAGCCTTGATGTTTAGCTCTACTTCTGGTGAGGTTTCAAGAGCAGCTATGGCCACCATATTTGTTCAACACTTTATTCTGTTATGGGACGTAATAAACAAAGTGAACTTGTTTTTGATAAAATCTTAATTTAATGATTCTTATTTCCTCCAACTTCAAATTGGAAATAAATGTTTTGATTTAAAGTTATTTCAAAAGTGCCTGTCATTGATGAGCAGTATTGTTTATTAGGCCAGTTTTACATGTCTGATATACAGCCACTGCATTTTAATATTTGAAGGTCCTCCTGGTCCAACGGGTCCACCAGGTCCAGCAGGCCCACCTGGTCCACCATGTCCTGCTTGGTATTCTAATGAAGTGAGAAACAAGACCATCGGAGAACACATCTGTCAAAACAACATGTTGATGGGTGAGAAGAACAGAATCATTAATCAGTGAACCAACATGTTTCGAAGGTTTGAAGTTATATCCTTTGTTGGATGTTGAGTGGTTGTATTCATGTTGTTTACTGTTTAATACCACGAGTGAACACTTTTTTTGGGGGATAATAGATTAAAGGTCACCCTCCTCTAGACAAACATTGTGACCATGCACCTTTATTTATTAAAGGACCAGCGTGCAGGATTTAGGGGGATTTGTGGGCAGATATGGAATATAACTATGTTTTCATTAGTGTGTAATTACCTGAAACTAAGAATCGTTGTGTTTTTGTTAACTTATGAGCCTTCATATTTACATAGAGAGCGGGTCCTCTTCACAGAGTCCGCCATGTTGCTCTAGTTCTTCGACACGCTTGTGAAAGGAAGGGGTGAGTAAAGGAATCCGCAACCTCACCGCTAGATGCCACTAAATCCTGCACATTTCTCCTTTAAGTTAACTGACTAATTATATTGTCTGTAAATTTTATTCTCCAACGTCTAAATACTTTTTCAGAGGCATCTCTACACCGCCAGTTATACAATTCTGGTTGGGAAATATTGAATCCTTTATTCATTTATTAGCCAAAAAAATTTCTTCATTTAAATATATTGAGTCTAAAATACTGAAATCAGCCTATAATATATGCACCAAATGTTGTTTCTTAATAGCAAAGTCAAAAGGTATATGGCCGCTGATCACAGATATGCTCCATGGGGGGAGATTTTTCAGCATAAATTGTTGGCTATTTATGTTTTGATAGTTATTATTTTTAGAAAAGTTTGCATAAAGTTAACCTTCCATTTATTCTCTTACTCTACATATTTAGATTCATCTCCTTCTGTGATCGATGCAGAAAACCGCAACTCAACAATGAACAAGAATGGTAGGAAGGAATTCAGAATTTACATTTAGTGTACAACAATTATATTAGTTAATGATTTAGATTATAGGCTGTTTGTGACTTAGTAATAATAATAATAATGTATGATGTCTTTATTTCCACAGAATCACCACATCCAATAAATGAGAGCCGAGATGTTTTGAATGTTACCGGCTCCAAAACAAGTCTAGACACAAGTACGGACTCTGGTAAGCAACCGTGATAGGACAAGTTTTTAAGTTTGTAAACATTACATAATAAGTGTTTTTTTGTGTAAAAATGTATGGTAATCCAAATTCTGTTTTATTTACCACAGAGTTAGTATCACCTAGTCCAGACTACAGACCAACCATGTGGATTGGAACCAGTACAGAGAATGTTACAGAGGCATCAGTTAACTTATTGACAGGTAGGAGATGCTGAAACTCATTGTTCATATGTTTGGACACGCAGATTTGATCCTAACTTCATGCTGTACTCTTCTTAATAAATGTCCACAGTGTTATCAACACCACATCCAACTCGTGACTCCCCAGATGTTTTTAATGTTACTGACTCTGAGAAACTGCGAGAGACAGATAAGGAATCTGGTATGCAACCGTTGCTGGAAGATTTAATTGACAGACCTCTTTACTGATCTTTTTGTAATGTATTGTTTTTATTTTTTTATTTTTTATTTAATCAGTACCCTTTTTATTGCCATAGCCATTTTTGTTTAACAAAAACAAACACAAATGCATGAAAGAGGACATATTCTTATTATTTTAAAATAATTATGTTAAATTATCACAAATATTTTTTTAAGAACATGGATAAACAAAAGTGATGCATATGTGCCAACCAGCATCATAATCCACACACACACACACACACACACACACACACACACACACACACACACACACACACACACAAGGTGTATATATCTATATAGTTCATCTAAATCCACACGTTTCTTTTGTTCTTAGTCTTGTACCAACATGACAACTGATTTTATTTCTTTATTAACTGCATGTCGGAAGGGAATTTAATCAAGTGTATTCATGTAATCCAGAAGACTTTCATATTATTAAAAATGTAGAAAAATGTACTTAAAGAATCAAGTATCTGCAGGAAAGTGCTCCCTGTGACTGTGATGATGAAACTCAATACCTTTTATTTTCCAGAGTCAGTATCATTTCATAAAGACTACATCCATGACACCCTGAATAACACTGGGAATGTTACAGATGCACCAATACAATTATTAACAGGTAGGAAACACTCTGTTTTGAATTATGAGTGAAGTGGGTGACCATAACTTTAAAACGTTATATTTAATGTTTCATTTCATTCAACAGTTCCTCTCTCTGTGGACCAAACCAGTGATTCCTTCAATAACAGTGGAGCCATTATTGATGCACCCGTGACAAATGGTAAGAAACTGTCTATTGGTATCACTGTTTGGTATCAGTGTTGATCAATTCACACATTTAGTATAAGCGTTTTTTTTTATCTTCCCTCAAAAAGGGATATTTAATATTTGTGCCATCTCTTCTAGTTGAATCTCATTTTTCTTTCAGCAGATTCACCAACTCCTCGTCCAACTGACAACAGCAGAGATGTCACTGACTCTGAGAAACTTCTAGACACAAACATGGAAGCTGGTAAACAACCAGTTTGAGCAGAAGGGAGACTTAAAGACAAGCTTTGACTACATGAGAAAAAAGTTAAAGTTAAGTTACTCTTGTTTTCTTTTCTAGAGTCAGTATCATTTCGTCAAGACGACGACCATGACATCTTGAACGATACTGAGACAGAAAATGTTACAGAGGCACCAATAACATTGTTGACAGGTAGGAAACACTGTTTTGAATTGAGTAAAGTGAGCGATCATAACTTTAAAACATTATATACAATGTTATTTTTCATTCTACAGTTCCACTTTCCGCGGACCAAAACAGTGACGCTTTCAACAATGCTACAGAGGCACCAATTAAATTATCAACAGGTAAGAAATGCTCTGTTTGTGAATGTGACAATGGCCTTTTGCATGATTTTGATGCTGCTCTATATCACCATTAGTGTCTATGTGCATTTATGTTTCCTTTCATGTTTCAGCCTCACTTTCTGTAGATCTGGAGAGAGATGCCTTCAACATCAGTGGAAATATGATCAAAACACCCATGAAAAGTGGTAAGAAATTGTGTCCTATGTTTTGTTTTAATAATAACCAATAATCTTAATTTATAAGATTTCTCTTTTCTCTCAAAGCCCATCAATCATCTTTAAAACGTTGATTTAAAGAAAAGTACCTTATTATTTACAAATATTACTAAAATGATCTATCTATCTATCTATCTATCTATCTATCTATCTATCTATCTATCTATCTATCTATCTATCTATCTGAAAGCGTATTCAAATACTCTACCTATCTTCTTTTATTTAGAGTGCAGAATTAGAATTATTAAATGTCCGGAGAAAGCCACCAGAATGGAAAGCACTTTTGGAGCCTGGATGTCCGATGCATCCCAGCAGGATGGAGGTCGATACTGGCTGGCCGATCATTTTTCAGGTGTTTTTTTATTTTTTTTTGTCTACAAATCATTCATCAAAGACATTAGTGAGTTATTGTGGATTTACAGTAAACACTGAACCATTTATTTCCCAGGCCGAGTTTTGGTGGTGCACAGGAACATTTCGACATTCAATGATACAAACAACAAAATTATAGACGTCGGGAGGTACTTCCAGGGCTGTGGTCATGTTGTTTATAAGCAGTCATTTTACTTTCACAACGCAGGAACAAACAGACTTATGGAGTAAGTGATTGTATTACCTTGTATAAGATGTTGTCCCTGCCTTATTAACTTACGGTACTCATTCTGACTTTTTTAACTTGTGTAATATTTTACAGATTTGACCTGAACACCGGGGGAACATATGCTCTGATCATGGCAAACAGCAAATATCACAACCTGACTTATCTTTTCCGCAACTCAAAGACGTATTTCAAGTTTGCTGTGGATGAAAATGGACTGTGGGTCATTTTTGCATCAGATACAGATAATGATACGATGGTTGCAAAGATTGACACTGATAGATTCTCTGTGGAGTCAGTCATTAACACTCACTACCCTACAACTAAAGCAGGAAATGCTTTCATTGTATGTGGGGTGATATATTTTACAGATGAGAAAGACAGAGAAGTTACATATGCCTTTGATTTAAAGAAAGAGAGTCCTCAGGATGCAAGTTTTGATTTAAGGCCAGCCAATGGCATCTTGGCTATGCTGTCATATTATCCCAACAGAAAGCTTCTGTATATGTGGGACAACAGCAGCGTGAAAATATGCAAAGTTAGACTCAAATGGATCTAGAAATAACCACAAAACTTGTAAAATGAGCAATAAAGTTATTTGTAAAGCCTCAGTTTGTCTACGTGAATTTCTTGAAACACTGACCCGATTTTGACACAGGAGGTCCCACTGGACTTGTTCACAGTAAATATGTTACTCAAATTACTGACTTCTAATCTTTATTTGTTTATTCCAAGATACCTCAATTTTGGATTTAAACAGGGTCATAAAGAAAATGATGCCACATTTTTTTAAATTGAATTATTATGTACAACTGTGAGGCTATTTCCAATGCCGCTATTGAACATGAAGGACCTTTAAACATTCTAGATAATGTTGATTTATTTATGTATTGTCATTAACCTACAAGTACAAGACAAGAGGAGATGATTTGGTCAGCACCAAAGCGTTATTTGTTATTATGATCATTGTTGCTAATATAAGTATAACAGATGTCTGAGATTTTTTTCTGTAATTTCTTATGATATCTCTGATTGTTTAAATAACAATCAGAATCACCTTTATTGGCCATTTATACATACCTGCAGTACAACACATTCTGGTTGTCAGCCAGTTGGTGATTCTCATCAGTGTAGGGGGAGGGGGGTTGGTGAGGTCCTGCAGGCCTCTCCAGACTAACGCAGGGTTGTTGGCTGAAAACCTGTTTTCTAACTTTTCAGTGTAGCTCCTCTTTGCTACCCTAATCTCATTTGTCAGTGTGTTCCTGGCCTGGTTGTACAGGATCCTGTCCCCACTTCTGTAGGCCTTCTTCATGGCCTGGCGAAGCTGCCTGAATTTTGCAGTAAACCAGGGTTTATTGGCTGCCGTAATGACAGGCATCTCCTACTCCAGTAGACTACATTATAGTTGGTATTGAAGGTAATTACTGACCACCATATGATTCCACGAACAACTCCGGTAATAAATATGACAGTATTGCTAATTTTACAGTGAATCTTCGGTTCAGGACAGCGTTACACATTTACGAGGATCCCCTAAACCTAACACAAAGCGTACATTACGAGGACCATTTGAACGCACCAGCAGTCACTCCTCTAAACGCCTCCTGTGCTGCTAGATCTCCAAACATCGGGATGGGTGTGAGCTGCATAGACAGAAGCTAAGCCTCCATATTGCTGACACCGTTCACACGGGTTAACTCACGTCTTGTTAGCTACTGTACCCGGAGAGAAGGCTAGCTAGCAGCTAACTGGGTAACCGACCTAGTGCATAACAGCGTTACATCACTTTGGGTCGTGTCCCACCTGGGAAATATCGGCCTAGAGAAGCCAATACTGTATGCACTGTGACACTAGTACGACACACTGAGCTGTTTAACTAAAACAAGAGAGCGAAAGCTGCTGTGACTTTGAAAATTAGTGGGGGTTTTCCGAAGGGGTTGTCAAGACGCGACTGGGTTTCATCGTGCCCTGTGAGTAAAAACGAACAAGTTGCCTGTTGTCTCGACATATGCTGGTCTAACGTCACTGTTATAAATAATAAGATAACTTAGCTATATGGCTAGTCACGTTAGCCTGCGTGTGAAACTGCTGACGTTAGCTAACGCTAGTTGTTTGTTTGAGGGTAACTCATATTAGCCACTGCGCAACATACTGGCTGTGTGTCTGCCAGGGGTGATAGTCATTTCCACCAACAGAAACATCAGGTAGTTCTGGCTTGGGCCTAGCTTACGTAGCTAGCAGTTACTTATTGATATAACACAACCAGCTAGTGTTACACTGTTTATTTTGCCGTGTATTGCTGCCGTTAGATAGCAGGAGGTAATTGGCCTTAGTAGCCTAACACATTAATACATTTAATGAATCATTTAAACAAGATTGATTTATACAGTAGCGAGCAGCACTATCGTTGCCACCTTCGCCAGTAAATGACCTGCTAATGCTAACTGTGACGTTGAAGTTATGACATGTTTTAAAGGCTTAACGGCCTCTCTTGTTTGCTACTGCTGTTTGTTAACCCCCATCTTTCCCCAGCACACAGTGTTAACTTTGTCAATTTTCAGGATATTGAGCCAAACGGGGAGTTATGTCCTGTCCATGCACTTCGGCTGCCAGGTTGTTCCTAAACACAGCCCACAGAGGTAAGAAAGTGAAAGTACACATTGTACCAGCTGGCTAACAGCTGCATGACATTGTGCTAACGTTAACTTGCTGCTGTTTGTGAAGTAGGTCTGGAGCTAACACATAACAGTGTCCGTCCGTCACGTAATGCCAACTGCAGGTGGAGAAGTGTTAGAGTAGCTGTAAGAAAGCTGTAATGTTAGTTGTAAACTTGCATCACAGCTGTGACTTAGCTTCAAGAGTGATAATGCATGAGGAAAACACACACAACTTGTTGTATGAAAACACGAAATAGTGTTAAGTAGCAATAGGTTAGCATACTTGTTACGTCAGCCAGAGCCCCTCACGCTTGCGTAATACAAAATGTTCAGCGACAGCACATATAACTAATATGGACTCATTGCCCCAGACCATGAACTGCTGCTCTAGATAATATGCTGTGTGTTCAACTGATATCTATAGACAGAGGCCATTATGCCATTATGGCATAATATAGACAGAGGCTTTTTTAATACTCATCTGATGTGTTGTGAACTAATTAAGTTCCCCCAATGATGCATATAGGGTGGCAACTAACAATTATTTTCATTATCAATTAATTTGCAGATTATTTACTTTATTAACCAATTAATTTATTAGTCTTTCAAGGATAACAAAATTGTGAAACATATAATTTCACATAGTTATTGTCATTCATTTGAAATATATGTTGATAAAAGTTGCTGTTTCGTTGTCAGGATTGTCCTGCTCCCGGATCCAGTTGTTTTCTCTGAGTCGTCAGAAGTCTCGGGAAACTCATTTACCTCCCAGGGTAGGAGTGAGATCGTTTTCAGAGACCGCTGTCTGCTATGCTGCTAAAGATGGGACAACAAAGGACAGTGGAAGCGATGGTGGAAAGGTAATCTCTTGGAGGAGAAATCTCATTTGTAGCTTTCTTGCATGATAGTGTTACGCATTACTCTGTAAATGGAAGAGATGGTAGTAATGTCATCTGAAATGTGCTGACCCTGTTGTTTTTGCACAGAAAAGTATCAGTGAGGCGAAGAGACTTTCTGGCTCTGGAGGATCAGGCAAGGGGGGAAGCCAGCTACGCTGCCCTAAATGTGGAGATCCCTGCACACATGTAGAGACCTTTGTATGTGAGTAAACTTCTTAATATTCAACAACCAGATTTACCAGGACATATGATCTGATGTGCATTTTAGGTGCAAAGTTTATGTAGAAACTTAAAATCAAGCCGAGTAAGTGGGAAAGAGGAGGATGTCACCAATGTTTTAAGTTTGCACACTAAAATACTCACTAAAGAAACAAAAGAAAATGTAGAGGACAGTTTACGAGAGAGGTTCTGTTTTATGATTATGTAAACAAGGCATCATACAGCGAATATCCGGCATTATTAGTACGAAAAGAGATTTGGATTACATCGTTGATTACCATGCAACATGTAGGAGGCGGAGAAAAAACAACTGAGGAGATGGTTTGTGCATTGGCTGACTAAAAATAAAAGAAACAGAGGGGAAAGTGCAGCCGCAGCAAATGGACACATTTTCATTTTTGTCCACAATTCGGTGTTGAAATGTGTCTTTTGTTATATTTCAAACAAAGCATTGAACCAGCGTTTGCTGTGGTACAAACTAGTGGTGGACTGAAATCGCTATAAACACACAGTATATAAATGGTACACCACAAACAACCATCATATGTAATTTCCTGCCACAGTTAGTCAAACTACAGACCTGCAAGTAAACACTGAGGGATAGGTATCATTGTTATCAAATGACCATGAGTTTATATTGTTCAACTAAGAAGTGTTGTTTAGATTGTTTGAGGTGTAAGAAACCTCCTTTCAAACAATCAGATGCGGGGTTCCTGCTCTTGGTTGTTTTGTAACTTCTGAAACTTTGACTTTGTAAACTTGTGTCAGTGATTGACCAGAGCTCTGTCTACCACTGTCTATGTGACTATTCAACCACTCACTATGAGAAACAAAATCTGATGCATACAAGCGGCAATGTGCTGTCATCTCACTATAATCCAGTAACCAAGTATCATCCATCAGTGTAAGTGCAGCTTGGTCATGGACTGCAAGGTGCCAAATTGAAGTTCATTGTAAAGAGAGAATTCATTCAAATATTTTGAAAACAAATGTATCAGGGACAATGCTCCACAGCATGTGTAACACATTAATCCTGTTACATTATGTAAATAATTCAACAAGTTTCCCTGTAGGTCAGGACCAGCAGCAGGCAATCTTTGGCCATTTTTACAGTTCAGCACCATGAGCCACCTGTTTTTTTTTTTTTTAAACCAGGTTGTGAAATGTTTCTATGCTTTGTGTGTTTATTCTTTTGTAGCATCAACACGATTTGTCAAATGTGAGAAATGTCATCACTTTTTCGTGGTTCTGTCTGAAACGGACTCTAAGAAGGGACTAAACAAAGAGCCAGAATCTGCTGCGGAGGCAGTGAAACTGGCTTTTGCACAGAAACCTCCCCCTCCTCCTAAGAAGGTGAGAGAATGAAGCCGGAAGTCAAATATGCTTTTGAAGGACTGTCATTGTTGTAATAGTCAAGTCTCTTATCCTGTTATGAAGTATAAATTGTTTTTTTCTCCAGATATATGCTTACCTCGACAAGTACGTTGTTGGCCAGTCCTATGCAAAAAAGGTGTTGGCAGTTGCAGTGTACAATCACTACAAGCGCATCTACAACAACATCCCTGCTGGGAGTCGACAGCAGGTGGAGGTGGAAAAACAGCCCTCTCTAACACCTCGTGGTCAGTATTACTGCTGTCTGTAGATATTAGTTCATTCTGCAACTTATTGGTGGACCCCCCCCCCCCCCCCCCCCCACACACACACACACACACACACACACACACACACACACACACACACAGTTTTTCATTAGAAAAAGGCCTTTTTTTATGTCTTAATTTCAAACTATTGTTATATACATGTTGATTTGGTTTCCTCTGATCACTTGCTTTAATTAATTCACTTTTGCTTTTCCACCTCTACACCAGACCATCATCATAGTCTCATAGCTGATAAATACTGCAGTGCTTAAAAAAGCAAATGGGAAGAAAAATGGTTATTTTTTTTCAATCAAGTGAATTTGAAAAAAGGTCCATGTTCTATATCTTTTGTGTTGGCCAAAATCAGTTTTACTCAAAATATATAGTGCTGAGCTTTGACCTACCTCTGGGCTACATTTTTGTTTTCATTCCATACTGGACAGCTGAGACAGACAACAAATATGAAGCCAGAGAGTGAAGTGGAATGGTATGCGCCAGGAACTATAATTTTAAATACAAGAGTTACTGTTTGCCACTGTTTGGTTTTGAATATGATTCTGGCATTTATCAAACACTATTTTATGTAACACTATTTCAAAATTAAACTTAATCATGGGATTGAAATACATCTAAAAACAAAGCCATAAATTAACGCAAAAGAGATGCAGTTCTGCAAAATGCCAGTAGTAATAGTTAATAACTTTTTATTTACAGGAAAGTGCTGAAAAACAAATCAATTTCCAATTGTTCAAGTTTGTTACAGTGACATTTAGTACACAATAGCTTTTATTTTCTACACATCAAAATGTTACCTAAACAAGTCATCATCGACTAATTTACTCATAGAATACCTGATAAGAGGTCGCAGCTGTGGCCTTCATTTATAACTTGTCTTGAATCATAATCTGTCTTATTTGGCATTTGTTCAATACCTATCTCACTCCTGTATAGACGCTTTTTCAGGACTGTAGTGATAATGTCATAATGGTAATGAATAATTATAATATTGATTTGGGTACTTTCCTCCTCTTCCTGTAGAACTAGAGATGAGAAGACGAGAGGATGAGTACAGGTTCACAAGTAAGTGATTGGTCCTCCTTACTGTTGTTTCTATCAGAGGCCACTTAAAAAATCACAACACTTGAACTGCAATTTCTGTCTTTATTGTCATGAGTTGCACAAATGCCAAAATGTACAGACAGCTCTGGCTCCTCAGAGCTTTGTTCTGCCTTTTCCAGGCAGATATTTCTAGTAACTTATTTATAGTTATGCTCAACCTAAAGCAGGATTATGACATAATCGTGATTAATGCTTAATCAAAACACCAGATCATTAAGCAATAACCCAGATGATGCAGTTCATTATATTTGAGGAAATACAGCTCCAGTTGAGCAGCGACTATCAATTTACCATGCATACAAATGAGCTTTTTAACTTAACCTTTGACTGACTGGAGAATATAAGTTAACCCACTAGCATTCAGTCTTTATAGTGATGTTTGAAATACAGTTCTTACTTTTCAGTCACAACGCTAACCCCCTGTGACTTTTCTTGTGGTTGCAGAACTGCTGCAGATTGCAGGCATCAGTCCTCATGGAAATGCTCTGGGAGCGTCCATGCAGCAACAGGCGAGCCAGCAGGCACCTCAGGAGAAGAGGGGCGGCGAGGTCCTGGACTCCACACACACTGACATTAAACTGGAGAAGAGCAACATCATACTTCTAGGTCCAACTGGCTCAGGTTAGTGTTCTGTAGTATTGTATGACAGTGACACTCGGATCATTAAGATGTACACCGCTAAATAGGCAGTTCACCTGTAAATATGGACCCGTCTTGTCAAAATATATGTTAGCATGATTTTTCAAATTTTTCACAGGTAAAACGTTGTTGGCGCAGACACTGGCCCGTTGTTTGGATGTTCCGTTTGCAATATGCGATTGCACCACACTCACTCAAGCTGGATACGTGGGAGAAGACATTGAGTCAGTTATTGCCAAACTGCTGCAAGATGCCAACTACTCAGTGGAAAAAGCACAACAAGGTGGGCAGAGGGACTAACTATTTTTTTACTATTCTATAGTCCGTGTATGTAACATACTGTAGATGACGGTCCGCACGACCACAGTTTGGAGAAACAGACAGGAGTACTGGCACTGTAGCAAAGCAATGCACTGCTGTGGACGGTGGCAGCAGCAAAACATATTTTAACCACTTAAAAGAGAGGCTCACCTAGAAATATCAATACCACAAGACTCCTATGACAAAAACAGTGATTTTTACTTTTCAGAAACAGGAGTTGCTGATCTACCACTGCCTCGATTGGTTAGTTTCTTTGTGTTACTGTGTGACTGGTGTTTTGAAGGGTTAGTTTGTATTCACCAAAGTCACTCAAGAACACAAAATAACGAACCGATCGAGGCAGCGGGAGACCAGCAACTTCATGTTCTGCGAGGTAAAATTAGAAAAATGATGTACTTGCATGTTTTTTCACCTTTTTATATGATGATCAGAATACTCAAACAAGTCAGATGTAGATAGAAAGACACAAATCTCAAAGTTAAAGACAAGCCACAAACTAATTCAGTCACTATGAACATCACGACACGATGAGAAATATGTTTCTATCCTCCATTAGCCAACATACAGTATAAGACTAGGAAAAAAGTTTTGATAGCAGCAAACCGTTGACTATCTATTTCCACTTTGTTATACGTCACTGGAAACTGTAGTAACGCTGATAGAACCACCTTTACAGTGTTCACTAAAGTGTGCTCTGTAATATATACCGAGGTACTTTAGCCAACAAAAAATAAGTTGCTGCTGATGTAATAAAAACTCTATAAAACATACATAACATACTTCCATTCCTTAAATGGGCAAATAATGTGTCATTGGCTTGATCTTGTTGGGTATGTTATCAGTCAGAAATTAAAAAAAAAAACAGTCGAGGATTAACAAAAGTAAACATCAGTTTCATTTTTACAGAGGTGACTTATCGCTGCTCTGCAACTGTTGAGACTCGTTTTTTTCTTCACATTTGAACCTTTTTCAAATGATTAAAAGTGAATTATGTTTCGTACAGTGTAAAATAAAATAATCTGAAGTAAACATTGTATACATTTATGCACAAGCGTTTTTGTCTCTTATTGTGAGAAGTGAAACGTAAACTGTCATGGCGCTGTCCCATTTCATGTACAGGTATTGTGTTTCTGGATGAGGTTGATAAGATTGGCAGTGTGCCTGGAATCCATCAGCTGAGAGATGTAGGAGGAGAGGGAGTCCAGCAGGTCAGTCTTCAACCCGAGTTGCACTCTATACAACTTTAATGTGGTTTGTTTATAGACATTAATCTCAGAATAGATTTGTGAGAGAGTTTGGATTAAGAAATTCAGCAGCAGATTTCACGTATTCACTGCAACTGATTCACAGTTTTTTGCCCTTGTCCTATATTGGTTGAGCTAAACTTGTGTTATTAAGATGTATTTCCTTTTCCTCTCTGTCAGGGGTTGCTCAAACTCTTGGAGGGCACAATAGTCAATGTTCCTGAGAAAAACTCCAGGAAACTGAGAGGAGAGACGGTGCAGGTGGACACAACCAATATTCTGTTTGTGGCGTCTGGTGCTTTCAACGGACTCGACAGAATCATCAGCAGAAGAAAGAATGAAAAGGTAAATTCAACACGGCTCATATACACAGACTGTAGGCAGACACTCAGTCTCCACTCCTGTTTGTCTTCATTCCTGCCTCTAATGTGATCCTCTTGTTTTGTGACTCTTCAGTATTTGGGTTTTGGAACTCCCTCCAACATGGGGAAAGGGCGGCGTGCAGCGGCTGCCGCAGACTTGGCCAACAGCAGCGGTGACACGGACACGGTGGCGGAGATCGAGGAGAAGGACCGGCTGCTGAAGCTCGTCGAGGCCAGGGATCTCATTGAGTTTGGAATGATCCCAGAGTTTGTTGGTCGTCTCCCCGTGGTCGTGCCTCTGCACAGCCTGGATGAAGAAACGCTAGTCCGAATCTTGACCGAACCACGCAACGCCGTGGTGCCCCAGTACCAGGCTCTGTTCAGCATGGACAAAGTAAGGACACTCCTATAATGGGTACTATAGTACAGTGTTAAGCCATGTACAGGCAGGCAGAAGCTCATTCTTTTGAATGAGACCAACGAGGGGGCTCTGGCTCAGCTGTTGCCACAACGCAATGCAGCGTCATTTAGTCAAATGCCTGCAAGGACACATTCCTGGTAGATTACCTTGTAATGTCAAATCACCACAGTATTTCTACTGGTACCTGAAAGGCAATGCCTGTTTGTTGAATCAGACCTACAGGAAAAGAACATGTTTGTTAAAATGTTATCTGTATGGGTATATTATATTATTATGTATTTGTAATTTAAATGAATCTGCTCTGTGTTTTGTCTCAGTGTGAACTCAATGTGACTCCAGATGCCCTGAAGGCCATAGCCAGGATGGCTCTGGAGAGAAAAACTGGAGCTCGTGGGCTCAGATCCATCATGGTATGTGATTTTTACCTTGGATATCACACTTAAATTTCTATGTTGATACAGCACAATAATTAAACATTTCATTTTTTTATAGGAAAAGCTCCTTCTAGAGCCCATGTTTGAGGTGCCACACTCTGACATCATGGCTGTTGAGCTGAACAAAGACATTGTCCTCGGAAAATCCCAACCGAGATATATCAGGTCAGTATCTTTCCGCTCACAGTGCTACAAGTGTATCGTTAGTGATCATATTCCTTTAGCCGAGCTCGCCGAGTCTCCAACGTTGTGTTGTTTGAAACCTGAGCTGGAGTTTCCATTTGAATTCCAGAGCCCAAGCCAAGGAGTCCGCAGAAGAGGAATATGACTCGGGCATTGAGGAGGAGAACTGGCCTCGGCAGGCGGACGCTGCTAACAACTGAACCACATGTCGCTCATTTCACCTAAAGACAGTCTGTGAAATCATTAGATCATTATGAACCTTTTAAATCCAACTCTGGATTTTACTATAGCTTCTGACAAGCGAGCTGTGGACACTGTAGTAGAGGTAATAATGAAGTCTGGTGGTTTTCACTGAAGAGTGTTTTCCTGATCAACAAGTTAAGAGAGTGTAACAAACTTTGGTCCTGTGCATCAGCTGTTAATTCTCTGGTGGTGCACTCACAGGCTGGACCTTCATAAAATATTTCAATCTCTGGGGATTGTTAACATTTTTATCTATATAAAGATAATGCATTTTTATTCACCGAAGGATTTGTAGCTAGTTTATTTGTTTTCTCTTTTTGTGGTGATGGGCTGTAATAGCAAGGGAAGCAAATGGAAATGATGGGATCATACTGTACACTTCAAAAGAAGTGGAGCTGAGTAAGTGTCGATGTGATGGAAACATGTCAAGTAATGCCTTACATCATAAGGGCATAATATTCCATAAGCACATCAATATTTTGATGTTTTCTTCTTTACCACCATTGTAATAATGGTGCTCACAGCAAAACTGGTCGCTGCTTAGGAGGCATTTGTAAGCAGTTGTTATGACATGAGCTCTAATTAGGAGACGACATTGTGAAGTGTAACGCACCAGCAAATAAACAAAGCAGGTGTTAAACATTAGTGACCTTTAAACAGCCAGAACGGTGGGGTTTTTGTTCAGTGTTTTGCTTCCACTTGTAGCCCACCATGTAGGGAATGTATCTGTTCACTTACTGACCCGATCATCACAGGACTGGATCACAAGGCTGTCTCTCAAAGCAGGATTAGCAGGTTGCCAGATCACTTTGAAGCGTTACATACTTATCCTCTGATACTTTATTTTGTAGTAGATATCCTCCCAACGTACAGTACATGACTGAATCATATTTTTTGATTTGATATTGAACCTTCATTATCATGATTTAAATCATAATTGGACAGATAATCTCTTTCACGGTTGGCTGGATGCCGCTCTAAACCTGTTTTGTCAGACAGCCCTAAGAACGGCGCAGGTATTCTTATTTTCATTGTGCGTGCTCCAGCGTTGGAAACCCACCTCAGTGTTAGTGATGTAATATCCTGTTACTAAATGGTATCTCAATACACACGTCTGTAATCAAGCCTAAATGCTCTCTGACTGAACTGAACCACGCTGCTGTACTCTTTAACATGCTGTTTGTGCTAGAACATGAGATTAAACTAGATCTGTTCTCTCTTTGCTTTTAAGTTTCCTTTTCCATCAGTTCAGTTTACAAACAGATTTTCTGTTTTCAGAGGTCTGTTACAGAACCTGTAAACTCCCCCCAGTTTGTGGATCTAAAGTTATTTGTGATTGTTGAAAATATATAAATAAAATGTAAATCTCTGTACAGAATTTTAATTGTTCTTTACTTTCAAACTTGTCAACAGAACGTACACTTTAAATTGATTAGGTTAACAAAGTCAGATATTCTCAACACATAAATCAATGAAACAGGAAATTAATATCATAGACATCACAATGCTGTTCCACCCTGTTACGCTGCTGCCTTTATGTAATCGGCTAATCTCTGGAAGGTATTGTGCCGTTCTTTATTTCTCAATACCTCAGCAATCCCTAATCCCCTTTCAGGTCCAGAGGGGTTTACAAAGTCACACTGTCTGAAACGTGCCTTTGAATATGGAAGGGAAAAAGGAGAAGATTGACTAAAAGATGATAACATTTTTAATTGTCAATGTATTAATAGCAAAGCATAAAATAATTAAAAAATATATTTATATATTTGCTCATTTAGAATATTTTTACTATAACTGGTATATATTTCTATGTATATATGTTGCAATACTCCATTGTACTGTACATTTGCAGGTAGGATTATAACAGGTGTCTGTGGTGTGATATTGGTAAACAACTCCTCAGATGATGTCAGAGGCTTAGTGATGAAGAGGCTTATCACGTACATCATCTTTGTGTTAGTCATTTACTCCAAACACCCATTAATGCTTCAGAGGGCTGTGAAGAAAGAGAATACCTGACAACGGTAAGTTTTATTACAACTACGATGAAATTCTGGTTTAATAACTATAAACTCAGGAACTTTTTTGTTTTTTTTCCTGATGCAGTTTATTTGTTGGTTAATATGAACTCTCTGGAGGATGTCCCATTTCTGAGCTTTCTGGGTCCACTGGAGGGGGAAGTGCAGCTTGTGACGGCTCCAGACATCACTATACCAGACTGTCATCGGATCCTACGAGACACCGAGGTCACACATCCATTTCTTTTCACATTCACAAGTTTAATATCTTTCTGGGATCAATTCATTAGCTCATCTGATTCTGTGGCTTTCAGCTTCCTTCTAGTATCTGTTGGAGTGCCACTGCTATGCACAACTACATTAGAATTGTCACAGCCCAGAAAAGAAAAAATCAATATGTATATCACCTTATATTTTAAAGTTAACCCCAAAATCCATATTTTACCTCTTACCTGAAGTGCTATTTATCAATCTGGAATATTTTGGTGGGAATACAATGGAAAGACACATTGCTCATAGGTGTTTTTTGATCTTATTTTGGCATGTGACAAAGGGGGTAAATAACATGAATCATGGCTGAATTCCATGTAGCTGAGTCCTGGTATTGTACATGCTGGCTCACAGTCATGCCTTATTTGGTTCCTGCTACAACAAGTCAAATTCTGCTGTGCAAAAAGTGTTTAGCTGAAGATTTGTTTTGGTTTGTTTTTACTGCAGTATGGCTTCAACCTGGAGAAATGGATCTTAACTGGGCAACAGCCTGTCTGTCAAGCCCCATCCTGCCCTCCCTACTGGCTGATGTTCAGCAGCCCTCAGGAAAGCCGCAAGGCCAATCGCAGGAGCAGCGACACATGGTCCCTGGACCCCCGGCCCCGCAGTCACAGCCTGAACTCTGCAGACACTCGCTGGCTGCACTATCGCACCGTCAGGTTCTTCATATCTGACTCTGAGGATGAAGATGGTTACCATGAGGATAATGAAGCCTCCTCTACCGAAGATGCACCTCGCTCCATCAAGAGCAGAGAGCGCCCCCGAAGCGCGGCACCCAAAGACCAGCTCTCCAGAGTCAAAGACATGCACCGTGGTCCTTCCACTCACCACTATAAGCCTGCCTCACCTCAGAGCCGCAGAGGCTCTTTACTGTCTCTTCAAGACTGCAGACAACCTCTGCGAGCAGTGGAGCAGCACAGGTCCCAGCAGGCCAGCTCCCTCCCGCAGAAGAACAGCAAAAAGAAGCAGCGTTCACAGGGCTCTGTGGGCAGAAAGCACTCCCTGAACACACCACCCTCTCCAGCCAGGCTGCAGCAGCAACGACCCTCCTCTGCAGGGCCGATCGTCACAAACTACAGACAGAAGGTTTTTTTTCTTCTGTTAGTGTCTCTGAGAAAAATATGTGTCACTTCTTTTCTTCCATAACCCACTATTTTTGATCTGTTCTTCCCTTGTCACCAGGCACTGAGGACCGGTGGCTCTCGTGGGGTTTTCTTTGACTCAGCAGCAGAGTTGTTGTCAGCACTCAGCCAGGAAGAGAGGGAGCTACTTGAAACCATCACAGAGAAGGGCTACCCTTTACGCACAGCTATTCTGGCTCTGCAAAAGACAGGTTATCACAGCCCAGAGAAGGTAGGCACCACTTTCAAATAGTTTTGGTAAAGTTAAATGTCAAAGATTTGTTCGTTCTCTTTGGTGTCACTTATGACCATAAGCGGTAATTGGTGTGTTTTTGGCTCTCACTCCGAAGATCCAAAAAGTGGCGCCGCTATAGATTTTTCCCAGTTGGTAATACTGTAAAGTGGGTCATGTGCTCAATCACCATTGTGTTACCTCATTCAACAATAGATAGTGACCTAACTTAAAATATTTGCGATAATTACTTCAATCAACACATCTTGGATGGTATATAAACCCTGATAATGCATAAATACAACACGTCTGAGTTACCCTTCAGTTGCTGCATGCTTGATGATTGTAAAATCAAAAACTCACACAATAGAATAAACCATCAAACCTGCATTTAAATTTGTTGTAATTGAAAAAAAGTTGCAAAGAAAAAGCACCAACAAAACAGACCCTTAATTATATGTTGGCTCACAAGTTGGCAACCAAGGGTCTTATTATTGCAATCATAAAAGCTTACTAGTGACCTGTCAAGCATCAATATTCAACCATAATTAATTTTAAACCCTATACACAAGACATTTCTTTACAATTACCTAGAAATCTAACTTGTGCTATCTGTACTTCATCGAGACCCAGCATGTCATTCTCAATTATTTGTCCCTTTATCAACAGATCCTAAAATACCTGGGAGCCAGTGATCATCTGTGTGAGCTGGGTTATGATGAAGCTCAGGTGGAGGAGGCCTTGGAGATGTTTCAGAACTGCGAAAGCAAGGTGATTACCGCTCAGCAGTGGTTTCTTGCCAAAAGGTTACAAAAAAAGCAACACCACAGCCATACCGTTATGTGTATCATTACTTACTTTGAATTCAATTTCAGGCTGCTGAGTTCCTGCGCCTTCTGACTCAGTTTAATGAGATGGGCTTCCAGCAAAATGCAATCAAAGAAGTGCTGCTTGTTCACGAAAATCACCGTGAGAGGGCTCTTGAAGAACTCATGACACGCATGGCTTAAACAGAACATCTTCACATTTGTAGTCTGTATGGAGAATAGATTATTTTCTACAATACAGTGTGTGAAAGTGTGTACTAGTATGTATACAGTATGTACTAAAATACAGTATGTGGTCAAAACATTATACTTAACAAATAATGCCTTCTGACTTACTTCGACTAACTCGAGATTTACATAAAACCTGTGCAACTCAACTATACGGGCTAGAATGAAATAATTAAAACAAATTTGATACAGATTTTGTTTCTAAACATTATGCAGTCAACAATGATGCCAAATGGCGGAGGTTAACTTTATAATCCTACAGACTTGAAGATAGAATAATGCTGTTTGTGGTACTTCATGGTAATTTTTGTGGTGAAAAGACTAACTAAATAGATATAAAGCTGCATTTACCACAAATTCCGATTAGGAGTCAGCAACAGAGTTGAAGGTAAAAAACACTGGAAAAACACACTTGCATTGTGAAAGGATTTCAGAAACATTCTCAGCACATTCCTGCAAAGCTGTCAGCTCTAATTCTGATTTTTTCCACTGCTTCATTTGAGCTGTTAAGTATCATATACAATCAACAAATGTATTTTCATATTCACTATCTGACGAGCACAATTTAATCATTAAAGTGAGCAGTATACAGGGGCTTATGCATGCGTGTTATGTATCATGGTATTGTATTCTATATACATTTTATAAAAATGTCAGAGTATAGTATGCCATAAAAATGTAATGAAAGTCATGGTATAATATGTCATGAAAAATGTGTAGTAGAAGTCTAGCAAGCCATTAAAAAGCCAGAGTATACTATAAAAATGCCACATATACCATGTAATAAAAAGTTAAAGAATCATACTATGCCATGAAAATGTCAGAGTATAGTAAGTCCTATAAAAGTCAAGAGTGGTTTGCCCTAAAACATCATAAAAAGGTCAGAGTAGTACATACGTCATAAAATGTCATAACACATTTCAAAGTATAGTATTACATAAAGTCTTAGTATAGCTGTGCTGTGAAAACAAAAATATCAGTGTACAATTAGAAATGACACATAAATGGGCATCTTAAACGTTTATTTACAGCTTGATTGTTGAAGAAAATAATAAGCACTCTAAAGAGCAAATTTAGCCATCATCCCAGCTGGAGGAATAAAACCACAGTGCTTTGGCTAGCTGCTACAGTACTAAAACAAAGTAGTGCTCAAGATATGGATAAAGTTTCATTTAAAAAGCTGTAGCCCTAAAGAAAAAATGTGAAATAAAAAGCCACAACTGACTTGTTAAAATGATCAATAACAATACACATACAGCAGAGAAAACAGCAGGGCTCACCCTGGAATAAAGTCGTAGGAAAACAGAATAGCTAGAAACTCGAAATATTTACACATTTTGTAAGAAGTTTACATCAATGTTCCCGCTTGTCCACCACCTGAATATTACACCAAACTACAGCTGAGCTGGATGACGTCTGGTGCCGGAGCGGCCCACTGGACACCATCACTGATGACCGACAGTGGAGTTCAGCAGTCCAGACTTCACATTGGATTTAGACGCCGTCGAGAGGTCTCTCTGTGGAGAACAGTGAAAATGACCCGTCAGTATCTTTGTTCATATTGAAGGCGTCAATATGTCGTGGCATGGCAATCTGAAATGCTAAATGTTCATATTTCTTGGTGTAATTTGGTGGAGTTAAACTGTCGCCCAGGGAACAAGTGATTGAGTCTTTGGTATGTCAGGAGTTGTTTTAAGCATTTACACCATGTTCTTATGATTCACTGCTCAAAACAACAATCCGATGTGTGTATTTGTTGTATGCAGATTATCCGTTTTCAAACATTATGCAGCTTTGGCCAAGTCATACATTTGCTTCATTTCATAAATACTCACATTTTTACTGAACAGCTAAAATACAAAATATATCAAGAGACATTTATAAAAAAGGAAAAATCTTCAGATTTACAAAATATATTTTCTGGGATTTACAGGTCAGACAGGTGTCAACAGGAACTGTTTTAGCTTAATGATGCCAAGCGGCGGAGGTTAACTATATAATCCTACAGACTTGACGATAGAATACCGCCATTTCTGGTACTTCATGGTACTATTGTAATCCAATAAAATTCAGTATAAGATTGTGTGTTAGTGGACTTTTTATGGTGAGGGATGAGCTAAACAAATGGAAAACTACATTTACCGCAAATTCCGAATAGGAGGCAGCAACAGAGTTAAAGGTGAAGGTGTGATCTTGAGTATCCTGAGACCTTAGTGTGCCAGTTGGAGTGTTTCTGAGATGGGAGAGGTTTTCCTTGTTTCTGTCTAGTGCACGGGGAGTTTTTCCTTGTCCAGGGGGTCGCAGGCCAAAACCCTACAACAAGACCATGATGATTATGTGCTTTTTTTGCCAGCTTTTTCATTTGACTTAATCTCAGACTATAAGTAAAAAAAAAAAATTAAATTAATGGGAAAAACACTTGCAAAAACATCTATAGCATCACACATTCACAGTATGCTCCTGCAAAGCCGCCACATCTAAGTATCACAAGTGTAGGATTTGTAAGAGTTTTGCAGAGCGTCATTCGCACTGATAAGTATCATATACAATCGACAGATGGGTCTTCTTATTCACAAATGGGTTAAGATACAGTGCAACGGTTTAACTAACGAAGGGATTCCTTAAGTAGGAGACTGAGATAAGGAGAAAACTTTGAATACTTCAGCAAACAAGTCAAGGAAAAAGGTTAAGGAGCAACCAATTACATTTTAAGGAATCCGTAACTCTGATTTAGGAGAATCTTAAATTACGGGATATTTTTGTGCAACCAGCCAGAGATACAGAGGTTAGCAATCTAACCTACGGGGTCCGTCAAAAACATAATGTGAATTCTGTCCATGAGACGAGTCAAAAAGGACCGAATATACCTTGCTGGCAGACAGAGGTGGTTTCTGGATGGACGACTGGCACATGGTTCCACCGAGGCCTGAACTAAGGAAGCTGGTAGGAGTGGAGAAGGTTGAGGTGCCATTGAGCTGAGAGGACAAGAGGAAAAAACATTGGGTTAGCTTTTGAATATTCATTCACCATGGTACAGTCAGTTAGTGTCACTCTGCACATGCAATAGTGAAACAACAAATCTAATGAAACTGCAGCACCATCTTACCTTTCTTACTTTTCCAGGTGTGAGAGTCCCTGCTAGCCGCCGTTTGGACGGTGTTCTCATTGAAGTTCCATACAACATGTCCTCCTGTGTCTGTTTTGTTTTCTTCATTTGCTAATTGACACAAAAAGAAGAATATGGTCATATTGACAATCCGTTTGAGAAGGGGAAAATTAAGACTGAAAAAGTTATTTTTAATCTTAGTAAGGACTTACCCTCTCCAGTTTCTCCTTCTCCTTCTCAGCATGGTGATGATCCCACTGCTGCTGCACGTACTCTAGAAATTGCTGTCCATTGACCTGAAATTCTTTGACATGCTCCTCCTCCCAAGCATCAATTTGGGCTTTAAGACTCTTTTCCAGCTGCAACAAAAAGGGAAACACTAATTTGACCTTGTTTACATGTTCACATTTCCCATTGACAGCGAACTATCGGTATACATTACAAATCTGGTGGCTACAATTTTGCACAGGAACTAGAGTGAGATTATTCTTGTTTGAACATCCCCATCTGTAGGCCAAAATCAGTACTGCACAAACAGAGCGGTTTCCACTCTCTTCACATGCAGATCCCTTGAGCTCATTTGTTTTATTGCTAATTAATCTAATTTGTCCTTTTTTTCCATCCCCAATAACGGCTTCCTTTACAAGCATAACATTGATTAAACTGCAATCGTGTTTTTCTATAAACTGAACACCTCAATAAGCACCATATTTAAACCTCTCTCACCTTAGGCAAACTTTTCTGCAGGTCAGCTCTCTGCTTCTCCTCCTTCAGAAGGTTCCCACCTCTATTGTTGAACCTCGAGGGGTCATTTGCCTTTTTCTGAGATAGGTACATACAACCACATCAAGGTACGTTTTGTTTTAAATGCTTCCCCACTGAAGTCATGAGGATAGTACTTACGTCAAGCACCAAGTACAAGGTCCAGTTCTCCTGCCATTTCGTGACTCCCTCAAAGAGTTCCCTGTGGCCCTCGAAACACGTCTTCAGGGTCCTGATTTCTGCCTCATGCAGGTCGAGAAGCTCTTCAGTAAAATCATCTGGGGAAATCAAACACGCATCGAGAATACACTCTTTGCGATTATCAACAGCATATATTCAGTGCACGGGCACTGTCATTATACAACAAATATTTACCATCGTAATATGGATCAAACGCTTCCTGCTGTTCATGGCTGTAGAAGCATTTTCCCCAGAAAAGAGCGATCTCAGCTCTGATGGCCTCAATGACAGTCTTCATGCTCTGCATTTTCAGCTCCTCTAGACGCTGGGCCTCTGCCTGAAGCTGGAAAGACAGAATACTCATTCAAATGTGTTATGCAAGTGTTTGGTGAAACAACACACCAATGCATTGCCTGAAATCGCTTAATCTGAACCACATGAGGTAGATTTCTTACTGCCTCGATGTTTCTCTTCTTTGACATGGCCATGTGCTCAGAGAGCGCTTCCCTCTCCTCTAGGGGAGTACGAAGTCTTTCCCACAGCTCCTGGATCTTGGAACGGAGAGCTGCACAACAGTCCTCGTTCTTAGCCTTGCGTTCTTTTAACTGGAAGGAGGCATACAAATAATACATCAATTATAATATGATACAGTACACATGATATCTTAAATCATAGGGTCAGAATAACAAACATCTAATGGCAAATATTACACAATTACCTTACTGAGGAGAAGTTTAAGAGCAGCAATGTTGTCTTTTGACAGACAAAATGCCTCCTCATCCTCACACATCACATCCGTCTCAAAGCTCGTCTCTGGGAGTCGCTCCAGATCTTCCATGAATACGACGATCTCCCTTTTGATGCCTACAAATTCATCGTGACGATGCTCCTGAAAAACAAGCCAGGTTAACTTACAACCCCAATAAGAAAAGGCACTAATAATTAAGAAAACCAGAATGTCAGTTGTACCTTTTCTTTGGTGAGATCATCCAGGTAGGCATGATACATCTCAAGCTGCTTCAGTGAGGGGATGGAGTCATGGCCAATGCAAAATGGGGTAGTGCACAAAATATCACACAACTCGCGGTCTTTGGCAACAAGGCCCTTAAGCTCTTCCATTCTTTTCTTCTTGTGCTCCTTCACCACCTCTAGACGTTCACGGCTATTCCTCTCCATTTGCAACATGGAGCAGCCATCTTCCTCCTTCACAGAAATCCAGAAAGTTAGTCCAAACATATTAGCAATTTTCCCTGACAGGTTTATGAAAACCACATATTAAAAAAAAAAAAAAGTCTGTACCTCAAAGGGAGGCAGCTGAAGTTCAGAGCACAGGTTATTGAGTTCCTTAATACATGACTGTATGCTTTTCATTAATCTATTCTTGAGCTCCTCCTCTTCCTTTATCATTAGCTCCAGTAGACCCTGCAGGACAAGAGAAACCAATAATACGTGTCAATTTGCTAGCCCTGTGAGGTCAACAACCATACTTTAAATCTAATCTAAATTGATAGGAGACTCACTTTAATGTGCTTGTGTACATCATTTGTTCTCTGGACGCGCTGTTCCTCAGGAATCCCAATTTCATCCCAAATTTCCTGCAGCCTGACCTGGGCTCTGTTGAGGTATGCGCCACACTCAGCTGCGTGGACCTCACTGGAAAGAAAAGCATTGGTGCGAGTGAGTCAGTGTCCCGTAGGTTCAACACCTGTGACCAGTAAAACCAGACCAATATTAACATGGGCGCGAGCGAGTCATTTTAAAATCAGATATCAGGCCGTTAGTAACTTTAGCAGAGAGCTAGCGGTAAATGCCACAATCGTTACAGCCGCTGAGCAAGCTAACGTTAGCTAGCTTCCCGGCGCATTAGCGTTCGTTGTAACGCTAAATAAAATACCAGATCGAGCATGAGTGATTACCACAAAATGTGTCATTGCAGCATAAGCTGACAGAAAATCCGCCCCAACGCGACACGAGCTGTGTGCATCTGCTCACAGTAGCTAAAGCTAGCTAGCTTAAGCTAAGATCGACAGGCGAGTTGGGAAATACGTTTGCTAACTGAATGTCATTGTTCCATAATTAAAATGTTCAGTTACTAACCTCACTCGCATGTTGCCTCCTCAAACTTAAATATATATATATTAAAAACAATCTTCGTCAACGCAAAATCGGTCTTTTAAGAAAATCAAATCAACATCGGTGTGGCTTCGGTTGACGGGACACCAGTTCGCTTGTCGACTCGACGGGTTTGAAATCTGCACCTAAACAAAGTCTGGACTCTGATTGGCTGCTTTGACTGATGACGTTGGCGGAAGCTGTTCTGGGGGCGGTACTTTATTGTTTCAAATGAATCCGTTTTGAAAGTGATGTCCGTTATTTTGATATTGAAACCACGGAGCATATTTTCTTTTCCTGTTGCTGTGTTGGAAACAAATGGAAGAATAGACAAAATGATCTGTCGAACTCCAACCACATGTAGATGTAATGTGTGGATGGCAAAATATGATATACACCAAGTCAAATTTATGAAAAATCCATCCATTTGTATTGCTTTTTGTAATGCATTTCAACTATATTGTAAATCCCTGAAATAAGGGCCTGTATGTATGAAATCTGCAAAAGAACTGCTAAAAGACATACGATTGTACAAATCATTAGACCTGGAATGTACCAACCTTTAATGGAAGACCATTTGTAATTATGTATTATATTTATTTTCATTATTTACAATTTATGCACTTACATGTATTATCTATTTGTTTTATTTGGGATATTTTATTTGATCTTTTACTACTCAGACACAAATATTTAATACTATGTTCCACATAATTGAATGCTTGATATTAGGTAAAAAGTAATTCATTTTTAAAAGTGAAAGGTTTCTACTGATGTTAGGGAGTCTACCACAATGTAATGTGTTCCCCTTTATTTTGTGAAGTAATTAAAATTAATGGGCATTTATTGTTAAGCTCATGCTAAAGTTTTATCACAAAGACTTAACTGTAGACATATCAAACTCCTACTTGATTTTTCTCAGGTCTAACTTTTAGTTTCAGACCATGGCTCCGGTCATTGCTTCCCAGTTTATTTCTGTCTGGGTCTGTCTCTGCCCTTGTTTGTGCCGTTTAAGCTTACGGTGGGGTCTATGGATATATACTATATGGTTACTCCTCTTGTGTGAATGGCATACCTGACTTGTTTTTTTCCAGGCCAGCATGGACAACAACAGATTTTGTAGTCTTGGTCTGGCCCTGCCAGTAGCCAAATGCCTTTTTCATAGGTAGGCTACAGACTCCATCCACAAATCTACATTTAAAGTTTTCTATTTATCTGACGCACGCACGCAACTTTGTCTTTCTTGGTTTAATGCTTCAACTGTCTTTTCACTACTATTTCCCACAGCTTTTTACCATCTACACATCTGTCTTTTGCTCTCCCCCTTTGGACCAGGGTTAAAAACGTGACATTAGCAGCCATGTTGCTCTGCCACTCAAATTTTGCTGAATTAGAAATAGGCCACATCATGCTCTGGCCTCGACACATATCCACAAAACATCATTTGTGTGTGTGTGTGTGTGTGTGTGTGTGTGTGTGTGTGTGTGTGTGTGTGTGTGTGTGTGTGTGTGTGTGTGTGTGTGTGTGTGTGTATATATATATAGATGGATTCAGTTAATTTGACAAAACAGACACATTCATGACAAAAGATTATGTAAAAACAGTGTTGTTGTCCCTGATGTTAAATAATCCTTTAATCATTGTACACAAACACTTAAATTTACATGCACAAACTCCATTTGAGTCTGAAATGAAGCTTACAGAGGCAAATGGCATAGTAGAGGAAAGTAGTCATCAAAAATAAATGTAAGAAAACTTGGTAGAGAAAACAGTGAAATTGCATACAGGAAAAAGGCATAGATAAATAAATTAATCCACTAATACGTTGATCTCCTTTTTGACGCTTACAAATTCACCATGACGACGTTCCTGAAAAAAAAAGGACAAGACAGGTTAACTTACAACCCCAATAAGAAAAGGCACCAAGTAATTAAGAAAACCAGAATGTCAGTTGTACCTTTTCTTTGGTGAGATCATCCAGGTAGGCATGATACGTCTCTAGCTGCTTCAGTGAGGGGATGGAGTCATGGCCAATGCAAAATGGGGTAGTGCACAAAATATCACACAACTCGCGGTCTTTGGCAACGAGGCCCTTAAGCGCTTCCATTCTTTTCTTCTTGTGCTCCTTCATCACCTCTAGATGCGTGCTGCTGTTCTTCTCCCTCTGCAACATGGAGCAGCCATCTTCCTCCTCCACAGAAATCCAGAAAGTTAGTCCAAACATATTAGCAATTTTCCCTGACAGGTTTATGAAAACCACATTTAAAAAAAAAAGACAAAAAAAAAAAAATAAAAAAAAAAGACTACCTTATAGAGGGGCAGCTGAAGTTCAGAGCACAAGTTATTGAGTTCCTTAATACATGACTCTATGCTTTTCATTAATCTATTCTTGCGCTCCTCCTCCTCTTTAATTAATTGGTTCAGCAGACCCTGCAGGACAAGATAAACCAATAATACGTGTCAATTTTCTAGCTCTGTGAGGTCAACAACCAGACTTTAAATCTAATCTAAATTGATAGGAGACTCACTTTAATGCGCGTGTGAACATCATTGATTTTCTGGACGCGCTCTTCTTCTGAATAGCCGATTTCATCCAAAATGTCCTGCAGCCTGACCTGGGCTCTTTTGAGGCATGCGTGGAGTTCACTGGAAAGAAAAGCATTGGTGCGAGTGAGTCAGTGTTAGGTTCAACGTTGAACAGGTGTACGTACACCTGTTACCAGTAAAACCAAATACATTTGCTAACTTATTTTCACTGTTCCATAAATAAAATGTCAAGTTACTAACCTCACTCTCATGTTGCCTCCTCAAACAATTTACGTTGACGCAAAAGCGGTATTTTAAGAAAGACAAATCAACATCATTGACAGGACTCCAGCTCGATTGTCAGCTTTTGAACTTTCTTTTCTTCTTCTTTTTTCAGTTTATTGGCGGACTACAAACCAACGTTTAAGGTGCATGCCGCCACCTACTGTACCGGAGTGTGTAACATCATTTTAACCAGAGGTCTTCAAGTCTTCAACAGGGGGTCCGCGGCCCCTAAGGGGTCCGCGTAGGTACTGCAGGGGGTCCGCGAAATTTTTGGTTGATTAGACAATTTTTTTATTTATTTTTTCCCAAAAATGAATCTATCCATTATTTTAATAGTTAAGTATTGTATGCAATATAACAGGTACAGTTGTGGTCAAAAGTTTACATACACTTGTAAAGAACATAATGTCATGGCTCTCTTGAGTTTCCAGTTATTTCTACAACTCTGATTTTTCTCTGATAGAGTGATTGGAACAGATACTTCTTTGTCACAAAAAACATTCATGAAGTTTGGTTCTTTCATGACTTTATTATGGGTTAACAGAAAAAGTGACAAAATCTGCTGGGTCAAAAATATACATACAGCAACATGAATTAGCAATTTTGGTGACTTACAAAGTTGTGTCAATGAAATGAGCTTCATAGCATGGCCTCTTAACTTCTTGTGAGTGATTATGAGTGACTACAGCTGGTGACTTCTCTGAGGCCATTTAAATAGGGCTCATTGGATACAAACGCCCACAAACGCTACAATGGGAAAGTCAAAGGAGCTCAGCATGGATCTGAAAAAGCGAATCATTGACTTGAACAAGTCAGGAAAGTCACTTGGAGCCATTTCAAAGCAGCTGCAGGTCCCAAGAGCAACAGTGCAAACAATTGTTTGTAAGTATAAAGTGCATGGCACTGTTTTGTCACTGCCACGATCAGGAAGAAAACGCAAGCTATCACCTGCTGCTGAGAGAAAATTGGTCAGGAGGGTGAAGAGTCAACCGAGAACCACCAAAAAGCAGATCTGCCAAGAATTAGAAGCTGCTGGAACACAGGTGTCAGTGTCCACAGTCAAGCATGTTTTCAATCTCCATGGACTGAGAGGCTGCCGTGCAAGAAGGAAGCCCTTGCTCCAAAAGCGGCACCTTAAGGCTCGACTGAAGTTTGCTGCTGATCACATGGACAAAGATAAGACCTTCTGGAGGAAAGTTCTGTGGTCAGACGAAACAAAAATCGAGCCGTTTGGCCACAATGCCCAGCAATATGTTTGGAGGAGAAAAGGTGAGGCCTTTAACCCCAAGAACACTATGCCTACCGTCAAGCACGGTGGTGGTAGTATTATGCTGTGGGGCTGTTTTGCTGCCAATGGAACTGGTGCTTTACAGAGAGTAAATGGGATAATGAAGAAGGAGGATTACCTTCAAATTCTTCAAGATAACCTAAAATCATCAGCCCGAAGGTTGGGTCTTGGGCGCAGTTGGGTGTTCCGACAGGACAATGACCCCAAACACACATCAAAAGTGGTAATGGAATGGCTAAATCAGGCTAGAATTAGGGTTTTAGAATGGCCTTCCCAAAGTCCTGACTTAAAATCCCATTGAGAACATGTGGACACTGCTGAAGAAACAAGTCCATGTCAGAAAGCCATCAAATTTAACTGAACTGCACCAATTCTGTCAAGAGGAGTGGTCAAAGATTCAACGAGAAGCTTGCCAGAAGCTTGTGGATGGCTACCAAAAGAGCCTAATTGAAGTGAAAATGGCCAAGGGACATGTAACCAAATATTAACACTGCTGTATGTATATTTTTGACCCAGCAGATTTGATCACTTTTTCTGTTAACCCATAATAAAGTCATGAAAGAACCAAACTTCATCAATGTTTTTTGTGACAAAGAAGTATCTGTTCCAATCACTCTATCAGAGAAAAATCAGAGTTGTAGAAATAATGGGGAAACTCAAGAGAGCCATGACATTATGTTCTTTACAAGTGTATGTAAACTTTTGACCACAACTGTATGTTTATGCATGGCAGTGGTACTAATAGGCCATCACTCATTTTCTTTTCCACATTTATGTTTAAAATAATGTCAATTTGAATAGCTTGTCTGCATGATTATCATACAAGGTATGTTTCTAAATGGCAGTGGCACGGCCACACTACTCACTGTACGTTGCACATGTTTAAAATAAAAAACATGAATATATGAACCTGTGTATTATTTGAATAGCTTAGTATTGAATGCACAATAACAAGGTATTTTTATACATGGCACTAGGCCCAGTTTAATATAAAACACAATGTTATACAATATACTGTATATAGTAGGGGGTCCCTGCTCCATCTCTCTATCAGTTTGGGGGTCCTTGGCCTGAAAAAGTTGAAGACCCCTGATTTAAACACAATAATAATGCTATTTATAACCCCCCCCCCCCCCCAAAAAAAAATAAAAAAAATAATAATAATTAAAAAAATGTAGATATAGAAGTATAGAAGTTATTTTCTGGATATTAAACCCGTTCCATTCAAGAAATTAAATAAAGCCCTTTTAACCTGAACTTGTTTGTCCCCTGTCTCTAACAGTCCTTTGATGCTCCACTCCCTTCCTAAAGCTATCACCTTGCCCTTCATTCTCTCTCTTTCCACACTGAACTTCCTACACTCTATCAGCCCATGTTCAACAGTTTCTTTACAGTTGTATATCTCACATTTATCCGACTGTCTTTTTCATTATGTATATAACGTGTCATTGAGTCCTGTATGTCCTAACCTTAATCTACTGAAAGTAACATCTTCTTTTCTACTTTATTTCTCACTCTGACTGACGTCTGAATTTTGTTGTAATTTCTACCTTTATTGTCTTTATTTCAAATTTCCTGCCAAGATGTAATTATTCTGTGCTGTATTACTGATTTTGCTTCTGACCTCCCAAAACAAATTTCTAAATCATAATTTTTGTTTAATGCTCTTTTGGCAAGTTTATCTGCAACCTCATTTCCCTCTATTCCAACATGAGCCGATACCCAACAGAAATGTACATCTATTCCTACATGTTGTAAGTTCAGTAATGACATATAAACTTCAGTAAAGAGATCCTCTCGTACCCTTTGACCAGATTGATTGCTTTGTCTTGCAGCTGCAGAATCTGATCATATAACTACTTTCATTGGTTTAACCTCCTCCACCCACTGAAGACTGATGATTATTGCTGTCAGTTCTGTGTACACTGATAATCTGTTTGAAATTCTTTTAACAATTCCTTTGTTGAATTCTGAATGTATATGCCCACTCCTACATGATTATCTAAGTGTTTTGACCATCTGTAGAAATATTTAGATAATTACAATAGCTTTTATTCAGGAAATCTTGAACCAAGTATCCGATGTTACCATTCCTCTCAGTCCATTCTCTTCTCTTTTCTAATACCTCTAGATTTACCTTGGGTTGTGGAAATATCCATGGAGTAATAACTGCTGGACTATATTGTATGATATCTAATTTGAACTGTTTCACTTTCCTGTTAATGTCCCATCCAAAGCTTTTACCAGAGAATGTCGAGTACTCCCAACAATTGTACAGGACAGTCGATGCTATATTTCCGTTAAATCCACCCTGAATTCTAATCCAGTGTGATGGTGCTAACTTAGTTCTCCTCAGATGTAATGGCAGTTCCCTGGATTCCACCAGCAATGCATTAAAGGGTATGGTTTTGACTGCTCCCAAGCTAAGTCGTATGGCTCTGTATTGTAATCTATCTAATTTTTCAAGATTACTTTTTGCTGCTGCGTTGTACACCATGCAACCATAGTCCATATAAGTTCTCATCAAAGCCCTGTATAAATGTAGTAATGCTTCTTTATCAGCTCCCCATTCAAATCCGACCACACACCTCATTACGTTTAACACCTTTTTACATTTGGTCTCAATGTTTTCAATATGATTTTTCCATGTATATTTTTCATCAAACCATAAACCAAGATATTTGAATATTCCAGCTCTATCCATGGGCTTACTGTATAATGTTAACCCCTGTCCACTACCTATTTTCTTTTTGGTAATCAGCATATAGCATGATTTTTCAACTGAAATTTTAAATCCCCATTCATAAGACCATTTCTCTACATTGACGATTGCTTTCTATATACTTTTCATCACATGATCAAAATGTTTTCCCCTCTTCCATATTACTCCATGATCTGCATATAATGATGACTGTATACCTGTTTTTGTTTTTTCAAATATATCATTAATCATGATATTAAAAAGTATTGGACTGATGACGCTACCTTGAGGTATCCCGTTAATGATATCAAAACGTCCTGAGAATTCTGATCCTACTTCAACTTTAAATGTTCAGTTTGATAAAAAGTTCATAGTCCAGTTATATAATCTTCCACCTATGCCTAGTTTGTTCATTTTAATTAGTAGTCCATCTCTCCACATGGAATCATATGCTTTTTCAATGTCAGACTAAAGCCGTCACTTCTTTCATGTTAAGGGTCTTTTCTATTTCATTGCTTACTTTAATTAGAGCATCTGCTGTGGATCTTCCTTTTTTAAAACCACTCTGATATTCATTTAACAACTTTCTTTTTTCTACAACATATGATAGCTTATATACAATCACATAAGTGGGAGGTTAGTGCTATCAGTCTGTAGTTTTTAGCATTAGTTGCATCTTTCCCTGGTTTAACAAATGGTAAAATCACTGCCATCTTCCACTTTTCAAGTATTCTTTCTTCAGTCCATATCTTATTAAAACGTTTCAGCACTAATTCTAGAGCTCCCTCTGGCAATTGTCTGAACATGGCATAACACAATTGGTCTTAACCCGGAGCAGAATATTTGCTGCCCTCTAGTGCCCTTCTCATTTCCCTGAAAGTAAATTCCATATCCAGAGCTGAGCTAATACCTCTACCTTTTTATCATAAGTCTTTTCATTAACTTTTAAGACTTCTTCTTTCCTTTGTTTGTGTATGTCTGTAAGGTGATCTCCACTGTGGACACTAGCAAAGACTCTTCCTAGAAGGTTGGCTTTTTCTATATCTGTTTTTGCTCAATTTTCTCCTTAGGACTGGTATTTTACTGGTTATCCTTCTTCCACTCATCTTTTTAAATCATATTCCATACCTGTCCTACATCTCTCTCTCTCTCTTCCTATTGAAGAACAAAACTGTCTCCAGGTATTGTTTGCGGAAGCTGTTCTGGGGGCGGTACTTTATTGTTTCAGATGAATCCGTTTTGAAAGTGATGTTCAATTATCCGTCTTTTCACTACTATTTCCCACAGCTTTTTACCGTCTACACATCTGTCTTTTGTTCTCCCCCCTTTTCCCATTTGGACCAGGGTTAAAAATGTGACATTTTAATTTGCAGCCATGTTGCTCAGCTCTGCCACTCAAATTTCCGCTGAATTAGAAATAGGCCACATCATGGTCTGGACTAGACACATATTCACTATAGGCCAGAACATCATTTGTGTGTGTTTAAAGATGGATTCAATTCATTTGACAAAACAGACACACATTCATGACAAAAGATTAAGTAAAAACAGTGTTGTTGTCCCTGATGTTTAATAATCCTTTAATCCTTGTACACAAACACTTAAATTTACATGCACAAACTCCATTTGAGTCTGAAATGAAGAAGTTTATAGTGGCAAATGGCATAGTAGAGGATATACACTGTCATCAAAAATAAATTATGTAAGAAAACTTGGTAAAAAAACGAAGTGGAATTGCATACAGGAAAAACACAATCTTGGCTAGTTTAGTGATTTCAGCGTAATGAAAGACAGCCTGTGTTTCCTCATCAGTGAGGATACTGGCGTAAATAGAGGTTCCTCAGCACCTCCTCACTGAACTGGTAGGTAAGCTTTTTCTTTACTTTTTTAATCTCTCCAGATTTACCATAGTTCCTCAGAGCTCGAGCCATTTTCTGGTAGGTCATTTTTTTACGGTT
Source organism: Cebidichthys violaceus (assembly GCF_023349555.1). NCBI lineage: Eukaryota > Metazoa > Chordata > Actinopteri > Perciformes > Stichaeidae > Cebidichthys > Cebidichthys violaceus. The sequence goes on from NW_027176483.1 coordinate 8,142,969, forward strand.
TCCTTTCTGAGTACCCCAGTGGCTGGCCAGGACTTCTTTGTGTTTTGTGGAGAACTGAAAGATACCCTTGTCCTGGTCTACCCACCAGATACTATCAGTCATGTCACCATTTCTTAGCAAGTCCAAGAGGAACTGGTACAAGCGGATTTTCTTCTTGTTGCCTGGATTTGAAAATATGAGACTCAGTCAAGCAATTTAGTTTGGCAGTTTCCTCAGGCTTTATGTGTGACTTGCAGTAGATTTATGCATTGGAAATACTCACTAATGTCTTTCCTGAAGGAGTGGTTGTGGTCTTCAAGTTCCTCCCCGTCTGATACCTCAAGCGGAGGACTGATTCCTCTTTGTTCCTCTTCTGAGTAGTAATGTCCAGGCGAGGCAGAGGGTTGGTACTGGTAGCACAGGGATGGGGTGTAATATGGCATCTGTAGGTGAAATTTAAAGTACGTCATGGTTCAAGTTTACACAGAGGAGTGATAAAGCTTCAATTTTCTTTTGTTTTGCAAGCATCCACCGTCTGACATTTTGCTTTAACATTCAGTCATTGTGCTAAAAGAGGAAGTAACTCTGCCAAAATAGAATTCAGTGCTCTGCCAGACCATGTGATGTAGAAAACATTTCAGAGAAAATATCCCTGACTGTCCACATCATGTATTTGTAGAGATAAAATTACATTATTTTTTTGATTTCATTGTATCTAAATCCATGCTGTTTTCTTCAAAGTATTTCTTAAAATATGTATTGTGTTGTTATTATCTCGGCAGCAATACATTAAGAAAAAAACAAAAACCTTTCTGTTTCTGACTTTGTTTTCAACATGTATATAAATGTACAACAGCAACAATGTTGTTCATTGATTGTTGATCATTTTTCAAGCAGAAATATCCCAAATTCCCTTGTCCCGCAGCTTCTTAACTATAAATGTTTACTGATTTGCTCACTGTGTTTTAGAATGTTGGTTGGATAAGTCCAGCTGTTTGAATGAGTAAACTTGGGCTCTGAAAAATAATGATGTGCATTTTATACAGTTTTTTTTACATTTTATGGACCAAATGAAGAATTGTTAATGGCCTTGCAATACTTTCACTTGAAAAGGGAACATGCTGTGTTAAATTAGTACCAGACTTAACTAAAAAACAAGTAGAAAAAATTAACAAAACCCTAGTTTGTCTTTGTGCTTTAGCTCCTGTCTTTTCATTAAGATCAACTTCGAAACTGACCTGGCATTTCCTTATTTAGGTAGCTTTTTCCTGCAGAACATCAATATGCTTTTATTTCAATATTTCAGGTCACATATGTATATATTATGTCTCTTCACACTAGAGCCGTCATCCATTTCTACACATGGACTTACTTGTGGTGACACAGAGAGAGGTACGAGTGGTGGGTCCAGGTGAAGGGGCATAGTCTCGCTGCTGTAGCGGTATGTTGGTTGTACCAGTTGTTGAGGAGACACAGACTGAAGCTCAATGAGGTGATTCACTGGAGAATTCTCAAAGTCCGTCGGCTGGACGCGCTCTGAGTGGAAGGTCCATCTATGGTCTGAAAAGTGACAGAAAGTACTGTCAGGCACTCAGTCATGCAGTGATTCATGTTCATTTCAATTGTTAAATCCAGTCTTCTCACCTTCATAAATCTCCCCCACAGTAGTGAGATAAGGGTACAGCTCTGCAGGTGGCCGATAATTATCTGGTTCATTTGGAACAAGTTCCTCTGATGCCTTTGGAGGGGAAAAATTTATTTTGTCACAGAGAAAGTAAAAGTTTGAGTCTCTTTTTCCTGACAAAATTAAGTAAAATATGTCCATTGTGTTCTTCTAGAAATACGTTTACTTATACATTTTATTTGATCTTCATTGCTTTAATAGAAGTTAAAGACAGGAAATGAATAGATTCAATTAACAGAGCAGCTGATCACCAGAGGACATACATAAGTTCATACACAAAGGTGTGTTTAGTGTAGGTTACTCTCCCAATTCTCACAGCAAAAACAAATACACATGTCCTTGTTATACACAAACACAACGCCCAGCCCTCATCTTCTTCTCAGATAATGAATCAGCAATGAGAATGTTTAAGTTCCACCTTGGTCACTAGAATTACTTAGTTTCTAGAAAAACTCTTTTTTTGAAACAGCTAAAGAAACAGAATAAACAGCATGACAAACAGGAAAATATGATCTCAATGTCACAAACTCTGAACAAAGATCAGACATGAAACAATAAAAGAGCAGCACTTACAGATGATATGCCATATCCGTCCATCATGTAAACAAGGCAGCATGAGAAACTTTGTTCTTGAAGCTTCTGATGGATGTTAACTTTTTCTTATTGCTTCACTGAAACACGCAACCTTGCTGAGCTGACTTCACCAGACAAATGGGAACTGAAAGTGAGAAACAAACTGGACTCTATAGAGCCTGCGTTCATATCATCCAATTGTCAAATTCATATGATCAGCTAGTTCCTGATGGCTGAGTGTCATGTATGAGCCAATCATATGTAGGGCTACATGCATGTCTTGCATATTTAAGAGGTATTATCGTACAAGGATTCACAATGACACCTGTTTTCATAAGCAGTTATATATACACTATATATATTTAAAACATTTTGGTATTGGTCCAGAGTAAAAGTAATAGTAGTATGGTGCTGTCTAAAAAGTGTTTTATCCCTAAACCATAACAATAGTAAAAATAGATGCATGTATGAATCTTCTAAAGATATTTGTAGAAACCGTCACACTGTTAAAATAGACATTTGTTATCACACATATTTCATGGCCTGCCCTTGTACGCTTCAACTTCCCCCTTTGTCAGTCCAAGTGCTGCACTCATGTGCCCTTAAAAAAAGCTAAATAAAATGATATTGATTTAACATATATCAGGCTTCCCTACACTTGCTGTGCAAGAATATGTGATTTACTTGTTTCCTTACCATCAATCACAACAAATCCCCAGGCAAATTTACTTGAACTTTTTTAAGAGTTACTGCACACAGGAGCCGAAACCAAAAATGAGTTTGGAATCAAGCTTGTTCCTCTTTAGTTTGGCATTATGGTTTCAATTGAGGAAGTATTGACCATGAGAATGAAACCAGTGAAAACATGATGGAAATGTTTGGAGCCACTGTGTCCCTGAAACTTGTTTGTATTCCTGCTAGAGGTAGACATTATTAGCTAAATAAATAATACTACTTGAAACATATGCTGTGGTTCAACAACTATTTTTATTTTTATTCTTTTAGAAATGTATGATTTTGTATAGCTTCTCTCAGAATATTACAATGCACCAAACAATATACTATTTAATATAATATTATTTTGTTGTTGTACGGTTTGATGTGTGTAATGCCTTTGGCCATATTGACATGGAAAGTTACCAGAGTTACATCTGTTGGATGTGATGAAACAGTTTCCTGTACACCAGACAGAAAAAACGAGGCCCTCTAAGGGGTTTAACATGGTCTTTTTAACACAGACGGTGTTTCATAAGTGAACGCTTTAGACAACAGCAGCCGAGGTGATACAACATGTCAAAACCTGAGGGTACTTCCTCTTGTATGACTGTGTCAAACTTCGGTAATTCTTTCAGATCATGAGTTACTGTAACTGCAGCCCTGGGGGCTTGTTGTGCTTTCAAATATTTGCTCTGTCTCCATCTACTGGAAAGAAATGTTGGACTGACCAGTATCTAGGCTAGACTGAGTTCATAGGCAGCGAGGAGACAGCCAAAATAGCTCACCGAGGCCCGAATTTATTTATCCTGCGCCTCGGAATTTGGCTTATTTCGGCGGTGGTTGACACATTTAAGACATGAGCGTCTTAGGGATTTTACCTGCTTTTCAGATTTCCATGTATTGCTGAATTTCCTTCCCACCTCAAACACTGACAGCAGCAGCCAGCAGCAGAGTCCTGCTGTCCCGTGGAATTATCACGGCACCGAGGCGAGATACGCATGGAACATGGCTGCTATGAGGACTTTAACCGTGGCAGGTCTCTTTTTGGCATTTTGCGCTTTGGGACTGATAGCAGTGGCTATCAGCACTGACAACTGGTACGAGACCGACGCGAGGAGGCACCGGGAACGCTGCAAGAATTATTCAAACAAAAGGAACGACCCCGGCTACATTTACATCTCCAACAACAACCTTCCACTTCGCATGTTGCCAAAGGAGCGACATTTGGAGAAGATGAGCGGCGGAATGCTGCTGCGGGCTAAGCGGCACTTCTTGCCTCCTGCCCCGGCCATGGAGTCCCTCTGCAGTCGGCAATTCAACTCCACCATCACCGGACTGTGGAAAAAGTGCCACCGAGGGGGATTTGACTTGGAGATAGAGGATTTGATCTTTAAAGGTTTGGTTTTCCGGTGTCATATTTTTGTGCTATAATGCGTTTGTTTTGGACATTTGTGTTGTGTGCGAGGCGCCATCGCGCATACTTTGTGTACGAATGCGCTATCCAAGGTGCTGATGCTGCGCACAGACCCTCAAGGCCTGTACGCAGTATAACGCGGAGTACAGTTACAATTCGACGTGCTGTGTTGTTTCCAGCATAAAAGGGCAAGCTGTAGTAACAGAAGCCTCGAGATGCGTACAATAAGCTACTCTACAATGGTGTGGGTGGATGGGTGGGTGGTGGTGGAAGGGGGTTGGGTGATTATTTTTTTTTGGGAAGGGGGTGGCAGCAGAGAGTCTTGTGATATGCTCTTCATCTGATCTCAGTGCTTTTGTGACATCCTCTTTGTGTTGTTTACATCCACAGGATTGGTTCCGCGCTGCACACCAATAAAATACTACTACTCATCATCAGCGTTGCCCAGAAATCTGCCAATCAATCTGACGAAGACAATAAGGCAGGATGAGTGGCACGCGCTCCGTGAGTTCCCAAAACCCCCTTCTATAATCTGATAATCTGATGAATAAATGTAGAGAAACTTGTTCAGCGCCCCGACTAATAACACTGTAACTTTCCTTGTGCGCTTTGCAGACCTCCAGAGGATGACTGCAAGTTTCGTAGGCATGGCCATATCCATCATCCTGTTCGGATGGATTATAGGCGTGCTGGGCTGCTGCAAACAGCATGATCTGATGCAGTATGTGGCTGGACTTCTCTTCCTCATGGGAGGTAAGATGTGATATACATAAAGAGCACTGCCTCGAATCACCACAGAGGGGCAGTGGTGTCTTTGTTAATGAGAGAGTGATGAAATGATGCATCAGAGGAGATGAAAATGGACTGCTGTCGTGTGACTTGTTTTTCTTCCTCTCTGGCAGGGACATGCTGCATTATCTCCCTCTGCACATGTGTGGCTGGGATCAACTTTGAACTATCCCGCTATCCTCGCTACATGTTTGGAATACCAGAGGACATCAGTCACGGTTACGGCTGGTCCATGTTTTGTGCTTGGGGTGGACTGGGCCTGACGTTGCTGGCTGGCTTCCTGTGTACACTCGCTCCTTCCCTCTACCCTCCACACACCCCTGTGGTGCACAAGCCCAGGCAGGAGAACGGCTGTGTGTGACAGGCCGCCGCACATTTAACAGACACCTGTCTCCTCCTAAAACAGTGACGAGCCCTGCTGCACAGACAGTTATATCCAGGGACTCAGAGCAGAGAGAGCCTTCACACAGAGAAAGCACAGGACACTGGCTCTCGCTCACATGAAAACGAAAGAGAGGGGACATTTGACTGAAGACGATTTCAGTCCCTCTGGTGCTTTTTTTCCTATCCCTCTTTATGAATGAACTGTTCAGTGTTAATTGCTTGCTCTTCAAGAGGAGAATAGTTATACAAATTTTCTTCCTGTAAAATCTGCTTGTATGAGAAGAAAAAAAAAGAGAAAAAGAAACACTGGCAGACAATCAATAGCACAACTTTGAAATATGTATTGAAGATCAAACTATGGATGTGTACTGTCACATTTCAAAGGGCAACTGTGTATCATTATGTACCCATTCAAAACAAGATATGTACATGTACTTTTTGAATTGTATGTATGCAGATGCATTTGTGTTTATTCAAGGAAAAATATGAAGATTAAGACCAACTGTGTTTGAGGGAAATGTTTTGTTGTTGTTGAGGTCTTACCCCCATCAAAATATTTTTGAAAAATAAAGCAGCCTTGCAGAACTATTTTTTCTTCCTGCGTGACACACTGAACAGACGTCATATAAACATCTTTGTGGTCGTCTTTTGTATTGCACAATGAGATCACTGGTATGTCAGCAGAGAGGCATGCTAAGGGAGTCAAAACTTCAACACCATTATTGTTAAACAGCAGCTCTTTGTATTTATGTTTGTGTTACAAGCAGTGTTTTATTCAGCCACTTCTGAAAAGTTAATGAGAAAATGTCAGCGACCAGAACTTGAGTCAGTAATCAAAGCTGAGTAACAAAACTGACAAAAATAAAACAATCCAACAATAAGAATAGAACAGAAAAAGTAAAGTAATTGTCTGCTGTGCATTACGGTGAAATAAACAGCTCCTTTAATAAACATCAATTATAAAAATAAGAAATGAAATCCAGATAACTACATTAACTTTGTGATCACTTTATTCTGATAACAGCACAAACATATCGATTACTATTAGTAATTATTGTCCATTGACAACATACATACCAGCCACTTTAAGCTGTAATTACTTGCCCACAACTTTTATGAGAAATAAACATTTTATGACATCCAATTCCTGGCTTCACTTACTTCTTGAAGTTTCTCTGCTCTTTAGCAACTCCTCTTCACTATTTGTTTCTCAAATTATTTATTATCCTCATGGAGTTATTGTGCTGCTGCAGCCTTTAAATAAATCCTTGTTGTTGGTTAGAACCATATTGGCCACTGGAGACTGATTTTGAAAGTACAGTAATTATGCATTCATGACAGAATGAATATATGATGTGCAGTATTTCATAAACACAAAAAATATAAATCTATGATAAAATGATTTGCACTTTGTGACAAGCTGAAACATGTATAGTGTTGAAATTAAACCATGATATGAATTGTTTTAGCAGAGCAGCACTAATCCCCTCTGGCTTACTGCTCATGAATGACTTGCACACACTGCACAGCGGGAAGAAGCACTTCTTTACTTAAGTAAAATACCACCCTGTAATAATCCAATCAAATTAGATTTTTCAAATGTAATATGCAAATAAAATTAGTAGTTTTGGTGTAACATGCATTTACATGCAATGGTTCCTTTTGCAGTGTTGCAGTGTTGTTACAATGACACAGAAGACCTGCACTGTTTAATGAGGAGAACATCCTGCATGTCCTATATGTGCCCACATCATTATAAAGTAATTTAATATAGTAGGCCATCTAATTTCTCCACATACTCCCTGCTAGTTTGAATCTAACAGTGTATTCAATTGTATGACCTCAGTCACTGAACGTTTCACTCTGCAAAGTAATAACTGCAGCTGTCAGATAAAAGTATGAAGTAAAAAGGCCAGTGCTTCAAAAGGGAACATAGACTGTCTCAACAGCAGGTGGAACGTAACTAAGTACATTTTCTCAAGTATTGTACTTGAATACAGTTTTGAGGTACTTGTACTTGAGTATTTCCATTTCACACAACTTTGTTCTTGTACTTCATTACATTTTTTGAGGCAAATATTACTTTATTAGCCCTTTTCCGGTGTAGCTGAAGGACGATAATACCATTAGTATTTGTAGTAAAAGACAGTATCCATTGCAGTAATAATAATAGTAGGACTAGTAGCAGCTGTAGTATTCAAATAGCTCTCATCTTTCTAATAATAACACTATGAGGCATGTGGTTTTGGGGCTTTGTGCTCTGCACAGAGAGGGATCAGTGTGTTCTCAGGTCAGCTCCACTCTACATTCCTGACCTCTTTGTTTGTCCTTCAAACATGTCAGAGAGGAGAATACGTTCTTCTAACTGCATGCTTGACACTCAGGCCTTCCTCCTCCTAAACATCAGGGACCTGAAACCAATCTGCAGAAAAAACATTATCAATAGGTGGAATTAATGATTAGTGCCAAAAGAGACAAATTAAGTAAGGTGGGTGGATTGTTTGCGAGTTTTTGTGAGCTGCTCCTTTTACTTACACAGTGGAAATGTTAACCAAATCTTGTGAACCCTGTTCTGTACCTCATGGAAATTAAGAACCATACAGACATATAGGGTTTCCATGCACATAGAGCTCCTGCAGCTCTGGGTTTTTTGACGGGGTTGGCCCGCACTGTGCTGAGCTACAGAGAACTGTTTTTAGAAAAGGGGGTCCCTCAGGGGAAGCTGGACTGTGAGGAAAACCAGACAGAGGAAATCACACCCAGTTGCGCCCATGGAGCCCATCTGGCTCCCTCACATCTGCACAGACATGATCTCTGTAAAAAGTGGGCACACTTATGGCAGTAACATTGCGGTTGTTGCAGACTTTGGCTGAAACAAGAGAGTTTTAAATGGTAGTTAAAAACAGAAAATACACAGATTTCTACCAAAGTCATTCAAAATGTTAAATCAAAAGGCACTGCAAATTAAAAAACCCTGTGTGTGTGACCCTGCAGAGTAGAGATTAATGCCTTCAGGAAATCAAAACAACTTTCCTACCACAATGAAATACGATGTTGTATGTCGACACAGCAGAAGAGCAAGAGATAATTTATTTCTTAAAGATTTAAACAAGCTGTATATCATTTAAAAGTCTATTTTAGTAAAATTACATCATCCAAAATCATACATTTCATACAAACCACAAATTTTATAGATCATGAAAGACAAAAGAGTAGATAATGACAACAGTGGCCACTTTTAGACGAACATAGTAGATGACTTCCAGATGGAAATGGGAGGCAATGAAAGCCTTCAGACGCCAATTAACCAGTGCCACTTGACGGGATGGTTGAGTCTGCCACTTATAGAGTCAACAACAAAACATGGTGACGTAACAACACGGCTACCAATGAATCAGAAGTTCAAATTTTAAAAGGTTTTTACTACTTATGTAAACCTCCAGCTTCAAAAAAGGGAGATGGTTTGTAAAATACACCACTGTATGGCAGTGCGTGTTTCTCAGGACAAATTATTCAATTATGCAGTAGCAAAACACGTCTTATTTGATGAATAATATGCATTTATTTGATCAGTAATAACCTACAATTTTATAAACAACATAATTTAAACCATACAGACAAAAATATACTGTATAGCCATAATATTGATTCAGAAACTGAAAGCTTTTATTTTCACACTCTTCAAACTCTTCTTCAGAGGTGGCACAGTGGGCTCCACACAGACATAATTAATGTTCACGTTTTCTTTTTTCCCCCTGACTCAGAGGAATGTCTGGATGTTTGTCTTTGAGCTTTAATGACACATGTCCAAAGAATGGGGATGGCCGAAGGTCAGATATATTCAAAGAAGGATATTCATAAGCCACAACTAACTTTCCAGTTGTTTCTTGAACTGGAGGGTCACGTGCACACACGCGCACACACGCACACACACACACACACACACACACACACACACACACACACACACACACACACACACACACACACACACACAATCTCTATCTCTCAATAGCCCACTAAGAGCCAACATTAAGATACTCTGTCTTCAGACGGCTCAGTCTGCTGCCATGACTGCGAATGATGAGAGACAGCAGCTCGTGTTTATCTTTCAGTCCCAGAGAGATGTCTGTAGTTTCCCTCAGAGTTCCCCGGATGTCGCTCACTTGCTTCATCACATGGCCGTTCAGCTGTTGCTCCTCTCTCAGCTCAGTTTCTTGACTTTGTTTAAACTTCACTTCCAGCTCCAGCAGAGATTTGTCCACGCTTGAGAAAGCCTCGCCGATCTGTGAGATCTCCCGCTGGAGGAACTTGCCGTAGCTGTCCTCTCCGTCCAGGTCGTGTGCCACAGTCCGGCCGATGCCTTCCAGCAGCCGCGCCGCGTCCTCCGCCTGCATCTTGGTGATGATGAAGTCGTCCCTCACAACGGAGTCCCTCTCTTCGGAGGCCCCACATGGATACACATCCGAGAATTTAAACAGCATCTGGCAGTCCTCCGGGTCTTCAGTATTATCGTAATCTCCGTCCGGGACAAAGAAGTGATGGAAAGTGCCATTGGAGATCTCCGGTTGGAGGGGCCCCGTGTAGACGGCCGAGCAAAACGGCAAAGATGTGACTATGATGAGCAACAGTGGGACGGGATCCATCATGCACCTCCTCTCTCTCTTTCTCTCTCTGACGAACAGCATCTGCACTGGCAGCCGGATCCGGCGCACAGTTTTCATCCCGACTCAAGTTACACAGTCCCCCGTCACCTAAAAGGGGCAGACCGCTTGTTTTTCGTCTGGAGGGCCCCCGGTGGCCCCTGCTTACTGCAGCCACACTTTCCAGCAAAAGTCGTACGCAACAGTACAAACTTAGGCTGTTTCTTACAGCCTTATGTTATCTATATTTAAACATAAATTCGGTCAACGTTTTGTAAATTTTGGCTCATAAGAGCAAACTTTGTAGGTATTTTGTCTCTCATCCAATTTAGTATCAAAACAGACCCAGCACTTTATGGATTTTACATTTATAAGTTATCATTAACTTACAACCACATGTAGTCCTTATTAAACATAAACATAAATCATTTCAGCAGTAGTTTGTGCAGATAATCAGGAGCTCAACTAGCATATTACATTACATGAAACCATCTCTAAACTTTTGAACAAGTTTATTCTGTTATTTGGTACAAACAAACAAGACAATTTAGATCTCATATTATGACACTAAAGCCAGGGCTTGTCTTCATAAACACATTTTTTTTCAAGATCACCAAATGCTAACATGACATTTGAAGATTTCATTTATATACCATTTAAAAAAGTGTTTCACCAAGTTCTTTCAATAAATAAATATTCAAGGCCTGCCTGAATGCAATCCATCTACGACACACAGCAGTGAAGTTCATGTCTAGTTTTCGTTACATCATTTTGACTCACTTGTATAGGTCTGACTATAAAACTGATCACATATTACAAAAAATGAATCAAACATTTAATATTTCAAGAATGTTGCCATTAAATAAACTACAGCTCCAAACAAAGAACAGATCAGTTATTTTAGTTGCTAACACATTTTGCAAGCCAAAAAAAACTGCATGCAATAAAAGAACAGACGGGCTGTTGTTTCTTCTTTCAAACAGTATACACAGGAATATGAGGAATAGATTTTCAAAGATCTTTTAACAATTTGTAGTGATGTAGTGACAGGGGCGATGCGTTTCTATTCTGTAAGAGTGTAGTTAGAGCTCACTCTGATTACTTCACTCAGGTGATTGCATTAATGCACGGAGGGAGAGTCTCCTGGGCTACATCCTGTCTTGGGTAATTACATCATCACAGGGTGGTCTCAGATACGGCTCTCAGCATGTTTGCAAAACTCGAACAAACTGGAAACATATGGAAAGCTGTAAACACAAGACTGGATATGGCTGGTTTTGTCCTCTGTTTGCTCCATCCATTCATGTTCCATATTCAGTGTTTGGTGCAGCAGGGGGTTCAGTTTTTGTTGGTACACAACATGGTAAACACGATATATAGAAACAGACGTTTTGGCAATAGTGTATGAAACATCTGATTTAATCATAGAATGGAAAATCAAATATGTTTCATCATGTGTAGTACTTGATGTTCAGGAGTTGCGGTGTATGTTTCTTCCCTCTAACAACTCTGGATTGAGAGCCGCGGCAGACTCCTCAGACAGCAGCAGAAGGATGAAAGCAGGATTTACCTTGTCAACAGGCAGGATGAAGGTCGGCAACAGGTTTGCAGTCAGCAGCGAACAAAACCAAGAGACGATGCAGGCAGAAGTCCAAAACACTTGCTGGGATCAAAGACTCAGAAAACAGGAAGCCAAATACAAGATAAGAAAGCTGGAACACGATGGCCACGAGGCACAATCTGTCAGGAAACAAGTGCTAAAGGGCAGATTCAGATTAATACTGGGAGCTGATGAGGGAATTGGAGGTAGGTGTTCAGGTGGGTGTGGAGGTCAGACGATGGAGGAAATGGTTAGTTTTCAGAGCAGACATTTTTAGTGTCACAGCAGGTTAATACCATTAACAATGGCTGTGCTTCTTTTTAGCGTATCTTTGAGAGAGCACACAGTGGTTGGGCAAAGCTAAATAGAGTACAGCTCTTATGATATCATTAATGACACCGTGTCAAAATATCTGCCACAAAAAGCCCTGTGACAGCAGAGTTTAGTGGAAAGAGGGTGACTAATCAGATCATCATAATACATATCTGCTAAATATCGGCTAAATGTTCACCAGTTAGTCACTAACTGCTTGCCTGTGGTTTGGTGTTGAGCAGGTAGAGTACAGTTTTACAGTGGCCTTTTTCCACTGAGAACAGCTGCTGCTGTGGCTGGATATGTATGAATCAATCAGAGCAGCAAGACTGAACCAAAACAAAAAGTTGCAGATCAGACAACCAAAACAATGAGCTGAGAGATGTGTCAAGTGAAAACTTCTGTTTGCTTTGTCACGATAAACAACCAATCAATACAAATTATTGCAGCTTTAAATGATTTTTTATACTTTTGACACAGTCACGTTCTATTGCATTTGTCTTTGAAGTTTGAGTCACGACCCAACAGCAGTTTATGAGAGATTTAAAACCACCAAGGGGTCGCATGTTTTGCATTTAACATCAGCTTTAACTTTGAGTCACTAGACCAGCGCATGTTTTTTTTTTTTTTTAAATCTGTGCTGTACTGCAGTTGAATGAAGGATGCAAGCAAAGACAACTTGTGGTTTCCTGGCATGCAGCCTTTCTCTGTTTCTTCTTCAGCAACACACCTGAATAAATACAGCGTCTCTCTCAACATAAACACAGATAGAGTAAACTGACCGGCTCGCCAAAGCAGAGCGGGGAACTGCAGGGCAAAGCTGCCTCAAGCAGATGTAGCAACAGATGTGACTACAAATATAATTTAGCGGAGTTGGGAGGGATGTTGTTGTTGATCCTCGACTGTATAATGTTGTGTCTGTGTGTTTGTTTGTATGTGTGTGTGTGTGTACAGAGGCCTGAAAGCTGTAGTTTGGACAGATGCCTTTCAGATGGTGGTAATGTGTTTCCTCACAATGCTGATCGGAGGGAGCAGGAGGGTCGAGGGCCTGCAGGCTGTGTGGGAGGCTGCAGAGACGAGAAGCTGACTCATAGTCTCACAGTGAACTTTAATGACCCAACTTCATTTCAGACAAGTTTTTAGCCAGTTATTAGCAGTGAAGCAAGGTTTATTTCTGTAGCCCTTCATTAAAACACGATCCTAATCACCAATCAATTTAAAAAGCACCCAGAAAGCTCAAACTTCTTGTTTTAATTTTGATCAGGCCTGGCTGATGGTGGCAATATCTTTTGGAGAATATTTGCCGTAAATGGTGTCAGGAAATATAAAGACTCTATGCAAGGAATTTAAGAATTTCAAGTGAGTAACATTCCATTTAAATGTATCATGTAGCTCTAGTGGCACTTATCAGCAAAATGCTAATTTTGTAGGAATGCCTGGTATGTCTGAGGGCTCTTAGGTTTTGCTGTAACTGCACGATATATTCAAGAGAAGGTGAAAGTTTTGTCAAATGAGCAACTTTGCAGCTAACATTTCTACACAGGAAAACAGTATGGAATATTTACCCCCCCACCCCAAAGTGAAGCTAGATAATAATATGAGGAGATGCAATGACAAAAAAGCATTTTAAAATACCATTTTGTTCTACCTTTTTTTTCTCTCTCTTCCTACACACATGAACCACAGCAGACCACACACTCATAAGGTCTCCAACCTTCTAGAAAGTGGGAGCAATACAAATGGATCCACTGGAAATTAACCCCCTGAAGGTTACAGATGTAAATTCAAAACTGCAAATGAGAGGGGATGTTTTTCACCACGTCCCTGTTATTAAATGGAAAAATGTTGATGTGAAATTACTCTCTTTGCTCTCAACTTTGACACCACCTCCGAGAGACTATGTGTGTGTTGGACTCTCTCCTGTGGTGAAATGTCAACAGTTAATGTTTTCAATCAGCACATAATCCTGCTTAGCCTCTGAATCTGTTCATACACACCTATAAAAATATGCAGAATTGTCTTCAAATGAAGTCAGAATTACAAAATAACGGTGTTTATTATGTTAAGAGGATAGTTCTCTGTTTGCTCTTCACTTCTCAGGATTATGTCCCTCAGCCTCCTCACTCTGCTCATCATACTGTTTTGCATTATGTTGTTTGCTCTACTGATAAATTGTTCCTGTGAAAAATGTGCAACCTTTTCCACGTCTGTTGACATAAAGTGTTGTGTTGTCGTTTAACTGATGGTTTCCAGGTTTTTGGGACTGCTCATGGTTTTAAGCGGCTCTTCTACCCGAGTCATCATTTAAAGTGCAGATGTTGATGACCAAACAAACATCAAAAAGCACCATGGCTGTTGGCATGGCTGTCCTTACATCAGCGACCTCATAGGTGTGTAATTTTCTCCAACACCTGGACTAACAAACATTTGTTTAAACACAAAACCTGCTCCATTCTATTTACAGATTAATCAGCACTGCAGAGCACAAACATAAACCAGCAGGTCACGTGTCCTCGGGTGGATCAACTTGCAGGTGTTTACTGTGAAGCCGACTGCACTTTACTGGCTCTGATTGCATCCGTGGGAGGAGAAATAAAAAAATCTTTATGATTTCCGAAGGAACAGATCTACATAAATTAGGCAGATGTTAAATGATTTTCTACAATACTTATTCCAAGATACACTAGCACACACACTTTTACACTATTACTATACAGCTAACAATAATAGCAATGATGGTATTGATAATTACTACTAGTTTCATTAGTAGACCATGGCTAGTTCGTGTAGAATGTTTAATGTGACTCTGCTAAATTGTTTGATTGTAGGTTTTTGCCTTGCCCCTCTGTACAGGTGTCAGTTCCTTCAGCTCTGCATTGTAATTTTAGTTGGCTGCTTCTCAGTGCAGGAGGCTTTACTCAGGTCTACTCATCTGTTACTGCTGTTATGCTTCAGATCTGAATCTCACCCCTCTTTCACCCAGCTAGACATTTTACCACTGTGCCTGCTACGTTGTTATCTTCACCAGCTGCTGTGCAAAATGCAAAAAAAATGTTATTGCTTGAAAGTTCTGAGTTTATGAAAGCAGATTTTTGCGTTCCCCTGCTCTGCAAAAGTTAAACAAGGCTTTCTACATGTGCTGTCAGTTTGAATGCTTTCAACTCCTCTTAGATGGACCTCATAGGAGCCAGTATAGACTTAAATCCACTGAATTAATACTTTAATTATTTCCTGTGTTCTGTCTTTCTATTGCATACCAACACCAAGATATTTCCTTTCCCCTCTTTAACCAACAGACGCAACATACTGGCCTAAAAAGCTATGCTTTCACATTTCACTTTTGAGTTCTAGCAAATATAGAGTTCAGATTTAGATCTATTGCATTCCTATCTTCTAGTGCTGCCATTTCATATTAAGGGAAGTTGTTGTGTGATACTAGAAAACTATGAAGGGGATGCTAAAGAAGTATATATGTAGGCAAAGTATGTGCAAAAGATGGAACTTATAAACAAAAATAAATAAATAAATGAAGGCAAAAAACAACACAAAAAGCTGCCACTTCCTGGTGGAAAAAGTATTCAAACCAATTCTTTAGTAGGAATGCAGCAGTCAGGGGGTTTCTGCAGGGCACCAAAGTTCAAGCTGTTTGTCTACCAATAAATCAGAAGCAGTGTTATTTACATTTTAAACAGAGCAGTTTTCCAGAGACAATTTTCCAACCACAGCTTCATTTATCAGTATTGTTAACCACTCTCCCTCTCTTACATATTGCAGACATTAGTTCTTGGTCTCTAGGAGCACTTCCAGCTGACTGATGTTATTCATATAGCGCAGTGTAGATTTATAGTGCAGGTTGGGAAGGTAATCAGTGGACCCGCTGAGACTGTGGCCATAAATCCAACAGCACCAAGGTGTAAACAAGACAGGGAGCCAATGATGACCAGCAGAGGACAAAGGAGTCACAACACAGATGTCCACACAAAACCATCCAGCTTTGTGCAAGAAACGGTTTCTGAAATTTCCACAATTACAGAAGCAGAAAATTCATGACAAAACATGTTTAAAGAAAATGGCAGAGTGGCTCTAGTGCTGGCATTGCAGGTCTGTTGGTTGTTTGGAAAACTTTTAGATGGACTGCCCTAACATTTTGTGCAGACATTTATGGTGCCCAGGTTAAACCCCAATGACTTTATTGATCCCTTTTCATACCGTGCCAGTGACATTTGATTTTCTGAATGAAATGTCTTGCCATAAATTGGATGGACTGTCATGACATTTTGTAGATATTCATGAGGATGGTGCAATATAAATCAGTGTCCCATTCAGCTTCATACTTCCATCATCATCAAAAGTTTGACAGTTAATTCTCTGGTTTCTGGCTTTGAGAGAGAGTAGCCTAGGTTCATAAATACAGACTGAAATATATGGGCCATTGAAATAACACTGGAATTATTAATTTAGGTGGTGTGCCCTTTAATAGCAGCATTTTAGCATGATGTTAGCATTTAGCTCTAAACCCCGCTGTTCCTAAGTAATGCCTCACAGAGCCGCTAGCATGTCTGTAGACTTGTCAAGTCTTGTTAAATGAATTCACTTACATCTGTTATCAGGCTGTCAGCGTATTTCTCATTAAACATTTGTCATCGTAGCTCAAAGTAAACCATTTCATTAATGTTTAGATCTCATGACATGGAACAGAAAAGCAGTTAGAAGTGAAAGCTGAGCAGCAGTGGCAGTAGTCATAACGTAGTGGGAAAATCCTACATTACTCAAATAGTGGGTTTGTGATAGAAACCTAATCTTTTTAACAATATGTTATATGAACGCTCTTTGGCAAGAAGATTTGTGGTTTGTGATAATAGCGAGGGAAAAAAAGAAAACCCTCTCTGCACTCCTCTGCGCTCTGGTTTGTTCCGTCTGCAGATTTAGTTCAACTTGAATAGTCATGAAGATGATATCAGCCAGACCCAGAGGCTGTTTGTCTGTTGTTTATATCATAACAGTAACACAAATGAAGAGAGCATTTAAAAGATACAATCCATGATTTAATACAGAAAAGAGTGATATCCAAATTATTTTATGTTACATTATTTTCATACATTTCAATATATTTTTACATGTAAACAGGAACGAAGTAAACAATGTTATTGATACACTTCATGTCAAGACTGATACCACCCTATTGTACAGTTAAATATATGGTCTAACGTCACTGTGCTTCAACGTCAAGTACACCACTTGCTCAAGGACAATCCTATTAGGAGGCATAGCATAGAACAGAAAGCTTAATCCCCCCTAGACTGCTATATTTTCAGAGATGTGCAAGGTCATGCCATTATTACTTATTATGCAGTACCCATATTGTGCTATCGCCAACAGCAGAAGGCTTGAAGGCAGCCTTTTAAACTGTGCAGCATTTGCGCTAGTGAGAAGATGAACCATTGCTCTCAGAGAGGAGAAGATAACAGGACAAATATTAGTAGCTGGTTAAGTATAACATCCAAGGTCATATTCATTCATAAAATTACCCCTATCCCATTAGCTGAAACTGAACTCGGATTCCCAGTTAAGTGTTCAAAACGGCAAATCTGAGGATTCACGTGTTCAGTTTTATCAGACTATCCTTGAAATTCAGTCCAGGCCAGATTATATAAATCAGTCTAGAGTCCAAGCTCTTACTTAGAAAATACTCTTACAGTTTAAAATTCTGTTACATCAAGAATCATCATGTCTTGTCCGGACCTCCGAAAAGGATAAACACTGAAAAAGGGAGGTGATATGTTTAAGACGCTGTTAACAACTTGACAGGAGTTAGCTCTGCTCAAAGCAGGTGTTAGGTCATGCATACTCTACAGTACAAATGTACCAGTACATTAACATCTGCAATTGTTCAAAACTCAAGGATAACAACATGCATAGATTTTCAATGTTCACATAGCAGGGAAGATATTCTGAAAACCTGGAATAGTTTTCAATTGTAATGAGATTTTAAAACAAATATCTCTCTCATGTAAATTAAATGGTTATGATCAATGGATTGAATAATATGACCTGAAAGCATCATTACTTCTTAACCAACGACCTGCATCATATGTCTCCATAATGACCTGTGTGATTTGTGATCCGCTCTAATACACTTACTGTGATTATGCAAAGAAAAGTTTAAACATGCTTTTAACTGTGATTGTGCATCATGTTCATGCACATGCACTGCAGTGCAAAAATACATATCTTAAAAAGCAGGACACCTTCGATTGCATGTTAGAAAATATAAAACATTCAGAGGACACCTGAGAAATGTGGACATTACTTTGATTATCTGAGGGTGAAAACAGATGTTGCGGCCATGTGCTTTGAAACAAAGGAATCTGGGCCTGCCGATTCTGCAGACAAGGCCCATCCTGATTTGGGTAGATAGCATTCAAACCCCCACCAGAGAGAAGTTCACATCTAGGTGTGAACTCTTCACCCAAATGCAACACCGCGAAACAGTCTTGCTCCCCCATCTCTATGCCATTCGATGTGATTCAATTCGCATGTAAGGAGGCACGCAACGTTGCTGTTATTTTTAACAGTTCTAGATTCGCTGGACGTATCTATTGGACTGTTTGTTTGTTTTGTTTTTGTTCGCATCCTGGAAGAGGAAGCGGACAGTTTTCCTGCAGAAGTGAAGAAACCGATTCTTCAGAGAAAGAAGGACATCTTCCCTTTCTCCTCAAGTCGATTCTTGCCGGTTACGAGCTGAAGAAATTCTCTGCTACGGAGAGAATTTATTGCACAATGCATGGAGCCGCGCCCGACCGATCAGACCACGAAATCTACTCATAGTAAGGCTGAGAGTCTGGGCAGATTTAGTCTATTGTGTTTATTATCTTGCTTGTGTTGCTTAAGTTACTGTGCCATTTTTAAAACATGGTGTATATGCTCAATAATCGGCGAGATTAACGATCGAGATCGTGATGAGATAATTAACCGCTGGTGAGGCCGGTAGTTCAGAGGTCAGAACCGCGGCTGTGCGAATCCAAGAGTCGTCACTGTGTTTCTGTAGATGAGAGAACAATCTTCCGTTTACTCCACCACGTCGGGGAGGATCTTATTTTGTTTTTGGAGGATTTATTTTGTTTCGTTTGCTATCTCTCTTTTTTTACTAACCCACACATATAGCGTTAAGCTACATGTAGCTCAGGGTGAGCTAACGGCTAATGTCTAAACTCCATTTTGATAGTTCTTCAACTTGTAGTTCCATGTGACGTAGCTACGTTTAGATTTCATCATATGTTGTCTGAGCGGTTCTCTCCTCACTCACACCCCCACACTCACACACACACACACACACACACACACACACACACACACACACACACACACACACACACACACACACACACACACACACACACACACACTCCCTCTTACCATAGTTTGTCGATTTTAGTGTGCTCATAAATGTATAGTTGTTGTTAGTTTTAGATATTAGTTGACTAGATCATTATTATTGGAACTTAATAAACTCTGTTATATTTTAAAAAGCAGCTGTCTGTGATTACTTTGTGCATGTGTATTGTGATAATAGCTGGATATGTGGTCTGTGCTCGTACTCAACACCTTCACTTTCACTCTGAATGTGTAATAGTACTTCTTCTATTGACATTGTGAGTGAATACTAATTATGAGACTTAGTTTATTGTTTGGCTATTGGTCAATTTAGTTTTATATATGCTGATAACTCAAACACGCTCCTTTTTGTTCCCCACACAGGTGAACTCATACTGGTAGCACAAAATTAAAAGTATAAAAACATCACATACATCATGAAATGTATATACAAATAACAGAAAAATAAATAAACACATAAATAATGTAACATTTTTGTTCAGTGGTCTGCAGCGCATTCAGGTTAGCAATGTTCTTTATCTTCAGTTGTTAGATTGCTGTAACTCTCATGTACACTAAATCTTATTTACTCTAATATGATCAACGTGACCTGTACTGATGCTCTCATCACCTACAAAATACCCCCCCCCCCCCCCCGATTAATTCTGTTCATTCTACAACTCTCCATCTCAACATGAATGAAACAGGAAACTATTCGGATTCTGACTCAGCCTCACAGATGGATACGTCGCTCATGCCGACTGTTTTCTTCAAAAACATGCTGTTCCATGACATCATAACTGACCACAATAAAAGGTCCTGACTCTGCGTTCAACAAAACCTAACTTCTTTTGTAGTATGTTGGTGTTCCTTGTGACTGAGGAACAGTGGAGTGATGTTTTTAGCAAGCTGAACATCCAAGCCACAGGTATGTCTAAGTCATCCAAGTTCAACCACGCTTCAGGGCTTCCAACAACAAATGAAAAACAGGCCGCAAGCGTAGAACGGAAGAGCAGATATGCGGCTCCTGCATGTGAGTGTATACATTGTTCATGAAGGGAGTCACATTACAACGTATACCGTGTTTCAGAGCCATTAGCAGAGACCCGAGTAGGTAGTGTGGTGTGACTCACATCCAAAACAAACCCTTACCGGAGAGTTCAGAGAGTTTACAGAAGATCACACAGAAAGACGATGAGAGAGAATATTTCTTGCACTTGAAAGAGCACGTGCAGCACAAACAGGCACACGTGATGTTGGTGACACAATTGTGATGCGCACAACTTTAGGCACAATCAAATCTCACTAAGTTCACATTTCCTCAACTCAAGACAGCCAAGCTCAGCAGTAGCACAAACAGAGATTAACACACAGCTCACAGCGAGTACAGACACACGTGAACCAGGCATCAAGACAGGGGCTTTGTCTATCAAAAGGTACAAAACAATATTACCATGCACTTTATATAACGTCATAGAGATTTCTTTGTCAAATGTACTGAATGGATGTTGACATCCTCCACAATGAATGCTGTTGTTTTTATTTTATTTTTTAATTTTTTCTTGCTGCAAATATTAATCAGCATGCTTCAAGGGCAATATACAGTCGCTTTGCAAGAACAGTGTCCATTGTATTTGGTAGCCACATCACCAGAATCTCTTTTGCAACAAGAAACGCTTAGTGCTAGTAGCTCCGTCACATATAACCGGCAGAACGGTGGCTCTGCTGATGCTCACGTGAGAAAAACACGGCCATGCTGCGAGCTGCACCAAACAGAGTCAAAGCAGGAGTGCTAGCTGCCACACAGAGAGAGTGCAGGATGGGTGCCAAGAGTGAACAGTGGTGATCTGCAGCCCTTGATCTGCATAGTAAACATTACAATTGCACAGGTTTCCCCCAGTGAAGCCATGAAACAGCACAGACCCAAGGGCAACCTGCTGGATGAAGCCAGGTGAGGCATCGGGGCGGGGCAGGGCGGGGTGGGGCGGGGCAGGAGAGGGTCAGAGCCCAAAACCAGGAGCAGTGCCAACGCTGGACGTGGAACAGATGGCGAGGGAGTGGTCAAGTTCAGAGCCTGAAGCCAGACAGGTTTGGGGGAGGATCTGGTTACAGAAGAGGGTGTCTTTGGTGTACAGTATCAGCCGAGTGAAGCTAGATTCTCAAAGCGAAAATACATAAATAAGCAGGCAGGGGGAGGTTGTGCCTGTGAGTTGAGGGCTGTGCGGCATGAGGTGGAGACACGGGGTAAAAGCTAAGGCCACTCATGGTGATAACGCCGTCCGTTCTTCTTCCTCTCCTTCTGCAGGTGCTCCAGTTCTGCTTCGTACATCATCTCCTGCATCAGGTACTTTTCCCTCCTCATACGATCACAGAGATCCTTAGGCATGTCGGGAATGAGGTATGCTATGAAGGACTTGATCCCATACACCAGGTGCTGAGGGAAGCGTTAATCATTTATGAGTTACCTTCGACAGAACTACGCTTTAGTTGCCAGTATTTGCTGCATCATTCAATAAAAAAGGTTAACACTGTGTGCACCACAATAAAGAATATGATGTGCCCTGTAATGTTTTATAGGTGCATGTCATGCCAGTTTTTCCTCACTATACAAATTATTGAAGAGGGCAGCGTTGACAGGGGAACATCTTGTTAACTTTTTAAGGAAGAAGAAACATAGTGACTTTTTTTGGCTGGAGCACCATGTAATTTGGGATATATTTTGTGTTTTTTTGGTTGAATTCCTCAACCTTCTGTATAGCAGCAAGATTCAATTAAAATCACTTAAATCAAGCTTGTGAGGTTTTCACTTACCAAGGACAGCATATAAATCATTAAAAGTAAAAATGTCTTCACAGACTTTTGAAGACATAGGGGATTTAGTTCTAGCAGTTTGCCTTGCTGAAAAACACACAACAAAAGAATTTACCTCAAAGACGATGATGAAGGCCAGTCTGGCAGCCAAGACGTGCCAGAACTGCAGGGTGAATTCGTACGGCACTGAGCTCCAGGGCGGCGCTCTATAGTCTCTGTATCTGCAGTACCTGTACTGGCTGTTGTTCTTTATCTCCCTCATGTCAAACACAGACAGGCTGCTGTTCATGTAGCCTCGCAAACACCTGAGGGAGGAAAGGAGAATCTTTAAGACTATAACACCAGCCACTCTGCCGGAAATATTTACAACTTACACATTATATTAAGTGCTTACTCATCCTCATGGTGGCGTCCCTTGTCCACACACGGGCCATATTTGAAGGCGTAAACAAAGCGGGGAATGTAGTCTGAGGTGATGGCAATGACAAAGGCGTTGGTGATGACTGCAAGCACGCCAATACCCTCGAGAATTCCATGCCAGATACCTGACAGGTAAACCACAGAAGAATTAAGATTTTTCTCTATTTTATAAAGTGAAAAACTGTAATTGTTTTGGCTTTCTTGCTTTGCTAACTTTCCATCATCGTGCTTCATTTACTTCTTTAGTTAAATAACAGCCTCCAGAGATTATGAAAGGGCATATTGTTCATATATATATATACACACATATAGTCATGTAAGCAAGGGGTTTGTGAACTGTGTTACTGTAAATGCCACATATTTTTTCGCTGCATTACAATAACGTCTATGAAGGCTTCTGTACTCTCAGAGAAGAAAAATCATCCCTCTGCCTTTTTTGCATTAGATTAATCTCTGTATGATCCGTTAATGTCAGCTTAAACCAAAAAGAAGAAGAAGAAGACAAAGTGAAACATAATGTGTTCATTACAGCTGAAACTGTTTCAGGGTGGATTGTTCCTTTAATTACAGGGCAAAATGCCACAAGAAGCAGTTGGTCATATATCATATGTTGGAGGGTGCTGTGATCATATGGGGAGATGGGCTGTCGAGGTGCAGCATATGGCGGTACAGACGCAGAGGATATGGGAACAGATCTATCTCCATAGGATGGATAACGGAAAGTGTTTGTTTCCCATAATGTATTACTGTTGGAAAAAGTAGCTGTGATCTAAAAATACAACAGTCACAGTGTGAAAGACACAGGGGAGGTGTGGGGGCAGTCAAAGATCACACTGACCTATGTCAGTGGCTCGGGCAGGCATGGGTCTCCTCCACTGAGTGACAAACTTGTAGGCGTCAAGACGAATCTCAATAATGTTGTTGAGGAGAGCCAGGAGAGGAGCCAGCGGGAATGCTGCTACAAAGATTGTAGTGAAGCCAAACTGGAGAACTGCAGAGGAAAAATCGTCTCAACTTTGGCTCAAATAATGTACATACTTTGATTTATTTACCTTCCCTCTTCAGACAAATATAATACTAAAAAAGAATGTAATATTTCACCCATTTCAAGGTATTCGTCCACCAGTCCATGGGCGTTCATCGGCTGCAGATTCCAGTCTTTGTCCCACTGTGGAAGCTGGGCTTTATTCTCTACATTTTGCCCTCCACCACCTCCTTTTTTCATCTTCCTACGAGACCACCAGTTCTGCAGCAAACTGAAAACGTAGCAAGTAGCTAACTGTCAACTCAAAGCAATTATTTCTGACAATTCACTGAGCACTGCATGAAGCCTTTTACTAAGCCCCACACAAGAGGATTTGATGCGTTTCTGCAGGAGAAAAGCTTTTTCTTCTGCTAATCAGCTAAAGGACAAAACATACAGAAATTATCTACAGTTTGTAAAATGCCAATCACATTAATTTACAACATTAAGTAATAAATGTGGTATTTCTAATAGTTCATAGAGAAAGAATGATTATAATAAAATGTTACTCACGGATAACCGAGCTCCATGAAGTTGTTCCAGATTTGTTTGAAGAACATGATGACTCCCATTTGCAGGCAGAGATCAATCAAACAGCCACTCGGGTGACACTGAGAAAAATATATTTAAATAACAAAAGTGTAACATCCATATTTTATGCCTGATACTTCAAAGTCAATCAATGAGCATATCCTGCAACACGTTTCATCCAATTCCGTTTCTTGATCATTAAATTCAAAATCCCACTAATTATGTGAGCGATCAATGGTTCACATACAGGCAATCATGTAAAAGATGAATTGGGTGACAATTTTAAATATATCCTAAAACAGAAGGCAATAATCGGCCCACTTATGATAATGCCTAATTGCACTCACCTCCTCCAGTCTCCATCGATTAAAGAGTTTATTGTATTTTCCAGGCCTGCCAGCAAACCTGAACAGATTGACATTGGCAACATTAGCTGTGAAATTCAATCAAAGAAAAACGAATAAAGTCTACGCTGGAAAGAAAAAAAGACACTTAAGGTGCTAATTATGTCCGATAAACCACAGCTTGGTTACATTTCAAGTCAAGGCAGCTGAAACATGATGTCCAAAAAATAACTGTACAGTGAGCAGGGAAAGGAAAAGAGTCTTGGCAGATGTCATTACATGGGAGTTTGAAACAAAACATCTTTCCACAATCGCTCATTAAATTCACTGTAAACAGGAACTGTAGAGTTCATGGCAGGGAGCCTACCTTCCAAGAAAGAAAGCGATGTAAAATGTGGAGCTGTTCAAATTTACAAACTGGAACAGGAACATCTTCAGAGAAAAGCTGTTCTCCCACTCAGAGTCTGTCCGTGGGTGCTCTGAACGTGGACAAACAGGGGTTGTTTGGGGTGGACAAGGGAGAAAATCAATGCTTGGGAGCCATGAAAAAATGAAGGTGTAGAAAAGCATGCAGCATGTGGACAACGCTCACCTAAATTTGTCAGCAGATAGGCCACCTTTTCATACACCTAGCAAAATGATAGTACTCGTAAGCATCAACAGGGAAAAGGTTGAGGAGGATAATGATCATGAAAAAGAGAAGAAAACAGGAATCTCAGCAAAAAAACCACAAAAAAGTCTTTCTGGCTGTGGATATGAAATTTCCTGGAACAAAGTTCTAAGTAAATTTTTCATGAAACATTTATTGGACAGAATATGTAAACGTGCCAGATGATGCTTGTCCAGACACCCACCACGTTGAGAGACATGATGATCATAAAGTTGATGCAGACGCCAGTGAGAGAGGTGGCAAACTGCCAGTTCTTCTTCACAAAATACCAGGTGACTGAAGCAAACTGCTCCATCGCGATGAGACGGAAAACCACCACGGCAAACACTGCTGTCAGAACGAGGGAAATCTAAGCAGAGATGATGGACAACAGGAAGCATAAAGTACAGGATGTCATATGCATGTGTAGAGGTGTTTATCTTATTATGAATTATTCAGGTAAACAACACGCATATCATTTAAATGTAATCAGTCAACAGAAGAAATTACGCCATCAGAAACGCCAAATCTAGTATTTCCTCTCAATACTGTTTTCATCCAGCGGGGGGAGATGTTAAGCCACTGCCTGGCACTTCACAAACACTCCAAAGGTGGCACACACAAAAAAACAGTGATCTCACACTGAGGCTGAATCCCAAAAGGGGAGATTATTCAAAGATCAAAGGGTTTACCATGAAGAATATTCCGGACACAGACACCATGAGCCGGCTGAGTTTGTCTGAGAAGGGCTGGAAAGGCTCGGGCTTGCCAGAGATGGGGTTAACTCTCTCCACCCTGGAGTACTTGGCTTCAAACTGAGGCCTCAGCTCCTCCTGATTCACAACACACAATCCAGTACGAGCGAATGAGCTGTGTATTTCTCTATTTTTTATATCAGGTAATAAGTGTCAAGTTTAAAAGACGTGCTGCAAGAACTAAAATTGTGTGGTAATGAAATGATGTCGGATCTATTTGAGGATATTGCTGATGTACCTCCTCCTCCTCCCAATCGATGAGATCCCAGTCATAAGTCAGTTCTGCCCTCCTCCTTTTCCAGAACTCCAGGAATACTGTGGCTGCAGAGGGGATCAGGAATCAATCACATTATTAATCAACTTTGATATGTATCACACCCTATGATTTATAATCATGTGACTGCAGAGGACCATTCACTGTGGACACAATGCAGAACCAAACACCACACTGCAGCCAGATATTCTGAATGAAATACGTGCATGGTCCATTATGGAAACTCATTACAGCCATCAGTTCACAGACTGCTTAGTTTCTGTTAAGGAAATAGCAACAGTAAATAGGCTTTACTTGTTCAATGCATCAACCCAAAGTCATGTCTTTGCCAGGCAAGCTCCATTTTGTGTTAAAAGACTTCAACAGTGAAATTTTCTGTGGGCAGAATTCACTCTGGAGGCAGTGTTTCCTTTGTGTCTGACTCTATTGTGACTTGAGCTGCACACTACATCGTCGTTTGTTTTTATTATCCATCCATAACAGCAGTAAAAACGCTTTTATAAAGGCAGAATGGCTTCAGCGGTCCAATAAATGTAGAAAAATGTGTCTTAGTAGCATTAGTGCAAACAGGCGGACCTCACGGGAAAGACCAGTGCAATCATGTATGATCTGTGATGGTTAGCACACTGTAACATTATACTACTGACTCAGTGCTTTTGTCAGTTCTCATTAGATGTACATATTATACACGTGTGATTTTGCAGCAGAGGGAAGAATGTATAATGAAAACTGACACGAGTATTCAAACAGTGCTGTGCAGCCTTAACACGGCTCTTTTATACATCTGAACATATTAAATATGTTTGAGCTAAAACAGTGAGTTGATTAATCAATGAACAGAAAATAAATTGTTTTAATAATTGAGTCATTTAAAAAAAAAAAGAAGAAAAAAAAAATGTTCAGCTCCAATTAGTTATGAGAACTGGCAGAATTTTTTTTTCATACCTGACAGTGAACTGAATATTTTAAGGTTTTAGTCAAGCAATTCCCTGTCATCAACTTGGGCTTTCAGCTTTTTTTTGGACTATTTTGTACCATTTGTTAAATAATCGGATAAAGGACCAGTAAGGAATATAAATTCAGAACACACAAAGGAATTGTGGTCTTTAAAAGCACCAGTATATGAATACTCAATCAGAACAACTTCCACTGTTGTTAGAAATGTTGAAGTTTAATATAGCTCGACCCACTTTTGTTTTAAGAGAGAGAAAAGCAGCCTTCTCAGATGCCTACATTCAGTCCCCTGGGCTAACCAATTTTTCATCTTTATCTTGCACACACACGCTCAGACACAGCAGACCTGGAGTGCACTCGCTCAGTGGCGCAGTACAGTTACTTTGGTCCACATTGCCAAAAGCCAGAGTTACAGACCTCAGTCTGCGAGGCTGGCTGGACCTCCCTCGGCTCTCCAGCTCTACGGCTCTCCTTGGCCTTCATTTAGCCCAGACTCAGAACACAATGTGCCAAATGTTCCCTCTGGGCGCAGGTGATTATTTACCATGTTGGCAGATAGATGAATCTTTTCCAGTAGTTGCTCACACTCTATATAGATATTATAGCTGTGGGAACCATAGCTACAATATTATTATACCGCTATCATGGTGCAATTCTGCAACGCTGACAGCCAAATGATACCGTCTCCCCCTGGTGAAATGTTTAATTATCTGACTAATTACATTGAGACGACACTGGGAGTGTATGTGCAGACGCTCAAACAGTAAAACTTGCCCATGATTTATTCGATGACTAATGTATTACAGAGTGAAGATCTTCTGTATTTGCACTGCAGTGTGTTTACTGTATGGAATTGTCGGTTGAAAAGATTAATGTGTTTGGAGGAGTTGAGTGGAGAGTGGAAGCCTGAGCACTGACACACTACTGTATAAATAGATTTGAATTCCAGAAGGGTTTGCATCAAGTGAAGCACATAGCTTCACAAAAAGGGACAACAAAAAAAATAGTCTCTACCTACCCCAAATAGCCATGAAGATGGCAAAGAACACAGTGCCGCCATTATCAAATAGATGGGTCACCTAGAAACACAAGCACAAGACGGGCTGCTCTAAAAAATGCTTCATCAAATAGTAGCTTCACAGATGAAACTGAATTATGACATGGATTTATTTTTAATTTCAACAGCTTGAGTTCTAACAGGAATAGTTTGACATTTTGGCAAATAATCTTATTTGCTTTCTTGCCAAGAGTTAGATGAGAAGATTGATTCCAATCTCGAGTCTGCACGATAAATATGAAGCTACGTCCTGCAGCCAGTTACTGGAAACAGGGAGAAACAGCTAGCCTGGCTCTGTCCACCGAATAAATCTGGCTAATAGCACCTCTAAAGCTCACTAATTAATACGTTGGATCTGGTTTATTTAATCTGTAAAACAAAATTTAACAGTGTAAAAATGTTGTAGTGTAAAAATTATAACTAATAATAAAAATGGGGGTTTTACCCTAAGACAGAGCCAGCAAGCTGGTGTTTCCAGTCTCTGTGCTAAGCTAAACTAACCGGCTGCTGGCTGCACCTACATAAAGTAGTTCAGTAGGGATGAATTGATCCGATACTGATATCGGGCGGATACTGACTCAAGTAGCTGGATTGGGTATCGATTACAATGGAGCCGATCTATTCAATTCTATGTTTACGTCTGATCTACACATGTGCGTATTACGTCATGTGTCAGCAGCACGCCAGTACTGCACAGCTGAAGGAGCTATCAAGAAACATGTCAACTTTTTGGAGGTATCTCTCTCTTGCTACACCAAGTTCTACGATTACTGGGTAGCCAATGATTCGAAGGGTGGCAGTAGCACTGCAAAATAAAACACAAACAATCGTTTTTAGCAATATGTAGCTGCATTTAAAAGGTTTGCACTTGCATTATAATTTCTGTTAATTTAAGATTTTTCTACCAATTTACTGGTGTACGATATATTCACTAAATCTATATCTATGTATTTATTTGTTACATTTTCTTTTACAAAGTCAGGAAAGCAATGTTAAATCAAGCCTAATGTTGCCTTACACATAAAAGAATGATCTCAGTCACTTAAACACAGTGAGGCATACAGCTTATTAATTAAACACTGGTATCAGCATCGTGACTGAACAAGTCGGATCAGTGCATCCCTAGAATTCCCTGACACTGACAAATGAGATTAGATGATCCTTATACAATACAGTATTTCCACAAATGTCTAACCAAACCTTTAATTCAAAAGGTGTTTTATTCAATATTAAAATACAATCTTTTACATTTGAAAGGCTTTAAAATTGTTTTTTGTTTCAACATCTTCAAATACATCATTATTTCTCTCTGATCATGAGCTATTCAAAATACAATTTAAAAACTCTCTAATTTATGGGGTGATGAGAGGTTTTGAACCTAGAAATGTTTGTAACAAGTTTTTTAACGTGTGTAGAAGAGACTGAGAAACTCTAACATGAATACCAGAACTGCACTGACCTTCGCGTAGACACAACTGTCACTTAGATTCCACGGCTTACAGGTGTCCTCACACATTGAACACATGATGGTGGTGTTGGCCTCACAAATCTCTTTACTGGTGAGACAATGAATCAGGAAAACAACAATCAAGTATATACATGTTTTCAAATACACATTCTGCATTCTGTATTCTATCAATTCAAGGGAGTATTTTCATCTTATATGGTACGCAGCCGATTGTGTGAACTGACCTGACTTGGCTGGAGTCCATAGTGAAGAGACCATAAAGGAAGACAAAAACACCGACCAGGGCGGCAGGGATCAACATGCCGGTGTACCAGCCCAACCACGCAAAGTAAAGACCGATTTTCTCACCAAAGTACCGCCTGGGAAAGAGACGGAGAGACAGTGTGGTCAATATTCACCAATGAACTGTGTTGACTGTTAATTGAACTTGACCACATTTACTTGTGTGTGTAGTTAGCGTACTGTGGGGTGGTTGTAGTAGCCTAATGGAGAGAGAGGCTGCTGGGCTGACAAGAAACACATATAATTACACGGTATAACGCTGTGGTGGGAAATTAATCAACTATAACTATCTGCCTCCTAAACCACAGCTGTCAGGGTGCCCTTGAGCAAGACACTTATTCCACAACTGCTCCAGTAAAGCAGCTTAGTGGCAATTAGCTGGATCAGGCAACTTTCAACTTTATTCAACTTTCTATCAACATTCAAGGACATGGTTGAGGAAGATAGAGTAGATGCACACTAGTATTCCAGTAGTGGTTCCTGGTTTTAAGGATCAGGGCTGATATACACTTGGTTTATCACTACGAGCGAGCTCTTTCACACCGTTTTCACATTGTCCTTTAATAGATTGTCGTCTTAAAAATATTGATTATAGGGATCGCTACCTTGGTGTGAACAGTTCCATCTCTGATGATTGACAAATTCATATCATGCAGCAATTAGCCTAGCTTAGCATAAGAGTTGGATTCAGCAATGTACTTTGCACAAGTGGTATCAATTTTCTCATCCAACTCTTGATGAGAACGTGAATAACTGTATTTCCCAAAATGTAAAATGATTCCTTCTCACTCTAATGGGAAGATTAAAACACAGAGGTGCAAAGAAAGCCAAACAGTTAAAGTTAAAGGTGCATGTTACGAGATACATTTCTATTGCCAACCAATGGCTTTCAACTTGGCGACGCGGCTCACAGCTAACGGTGCAAACAGCGCTAACAGTGCAAACTACGGCAAAAATGCTGACACTGCTAACAGTGTTTACCTGAAGTAAAACCGAAGGGTGGGTGCTACCCTTCCGCGACGACGCCGTCGGTTGGGATGGTGTTGTCAGCTGTAACCACCATATAAGAGCAGTGCAGAGCTGTGGCCATGTGCTACCCAGTGGGACACCCTCACATGCACTTACTATATGTACTAAAAGCATGCACGGCCGGGCTGGAAGTTCGGGTAACAACACACACAGATGCGACTTCATTATTCTCTCAGGTAGACTTTACTCCACTATATATTTACACAGCAAATAGTAGTTTGCTGCTATAATAATGCTCTGAATGTCGTATATCCTTCAGTCCAGACATACCAGAGTGTCGGGGAACGATACACAAGCCTGTTCAGGCGGCAGACTGAGATCAGATACCTGGATATCTTTATAATCAACTGAGTCTATGGTCTATTCAAGCAAGACCGAACAAGGCTCATCACCAGGACACTAGAGCTCATGTTAGTGTCCAACAGCAGCTCATGATGCTGTATTGATTACCTGATGAGGTCCAGAGGCTGGTATTTGTACCACATTCCCCAGCGGGCCCAGCGTTCATACAGAAGATGCCTGTGGTTCTGGGCACCGTGCGTCTTAATCGGGTGTCTGCTCTTGTAACCTCCCTGATGAGATAAAGAGAAGGAAACTCTTCATTGCAGAAGGAATTTTACAGTTTGAGAATTTGTAAATCCCTACAGTTTTTCAACACAACAAATAATCTTCTCACCTCATGAGGAGGAAACGCAGCCTCATATGTGTTGTTGCCCAGTAACCGGTTGATACCTACAGTAGAATAAACCATGTCAGGTTAAAGGATGCAGCCAGAAAAGCACAAGGACGCCACATTCAAAATTCAGTACCAGTCATGACTGAGAGAGGGATCCAATGAAATATTCATTTAAACTCACTTTTCCACAGTCATAACAATTTACTGCATTATGTAACTAACAAGCTGCATTAGACAAGCCCATTAGAGGTTTATCACACTCAGGTTAGAATTTCAAATAGCTGCATACATTTTTGCTGGACCATAATTACTTGGTGAATGACATAATGGCATAAACTGACTGAATTGGCTGCAGCTACTTTACTGTAAGAGGCAGTAGTGAATGAAATGTGATGTATCACAGGACAATAGTGCATTGATTTGCATTGTCCTCCTCTGACTGAAACTATAGATAGTGAGAGCACAAGCAGGGAGAGAGTGGATTTGAAAAAGATTTTCCACTCTTGTGGCGGAGCTGATCTTATAAAATATTAATGTGAAATCCGTTCCAGCCCTTCAAAGGCCAAACTTTAATCAGCAAAACATGTCTGTGGCAGTCAGACAAGACAGTAGATGTGGGAGTGGACAGGCAGTTTGGTAAGAAAAACAACAGCCAGAAAGGATAGGAGGGATCAGCCACAAGTTGGACGAAACCAACAGCTCAGCGGCAGCTCACATTTGAATTATCCCACAGAAAAAACAAAAACAAAAGGCATAATACCCCCTGACACTAATGTGACACTACTAGAAATATTGTTTAGTACGTGAGGATCAAGAGGAGAAAGCAGCTAGCGTGGTGCCTTACCCATCTTTGGTTTTCCATCCTCATACTTAGTGCGCTGTAGCACATGATGAACTATTCTGCTTCTGGTGGAATTGGAGAAGAAGGTCCCTCTATTGTTGATAGTGAAGCTGGAAATTAATGGCACACTCCTTCAGTTATTCATCATGTAACAATCGATATCATCCAGTCACAGCTTTTAATGAGAGCTGAGCCCATAACCATGCAAAGCTCATTAAAACTTAATCTGTGGTGTAAGATTTGAGTTCAATCCACCATCGTTATTTTAAAAAGAAATGTCAAGGCTGACAAGCGAAGGAAAAGGGGAAATGATTCACTGACAAATGAGATTAGATGATGCCTCAAAGTTTCATCAACATGAAAAAGAAAAAAAAACAGGTAGGAACAGTGGAGAAAAAGAATTTCATGAGAATCTGCTGCTGTATTTTGATATCTTATTTATGATCAGCTTGTCTTTATCATTCTGACTCAAAGCTATAAAATATTCAAGACAGCTGGTTTCTAAATTCCACATCCAAAGCTTAGGACATGAATGGATGTAATGGATAACAAGGGGACTACGGATACAGAGCAGGATAAATATCATCTAACACTGGTACAGATGCTGTCCTTATGTGACACTCCGATCATGTGCGCAAGTTTCTGTGATGGCATGAATGACTGAGTGCATGTCCTCCTTACTGATGCATGCGAGCTCTGCTGAAGGGGGCTGTGTAGCAGTCGGTTTCCTCCAGGTCAGGCAAGGCCTCTTTGTCCAACTTCATGGGATTTCTGGGAAGCCAGCTTTTTATCTGACGACATCTCAGATGAAATCTGCTGCACGGACGTACAGAGAAAACAGGATTAACAGCACAGATTAACATGAAGATTGTTTTCTTTGATGTGGAACAGTGGCTCCTAACCTTTTTTCCCCCCAACACAACCCTGACAAGCATGCACCGCCTCACACCCACTAAAATAAAGTGTATATACACATGCATATGTACACGCACGTATTGAAAGCATCGCGCTGCAGTCTCGTTTTTTATTTTCACTTTGCTCGTGACTCATGAGCCTGAGAGTCACTGATCCAGGATAATAGCTTGCTAAATTCAATTCAAAGGATAACACACTTTTTTTGATACTCCAGTCATGATTTAAGACAAGTTGAAGTTTGAAGGCATGCATTGATTTCCTAAATTGTATCTACTTTTCATTTTATTGTCACAGTCTGTCTCTTTCTCCCTCCTTTCCATCCACCTTTCTAATTCCCAGGTCCCTTCATAATCAATTAATAGAGACAAAGAATAAGAGTCTGCAGCCATGTGAGGCTTTAATTACACTGTAAAACTGTAAAGAGTTCACAATACTCAAAACCGTTGTGGAAACTGATTATGTCAAAAATATTTAAGTCAACTAACCTAATTTTGTAAGTAAGTAATAATAAAAAATGACCATTTCTTCAAACTTAAAAGTTTAGCTAATTGCTAACATCTGCATGCGAACATGCCCACGATGTGCTGATGGGAATGTCATTAATTTGCAGGGGTTTGGTCATAAACCAAAGTGTTGTACAGATTAAAAGTTTGACTTGATGGAAATATAAGAGATCACCAAAGTTATTACAATTCATCCTGTAAGGAACATGAATGTCTATACCAAATTTCAAAGAACACACTATAGTCCAAAAAGTCATGGGATCACAAAAGTCAGTAGGATCCATTCTCTGGGTAACATTATTGTGTGTACAAAATGTCATGGCAATCCATCTATTAGTTGTGGAGATATTTCAGTTTGGAACAAGGGAGTGCACCAACCAACAGACCAACAGATCAACATCCCTAGAGCTAAACATCAGTTGGCTGGGTAATATTTTCCCACTGCTTCTCCAGATTTAGTGGAGAGGTCTAATTTGTTAGGCTGTGCTCTGATATGGATTAAATACATATAAATGGGAATTCTGGGTGAAGACAGAGAGCATTTTATGAATGTTGTTGTGAAGGGGACAAGCACTGTACAGAAAGTAATGATATCAACCCAGCAAGCTGTCACTACCTGCAGACGCTCCATTTGTTCAGCTTTACAGGGACGTGAGTTAGAGACGGACTATTAGTAAACACATAAAGCCTATTTTTCCTTTTAGAGCAACAGCTTAGTGACTGCAGGAGCTCGGAGAAAATCATAATGCTCCTCATTGTTCACAATGACTAAGATCACTTTCACGAGAGTGCTTTGTTCTCAGTTGGACAGGTGGGCGAGTGATTCTTGTCTGTGTGAATTTCGTCTGCTCTGTGTGCGTAAGTGTGTGTGTCATCCAAGCACGACCACTAAAATGTGCGTATGATACTGTATGTCAAGGTGAAATAACAATATTACCAATATTTAATATCATCCATGTTGTCAACTTCTTCAACTTGTCTACTCCATAATGTATTTGTGATAAATAGTTTATTGATAGAGTATATTAATCTGCATGGTTAAGTATCATAAAACACAATTACACATTTATTGTCAAGTCCAACCTATCATGGTTATTATCATTAATAAGCAAAGGG
The DNA here is from genome assembly GCF_023349555.1 of Cebidichthys violaceus. Taxonomy (NCBI): domain Eukaryota; kingdom Metazoa; phylum Chordata; class Actinopteri; order Perciformes; family Stichaeidae; genus Cebidichthys; species Cebidichthys violaceus. The sequence goes on from NW_027176483.1 coordinate 8,178,087, forward strand.
TGGAAGCAATATGAGTTACACCATGTTTTCAGTTGAATGGACAAAAACCAGGAGTCCTTAAAGAGCAGTAATATCACACCTCACTAACTGTTTCAAAGCTTTACAAGGGCTCAAGTTTACACATTAATGTCATGGCTGTGGCTTAATAATAATTTCTATTACCCCTCATTATTAGAATAATGCTGAGAAATGCATTAACTACAGGTTTAAAGCCCCCCAAATCGTGGTTTATAGCAAACATATTTCTCTAAATGCTGATGACTAAATAAGCAACTCACTCTTGGATGTGTTGTATTAAGAGTTTTGCAGTCATAAACTACGCTAATCTGCCTTATCAGGACAGTGTGGGTGTGTTTTGACCACATTTGATTGACAATGGACTAAAGAAACAACTGTCCTCAGATGAACCAGTGAGAGGAGCAAGCAAAGCAAAAGATTTCTAAATGACATCCAAAACCTGCTCTAAATTTGACAGAAAATGCTGCGTTCATGTAGGATCAGTATCACCCACATTAAGATCTTAGTTGAGTAAATGTTAATGAAATTTCGGGCCTTTAAAGCAAAAGAGACTTTTGAATAAAAAACATTATTTAGAATTTAAATATATACGCAGTATGTTAATGAAAGGTCTTTCAAACAAAACATGCTGATATAAACTTCTTTCCCTGATTTGTTGTTAGACTGTTTCCATCTGCATTCCAGTGAGATTATTAAGAGATGGAAATTTGGAATCCTGTGCAGAGCTTGGTAAACTCTTGAACATCACATCAAAGCGCAAGTGCGTCTCTCTAAAAATAGTATGCTAATCAGCCTGTGCAGCTCCATTTATTTGACTGAAAGATTACAGGTTTTTCATAGAAATGCACTGTCAATGTTACAGTATTGTATTCTTAACAATGTGCCTGACTTGCAGGATGCTGTGCTTTTTTTAAAAGGTTGGAAAGTTCAATTAATGAAGTACATTTAAACAAACAGTGCAACAGTCAACTGCACTTAATTACTGATTTTTTAACGACTTTCCAACCATTTCAGTTATTGCTACTTTTCAGTGCTGCACATGGGGGGTGACTTTTCAATTTAAAAATATAATCCCAGACTTTATACATTTATTTACTCACGGTCTGTATAAAGGGTTGATCAATCCTGGATTAATTAATGCTCACTCAGCAGTTGGGTTCAAAAGGACAATAACAGTTTCATTTAAACATTCTCTTCTGAGTTGACTGACAACTTAAGTATTGAAACACCATCCACAGCTCACATCACGACTCAAGCCTCGCAGCTTTGCCACTCACCTATTTCATTAGAGGCACTGAAGCATCCAGCTTCCTGCCCCCACAGAGCAACAGAGAAAAATAATCCTATACCCTAAATCTACTTACCTGCCCAAGGTTTTGCTCTTCCAGTCCGTAAAGTAACATTTTTTCCTTGAAGAATAAAAAAAAGACATGTTAGAGACACTGGTTGAAGTCGCCAGCCACTGAAAAAGAACTGAGAGCTAAAGCGTCAATCTTTTTCTCTAACTACGGTTACCTGAAAGGCATTCGGATGTTCATCTGCTCTGCATATTTGCAAAGCGTATCCCAAGGAGCGTGGACTTTCACATACATGATGTCGTTGTTTGTCAACGAGGGCTTTCAGATTAAAAAGAAAAACAGAGGTTTGAGAACTGAATTGAGGAATCAAGGAAATGTAAGTCTTCTAAAACCAAACATGTTTTTTACCTCCTTCTCCAGCATTAGACCCTCAGCACGCAGATTCTTCTCAAAGGTGCACCTCTTTTCCACCTGTAGACTGGACTTCTTATAAACCAGAATGTAGTCAATACGCTTTTTCCCATCTCGGAAAAACAGCCCAGAGGACCCAGCTCGATTCTTTCCCTGTACACAATGTTTCATACTTGAATTTCAGATGTAGGGATGATAAACACAGGCCTCCTAATGGTTGAAGCTTCTCAGTGATAAAATAACTACAGTGTAACAGTATGAACAGTCGTGGTAATAATTGTGGATTAGTGGGTGTTACCTGAAGTGAATCTGTGCGGGCCTCTAATTTAGCCCGGCTGACAGGCTTTTGGAGGGGGACTGACTCGTCTGCCCTTGTTTCACACGTAGTCACCTCTGACTCCTCCACATACTGATCCTTTCCCTCCTCTGCTGCACACAAACACAGCAAAAACAATGAGACGGTTATTGAACTGGTAACGCACCAAAATAAGGATCCTATCTACATCGCATCTTCTGTTGCTGGTTAAGTCAATATTTTCCTTAATCCAATTGCCAACATTGAAATAAGCTAAATCAAAGTTAGTTAAATGTGGGCGGCAGCTTGAGAGCAACACCTTGATGCAATGTAACAGATCCATGCACCAATTTTGAAAGAGGGCCAATTTTCTTTCCTTCCTTCCTGAATGTTTTTTCATCCCAATGATGTGCACAAACAAAACAAAGTTTTGTTAAACCCACACTGTGAGGAAAGACATGAATGCAGAATGTACTAAGAAATCCTTTTCTAGATGCTCAGTGTTTTGAAACCTTATGCCACAAACAAAAAGTCTGTTCAATTGACGAGCAACACAACATATAGAGGCTTTTCCATTGTCAATGTGGTACAGAATGTATATCTTTTGAGAGGAGGAAAGTTGATTTAGTGGGTATAACAATCCATCTCACTCATGTCTAAATCTCATAATACATGGACTAATGGCATGACATAGTTTACACCCTATAGCTATATGGAGATTCACTTCACAGCACAGCATGCTATGTGACAGCTTGGCTCACTTCTCCAGTCAAATGAGTCCAATTCATCGCCAGTAAGCTTGCTGTTTCTACATTTAGAAGATAGTGCTGTGCTGAAATCAGGTGTAAAAAAATCTAAATCATTCAAACAATATCAGTGACTAACATTTTTTATTATGGCAAATATGTGTGAAAAAAAAGCTTTATTCATTTGCTTTTTTCTTAGCACTTCATTTAAATCACGGAAGCACCAAGACTTAGCTTCATTTAGTAACTGAAGTTCATTTCGAGCCTCTAGATAACAATGTGTTTTAGTACCTGTTAGAACATTATTGTGCCTTGGACAGAAAGTTTTAATGCAAAATCACTAGCTGTGATGTTTTTTTGTTTGTTTTTTTCCATTCTTTCTTTAGTTTTATTTTAATCAGCATTTTCCCTGATCCAGGCTGGGATTAAGATAATGCTGTCCTATCTTCTGTCTATTTGGAGATCACAACTGATAATCCTTACAAGCTATATCGCCACAGAATAGTGAAATGTCACAATAGCAGCTTGCTATTAATGTCATTACAATAAAGTCAAAGAATATATCTATTACTCACCACAAATAATCCAGAACATCAGAATTAACGATGAAAAACCATTTAATCCTGTACAACTAATAAGAAAAAAGTGCACAGCTTTGTGGGCAACTGCAGTGATGTGTCTTATTTTCAGACATGAATGTGAATTTCCGCCACACTGAAAGCCAATACAATCTATTTGTATTTGGTAATAAAAGTGTCAACTGTGCTGAAAAAAATGACTAAGAACTTTTGGCAACATGAGGCGCTGTAAAGAATCCAAAGCAGTCTGAATTTATGCTGCTAGATCGTGCAGTATTTTCACACAGTAAGGAGCCATGCAATGTGAATTTATTGAAGCATTTTCAATTTACGGTGCATAATAACATAGTTGTAGGCTACAGTTAATCTAGTACAATAATAGTGCAACTAGACTTGTGTCACATTTTGGGTTAACTCAAAGTGTTATCCAGCTATCGGTGCGCACAGGTGGGAAGCTGGTTGGTCTGTCTTCACTCTCTCCTTCTGTCTGCACCTCTTTCTCGGGCCAAGAGAAAACCTGTTCCTCAGATGTCTATTTTCAGCACAATGACAAAGAGCCACGCTTCACCAAAATAGCAACACTTCACCTTGTGCTACCTAATCTGCATGAAACTGCATCTCCATTCTCACTTTTGCACACCACACTCAGCAGCGAAATACCAAAAGGTTGGGTAAAGGCTGTCTCAAGGTGATGAAAATACCAACATGGGGAAGTGCTGCATGCGCTAGAGCCCTCACTGTCGATGGCCTTTGAATATTCTTGAAGATATTAATACGACTGAATAATCTTCCCTCTCCTACAGGCATTTGGTTTTGTAGTCCATACTGTGAGGTTTTGTTTCCTTGCAACAGCTTTTCCCCACACTTTCTCACTGCCTCTGAAAGTGCATCAGACGCATGTGACTGCATTTTATAAATCCTCTGCAGCATTATCACAATCTGCTAAATCAGTACTGTGCACGTGCCGTAAATGTCACCAACATTATGGCAATCTGTGTTGCAACCAACTCTGTTCCTGTTGAGCATATCAACAATACAGTTTGTGCAGAGTATGGAGCGAATGATGAAACACGACATACAGACAAAATAAACAGTTTGCGTCACAGACATGATGTTTATTTCCTGAAGGCTTCCTTGTAGGTAAACAGAGTAGAAAACTCTTTGTTTTAAAACGTGAAAAATACATCATGGAAAGGAACTTCAACTTTGGAATGACCACATGACTGCTGCATACAAAACTGATTCATACATAAGTTAAATGCTATTTAGCATTTGCCAGGTGTAGGAGGCCATATAACCAAATAATGTGCAAAACTTTACATCTGTAAAAAAAGACAGGTCGTTATAAGTCATCTTTGCATAAAGATAGAAGAATAGAAGTCATGGCATAAAGGCCATTGTTACATTGACTATCCACTGCAGATACCTCCAAGGAACATTTTAAAATCAACATATATCAGTGATGCAAACTCCTGACTGAAGCATCTTATCCACTAACAGATTTAGGAAGACGTCAGTATGGTTCCTCTCATACTGACCTGTCTGCGGGGGCAGGAGGCTGCAGGAGGTGCTGATGCTCTGACTCAGACCCTCGACTTCTGGTTTGGGCTCCGGACTCAGCGGCACAGACAGGAAGTGGTTGAGGTTGATTGGATGAGTCTGACTCTGGGCCAGGCAGGGCAGGCTGCGGCGGGACGGCTTCAGGCTCTTCTCCTTCAGGATCTCGCTGATGCTGGTGTGCATGCCTGAGGACGACAGGGACGGAGGAAGGTCATTTTAAAAATCTTTAGAGGAAAATAAAATCCTGTGAAAAAATAAATATATACATTTTTGACATATTTATACATTTGTTTCATATTTGTATGACTGCATGCTTACACTAAAAATGACGATAAATAATTTTTACTATATATATTTTTATATACATTTTTATTATCTTATCTTGCAAAATATAACAACAAACAAGAAAATTGAAAACTGAAAATGACTGAATCGTCAGCAGAAGGGAGAAATATAAATTGTAAGAAGACTTTTTTATGATGCATGAACTGATAAGAAGAGATCACTTAAGTCATCAACTGGTCCATCCTTTTAGTGGTGATAATGTACATTAAAATCAGCAGCACTCCTCCTCCATCGTCACACAGCTCAATATCTCAAGAAAAGCTGCATGATGCTGCAACCAATTTCACAAAGATGCATGTAGTAACAGCATTCATGCGGGCTGTTAGCTTTCTCATTAGCAAGTCATTTCTTATTAATACCAGCAGAGGTGATTTTCAAGGTTATTTCAGCAGTAAAAACAATATGGTGACAGAGGGGCTGACAGATTGTTGAATGATTCATTTAACAATGCTGTAATGATGTATTGTAACAAGAAACTCTGAGGTTAACAACGATAATGAACGTCCAGTGCTTGAAGCAGGTCATTGTAGCCGACCGTCACAGCCGGCAGCAGCTCCACCTCTGCAGCTCCTCACATGTATTCATGAAATGGTAACGTGACTTAGTTTCACCTCCAGTGAGGAATTCTCCCAGTGACCTCCCTGAAACGTTCAGCTGCATTGATAATTCACTCTCCGCATCCTGAGGGTCCGCGCTGCAAGCTGTGCAATAACTCACTCTCATGACATTGATACCAATGGGATTTCCCAGCGCTGTTGGGCGAGAAGGGAGCCAGTGAAAGATGTGAGCTGGAAGGCTCAGGGGAACCACTGATCGTGCTGTTTATTTCCTGTGCAGCCCCACAGATATGAAATGAATGAAAGTTGTGAGCTCCAGCTAAGAGCTACACATTGAATTATTGAGAAAAGGAAAACTGTAGAAATCTTGATGTGTAAACTAAATTCAACTTGCAGTTGGATTTCACTCTACTCAGGAGACAGATGCAGAAAAAAAGTTTGAAATAAAAGCCTTTTAAATATAAAAGTATAATTACTCAGCACAAATTAAGACAAGAGTAAACTTTAAATGAAGCAATCTCTCCATGTAAGAAAGTTAATTTGTCCTCAGGCCAATAACAAAGCTTGATTTCCCAGCGCTTTAATTATTTCTACTCAGTGTACAAGCATTCAGTCCCCCTTCGTTGCTTTACATAACTCAGTCAATGTCATTGAATACAGTACTTCCAATCAATACTGAGCTGCAGGTTGTCAAGCTATCAGAGAGTCATATTGTGCCAATTACATCTGCAACGACATTTCAGAAACCAGAGATTTCATGGTCCAGTGAGCAAGGTTCGTTTCTCCCAGCAACTACATGCTTTATGACTGGCTGGCAAATCCGCGCAAGCTTCCACTCAAGAGGCCAGAAGCCTAAAGTGCCATAATTTCACAGCCTCTGCATCGTCTCCTCAGACCAATTCACATGCTTATTGAATATACCTGCCCACTTTCTCTCCATTATGCTGATCGATATATAGAGAATGGCTGCTGTGTATATGAAAAAGGTACATTTACTTTACGCTAGCCGGTCTAGATAATCCAAACAGACATCGGCAAGACTCAACATGTCTGAGATGATACATAGGAGCAGAGCCAGCTAATGGGCCTAGGGGTGAGGCTCAGTGGTCCCAAAGGACACTCAGACTTTAAAATAGACCCACAAATTGGACGGAGTTGGTGTTGTGTGAAATTGCTTCCATGGAAATTTCAGAGCAGGTGAAGATTTAAAATAAATTTACTGGTCAAATCTCTCAGCCTCAATGGATATTAAGGATAGAATAATGGTTATCTGACAATCATTGCCCTGTTGCAAAGCTTTAGCTTAGTTTTCTGATGCTGACAGACCCTGAACTTTGTCCTACAGTCACAGCTGTGCAGTACATTGTGAAGACAGTGCATTGTGTGTGTCTATAGAAATATATAAAGGGTTCATCTAATGTGAAATCCTGTGTTTAATCTCGCTGTGCTCTGGCTAAAACTGGTTTATCAGGAGAAAGTTAATCCTGTGTGTGTGTGTGTGCATGAACTGCATGTGCATGTGTGTGTGTGTGTGTGTGTGTGTGTGCCAGTTGGTATGTTAGTCTGTGGGCTGATACTGAGTCCCGCACAGAGAGCATCCATAGAGAGGAGGGACGCAGGAGAGCAATAAAAGAATGAAAAAGTAACAAATCAAGAGGCCCAGGGAGCGGACGTCTGCTGTGAGGTGGTGAGCAAAAAAACACCTCCGTTTTTTTATGTATCAGCATGACACGGGAACATGACGACCATCCCTGAGTGTGCTCTCACAAATTCCCACTCAGGCTCATCTGAGGGGGAGTTGGACGAGATTCAGGGAAGGTCGTGATCCGGGATTTGGATCCCTCCTGTGCAGCTTGTCCATGCTGGTCTTGTGATTCGAGATTAAGAGGATTTTTGATTGGTCCATGCATGTGTGTGGATATGATATATTATTGTGACTGTATACTCGTCTACAAATGATTTTGCTCGTGACAAACATCGAAACTAGAGGTTGTGTTTCTTTTTAATAACATCGTTATGATTCTCTTGATTATTTCTGTGCATATCCCTGTCGCAAACCCACACTGAGCCAGCTGGAAGAACAAACGAGACATTGTGAAAGACATCAAGGATTCTTTACGAGAAATTGCTTTTATACGTCACAGGAAACAAGCCAACGCTGTGAAAATAAGGAAAAAAACTGTCCAATATGTGTAAAAAAAAAAAAAGAAGTTACTTTTGCTTTTAGCCGAAACTTAAGAATCGAGACATTCTCTGCAAGGATGTAGCGCAAAGTAGCAAACAGAGAAAACAGGTCAGTGGGCTGTATCCCATCATGCCTCTTTCTTTCCTCATTCTATACCTTCAATAATTCATCCATGTTCAGCCCATACAACTTTCAGTCAGGAACACTCTGCATCAGGACATTTTTAAGCACAACAAACATCGTTATTGCCTTCCCTTTACATAGTGCATTTGGGGATCCCTGCTATAAAAGAGCGGGCAAAGAAAAAAATAAAATCACACACACACACACACACACACACACACACACACACACACACACACACACACACACACACACACACACACACACACACACACACACACACACACACACACACACACACACACACACACACACACACTTAAGAGAAGCAGGTCCAAAAGACTTCTGCGGTGCGTTTATAAAAATGATCGCACAGAGGCAGGACTAAGGCGAGGCCGGCAGCCTCTCCTTCAGAAACCTTCTCTAAGCAATTAGAGTGCGTTTCTTTCTCCGCCTGGCATCATATCAAAGAACACAGAAGAAGAAGCTGAGTTCACAGGGAGTATTTAGAACGGTATCTTTAGCAGCCACTGAATATGCAGCTCATTTTTTTTATATTACATGGTGAGTACTTGAGGCACACCGATAATTCTTGCTGACCAAATACAAGTATGAAATGATGAATTGCATGAGTTCTTCAGGCAGGAAACGTGAAAATAAACCACAAAACACTTTTGTACCCGATTTTCTATTTATAACAGCGAAAAGGATAATTTGACATAAAACATGTACAGGCATTGCTGCATGTGGCTTCAAAATCTACCCCCCCCCCCGTCAATGTTTCAGTGTAATAATAAAATATCAGTTGTCCCATGTGATTTATGATTTACCACAACAGTATCTTATTTACTCAAATACAATGTCTGCTTTGTTATTCATTCATTTATTGATGAAGTATTGACTTAACTACACAAGTTATTGACTTCAGTGATGACATTCAATAAATTGTAGCCAATTGATGCAGTGTTCATATCACAAAACTGCTTATTGACTTATAACTTATAAGTGATTTAAACATAAAGCATCAGGAGATGACCATTTAAACAAACAGCAAAGAAAAACGATTTAATCCGGCGACTGTTCACCTGCTTCGATAATTTCATGTTTTATAATTTACAACATTGAATCACAGTGGATATAATTATGATTTTTGGACAGTGATCAACAGAAAACAAAACTAAGCTAATAATTTGCTCCATCGACACTGTTGCAAACCGTTGTCTGTCTATGACAAGCAGCCGAGGCCGACAGCCTGACCGTGAACACACCTCCGAGCAGCAGGCACCTTTTAACCTCAGTTTAAACAGTTCAGGACCTTATTATACAATCCTGGCACTACCTCTGGATTGCATCATTTGAGCAGATTAAACATCTTCCTTCTCTCTCTCTCAATCTCTTTATTACCCCCGCCCCTTTAACATCACCCTATCTTCTTATGTCCCCTGATTGCTTGTGATTTTACGTCACAGGATTTTCCGCAAAGCCTCTGCTGTGTCCCTGCGTACACCTCATCAGGGACTGCATACAAACTATACTGTCTTCAGTACTAGCAAGCATAAAAAAGTCACAGCAGAACACTTTAGTTCCACCATGAATCACCAAAGTCAATGTGTGTTTTGCAGACGTGATTGAACTGAACAATAACTTTGGGCTCCAGCAGAGCTTCTGCCTGTATTGTTCTTTTAGCCTAGCAACAAAACAACCGCTGACTATTTAAAGACGTGAAAGTGTTGAAGCTGGTAACTGTAAGACACACACATGCAGAACAAAACAGCCTCTTTGTTTTGTCTTTTTGTAAACTCTTTGTCTACTTGGCAAGCTACAATTTACTCAGACTGCATCAACTTCCATAAAACGGATGTCTGCCTAATATTCTACAGCAGACTGTTTAAATCACAGCTGATTCTGTATATGTGCTCTCCCTAAATTTGCACTGAAATTAATGTCTGTATCTATGAAACCATCTGTCTGCTTGCATAAGAGGACAGGTGGCCTGCTTAGGACTGTGCAACCAAAGGTTTACACACACACACACACACACACACACACACACACACACACACACACACACACACACACACACACACACACACACACACACACACACACACTTTTTTAACTTTGTGTGTGTGTAACATAGGACAGGACTCTCAGTCCTGCAACCACCAGTGAACCAACCTACCGACAAACAAAATACACACTTTTATTAAAATAAATAAATAAATCACTAATCCATAAACTGTTTCCATGAGGAATATGGACTGGATATTGTTTCATAAATATTGATTCTTTAGAAACTATAAGAGATGTTGGTTGTTTGTATTGTAAATACTGCTTATGACAGTGCGGGATACAAACATACTATAGGGCTGCAACTAACGATTATTTTCATTATCGATCAATCTGCCAATTACAATTTTGAAAAATCAATAAATTGTTTGGTCTACAAAACACCAGAAAACGGTGAAAAATGCCCATCACTGTCTTGTTTTGTCCAAGCAACAGTCTAATGACACCAAATAATTCAATTTACTATTGTGTGGTACCAAGAAGAGCAGCATATTTTTGTCACATTTGAGAACCTGAAAAAAAAGAAAAATTATTTTAATGATTATCAAAATAGTTTATTAGATGTATTTATTCAATCGACTAATTGATAAATCCAATAATCGTTGCAGCTCTAGAATAATACATGTCAAAACATGAGCAAAGCTTTGTTAAAGACTGAAGTATTTGATTGTTGAACCAGGTTACATTTAAATGTCGATATAATTTAAAGCAAATACATTCTGGCAGATATTGCGTCTGTCAATAAGTTTCAACAACACACGCATGATTAGTCTGCCAAAGAACATTTAAATTCACTCCAATCCTGGAGAGTGATATCAGATGGTTGAGTCATTTTTGTCTGGAGGTCCAAAGGGAGCTGCATTTTCTAGTTTTAACCAACTGAGTGACTTGTTTATTTTTTATTATCTTACATCTTTATAATGAATCCTTTTTTCTAACTCTCCGTTCTTTCTTCAATCAAAAATAATTTCTCACCTTCAGCTCAGCGAAGAGAAAGATTTAACTCCCATAGAAACTTAACAATCTTGACTTGCAGTTGATTTAGAATCAATTTTAAGATTGTATGGATTACCAATAAAGCGTCTTGGCTCCAGCAACGGTAAGAAAAAACTTTTCACCTCCTGGGTACAGAAACACAAATGCTCTCACAGTGTGCTGCTGATTGTGTTTGAAGAAGAGCTATATCATTTCAAAATGTTTGCTTTTGCAGGACTTTGTGAGCCAACACCCTCTTTGTGATGGTAATGTAATGGTGCAATTAGCAGTCACTGAAATATTGAGTGGGTCCTCAGGCCCAAAGTCAGATTTGTACATCTCTGATATCATGTTGTGCAATGCGTTTCCTGAAGCCAGGAAAGTATATAATGTTTAAGATATATTATAGAAAGAAATAATTACAATTCATGAGATTAAAGTAAAACACAAAAAAAAATCTGTTTAGATGATAATAAAATTATTTTTTTGTAAAAACTCCCTCACTTTGTTTTCACACTCAAAACCAGCAAAGAGACATGAGCTCCAGCAGATAAGCTAACACCTTCTTCCGCAGGGCATCCCCTCACTCTTGAGATTATAGCTGCTCCACTCATCAGAAGCCAGAGGATGGACCCTTTCATCCTCCTAAGCCAGGTGCCTCAACAAAAAGAGGTCATCGCTGCCCGTTTATGAACCTGTGTCAGCATGAAAACAAGAAGACTGTCCACCACTTCTCTAAATTTAGATAGCCAGTGCATGAAATATTAACACAAAGTAAAGAAGCCCTACTCAAATCAATACTCCTGCAGCAGTGTAATCAAGCTGAATGAAAGACACAGATTGATGACATGAGAGGGGTTTATTTGAAGAAATTATCCAATTTTCTTTCATTCACTTGATACAAAATGTAGTTATTGCCAGTCAAAATGTGAATGTGTCAAATGGACACCAACATGAACTGGAGTCTGATGCTTTTCACAAGTTGATTAACAGGAACTTCTAACAGCAGCAAGTCATTTTTTCTATTGCTGTCAAAGCCTGAGTGCAGCTATTCTTGGCAAGCTACTTCTCCTTTAGCACAAACTATTCTGCTTGCACCTGAACAGATTTGTATGGAACAGTTTGTATCTTTCCTTTAAAGCCCATGCACAGCATAATGCAATCAGTGGCTACACTATAGCCCACTTGTACGCCCCGCTGAGCTGATGCATAGGGACACGACTGTGAGTGCAGTTCTAATCACTGCAAGTTCAAAACGACACACACAAAAAAAAAATCTTTCAGAGATCTGCACTGCTTGTTTGTGAAAAAAGGTCATGTCTTTGTGCAGCATCAACGGCAATCATCCACTGTAACAAACATGGCTTAAATAGTAAAAACGGATCAATGCAATCATATTTAAGGTAATTACATGCACTTTAATTGGATCTATGAAGCCTCCAGACCAACAAAGAACATAAGTCAACGTTACATAAACTAGTGGATAGGCTATGAGAGGGCACAAGGTTCGTAAACAGGAGGAGGACGCGGCAAGACCTCCAACTCTGCGTCACGCTCACAGCAAGTGGAGAGTCCGATGCCTCCGAGTGCCATTTAACATCACAAACTAACTAACTGGAGAAGAAAAAGTCAACACCCGACACACTCAGCTCAAAACGTGAATCGTTAAAACGCGTAAATATCCCATTTAGCGACCAACCTTTCTGCTGCTTGAAGGACTGGATGGAGCCCGAGTGGTGCACCATTGCGACGTTCAGTTGGTCTCCGGCGTTAATTGAATTCCGTATTACGAAAAGCAAAATTGCAGAACGCATGGGAAAGTGTGGTGGGGAAGCGTCGGTGTTCTCGCAGCTCCCATCCTGCCAAACGATCTCGCGGCCGATGCGCAAACCCCAGCAACACCTGTCTAAGCCCCCCCCCCCCCCCCCCCCCCATCCACGGCTGTTGTCATGGTGACAGGCGGTAGGGGAGGTCCTGAGACGGACACGTCCCCCTCCGTCCTGATTTACGGACTCCAAATAAGCTGCGGGAAATTACCAGGGGCAGCGCATCTCAAACGCACCGACAAAGGCATGTATTCATTGGGTCATCAATCATCCGTTTTTTACCTGTGCTGAAGCCTGCAGCATCACGTAGTGTAATACAGTAGCAGGTAGAAACAAATACAGTGCTAACTAACATATATAATGCAGTCAGTGCTGGTTCAAAATATAGGAAGATCATGTGTTCACATTCCACAACACTACGAGCCCCTTTGGAATATTTTCATCAGGCCATTTTGCGCCAGACTGATATTTCATCATTTAAGAAAATGTTTGAAAATGAATTCTATAAATATTCTTTAAAAAAATAAAATCAAAGCATTTCACATGAACAAAGGCCATCAGATTTTCCAGACCCATTGAACATCATGTACACATAAGACATAAACAAAAACAACATGACATGAGGTTTATGTTTTCTTAAAACACAAGATGTAAACATAAGGGCACTGTCTAGTGTAGTTAACAGTACCTTTCAGCAAACAAAAAGAAAACATCAACATAGGGAATATGGACCATTTCAAGGCTGAACCATTTGCTTTGGCAGGCATTAAATACTGTGAGGCTGTGCGAAAAACTCAGAACAATCAATAGTTTACTACAAAGCTCAGCTGTGCAGACACATTGCTGCCTGACGTAGCGTCAGGGGTATCCCTCTAACAGAACCAATGTTATAGCCTATCAGTCATGGAAACAGAGCAGGGTGTTAAAATGGCTGCAGTAGTTTGACAGCCTAACGTTAAAAGGGTAACTTTGTCATGCTGGCTGTATTGCACAAACAGGACTTTTGATATTGAGAGTTTTAATAGGTTATTTTAGATTTGGGGCAATACATACAATATGCAGAACACAGTATTATTAGTTTAAAAAACAACAATTTCTTACTTAAAATAAGATATTTGTCTCTGCATTTCTCTCTCTTGTCACCTTATTTTCATTTATTAATTTGAATGCATGGTTTCTTTATTTACTTTAGTGATGTTATCTCAAGAGCCCTGATGTGCGCCTGTCATCACCTGCATCATTTGACTGTTGTGTTTGATTGCTTCTAACATTTATATGCAACATGGAAACAAAATTAAACAGGAAGCATGTTATTATTAATTACACAGTCAGTTTATCTGGTATCTAAACCTGTACCAATAGGAAGCTATCATACAATAGTCTTCTTATCACTTTGCCTTAGGTCTTCAATAGCACAGTATCAACCGAACAAAGATCTTATCGTGGTTTATCTGCAAGGTCATGCTCTCAGCAGACCTCCATCCGTGCTCTGAAACCCACGAGAGGGATTCCCTGTGCTGCTCGTGTTGTTGCCATGTGAGCAGACCCTAAAGCGACTGCAGTGATCTGGTCACGATAACACAGGTTGCAGTTTGGTCTCTGGTCCTACTTTTGTGTATCAATCTCTGTTTGCGCTGGTATTCTGGGGAGTAGTCTGGCATCTGTCATAGATGCAAATACCATCTGCTTTCTTGCCGCTCAGCATGCCTCTCCTCCCACTGCTCTGATGTTTATCGAGGGCTGGTGGCAGGGCTGTGCGTGCCAACCCCCATAACATGTCATTGAACTGCGAGGCAAATGCACTTCTTCCACTGGGCCGATAAATAAATAAGTAAGCAGCTCTTATAAGGTCGGTCCATTTAAATTTGATCTCCTCTGTTCCTGCCCGTTAGTTTAAAGATGTAGGTCAGATGATAGCGCTGCAGAGAAACCAAGGTTTTTAGAGAGGTGAAATACTGCCACCTTGTGGGTAAAAAGATGATTGACTGAGTAGTCAGCAACCACATACTGTTTGTGCATTATTTACCTCAACCAATGCATGTAAATATAAAATCAGGAACTACTTTTGACAAGATTCAGGTCTTCTAGCCTCCAAACAAAATGGATTTCACAACGTCTTTGCATCAAAAGCCAAACAATCATTTTTAACAGTCAAAACATGTCAAATTTCCTAAATCTGTGCTGCAACATGCATTCAATTTGAGGAAGCTACGTTAGTTTTCAGCTTTTTTTTTTGTTCGTCAACAATGAGAATGCAACTGCTAAATGAGTGCAGTTTGATCATAATGGTAATAGGCTACTTAAAAAAATAACACTAAAAAAATAAATCAAATATTTCAGTCAGAGAAGAGGTCATGTGAAGGGAGAAATGTAATCACATTCAGAAACAATCAAAGCTGTACCTTCCCTAATACTCAACATATCTCTCGTTGCATAAGAGGGTTCAATGTTCACCGAATCAAAGAACTCTGCTCATGTTGAAGAGGCTCCTGAATGACAAAGAACTAATGTCTCACAGTTGTTACAAAGTTATTTTTTTAAAGTTCAGAGCACACAGTTTAGCTGATGGTCTATATTTTTCCTTTTCATTCTAAAGTCAACCCTCAACAAACTGTTTTCATTAAAAATGATTCCATCAATTATTTATTTTAGTAAAACAATTAACGAATAGTTGGAAAACTGAAAATGGTTAAAAAATGCCAATAACATTTTTCCATAATCCTAGCTAAAATCTTCAAATTACTTTTTTTTTTTTTTTTTTAACAAAAAAAAAAGTCTGAAACTCAAAGAAATTGAATTTAAAAGAAAGACATGCAGTGGATCCTCACATTTGAGAAGCTGGGGCCGGAGAACATTTGGTGTTTTTGCTCGATAAATGGCCTTAATGATAAATTGATGGCCAAAATGTTTGCCAATTTAATTTAACTATTTGACTAATGGATTGATCACAAATTCAACATGGTCTATATTCATTAAAGAATTAGCTTAAATACTTGTTACCCTCATACTTTCTATTCACATTAGGTGTGCAGAAATATCCGTAACAAGTGTGGGCAGATCTCAGATGGATGTAATGCATTTAAAAGACTTAATGCAGTGCAGCTGACAAACTCACCGGAGAGTTGGTCGCTGTCCGTCTCGGTGTCTCCAGAGGGGAAGCTGTTGGCCAGCGAGGAGCTCCAGGACACCGAGTGGCTGATGGTGGTGGGATTGACAGGAACATGCCTCTCCAGCAGAGGCAGGAACATACAGTTGTCCTGGTGACATGATCCTGCAAAAACACACATACACACAACGTGATCAAAGTGTGAGTCTACAGTGCTCATATCATGTTATTAAAGATTCTTTATTCTTGCTTTTATCTTGAAGGGCATCCTGTTATAAACTCACACCGTGATACCAGTTTCTCAAATTATCAGAGGGAAAATGAATTAGCTTGTTTCAGTAAAATGTGGAGGCGATCACAGCAGACCAGCTCCCTACTTAACCCTCTCGTGTTACTGCACTCATACATTTTTAACACATCTTGAAAATTCTCTTTTACCATCTGACACTTGACACTAATGGGGAACAATAAGGCCTCTGGCTTTAACCAGCTGTGCAACTCATCTGATCAGGTTAGATTTAGTTTTTATTAAAACCAGTTAACAAAACTGACAAAAATGTGTGATAACAAGTAACCAACCAGACACATTACCCAATTAAACTTGAGGGATACCTTTTAATGATTTCAGGAATAAACAATTATCTAAACTGCTGTTTTATTAACATGAAGTTTGTTTTCCTGCTTCAGAAAATTAGATAAAAAAAAGTCAACTGATTTTTTTTTCCTCTTATTTTTTTTGCCAAAGTAAAATGGAGAAAAGATATGAATAAATACAGTGCATTTTAGCTCATTTTCAAACAAGGCAAGCTGTCAACCTACAGAGTTGGAAATGCTTCTCTAACAATGTGGATGTTTCGAAGGGAAATAATCAACACAATATGAAAAAAATGGCTAAATGCACATTATAGATTCAGATTTACTCTTTTTGCATAAAGCATTGAGCCATTGTTTCGCAGTAATTGCATTATTATGTAATGTGAAGGCTACCATTGTGAATCTTAAATAGGTCACTGCCTAGGTTAACCAAGTTAGCATACAATAATGCATTTTAAATTTGTTTACAATGGAAAAATAACATCTACAGTCAGTCTGTGCTCCCTACCTCATGTATGCATGAGGTACCATTAAGACGGAGAGGAAGGGCCGCGGGCTGCACACAGAGTCCAAACAACATGACTCACCAACATTCAGAAGTACTTTACATCTCAGAAATGATTATTATTCCACAGGTTCAACATCTCTCTCTCAGCATCACTTCTCAATGCAACCCATAAAAAAAACAATCTGGCGTATACAGTAAGTGAAAGTTATTGAAATGCTTCATTTTCAATGTGTATGGTTTACTTTGTGACATACTACCAGAGGATTGCGTAACACAAGCATGCAAGAATGGAGGGTGCAATATATATGTTTGTATATGTTTGAATTCATTCAAAGTTGAGTTTAACCAGTTCAGATTAAGTTCACTCAATAAGTGCAATTTCTCAACTCCCTGTGCTTCACTGACAAACACCATTAACAGCGATTATTTCACGTCAATAGTGACATTGAAACTTCTGTGTTTAGGATACAAGAGCTCTGAACAGCTGGTCATAAAAAAAAAAACTTTCCCTAGAAGTGCTCAGTCCATTACAGACATGTAGTCCGAGTGCAGTAATATGCTGTCCAGAGGACTTCAAAATGATGGCGATGCTAAGTAGATCGATTGATGAGCAGGTACTTCCTGCTTGAACTTCCTGGCACATTAATTATTTATTCAAACAAACACATTTCAAAGCCATGGGTCACTTATTTCCCGTCTCAAATAATCTTGGATGTATGATGAGATGTTGAGGAAAGTGTGACTCCATTAACAATGTATTTGTATAATCTATATCGGAGCATATACAATAAGCACCACATCCAGACAGTCAAATACTATATGACTAAATTGCTACTTGATTGATAACCTTAGGAGATGGAACAATATAATCAATGTGTGTTCACAAACACTTTACAATATGGAAATATGAAAAGCTGATGGACTAAATGTATGTAGTTTGAGTGCAGCCAGGTGGACATCTTCTCCAGCAACTTGTTAATTGAATAAAAGGGCATCAGAGTTCATCACTTTATTACATATAAGCTAAAAGGGGGTGTATAGCCAGTCTGGAGGGCATTTATACTGCAGTATTTCCATTACTCCAACCTGGTCTGTGTACCTTACATCACTTAAACAGCTTATGTTAGTCAGCAGCGATCACTTAAGGTCACATAAATGTCTCCATCAAATCAAAACACTCCTGTCTCCTTCTCTAATTCAATGTGTGGAGAATAAAATGTTCTTTCAGCTGAACAAAATGTTGAGCAAACATTACAGCCTTTGAATACAATTCCTACAATGACCTTCACTGTAAAACCGCAGGCAAAAAATGATGATTCACAAAAAGGATCATGACTTCTAGCAGGTTCTCCTGATCTGTCAAATCCCCCAAATGCCACAGAGAGCTTTGACTGCCACTGACAGAAAGCAGAAACTTGTGGTAGCTACTTATCAGAACTGTTTAGACTGAATCTTCTGCAGCTAGAAAGTCTCTAATGTTATACACAACTTATTTTCAGTTGTGAATTTTTTTATTTAGATTAATAAATTGTAAGAAAGTAGAAGAAGAAACACCATTAAACAAAGCTCACTACAAATTAGTTTTTAAAAATAGGATTTTCATCATTTTCTTTCCAGAGAGTTCACACACAACTCTATTAGTCCACTGGGAAAGCACTCCGTTTAAGACTATATATTTGACATCTCTGCTTTGTGTACATTAGTCACTACTGAAGATTGACTCAAACACATGGGGTAAGGGGGCACAAACTAAAGGATCTAAACTAGTTTCAAATGCCTGATGATTTATACTATGGTAAACACTTGACCATGCAGCTTCTGGCAGAGCCACCATGTCACAATTTGCTCCCATGCCCCCTCTCAGAGTCTCTGCACACCACTGAACATTATCCACATGGCTCAACACAGATGGAAACACTGTCCTATTAGCTATACGGACATAACCACAGTTTTGCCATTTTCATCTTTGCCTGGGGCAGTGATGATTTAGAACAGCTAATAAAAGCCACAGCATCCATGCATTAGATAGCTCATTAAACTGAATGACGCTGGATTTCCCTTGAAAACAGTCACGCTCGCATTCCTTCAGTCTGATGCTGACCACAGATGTTTCAGTACAAGAATACAATGGGCTTTCCTGACTTGTCGATGATAATATAAAAGCCGCACACCCAAAAGACACATACAGTGCAATGTAATTATGACTAATTAATCTCTCATTTATGGAAAATGACACTTCATAAATAAAATAAAACCTAAATGATCAGTTCTCATCAAGTCGATGTAGCGAATTCTTCTGCACTCATCACCTACACACTTAGATTTTACAGTATAATGAATAGCCTGTAAATACAATGGTCAACTGCTAAACAAGACTGTACTTTTTCTTTCTCTGTTGTCTTTTGAATAAGTTGCATAACACTTGATAAAAAACACATTAAACAACAATTGTAGTAAAAACAAAGTACACCCTAATAACAGATCAAATTCTTTATTAAGTTGGTATTTGTTAATCTTAGTTTTAGCTGCAGTCTTACTGTCATTCCTTGGTTAACTACAACTCAATGCGTCTCCTTCAGAAGTGAGTCAAACCTACCTGAGGAGCTGCCAAGAGCCGGTGACACCTTGACTTCCATTTGCATGCACTTGCGCTTTCCAGTAAGTTTTTGAATGACAACTTGTAGCCTGAAAAGCTGTGCAACCTCATGAACCTGCCATTGCCACAGTGCAGCACTTACAGCTGTGAAGTAGCCCGGGCGCAGCAGCTAAGATGGATGGGTGGAGTTTAGCATGTTGACGGGTTAAGCGGGGTACAACGTTAAAACTCTCAGGGTTATTGATTGTAGAGAAGAGACGGAACTGCTGATTCATCACATGGAGCTCTCATTAGTTTCCGTGATTGAGAACATAAGCAGGAGAACGGAGAGCCAGGTTTGCTTTGAATTTAATGGCTTACGTTGGCAAAAATCTGCTACCATGAAAGTTAATTAGCCTACACTTCAGAATGAGTTATTTTTGTATTGTTGCCTAATGTTGTCGGGTGGAAGTCCCATATTCACATTTCTCTCCTTACTTTTGATCTAGCCCAATATAGCATTTATGGGAAACCAGGAAATGTCTCTAACCGGCTATATTCTGATCCCCTCTGCATTTATTGTGCTAGTCGTGAGTAAATTACAAACCAAACATCAGAATGTAGCAGTAATGGATGCATTATTGTCATTATCACGTTTGATTTGTCCTTCGCCACCAGGTGGTGCTGTTGGACAAGCTAACAGAAGACCAGCTTTGAGCGTCACTGATCACATTGAGCTACGTTCAAAATCCTACAGTGAACAAAAGGTTAACTAATGTTTTTTGTAAATATGAACACTGCACAACTGATTACGATGCATTAAGTATTAAAAATAGTACAATTAGCGTTGTGTTTTAATCCCTGACATGAAAGTAAACGCTAGTTTAGCTATTTTTGTGTTCATAGCATGCTAGCAGAACACTGTGTGAGTAAAGTTCTTGAACACACCCTTGTTGCAGATTCGTCAGCCAGTTGAACTGAGACCAAAACAAATTCAGAAGGATAAATATTTGGCTTTGACGTCTGACTTTCAAACAAGATATTTTCCAAATGCCGATGCGATTAAACAAGAGGTGCACGGAGACATAATTGATTGGCTTGGAGAAGTAACAGGGCTTGCAGTGGTAGTTTGTGCTAGCCGTTAGCTAGGATGCTAACGTTACCGTGAGCTAATAGAAGCCGTTAGCTAACGGTAACGTTATTATGCCGGACGACCCAACATCAGCCGCTTGGAGAAGAAGCTTTTGCCTCAGTTGCCTTAACAATCAGCCCAGCAATCTGAAAGTGGCTCACCAGCTAGTCAGGTAGCGTTAGCTGCTTAGGCTAAACCGACACAGTGATAACTCTTTTTCCACGTTGCCTTTTTACTGCCTGGAATAACAAACTCCAGGATGGGGATGTGCTTACCGTGCCTTGGTGGAGCAGCGGACGACGTTGTTGTCACTCCAGATCCAGTAAGTTAGCGTTAATTCACTAAAAACTTGTGTTACCAGCTGTGTCAACAGGTACATCAGAATGCCACACCTGTAACGTGACATGTGACACAAATGAATTGAACTTAACGCTTCGTGGATGTGATTAACTACCAAGGCCCTGCGGTAATGTTCAGGAGGCGTCGACCGTGTTTAGCCTTTGTAAACATTGGCATGTCAAGTATGCTCGAGGCCCAGCTGAGTTAGCTGGCGTTAGCTAGCTAGCTATATACTATATGCTCTACTGACTACTCAAAATTGTAGCTTACACGTTACCCATTTGTTTTTGTTTTTACAGGAGATAAGGAGACGACAGTTAGCTGAGGCCGCTGAGAAGAGACAAAAAGAGGTGGGTTCATTTACAACGTGTCCACACCGCCAATACCGTGTTTTAATACACTTTGTTGTCATATTATTAGTTATATCAAGCTTAAAGTGACTGTAATACAACAGATTTGCTATAAATCATATCATTATGATAGTGGGGTCATTGTAGGCTGTAATGTCGTTGAATTGTATTAACAGTTCTCAGTTCAACACTTTACAATTGAACAGCAAAGCACACCACACCCTCCAAAATAAACCAAAAAAGTAAACAGTTCTCTAAAACAGTGTAGTAAAAACACAAATATAGGCTCTATTGTTGGGTTGTTCAGGCTGCATTGGTTGAGCTTGATGTACCTAACAATCTGGTAATCTAGTGTATAATAACTTTGTAGCCTTCGATTTCATATTTACACCCCATTAGAATGGTAGATGCACATAACAGTGTGGTGAGTGGTGTTTTTATTATACAGAAAAGCCACTTGCAAACCCGTAAGAGCCATGCTAAAGTTGTTTCAAGGTAAGAAGACCAGAATGAGAACTCTTTTCGGCCAAGTGAATCTTTTGGATTGGCTGATGGCTCACCTACCACGTTTCTGCTACAAGTCACTATTTTCACCTTTTTAAATCTCCTGACACACCGAGGATTTCACACTTTAAAGCACTGAGCCCTAACCCACAGCCACGTTTCAGTTAGCCGCTCCATCGTTTATTTAAATTGCCTTATTTGGCAGTTGAATGCCCCTTTGCTACTTGTGATTGAACGTGCCATGTGCTTTTTGAAAAGGTTGTGATAAAATGATTGATTAAAAATGCTTTTCAAAAACATGCATGTTTTTAAGACTGCTTGTTTATATTTTTAACATATCAATAAGATAAAAACAATTTTAATGAAGACATCACCTTTTATATAAACACGGCTAAAAACACTTTTTAATGAAACCATTGCCTGTATATAAACAACATAAAAAACACTTTGTTAATGAAGCCAGTGTCCGTTGGTGTTTTGATGTATTCCACTCTTTTTCAGACAACATACAGGGGTGTTAAAAATCCAGAAGCTGTCGAGAGGAAAAAGAAAAAACAGGAAGAGATTGAAAAACAGGAGATGACCACCTCAGTGTCAGGTGGTGGCGGCGGGTTGAAGGTTAGTTTTGTGTCTTGAAGGATAGTCCTGAATGTCATTCATGAGGTCCGGTGCAAATTCATATCTTTGAGCACTTTTTTTTTTTTTTTTTTTTTTTGGTGAATTTTGAGATGCTATGCAACATACAGTTAAGCTATACTGAATCATCGGGTTCAAAAAAATATGTGATGGTGTTAGAAGTGTGAGTCTGTTCTGTAATATTCGGCTGAGTTTAAGACTTGTTCTGATGATTTTCCCCTCTTTGTTTTCTAGTGGCAGGTGGGCTGAAAATGAAGATGGTAACAGCTACAGTCTTGACTCAACATGAAGTATTGCGGCAAGATGACTTGAAAGATGTTTGAACTGCTATCCAGATTTCGAATTATGTTTTTTTTGCTTAATTTATGATGTTATGAAACAAACGACTACAGTTTTTATGCTTTATGCAAAACAATCTGAAGTGATTACTGAAAGAACAGCAGGACTTGCCCCCTTGTTGCCAAGTTATACAAGTCGTTTGGACCTTTTGGACAAGTCAGGGAGGACACAGACAATGTGTAAGCAAGTACAGGTCCTACTGTATTAGTTTTATTTGACCATCTTTGACAGTCTTGCAGTGACCAACACGAGATAACACCAAAGAATGTGATTATTCTTATCTGGTGACAGCTGTCCTCCAACACTTTTTAGATTTTTCACTCCACTGCTTTTGGTTTTCATTGTCGAGGATTTGTAAATTCACCTTGGCCACATTACTTTTTGTATGACCTCTCCAAAAGTCAGTTATTCAAATGACACATTTCACAAGTGAAACACAGTTTATGTTTACAAAACATGTAAGCGTGCTTATTGTATGATTAGAATACAGTAACACTCATTTCACTTTTATTTTATCGTGGGTTCTATTTGTTGGCAACACAAAGACGTGTGCAGACAGTGCTATAACTTGTAGGTATTTATTGAACTTGTAATGCACTTTGCCTCTCCCTGATGTGTCCTTGTTGTTTATTGTGATGTTTGTACTCGGTGCAACGCCATTTAATCACTAATTTGGTGATTCAGTCACAAAGTACAAACTACATACTTGATAAAATATGCAGCAGCAATAGAATACTGCAGAATAATATAAAACAACACTAAGACATTTTCCAACCAGTAAAAATGAAAAGGAGGTGCACTAGTCCTATTGCACTGTGCACTGGTCTTTGCCATCACTTCTTTAATAGAGCCCTCTTTGTTTTTTCTCTGCACTTTTGAATGAACAATTCAATTGAAATGAAATGTCTTTGTGAATTGCCATATTTCAAACAGAAGCTTTCGTTAAACATCTATTTGCATACAGTTTGTCTACATTTGGTGAACGGCAGACATGCTTGCTCACACTTTTAAGTTGGGAGAGATTCATGTCACCTAAAATGGAAACAAAGAAAGTGAAGGAAAATAACAAGTGAAGTGTGTACAGTAGGTAGTGAAGTATTTACTTTGGCTTGCCTAACTGAGTGCATTTCTTACAGCCTTTACTTGATCCTAAAATGCTTCCGGTGCTCTTGCCATTTTGTAGAACAGGAAATCTAACCGATGTTATTTGCTACAATAAATCACATTTCTGCTACTCTTGTGGAATTCATGACAATTTCAGTTCTGGTAAGATTTGGTTGGAATGTTTAAGTGATATAATTGCAGCATACTGTGGTTGAGATATATACTTGCTAAAGAATGTACACTTAGTTGTGGACTTAAGTCTACAGTTGATCCGTTGAACATGTACCAATATTATTTAGTCAAATATTTAAAAGGTTTGAATTCCAAAAGCTCCTTAGTGTTTGGGCTTTGAGTCAGAAAAATGACCTCATCCTGTTGAAAGGATTTACAGACAAAGTAGATATTTCAAATTATGAAGATTACATTTTTGAGAATTTATTAAAAATGTACAACTAAAACATAAATTGGACCAATTATAGTCACATACAAGACTGTTTGCATAGCTCATGATCTCATGTCAAACCTACCTAATAATTTTCCAGGGAAAAAGTTGAACAAATTAATATATTGAACGATAATGTAGTTTATCTATAAATTGTAAAAAAACTAAACTGAGATTATCAAGTTTTAATTATTGCACTACCTCTAGAAATCAGTAACATGCAACGAATCGAAGAATTGCAGAACCTCAAATCTTAATCTACTGATAAATCAATGAGGCTCTGTTTACATACTGCATCTTGTACAGGTGATTGTCCATGTTCTTACATTATAAATGATATAACACAGCAGCTATCCTAATAATGATAGAAGAATTAAAAAAAACAATTATAGTATAAAAATGCATTTCATAGAATAGGTATTAAACAAGTTAACATTCTAAGCATTGCTTTAATTTCTTAGTCTAAAAAAATAAAAATAAAAGCCCAATATTTGGTTTCTAGGGGAGATTTGACAGTTTTTACATGCAAATTATGCAGTGAACTATCATGTAAAGATTTGGTTAATTACATTTCTTTGGACAGTAAAGTTTCCACTTATTCTTCTAATGTCATAGTTAAAGTTCAATTTGCAACTTGAGTATGCTGCCCACTAAAGCCACCCGTGTATTCCATGTAAGGCAGGTTAACAATATCAGCCAAATGGCAAATGAAGAAAAGGGGGGGAATTGCCTCTGTGGAAAATGTCTACTTGCCAGGTTGCCTAAGAAGACGAGCTTCTTAAAGAACAGGGATATGTTATATACGCACGTTCATTAGGGAGTAAACAGTGGCAACAAGCCATCCTGTTATGAATGGCACATTTCAGTCTCATGTCTTCACTTTTTGCTGCGGTAGTGGGCTGCCACCACCAGGTAGCTGTCAGGGGCGAGGTCCTTGATGTTGGGGGACTTGCTGCTGATGGGGAATGTCTTGCCCTCCACCCGGGAGACTTGGAGCATGCGACAGGGGTCGTGTTTCAGCAGGTAGCTCTCAAACGTCTCCCAGCCTCCACCAACACGCACCATCACATGCTTGTTGTGCAGCATCTGCAGAGAGAAATAGCATTATAGTGTCACTTCTGATGCCACCGTGTCAAAGGAGAGCTTAAAACGGGTTGCTGAACCCTTCCTTCAATAGGACTAATGCCATTTCACTGATTGACGCTTCGGTTCAGAAGTTGAATGAACAGTTAAGCTTGGCTTTGATGTCAGAGGTTGTTGATTGATGCTGGGGGGCCTCAGACTGGTTGATGTCCCTGGAGGGAAGCTCTCTCCATCTCTTACCTGCCTAATGCCATGTTGAGACAAAACAGAATGATTGATTCATCTCTGTTTGATTCATGGAGATACATGATAAAGAAGACTAAGAGTGGCTCTGTGAGACTGTACTTTGCCACAGCAATGTTTTAAGCTAAATGCGAGTGTCAGCATGCTGACATGCTCACAATAAAAATGCTAACAAGCTAATGCTAAGCAGGTATAGTGTTTACCATTTTTACTATCTTTATTTGCCATGCTAACATTTGCTAACGAGCACTAAACACAGTCGTGGTTGATGGGAATGTCATTAGTTGTGCAGGTATTTGGTCATAAACCAAAGAATTGTTTTTTCTTTCTCTCTTTTCTTTTTTTGTGTGCTGATAATCGCGCTAGATTAAAGGCAGGAATACACTAAAGTTACTACAATTCATCTTTCGGAACAAATTTCATGTTCACCGAGTAGCTGTGAGATACTTCACTCAAAATCAGAAATACATCAAAAGTCAGGGAATCTCTTAAGTCATTAGGAACCATGAACATCTGTACAAAGTTCTGCCAATCCATCTAGCAGATGTTGAGATATTTAACTGTGAAAACTTTGACCTGCTGCTGGCGCTAGTGGAGTCAGGTGTCACCAAAGTCGTTAGGATTCACCCTGTGAGGAACATGAATACCCACACCTAATATAGTTGCAATCAATCAAATAGTTGTCAAAAACTTCTGAAACAAAATTGTCAACCTCATAGAGGCAGGAGAGAAGAAGTCAGAGGATCATCAAAGTCAGTGGGATTAATCCTCTGGGGACCATGAATGTCTGAACTAAATTTCATGGCAGTCCATGTAATAGTTGTTGAGATATTCTAGTCTTGATCAAAATGGAGGACTGACATTGCCATCCTTACAGTCAGGCCGTTAGCATGGCTAGACGATATTCACACAATGGCTATTTCATCACTGATAAGCACCAAACCTAAACATTACAGTGTACACCAGGGGTCGGTAATTGGCGGACCGCGGTCCGGATCCGGACCCGGACATATAATTGAGAATCATACATTTTGGCGGGCGCTAATGTTTTAACCTGCGCATCTTTTTTGGCCTTTACGGCACTCATTCAGCAGTTCAGGAAACACACTGACCAATTGCATGCATTAATTTAATCTCACGTGACGCTACTCAGCCAATCGAATGTTTATTCCAAAATGCATAGTGAGTCGAATGAAATTACGCAGACAGGCGAGAGACGGACACCATTGAGAGAGGCGGAGAGCATTGAGAGAGACGGAGAGCATTGAGAGAGACGGAGAGACGGAGAGACGGAGAACAGTGAGAGAGACGGAGAGCAGTGAGAGAGAGCAGTGGGAGAAGTAAGTCGGAGAAGCAAGTTAACATGGCGTGCTCTAAAAAGAGAAAAGTGGACCTCGAAAACCGAGCTTTTAATAAAGAATGGGCGGACTTGTATTTTTTCATTCTTCCTGCTGGTGCTACAAAACCACTCTGTCTCATATGTTCAGAGACCGTGGCCATTAAGCGCCAATGTGAAACGCCACTATGAGACCAAACAAATCTTTCGACCGAGGCAGCTTTTTCCACTATGAACATTATTAAAAACAAATATCGTTCCAGGATATCCAATGAGCACCTTCATATATGCATGAGACTAGCCCTGACACCATTCCAGCCCAGATTTAAAATCCTGGCAGGACAAGCTACAACTCACTTCTCTCACTAAACAAGAAAAAGAGATGGAGTGGGATGTAAGAGGGAAAGAAAGAGAAAAGGAGGTGTTAAAGCTGTTCAATTGTTAAGAGATTGTTTATTATAAAGTTGACAGATCATTATGATGTTAACAAAAAGAGAAGAAAAAAAGTTAACTCCAGCCACATTCTTTAATTTTCATTCATTTTTCTAAAATCAAGCACTTTTTTTTAATAAGATGTAAGTTTTTCAAAAGTTATTTTTTGTGTATTTTATTTTTAGATGGAGCCTTTATTTTACTTGAAATGAGAGAAGAACATTTATTTATGTATTTCTATGTATTATTTATAATCCATCCAGTTCAATTTGAAAACAGAATAATAATTGTTAAAATATAATTGATGTGTGTGATGTCTTTATTTAAATTTGACAGTTGTTGACTACACAGAGACGTTGTTACTACTACTAGGCTACTATATGGCACTAAATGGCGCAAGTTAGATATTATTATAATATTCCGGACCTTTGCACGAGGAGATTTTCTCAATCTGGACCTTTTGGAATTTTAATTGAATACCCCTGGTGTACACTCTGCTTAACCAAGAAATTACATGGAGTATGTTTTTTATCACTCAGTCTACAACATTTGCTTCAAAATGATGCCACCTGCCACACATTCTCAAGGTTGGGTACCATGGCAACATCGACCATTACAATAGAGAGAAGAAGATATAAAAGGCTCTGATATATTGGATGCTGAGACACTCACATTCTCCAGAGGCTGTGCTCATAAAACGTGTCAGTCTCACTGCCTTATCACCTCTATACCTCATTAACACAACATTACACCTCTAGTAAAACAAGCTTGTTTACCGAGTGCCCTCCTTTGATGAAATAGTACATGAACAGCTTATTATCAAGACTATTAGGATGCTATAGTTTGTCTTCAAAAACACAAATAGTAGGAGAATAATTCAGACAAATGCCAAACTAAATTGTTTGATAAAAAGGGTAAACAAACTAAATTGTTTGATAAAAAGGGTAAACTACCTCATGAGATTGTCCCCTCGGTCTGGCCAGATATGAGGCTTTCTGTCCTCTAGGCAGCGAAACATACAACATTTATAAGCCTCTTAAAAGAATCAATCAAGAGGGCACCGGTGGGGCAGTGCCTCCAATCACCAGCACCAGGCCTCCAGGCTTTGTGACTGTGGATTTAATGGACCTGTGCGATGCAGAGGGGTTTCAATCATGCTGCTTTGGGACAAGACCCTTGCTCAAGCCCATTCCCTCTGCAGCCCAGAGAAGGACAGAGGCCCGGGGCAGAGCTTGGACAGCACTTCTCACAAACACAGTGATGTGACTCTGCCCCCTTGTTGAGCCTACAACCACCTAATTTATTCCAGGAGCTGGGAAGGTCAGTCTCTCAGGCATGGACAGATAATTGTAGTGTACACTCTTATATGGGCTGCATGCCACTGTTGTCCTCACTGCCAACAGACAGTGACTTGGCCTTACTGTCCTCATGCCTTTTCAGTGGAAGCAGCTGCTGCAGGGTACAACCATTTGAGGAATTTTAATTAAAGCATTTTGACTGTGAAGAGTGCTGGCTGAGAGACAAAGGAATAGAGGTTTCACACTTGCTTTGGTCTGATCAAACAATGTAGCTCACATACAGTAACTGTGAGAACACATGATAACGCATGATCAAAAGCATGTGTCCTTTCTGTTTTGTTAATTATGACTACTCTGTGCATATTTAGTGCATGTCTGTCCGTCCGTTTTTTTGGGGGGGCGGTATTTTTCTTATCCACATCAAGGGTCTGCACATAGAGAGAGTGGTATGCGATACAAATTGAAAAGGCTCAAGGTTCAGTTCAAGGTTTTGCTAAATTGTCAACATACAATGCAGGATTGTACAATGAATTGCAGTTGTGGTCCCCCTCCACACTACACACACAGAAAATATATAAATAAATATTCAAATGTTTTAAATTAGAATAGAATAAAATAATAAAATAGGCAATACAATAGAACTACGTATGCAAAGAAATAAATAAAAGGGGAGAACTGAATTATATTCACGAGAAAGTGATACAGCCCTTCGATGCAAATTTGTGATTTGTGGTTTTGGTCTAAATTAATAAGATTGACTTGAACAGACATGTATGGTGGTCTAGATTAAATACTGTACAGCATCC
This sequence comes from Cebidichthys violaceus, assembly GCF_023349555.1. Taxonomy (NCBI): domain Eukaryota; kingdom Metazoa; phylum Chordata; class Actinopteri; order Perciformes; family Stichaeidae; genus Cebidichthys; species Cebidichthys violaceus. The sequence goes on from NW_027176483.1 coordinate 8,207,901, forward strand.
TGCATCGGACCAACACTGTGAGCTTCTCACCATCTGTCCTTGGTTGCTCAGCAACACAATGAAGACTGAAGTATCAAAACAAAAAATAAAAAAAAGCATCAAATGATGATAAATATTCAGATTCCCTCATGTTATTGTAGCAGGAAATTCTTATGGTCCTCACTAATATTTAAAAACAGCTTTGTTCATCCACACCCTGCAATGACTGAGATTTGTTTGATATTTGATATTAGTAGTTGCAGTATAATGGGCTGACAGCAGAGGACATCCAAGAGTAAACTCTCTTTTGTACATACCGTTGGCATGAATCACATTCTTAGAGGTGTGAATTCTGGTTGTAGGTTGCCAAGTAACCAGAATCCCAAGGGGACCAATGCTACTTCTTTAATCTGTGTTAGCCTCCATTTATCCTCCTCCAGTATCCTTTATCCCTCCACTCAGAGAGCGTCCAGTAACATTTCCTGGGCTGATAGATTCAATGTGATTATAAGACATAGTTAATGGGCGATAAAGCTGAGTAAAATATTTTCCAAGCATTAACTTCAGATCATATGGAAATGTGTGGGTGTTATTTTCCCTTAATAGCCAGTGAGCCACATTATGTTTGGCTGAAGACGGACATTGTCGGAATACCACTACCAGTAAATGAGACCTCACAGCAAAGGCGGGCTCTCCAGACACAATGGTTTACTTTCATCCCAAAGCCAGTCCCATAGTATCAACATACTGCCATATGCTGTGTGCATAGAGAGGGGTTTGCACCTCATTGTTATCCACCCCAAACTGATTTGAAAAATGAATAGACATTTGATTATCACAAATGTGAACTTGTGTCAGTTTTTGAGTTTTTCTCTGTCCTTGTGTTATGTTCTAAAATATATATCAACCCAATAAAACACAGACTAATAAACCATAAAAAGAAAATGTCCAGTACACTTTACTCCATTTATCCAGCACAGAAAGCAATATTGTATCTTTTACTCAACTATGTTTATCCAGCATTTGCAGTAACTCATTTCTTTGCAGAACAGATTTTTTATACTTCTAATAATATAACTATCAAACAGTATATGAAGCACAGTAGGAAGCAGGAAGAAGTATTCATTTAAATTTTACCCAAGTAAAAGTAGGATTATTAGCAAAATGTATGAAGCCGGACACGTGACATAGTTTTGTATGTAAAAGTACTCATTAGGCAGATCCCTGTCAGTGTTTTATTACTTAATGACATATACAACATTTCATGTTGCTGCTGGTCAAAGTGAAGCTAATTTGAATTTATTTTAATGCTCTTGGATAGATTAACCAGCTAAATTATCCTGATTATAAAATTATTAATCTATAAAGTCAATAGTAACTAGCTTTAAAATAAATGTACAATTTAGTCTCTAAAACAGTGAAGTACAAGAAGCATACATTTGTGGTACTCAAGTCTGTATAAGTACCTCAAAATTTTACTTAAGCAAATAAGACACTACTATGAAACCAAGAATTTGATCATGTGCTATTCTTACATTTAACTATGCAAAGGATTTGGATACTTTTTCCATCACTGTTGGAAAATAAAACATTTTCTAACACCAGATGGTGCATACATCTCCTTACTATGAAAAAACCTACCCGAATAAAAAGCATCTTCTCTCCAACACGGTATCGACCCTGTGAGTGTCTCTCTACGCAGAATTTGTTCAGACATCTGCAGGGGGGATCTTCAGCGATATGTCTTACCTGTAAAACACACAAATATATTAAAGATATTTCCCTCCTGCTAATGAAAAGTAAAAGCAGGGGTTAATTACTGCTAACTCACAGCATCGTCCAACAGCTTCCCTGTACTTTTCTTGCTGGAACTGACTTTGGTAGGAGTCGGAGATGGGGAAGGAGACGGGGAGGGAGATAAAGACGGAGATGGAGGAAGGGGCTGAGCTGGGGATACAGGTGATGGAGGTGGTGGAGGTGATTTTTCTTCTTGTTCAATCTCTTTCTCCAGTTTTATAAGGCCAGGAGGCTCCACGTTGTATCTAGACCAAGGAAACAAAGAGTAGTGTCATTCCATAAATGTAGAACTAAGATATAGAAAAATCTGAAGAAGCATATTGGAAAATAGTCATGTGTGAACAAAAATATACAGATTATAGGAAAAGCAAGTCCATACCGTGAAGCTATTCGTCCCAACTCTAAGAGACAGAGGCAGACTTCTCGTGGCTGCTTATGAAGAACTACAGGAAGAGATTACATTTTAGCATTCAGTATATAGACATTATATGGTCTCTGGAAAAAGGCACTGAGTGAGAATGAGTGGCTGTGTGATGGTAAGATGAACATAAAAATGAACTTGTGAACTTCATGCATTCAAGTGTTCCTCTCCTCTCCAACCCTGATTGTCCCAAATGAGTATATTGTTCAGACTTGAGGTTTTCTATATTCTAACCTCTCTGAATATATGACCAGACGGTGAGACAAGATGTGTGATACATGTGACACACCACATCATGCATTAAAGACAAAATATCCACTGCATGATAGCAAACCTGTTGTTGTTTCATCTACTGCTGAACTGATAAATCCATCCAGAGAGCAGAAGAAAGAGAAAGAAAGAAGTCAGCTGATTTCTAAAGTATTTTCACAACATTGTATTTCACAATTACATGTCCGCATGTGAGGGTGCAGTGTTGATAAATGACTGTGTGTGTGACTTGGCCTTCAGAAATGATTTGCATAGTTGAAATTGCTTAGCGATGGTCGAGCGGCCATTAGACAGAAATTACAGGAATGTACAAATATTCTCGGTATTTCTGTTACTGGCAGGGTCACATAAGGTATATCTAATTGTAAGGAGAATATTTCAGTCTAGGCATATCTTAACTGCGAGCATATTCCAGTGACATAATGCGCAAAAACTCCTTGCAATAGATTAGAGGGATATAGATAACACAGTGAGTGTGTGAATGAGGAAGAGAGCAGAATGTCCCCACTCTGGGCTGAGGAAAACATTTGCATAGCGTTGGCCTACTTTCTCTCTAACTCACACCCTTCTGTCTGTGCTGCCTTTGTTTTACTCCAGACGTTTTGTGCATGAGCACTGTATCCGAGATGCGCATGTCCTCATCGTCAGGTAGATCTTCTCCCAGCAGACTGCTGCCCTAGTGAGCTTTGTGTGAATGTCAAAGGAGTTGAAGAGAAGCCTGGAGATGTGAGTCCTCTGAGCTTCAGGGGGGAGGAGAGAGAAGCAGTCCAACCTGTGTGATACTCTATACCTGCACAATCACGCCATTCAGAAGAGATAGAAACCTGAGTCCAATGTGGTGAAAATGTGGTGCCAGTGACAGTCAAATGCTGGCTGTGTTGTATCTAACGCCTGTTTACAGACTCCCCTGTTTGTCCAACATTTAGATTATCTAGTGTTCTGATGTTTATAGTAGAAAAAGAGTACTCTCACCTAAATCCTCTGACTCAAACAGACATGTTTCTCCAACTCCAACCTTACGACACCAGGCCAGGAAGTTAGCTGTGTTGTCTCGGGCAAAAAAGGAACCGGAGGGAGCGCTCTGCCGACATGGTATCCTCCGATAGGGAATACTCTGCTAGAAACATTGAGAGGTTAGGAGATGTCTTCATGTATGCTACACACAAATGAACCTGGGATGAAGACTTTAATTGATGAATTGTGCTTCGACACAGAACTGAACATGAACTTCTATTCTGTGTTTGACAAAGCAAAAACAAATATCTACCAGGGTGACTTGTCCAGCAAAACCCCCAGAGTTTCCACCAAAACATAGAGTCACACACTTTTTTATCTACACTGATTTCTTCTCCATCTGCTGCTTTCGGCTCAGCATCAAGGACCTTTTCAACAAAGATCAATACGGTAGATGGTGGGTTAGAAAATTGGGCTACTTTACCAGGCCTTCTATGATTTGGGATCAAATGACATGCTTAAAGGTTTCAGCCCCCACACGGTCTGTTCGGGGAGATTTATGCGCCTCGCTGTGGTTTTATACAGGATATGTGCGTCTGTGCTATAAGAAAGGTGCAATGAGCTCATGCTGGAAATATGCAGGCTTTTGTGGGTATTTTTCTTTTCTTTCCAGGCTCTCCTTTTGACTTTTTCTGGGATCCTTTCTGTTGTTGAATTACTTTGCATTCCTGGAGAAATAATGTCGACCACATTGCCAGTTTCGTTTGATCCAACAATCAGAATGACATGTTGTTATTTCTGTGGTGCTGATCTGCACCTTTACGTATCTAATAATTGCACAGAGGCGCAGAACTTTTGGAAGACATTAAGTTTTGAGGAATAGGAATGAATAATAAGGATAAGGGAGTACTTTGAGTTAAAAATCACATACTTTTCTTTCAACCAGGAAGATTATAAATGATTTATATATCTACCTTCATGGCTGTACATGAACACTTTAAAGGAATAGTTGTAAATTTTTGGAAATATGCCTACGCCTATTGGCGTTATTGTTCAGAGTTAGTTGTGGAGATTATACCACTGCAGCCAGTTATTTTAGCTTAGCATAAAGACTGGAAACAGGGGGAAACAGCTTGGTTCTGTTCAATGGTTTAAAAATCCCCCTACAGCTCCCCTAAATCTTGGGGGGTTATGTGTCATACTATTTCCAGTGCAGTAACTTCCTGGGGTCTCTTCTGGTTGTCTGGCAACTAATCCCAACCAAGAAATAGTCGACAACAAAAAAAACATTTAAAATTAAATTTTTACACCACAGTTTTGTGCATATAAAATAGCTAACCCTAATCAAGCTGTTTACTTGTTTCCATTTTTTGTGCTAATTTAATCTGACTAGTGCTGACTGTGGCTTTACATTTAATGGGCAGATATGGGAGTGGTTAGTAAATGAGCGTATTTCCTTTAAACGTACGTTCCTTTAAATTTTGTTAGTGTGGTAATAATTTTAACAGTTAACAAGGATCTGGCACATGACAGTAATATGACGAGGAAGAAATATCATCTTCAGTCATATGCAGTTTACATTGATGTAAGCACGTGGGAAGATCTGCAAGAGACAGCATCTACAAAGGGATTTATTGTTTCTCTCTGCTGGAATCATTTAGTCCCACTCCACCCACAACTCATAATGAGTTTTAAAGCAGATGGACGTTCTCTTTAAAGTGGTCATGTAACAGTAAACATCTCAGCTTATTACAAAGTGCCATGATAAGCAAAGCAACAATTGTTTGAGTCATAAATTTAAAATGACATAAGATGACGTACATTGTATCAGGCGAATGCTGAAAGTGCACAATGTGAGCTGTAAGTAGCTAAACCATAAAACATCATCGTGCAACTTTGTTTGATTTTAAGCCTGAGTTGTAGGTCAGGGTAGACCAAGCTCTCTCTCTCTTTTCCAGGACTCAGGAAGACTCTCTCTATCTGTTGGCCTACATGATCAATAGACTATTTCAGTGGATCCTCTGCCGTCACGCGGTCACTGACCTCAAGTATTTCCTCACATCTGTGCTGCTACACTCACACTGAGATCAGGAGACTCACCGTCATCAGCACAGTAATGCTTCAGTGCAAACATCAACAACTCTCACTCCAGAGCCAACACAGGAGTCTTTAGCTTCCTATCCTCTGAACAGAAACTAATCAGTGTTTCCCTCCATTAGAGATATATAATCCCACTGAGCACCAGACAGAAGTACAGATACCTATAGAAACTACAGATATTATTCATGTCTGCAAGATAAGGCTTTTGTCATATTCAGCACTGGAGACAATTTTATTTTTATTTGTAAACTCTTATGAAGCCACATTTTAGGTTTGAAGGCTAACCAAGAAAACTTTAACAAAGTCAATGCAACTTTGCTCAACACTGTAGGATGTTTCTATGGACGTCTATAGACTGGGCACAAGTGAAAATACATGAACAACATTTATATAAGCTAAAGACATCAAACCTTCTTGCAGTAGCTCTGAAGCAGATCCAATGTAAAGATTTGCACCCGGATCGGTTTGTTTTCTGGAGCAGTGATCCAGTGAAATATACGATTACGACTTGCAAGGTACCCTTTAATCTTTTAAAATGCATTAAAGCCTCACTCAAGGCTCACAAGAAATGAACATTTAACGTAGTTCTGCCAATTCTCACAGGGGATGTGGGGCCCCATCAGTTAATGTGTCCTTGCCAGCCTTATTTTTTTTCTTTTTTGCCCTGCTGAAGGCTGCAGGCCCCCATCCCCCATCCCACCCTTTGTGCACTGCTTTCTGAAATTATGGAGCTCCTTGCTAAGTTGGGATTTATGGTCGCTGCTGAGCAGAACCAATCAACAAGTAAGATCTATGGACGGGTTGGATATCAAATATAATTTCAGAGGGTCTCTCTGTGTTACTTTTAAAAGGTTATGATGTCAATATTTCTTTGAGATGGGAAGAACTCTATTAGTGTAGCTTTTATTGATCTAATTGATAGAAACCTGATATCAGCTGTTTCCTGTCTCAGGAACAGTCAATACAACTTCAACACTGTTGTCTTTAGGCAGTTTGGTCCCAATTACCTTTGCAGAAATAGATTTTTAATCATGCAGGAGGATTGTTCATATAGTTGGGTCCACAGTGATCAGTATAAATGATCATATAAGTTCTCAGAATCGATTCTCTGTCAAATCATTGAACACTTTAAGGGTTAGCTTCCAGATTAGTGTTTTCACTGTAAACGTTATCATGCCACTGTAATACTCAGGTTTCTCGATACCTTGCTGTTGGCACAGGCAGGCATGTCTCCATCATTTTGCCTGAACTTCTCCTGTAGTGTCTCAGCCAGCTGGCACAACAGGAAGCCATTGTCTAAGCGATCCATGAAACTCTCAGCGGTGATTTCCAGACCTGACCAGGGGACACATAAAGAAAGCAGAGAACCCAGCAGTAAATTCAACGTGCAAATGCTCATTTTAAAATATATGTGCAGTATAAGGTAATACAATTTATTATCCATCCATTCCCAGTTGAAGCTGAACCTGATGCAATGTTATTGACTCCCATAAACCGCTTGGCTGATTGAGCTTGGCTTGTGCTGCTGGGTTTAGGCAGCTATGTAGAAGCCAAATGTTCACATATTACAACATGACTTGGGGGAATCTGGTGAGGGGGCGGGGGGGATTTTCTAGTAGTACACCGTGGGGTGGCAAAGACAAGATCACAAGAAAAGGGCGCGTCTGATTGTGCACAATATGCCTCATTATCCTGCACAGTTGCAGAGATAGATTGGTGATCAACATGTGGTGTCCAGTTGACTGACTTCCAGAGGACCATTCCTTCATAGTTAGATCATTGTGAAATAGGAGGTGGTGGCAGGGGGGTGTCTGTGGAAAGAAACCGGAGAGATTTTTTTTTTTTAATCCCTTTTCTGTTTCTTATAGGAGGAGGGGTCTGCGGGGTTCGACGTTTAATGAGTTCCAAATGTTGTAATTGAGCCCAGAAAAGAGAGATTGAAATCTTGAGAAATACTCAGTGAGCTCCCGTCTTATATGCCCAGACTCTCCCTCGATCCCTGTGTGAGGAAAATATATTCCAGAGGGCTCCGAGAGAAACTCAAATACCCATAAATTGCTCGATTCATTCAACCCCCCATCACAACAGCAATATGACTCATCAGTATAACCAAGCATCTGCCTCCCACTCAATCAGTGGACTCGTTATGCTGCATCACTCCTCCCACCTGAAACTGTAAAACCTGCTAAGCATATTAGCGCCTTCTTTCTGAGAATTTTAAGGTGCTGAACACCTTTAAACCAACAAACTGGTTCAACATTTACTGCAAACATGTGGATGCTCTGAAGACTTTTTTTGTCTTTGATCCCTCACTACAGCACACCAGAGGTTTCTAGCTCAGCTGGTTCCAGTGCAAACACACAGACTGCCAGAGATAACAAATGAGATACTGAAGTTGTTTTAACACACACACACACACACACACACACACACACACACACACACACACACAAACACACACACACACACACACACACACACACACACACACGCAGGAGTCAGTTTCAGAAACTTAACCGGCTTCCAGTTGATTTGAGAAATTATTGTTGGACTGTTTACAGTCTGCAGTAACTCCCAGACATCAGGTGAATATTTTTTTTTTACAAATATTTCAAAAGAAATTTGGAAGAAAAGCTTCAAATACTGAAGTGCGTCAGCGGACTGTCTCACTTATTAAAGACTCTGGTTAACAAAACTTGAAATGACAAATAATAGTAAACAGACTGTTAGCCTCTTAGAAATTCAGCGAACAATTGCTGAATTCTTACATTGTAATGTATTGGAATTGTAAGAATCTAGGTTTTGCTAACAAGTACATGTTTGTGTGGACACTGGTTGGTCACTGGTGCCACAGTTAAACCTAAATATTGTCTTTTTCCCATTATAAACCATACTGCATAAACCATACACAGACTATTATGTGTTAATATGAAACTTAACTTTCTGCATATACATCCAATTCGATTTGAGTCTCTAAATTCAAATCAGATCCTCAGAGTGCTCCATGCATTTGTTTAATGACTGCACTGTTGAAGAAGTACACTACAAAGGCTGATTTATTATGCAATAGCAACCTTGCACAAAGCCTCTGCTGATGTTCCCTCTGCTGCTTATTCTCCACCACTGGCTGCGCATTACTCGAGAACTCGTAATGACAGCCATTATTCAATTAAGGAAAATCTATGGGAGGGTGAACAGGGAACTGGTTCACACATTCTAGTGACTTTAAAAGTGTTTGTAATGAGGTTCAGATTGATTCCAGTCCACAGCAGAGGTGTTTGCATCAGCAACACCAGTTCAATTAATGCTGAAGGTTAGGAAATTCAAAGCCAAGCTATTTCTAGGACAGTGCTTTGTATCTGTTAGCAAAAATAGCAAGATTTGTGGGAAATTAATAACTTAGGTACAATATATAATTAATATGTATTGAAAGACATTCTTTCCATACAACTTGTTTATGACAAATGCAGAATTGTTACTAGTAGTCAGATGTGTCATGTTATGATTATGAGTGTTTCCTACCGAGAATATTAGTGAGCCACAGGGCCAGGTCTTCCTTCATGGGCAGCAGGCTGGCTTCATGTCGACTGGTCAGCCACTGGTGATACTGCTGCATATCTGTGAGGCCGGGGCCACTGGGCTGTTTGGGGCTCAGGAAGCTGCACATGGTTCCCTTTTGACGGCCTGAGGAAGGACAGGAGGACAGGACACACAAAGACGGTGATCACAAAGACGTCAGTGAGAGTTTGCAAAGGGAACTTCAAACATGTGTGCTGTCTAGAAAATCAATATGGATCTGTGTATATCGTAGAGCAGATCTTTAATCAATATCTCATATGTGAAGCTTATAATGTTCTTTTTTTTGTTGAAACTGTGATGGGTGTTGATTCAACAACATTTTCAGGCTACGCTTCTTGTGTTGGTTAGAATTACTTAAAACAGGTATTACATTTCATGGTATGTACCATGTGTATGCATGTATATAGATGTATGTTTGTACAATATGTGCTTATGTGTATGCTGTAAATTCCAGGTTGACATCAGGTCTGCAATTTGCGATTATTTTCATTAACAATTCATCTGCAGATTATTTTCTTAATTAATCAAGAATTAGTGAAACATCCCAAACATCTTCAACGGTCTAATTTTGACCAACAACCAGTCTAAAAGAAACCATCAAGTTGTTACATATCTTATGGTATATTATGATGATAGGAATCACTCATGGAAATGAAAACCATCTGAACATTTTTTTCTAAATCTGAATTATCATGAAAATATTCTTCAATAACAGCTGCCATTCAAGCCCTATAGGAGGACGATCAAATGAATACAAGAGAAGAGGGATCAGAGTGCTTTTGTCCTCTTGGCACGAATCCTGGTTTGGTTTTCAGTCCACCTGATGAAATGAGACAGTAAGGTCCCTGTCCACCTCTTCACTGGACAACAGACACTTTCATACCAGCCAGACACATACAGTAGGACTTCTATTCAACAAACAGCAGCCACAGACAAAGAGCTCCTTCAGATTGTAGAACCAGTCTATCATAGAGTATAAATCAATCCAATCGAGCCGACACTGCAGCAGGCCTTACACTGCAGCCTGATGGAGAGACTGGATTTTACATCAATATTCAGAGCGACATTTTAACAACTACTCACTGCCTGCAAAGTGAAGTCAATAAGTAAATGAGACATTTCTCACAGTCTGGTGCTACAGTGTGCCAGCCGTTCACTGTCTGAGCTATAATGTAAAAATCTTTTCACATTTCAATCCAGTGTCACTCCATTAATGGATTTGCTGATGATGCAAGTGAGTAACTGACAAAACAACTGGGCACCAGATGTAAGCGCTGACATGGAAAGAGAGAATGTGCGGACATCATTTTAAGAATTAAGAAGAAAGAAACTGAATAAATAAACAAAGACTCTTTCAGGATTGTATAAAAATTGGGCTCACCAGAGTGGCAATACGTGAGCTGACAGGGACAGCGTATTAAGTTTTCTGTTGTGACAGATTCACAGATTACTTAACAACACAGATGACTGATGGTGATTGATATGTTTCGCTCCAGCGTTTCTGTTTCTTTGTCTTCATAAATTCTTCTTTCAGGCGTCATTAAAGAAACAGAAAGTGGGTTGAGTACAATCCCCTCCTTGTAATGAAATCAAGTTGTGGCATCTAAAAAAGTTTTGCCTCCAGCTTGGACACAAGCAGGAACATCTTACATGCTAGGCAAATAGCAACAGGATATTTGATGCAAATTAGAAGAAGAGCTCATTCAAACAAGGAAGGGAAGTTTCCATGAACAATTAGCTCATAGTTTGTGATGGCTGAAAATGTCCTCTGAATACCGAGGGAGTGTAACACAATGTGAGGAATCTGACTTTTAAAGCTCTGTAACATGTCGAGGTCCCTCTGGAGTTGGCTGTAACCGAATCACACTGTGGTGCCACACTGGACATCAGGACCTTGATGTCCGACCAATGTCATCTTATCTTCCTGAAGACAAGAGCTCCATGTTGCTTACACACACTAAACTCTGGAGCTCAGCACTCACACGCAGGTGCTACATTCACACGTCCACTGTGGTGCAGGCTGACAGACAGAATAAGGGCACTGGGACAACTTCTCATGTCTCGCAGTGCAAGCACCATTCACTGGTGTTTATAAAAATATTTGTATTTGACATATCTGTCAATGGGTAACATAGCACAGTGAAGATGTATCTTAAATATTTTTCACTTGTTTTTGATATTCAGTATATGTTCATCACTGCCTAATGAAAACCATGTATCCAACTTTCTCATGTGATTCTTAAGCCACATAACTCATTTAAAAATGCATTGGAGTTCTCAATGAACAACATACTTAATTCAAAAGTTGTATTGTTGTCCATGGGATCATGAAGAATCATCATACTGGGTTTTCTTCTCTTTTTCCCAGGAAAGTTTCCTAAAGAAACAACGAGCTGTTGTTAAACATACCTGGTTTCCTCTCACCACACTGTAGCCTGACCTCTTCCACTGCAGGCCAAGAACACAGCCAACACCACCACTCTGCTAGGCTTCATGTAGCATGGACCATCTGCTGAACTTGCTGCTTCATGTTATTTTTCAGAATCTGACTCAGAATCTGACAGTAGACCCAGGTTCAGAAGCAGAAAAAATGCATCTTATAGCTCAGAGGTATTCGATTAGAGATATACAATTTATTTTTCTCAGTCTGAAAAGCCTCGTGACTTCAGTAAAGCCGTCATAACCTGCCACAGTTGGCTGCAGATTGCTCCAGGAAAGACATATGGATGGGAATTTTGACTGCTGAATCACATCAATTAGAAAAAAAACAAGAGTGGCTCTGTCCTCCTAACCCTCACAGCCCTTCATGCCTTTCTCCACTACAACAGTAAACTGATCTGGAGACTGACTTGTCCATTTAAACAAGGAAACTCAGCATGTTTCTACCACAGATAAGTACTGTGTGTGTGTTGTGAGAGAGTATTGCTTTCAGCTATCCAATCTCCAGCAGATATCAACAAAAGTAGTTTTTTTTTTACTTGTGTGGTAACATTAACAATACAATCAGCCTACAGCACAAAGTTTTTTTATTATCATATCACACATTCCAATAAAACAGTTATTGTCTTATTAGTGAACTACATGGTGTCATAAATCCTGAGCTGTAATCTTGCATTGATTTATTCTAGACTAAATCATTGCAAAATGTAACAGGCAGCCTAGGCCTGCATTTGAAGACCCCCTTGTTGTTTAACTACAAGCAAACTGCACTTCAGACAGACAACATGTCTGCATAGCACACTTATTCTTGCATTACACAGATCTTTTGTTGCTATGTCTGAATTTAGTGCAATAAATTGGTTTTTGGACTGTTGCATTGGCCTCTTAAAACACTGCAGCACATTTTATTTACAACTGTTATACAATTTTAAAGCTGCCTCCTCCTTTACAACTGTCACAAATAAAAGCAGCCACAACAGACATTTCACCACTCCGGGATCAAGGGAGGATGCCTGATGAGTTATGACTGAACTCCAGCAGAGCACCCACTAATTAAAACCAATGAAATGGCTGAACGCTGCAACTGAACAAATTCTGTGTAATTAAAGATGCCTTCAAATAATTTTTTGAGAAATATAAAAAAAAAGAAGCAAGAATGAACAGCTTCTTCACTGTCAAGAAATAAGACTGAACTGAACCCCAACTTTTAAAAATGGAATATGAAATTTTGCAAAGGACACAACCCCCCAGTGAGAAGAGCAAGGGGCTATAAAGTACAAGTTACACCCCCAATTTAAAACAGATTATACATAAAGACATTCAAAAGTCTGCCATTCATTTGGCAACAGTAAAGCAGCGCAAATGTCTTAAAAAGCTCCTTACCTGTGCTCGCCCTGAGGGTTCAGCTCGTTAGTGCGCACCTTCCTCTCACTCGTCCTGAGAGCTTCTGGAACCCAGTTTTCATGCTTTTCACCGCGGTGCACCGACCCACAGGTTAGGCTCCAAAACACTGAACCAATGTGGACCGCTGCGCATTTGCACGAGGATCTGAATGCACTCACACACACACACATAAACTCGCGCTGCTGCTGCTGATGGGAGGGAAGTATGATCCTTCTGGCAGTGCCTCCTTCCTCGCTCCGCTTTGTGTTGCCTCAATATGACATTTCTGGACTGCATTCAGCAGGTCAGCCCGAGAAATTCAATCCTTCGTTACACTTTGATTAAATGGATTTCCATTTTTGTTCAGTGTGCCCATGTAACCTGATCCAACTGACAGACCCTGACTATATCAAATCTATTAGTCATGATTACTACATTTAAATGACACTGTTTTGTTAATTTTCTAAATAAATCATAATGAAGCGGACACAAACCCAAATAAATAAATAGGTAATTGCTTTGATATCAGACATGCATTAATGAGGTTTTTTTTCTCTCTAATTAGATGGGCTTTGATTTTACAATAGCATTGATGTAATATAGGGAATGTACTATATGAATATATATGTTAGAAAATAAACTAATGTGTGTAAACTGAGTTTCGCTTACTTCAATTCTACACTTTTTCTGTGCGTGTTGCTGGTGTTACTCGGCGGCTTTTACTTTGAAGGAAATACATTTGCCAAGGTTTAGCACTCAAAGACGCATGCGCAGTAGTACAAGCGGGACAAACAAGCTGTCGGTGCACGCGAGTAAAGGAAAAACATAAGTGAGTATGTTTATTTCTACGAAATATTCCTTTAATAGTTTGTCGTACTCTTATTCGTGCGTAACGCTGGATACAATATGAAACAGCATTCGTTACAAATAATTTTGTTGTGAAACGTGCCACCGGAAGCCCTGTACTGTTGTTGTTGTTGTTGTTGTTAGCTAAACTGTTTCTAACCCGCTAGCTAGCCTATTAACGCTAACGTTTTGCAGTGTGTCGGCGGCAGAAGACAGTTGTGGGTGAATGTTTAGCCTAACTGTGTGTTTCTCTCTCAGTGAGCGTCCACCAGCAGCGCTCAGAGGCTGACCTGTGGACACGGAGAGCGCCACATGGAGGCGGTGCTGAAAAACGTGGCGAGCACGACGGAGCTGCTGTCAGTGGCCGCGCTGAGCGGTGAGGTGCAGCGATGGGATAAACAAACTCTGTCCAGAGCATTTCAGTGGGCCCGGTACTGCGAACACCTCTTTTCCAGGTTTCACAACAACCCCGCGATAAGGATGCTTATGGAGAAGCAGCTGCAGCTCACAAATCAAAGTTTGCGAGCTGCCTTTGCGGAATGCATTGAAGTCTCCTTCACGGACCTCTCCCGGTGTCAGCACCTGTTGCTTGTTGGGCTGTTGAAAAACCCTGAGCTGCCCATCTCCATCATGAAGATACTCTTTGACACTGCGAGTCCTGTAAACACCCAGCAGAGTGAGTGCCAGGACGTGACCGGCTTCTGCAGCCACATCATTCAATGCAAATCTGCTTGTAAAGTCCTGAGTCCTCTTGCAGACCTGTCAGCTGTTGGTGCTGATGCTGAGGTGCAGGCAGCGATGCTGATGGAGAGGTTGGATGCTCTGCTGAGCCAAGGCAGTGAAGCCTGCCGCACAGAGCACATTTTAGACTCTGTCCTCCGGGGATTTGAAGGCGCAGCAGGACATTTCTGTCTTGTCATCGCTGCAGCTCTGCTGACAAAGAAAAACTCTGCTGCACAGTGTGCTTCACAGGACTTTCTATTGGACTGGCTGCAGAAAGAACAAAGTGTGCTGCAGCACATGTGTTCTGCTCTGCCTGCTACACTTATTATTGACCTGACCAAAGGACACCTGAAATTTAGAGATGCATACTGTGATTTGCTTAAAAAGTGGGCCTCTGATATGGAGTACAGCATAAGTGAGGGTGAGTGGGTTCAACCCAGAAGAAACCGAACAGTGTCCTTCAACAGACTGACCGAACACTTCCTGGGCTTGTTTGAGACCTGTCCCTCTTTGAGAGAGGATGTTATAAAAGAGCTAAATGATTTGAAAATGTCCGATGGAGACTTTGATGTCAGAGGTCTGAGTGTTTGGGGAGACCTCCTGTCAGCTGTAAACACGTGACTGTCAGTCTAATGATTATTTAGAGTACAAAAAGATGCCAAAATGTTTAAGTCTTTTTATATCTTTATGCAATGTATGATAGGGCTGTGTAATAAACCTCAGAACTTTTTGTAAACTGCATCAATGACTCAAAGCTGACATCACATGCCGCCTCAGATTCATATTCTTGTTGATCATTCTAATCAGACAATTTCAATCATGATTTTGTTTATATCTTAATTATGCAAAGTTCTTGCATGGCTGTAGAAAAGCGTTTATTTTCAAGCAGAGGAAGGTGTCAAAAAAAATAGCATTTTGGTATTAGTACCAAAACACAGGTATCATAAAGGCATTAGTATCGGAAAAACTCTTCTCAGTGCTGATGCTGAGATAAATGTTATTGCTGACGACATTCTAAAAATGCTCACTTCAGTGGATTGTGAAGCTTTAACAGTTTATTCAATTTGTAATATTTTATCCATGCACCTTGTAATGATGGAATTAATTGTTTTTCTCAATACAATTAGATATTTGTTAAAAACGCACATCTTACACGGTTTGGACAGATGGTAGAACCACATGCTGCCTTGTAGCAGCACGTCATCTGACTCAATTAAATTGAAAGTGAATTTCCGGCAGTGAATAGTTTAGACTTTATAAATTGGTCTCTGGAGATTCAAGGCTTTATTTGGCCCCACAAATCCCACCTCACTACCAAATGATATTATAGATGTAGTGTTTAAAAATCATTCTGTAGCTGCTGATTTATGAGGTCCTAGAAAATGGTCTTAAAGGACTATAGGAAAGCTATAAAGAAATTGCCAAAGGAAAGGAACGACATTGTGTAATCTAATTTACCCTTTTCTAACTGTACACACCCTAAAATCATTTTCACTTTCTCACACACCATCTGTCAATATTGCCTCCTCACAGCAAAGCTGCACTCCTTCTGAATCCTAACATTTTGATTGGCTTAATGCCAGTGATGTGACTCAACTGCCAATTCACACATCCCCGACCTCGCCCATGTGTCGGAGCACCTCTGCGGCGAGGGATCAGTTAGTCAGATCAGGCGTCGTCAATCAAGCCCTCCACAATAGCTGGTGTGTGTGACATAACCGTGGCAGACAGCGGATTAGAGACCCGGCCACCGTGCGGAGGGAAACACCAACACGACCACGGCTCGTTTAACATGCCACAAAAGCAATTCACGTTGAGACGGACAAGGGTCACCGAGTAAGGGGATGCATGTACACAACCAATTTATTTCCATCCAATGAAGAACATGTTCATCTGGCTGGATGGAAACCAACAACGATTGAATGGATCTCACCTGCTCCTAGGTTATAGATGTATGCAAATGTAGTTCATTTAGATTTGCAGCGTGTTAGATCAGATTTTATTCAAAGGAAATAATTAAAGGAGTTTATTCAGCAAAGAGTTTTCATCCTCTAAATACATGTTACCAAGCAGCACTTTATCGTTTAGACTTTAGGATTGAACACTGACAGATTTTTTTTCATTTTTAGATTTTGTTTCTCACTCTTCCTCACAGCCTTACACATATCTGGCAGAGTGTCTTAGCAGCCATGGCGATGATTCAGATGTGTTAGTCTCACTCCAAATTAGAAGCCTACAATTAAGTCCTATATGCTTGTGTCTCTATTAAAGGAGAACATGTTTTACAGATTATTTATATGATGCCCATGTTTGACATTGAAGGAAAGCCCATGATTTTCAATCTCCTTAAGACAATGAATCTTTGGTATTCTTTAACAGGGAGCTGCGATATTTGAATATAAATAACCGTTTTCACTTTTGCAGGATTGAAACACTATTATTATAAAGCAGCTATTTACCAACCAGTTTTTTGTCTCATAAATGGGAGCAAATTGCCCTCTGCTCTTAACCTGCAAAGTGAAATTACAGGTTTTCTTATTGTATCACTTCAAACAACAGGAGGTCGACGCAGCCCCATAATAACTGCAGCAGCCCACTTTAAATGTGAGGTTTGCTACGAGACGTCTCTTAAATCTGTTCAAGTAGCCGCTAATCCCTTGAACAATGAATTTAGTATTTGTGGGAATACAGTATGTAGCATTTTTTTCTTTTACAAAACCAAGGCCCAAGTGAGGATGTGAAATTAGAAATGAAACGCATAGCATTTCCTGCTCTCACATCTTATCCTTGGCTTGTTTTTGATTCTGTTCTGTGTGTTATTGTTCTGTGCCAGCGTGGGGTAACACACTGCAGTGTGACGTGCTGAGGGCGACTGTTGTTCTGCAGCTTCTAAAGGGTCGTGAAGGATAGCATTCATTAAAACTCAGATCCAGCCCCCATCTGGTGGTGTGAATAGGGAGTCCTCAGAGGGGTGGGGTGGAGGGGTGTAGAGCCCTCCCTCGGCACGCGCCTAAGCCGCTCCAGCCTGGCCCTTGTTCCCAGAGGCAGGAGGGCCCCTCCGCACACCTGTGTCCCACTCAGAGGACGCTGATCAGTGGCCATCCCTATCAGGCATGCGCCGAGGAAGAGGGATTGTCGCTTTCATTTGGGTTTTTTCGCTCTGAAGCTGTGAGGAAGAGATGGATGGAAGTGTAAGGCTTCCTCAGAGTCATATGAAATGTTGGTGCAGCTGGTGAAGAACAGAATGAAAGAAGTTCACGTCGCCCTTTCCAGGACATCCCATAAAAACTGCACTGTCAGACACTCCAGTGAGGTGCTGTGGTTGCAGAAACATTGACTGTAGTTTTGCACATAAGGACAGGGAGGGAAGTGAGTTGAAGAAAAAAAGCCACAACAAAAGAAAGTAGAGCTGCAAAGATTAATCGATTATGACATTAATCGTTGGATGCTGCCATAAAAGTAATGCTACTTTAAATTGTAGCTATTTTATGGTCATGGAATGCCCCTTTTTTCATGACATGCAGGAGATTAAAACACAATATAAGCTGTAAAATATGTTCCCTTGTCAGCAAATTCATCATTGTTATTCCATCCAGATTTCAAAGCAAAGCACTGGCTGCAACGGCAATATCTTGTAAAATCTTATCGGCCTCTCATCCTTTGTCTTGAGTGTGATACGAGGTTGATATGAGCATGCTGTAGAGAGGAGGGTATGAAGCTGTCAACGTAATGTGATATGGGGGAGGGGAACTGGAAGGACCTGTGATAGATTACCTCACATGCAACTGTAGGAAACCAGTTTTGCGGAGGAAAAACAATTGGATGTTGCAACGCCCCTCCCGTTCCTCGGATTGTGGAAGATGCAATTCTCACTCCTCATATTGCGGGTCGGAAAATGTTGCACTTAAATGGCATCACAGTTGCCCCGCCTCAGTACTGTGTCAGTAGTTTGGTAATAATGAATGTTTTCAGTGCACAGATGAAAATAATGATAGCACACAGTTCTTGTTGCTTTCGGGGGAGCTTTACAAGATGGAGATCTTTTACAGTGGACGCCATTTGCATATCACAAAAGGGAGGGCGTTGAACATCTTAAGCAGAAGCTCTTTGCAAAAACAAGAGATTTTAAAAAAATCATGTAGAGGCGATTCAGTAATCTTACTTCTGAACAGCAATATTTTCAAAAATATATATTGGTTTCAGTTTGCACATGTGTGGCAGTGGGTGGAGAGCAGAGACATATAACATGTCTGGTGAGACAGACTGATTTGGGCTGCCGAGCTCACCATTAATAAAGCAATTGGCGAGGGAGGAGAAGGAGGCGTTTATAAATTCAATTGCCCCGCGGTAGTGTAATGTCATGCTGGAGGGTGCCATAAAATAGTAATTACTGCAATACTGCTTTAAAATTCGGGGTTGTAATTACTTGTTCTTTTTGCATATGAGGGATTTGAATTTCTGATTGTGAGTTAAAGGATATTCAGGCAGTGGTTTGGAGAGATCGCTGTGTACGATTTGGACTGCAGACTAGAGAAGAGAAAAGGGATCGGAAGGATAATTGCATGCTGGCTGAGTCTCAGGGGAGGAGTGCAACCCCATCATCAAACACTCATTCTGGCTGGGCCTCATCCCATTACAGTCCCCCAGGAGCCACACTGCACCTGCCCCACAGACGGACAACTACTCAATCCCCCTTCACTTGCCTACAAGATTACACAACCAGACAAACAGCTCAACATCTCAAAAACTGTTTGAGTTTTTATAATGCTGCAAAAACAACAGAGTGGGTGGAGGTTAGAGGCAGGTAAATGCTGAGAAAATTCCCACGATAAATGAAATGCATCGCCAGATTTTGTCCAATTATCGCGCGCCCCAACAGGCACGTCACCGGTGCAACAGCCATGACCACACCGGCTGGTTAGGCAGGAGAAAACATGTTCCACGTGGCTGGTGACACAATTGTGTTTTCTGTCAAATTAACATGTGCACCGAGGAGCAGGCGGTAGTGAGCGTTAATGGTTTCCCTCCTCAGCCGGGCAGATAATCGGAGGAGAAACTGAGATTTATCTCTAATTGCTGCCACTGCTGCAACGGGAAGTGTTTTGGACATGGAGCTGCTTCCTGTGATCGAAGCATCAGTCAACACGGAGCAAGGCTACTGTAGACTCAATGCTGCTGCTGCACATTAAATTGATTCAGAGTGTCCATCATGTGCATAAAGCTGACGGTCAACATGTTAACCCCCACCCTCACAAACTTCATGCCTGTCTATCATTTCTTCTGAAAGGGAGAGCAGAGGTGCAGAGGTTTTTCCTGCTTATATTCACCCTGGCCTCAGGAGGAACACATTTAATGGCTACCTGTTGGTTACATTGACATCATGTGTAATGAGAACCTTCAAGAAGCTGGTCAGACCTCTAATGATGAACTGCTCTCACATTGTGCATCTGCTCCATATGACTCATTCCCACCTGCAGACGCTGAAAGGCACAGTCAGAATCACGGTCTTTGATTCATCCAGACTCGTGCACACCATCGAGCCCTTCCTGCTCTAAGGAGAGGCTCTGAGTGATGCACGTGGACGGATGGACGCCATGTTTTCCTGAATTATTTTCCACATCGCTGACGCGCTGCAGTTCGTCGGCCTCCAGAGCGGCGTGTTTGACACACTGCAGAGCAGCACAGAGGCACCACAGAAGGTAATATTCCCTTTCTTGTTCACTCTGTTCACCTCTGATTTCAGATTTAACTGTGAGTCAAAAGACTCCCTGAATGCGGGGTTCGTTTTGTTTTTGCCTTGTAACAGTAGCTTATCTATTGACGTTCTTCAGTTAAGATAGACAGGTACAAATATTCTTTTCAGAATAATTTCTTTACTCAAATTAATATTTTTTTCATGCAATTGTTAAAACCTAAACTAACTCCTCCTGATATGTCAAATATTAAATGCTAATACTGATTTTCATTGGATGGCATCACCATAGAAGGAAGTTGCAAGGAACTAATGTTGCATTCAGGTTTCACCTTGTAAAGTCAGCATTTCTGTGCTGTGTATTCAACCTTTGCATTTCTGTCGAGTGGTCACTTGTAACATTGATAATGTAGGAATCGATCCTTATTCTATGACTGCACTCATTGTAAGTTACATCAAGTATTTTATTAAAATGTAAATTAACTGTCTATGCAATGTGATGAGCATTGATGTCTTTTATGTGTTTTAATTCAGTGTTTTCTATTCATTGTTTTTCTAGCAAACATGAAATACTAACAATTCTTAAATACAGGTAGCAAAGGTAACCTGACTGTGCTTGTCACCAACATTTATTCTGAATTTAAACTTTCATTCGAAGCATTTTTGTTTTAAAAGTCCAATACACTGGAATTAAACAGTATTGATTTGGCAGGAATTAATGCAGGAGCTGGGTCAATAGTTGAATACGTTGCATGTAACACTGTTGACCTCAGTTGTGTAGAGGAGGACAGGCTGGGGAAACAGGATAGTTAATATTCCACTTTACATTCTCACAAAGTGTTTTCTTTTTCGGTCATTCCTCAGATCTTTTCTTTTCTTCTACAACTCAGAGAAATGTTAGATGCCGCTAAGAGGTTTAATGTGTTCATCACACTTTTTTGCACCTATGACACATCTTCATCCTCACTGCATATTAAAGACAGGACTCTTAGGGAAGGCAGACAATTATCCTGGTTTGTAGGAACGTAAACTCCAGTAATAGCGTAACATTGCTGTTTTCCTTTTACCAATTACCAAGCTACAGGGTCCAATACTCTCCCCGGGACTCCAGAGACCTCCGACATTGATTTACTAATGAGAAACGTGGGGAGAATTGGTGATGCACGACACTGATTGGAGAAGGTGGTTAACTGGTAAGGTAGTCTGGCTCCAGTCTCCGAGGACCACTAACCTTCAGATAAACAGCTGAAAGTGCTACAGTACATCACATCAACACACAATGAAAAGATGACGAATGACAAAAGTATTACTTTTGGGTTTTTTTTTTTTATAAAATGATAGTATTTTTTATACTTTTAACACTTTTGACATCAACATACCTCTTCATTAAACACAATATTAGAAGCCATAAAATCACATTTATCTGTATACATAAACTTCAGGCACAAAGCCGTAATAGCATCTTTTGGTCGTTTTAAACATTCTTAAATATTCATATATTTTAAACATCCTTGCAAATTTCATACAGCAAATGAAGAAAATTTTCAAATAGCAAATAAATTCAGGTGGAAGAGCAATCTATTAACTCAAGCAGTCCACTCAAACGTGACAATATCAAAGTGTCAACAAAGTACTTTTGGTGACAATGAGAACAATCAAGAAACACCAAGAGATCACAACAACCTGGTTGTTCACATACATTACTGCATTCCTCGCTGTCAAAATGCAACACGTCCTGCATCATGAGCACTAAAGCTGGATTCTCCAGACGCTAGTAATTTGTTAAAACACACACCTTAATGTTGAGCATCACATGACTCCAAAACAATTACAGTTAGATACAGCAAGCCAGTGTTACATTACAAAACAGAATGTGATGGGTGGCGGCTGGTACACAGAATTTATTGCAGTGCACACCAAACATCAATAAACAATGTCTTCTGAGCAATCGTCTTCAAAACTTTTTTTGATTTGTCTCACATCACGACTGGCACCTGATTATGAAAGTTCATCTTATTATTTATAATGGCAGAAGACGCTTATCTAAGAATAAAGCAGTGAGCCGAATGAGGACTATCGATGACTGTGAGGCGGCTGCATCTGAAACATTGATCTGAGCAAATTCATGCAACAAACACACACTAAAACTCTACGGTTCAACTTCACTCACGCTATTTTTATCATATAGTGTATTATAGGCCTCGCTCGAGAAGACCTTTTTTTGCAAGCAGACATCTCCCTGAAAAGGTACTGTCCATGAAAAATATGGCCTTTTATATTAATGTTAACACAGATCAACGACCCAAAATCCACAATAGTCTCACAGAAACAGTATACAGGTATATACAGTACATAAAACACATTTGAGAAACAGAATAAAATCTTGTTTTAGAATACTTGTAGTTTCAGTGCAATCAGAGTGGTATTTCAGAGAAAGACCCTATACGATGGTCAACTGCAGTGTCATCTGGTTCATGTTGTTCAAGTAGATTGATGAGGTTTGAGTGCCTAAGAAGTACAACATAGGCCTGCAGTTTTCTTTGCTCTCTTTATAGTGAAGCCCTACAGTAGGTAGATGTGATGAGAGACGTGTGAGAATCTAATGAGGATTGTTCTGCATTGCAATAAACTATTTGTTTACATTGGCTCTTTGAAACTAGTAACCGTTTTACTTGAATACACAGAATGAATTTTAATATCTAAGTGAATGTTGTGCAATCCGTGATGGAGAGTCTGTTTCTGTAAACAGACTAGTCTGGCTTAAGAGTAGCCGCGCTCAGCATACATCTTTCCGGCCGGTTCCTGTACATACTCCTCCGTCTTATCCCAGTCCTGAACCCAACCTCCGTTGAGCTGTGCAGTGGCCCCGTAGCTTTTAGCCGGACCGCCCATGGCGCCGTAACCCTGCGTGATGTCACCCGTCTCTTCGGCCAGCTCATCCTCATCGATGATGCCACACTTCTCTTCGCTGGTTTCTTCAGGGTCGGCCCATGGCTGTTTCTCCCCAGATGCAAAGATCCCATAAAACACCACTCCCCCGTAATGCACCAGGGCAGCAATGAGGAAGACGTACTGCCACTCATCTCGCGTCTAGAGACAGAAAACAGTTGCAGCCAGGCTAAGTCACTTCTTTAATAAGGCTCAGATTGTGTGTTTTCTCAACTGACTTCTTACCATGACCAGTGTGCTCCTAAATGTTCAGCCACAGTCACCACAGCTTTGGTTTCACATGAGAGATTCCTGTATTTAGGTTTTTGTCTGTGGTCTCTCCACTGATTTGAAGTTAGTAGTTGGACAAAGGTGATGTCATGATCTATGCGTAGGCCTAACAATCAGGATTTGGCAACATCTGAATCAAAGTCTAATGACAGTTGTGGGGTTGTCTGTCAATATCAAATGTCAAATATGATCAAACTACATCCACTCAGTCCTGATGAAGCCAAGCTTTTGACTGTTAAAAAAAGAGTGAAGTGAATTCACCAATTTATAATCTTGTGTCCCTGCGTTCATTTTTCATTCATCTCTTGTTACATGCTAAATATGTCTATTTTATACATTACATTTTTTATATTTTTCTCTCATCTCAAACATAAAAATCTTCTTGATGACTCAGCAGTTACATACATTTATCCAATCAAATGTGATTTGGAGCAACTAGCTAACTCTGACTATCATATAAAACTGCACTTGAATGTTGAGCTTGTGGATGGATAGCCAGCAGAGCAACAGAGCAGCAGAACATAGTGTCTTTTGATTTCAGCAGGGAATCACTTGGTTCACATTTATACATAATGTGGTTATCCCCCTTTGATCTAATGACACAGTGAAGGAAGTGCAGCTAAAAGTGAACAGTCCACAGCTCTGTATTGCACTGTATTTGCTGTACCACTGACAATTTTGAGTGATCCAATACAATATGTAGGATTTGATTGAAATCCCTCTTGTTGCTAAACCCCATCCACACATTCTGTCTCTCTCAGAAAATACATCACAGTAACGCTAAATATGCTCTAACTGTTGTCAACATATTCTAACTCCCAAATCGTCAAAAATCGACTGGTCAGGGGCTTTACGCTTCAAAATATGACACTCTACGTAACAACTAGCGCCAGTTTTGTTACATGCATGGTGTCTTTTCAAAATAAACTTCTGTCTTCATGTCGCTACGGTTACAAACGAGACATGTAACTAACACTGACAACTCTCGTGACTAGCGAGTGACGTGGCAAGATGTTAACGCTTACTTTAAGTTTGCACAGGAGTCAGACACAAATACCGGTCTCCTGGATGTAAGTCCTGTATTTGTTTGACCCATCCACCAACCCTCCCGCTTGCCCGCTCTGTGTGGAACATTTCACTCTTTACGATACGTCAGTTGCTCTGATCTTCTCATATTGACGAGGGTGAGTTTACATTGTAGTTAGTTGAAAGCACAGGGCGTCACTTACAGACGCTAAAGGGTGCCTCCTTACATCGGTATTAGATGCTAAGGGACACTGACCATCTGTCGGTATCTGGCAATTTGGGAGTGAGCCCGGTTTGGTTTCGTGACTTTAAACTCTTTGAATTCAATTGTTGCCTATTATATAGAAAAATACTCAAGATTTGAAATCACTTTTTCAGGGGCTTTAAAAGTTCCTATCTGAATCAATATTCACATTGTTGAATGAATAAAGATGACTCACCTTGTTCTTTGTCATTGCTCCCACTATTAGAGGGCAGACCATCCCTGACAGGGTACCCACCCCGTTGGATATACCCATGAGGATGCTGGCATAGCGAGGAGCGATGTCTAGATGGTTGACATTGAAACCTGCAGCAACAAAGAGTGAATATTTTGAGTGTGGTGCTCTTTTGAGTAGCACAAAGGAATTTTAACTAGAATCCATTTCTCTGAGACTCACCTGATATTGCAAATCCGCTAAAGCCGACCGCCAGAACTAAGAAAGAGATGGCCACCCCCTTACTGTGAGAATAACCAACCACGAGCAAGAGAGTGGCCTCCATACCAAACCCTAAAAACAATAAGAGAGTTACCTGATGAGGAATACTTCTATGGTATCGTGGCAACAGACAGAGAGCTGATTATCAAAGCCTCACCTCCACAGTTCATGATTTTCCGGACCATGGTGGTGGACATGATGTTGTGGGTCCGCAGGTAGTCCGCTAACTGGCCTCCTAAGGGCACGATGATGGTCATGACCAAGTGAGGGAGCGCTGACACTATTCCAACCTGAGAAACCATCAAACATTTGTCTGAAGCAGTTGTGACAACTACAAATAAACTGTCAAAACAAAAGTGATTCTTCTTCTATTCTCAGAAGCAATCTTTGTCTCTGTTTCAACCTCTGACGGCAGTGTCACATCTGAGCAATAATTCACCTGCTGTAATCACAGCAGCCCACCCTGAAGCTGAATTACATCTGCCAAACCAGCTTGATTCATGCTTCACGCTCTCCAGGGAAGGTGAAGATTATGAAATATTAAGAATAACTGGAATCTTTGTCTGACACATTCACTCATGGACAGTATGATCAGAAAAGTACCAAAACACAGCACCCAAACTTTCAGAATGCTATCATTGCAAAAACAAGACATGTTGCTTCTAAATCAGTATTCAAATCTATTTTCTTAAACCAAGTGAAAGATTATAACAAAGATGTAAAATAATCCCAGTTAAATGTTTTGTGAAAGGGCTCACTGAAGTTACTTGAGTTAGTGATATTTTCAGGTTCAATTAACATAAATACATTTATCTGACTGAAACAGAACATTTTAAAGTCAAGGCATTCAAGAGCGTTAGGCAAACAATTTTAAATTGTAAAATGTCAACCACTTCATTATGCACTGAGCTTGTCATTAAACCTCACAGTCTAATGACATTTGCTCTTGATCACTAACAATAACAACAATGGAAACATTGCACACATTGTTGGACACAATAGAGTGCTGCAGGAATGACATAGCATCGCACTGGTTCCCTCGACAAAAAAACAATGGGGATTTTTCACTGGATTTTAGATTATTGCAGAAAATAAACTGTGGCAAACACAAGCATATGATACTTGCACATTTTGTTCAGCAAGATAATCCTCACCAATAAACACCACTTTATGATTTTTGAAGTGTGAATGCAATTGGCAGAAGTAAAACACTATCATGAGGCTATAAATTGACACAATATACAACGAGGCTGTACAGGCAGACTAGTCTGTGTGATGACGTTTTGTAGTCACCTTTAGCCACTTGTAAGCAACCACCTTTTTTAAGATACTTGAGAGGGGTATTTATTGATGTATTTCATATCGTACAACTAAACGTTTAAATATCCTTAGCTTTAGACCTTATTTCAGGCATCCAACTGAAAACGTATTCAAACAAACCCATTGACTTCAAGACGAGGGAGGCAGAAGAGCAACATTTTTGTTGTTGGGCGTATTCCTCCAGCCCTCTATGTTTATCACAATAACACCTGTTGTCAAGCAGGGTGCACATTCAAAGAGAATTATATCAGAGACTTTAATATCAGCCATGAAGGGTGGAGCGGGTAGGCCTATATGCAGGAGACTGCAGGCAATAAGAACTCAAAGAAAAGAATCTTTTGTGGTTCATGCAGAAAAGGCAAACTGATAATCACAACAACAAAAAAACACAGATCTAACAAAGACTGAACTGAAAACCAGGACTTAAATACAAAATAATCTAATGAGGGGATGAAGTGCAGGTGGAGAGATGGGCGGAGAAGCTCAGGTAAGGAGAATGAGGTGAATGGGCAGGGACCTGATTGGCAGGGGGAAAACACTGGGAACAGGGAAGGAGCTGATTGGCTGAGAAGAACGAACAAGGCTGATTCAGACCAGGTGTGTAGATGGGCAAAGAAGGGAAAGACAGTACAGGAACACAGGAGGAAAAACACAGCACAGAAAACACAAAACAGGCTGTGCATTCCAAAACCCATACCGCCATACTATTTAGTTTGCCAGAAAGAGATTGAATAAGTTGCAATACATAGTATGTCAAATGCAAAAATACAAGGATGTTCTACTACATCCGGTCATGTTTTGCAGTATGCAAGTCAACATGCTTATTTCTGGCTATTCTGACCCACAGTCCTCTGCACAGCGGATATATGAACAAGAGGGTCCAAGTTCAAGGTTCTATGTTGAATGAGGAAGTAGTAGTATGTCCCAGTTGAATGCATACTGCATGCAACAGTACGTACTTTGTAAGGGCAGCTGCAGTATGTACCACAAGAAAAAGTATGCAATTTGGAACGCAGTGTCAGAAAACAAGTATCTGGACATGACAGCCCTGGTGCATGCTGGGAGGTTTCCTAACTAAACTCATACAAACTATTTATTTTAGGTTCACTCGAATAAAACATTTAAAAATGTGAACTGATTTATGGAGCACTTTTGGGCAGTTGAAGTTTTGAACAATACATTAACCTTTTAAGTTTTAAGACCGATCACAGC
This sequence comes from Cebidichthys violaceus, assembly GCF_023349555.1. Taxonomy (NCBI): domain Eukaryota; kingdom Metazoa; phylum Chordata; class Actinopteri; order Perciformes; family Stichaeidae; genus Cebidichthys; species Cebidichthys violaceus. Next base: position 8,235,559 of record NW_027176483.1, read on the forward strand.
ACTAGCGTCACTGTGCTCAACTTGAGCAATCTATGGCTGAAAAAATCTTAGTTTGTAATCTTGAACATTAAATTATACAATGTTAAAAATGTTTGGCTGACACCAGGCATCATGGGGGATTTCTTTACCTTGCTGATTTCAAAGCCAAACACCTCCTCAAAGTATGCAGGCTGGCTGATGAGGAGCAGATAAAAAGTCCAGCTCCTGCAGAAGTTGGCCACGATGATTGCATAGACGGGCATAGAGGTGAAGAATTTCTTCCAGGGGGTCTTGTATTTCTGTTAAGACAAACAGAGAATCAGCCGGACGTACAGCACCTATCGAGGTGTTACAAATCAATGGATACAGATCGAGAACTCACTTCCATTGCGCCCATCAGCTGGGCACTTTCACCGATGCTCTCCTCAATGTAACGGCGCTCCTCGTCAGTGATGGTCGGGTGCTCCGCTGGGCTCTCGTAGGACACCAAGACCCAGAACATGTACCAAAATATCCCAAAGCATCCTGAACAGATCATCACAGTCAAGAACCAAACATGTCCATCATTACAAACTCAGACCCACAGAACATTTTCTTTTAATTCTACTGGAGATGCCAACGTTTTCGAAGACACCAAATATGGTGGGAATTTTGTGGAAATGTGTATAAAACGATGCACAACATATTTCTATTTGATAAGACGGTGCAGCCATAACAAACAGTGAACTCACTCAGTGTCAATATCAATATCATATAACAGCTTCAATGAGGAGCTAATACAAACTGATACAATATGTGAGAAGTGAGAAGATGCTTTTTTTAACTTCAATGAACTAAAAGGAGAGAACTGTAAATTAAAGTTCAGCAGGATGTAACTGACATGTGTCTGCAAGTTATAAGTGTAGTGCAGATAAACTGATACAGCAGTGTTACAGTAACACAGCAGTATCTGTCTTAGGTTTGCTAACATGAGCTAACATTAGCTGCCATAAGATACTAGCCATACCAGACTATGTCAGATTGTAACAGCAAAACTCCTGAGTGTATTGAATTGAGATAAGGTGCGATTAATAGATATAATAGCTTATAAACTCAACTTTTCGTTTATAAGACAGACTTCTTTGTGTTGTTTCTTCTTTTGAAAGTGACATAGTCTCCATTTAAAGTATTAAAGTCTCTGAAAATCCACACAGGAGTTTGACGTTATTATGTCTGATTAGACCTCTGCTCAGGTTGAAGGTGGACAGAGTTTAGTTGGGAAATTATTGGAACACAAATCTGCATCAGTCAATAAGAATGATAGGAGGTGTAATTTGTCCCACCCAAACAGGTTCAACAAAGCTAACTAGCTGGGAAGATGTCACTCAATCATTCAATACATGCCCACAAAGTCCAGAACAGTTCTTTGCCATGATTATAGGAATCAAAAGTTCTATTAATCAGACTATTAATGATACAAGTGGAAAGTTTGGTGTATGTAAGTGCTACTGAAGTGGAGATTTTTGTCTCAGAGTATGAAAAAAACCTCTTTGAAGATATGCATTGTAAAAGAAATTGGGTTAAAGAAATTGCCCAGTTGATTGCTAACATTAAGACACTTATTTGTTGTAGTCTGATATGTTGTGTTTAAATGCAAGTGAGGCACTATTAAAGCTAGATTTTGGTGATTTTAGAAGAGTCTACAGATGCAAATAAAATAAAAAGAAGATATGTTATGGAAGCAAAATTCTTCTCAAAATTGACGATGATGAGAAACAATTTGCAAGTGCCTTCATCATTCCAAGTGTTGATTGTAAAAAGGAATGTTATTTCTGGCCTTAAATCTACTCATGACAGTGATACTCACCATACAGATAGAAGACAGAGGACCATCCAGTGTACTGGACCAGGATGCCAGCCAGAGGCATGGCTATCACTGCACCAGCATAGGATCCTGAACAAGACAAAATATTATGAGCAAGCAGAATTTGATGCCTTATTCAGACTGCAGTGCTGTCCCAGTGTCTAGTGACAGAAGGGTCCAGTACATGCTTACACACATTTCAGGAGCAATATTGTGTCATTGAAAACCTACATTTCAGTGTGTGAAGTAATATGATTGTAAAATTGACATAACGTGTAGCTTTTGTACCACAGAAGGAGATGGTTGCCAGACGACTTCTTTCCAGCGGCGGAGCCCATTTACTCCAGATCCCGTGGCAGGCTGGGTAAGTCACTCCCTGCACGGTGACAAATGACGTTACAGTCACAGTCTGAACACACGTGGATCATTCTCCATTAACCATAATGTGTTTTTCTCAATCAGAGTAACCTTCCTGCATCAATACATTTTACATCTATTTTTCCACTTTCAGTCAATAGAATTTACATATTCTGATTCCACCTGATTGACCTAGTCTGTTCTCATTTGCCAAAGACATACAAGACAAATTGTATTTAATAACAAACAAACTGACATGCATTGTAGCTGACCTTTTCTAATAGAGACTAATGGGTTAGGTGTAAGTCAGTGCAGATTCAGGCTGACCACCCACTTCATGAACAAAAAACTGAATTGTTCCTATTAAATCTTCATTACACACTAAGTGGCATACAATCAGCTATTGATAGACACAAATTGCTGGGGCTTGCAGTGGGAGACACCCTGAAATGCTAATGTTTAATTTGCAGTAATAAGTCGATGGGGGCTGAGCACAGGCGGCTCGCTCTTTCAATGGTCATGAGCTGCTATTGAAAATACAGCAAAGCAAAATTACAAAGGAGTATAACCTTCAGTCTAATAATAGCATCTCTCGCTCTGAAATCTTTTCTGTTGCGCTGCGGTGGCGCCCGCATCAAGTGGTTTTTTTGTGTTTTGTTATGTATGTTTCTATGTGAACATGGAGCCGTTCTGGACAAGTAAACCAACATACATAAGCCCTGCTATTCAGGGATTTATGATGCTTGTGGACTAATCTGACAATTATGTACAGTATAATAAATGGAACCTCTCCTTCATTTTCCATTGCAAATTATAATAGAAAGCCTGGGGATCTGTGAGAACAAGAGGATTTCTGTAAATCGTGGTCAAAGACAGAATGTCAGGACAATTTCATTAGGGTCGAGTTTAGCTTTCAGCTTGATAATGAGGCATCATTTTTGAGTCTTTTAAAGGTCAGGATCTGATGTGCAAACTGTGCATCCGTACCTCCACCAGCCCTTGTAATATCCTCACAAAGATGACACATCCATAGTGCGTCCGGGCGGCAGAGGGAATGAACATGTTCAAGATGGATGTCAGCACAATGGCAGCACCGAAAACTCTGGATAAACAATGTGTTGGGATTATTTGTAAGAATATCATCAAAACAAGATCATCTTATTCAAAGAAGATACACTGCAGCATTATTGATTCAAGCATAAAACATCAGATAAGAAATACAACATATCAAAACAATGTTAAACTGTGGGATTCTTTAATGGGAGAATTATCGAGGAAGATAAATACATCCTAATTGGATGGCACATACACAAACACAGACACAGACACAGACACACACACACACACACACACACACACACACACACACACACACACTATTCATACAGGGGAGCGGGGACAGGAGGTGTTTGCAGCAGAAGGCCTCAGTGGGCTCAGCTGACTTGGCATGATGAAGCTCTTCAAAGATTTGCATCTTATTTAGGCTTCATTTCCCTCATGAGAAATCTTAGAATATGGATAAGGGCTTATACTGCGACCTTATCCTACTTTAGTTGCTTTTTCCTCACAACTATATTTACATGGGTTTCTAATGTGTTATTGTTATAATTTGTTACTGTTCTACAGTTTTTACATATTTGTTGTTCTTTTTCTGTATCATTTTGTTTAATTGCGGCTGACTAATCAGTTGTTATAGGGAAATAATGTGATTATAGAGGCGGTATGCCCATTGAAATCATACTACAATCATTACTTAGAGCCACATTTCACACTGCAGGGCTTTGGCTGATGTGGTTGCCATGCCTCTGAACATAAAGGATTAGACATGGTGGTCCCATGGGAGCTCATTAACAAGAGGAGGCACGCCTGGTGGGCATCAGCCAAATCCCCAGTATATCTGCTGTAAGGTCAGCCTCCTTTCTTCAAACCTTGAGACCGACATCCAAATATTACAACTACATTTCCATTATAAATTATAAATAGAAACATACAACTGATACTTAGCCCCACCCACACTATCCATTCGTAGATTATTTCCAGTTACCTGTTTGCAGCCAGTCTTGAGGAGATATACCCTCCTGGTATCTGAGTCACTATGTAGCCCCAGAAGAAGGAGCCATGAATCATCCCCACGGTCTCTGGGTCCCAGTTGAATTTCGCTTTCTTTCAGAAAAAAAAAATGAAGACACATTTTAATTACTTTTCCAGACATTTAAGACAAGTGTAATGGTGTGAAATTGTTAAAGGTGTAGTAAAAATGCTTCTTATCTAAGTGTGAAATACTGTCATTGTGAAAAATATTATCAGAACGATATCAGATATTTTATTTGATGCTTCAATACCTTTGCAGCGACACAGTAACGTAGTCGATCAATTAATCAAAGCACACAATAAGTAGATTTGTTTAAGGAAAATTACAAATAAAGATAAAGAAATGTACATGTGTTCCTTTATACTTACTATATCATAAAGGCCCAGCACAATAAATACAATTTAAAAGTATACGTATCAGCTCAATTGATGTTCTCCAGGTGTGTTTTAAAACCTATCGATCTGTCTATTGGCTCTGGCCCTCATCACTTATTAAACACGTGGGGTGGGCTCGTGCGAGGAGGAGTCACCACGCACCTCTGTGACGATGATCTTGCCGTTTTGGTGGATCGTGCTGTTATTGACCATGCTGACGATGGCCACACCCAAGTTACACCGGATACCGAAGGAGATGCAGAAGCCCATCCCGCTCAGCATAGCGATGATGTATCTGCGCGGAAGCCCGAAGCAAGTGCAGTCACACAGGGGCGTCTTCCGCTCCTGGTCCGCCGTGGGTCTCCCATCCTCCGTGAGCTCGATCGCCTCACCTGTCTGCTGCCGCTTTTCCAGCCTCCTGCACGACACGAGCCGATTATATGTTCATTTTTTATTCTTTTTTTCAGATTAAATTCAATGTCGACACTTCGGTGTATGCATTCAAACATCCAGGCAAATTTAGCTGCCCTTAAAGGAGCGATAACTATCAGTGGAAAATGTGTGATTTCGTTGATTTTCTGCTAAATCAAAATTGACAGATTTTAAAAATACTGTCAATTTATACATCAGTGAATAAATACTGATGCATTTATTCACATGCATCTCACAAGCTGTTTGCAGCTAATGCTACAGATGAAATAAACTGGCATCTTAAGTACTTCGTGCTCTTTCAACGACAGGCCTTGACAATGTCTTTATTTCCATCGTTTAATTTGGCTCAGGCCATTCAAAACCTGCTGCCTTCTGAGACAATCTGCTTTTTTTCCGTTCCCTGCTGAAATTCTCTATGTTTCTGTAAAATAAAGACTCGTTGACAAACGAGGAAAGAATTAGATTCATACCGCATTGCAGCAATATCAGCATCATCGTTGTCAAGAGTTAATTTTGCCCTTATATTTTTTGAACTAGCTCCCATAAATGTTGGTTTGGCATCTTGCTTTGGCTTCCACTTAAAATGTGTGGAAAGAAATGTGAAGTTAATTTAAAAAAAACTACAACATTGAAATGTGTAGGCCTCATCCAGAAAAATAACCTAGGCCTGACAGTTTAAATGAAACCAACATAATTTCTTCTTAAGTCACGTTTCTGTGTTGCAGCTTGGAATCAAGTTGAACAACAAAAAATACGTGTTGTGTGCGTGAACAAACAATCATTTAAAATGTGTGTAATTTATAAACGTTACGTGTTTCCAGATGATTTGTGTAAGTATTGTTTTTTTCGGCCAAAGACAATTTTATTCGCATTCACAATCGAAATTGTCACATTATTAAATTTCATACATGTGATTTATACATCCTGCTCCCTTACTCTGATTTTAAATTGAAGAGCTGTTTGCTTTCAAGTCAGTTATCAGTTTTCCTTTGGATTACATTTCATGTAGATTCTTCTGACAGTATACATAATAAAGGAAGTCAATTGATATGAAGTCCATCGATCTTGGATTAATACAGATGGATACATAAGGTAATAGATATCCTCCGACCTTGTGTCACGACTCGTTCTGTTTCATTAATTATTAAAAAACACCCACGGCAGCTGGTGGAGGGGATCATCCTCCAGGGAAATAGCTGATCCTTAAATATTCGGGCCACACGACTCTGCTTTCAGCATCCTGTCCGTGATCCAACTCATAAAGAAGAGATTTCCCTCTTGATTTCATGTAATTCAGTAATAAGCACATTTAAAGCCAGTGCATGTTTTATGTGTGATATTCTTATGTGTGATCTTGACATCTGGATATTTTCTATTTTAATTCATCATAACAGATATCATTCTGTAATCAAAAGACGTGCAGAAATGGGGATTTCTTTGCCTTACCTGTAAATTTTCCCGAGGGCCTTTCCTGCGATCTGTTTTATACCCTCTTTGGTGGTAGGGGTAGCTTTCTCCGCGCCCGGCTCCATATCCAAATGAGCTATGAAATTCTACAATACTATAACAAATGGAAGTGCTGCATTAATGAGCATATTGCTAAGATGTTAATCCAAATAACGCGCTCTTGTCTTTAAAAGCAGAAAATCTCGATGTCCTGAAAAGATGAGCCAGAAAAATGGAGAAGAGAGGGAACACGTTCAGTCTGAAAGGGCTGGTTTCACAGTCACAAAACAGCAGTCAAATAACTCCGCTTTTGCCTTGCGCAATGTTAATCCATGCAGTGCCATTTTAAGATCCAGGCAGCGATTAGAAAACAGCAACACAGAAAATAGAAAGTTGCTTTTTTAGGAGGGGGGCTGGGGACTTTTTTTTTTTTAGTTCTTCGAGAAATCGAGGTGGAAAAGTGAAAATCTTCAGCTGGTGCAGGTCAGCGGAGCTCCGGTCTAATCTGAGGTGAAGATCTCCGGTGAGGCAGCAGCCGGAGGAGGTTTCAGCACCGCGGACAGCGCACAGCTCATCTACCTGTCAGCAGCTCCGCGCAGCGCCCCTCCTCCCTCCGCTTCCAACGCTCCTCTCCTCTAATTCAATTACTACGTAAAAATGTGTGAACAGCGACAGTTGCCACTTGCATAACCTCTCTCCTTCATTTATATCTAACTGAATAAAAAGGATTTCAGGATGAGCTCCGACCACTCATAAATCACTTGCTGCAGCAGGCACAAAGCATTGATCCCCCCCACTACCCTCCCTTACATCCGGTTATTGCTTGCTTTTAGGTTGACCTGCTGCGCTTACAGACACTGTTAAACATACGTGGATCCATTTATAGAAATATTTGTTTTCACTAAATTGAATAAACTGAGGATTGTAATTTTTTTTCAGTGAATGAAAGAAACAGTATTCACACACGTGGAACCAGACCGTGAAGTACAGTATGCAGTCAACCACGGAGAGGCAGTGTTGTGTAAGGAAGTTAAGGCGACCAAACTGATATGAGATTCAATGAGATAAGGGAGACAATTGTTTCATATAGTGTATTTATCTTATTCCTCCAATCAAAGAAAGCAGTTGATCAAACAGAGGACATACAGAGGTTTTCTATACAGTTTCAAAGAACATTACTGAGTTATTTATACAGCTCATTAGGATCCAGGTGCAGACAGTGCGCACGCAGGTGTGACAGTAGACAACCGCGGCCTTTTCCTCACCGTCATCCGGGTCCGCTTGGATATCATTGAGGCCACCTGCGTGCCTGGACACTGGGAAAACATGGCAGCAAAAGGGCCGTGAAACTCCTTCCTGAACTGGCGGCCTATGAAGCAGCTGAACAGAGGGTTCACGCAGGTGATGAGGCTGCAGAAGCACATCTCCAGGGCGAAGGCCAGGTCTGCGCGCCGCCAGGAGGCGGGGCTGTGAGGATAGACCGCCCGCATCACGATGGCCGCGTTGCGGCTCAGGTGGTAGGGCAGGTAAAACAGGGCGAATAAAACCAGCGCTGCGCTCAACACCCGCCGGAGCCGCCGCTGCTTGTTGAGCGGGTCGGGGCGGGAGGAGCGGTGGCGCAGCTCTCTGACGCTGCGCAGGCCGCAGTAGCAGATGGAGAGCAGCGGGAAGAGGAAGCCGACGATGGAACAAAAGAGGGAATAGGGGAGACTCCCCCCGGTCTCGCTCAGCAGTACGTACAGGGGGCAGACGGTGTGGTTGCTCCCGGGGCAAGTCTGGATCACACTCATACTGGCAACAGGTATGCTGAGGACCAGAGAGGCCACCCAGACCGCCACACACAGCAGAGAGGTCTGTCTCCGGCCCAGCAGCACCAGAGAGCGCAGCGGGTGCACGATGGCCAGGTACCGGTCCACACTGATGCAGGTGACGAAGAAGATGCTGAGGTAGAAGTAGTTGTGGTAAAACATCCTCACAGCCATGCAAAGTGACATCCCCAGCTTCCAGTACAGCTGGTCCAGGTGGTAGTTGATGAGGTACGGCAAGGCCAACAGCCACGAGGTGTCAGCCAGGGTCAAGTTGAAGAGGAACACCGTGCTGCGGGTCCAGCGCCGCAGGCGGTGGAGGAAAACCCAGAGGGAGAGCAGGTTGAGGGGAAGCCCAAGGATGAGCACCGCCAGGAAGAAGGACGGCATCACGTAGAGCTGGACCACCTGTAGACTTTGACGTGTGACCAGGTCGCAGAAGGCTTCCTCTGCAGGCTGGACGAGTTTACAATGCAGATTTATCACAATATAGTGTATGTCCTCTTATTCTTCCACTACAGCAGCATTTCATTGTTAACACTTTGGTTTGATTGCACAAAACATTAAAGATATGAACATGATATCTGCCCTGAGCTTATGGACAATCATTTTTCCATCATTACAATGCTGTTAAAATCTACATTTAAATCTTAACCTGATTGAGAACATGTGTAAAATCACAGTGAACAGTTCCAGCCTACCTGAACCTGAGTGTTGACCATGTCTTTATAACAGCGGCTTCACGGTGTGCCAAGCGAAACAACCATGCCATCATATTTTGGTGTAACACACACCCACCAGTGTTAACAAACACTGAATTGTTATCGGTGTTCTCTCAGGCCATCTGTTATGTGAACAGCAACTTTCATGTTCTCAGCAGAGGAGCCGGTGGGCTACAGTATTTAAGACTGATCCAAACATGTCCAACAATTACTCAAGATTAACTGGTACTTTATTTTGGAGTTTTGTCTTTGTTTACCATGCACATTTGGATACAGGACAATTACAAAAATTACAGAAACAAATGGTTGAAAACACAACTGTAATTTTAAGCATACAGTAAACAGGTTTTTTTTACAAGCATAGTAATGGTATAAAATGAAATATTACTAGAGCATAACAAGAAGACATAAGAGAAGAGATATGCAAGGCAATAAAATAGAAAACACAAGTTTCTAGATGTATTAAGGCATCAAAAGGCAGAGTTCAGCTGAGCCCAGAGCATGAAAAAGGCAAACTGGATCAGTCCAACATTGCTCTCAGCTACGTGGTCACATCTACATGTATCTCAAACAAACAGATTTAGTTGCCCAAGTTTGTGGCACAGCCAGCCAGCTATTGAACCTAAAATTCAAACTAAAATTAAAAAACAGATTATTCTCACATATTATTATAGGCAGCCAAATAAACACAAAATGTCCTTCATATAATTTCAAAATAAAAAGCTACATCTTTCTCCGTGTTGTCATTTAAGCTTGATATAAATATCAAGTAGACAGTACAACTCTTGTTCCATTTAAATAAAAACAGACTATCACACATTGCTGCTTCAAACCACTGATTATGAATATGTAGTGTCATGACAACAATTAAACTGACGTGTTTATGTCTCGGTAGTTACGCTTCATTAAGTGCTCGGTGCAAAATAAAAAAATGAGAATGCCTTTCTTTCCTTCACTACACAGACACAGCTAAGGAAAACAAGCACACGAACTGGGCGATGGCTGACGTGCTTTGTGTGATGGAGCAAACATAGTTCAGTAGGTAGAGGCAGGCTTTCATTAGCCCCGACGTGTTGGTAAACAGAGGCACATTAAAAAGGGATCTCTTTACTCACTGTCAACAGTTAACATGCACCACCTGCTGCTGCTCCACAACTGGCCATTGCAGGACAAAATCTGCCCTTCCTCACAGTACAAAGAGCTGCACAGATTCGTCGTCATAAAAAGCTACTTCACATGTCAGACATTGGCCTTGAGAAACGGCTGGGCTGTTATGAGATTAAAGTGTAATGCTACCCGCCTATTAACCGCCAGTGGAGTGAAGAAAATAATTTGGTAAAATTGTGTTACATCTGTGTTATAACTTCAATGCAAAAAACAATGCTAAAATGTTTTGATGTAACAACAAAACAAAATAGAATATAATTAAACATAAACTTATAGTAAAGGGAAATACTTAAAACCTCATAATAAGCAAGTTCTCAGTTTCTAAATGATACAAATTATTATTCTAATGGCAGATGGAACCAATGCTAAGTGTGTGTGTAAGGCATCAAGTATTTGGTTACTCATAGTGGCATTTAAATAAATAGACTTACACTACAATAAGAATAAGTTGTCTGGCTTAGACACAGTGTATAAGATTTTCTTTTTCATTCCTTACAGCAAATATTGATTATCATCAGCCCTTTGGTTACAACATAGAGTGAAAAGCCATAAATATTACATGTGTTTCAGCATGCATGGAGACTTGCTCTTTCACCCGTGTGCACTTATATTATCAGCAGATTAGTAGAAGAGGGATGGCTGTGAATTAAGGAAACCTCTAGCTCTTTAATAAAAGTTCAATGTCTGTGTGTGTGTGTGTACTGGACAAACAACACAGGCACTACAGCAAAGTGGTGATCAGTATCATAATACACAAGAAGGGTAATCTACACCAACATGTCCTCCCATCATGTCCAGCTGATTGACCAGCAGCTCGCTGGGCTAGAGACACTCGGACAGCACCTCATGTTTGGGTATAGACGGATAGATCATGGGCGTGCAGTTACAATCACTGTGGCCGTTTTGGCTGAGTTGGATCTTCAGTTTCTCCACTTCGTAGTTATGGAGATACTCCTGGACCAGGTAGCGCTCTCTCTTTACTCGAGCCCTCACGTCAGAGGGAACATCAGGAATCATCCAGGCCACAAAGAACTTGACCAGGAACACGACATGCTGTGGAGGAAGAAGGCACGACAGGTTAGTTTTACTTCAAGCTTGAGTGTACAAGAGTTGCTGAAAAAAAGCTCTGCATGGATTTATATTCTATCTGAAAAATGTGTTTGTGGGAGAAGAGGGGTTACTATCAATGTAACAATTGACTACTGTCCAAGGTAAGAATGTGAGGCTCGGTTCCAGTCGTCAATAAGTGGTGGTGTTGGTGGTGCTAGTGGAAGCACTGCAGCCTGGTTTTACCTCCACGATAATGATGAAAGCCAACTTGGCAGCCAGAATATGCCAGAACTGCATTGTGTGGGAGTACTCCTTCTCATGGCCAGGAGGGTAGCGGTAATCACGATACCTACAAAGAAGAAACATGTTTGGCTTTCACTCAATATTGTTTAATTAATGGTATTCTTCAGTCCATTCTGCAAAGGAAATGGAAGTAATAATTCCTCTGTTATTATTGTGCAGCCTACATAATAATAATAATAATACATATAAAAGTGCATTAAAACAATTTTAAAAATACAAACAATATTAACAACACAACATTTAAATCTGAAGTTGAATAGTGGTTCAGTAGCTATGTGGCTTTACTACATTAAAATGTCTTAAATTTGATTAAAAATAAAAACAAACTCTATTGGAGACACTAAATCTCGCAGCATTGTGTCCAGAATGCATATATATACTTGTGGTAAGAAGTAACAAAGCACATTTACTTAAATACTGTATTTAAGAACAACTTAGAGATATTTGTACTTTACTTTATACTTCTACTCCACTACCTTTCAGAGGGAAACATTGTGCTTTTTACTCTGCTACATTTATTCAATAGCTTAAATTCCCATTAGTTAGATTTTGTATACAAAACACATGATCAATTTATATATTGTGATACATTGTTCTGGATTAAAGGCCCTGCACACCCACACTGGTGTTCTTAACTATTGTGGCTCTTTAGACCTTGTCAGGTTGGAGTACTAAAAAGAGTGATCAGCTTTTAACAATACTTTGGAGGTGGACCATGGACATGCAATGTCTTTGAACTACCCAACCCAAAGTTATAAAATAGTTCACTTTAGCTTCACTCATCTAGCTACATAAAAATGCTATACCCACATTTTAAAGCACCTATAATAATAGTAATCCACTAATGAAATATACCTAACACTGAAAGGGTCAATTCTGCAAAAAGAATACGTATACTTTGAGACTTTAATGCTGGTGATAATTCCATACTTTTGATCGAGTATCATTTTGAATGGAGGACTATAACTTGCAACACAGTAACTTTTCATTATTGAATTTCAGTCCAATCTCATTCCCAGGGCTTCAAATACCGACACTTTGTCAAGCCATCTGATATTGACGCACAAGACACTCTTTAGCATCTGTATTAGACACACCGGGCTTTCAAGTAACTAATATGTAAACCCATCTGAGACAATATTAGACGCTCAGATTAAGTGCTCTGGGAGTGTGGTTACTTTCACTTAAGGTGGAGAGGTGTTTGGATGGGACAAACAAACACAGGACTTTCACTCAGAAGACTTCTGGGAGTGTCCCGTTTAAAACCAACAACATGTGGCCTTTGTGTTCACATTGTTAAGTTACAATGTCTTTTTTACAAACTTATTTTAACCCAAACCACAACATTTTCCTAAACCTAACCATATGGTTTTGTTGCCTAAACCTAACTAAGTCATTTTGTTTGAATTCCAAACGTTAACCATGTGTTTACTGCGACCTTAGTGGAACATTAAAGTATGATGAGTTAGAAAAGTGACGCTAATGGGTCCTGACCAAGCGTCATGTGACGAGTTAAGAATGAGAGAGGGTTGGGTATTTCTACTTTTACTTAAGGAAATAATCTGAGTACTTCTTCTACCACAGTCATATTTTAACATGGAAGTAGAAACATAATCTACAAGGATTCTTTCTCTCTTATGCACAGAGCCTTGCAATAACACAAACCTGCAGGTAGTGATGGAGCTGTCGAACCAGGAAGGGCTTTCCCCGTCATCAGGCTTGTTGTCCAGTGGGATCGCAGAGATGTTAAACACAGACAGGCTGTTGTTTATGTAGCCTTTCATATTCATCTCACCGTTTGGCTGGTAGGCGTACATGTACACAAGCCGAGGGATCATATCAGAGGTGAAGGCCACAATAAATGCCTAGAAAGTAGGGAAAGAAACGGTGTAAGGAAAACTAGAGATACAACTAGGTAGATAATGAGCCGACACAAAGCACACAGATGATGTCCAGCACTCACATTTGTGACCACAGAGAGTACGGCCATCCCATTGAGGATTTCCTGCCAGGCTCCGATGCTGTGAGCCTTTGCTGCCACAGGACGTCTGAATTGAGTGGTGAGCTTCCAGGCATCCACTCTAACCTCGATGATGTTGTTGATAAGTGCCAGCAGGGGTGCCAGTGGAAAGGAGGCGACGAACAGTGTGATGAAACCAAACTGGATCACTGGGACACAGAGAAGAGAGAGGTTAGTGAAAGACAGTAAAATGGAAACAGCACCATCTACAGAATCTCAGCAGACACTGCAGCTATCCATCAGTCTATCAATCCATCCATTCATCCATCAGTCTATCAATCCATCCATTCATCCATCAGTCTATCTATCTATCTATCTATCTATCTATCTATCTATCTATCTATCTATCTATCTATCTATCTATCTATGTTTGTCTTGGTTTTGTTGTAGGCCTGGTCTAAACTGAAACTGGACTAAAATTGTCTTGAAAACCTTCAAGTGTGCCTTTATATCTTGTTCTTTGTGTAATGGATTGACAATGCAGTGAATGTTTACCCATTTCCAGGTACTCGTAGAAGAGGCCCAGCTGTCCAAAGCCCTGCAGGTCGTGGTCCTGCTCCCAGCGGCTGTACAGACTCTCTGGGTGGTTTCGTGCCTTCCTGCTGCCCCACCAGTTCATCAGCCACCTGAAGGACACAAGAGGGCGATAGAGAGCTGTGAGAGTTCCCCTTCGAACAGCCATATTGAAGGCTCTAATACAATTGTAAACATTATGAAGAGATGACTCAGTTTCTAAACATAGCACCTGTCTATCTGAACTGAGCATAAAAGTCAAGGTTAATTTCTGTATTTGTTTAGAGTGGAAACAGATTATGCAGCCACTGATAACAGGCCTTTTTAAAGCACACATTTGGACTTCTCATGGTAGCAAAAGCACAGATGTAAGTAATTAACGATTTAACGATGGCTCTGATGCTGTCACTACATTACTTTGAGTACTTTTCTAAATCATCTTGCAGGAGGAACTAACCAAGTCTAAAAAGAAACAACATTTATGCTGACTTCTAAAAAGATCAATGATATCAAAATATAAAACAAAGCCCCAGCCATGTTTGATGTATCTATGAGTTATATGATGTAGCTGCAAAGCCTGTAAAGAGTGTGTGAATTCAACCCCCTTGTATCTTTTCTTGTGCTTTGAATGGTCGGTTTAGTTTTACTCACGGGACCAGAGCCTCCTGGATGTTGCCCCACACCTGTTTACCAGTCATCACTATCACCAGCTGGGTGGTCAACTCAATCAAACAGCCCCCAGGGTCACACTGGATGTAGACAGGTAAATGGGAAAGAAACAAACAATAAAGACTCAAGTCGAATAACCAGTGCTGATCCTATATAATGTAATGTAGTTATATCTCTACCTCTTCATTCCTCAGTTTGCTGCCAAACATATACGCATACTTTCCAGGAAAGCCGACAAACTTGCCCTTAAAGAAAGCCACGTAGAAGCAGGAGGAGTAGTAGTTTACAAACTGGAAGAGGAACATCTTCACCGTCAGTTTGTTCTCATACTCCAGGTGGGTCTTGGGAATCTCTGCCGCATTGTAAAAAATGATAACAGATAGATTTTGAATACATAAACGAAAAAGGGAACACATTTCACACTTGAGAAATGCATAATGGATACATAAAGACAGAAGTTTAATAATCTTGGACACGCTCTCTCACTCTGACCCTCACCCATGTCAGTGATCCACACAGCCACTCTCTCATACATGAGGTTGAGGATCATGATGATGACAAAGTTGATGCAGGAGGCTGTGACAGAAGTGGCCAGTTGTGGCGTGATGTAGGGGCCAACCACCTGTAAGTGGGAGGTGGCACTGTCCTTCATGATGCTGGCGAAGGCTGCATATACCGCCAGGCGGTACGCAATCACCCCAATGATGCAGGCAATGATCAATGAGATCTTCAGGACAGAGACAACAGAAACAACATGAAAGACAACTTCATGGCACAAGACACAAGTACAGTACACAGAGAACACCATAGAAATTGCAAATATCAAAATAAATGTAGACATATAACTAAAACAAGGTGGATTATTGCAAACATACATGTTAGGAGGAACTGTCATGCTTAAAGTGTGCACACATGTCCCATGAAAAGAAATATCCCATAATCTTCCTAGCTCATGCACATGTTACATTTGTACTAAGAGTCAGTACAGTAATACTCTGGGCCAAAATGTTTAAAACTGCAAGACTTTGGTCCTATACAGGTCATATTTCTAAGAATGACATCATTTTGCTCATATTTTTCGAATTTAAAGTGACATACATAAATCTATTCTGACTTGGTCTCAGCTCCCAAATTATTAAAGAGAGGTCCATTTCTTAGGAGTTTTATACATACTGGCCCTGGACACATGATACTAGTGATGATGATGATGATGATAATGATAATGCAAATGACCAGTATGATGAGAAAGACAAAAAGACACAGGGTGAAGAAGCAGGTAGAGGATGAAAGTTGTTTAGATTCATCAAGTGTACTAAAGATACAATGCTCACCCATAACAGGACCGTGGCTCCAGACAGACATGTGCGTGCACACTTGCTTGTTATGGGTAAGTATGGTTCCATTTCCTATATCATAAGCAAGCAAAGTATGGACACAGGAGTCAGTCACCCTTTGTTATATCCTGAAAAGACAGCTCTAAAAGAGGCCAGGCTCCTTTAATTACCACTGACTGGCCCCAGATGCAAGGCAGAGCGCGGTCGCTCAATCACAGCTTTTTGTGTGTAGGTGTTTCGGTCTAAGTCCAATTCTTTCATCTAGCGGTCTCCTAGTGAAGCCAGCCTTTCAAGATACTGATCCACCAGACAAACATTAATGCAGTACAAAAGGAAACTCGTGCCTCTGAGTCTTTCCAGAAATGTCTATTATCTACACAAACGATGCCACACCAAAACCAACTCCTCACCAATGTGGCATTCCATGTTAGGTGCCACCCTTACCCAGAGTGTCACTGTGGCCCAGCACAGCAACAACTTCCCCATTAAACCTGTTGCAGTCCTGTGAAGAACCCACTCCATTTCCTAAAGGTGGGTGGGATGTGGTCAAGGCAAATTATAGCACCCTGATAGTAATATTGTTTTTAATCAAAAAGTCTCCATTTACAAGAGTTTTTTAGTTCATGAATGGCCTAATGAATGACTCCAAACCAACTGAAAAGTTTCCAAATCAATAAAACAGTTACTATATCTCACCAAGCCTACCAATCAGTATATGTGTCTGGTAACGCCTTGTGGAAGCTAAGCAGACGTAAAGCTAAAAGTATTAAACAGCATACTAGTATTTAATAAGCACACAAACACCTGAGTGATGCGGTTCAGCTTGCGGTTGGTGCACTTGGATTCATACTCTGGCCGAAGCTGAAGCTGCTGTTGTTCCTCCTCAAAGTCGACCAGATCCCATTCGTACTCGAGACGAGCCTGCCGCCTCTTCCAGAACTCCAGAAACAGCGTCACTGCAGAGCAGACGGCACAAAAATTAAATTTTTCAGTGCTTTGACCACCATTGACCTCTGTCTTATTGGTGTGGTTGCAAAAGTGGCAGATCTCAGCACCTCAGTAGACAAAAATTAAGTGATTTTGGTGATCAAGTCATTTAAATACAGAGTGAGTAACTGTGATTAAAATGCATCAGCTCCCACTAGGTGGTGCACTGGGTTAGAAATTACAAAATGCAGAGAGCAGACATTTTTACTCACCCCAAATCCCCATAAATATGGCGAAAAACACTGTTCCCACATTGTCAAATAGGTGCGATTGCTGAAAGAAGAACATGTTTGAGAAATAATGAGATAATGACGGATTTGTTGACATTTAGCTGCAACCACCCTTTAAATGTCACATATTGTAGGTAGAACATAATTCATGATGAACAAAAACAGTCACAAAGCCAAGATGTCTCACCCATGAGGAGTTGCATGTTGTGTTGAGTTTCCAGTAGCCACACTTCTTGTCACACAACGGGCACATGACAATATTCCCTCCAACCTTCTCACTACATATTTCTTTACTGTAGGGCAATGAGAGAAACAAGGAAACTGGTAATAAAATAATAGCTAACAAAACAATGATGTCTGAAAGACCAACAAAACAGGCTGGTTATTAAAAAAAATCACCTCCACTGGTTGTCATCGTAAGTGAGGAATCCATAGATGAAACAAATCGTCCCAACTATTGCAGCAAACAACAGCATCTCAGTGTAGAAGCCCAGCCACGCAAAATAAATACCTATCTTCTCCCCATAATACTTCCTGTTGAAGGGAAAAACAACATGTTTGCAGTAAATTCTTTAATTAAAGAAATAATATGAAAGATTTTAATTTAGATTTCTGCTAAGTCACATCTAATACCGAATGAGGTAACACAATAGGGATTGGGCGTACGGCCAATTGATGAAAGCCCTTGCATTTGCACTATAACAAACTGGACATCTGTGGCAATATAACCAACAACAAAAAAATCACAGGTCTGTTTGTATATCAGGGAAGTGGGAGCAAAAAACACACCTACAATTACCACTTATCACCATAGGTGCTGCCAAAATTAAAGAAACAGAAATCTTTTGTTCTGTTTTAACCTGAAGTGAAATCATGTTGTAACTATGCACCGTTTCCTTTAAAATTAAATCTGAAATTAGACAAATGGTCTCATGAATGTGATTTGAAGTTGGCTCGTGAATGAGATTTTGAAGGACTTTTATTTTGAAATGCTACATCAGAATGTCCTGGTCCTCTCTGAGTGACACCTTGAGGTGGTCTGCTATTAAAGTCTTACCTTATAAGATTGAGGGGCTGCTCCTTGAAGAAACAGAAGAATCTGGCCCAGTGTTTGTGGAGATTGTATCTGTCACTTTCGCAGTTAGCATCCTTCGATCTTGACCAGTATCTACACTGCTCGCACAATTGAAACACAGTCACATTCATATTGCAAAGTTATTCATCCTCGCAAATGCCATATCCAACACTGCCTCCAACAAGATGTTACTGTGGAAAAGTAATGAGTGCAAATTTCATTGAAGTCTCTATGTCTTTTTCCAATGAAAAAAAAGAGGCGAATGTTCACCAAAAAAGGCTCACATCATGCAGGGGGAAGGCAGCAGTGTAGGTGCCATTGTTGAGCAACCTCTTGATCCCCTTCTTGTCTTTATCTCCACATTCATCCCTGAAGTACGAACAGCGGGACAGGATGTAGTAGAGCTGGGCACAGGGAGATATAGGATATAAGGATATAGTTTGGTTGGATACAAACAGAATGATAAAGTTGCTTCTGTATTCACAATAGCTTAAGATAATGGGCATTAAATTCCTCACAACAGATATAACCTACTAAATTTATAGGTTAGACGTTAAAATAAGCCTTCTAAAAATGCAACACATGTGGAGGCCTGCAGCATCTGTAGTATTTAATATTGCAAATTCAGATTGGACGTGAATGTCAAGGGACATTTTTTATGTAACATTCACAAAACAAGATAAAAAAGTCAAAGTATCCTTACTATCCTGTTGCGAGTAGAAGGCGAGAAGAACGTATCTTTGTTGTCGATAAGGAAGAAGTCAGACTTGCTCTTGTCAAAGGGAGCTGTGAAATAGTCTGGCTGGGGGTGCATGATGTGCTCCGGTAGACGGAAAGGGGTGGACAGCCAGTTCATCGGCATGTCGCTGTTGTCTGGGATGTCGTTGGCCTTGAATGGGACCTTAACCTTCAGCACATCTGCGTAGGTGGCCAACACTTCCCATGGAGCGTGGATCTTCACGAAATAAGTCTTTCCATCGTCTGACTCCTGATGTGAGACAGATATAAGGAGTGTAGGTCAACTGATTCATAAACTAAAATACAAGTTCAGTAAAACAGATTTGTTTTTACAGGTCATATGTAAAAAACACTTTTGTACTGGTTTATTGCTTTACCGCAATTATTGTCTTTGTAAAAACAATGAATAAATAAAATACACATATACATACATATACCCCTCTTTGTGAGCCACCTAATTTCCTTTTACATTAGACGTAATCAAATAAATAATTGGATGCTCTTACCGATTTATCTTCTGTCTCCAGCTCCAGGCCGACATTCACTAGATTGGCCTCATACAGCCTTCTCCTCTCCTTAAGGGGGAAACAAAGCATATATGCATATATGTATTAGTTTGATACAAATTCCTTTAATTACATTGCACAA
Organism: Cebidichthys violaceus; assembly: GCF_023349555.1. NCBI lineage: Eukaryota > Metazoa > Chordata > Actinopteri > Perciformes > Stichaeidae > Cebidichthys > Cebidichthys violaceus. The sequence goes on from NW_027176483.1 coordinate 8,255,343, forward strand.
CAGTGAAATCTATTGTCCAACAAAATAAAGTATACACAAACTTTGTGCAAGAATGTTGAAACACACGCTTGAAAGAAAGGAGCCTGAATACTGTACACATAAAATCATGGATCATTTAAGATTGTGAAATGTATAGACATTTAATAATGAAATACAATGTGGATCAAAGGCTCCATGCTGGTGTAGTGGCTAGCACTGTTGCCTCACAGCAAGAGGGACCAGGGTTATGTGTGGATGTTCTCCTCGTGTCAGCATGGGTTCTCTCCGGGTTCTCCGGCTTCCTCCCACAGTCCAAAGACATGCAGTTTAGGTTAATTAAATACTCTAAATTGCCCGTAGGTGTGCATGTGAGCGAGACTGGTTGTCTGTCTCTATGTGTCAGCCCTGCGATAATCTGGCAACCTATCCAGGGTTTACCCTGCCTTCGCCCAATGTCAGCTGGGATCAGCTCCAGCCCCCCGCGACGCTGAACAGGATAAGTGGTTAAAGATAATGGAAGGAAGGATGTGGATCACATTCTATGATGCACAACTGAGAATATACAACTGAAATAAGGACATCAAGCCAAAAAACAAACAAACGTGAAACAAACGTGAAACAAACGTGAAACAAACGTGAAACAAAAGTAAACGTGGAGTCACCGTCATTGCAGCAGGTGCGAAAATGACGGTGACTCTACTAACTACTATTACACAGTTGTGGACAAGACAGGACATAACATAAGTTTCCATAGGGGACCTGGAATTAGGTTTAAAGTCTTCAGAGATTGGCACAATTGTCCATATCATCAATAATTCAAACAAAAAAATGTACCTCCTTGTTAGAGCTGAGATTTACAATCACATTTTACAACACATGTGGATTCTACACAGGAACTGGCCTCCTGTCTGCCCTTCCTCATACAGTGGAACAAATGAGAGAGTTCCTGACCAGCACAGATGTCTGAGTGTTGACTCACTGACGAGGATGTGGGTAAAATGTGAGTCGGCTGTGACACACTGCCTCATAGCCGAGTGGTAACACAGAGATGTGAAGACTAACAGCTCAGTATCAAACACCAGCCAAACACAAGTCTCTTAGCTGACAAGACACAACAACACATCTGGCCAGCTACAGTTTGGAAATACTTTAATTCAGTTTTACTAAAAAAAAAAAGCGGCTGCCAGTCTATCTCTAAATTTGACCTTCTCAGAAAATTCCTTCAGAGGATTACTCTCACAAGCTGAGAATCGTTATCAGTGTTGTGGTTTTTGGGGCATGCTGCTGACACACACAGTGAACTTTGAGGATATCCTGTAAGAAACAGCTCTCACTGTGTAAATCAAAAAGTGGAAATAACATCAGCTGTTCTTTTGTGGGATATTTTAGAATTTCAAGATACTCAATTCTGGAAAAAATGCAACAATGGCACTGAATAACAAGTCATCAAGAAATAATCATCAGTTTTTACAAACACATGCATGCAGTTAGGCAAATATTTTGGACATACAGTCTTAGAAGTTGTTTCTTACCTGTTTTCTCTCACCATCTTTATCGTCAACATAGGACAGGACAAAATCAATCATACGCACTCCATCACGGAAGAACACAGAGTCTTTGCTGTGTTGTTGTTTGTCAATCTATAACAAGATGGAACAGAGGTCACAGCATTTAAACACGCGTACAGTATCAGCTCAAGTATTTGAATGCATTCAAACACAGCAGAGCAGACAGTGAAACCATTTATGTGTCAGTAGCTAACAGCAAAACCCAGAGAACAAGGCTGCCACACCACTTCACACTCAACTGTTTTTTAAAAACAAAAACATAGATTATTATATTTTCACTCCAAACACAAACGGTATGTTAAATGGAAGGGAACTGCTATGGCCAAGATGTTTCATGCCGATCATGTCGCTTTTATATGATTTACTGATACTGAGAATAGGCATTAGAATAAATCTTTTGTTGTATAACATAATTTGATCCATAAAGAAAATTTGATTTCAGGTCATCTGAACTCATTGAACACTACCTCAGGTTACATGTCATAGCAAAGGATATGTGGAAAGGACTATAAATTCATAAATACCACTCTCTACACAACAGGGACATCCAGCATCCATATCGGGCTTAACACACCAACACTGTTGCAGTTTACTTGCTTTTCTGCAAAACCTTCGAACCATAGCGTGTAAAACCTGTATTGGTGGCTGAAGAAATTCCAAAAATGTGCTAGCCAGTAAATGCTAGCCTTTCAGCAGCCACAGGGCTGAAGAGAATGCTTTAAGAGAGGAAAGGAGGGCATGCTGCTAGTTCTGCTTCAGCTGTTCAGAGAGCTAAATATAACCGAGTAACAGTTACTTCTGTCATCACTACAGTATAGCTACCTACATTGCACTGCAGACAATTTAGAGAACTCAACGTTTAGCATCACAAAAAACACTTCACTGTACTGTAGTTCTGAATGAGCTGGCCCCGTCCATCAGCACAAAGCTGCGAGTGTAGGGAGGAATGGAAGAGCACTTTACCTCCATGACCCACTCCCTGTCCGGCTATGATGCATCAGCGGAAAGGCTGGCTGTCTGATAGGGCAAAATTGCCTTTCTCCGGTGAGAGCGATCCAGCCCTGAAAGCACCGTTTCTCTCACTCTCACTCCACTGATCCCTGGCCAGAGGAGTTCTATCTAGTCCACCCACCACCCTAAACAAGCCCTCACTTGCTCAGACATCTAGCAAAGAGAGAGAGACACGAGGAGGGATACTAGGAGTGAAGTAGAGGAGACTCCTAGAGATGACATCAGCACAGGAACAGGATAGCGGCTGCCAGCTAGCTAACTAATGTAATAAGAGCACAGCATCAGGGGAGGTGATATCACTGTACTGTACAACACTGACCATCAGGGGAGCAAAAGTCCCTCAAACATGCCGTCTAATATTTCAGATAACAAGCAAAATTGTAGCTGAAAAGCAAACTGTCCACATAAGGACATCAGCTCTGATAAGAGTGAATTACTGAACAACAGAACTGATAACTCTCCCTAGTCCCCAGTCTGAGCTGAATGTTTGAAACTAATCAATTAAACAATCCAGAGACCTTACCACAATGGTGTAAAGTGCAAATGGGACACTATCAGTGGTAAATACATGCCTCAGACAAGTAGTGATATACTGTTATTGAGACAGCTGTTTTTAGCTCTACAGCAGGATCTTCCACCCTGATTCCTACTATAACTTATAAAGCAATTCCTGTCTACGTGTTCAATCTTTACTGTTTTCTTATCCCAGTACGTTCTAACTTCTGCTCTGCACTACCTCCCAGACTAGACTGCACCATGTTGACCATGGCAGGGTGGGTGCTTTCTTTAACTGGGACGTCGCTGCAAAAACTCTCAAATTTGCTGTAATTACAGATCAGCCATATGGAATGAGTGCGTCTGCTGGGACCTGCTTCTACTCAGTAAAGCTGGTAGAGGCCAAACGGCTCTATACATTTACCAGCTAACCTCTAAGTACTGGGTGTTTAGACATGTGTGTCTTTTATCTTAATTAAGGATGGTAAATGCAGAACATGCATAAGATGAAGACTTCTAATTTCAGGGAGGGGTTTCTTTAAAATATCACTGTCAAAACATTTATTTTTTTAGGATAAAATAGTTTGAAACAGAACTTCAATGAAACTGGTCACCTCTTTGGTTTTAAATATATCACAGCTGCTTAATTGTATCACAATGTAGAATCTTCTCTCCATCCAATGACTCTCCTGTCGCTTCCTTTTCTACACGTCAACGTCATGTAAAGTAAAGTAATGCACTGTGAGTAGTACCACAAAACCGAATGGCAAGGTTGCAATTCTCTTCTTTTTTTTTAGTATATAATTTCAACAAAAGAACAGAACAGAGTTCTGTATTGTAAGCCAAATTTAGTTTATGGTTGCCTCTAGAACTCTGAGTTATAGCTTTTTATTTCCTCATTGCAATCCTGAGACTTGTTCTAAACACAGAGAAGATTGGGGTTTTTTCCAGAGCTAAAAAAGGTAAAATGAAAATGCAGAAAAATGTATCTGGTTCAGTGAGCCTCCCTAAAAGTTCACGATGAAAACCCTGCTGAAAAGTTGCATGCAGCTGGAAATTATTGTAAGAGTTTCCATTCTTCATTATAGAGGCAATTTCTAGATGTGCAGCTGCCTCTCTCTAATACTCCTCTTCCACTCGGCTAAATTGCAGCATTTAGTCGGAGGAAACCAGATTATTAGAAATGCTTATTGCCGTTTTATTTTCTGTAAGATTAGCAGCCGTTAAAATGATGGGTAATGATTCCACTTTTAATCAAAATGGGTTGAACACTGCTTAAACAAGACCACATTTTAGAGGATTCAAAAGATGAAGCCGACAGTACACTTTATGGTTAGTTAGCCACAGCCGAGTCCAGTCCTGTCATGAGCACAGGGCAGGGTCATGATTACAGTATAGACTGTATATACTTAAAGTACACTAGCACACATATATGCGCACACACAGAAACAGCTAGGCAAAGGACAAATGCGATGCATGTGCAAATGGGCACTTTCTAATTATGCTGTAACACCTCCAGGCTGTTGATTTCTCTTCAGTGAAGTGGACGGTTATCACAGGTGAGAACAAAGCAAGGGAAAAGGACTTTTCCGTTTTTAATGAACTCTTATGATGCATCAACCCACCGCTCATGCCAGCATGTTTCCATTGCTCTTTGCAGCTAAAAAAACTGTAGAAGCATCAGCTCTCTACAAAGAAATGGGTATTGATTTCATCTCTTATTTCCAAGCTTTTTTTTCTGACTAATGCCGGTGGAGAAACTCAACACTGAACAGACGTTTCTCAAGAAGGAAATAAAGGCTGGCAGGCAGAAATATGCATAAAGTTGCCTAGCATCACATCACAAGCCTGTTTTACCATGCCATACCCTGGAACGAAACTTCAGGAATAGCGCCCGCTTTCTCGAGAGCTGTGGAGGAACCAATTTGATAGTGAGGGAAAGCCTAACAACACAACAAATTCAACAAAATACAGCTAAAACTGTAGCAGCAACCTTACAGGGGTGATCAAAATGTAAGACACTCAAACACGTGCGTTACGTTCATAACACTTCATAAATGTCATGAATAAAGCTACGTCTTGCTCAGTTACAGGTTTGAGTTCAGAGGTGATGTAAAATGACACAAACAAGCACACTGACACAGCGGCATGCATCTGTGCCCCCGACTGGTGTCTTACCCCAGTCAACTCACTGATTCGCTCTGAGGTCTGAGGATCAAACTGTGGACTGTCGCTGTGGTCAGAGGGGGACAGGGAGGCCAGGCTGGTGTTGAGAGACTCACAAGTCTCTACACACACATCGGGTCTTAAAAGAGACTTTAAGTACAGTGTGAAAGGGCGGGGGGACAGACAGGAGAAAAAGGGTTAACCCTGACTTTCCCATGGCATGTACAGGTTGTAAACTAGTATAATTTTATTGGAAAAATTGATGTAATCTCAAAACTAAGACTATAAATTGTGGGCTCTTCTAAGATAGGCAAGTTAACCCTTCTACCACATGTTGGCCGTTGATTGGAGGGTTATTTACAATAAGAAAATCAGTGTGACCGATGGGGAAATCTAAAAGCATTTCACTTGTACACAATGAACTTCCCGCTACCATGTTTTTAGGAGGTGAAAATATGATACTGTCAGACAGAAAGCTTTCATTTATCTGTCTTGTGAAGCCACAGTTAACTCAAATGAACAATGGAGTGCGTAGATCAGTCATGTCAGCAAACAAAAATAGTGCATGGTTGTGTGGCATGTGCGCTGTGGAGATGTTCAAGGTGCAAAACCAAAAGATGGTGATGCAGGGTGGATGTCAGCTGTAGGAAGGGTGAGACCAAGTTAACACATGGGCAGCTTTTATAGGCTGGAAGAACCAGATGAGCTTGCTCAAACTGACGACCCTCACTTGTCAGCCAGCTGCCTGTTGAGGTTGGCCAGGACAGCCTCCCAGACAGTGGGAGGGGCGTCACAATTAACAAATGGGTACATACCGGTGATTGTCCCTGCTGGAGGGATCCTGTGCTGGATGAGGCATGTTGGTTGTAGCCATTCATATCATCTGCAAGACAGTAACATAAGAAACACTAAATCAGCAATAGAATTACCACTGCTAATCAGGACAGTATTCTCCTACCATTGTAGAATAATAATAAGTAGCATATCAAAACTCAACCAGGCAGGTTGGAGGCAGTAATGTTTCAGGCATATGAACAGCTGCCTCAGTTATTAGAGGAGCACTGACAGACCGCCAATGTTGTGGTCTATATTTGTACAGCATTTTGTGGCAGTGCTCCCACAGGCCAGATAGCATGACTTAACAGGATCACTGTGAAAGAATACAAACAGCCATGTTGCTACCGCTACGGGAGTGACTACAGGAAACGAGACTGAGAAGTCTGGTAAACTCCCTCCATGTGATTGAAAATGAAAGCTGCTTGAGTGATGAAACATAGCTTTAGCATGCAGAAGTTCTGCTCTCACCCTCCATTCAGTGCCCGACAAAAGCAATTACAACCTTCTAGAGCACATTCAATCTGAGTAAAAATATTTACAAAAAACAAATAGCAGGGCAGATGGAAAAGCAAGACAAACATCAAGTGCTGTTAGCAACACTTTCACCAAGAAATCTCAAGGTTTCAGTCTCTGCGTCTGTGTTTAAATAGAAATGCAACCGTCCTAATTGATGGTCTCTCTGAGTTATATTTAGTCTGGACTCAACACACAGAATGTGCTTACACAGACCTGAAACAAGCTTTTAAACCTTGTAATATGTAAACCTTCTCTGTCTCTACATTATTACACAGTAGGTCAGCAAAGTATAAGTTAGTGGTTTGAAACAAAAATAAATTACATTTTTCAGAACTGGCATTTACCACTGCAGTTCTTTATTTTTGTATTTGTTGTAATAAATCACTGTTTTTCCCACAGTAACAATGTAACAACTAAAATAAATAGTTATTTGTTATATGTAAGTGAGGCTTGCTGTACACAGCATGCTTATTGATATCTATATCTTTTGAGTTATTGCAGGATGTGGAGGTTTAGAGCGGACCGTTATCCACCAGCAGTGACCCTTGAAGAATCAGTTCTTTAAAATACAATTTACACGTGGCCACCCTTTTATGGCAGACTTTTATAGTGCTTTAACAACAACATTAAATCCAACTTCTTGTTTCATCTTCCTTAAAAACACTTGATGGTACTGATTTTGATAGTTTGCTGTCATTTGTTCCAAAATATGTTTCGTTCACAACATATGCACACAGCTGAGCATATTTGTGCACAGTTGGACTCAGTATTAGAGCACTCAGTATAAAGCCTCTCTCAGCTAAGCCAACAGTCTTTTGCCACCTAACTAAGAAGCCTCCACAGTTAAGGCTTTGTTCAAGAGAGAGCAGCTGATCACAGTGGAAATGCCACAAGGCTGCTTCTGACTCTGTTTTTATTACCACAGTAACCGACCAGACTCCAGACCTCATGTACATCTATCATTTACAACAATCAGCTACATCGATACTAAAAGAGAAGTCCTACAACAAATAGAGCTGATTCATTGAAAAAACTGAGGTATGGACTACTTTTTAGCATCTGTATAGCTGTATCAAATGTTGTACCCATAGTTTTTCAGGGTTACCGTCTGCCACCTAGTAAGGGAGTTAAAGTAAATTCAGCAGCCTCATGTTTTCAACCTGCTTTATTTGTATACAAAACACAGAAGGTGGCAAACTGTGAGACTTTCACAAATCAGAAAAAAATCAGAAAAAATGTATTTGTGTGTTTATCCAGTCTGGTTTACCATTAAATGACATTTAAAGACTCTCAGATTATACATTTATTCATTTACACTCTGAATGTGTTGTCTGTAAATATGCCAGGTATTTAATTTAATCAACTAATTTTTGTTGGCCCTACCTCATACAATACAGTTAGCCATATATAGAGGCTGTTTTCCCATCAGCAGTCACCATTGCATACAATCTATGCACCTCTATATTAAAGTAATCACGATTTGGATACAGGGACTTAATGTTGTGGAGTTGTGAGTGTGTTATCTCCACACACCATAAACACACAACACTAAAGTAAGAGTAATAGATCACGATCCTGTAGTGATCTGCTATAATACGATTCCCTCTATGTTGCAGATGAAACACAACACTGGAGAGTATCCAGGGTGAATCATCCTCCATTCAGCAACACCATAAAAGGCAAAAAACACAATCATCTTAGCGTTTGTTTGGAATTCACACTAAGCCAGAAGCAGAGAAGGGTTTGGGGTTTGTGCTGGTGGATGAAGAGGTGCCTGTATGTGACAGAGAGTTTCCAGTAAGTAGGCCAGCTGTCAGTGGCTGGCTGGCTATGCTTCACTGCTGCTTGCATAGAAACACAGCCAGATTATGAGTTATGAGCTATTACGAGGGAAAGAGGAAATGTGCAGGGTGGGTACATCTTAAAAATAGTTGAGCAAATGTTACTTAAATGAATTGTACAAATGTCCTGTGTATAGGTGAAGGTGGTACAGGTTGTTCTTATACACTACAATTTGCCAGCTGCCCCAAGAATAAACGAAATCTAATTTAAAGTGTGCTGTTTAACATTGTTGTCAATTGTGAAATGTTTTCGTTATGTTGTTATGGTCGTTGAAAAGTTTCAGTTCTTGTAATATATTTGTCCACAATACTCATATAGAGTCATTTTAAAAGGGCTGTTGTTTTCGTGTAATATTTGTTTAGTAGTCCATGAAAACTTTATTAAAAGTCATTCTTAACAGACTGGGGAATACCAACCTCAGTTTAGTCTTAATTGATTTCCCAGAAGGACGGTATCTAAACACTAATGGAGCACAACACAGCGATATTTTGAGTGGAAAACTACGGAAACGCAGGCTGAACGCAGACCGGACGGCTGGCTTCGGATTTGAGCTACTCACCATTGAAAGAGTCAGTTGGGCTCATCTCAATCAAACTGTCCCCTCCTGCTTTCCCCGTTATTCTGTGCATGTTGAGTCTCTCGTGTACGCGAGCCGTGCTTATCGGTCGTCATGCACACCGAGATATCCCCAGACGGACGACTTCTGTCCCACCTTCCCACGCTTTAGACTCCGAGCCGTTCTCCTTCACAGCGCTCCTCTTCAGCTCCTGCACCGGGATAGTCGCCCAGGCTGCCCTCCTTCACCCACTGACCGCCGAGTGCTGCATCACTCCTGCATGGAGGGAGGTCCGTGTGGGGAGTGGCTCCACACCACAAGCCAATGAGCCCAGCGGTGAACAGATACTGCAGCCTAGTCAAACATCTTATTTAAGGTTGGCCTGTATGTACAAGTGGACGAACACAAATGGATAGTTCAAATAACATGTATCTACCTAACATGCTAAAATACATCAACAGAAGCTAAAGTTAGGTAACGGTTAGAAGCTTTCCTCTGTGGACTTCATTAGTCAACGTTACATCAAAACAGCTGAGTTATTCATGTTTTCGACTTACCAAAATGGAAAATACAATAAACCTGTGAGTCTGTACACCTGTCAATTAAATCAATTAAAGGCAATGTAAAAAAAACAACCAAGTAGACTATATTCAGACTGGGTTATCTTTTTGACACTGTTTTGATATGCAGGGTCTTTTTTGTCATGTGGTAATTGTGTAAAAAGTGGTAATTGTGAAACCAAGTAAACCCTGAGTAAAATTAAACGACCATAGCAGCAATTACCCACACAATATCATGTTCATTTAATATCACATACTTTGTTGATATACTAACGATCCAGCTGCATTGAACAAATACAGACTAGGTATCAGGGACTTGTGTTTCTCGGGCTGTGATGCTGCTGTCGCTCTGTTCCCTGAGATAATGTATTTGCTTATAGGGATTAATTACATTTGTTTGGCAAAATGTCCAGAGCCAGAGCTTCCAGGAACTCCTTCACAACCAACCACATGAGCTTATTAACTCATGCCTTTTCCAAAACTGTTTCATATTAAAGATCTTTAAAACTAAAGGTCTTTCATCAGAGAAGATGCTCAAACGGTTAAAGAAAATGTTATGTTCCTATAGTTGGAGCGTGAAACCAAAGTGATGTTTTTAGGCTCAGTAAATAAAACACAACAGACATTCTTTGTCGAGGAGCACTTTCCAGGACTGTGTGAACTCTATATTAAATCTTTCAGCAATCACGCGGATGTTTATTCTAGTGTTTTGTTCTGTTTTGTCTAAATCAGCGTGATGTTTAGCTTATCTACCCAGTCGTTCACCTCATCTGTTTGTTTGTTCTACAACAGGGAGTTCAGGAAAGGTTCCAGCAGGTTTTCCCTGCTCCTCCCAGCCACCTCTCTACCCTGTACTTCCACTCCGGTCATATTTAGCCGCAGTGGCCCCCTCTGTCGCCCTTCAAGTGGTTCACACAGGCCTGCTGGTGTAATTATGTTGTGCTCCTCTGCGGGGTGTGGCCGTGTACAGAAATACAGCCCCTTATTTTCGCGACCACTTTTTCTTTAGCCTCACATCGCCTCTCTTCTTAGTGTGGGTCTTCCTGGGTGTGCACTACTTTACAAGGTTTCCAAGACTAATGGTGAAGCTCGTCTTTAATAACAAGGCACAGAGGGCCACCCGTTTGACATGTTAGTTTTCTTTTCTTTTTTACAGTCAAAGAGAGAGGATGGGAAACAGAAATAGGTCCACAAGACGATAGGAATCACATGTAAGATATAGAAAAACACAGACACACACACAAGCTCATATGCTCACAAATATCAATTAGGCCTACTGCATAATACTCCTATGTCACTATAATTTAAAGCAAATAAAGATTTTTAGAAATATCTTTCAGAAATATGGAAACATAAGCCTACAGCGATACAGCAATCCCAGGTGAAAAATAAATATGCTAAATATATTTAATCTTAGCATACTTGAGTATACTCTAGTATACTTGAAGCCCTACTAATCATCAGTATACTTAGAGTGCTATTGTGGAACAACTTATTTTGTACTTAGTAGATTTTAGTTGTGATTAAATACTAGTTATGGACAATTTGAAGTGTATTTAGTATATTTTTTTGTGCTAAATTGGAAAAACTTAAAGTATACTTGGTACAATTTAAGTATATTACTGTGTATGTAGTAATAAACATGCTGATAGCCAACTTAAATTATACTTTTTTTGTGTTTTAAGTATATTTGAAATATATTAGGAGTATTTTACAAATATGTAAATATTACAATATTAATATATTTATATTGTGGTAATAGTATACCAAAAGTTATACTTTTGGCTTATTCCAATTACTAAGAAAGCACACTTTCTTATTACTATGCTATATTACTTTGTACACTACATACTTTTACATCACAATATTATAAATGTATTACCAGTATCCTAAATGCTGAATGAACTTCCCAGATAGTAATCAAACACTTTATTGAAATTCAAATATATTCTTAATATATTATATTTATAATAGTACATTGCAAATACACTGCCAAGAATTGTACTATTTGCAAATATAGAAAATGTACCAACATCGTAAATTTAACGATTTGCAAATTAAAACTTTAAACACTTTCAAATAATTGTAATATAATGCATTTGAGAAATATAAGAAAAATATACTTAAGAGAGCAAAACATGTTCTGATTTAAGTTTACATGGTACATGTATTACTAAACAAAACAGAATGACCATGTTTCAGATTAAAACACAGAAGAACACTGAACCATCAAAAAGAATTGCACCGCTGCAGACTCTCGCTCACTAAATAGAAACACAAACATGATCCACGTTATGTTCCTTTCTTTTGGTTGAACTGCTCATTCACTTCCGTCTGATGGCCGCTCGCACGGCCGAGGCACTCGTCTGCGGAGACTCTTGAATAACAGCGTCTGTTAAGAGAAGAGAGATGATGTCACAGCATATTCATACAACATTTTCTTCTATTTTGACTACACAGGAAATCCTGTTAAACCAATATTATTTTTTGAACAGTAAATCAGGATTAACTTGAGGAACTATATCAATACGATATGCTAATATTCCTACCAGTGCAGGTCAAACATATTTCATCACTGGTGGTGTGATTACCACGAACATGTGATCCTGCTGCTTTATAAATCACAGAAGCCTTAAATTGTCTACATACGACTCAAATTACCTACCTGTTTTGGCCTGCACTTTGGCAACGTCCAGTTGTCTTTTAGAAGGTCCCATTTTCCCAGACATCCCAGTCAGGGTGGACCAGTGGAAGGACCTCCTTTGTGAACACCAGGGCAGCCAGCTCCTGGCAAAAAAGGGTCATGCGTGATCGATTAAACTGTCACTGTGCTGCCAGCCAAGGTGTGCTGTATATGAGAGAACCAATGGAACACAATATACAGTTGGAAGATCTCTACCTACCTATTATGAATTGATAGACATTATTCACATATAAATATGACGAGCCGGATCTTCCTTCCAGCTCCTCCTCTATTGCTGACGACCATCATTATGTTGCCTGTGTATTTGTCAAGCTGTGCCAGGAACGTGACTTGACCAAAGTGGTTATACGCATGAATTCTGCATTTACCTGAAAACAACAGTGAAAGAAATGTTTTATTGTTGTAGCTTGCAATGTTTAAGCAATTCATACCTACTTCCTACTGATTTTCCACACACCTTACATTCCCATACGCCCATTCACATATTCTACCTAAAGGAGAAAAAAAAACAACAAGGTCAAGATAGAGCCAACATTTCTGCAGAAAACTATGGCTTAGTTCATATAGAACTTATCAATGCCATCATATGTCGTGTTACTCACCTGCATTGAGAGGTTGCCTGGACAAGACGTGATCTACTTTGTTGATTCGGCCCGTAGTGTTGTACCTGAAAGTAATGGAGATTACAATAAGGTTAGTTTCCAACCAGAATGACAAATAACCAGCTGCAGAGGTGCGTCTGCCTGATCTTGCATTGTACATATTTTATTGTATATTATTCCGTATTTCGTTGTCAATACACCAAATCACAAAACAAAGTACAAAAAAGTACTTTTTTTTTTCGCCTGGGAAGACACAAGTGTAGAGAAAACTACTTTGCAAGTCGTTTAACATAGCTCTAAGGTCCGAAGGTCCTCTGCTTTGGAAGCAACGTCGCGACGAAGCCAGAGTATTTCACAATCAGCGCAACTATGCTAACCGGCGCCAAAGCCGCTAGCTCGTGCTAACTCACATAGCAGGCCGTTCAGCAACCTCGGACACATGCTAACCTAAATTCACCAACCTCTCAAATATAATTGTCAAAAGAACCATATCCGTCTTCGTAAAACAAATACTTCTAAAATAACATGTTACTTAAGATGGCAAATGATTGGACTTACCTTATAACTCTGTCCTGCTCGGTCGGTCAGAATCTGATCAGAATGCCAAGTCCATGCTCAGTCACGTGTCACGTTGGTGAAGTGACGTTTCCTTACGCAGAGCGTCACGTGATGATTCAGTCATATAAAGTTTACTTGATTTGCCTACATTCAGGTTATACATATTTTCAGGTTATTGCATATTTACTTAATGTTTAAGTGTTTTGAATGAATAAACTTTTGATTTCATACAATTCAGCTACATTTTACTTAAAAATATTATTGAATGATTATGAGTGTAGCTATTTGTGTACTTTATACAATTTTGATAATTTAAACAATTGGAAAGGTTATAAAGGGTCTTTTGGTGCATCATTCTTCTAATACACATAATCAATAATAATTAACATTTTCCTCAAGAAATATACACATAATGTACTGAAATATAAGCATGAATAAGATGTACTAAAACGGCAAGATATCAAAATAGTTTAAAAATGTGCATCCGGTGCATTTGTTTCAATGGTAATTTAGAGCATACATTTTGAAATATAAAAAAATATGTTTGAAAACAAAGTTCAAAGAAGTACATTTAAGTAATTGCACAGAACTTTCACTTAAAGTATATTTTTTTATAATATATTTCTTGAAAGTATACTACAGTACAATTATTTTAAAGTGTGTTAAAAGTTGAATTTTGAAAATAGGTGAAAGCGTAACTTTTGTATACTTTTTATATATTTACAGAAAGTACAATTCTTTGATAGTATATTTGCAGTGTACTATTGAAAATGTCAATATATTTTAAATACAAAAAAGTAAAAAAAAAATTCGCCTGGGTATAAACAAACAAAATAAACATAAAGCAAATTAATTGTAACTATTACAACTTAAATTCATCACAAATACTATTATCAATGTTGTATCCATGTAGCTATTTAAACTGAGTTGATTCTAGTAGGCCTATCTGACTATATGTGTTCAAAATAAACTGGCCTTATTAGATGTTCCATGGTGGGAGCTTGATTTATTAAATATGTAACAAACGTAAAGCTTACTCATTCATCTACAGTAGCTTTCCAAGTTGCTTCCTCAGTAGCTTTACTTCTACTGCAAATTTCCCTCTTTTGACAACAAACAAAACTTATTTAGATGATCATATTTAGAGGAAGTATCAAAACAAAAGTCATAAAACAATAATAGTTAATCATTGAAAAATGCACAATTTTTAGTGGAGAGAAGTAACTGTACTGTAACTTGTGCTTTACTTGATAATTTCCATTTTATACACTATATTGCACTGTTATTACAGTATAGTACAAAATATGTGACCAACCTATTAAACAATGAAGCAGTGTGAGAGATTAACCAACCAACAAGTAAAACTATCAAACTTTACTTCACCTTTTAACCACTTCATTCCAATGCTGCTTGATGCTGAATAGAAATAATCCTGTAATGTGATGTAAATATTATTATGCTTTTAAAAGGTAAATTCTCTTCATGAATACTTTTCATACTTAAAGTATATTTAATGTTACTTAGAGCTATGTTAAACGACTTGCAAAGTAGTTTTCTCTACACTTGTGTCTTCCCAGGCGAAAAAAAAAAGTACTTTTTTGTACTTTGTTTTGTGATTTGGTGTATTGACAACGAAATACGGAATAATATACAATAAAATATGTACAATGCAAGATCAGGCAGACGCACCTCTGCAGCTGGTTATTTGTCATTCTGGTTGGAAACTAACCTTATTGTAATCTCCATTACTTTCAGGTACAACACTACGGGCCGAATCAACAAAGTAGATCACGTCTTGTCCAGGCAACCTCTCAATGCAGGTGAGTAACACGACATATGATGGCATTGATAAGTTCTATATGAACTAAGCCATAGTTTTCTGCAGAAATGTTGGCTCTATCTTGACCTTGTTGTTTTTTTTTCTCCTTTAGGTAGAATATGTGAATGGGCGTATGGGAATGTAAGGTGTGTGGAAAATCAGTAGGAAGTAGGTATGAATTGCTTAAACATTGCAAGCTACAACAATAAAACATTTCTTTCACTGTTGTTTTCAGGTAAATGCAGAATTCATGCGTATAACCACTTTGGTCAAGTCACGTTCCTGGCACAGCTTGACAAATACACAGGCAACATAATGATGGTCGTCACCAATAGAGGAGGAGCTGGAAGGAAGATCCGGCTCGTCATATTTATATGTGAATAATGTCTATCAATTCATAATAGGTAGGTAGAGATCTTCCAACTGTATATTGTGTTCCATTGGTTCTCTCATATACAGCACACCTTGGCTGGCAGCACAGTGACAGTTTAATCGATCACGCATGACCCTTTTTTGCCAGGAGCTGGCTGCCCTGGTGTTCACAAAGGAGGTCCTTCCACTGGTCCACCCTGACTGGGATGTCTGGGAAAATGGGACCTTCTAAAAGACAACTGGACGTTGCCAAAGTGCAGGCCAAAACAGGTAGGTAATTTGAGTCGTATGTAGACAATTTAAGGCTTCTGTGATTTATAAAGCAGCAGGATCACATGTTCGTGGTAAACACACCACCAGTGATGAAATATGTTTGACCTGCACTGGTAGGAATATTAGCATATCGTATTGATATAGTTCCTCAAGTTAATCCTGATTTACTGTTCAAAAAATAATATTGGTTTAACAGGATTTCCTGTGTAGTCAAAATAGAAGAAAATGTTGTATGAATATGCTGTGACATCATCTCTCTTATCTTCTCTTAACAGACGCTGTTATTCAAGAGTCTCCGCAGACGAGTGCCTCGGCCGTGCGAGCGGCCATCAGACGGAAGTGAATGAGCAGTTCAACCAAAAGAAAGGAACATAACGTGGATCATGTTTGTGTTTCTATTTAAACAATTCTTTTTGATGGTTCAGTGTTCTTCTGTGTTTTAATCTGAAACATGGTCATTCTGTTTTGTTTAGTAATACATGTACCATGTAAACTTAAATCAGAACATGTTTTGCTCTCTTAAGTATATTTTTCTTATATTTCTCAAATGCATTATATTACAATTATTTGAAAGTGTTTAAAGTTTTAATTTGCAAATCGTTAGATTTACGATGTTGGTACATTTTCTATATTTGCAAATAGTACAATTCTTGGCAGTGTATTTGCAATGTACTATTATAAATATAATATATTACGAATATATTTGAATTTCAATAAAGTGTTTGATTACTATCTGGGAAGTTCATTCAGCATTTAGGATACTGGTAATACATTTATAATATTGTGATGTAAAAGTATGTAGTGTACAAAGTAATATAGCATAGTAATAAGAAAGTGTGCTTTCTTAGTAATTGGAATAAGCCAAAAGTATAACTTTTGGTATACTATTACCACAATATAAATATATTAATATTGTAATATTTACATATTTGTAAAATACTCCTAATATATTTCAAATATACTTAAAACACAAAAAAAGTATAATTTAAGTTGGCTATCAGCATGTTTATTAATACATACACAGTAATATACTTAAATTGTACCAAGTATACTTTAAGTTTTTCCAATTTAGCACCAAAAAATATACTAAATACACTTCAAATTGTCCATAACTAGTATTTAATCACAACTAAAATCTACTAAGTACAAAATAAGTTGTTCCACAATAGCACTCTTTAAGTATACTGATGATTAGTAGGGCTTCAAGTATACTAGAGTATACTCAAGTATGCTAAGATTAAATATATTTAGCATATTTATTTTTCACCTGGGTATGTAGATTTGGTTGATCAGGGCTTAATTGCATATTTCTACTGTGAATGATAGTGGACCTGCTCAGCCTTCAATTATGGACCTCGAGATGCTTTTACTGTCTTAATTGCGTGACTCAAAGTGTAGAGGTGAGGCGCTAATGTCTTTTTCACAAATGTCAGTCAGTGCTGACTGGTGTGTGTAGGCAGTCAGTCCCAGCCTGTGATTTACAGGCTATTGAAGCCACTGCTTCCACCTAGTGGTGGATACATGTTATTTTGCATCAGTGAGGAGGAGGCAACAAAAAATATACCATTGCACCTGACTAACCGTATCGAGATTATCTCTGTCTGCCTGTAGCTGCTGAATCACAAGGTAGACCCTGTTTGTTTGTGTGTCCATTGAACGCACCGCTGGACTGACTGAACTGAGAAAACAAGGTGGAGGCGATACAAATAAACGCTGTGACACCAGCAACAGGTAGAGTCGCTTTTACATTCCTTAGCTAGTGAGACAATCAACACGTTTGCTCCCTAGAGGAAGTACGGAAGTTGCCTTCTGCCTGTTCAAGTGCAATCATGTCATTTTATAGCTGGGCATATCAGTGAGCGGACAGAGAGGCTCTGGGATCATTGAATGGTGACTGAAGCTTTTTTTTTTTTTATCCTGGAAGTCGCATCTGCATTCAGCGCCTACTCATCATGCCTGTCCACAGGAGGCAGGTGGGTGATCTTATTCACACATAACACATAGATTATATCGATTCAGAATGAAGCTGTTCTCAGGCCAGCTGCTACTCTAACATTATGTTATGTTATGTTGACTGCCAAACCTGCACTGGTCAGACTGTATAGCCCCAACAGAGGCTTATTCCAGTGTTGGACAAGGCCCGCCTTTGCATAAATCAGGACTCCACCATGTTCAGGATTGAATGGGATGCATATGTGCTTCCACTGGTATCGCGCTGTTCAGATATGTACGTCTCGGTCTGCCACACCTTCACTGTGCTGGCAGTGTAAGTGAATAGCGTGGATCGGCATGAGGGTGTCACTATATCCACATGCCATGCGGTTCAGTCAGGTTTAACTAACCCACTTCTCTGACAGCCACTGCAGGTGAGTCAGGATCACAACAGAGGCATTCACTGTCCCTGACACGTCATCCTCACGTCATTGTTAAACAGGACTGTGTTGTAGATGATGACCTTTCTGCTTATTTTCACAAGCTTGTTATTATTATTAAAGGGACAGTTCACACTAAAATAGAAAAAATATGTATTTTTCCTTTTTTGCCTGTAGTGATATTTATCAATTTAGATTGTTTTGGTGTGAGTGTCCTAGTTTTGGAGGTATCAGCCTTAGAGATGTCTGTCTTCTCTCTTGTATAATAGGACTATATGGCATTTGGCTTTTGGTGCTGGAAGAAGAAGAACTCAGTGGCATATAGTTCCTAAAGGCTTACAACAAGAAGAGAGAGTGCAATACAGCCCCATTATATTCAAGAGAAGGCAGACATTTCTACGGTTAATATCACCAAAACTAGACAACTCACACCAAAACAATCTAGACTGATTCATAGCACTACAGGTAAATACAAATATATATATTTTTTATTTGGGGGTGAACTGTCTCTTTAAATACCGGTGGAATGATGAAACCCAATTATCTCTTTATTAACGATGTGTGGAATTCAACATAACTTTGTGAATGACTTGTATTATTTTTCAATATTTTGTAGCCCAGTATTGAACTACTGGAATTCATGGGAGTGGTAAGAGAGAATGGCAATGAACAGACATCACTCCCTCCTGTGGTAAGAACTAATAACTAGTTCAGGCCCCCTCATTCCCAGATTATGATTTATCCATAGTAATTCTGAAAGTCTGACTTTGCCATATGATTATTGCCACTCAGCACACACCTCTATCATATGACTACGTCCTGGTTGCCAAAACAATTGACAAACAGGAGAGAGAGGCTTTCAAGAAGCAAACTGAATACATCGAAGAACTGAAAAAAAAGAACTTGAAAGTTACCGTAAGTCTTTAATGAAAAACCAAAAAAGTTTCTCTACTATTGGAAAGGTTACATGCTTTTTTCATTCATCTGGTTCTAATTCATCCTATTTAGAAAATTATAGATGATGATCTGGTCTTCTATGGGATTCAAGCGCCTAAAGAAATTTTTGAGAAGTACAGGTATCTGCTCAAAGTGTCTGATGCTTGTAACTGGAGCTCGGATCAGAACATTGTACCACTCAGCACCAGGTAAAACATACTGCCGTACAGTAGCTATTTTCTGTAATTTTAAACAACCACAAATGCTAATTAAAGCATCTGTGATTGTTTATCTGCTCCCTATAGTCTTAATACATTATTTTTTTCCATATTGCCTCCATGAAAATGTGACTTAATTAGGTTTTTGCTGTCTCTTGCTGCAAGTTCAGCTTTATAAGTGACACTAGTCCTTGTTTCAGGATAAGGATTGTCCACTTCATCTTGAATCACACCCCTATATGTTCAGGAGGTGAGAAAGACTAACTGTATTTACAATCTCCATAGGTGACCGGTCACCTCATCTTTCATGTTATTGACTCACCTGTTGTTCTTCCCAGAGAGTTTGCGGGATCTTATGAAGATGAAGGTTTTTGAGGCAAGGTTCTGCTTGCATGAGGTAAAAATCCTAACATACAGTATTAGCCATGTTCTTGTACAGCATCTAGGATTTATCACGATTACAGATTGTAAGATAGTCACCATATAGGCCCTGATAATTGTGTTATTACCAGGTTTGGGACATGAACTGCAGGTTATACAGATTGTATGAATAAAGAATGAAAGCAGTAGACTGAATCAAATTTTTCTTACGGTCAGAATGATATCAGAATGATATGATTAAACCAGTATCTTTTCTCCATGTGGATCCACACATCCTCATGCTCAAGGTAGTGACACTATTTTCCACTGTTAAATCTCTTCCCTTCACGTGGCCACTAAAGTGTTTTACTTTTCACAAAGAGCATCTAAAATTATGAAGTGAAACTTGGCAGGAGCTTTCCAAAACAAAACATTGCTGCCAGAAAAGTATTTGTTCACAGAGATGCTATGGGAGGGATACTAATGCAGTGAGTCATTCAGGGCTGGGAGTATGTGGGCATGTGTGTGAACATACATTGACACAAACAGTGTGCGCACATGTTTCAATAGCATGTACATGAGTGTTTACTTCAACACTGTGGGAGGTGAAGACGTTTAGATTAAATGTCTAGGAAATTCAAATGTAAATTCATTTCTAAAGCTTATTCAAAATATGAAGCAGCATTATTCGTGGATGTTTTGTAATTGCATTTCTAAGCCAGTAAAATCAGTAGATTGTACTGTATGTTGTGATTTCCATGTACAAAAGTCTTCTTCATGTTAGTTTCATTTTATTTTTCAGAAAAAGAAACAGAGAGAGCTGAAGGAGAGCTGGGCACGATGGACAGCCTGTCTCCAAGGGCAACCCATCACTGCCGTCAGGTTTGGACTGCAACACAACAGCCTATTCATTTTCCTGCTCGGTTTATTGCAGTTATTGCAGCATTATTGTTTTTCCATGTCATCCCCAGACAACAAGACAACAGCAAACATGTCGCCACCCACATATGAAGCAGGCATTGTTTGGACTCATTGCTTAAAATCATGTACAGTACTTATTGCTGGTACAGATTAGAGCGGTTATCTCTAGATTCACTTGTTTACTAAGTCCAAACAGCAGAGCACTATGCAAACATGCGTCATGTCTCCACTTTTAAGTGAAAAAAGTAATTGGATATGTGTAAGCTTCATGTCAACATGTTAACTGTGAGATTTTAGCACCCACATTGGGCCTGTCAGCAAACAAGTGACAAGATACACTGTACATCATCACTGTGAGTCGAGTACTTGTTGTCCTCAAGAGGCTTAAACACACCTTTATGAATATAAGTTGAATTTATCTTGTGAAATACAACATACATTGTCGTTGTAGGTGTTACTTGATTGATTGAGTCCATTTCATGTAGATTTTAAAGATTTTATACACTTTGACAGTATAATTTTGGAAATGTTGGTTAAAAACCACATTCTGTTCTTAAATGTATGCTTCAAACAGCATGATACGTACATTATGTGTATGACACATAGGAAACATATTATAGATATATTATTAAGAATAATTTGCACAGTATTCATGCGTTTTGTCATTTTCTCTTTCTGTGTGTGTGTTCTCATTTCAGGAACTACTTTGGGGAGAAGGTGGCCTTGTACTACCTCTGGTTGGGCTGGTACACATATCTGCTCATCCCCCCTGCTCTCATCGGCGTCATTGTCTTCCTTTATGGCCTTGCCTTCTTCAACAGCTCACCCCTCATGTACGTTTTTCCACAGCTCCGCAGTATCTGTGTCATCATAAACTAGCATTTAGACTGTGATAGATAAAGTCATCATTGTGTTGCAGAAAGGAGGTTTGTGAGGCTGACACGATTATGTGTCCCCTTTGTGACAAGAGATGCAAAGTGTGGAAGCTCTCCGACACCTGCACATACGCCAAGGTACATCAGTGCATTTACATTAGACGGCTGAATGGGGCATTTGTCTGTTTGTGCTCACCAATGGTCTCCTGGTCTACTTACAGGTGAGCCTGCTGTTTGATAATAATGGCACAGTGCTCTTTGCAATGTTCATGGCAGTGTGGGGTGAGTTTTGTGTGTCTATATGATATAATTATTCTTGTGTTGATAGACATTGTCATGCATTTCCAATATTCAGTTCCCTGTTTAAGATAGATTAATGAGTCCTGCATTGCAATTTTGCTTCATAGCCATTAAAACCCATGCAGATTGAATAAAAGATCATTTAAAATCAGGATGCAGAACTCTCATCCAATACTGTTTATTCGCCTGAACATGTTTAGCTTTAGAGGACAACTAGTACAAACAAGTCTTTTATCTGCCTCTCATTTATTTTATCCAACTGCCTGGATGTTTTATGATCACTGAGATATATACTGCCAAAGAGATGCCACATCACAGAGAGAACCTACTCGTCCTGGCTTCTCACATCTTAATCAGCCCAGGCCATCTGGCCGTGGGGGTGATCAAGCAGCCATCTATAAGAACATAAATGCTCTTTCACAGACTTATTCAGCTTTTTGATTTTTGAGGATTTTTTTTAATGTTCATCAAATTTGTACCTGTTGGATTTAGGCTAAATGAAATGTTGTAGCACAACTGTGGGGAGAGTACAGTTACCTAGAACAGCCACTGCAGTCTTCAAAAAGTGATTACATGATGAGTATATGAAAAGGAAGTGTGTAAGGGAGGGGTGAGATACAGAAAGAGAAATAATGCTTCAAGGACAGAAAAATGTTGATAATGCAGGACAAGCTGAATGGAAGTCCCCCTACCATACTGTTACCCTGTGTCAGTATGCTAGACCCAAAAGCAAATATGTATGTATATGTCAAAATCAAAACATTTTTCATCAGATGTTAAACCTTAGATAAAGACATATTTTCATACATTAAGAGAAAGATGAATGCAAAACTTATACTAAATGCCCCAAAAGTGGCAATGGGTATTACCACCACAGTGGATCTTTGTTTTCATTCATATTTCATATTGTTGTTCCAGTAGGTTTATGTACTCATAAAAATCTGTGATCTTCACAGCAACACTGTTTTTGGAGTTCTGGAAGAGACATCGGGCTTCCTATGTGTGCGAGTGGAAAGTGTCAGATTGGTGTGAGGAGGAGGTATGATCAGTTTTATACATGACATCTCATTTCAGTAATACCTGGTCAGTGCTCACTGGAACTATGACTGCATATTTTTCTATTTAACTGTAGGAGGAACTGATACTGGAAATTGTGAACGACGTTAACTGTGAACCAAAAGAATACAAGCACTCCTATCTGCGCAGCACTCTGGTTTTGATCTGTGTCACAGCTATGGTGGGTGACTTGTCCTATTACCCTCTTCATATATATTCTTTAAAGGTGCTATTTATGATATTAAGTGCATTTTGATTGCCTCTCAATGGCTCTCAACATGGTGATGGCTGAGCCAGCAGCTTGCAGCTTGCAGCTAACGGTGCTGACAGAGCTAACGGTGGTTACTATCTGAGGGAGAATTGGAGGGTGGGTGCTACTCTTCCGCAACAATGCCATCGGTTTGGACGGCGTCATCAGCTGTAACTGCCATATGAGAGCAGTGCAGAGCACATGCACAAACATGCCCTAAAAGAACACGCCGCCGGCTCCGGCTGTGTTAACAAGGAACAGAGAAGCGCAGATAACAACATACACAGTTGTAGTAAATTCTCTGCACAGGGAGATATTACCTCACTATATCTAATAGTCTAATAGTTATTTGCAACTATATTATTGCTCTGAATTCCATATGTATTGCACCTTTAAATAGCTTGTACATCTTTAGAGCTCCGGTTGAAATAAGAATCTGATGCAAGTTTGATAAGGTTCAGGTGTTGGCATGAAAAAATGTGTTTTCATAGTTAATGGAGACTCTCACAAGTATAGTGATACAAGTGAGTGTTTTTTTGTGTTTTTATACAGATATTGGTGATCATTGGCCTGACACACGCCTTGGTGGTGTTCAGGGTGATTGCAGCAGTGCTCTTGGCTGAGGGATCATGGGAGTTCCTGAGCAACCACTCCAACAGCGGAGCGATGATGCTGGGGGCTGTCCTCCACTACCTCATCATCACTGTCATGACACGGGTACGCAGGTCTCACAATGTGCATCTCTGTCTCCTTTTGGTGGTATTCTCCATGAGTATGACAATGTCTTCGTCTTTGCAGATCAACAGGATTGTTGCCATGAAGCTCTGTGAAATAGGTGCGTTTACTTTACCGGTATATTTGATATATTTGTTTCTTATATTTTATTTTTATTTTTATTTTTATTTTTATTTTTATTTTTATTTTTATTTTTATTTTTATTTTTATTTTTTCCAGACAGAATTCAATGTTATTTTAACGGGTGTACAGTTGTCAGTGTGGTGGGTAATGAGAACAAATGCAGGGCGACTGAAGCATGAAGGCAGGTAATCAGAAAGGAAGCAGGTCAGAAACACAGATAACAGACAGATAACAAGTAATGTATGGAACACGACAGCAGCTACAGTTGCCCACATTCAATGTCCACTCACAGACCCTGTACACTTTGTCCCAATCTTCTAGGGTCATGACTCGAGTAAACATGCCTTCCATTTAAAGAGTCTCAAGTCAAAAAAGTTGTGACCCAGTGATGTAGAGTACATCTGAGCCGCTCTGCATGTCGTTTGTTCTGGGTGAATGGTATATTTTTGTCTTGTCAAATTGAAATTCTGTAGTAGTCTCAAGTGTGTGAGATTGTGCCATCCACTGACGAAATAGTGAACTGCATGCAAACTAACATGTAGTCTGTCTTCACTAGAGGAAACAAGATCATTTGCTGCCACAGAGAAAAGCTTCACTGTCAAGATGTTCACCTTCCAGTTCTTCACCTATTTCTCCTCCCTCTTCTACGTGGCATTTTTTCTTGGCAGGTAACAACAAGCGGTCCAGCCGATAGTTTATTCACATCAATATTCACATTCGACTTTTAGTGGTGTCATATGTAATGTATATCGTTATATCAAAATTCAGCTCTAGACTTCAAACCCATACAACACATTGTCATAACCTAAAGGACCCTAAATTAATGTCCAAATGAAAGAAACTCATTGGCCTTAATTATTTACACGCAATGTCCCGGCCTGACTGATAACGTGTTTTTGTAACACTCGTGACAGGATAAATGGCCATCCTGGTGGATACGTTCGAATTTCAGGGAAATGGAGGCTAGAAGAGGTGTGTGACATAAACATGCATCTCATTTAGCAACACTGAATGTCCATTTTAAGTAAAAATTGTGGTTTTACATTTAAATATTGTATCTGATTGCATTTCTAACATGATACTCTCCCCTGTGCAGTGTCATCCCAGTGGGTGTCTCACAGATCTGTTCATCCAAATGGCTATTATAATGATACTCAAGCAAACCATCAGCAATGTGTTTGAGTTCACTGGGCCGTGAGTATAAATCAGATTTGTGATTAAATATTGTATAACACTGTGAAATCCGCTTTACTCACAGTGTTTTGAAAGCTGTCTCTTGGTTGCATCAGCTGGTTCTGCAGGTGGCTGAAGAGACGAAGAACCCAGAAGTTGCAGAGGAAATGTGCCCACTGCTACCTGAAAGATGACTCTGAGGCCAAACAAGGAGCTGAACTGTGTGATAACTGCAAGCTTCGAGACTGGGTCAGCAACTACCGTCTCAATGATGTTGACTCCTTCAGCCTGTTCCATGAGTTCCTGGAGATGGGTGTGTACTCTGCTGAATGCTTCAACAACAAAAACAGTAGACACTAGACAAACGCTGGACTGGTTTTGGCAAATAATATATTTCTTGCTTTCTCCTTAGTTATTCAGTTCAGCTTTACCACCATATTCGTGGCAGCGTTTCCTCTCGCTCCTCTGCTAGCCCTCATTAATAATGTCATTGAGATACGCCTGGATGCCATTAAAATGGTCACTCTGGAGCGCAGACTGGTTCCCAAGAAAACCAATGACATTGGTGAGCATCACTTTTGACTGAGAATTAAAATGTTGTCTGCCTGTTTATATTGTACATAACATTCTCCTCACATCAACGTCTCCTTTCCTCAGGCGTGTGGATAGACGTGTTGGAGGCTATTGGTGTCTTAGCTGTCATTGCAAACGGGCTGGTCATCGGTGTATCTTCGGACTTCATCCCTCGATTGGTGTACCGCTACCGCTATGGCCCATGTGCCAATGGCACAGTGACGGATATTGAGTGAGAAGTCTCCTAGAAAATGTTTATGTTGATGTGTCATGTAATGTGCAACACTCACTTTACAGTAAATAACTTCTTCTTCTTCTTCTTTTCAAGCTGCATGGCTGGATACATCAATAACACTCTCTCAGTTGCACGAATGGATGACCAGAACATAGACAACGAATTTTCATCCAGTCAGATGATCACTCCTAATGGCTTGAATGTCTCTTACTGCAGGTTTGTTCCCCTTTAATCTTATTTGTCTTCTATGGCTGAGGAGTTATTAGGTCAGGAGGTCAGAAGAAACCAAAGTCAAAACATAATTTGAGTAACAACAGAGTCAAAAGCACTGACCCTTCTCACCACTAGTGTTAATAACTGCTATTCGCATTACACTCAAATATCTTTTTGTAGTATTGCACTGTTATTGCTGCTGTAAGGACAGCCTAACCTCAGGTGATAGAAGTGCTTTATAAACAAATTTTACATTCTTCTTAAATGTTACCATCATTGCAACTGGTACCAGAATCATCAACTCTGTGATTCAAAAACGACAGATGAGAGGGATAACATCCGCATTCTGTTGTTTTTCTTCACAGGTATAAAGACTACAGGAGCAATGAGGACTACAGTTTTACCCCACAATTCTGGCTAATTTTAGCTGTGCGCTTTGCCTTTGTCATCCTGTTTGAGGTAAGTCTTAATCATGACCAAATAAGAAACCACATCTTCTTACACTGATTTCTTTGAGCAGTTTTTTTTGTACAGTAGCACCAAATACACCACAATGCCATCCCAACTGTTTGTTCATTTTGATGTTTCACAACGCTGATCTTGGCTATAACAATATCAGGGACTGCTATCTTTAATGAAACCACATTTTCACACATAGAAGGGGCGATGATAACATACCTAACATTTTCCTCTCTGCTTGCAGCACGTTGTCGTCATATGCAAGTTTGTTGCAGCCTGGTTTGTGCCGAGCGCTCCCATGCAGGTCAAGAATGATAGACTCTTTGACAAACTCAACAGGCTAAAAGAGGAACTCAGGTGAGTCTCAAGTAATAGGTGGTTACATTGTTGTGGGAGCCGGTTGCCAAATGAACCTCAATCTTGCTCATTCGGTTTTGAATTATTATGCAAATACACTGGCCCGGTATTGGAGCTGATACTGACCTATTAGGTGGATCTGGTATCGGCCATGATGTGACCCATTACTGCCAGTTTTAACACACAAAGACACAAGGTGCTCCCATGATATTTGCGATGATCTCAGTAGCAAGACAGACTTCTTTGTATTTTGAATTTAACAGTATTTAACAAGAGTTTCTAAATCTTTATGAATGAATTCTAAGAGGTATAAGAGGTATGAAAAAATATTTCACACAAAATGGTACTGGAATTTAATTGAACCCTAATTGCCTAATGGATGATTTATGCATACAAATGTGACATTTGTAGTTGGTAGCTTTAATATATTTGTATTATATATTAACAAATATGATATATGTTTTTAAGATGTGCTTTGTGTTGTTGTGCAGCTCTCAGTTTCCTTGACATATATGCTGCAACTAACCAACCTTTGTTTTTGTTTCTTGCAGTTCATTTGAAGCGTTACCCCATTCAAATACTTAAAGTTTACACATTTTCCCCTGAGCCCAGTGTTGCCTTGTGCATTAAAGTGTCCAGACTGTCACAGTGTTGAGTCAGCTTCAAAGCCATTCATCATCTTCCTGAAGAGTTCAGACGGTGGGCTCTCACTCTCTTTTATTGTTTGCAGTCAAATGTTAATTGCTGGCTATCTGGATACTCATCTATGAACCGGACTTTGAAGTCAGACAAATCTTTCTTGGACAAAACAAGTGTACAGTAACAGATTTTACTGACCATGAGATTGTTCTTATTGTAAGAATGCACTGATAGCTTACTGTTGGATCTCTATATTTGTGAGACGCATGTGAGTGTTTTTATTGAAAGCCTAAAGATCATTTATACTGCTACTGCACATACAGTACCGATTGTGTGTTACGATGTTGCCTTATTGTGTAAAAAAGCGCTGTGATGATTGTCATTACTGCAGACAGAGTCTGAAGGTGTCTTTTGTAAACCAGACACAAGAATGTTTTGCATTATAATATTTTATATTATTGAATAAAAGAGGAAAACTTTGACCTCATATACTGAAATGTCTTTTGAATTTAAGCTTGTCTGTAAAGAGGTGTGTCAAAAGTGATGTTTTTGATTTGCCAAATTACAGATTTAAGAGTCTAAACATAACGATAATTAAGTAATAGCTACATTAATGTCAGTATTTTCTTCATGTCATCGCTAAACATTGTTAATGGAAATTGTGGGGATTTAATGACCCGAGGGGATTTTACATTCTATATATAAATAGAAGTCACACATGGTGTCTTTTAAGAGCTGATGCTAATATTTCTTAGTCTCAACATCTTTACATTTAAGAATTCTAAGCTAAAAAATATATTATTATTATATATATATATATATATATATATATATATATAATGTATCCACTTGAGATGTATTTAAACAGCATTTTGACCGTCATATATGTAGATAAAATGCAAACAAAATATAGTTGAACAGTATACCAATCTCTCACAAGGCACCATTATAAGGGGATTATAAAGTTGTAACTTTATTAATGGTAAATAAAAAATGTACCATTATAAGGACACTTTTTGGGTTGTCAGGTTGTGAAAAATCCCCTTAACTGGTTAGACTGTTGGACTTAATTTCTGGAAATGTATTAACATTTTTCTTTACATTTACATCTGCAGATTTGATGATAACACATTTATGTCTCACGTATTTAAACATTTGCACCTCAAAAGTATGGGTTACTATAAAGTATGCTATATACTGAGTATTACAAAGTGAAAAACTCGTGAATATTTATGAATGGATTAAAAACGTGCAGCCAAAAAAGATTGATAACGACCTCGAGATCTACTTATTATTTATTTACCATTTATACATCCTGTATAAAAGGTGCCTTATAAGATACTTTTGAACACTTAATTTAAAACAAACTTTATATTATATTATATTATATTAGGGACGCACTAGACGTGTTGTATTTTAGTGAGTTTTCCTGTCTCCTCTCAAGTTTTAGTGTACAGTAGGTGAAAGCCGGTGCGAACGCCACGTGACCATGGGGAGCCAATAGCCAGCAGAGTTTCAGGTATCGCCAGGTGCACTTGATCAACCAGAAGGCTGACGTCTCCGGAGTCGAGTCACATCGGCTGTAATGAAACTGTAATAATCAGTATCTAATAGAGGGATGTAGGTGTACAAAAAGCTCTTCACTCGGCTCACTTGTCACCTGAGGAAGGAGGAAGAAAAAGACTGCGCCTCATGGCTCTGATTTTATTCGCTTTTATAATTTTGCTCACCGGAAAATGGGACAAGTCTGTCCTTGCCGAGGGTAAGGATGAAGAAAATCACTTTATCATGCACTTGAATTTACTCATATATCATAGGTTTACACTTTATTGATAAGTCCGGTTTTAAATAAACTGCATTTGTTGATAGCTGTAGTATTCATCGTATTGTTAATTAAAAACTGTCATAGTAAGGTTTATGGGATGCTGGTCAGTGCACATGTGGTCAGTTCGTACAGGGTCACAGTGTCTGTCACGCGGTCACATGCTGTTGCCTGGCAACATGAGCCGGACTTCGGACCCGGATGACTGTCACCTTGTTTGAGAAACTGTTAAAAACAAAAATAAAGCAAAGGGGAAGTCAGAGAGGAACCAGAGAGGAACCAGAGCGGGCAGTTGTGCTGGTTTAGACATAGTCCTGGTTAGCGCGCATGCGCTGAATATGTTGAAGAACAGGTCTTTTGAAGCACAGTGAATGCAAACTGTTAACGTCCACATACGGTGGGAAAACTGTTTTCCCAAAAGGAAATTAAGTCACTTATAGGTATTTGCTTGCTTAAGTTATTTGATCACACAACATAAATTCAGTTTCTTATGTCATACTTAAAATTCAATTAGAGATCAGAGTCAGTTTTTGTTGACTTGTTGTGTCCGCAATGTAAAGGTGACTGTGTAAACCCCCTTTCTCTTTATTTGTAGCTCAGTCTTGTGTGGATGAGAGCAGGTTTAAGGAGCAGGTGCTCTACGTGGGGCAGCAGGGGCCTCCATATCGGCTGAAATGCCCTCTGGAGCCCCAGAGCTCCTTACGGCCTCAGCTGACCTGGCAGAAGGACTGTCAGCAGCTCCCTGCTCAGGTAGGGAAGGCCTACCTGGAGTTTGACAAACTCACCTTGCAAGATCAAGGGAACTACACCTGTATGCAACAGAGCAACAGCACAGCCTCATTCACTGTGCGTCTCATAGTTAAAGGTAAGTATTATTTCCACACGTAATGAAGTCATCTCAAACCTGATACTGTGATTATGTGTCTCTCACAGTGGGCTAGTATCCGTCCCTGAAGTAAACGTAGAGTTTGTAGGTGGGGGTTGAAGGGGCTAGTTGAATGACTACACCTGCAAAGACCCATGTCATTTCAGCATGTCTTCCAGCTGCAGTCTCAGGCTGTACCTGGCAGTGCACATGAAGGCCTCCATTGTCTGGAGCTCCTGCAGTGAACACAGATAACAGTGGTCTGACTTTCCACAGAGTCTCAGTGCTCCAAAGCCCCCGAATTTGAACCGAATGGGGGCTCGAACGGACTCCGGAGGAATGTGGATTGCACTGTGACACTGAACTGCACTGCTCTCCTCCAATGGGACCCAAAAGAAGAGCACTGCGACAGCACGCTGCAGTGGAGTAAAGACGGCCAACCACTCACCAATCACACACATTACACGCAGAATACCTCCTCATGGTGAATTGAAGCTTTTTTTTTTAAATATCAGTTACATGGCACCTGCATTTAAAATGTATTTCAAAGTGAGATCAAGTTTTCTGTCCTGCATATCAGGTCTCCTGTTGCCGGCCAGCTGATGGTAAACAGTCTGCTGGTGATCAACCTCACACAGCTGGATGCTTTTGGGCTCTACAGCTGCACAGTGAGGAACATTTCCTCTGACTTCAGCCTGCCGTACTCACGTAAGACAACTAAAGATACCTATATATGCAAGGTTTCTTACATTCTGTCCTGCATCTTGTTTTATATTTTCTAAAAGATTACCCACCTAAACATGAAAGAGAAACACAAATGTGACAACGAAGATTAGAGAAAACAGTGAAAGGCCAGACTCCATAAATAAAGAGGAGCAGCAGTTATGTACATTATCTGCATCAAAAACCATATGAAAGTGTATTGTAGACATGATCAGTGTGTAATGGAGCAGTAGAAAGTCAGCCAGCTCCACACACATTGTCAACTATCTCAAGGCTATTAATACCACAGACGCACAGATACATTAAGTCTGTATCATTTTACAGCGCTTTGGCAGGAAGCCTGGCCCAGCGTGTAATCAGTCAGCCTTGTGATTCACAACACAAATTGATTCTGATTAATGTTACTTCTCCCTGATTTAACTGCACATTGAAAATGTGTTCAGTACTTAACTGTTGCAATGACCCAGATGTAAAGAATCACTCTTCTGACAAAATCCATATTTGGTAGTTTAGGGTTATCAATTTCAATCCGAGTATTGATTGTTTATTTTATGCTTATTTTTGGTCTGCAGACACTTTAGTGTGCTCATACGGCCCCAACCACACATCAGCTGTTATTGCAGCCATCGTTCTCCTCCTCCTGCTGGCTGTAGCTGCTGTTGTGTACTCCAGGTGTCACTTGAACATCAAACTCTGGTACAGGAACTCCTACGGAGCCTATGAACTTAATGGTGAGGCCTCTGAAG
Organism: Cebidichthys violaceus; assembly: GCF_023349555.1. Classification (NCBI taxonomy): domain Eukaryota; kingdom Metazoa; phylum Chordata; class Actinopteri; order Perciformes; family Stichaeidae; genus Cebidichthys; species Cebidichthys violaceus. Next base: position 8,287,152 of record NW_027176483.1, read on the forward strand.
TGATAAAAGGGTGCTATAATCATGTATAAGACTGTACAGTAGTATTAACACCTCTGCTATGTTTGTGTCTCCATGTCTTCAGATGGCAAATTATATGATGCCTATATCTCTTATGTGAACAATGATCATGACAGGAAGTTTGTCAACTTTATTCTCAAACCTCACCTGGAGAATAAAAATGCGCTCAAGGTGCACCTCAATGACAACAATATTCTACCTGGCTCAGGTAAGATTTCTGTCTGTTGGTCTTCATAGGAAGCAACGGGAGAATGGAAAATATTCAATCCATTTTTTTATGCAGTTTCTGTTCATTTTAATCTTCAAAATCCAGGATTTTCTGACTTACACTGTAATTACCTGCAATTTGCAAAATGAGTTTTCTCTCATGATGATCTTGAGACGTTTCCCTAATGAAAACTAATCTCTCAGACTTATACGTTTGCAAATGCATCTTCAATTTGCATATCATTTGTGTGACCAGTGCTTACATCTGTGTGTAAGCACTTTTTGTGAAACTGGATCTTGGGTAAAAAAAATTGTAATATGAAGTTGCCCATTTTTTAACGATGCATAACATTATTATTTATCTCCAGAACCTTCTGCCGAGCTGCTAATGAACATAAGTCGCTCTCGCCGTTTGATCGTGTTGCTCTCTTATGCTTACCTTGAGCAGGACTGGTGCTCCAATAACTTCAGGTCAGACGAATTTAATGTATAAACGATTCTTTTCAAACAGCACTTTATATATAAAACTTAGTAAAATGACTGTGGCACCATTACAATACACCACTTGAGGTCAGTGTTGCTGCACTTTAGAGCAGTTTCTCCAGTATGCCCTATCATGACATACTGTAGCTGTGTGTGTTTTCAGACAGGGCCTTCTGCACTTGTTGGAGTTGTGTCAGCGGCCCATCCTCATCATGTTGGAGGGTCAGTCCAAACGCATGGGACCTGAGATCAAGCAGCTGCTCAGTGAGCACCAGCACCGCCTCACCATTCTCACCTGGAGGCACAACTCTGTGGTAAGATCCACATTAATAATACCCATTAGTGCTTTCTGAGCAAACAAACATCAATAACAAACAGAATACAGTATGAGTAATTTAAAGCATCAGTATGTTTCTCTCTGGATTTCAGCCAACTTGCATGGAATGAATATTTTATTGTATACATATGTGCAGAATATCTATAATGTTTATAGTTAGTGTCTGGACTCGACTTGTGTTTCCATTGAAGCAACATTATGCATTCACATTACAGTGAAATAATCATGTGAAAAGAATTCACTAACGATCATTAAAACCAAAATTAGCAAATGTAGAAATGTGTTTCAATGTAAATGAATAAATATACATTTAATTTCAAATTCAAAATGTATGTATACTATGTATGATGACACATGCAAGTACGGCTTATGCAGTTGAGTTGAGTTCAGTTGGACTTTTTAATGGCGGAGTGTTCGGTTCCTGTGTGTTTTTGGTTTCCACAGACTCCGTCCTCAGTCTTCTGGAAGGAGATGGCCTTAGCGATGCCTCGCAGAGTCGTCTTCCGCAGTGAGTCTGCAGGCGACCCTCAGACTGTGCTACAAGATGACAAGGACCCCATGCTGACCCTCGACTCAGACTACCTTGACTGCCGCTCAGACACGGACCCTGCTAGAGATCTGGGTAAGAACAACAGCCAAAGGACTAGATAAGTCCTCCAGCTCTGATGTTTGGTTCACTCTTCACTCTATTTGCACATGCAAATATAAGAAATGCATATTAAAGCTGCACTACCTTGCATGAATGAATGTGAAGTGAGATATGTGTGTTTGTTTTTTTAATATTGAGGCAAGCACGCTCACGTTTAACAACTGTCTTGCACTGACTCTACTCCAGGGATGTAAATGCTTGTCAGCTGTTTGGCGTTTCATGTACTTTTGTTGCAAGAGAATGAGAATATAAAAAGTTAAGGCCAATATGCAAGTCTCAACCTGATAGAGACTCTTTTCTCTTTTTCGACACACAGTGTGCATTGAAACTGACGTAGTTTGAGACTAATTTGAATCTACAAAATGGGTTCATCTACAGTTAATCTTTAACTTCAATACAAGGAAATCATATTACATGATGAGCTTGCACATATTTTCCATGCCAAGCAGACATGTGAAACAAATGCTTTCAAGAAATAGCTCTGCATTTGCTTAGTTGCTGAAAATTAGATGAATAGATCAATACCAATTTAATATGCTTCACCTAAATATGAAGCTACAGTCGTTTATCTTGGTTTGGCACTAAGACTGGAAACGCCTGACTGTCCAAAGGTAACAAAATCCGCCTATCAGCACCTCTAGAGCTCACTAGTTAAGACATAATTGTTTGTTTAATCAGTTCAGATACAGACGTGTATAGACTACAGCAGTGATTCTCAACTGGTGGGACCCGTTTTCAGTGGGTCGCGGACCTTTGCCTGAAAAAAATAAATAAATCCTGTGCTTTTATTTTGAAGGGGATTTTTTATGCAGCGGAGTTATTCACACTCCTTAATACTGTATTTGGCGTTAATACTTTGTAATGCTAATAGACACCCATTTCACAGTATAGAAGAACACCCACAAAGTTTGTTTTCGTATGCTAAGTGAGCGAAACGCAAGTACGACACCAACTACATGAGATATGGATTTTCTTACATTGAGGACAAAATCCTCAGTGTGTTTTGTGCAGCGAGGTTCTGGCACAAGAAAGCATGAAGCCGTCAAAACTGAAGCGGCATTTGTTGGATCAATCCGCAGCGGATAAACTGAAAACTATACCTCTGTCAAATGACACTATAAGTAGGTGAATTGAAGACATGTCGGATGACATCAAACAACAGACCACAGCTCGAATTAAGGCAAGCGGTCATTTTGCATTACAAATGGGCGAATCTACAGACGTAACAAACAAACGAACAGTTTTACTCGTCTACGTGAAACATGTGGGACAAGGACTGACGGGAACAATTTCTCTGCACAAGAGAGCTCCCTGCTACTACGACTGCAGAGGACATGTTCAGCTCAGGTTCAAACTGCACCATCTTTTCATTAAATACATTTGAAAAGTTGAAAATTTGGGTCGCGGCTTGTCATTAAGGGGTGAAGGTGGGTCCCGCAGCCAGACCAGTCGAGAACCACTGGACTACAGGTTGCCTCGCGGTGACTAAAGCATTTTAAAAAAGTTACTCTGCCTGGACAACAAATAGTCCAGAACCTAACCCCATGTAAAACACAAGCTGATGTTTTACAGGAACCATGAGTTAGCTTTACAGATAATGGTAAATCAATTTTGTTATCGTTGTAAGAACATGTTTTTGTCTGTCTGCATGCTAAGCTAAGCTAACACGCGGCTGGCTGTAGTTTCACGATGTGAATGGACAAACATGAGCGTGGTATCAATCTTTTCATCTAGTTCTCGGAAAGAAAGCTCATGCATCTTTTAATTTTAAATTCAGGGGAGACTATTGAATTACATAAAAATCATGATGCAGCCCAAACAGCACAACACGTTAGCAGTGAATAATATATAATGTATTTGCTTTCAGTTGGGACAGATGTTTCACCTTTGCTCTCTCTGCTGCAGGGCTGCACCTCCCTGTGTACAAGGCTCTGGCCTTTAAAGCGCCTGTCCTTCCTGCTGCTCCCGTCACTGCAGCTGAGCCCAAATCCTCCGACATCGACGTGTCGGACCTGGGATCACGCAACTATGGAGCCCGCTCAGACTTTTACTGCCTGGTCACTGAGGAGGACATGTGATCCACACTCCCCTCACTGCTACTGATCTCTACACCTACATGGACATCTTCATTAGCATTGCTTTATAGTTATCTAGTAAATATGTTTTTCTTTTATGTACAGGGTGTTGTTGAAATCAAAATGTTACCTTTTTCTGTTTCCACTTACCAAAGACTGATTTTCATTGTTTTTGTGTATTTTTTTTAGTGTTGTGTTAAATATTTTGTGAGAAATTGTAGAAGAAATTGTCTGAAATATTTGTGTTAATCAGGGAAAGAAGTAACTTGATTTGTCATTTCACTGCCAACATCTCTCATAAAGTCCCCAGCAGAGGGCGGAGTGAGGAATTCTGCTTAAATAGATTTTTTAAATTTTAAAACTGAAAAGAAGTTTCAGTTTTAAAACTGAAAGAGGTTCAGGAAAATATATGTAAGGGAATCATAAAGTCAGATTTGAACCTAGACCAGTGGTATCTGTTTTTACACCAGTCAACTGAAGCAGGACAACGCCCATGACTGAAGAACTCATAGTTCTTGACATTTCTGTACAGGTAGATTTCTGTGTGTGGTGTAAACAGACTGTTATCACAGCAATCACGCTAATAAAGCAGTTTGACGAAATACCCGGCTATTTCTAGGGGCTGATGGTCTTTGTCCTCATGTAGTAATGATTGCTCTACCTGTAATGAAATAAGAGCCTAAATAAGGGTGCAGCAGGGAACGTCTGGTATTATTCCTGTCTGAGCAGGAGCAAATACGTAAATAGGGAGTGGCTGACATTTCACCACCTTAGTGTCACTCTGTTATAGTCACAGCATACGCTGCAGCGCGCACACACCAGAAATGCTTAAAAATTACATTTCACTTCCAAATCTGTAACTTTTATTAGCTCAAAAATACCCAGATGATGCATCTGCCTGTACACAACTCAAAAGCAAATATAAAACAGTGAGAAGCCACACAGAAACATAAGGCCACCATTTATGCCTCAGGACAGTAATAACTATGAATCATAGATTTAGAGATTTGTATGAATACTTACAAGTTTCATAAAATAAAATGAAAATATTAAACTTGTCAATCCAAATAAGTTTCAATGGGGTCTAACTGTGAAGTGATAGATTTAGCAATAAGACCTCAATTACAAAACAAATATTGTATCTATTATGAAATCAAAGTTAGGGTTGTATCCTTTTCACAAAGCGATTACAATTGTCACTCATCAGCATTTTGTATGAGAAGATTAAAAAAGTTTAAAAAGCACATAACTAGTACAAAAGTCGACTTTAGAGGCATAATCATTATCAACAGATTTCTGAATCAAAGATCCACATTTATATAAATCTCCTGTGGTTTACATTCAATTATAACTATGTTATAACTTTGACTCATTTATAAACATATTTATCCCTCCAAAATGTATGAATACAAAGCACGCAAATGCAATATATAAAACATTTGATTTCTGTGTAAAATAAGAAGCAATATTTACAAAAATACACTTGTTGGCGTTTCTGCTGTGATTGAGGTGCAACAGTGAGAAGACAAGGCAGAAGTGTCCACCATATTGTCCATCAACAGTTGCTCAACTGGCAGAAACAAAAAGTTTCATCTGAATAAATGTTGCTGTGACAGACAAGACATCCCTGATTCCAAACTAAAACATACAGTGTTCAAACAAAAAGAGTAAATGTTTAAGGTGCGCACATTCTGCATGTATCAGAGTCCATCAATAGTCCAGTGTACCAGATCCACATTTCTTGAACTGTCCGTTGAGTTTTAAAAATACACAGGAAGTCCTTTTCCATCGAGTAGATCCTCCATTACTTGTCTGTCCATGTTGTCATCATAAAGTATGGCAGATAAGAACTGAACCTACGCTATCTTTGAATAATATAAACAGTCTATTTACTCCACAGGCGGCTAGAGTGCAGGCTTGATCACTGTTAAAGAAGTGAACTTGTATGGCGTTAATTTTTGTTTTAGATTGACATATCCGTGAAATCTGGTCTTGTAAACCCTTTCTGTAACACAAAGAAACAAAAAAAAAGATAGTGTTATGACAGTGCATGGACATAAAACACATAAAAAGTGTGTTCTTATTCAAACATTAATTATAATGTACACCACAGAGGTGTAAACAAAAGCTCCCTTGATTTTTAAACTTGACCTGGAGTGAACTCTAAACTAGCGATACAACAAAATCCATTTCAGAGTTACGCAATTCAGTATTGAATAGCTTAATTTTTGTGATTGTTCATATTTGTTTTGTAACAGTTGGTGGTGCAGATATCTTGGATTTAAATTTCAAAGTGTATGCAAGACAAGTTTTAAGGCGTTTTTTTGTTCTGTTGGGACTTGTACGTTAAGACATTGGATGAACACCTCGCCCTTGGGAGGGGCAAGTCGGGATCTGCAAAAAACAGAAAGCGTACAACACCTGGTCCTGCCCAAGATGTGGACACGCCTTTGAGTGTGTGTGTGTGTGTGTGTGTGTGTGTGTGTGTGTGTGTGTGTGTGTCTGTGTGTTGTAAGAGCAGCAGTGTGAACTGTCAGAGATATATGGGTTTTGAACTTGTGCCAAGCAACTGAAGAGGGAATTGCGGAGAGAAAGGAATGTCATCCGTCACACACACACACACACACACACACACACACACACACACACACACACACACACACACACACACACACACGCACACACACGCACACACACACACACACAATCTCTGTCACTCTCACTCTTTTTCACACTCAGGCACAAACACGCAGATATAAGAATGAGGGTGGGGCTCCATGAAGAGAAAACGTTTCCACTGAGCTTTGACTTTTGATCGGCAGATGACAAACAGAATCCAACTTGTTGTTCTTGGTGTGTTAGAGGCCAGGAGACTCTTGAGAAAGACATTTTTGTACTGAACTGAATGTGTCTTTCATATCTTTTTTTATACTGAATTAAATATAGTAATAATACTGTGTGAGGAGAACACTTTTAAGTCCCTCAATGTAAAGTGCAGTATAGTCATACATTGATATAAGCTGGTAATGCTTAAAAACACTTTTAAAGTGATTTTATAACAGTGCCATCTGTGTTTTCAGCATAATTATTCATGTTTAAAATCTACTACTGTGTTATTTGATGGTTCGATAATACACAATAACTTTAATTATGAAATTCATTATTTGATCCCTTCTAAAGTATCAAGATATTAATAACACTTAAAAATGCTGCTGAAACTCACAATAGACTATTAGAAAAAAATATTTTCAAAACTAATGCTTTATCTTTGATGTATTATTGATTTTCCCTCTCAGTTTTCTTTGATCATGCAGAGCTCGATTTCAGTCAGTTACCTCTTTGTAGTCTTTGTGCAGTTTCTTGTACTGGAACATGTTGCTGAGAACGGTGGCTGCCGCCTTGGCCGCTCTTACCTTCCCAGAGCTAGTGAAAACAGATTCATCCAAGGTTAATGCTTGGTACAAATAACCTTGTTTCAGAAGATAGGCAGCAATATTCTATGTAGCATTTAACATCAAATGTCATGAAAATGTGCAAATGTCTGTATCAGGGTAAGTACACAATTAACTAGTTTGGCATGTTAAATCAATTCCACTTTAACCTCTCACCTGCTGTCATGTGAGTTCTTGATGCCGGTCAGTTTTTTCAGGCCATCAAAGTAGGTGATGTCTCTGGCAGCTAAAGCGCTGCTGGTCACCAAGTTATTGAGAACACCACAGATGTTGACCGTCACTTCGCTGGAGGGCTCCTTCTGGTGTCCATCATTAGGCAGCTTGGTCACCAGGTTGTTCACCACCTTTGTAGCTGGATAAACCAATAAGTATGGTTAAGATTTATATTTACAATCAGATAATTCCCGTCAGCAATGGGATCCTGCATGAACACACACGTTTAAGTAAGTTCAAACAGATATTCTGCTTTTTTTGTTTTGTTTTTCACTTTTTAACTATTCAAATTGAATGTTATAGACAGATGATTGCTTAATTCCATTCGGGCGTTATTTGTTTATCCTGGGTATCCCTGGTTATCTTAGATTTTGGTGTCTGAATTTGAGTTTGTAACCTAAATTCTTTTTTTACTTGACTTGAATTATTCAATCAATATTTGACTGATCTGAATTTATAAATCCTGTAGTAAAAACTTTTTTTATTTGCACGTAAACTAACTAAATTTAAAAAAAGGAATACCACATAAATTCCGATAAATGCTTTTCAAAGCAAATTGAAATGCTATAAATTCAGTGCTATTTACGTTTCAACATTAATATCGTGATGCAACAGTGGTGAGAAAAGTATTTTAAACAATTACTGGAATTACTCTAAAATGTGATAAAACAACACATTTTACTATGTTATTAAAAGTATACTGTGTTAACAGGTAGCTCAGAGCAAATTATTTATATCTAACAAGGATTAAAAAAAAGAACTGACCCATGTCATTCTTATCCTTGGCATGGCGGGACAGATTTCGGAGGAGGCCTGTGAGAGAACGCAGCTCCAGATCATTGTTGGTACGCAGGTGGTCCAGCAGCACTGGCAGTACGCGCTGCTGCTCCAGAGCCACCCGGCTCAGCACAGAGGCCCACTGCAGGGCAAAGAGGGACAAAGTAAATATTGGGCAAACTTCTAAAAGATTGTTGCACTTGAATGCTTTTTACAGGCGAACTGAAAAATCTGCTGCTTACCCTCTTGTCTCCAGCTGTGATGTTCTGCAGCGCTCCGGCAGCTGCCTCGCGGGTGGTGGAGTTGATCTCACAATCATGCAGCACACGCTTGTACACCCCCACTATCTGTGGGTGCCACAGCCACTCCGCGCCCATTGGCACCCGAGCAACCTCGGTGAAAGTGGAGAGATCCTGGTTCTTTCTCTGTCAGGGGAAGGAAGAGACAAGGAGACATTGTTGAGACGAATGAATCTGGTCTGTACACACAAAAAGCTGAGGGATAAATCTGACGTATTCTTACATTTTTGGCTTTCCGGCTCTGAGGTGTAAAGCAACCAATGGCTTCGCCCTTCCCTGAGCCCTGACCTCTGGTTGGTCCTTCCAGGCGCATTATAGCAGATGGAGGTATCTCACTGTAAAGCTGGTAGGAGAGGTTCCTCAAGACACACACAGCATTTTCCAGCCCCTAAGAAAAAACACACACAGACAAATAAATACACAAGCCTTGGTATGAAACAGCAGCTTGAATTCAGCTCCATCTGGTCTTGTCTCACCTTGTCTTCTGTCTTGTTTTCATCAAGGGAGGCCTTGATGTAGCCCACCAAAGAGTCCACCAGTCCATGTGTTTCTCTCATCTGCTGACGGGTCTTTTCGTTCACAGAGCTCATATTCCTGAGCACACAGAGAGCAAGTGTGGGGTCAGAGAGATATTTCTGGTAAAATCCAGTCAGGAATCATGTATGTTTTTACTTTAGCCAGAGGGTGCAAATAGAGAATGGCGTACAGTTTGGCTTAGGAGTGAGTTTCTACTCCTTGCACTCTGCATGATAAATATATAAAAAAAAAAAAAAACAGCAGTGATTAATTTGAGCACCCTCCAGTGCGCACATAAACAAAGCCGAGCCAAAGCAACTGGAGGCTGGAGTGATGCAGGCTTTTGTAAACAACAGTAAAAAGTGATGGGTATGCTAAAAGCGCCAATGGCTGTGAGCTGATGCTTGATTTAGTGTGTCCTGCCAGAACAAATTCCCAAAATGCAAATGTGATCATGGGAGAAAAAGCAGACGCAGAAATGTATTTTAACGAAGGAACATGCTGCAACCACAGAGAGAAGACATGGATATGTGAGATGCACCTGAGGCATCCTGTGGTGTTGTAGAATATGTCTGCCTCAGAGGGAGACTGCTGGATGCTCTCAGATTCTCCACCGCCTGTCAGAGGGATGAGGATCTTGTCAGTCAGCTCAGGAAGTGTCTCCCTGGCCAGTTTCTCCTTCAGGTTGTCTTTGGATGAAAGGTTCCACAGGATACCTGCACACATACACACACCAGTGGACAGTCAGCAAAACAGACATGTATGGTTCATTTTGCATATGTATGTAGCTTATTTAATGTTTAATATTGGACGTTTTAACTTAAGTGTTCCTTGAAGAAATTTTGGTAGGTCGGCTTAGTCGCTGAGAGTTAGATCAGAAGATTGATACCACTCAAAGTGGTATCAATCTTCTGATCTAACTCAATGCAAGGAAAAAAACAAGTGTACTTCCCAAAATGTTGAACTTGGACAACTTTCAAAACCTCTGAGAGAAGCAGGCTGCTGCTGGCATGACAAGATAATGTCACAAACTACCTAAAAAAAGGTGCATATTCCCCCTTTGACCCAGCTGATACGAATCAAGATGTAACGGCTCAAAGGAAAGAGTGACAAGGCCATCACTCATCATTCATAAAGGGAGTGGATATACTGTAAGTACACAAGCCCAGACAACTCCCACACACTCCTGTATGCCTCCTTCTCACACACCCTATAGAACAGCCTGCAGCTCCACCTCATCCACCTCTGACTCTGCATACTCAGACACACTACATGTCATACAAATCTCCACACTATGAAGTTCTTGCAACATCGATTTTCTAAGTTTCAGCGTTCATTTTATGAGAAAGTATGTTTGCCGGTTCTGCTGACAGTAGATAATTGTGAATAATGACAGAGTATGAACGTGTGAGAATGTATGAGTGCTGAAGGGTGAGTTGAGTCAACTGGAAACCTATTTAGACTTGAACTGTGAATGACCAACTAACATTAATGTTGAGTACTGAAAAACAACAACACTGACTAAAAGAACATCTCTCACATCTCCTCTGAAATTACAAAACTATCTCAAACTTGAATTCTGTTACAGTAAATGAATCATAATCTGCGGATTCTTGTAAAAGTGACTAGTTACAGCTTGCCACCGTCCTCCTGTTTGTTTGCTGCTAAATAATAGCAATCTCAAAGGCTACTGTTTGCTAAAAGAATTTCAAGGACACTGCTGTCTAGATTATGTTGCATCCAAATATTGTGACCGACTAATTTACATTAATTTCTACTCGAGGAAAAAGTCCAAAACATGCAGTCTCAGACCAACTCTGCCAACTCCTACCGGTGATATTTTTGTGGAGCTCGTCATCAGAATCCTTGAGGGCCTCGACCAGCTGTGGGATGCCGCCCTCCTCGATCAGGGCCACCTTGTTGTCCATGTTCTCATAAATAAGGTTGCGTGTGGCACCAGTGGCATAACGCTGTACTTCCTGGTTGTCACAGTTGAACAGCTTCACCAGCTCACCAATGCCCTTCAAGCGACGCACCTAGAAACGAAGTGGCAGGAAAAACATTCTGTTTAGGATATTTACTGTTTTGGTAACTACGGTGGTTAGGTGATTCAAAAATATATAATGGATTGAAGCCCCTATGTGTAGAATAGATATGTGATTATAGTATCTTTCAAATTATCTGAACTTTAGGCGTTTGTTTGTAGAAAATTGGCGCAGTCTCATTTTTTATTCCATTCATATCAGTGTCCCCGGGTCGGATCCATGGTGCATAGACATGCATTGCTGCCATAGGGCCTTAAAGGAATAGTTCAATTTTGGGAGATACACTTGTTTACTTTCTTGCTGAGAGTCAGATGAGAAGAATATCACTCTCATGTCTGTATGGTAAATATTAAATGAGGTGCTGAGACTATTTTGTTACCTTTGGACACAGCCAGGCTAGATGTTTCCCCCTGTTTCCAGTCTTTAAGCTAAGCTAAGCTAACCGGCTGCTGGCTGTACCTTCAGATTTGCTGCACAAATAGTGGTATCGAGCTTATCATTTACCTCTCAGCAAGAAAGCAAATGTGTTTATTTACCCAAATATCAAACTATTAAATCATCTGGATCTCTTTTCGTTAAACTCTTTAAATACTGACTCTAAACAACTTCACATGAGACTGCATCCTCAGAGCTAAAAATAATCTCAACAAGCTAAAAGCACATGGCCAAACTTTGAGCGAATGAGCTGCCTGTCACATAAAATAAGGGTTGTAATCCCTATATTGTATGTCTGCCATTCAACACCTGTACAGGGCAGAGTCCAGGTATGTTAGTGATGATAAAAATGAACTGGAGCACACCGCAACAGAAGACACAACTGCTTCTCTATGACACCAGAAATGAAGAAACACCCATCGTTTAAAGGAAAACAATTTTCATGACTGAGTTTCTCAATGAGGGATTGCAGAGAAGAAAAACCCAGAGGAAATCTGACCACACAGTGTAATCAGTTTGAGCTACCTCGTCTTTGGCCTCGTTGTCGTTGTAACACTCATGTTGAATGTAGGCGGCACCCAGGACCTGCAGATCATGGTCGGACTCTCTCAGGTTTTGCACTGCGGTGGGCATGTCCAAGGAGGTGATCCTAGCGAAGGAGCAAATAAACAAATTCAACCAAAAAATCTCAAACATTTCAACTATGGCCCCCTGACAACACGTATGGTATTATAAAATATGTCTTTTGGATGTTTGAATGAAAACAAACAGTAATTATTCATGGATGATTTGTTTCTTGTCTGCAAAAATTCAGCTTGTTGTATTTCTTTCAACACACACAGTGGTCTGTGAATTCGCTTGGCTCACCATACGCTGTGGGATGTGTGAAATGTGAGGCCTGGGACTGAGCTGCCACACCCAAAACCAGTCCTGCCGCTAAGGAGCCACCACCCAATGCACTGCTCATATCACACACTCCTCTCTAAAACCTCCTGACACATGAAAGCAGTGACTCCATCATACTGGTGTATCACATTCACTAGAATATCACTGATCTCTGTCATTGTGTATTTTAAACTAATTAAAGGATAAGGACGGCATGATTCCATATTTTTCTTGTTGTCAAAAAATCCAATGAAAAGACTCAAAGCAATAATGTTTTTGTCTGTCTCTCAATACTTCCGTATCTCTGTAGCCTGTCTTTGTTTCACAAGCACAAACCCATTTGTTCCTATTGAAGACATGAAGCTTAAACAACAGACAGAGACATCAAGTTTAATTTTGCCATTTTTAGCAGGCGTTACTCAAACATTTTCAGCACATTTAGTGTGCTGGTGAGTATCTACCGCAGCTGGACAGTGAATGTGGGACTGACTCAAGATAAACTACATGCCCATGTAACTTGTAAAGAAGGGACATGTCAGTACAAAAGTGTGGCTCGTTGTTGTGTTTTCAGACAATGGAGGGACAGAGGATCTCTTTAGCACAGAGGATTCAGCTTCTGTATATCAGGCTTTGCCTCCACAAACCATACTCATTAGTAGGATCAATTAATTGTTGGTTTTAGTCTTTTCTTAGGATATGTTGACAATGGTAATGTTAGAATATACCTACACTAAATTACACACTGAAGATTTGATTGTTCGAGGACACGCAAATGAAAACATCTCTGTTGTGAATGTGAGCAGAAACAATGGGTGACTTTGTTGTCAATTGAGTGTCTCACCCGCTAAGGTTGGCCATGCTGGCTCCCATCTCCATCTGCCCATCGTAGATGTCGGCGCCCCTGCCCACACTCTTCACGCTTCTGAGTGACATGGCCCGGGACATGGTGCCCTTACGCTGCATTAGGTTCGCCTGGGAACCAGAGGACACTCCGGACACCATGAACCCTCCGTCCATTCTGTCCCCCCCTCCACCATAGGTGCCCACACCTGGGATAATCTGCTGCCCAGAAACGGAGCCCATGCTTGTCCGGTTTCGGTTTGTAATCCTGCTGATAGTGCGGTGGGCTGGGCCTTTGAAGGAATGTTGCTGGCTGAACTCCACTTCTCCTCCTGTCATCCCTCCGCCGCGGGAAAGAGTGCCACTAAGAGATCGGCGCATGGGTTGCGTGAAGTTCATGGTGCCTCCTCCTTGCCTCATCTGGGTAGTGTAGCCGTTGACTGCGCTCTGAGCGTACTGGCGGCTGAAAGTGGCGTCACGGTCGGAGACCATACTGCCGGCATCGCTGCCATCCATCATCCAGGGATTCACCTGCGCTGTATGCTGCCGCACTGCTTGCATGGAGAGGATCTCTGGGTCCATTCGGCTATGTTGCCTGGCGCCCCCTTGGTAGCTGCCCATGCGTATGTCGTCTCGGTAAAAACCGCCCCCACCCCCACCACCACCACCTCCAACACTTCCAACAACATTTTCACCCCCGACACTGATCTTGTGCAACTGGGCCATGTCTGGGCCAACAGACTGGCTGCTGAAGCCTGCCCTCTGGGATATGCGTGGACCCTGAGAATTTGGAAGAGGAGTAACTGTTAAATGTGTAACCGGAGTTCAGATGAACTGTGTATGTGTGCATGAATTTGTTGTGAGTCGCAGCATATTGCCGAAAATGTTTTCTAAATTTGATGTGAAACAAAGGTAAGTAAAGGTAATGGTAGTATTTTTTTTCCCTATTAATTTCCATTCCTCATACAAACATACATTAGTTTAGAAGATAAGGGCATTATTATTGACTCAAATATCAGATATGGACACATTGAAAAGCAGGATGAATTCCATAATGCAGCTTCAGGTATTGCTTAAGCTCAGAGCTCAAACATCTGTGGCACAATGCAAATGTCTTCCTGTTGAATCACTAAAATGGAGGAATCTAGAGGGTGGACTTGAAACCCTGAGCTGATCTCATCACGGCGTACTGTGAAATACCACACATGCTGTGTCCTGGGTGACCCACTGTGGCACTAGCAGAGGGTCGGTGAAAGTGTTTAAATGGCACATTACATGATCAGCTGGATATGTCCATGACCTGTGTGAATAGATGCTAAAACTGACATAATGCTGCAGTACTCACCATTGTTCTGGAGCCCGAGTACATGTAGGAGGATTTAGAGCTGTAGTTTGGGTTATAGGTTTGATATTTTATAGCTGAAGAACTGCCGTAGTCTGGAAGGAAGCAGGGAGACAGAATAGCAGATGAATACCACATAGAATATCACATTGTTGAAAAAATAAAATGCTTTACTGAAAGACTAAAACTGGTTTCCACCTATTAATACAGTACAAGGTAAACTATTAATTAAAACATACACTGAAGTCTTTGTACTTTGCTTTTTCTAACAGTAACATGTCAAGCCTTAAAGGATAGCTTCACAGTTTTTCAAGTCTGTCTTAAAACAACAATAAAAAGAGATGTGAGCAGGAGCAATGATTACAACACTTATAAGAACAAGCAGTCTATTTGTCACCTCTTTAAATGACATCCAGCTAAAAAGTTACTTAAATAATCAGCACTTTATGGGGATTTGATGACTAAAAAGTCATGGCAGAGTTGATGCGTTCATCCTATGGCTGGCTTCTAAACAGGTCCAGGCAGAAACAACACAAAAACAAATGGAAGCTCTTTGATTGGAAAAAGTGCCGTCTTGTTGTGCTTGAAATGTGTTGCCCACACATCTGAATGTAGTGTGAGAGCTACTCTATTCATCTTTTGTTCTGTGTGCACTTTTGTTGAAATGTATGCATCAGAAGTGCTGATAAATGGTTTCACTTTTTGCAAGTAAAGAGTTTCTATTTGTCTTTATTCTGGAAGTAGACTCAGCTGACAAATGCCTATTTTTATTTGATACTTGTTGTGACCTTTCAGTAATGACAAAAGTAGGGTGTTGCATTTTCTCCATTTGAAAGTCATCATCTACTTTTCATCATTTTAAATTTCTTAACACACTGATTAATGTAATTGTGTAACCACGTAGAAGCAGAACAATGTTGGCTATCTTGATAATACCAGAGAAGAACGCCTTTAATGGTGTTAGCTGTGTCAAGTGATCGTTAAGTTCTAACCCATACATAAATAATACAGCAACAAACAAAAAGTCTATGTAACAAATGGCACAGTGGAGGTAGATTTAATCACAGCAGGACGGGTATAACGAGGTGTAGCGCCTCTAATTTACAACAAGGCTGTGTATGAAAGACATACAGTTCGAATAGCAGGTATGCTGTTGCACTTAAGACTGAGGTTTCAATTGCACACACAGTCTGTAACAGCGGGACCCGACCAGTCACCCAGTGTGACGTCTCTGGTTACCCTTCACTTGGAGTGAACAGTCCACATACACAAAGACGCTCTGGGCTCGCTCAGCACAGATAGAGTGTGAACGTGTTTGCTCTTAAACCACTTAAACCAGTAGTTACCTGACAGGTGAGTGAAGAATGTGACAGCAAACATGTGATGCTTAAGTCACAATTTATAAACTCAAAAAAAACTTTCTGAGAACTACTTTGTTGTTCCAGGTACAATGCAAACAAACAATAAAAAAAGACTACAGTCATGCTAGGGCCTCTAAGCTAAATGCTAAGAGGAGTTTAGTGCGTTGATGCTAACATTTACCGATTAGCACTTAACACAAAGTTGAGCTGAGGCTGATGGGCATATCATTAGTTTTACAGGTATTTAGTGTAAGAATTAGACAAAATAAATTGACCTGACGACGGCGCATAATGAAACGTTATCACCAAAGTTATTACAAATCATTCTCAGGGAGACATAAATGTCTACAGTTTACAAAAAACACTAAATTGTCAACTTCATAGTGGCGCTAGAGGAAAAGTCAGAGGGTCACCAAAGTCAGTAGGATTTACCCTCTGGGGACCATGAACACTGTACAACATGTCATTGCAATCCCAAGGATCAGTACTAGACTGACTACAATTTTTACAGCCACACTGCTAGCATTCAGTGTTTGAAGATGTGTAACATGTTCTGACACGAGGCTCGAGCCAATGCTCCCGGCTGCACTGATAATGATCAAAACTGACTAATCCCTTTGTCTCAATGGAGCGCGCACACTTAACGACCTCAGACGACCTGATCCGCCGGGAAAAATAACTAAATAATTATGAGGGAACATTATCAAAAACCAAAGACAGGTTCATGGGTGTGACTTTAACCACACTAATGTGTGAGTTTTGTGTACATTTTTTAATTTTCCATGTGAGCAGAGGGGAGGGGTGAACTACCTCCACGCTTCTATGTAGCGCACGCACACACACACACACACACACCAAACCAGTTGGTGTAGAGGAGAAAGAGCCAACCTCGGCAACGCCCAACACACCTTTGCAGCACACGGAAAACACACACAGAAAACAAATTTTTTTTATCATCTGTTGTCTTTTGAAATAATTACTTTGGTCATAAAGCCAATATGTAAAAACACATTATTATCTGCTCTCACTTTCTGTTGAGACTTGCCCATGAACACAAATTAGTCCATACATAGACAGTTGTTGCAGCATTTAAATACAGAAGAGGAGGCATTCCTTGCAGAATCCTCTGGGTGCTCTCATCATGTGTGCATTCATTCATAATGAGCTCTTCTGAAGCCACAAGCCACTAAAATGGCAGCATTCCCTGTTGTGTTGTTAGCAATTTTTCTCTGCCTCTTGTACAGGTTTCAAAAGACGATGAATATGACGTGGCAGCATTTTGTGACTGTTTGTTTTGCTCCCGGCAAAAGACAGGGCAAAAGACAGGCAGAGATAACAGTGTACAAAATCGAGCACAGCCTAGTTTTTCATACAGTACGGCCATGTCTGGCTGAAGTCTTTGACAAACATAATGGAGGTAAAGAACAGACAGTGACTCATTTAGCAGACGTGTATGTCCCTCTGCATTCCCAAATTTAAAATGGCACGAACAGTATGTTTCTTTCCTTCGAGACAGTTAGCCTACTGGGGAAATGCTCAAACCAGACAAGTGAGAACAAGATTCCTTCTCACAACCTAGAATTTCAAAGGCCACAAAAACAAGAAGCTGAAGAAGCTCCTAATTCAGCTCCTTAACTGCATCAAATGTGTCGTAGCAGTCGAGTAAACAAATTCTCAGCTCGACTGGAAACTTTTAATTTCCTGTGAGGGAGTCTCACTGCTGCTTACATAACAATCCCACCTTGGCTGACTTTGTCTGCGTGCCAAGACGACTCAGACACACCGTTTGACAATGCGTCTGCTTTGAACGGACAACACAACAGCATCACCTCTCAGGTATCTCTTCAACCCTCACCTCTTAAAGCTGAGTAAGACCTGAAACCTAATCCCACAGTGGGAGCCTTTCACCGTGGCCTGCTATCAGGGAAGTTCATGAAAGCAGCACTTGTTTGAGCCTGTTACACATTAACTCTTTCTCATGTGCATGTTCACCTCATACAGCCCTGTAAGATCACCACAGAGGCTTCAGGTTCTTCTGCTACGAACCTGCAGAGCAGCTGAGTGGACAAATTCCCAGATGAAAAGGCCCACAGGAATGCAACAGGGACAAACATGCAGAAAAAACAACACACACACACACCTGGCGTATTGAAGCATGCACACTCGTTGAAGGTAAAAACTACTCTGATATGAGTCACTTCCGGGGAGTACTGAAATTGGTTCTTGTAAAATAAACAAAAACTTTTGTTATAGCTGAAACAATTAGTCGAATAATCAATGTGTCAGGCAACAATTGGAAAGTTATTTTTAAAGCAAGAATTACTTCCAGCCCTTTGGATATTTTCTGGTTTTCTTTGTCTTCCAGGATAGTGATCTGAGTATCTTTGGGTTTTAAACTGACTGCAGGCTGCTCTGGAAATTGCACCGACTGATTTATAAATGAATGAAGAACATATTCAGTGGACTGATCAAAAATGTTTCTCCATGTTATGCTTGTCTGGTGTGATTCAAAAAGGGAGAACAGAGGAGGGGCTTAACATTTTGTAAACAGGTTATAAACAGTTTTGCTATATGGGGTATCCATTGATTGATCGCAGTTCCTCACTGGAGCCCAATCCAAAAACCCACCCAACATTTTATTTCAGCGATTTTGAGTATTGGCCAATGGAAACAGGTCTGACTGAAGAGATATGAGTTTCAATTCCCCGTCTATATATCCCTAACAGATAAGTGATATGTTATCATTAGGCTATAAACCCAGCACTATATTGTCAGACCTGAACCTGTGTGGGGGCTCAGACTGGTTTTACCTACTGAGCCCAAATCATTTGTCAGCTCATGCTGGGCTCTTCACGCGGAAATACTTTCATGAAGCAGAACATACAGCCGGCACAGTTCCTCGTGAAAGTGATACAAAAAAAACTTTTGATGTTTACCTGACATGGCGTATTGCGAGGCGGATCCATTCTGACGCGGAAGTGTGGACTTCTCCGCCATTCTCATCTGGACCTGCTGGTGCACGCGCCGCGCTCTGGCCATCTCGTCCGACATGGTGCCCCCGTTCCCGAGCTGGATCTCGGACGGGAGTCCATACGTGGTTACCGAAGTGTTGGGCTGTATAGCGGACAAAAACACGTTCTCTGAGGTCACGACACTCATGGTGTAAAGTTAAGAAGACGACGCAAGTAGGGCGCCTGGAAAGAAACCGTGGTGCGGGCAGGTTGATTGCGCGGCTGAAAGTGTCTGAGAGGCGCACGGGAGAGGCGCTCGGCGCTCAGAGAGAGCTGAACATCAGCAGGAGGTGGAGCCTCAGAGTCAGTGAACCATGACCACAGCACCTACCTGACTCACAGGTGCTCATTTTCTTCTTCTTTGGGGTTTTACGGCAGTCCTTAAACGTTGCATAACTGCCTCTTCCTGGATTTAGTCTCTCTAAATGTCTTGTTGTATAATTAGTCCGCTCATAAAACCTTAAAGCAATTTTATGTCCACAAAAAAACACGACAAAAAAAAATTTAGCTTAGCATTTATGATTACATCTGCCATAGAGAGCTGAATTATAAATTATAAAAAAAATACGGCTTTAAAATGGACTTTTAAAAGGGTTTATTTAAATGGAAAATTCCTGAAAATGTTCTTACTCAGTAATAATATTGATTAAGTTTTACCTAAGTATTACCTATATTTAATTTCAACAACCTGAAAACAATGGTGTTATGTAAAAATTGTTAAAATAAACTTTTATGGAACATTAAGTAGATTTTTTCATGTAAACTTACATTTAAAAAAAATGTCAAATCATGTAATTCATCATCACCATTAAAATAGATTAAAAATTAAGTTCCATCATGTAACAGAGTTAAACAGGAAATGACAGTGTGGATAAACCAGGTCAAATAACAGCTCTACTGTGGTCAGTGGAGTCACATCTAAGTTAATAACGAGTTAAATGGGACAGGGCTAATTCATTAACACTATGATGACACATGTCATCCAATGTTACAATTCTGCTGTTTACAGTGGTGGAATGTAACATACATACAAGTACTGTAAGTAAGTACTGAAGTTCAATTCTGAGGTTTATTTGAGTATTTACGTTTATGCTACTTTATAGGCGACTTCTACTCTTCTACATTTACCTCAGCGGGTTTGAATGATCTTTTGACATGTCTTATTCTGAAATGGGCCATTCGGCATAATAAGTATTTTAATTAAAATTGTTGCTACTTTAAGTATATTGTTATGCTTCAACTTACTTTTACTAGCACTTTTAGAGTAGTTTTACACTGTGGTATTGCTACTTCTTCTACTACTGGCTGTTTAGTTTTCTATATTAGTTTATTCAACAAGGACATTGCTTATCTTTTTGAATCTGTAATAATTAGGTAAATACAGCTACATCACATACACTTTATGCTTCAGTATGCAGCAGTAAAAGCCTTTGAGCTTTACGTAGTTAGAGAGCATAGTCCATGATGTTTTAACAAATGTACCTGATATTAGGTTCAATCTTGATGTTAGGTATGAATGGAGGACTGTAAGGTGTGGCACAGTCTCACACTATTAAGGTGGAGCCACACCTTTGTTTTATCTGGTTTGTTTTATATGAGCTTAGCAACTGTGAGTCACTGCAGCCAATATGAAAGCAATATAAACCGTGGGAAGAGTACATGATACATGCTGCATGTCAGTATCTACCTGTGAGGCGAGAACAATTCACCATCGGAGCAGATTAAACACCTAAATGGACTCAAGTATAAATAGATATCTCTTCTAATTTTTACTAGAAGCTGATTCTGATTCTGATTATTTTCTGCCTGCCTTCCTTTGTTTGGGTGCATCTGAGCAGAAAAATATGAACCACAGTCTTTCTAAAGGTTATTCAATCAGCCAACCATTTCCCTTGAGGATATTAGAGGATTTAATTTCCCCCAAAGCAGATCAAAGTCGATAGGTTTACACTCAATCGGATGCGGAAGCAGATCTATAGAAGCATTCTCCCTCTGCTCTGCTCATCTGCTCCATGTTTAATTGAACAATCACCTGTTCCTTTAGCACATATTTCTTCACAGTCCTTCCAAATCTGTTCATACTGACTTCCCCTTCATTGTAATGGTTTGTGAGTAGAAACAATCAATCACAGCTTCACAGCTTCACAATCCATCACAGCTTCACAAGCCGGCGCTTAATGTCTCAGGGAGTCTGAGATGGTGACAAACGTTCTCAGTGAAATCAATTTTACTTGATTATTCAAACAGACACAAAATAAAGATCAATCTTGTATAAATATAAAAAATGAATTCACATATTTTGACTCACCATTACCATGGATGCTGTGTCAATTGTAGATGTTCTCCTCTCTGATGAAGTGCACCGAGTGATCTGATCTGGTGGGATATTAGAAAGTATCAAAAGCTAGAGCCACAGTTACCGCCCTCAAATTAACAATAACCCTTTCCTTTGCGATATATGCAGGGCATTCATAAAACAAAGAGATGAGTCAAAGGAGAGGTTGACACCACAGGGTGTGTACAGACGAGGGGGGCAGACTGTGACTGTGACTGTGACCGAAAGTCAGAAGAACAAGTTCTGTTTCAGTTGTGATTCTGCTTTTCTACTAAAAAAGCTATTTATTTTCTAATGAAAATGTAACTGTAGGAGGGTTTTGTATTATAATTTTGCACAATACATTTTATTAATGGCGTGTGATTCAACATCAGTGCTGGGTTTTTTTTTGTATGTTGCAACATTTCACTGATGACTCACTCAGTCGAAACAGTTTAGAGCATCAGAGCAGCTGTTTTACTGGATTCCCAGCCCAGTTCAGAGGCACACAGAGTGACAGACATCAGCCTAAAGGTTGAATCAGATCGCTGTGTGTGCAAATGCTAGTGTGTGTGTGTGTGTGTGTGTGTGTGTGTGTGTGTGTGTGTGTGTGTGTGTGTGTGTGTGTGTGTGTGTGTGCGTCAGAGAAAGTGATTGCGCCAGAGAGCGAGAGTGACACCCTTGCTCTGTCTAATGTCTGGAGCGTAAGGAGCCAACCGTCTTTCAGTGAGGTAATGTCTGAAGATACACTACAGTACATAAAGTAGGTGGGCACCCAAACATTAGAAAACTATTACAACAAAACAATATTAAGTCAAATGGATTTTGTGTTCACCCAATGCACGTAGAAAGAGATACAAACACAGTGGTTTCAGTGGGTATAGATGGATTATGAGACAATGGGCCCCTGGGCACAGACATGTAAAAGGCCCCCCACTGAAAGAGACGCAAGACAGCATACACGACTTATAAAGCATCGTTATTAAACCCAGTAAGCGAATATTTTATTTTTTATAGTTATGGGCTAAATGTTCCTTTTGTTTGGAAAACAAAAGTCAGTTATCTTTTTGTTAAACCTACAAATAGACTTTTTTTTTTTAGGTTTAAGGTAGTGTTTCAGAAAAAGTACTGTGGACACCAATCACAGATATAGAGCATTTTAAATCCACTGTATTATGTTTTACAGATGTAAATTAAGCAATGCTTCTTTTTCTGTGCCAAATTTCTTGTAAAAGTAGAACAATTTGAAATAATCAATATGACAAATACAGTGTATGTTTGGTATGTTTTTCAAGCTGTTATAGAGGGCCAAGTGTCTCCAGGACCCAATCAGAACATGAGGGTAAACATCAGCCAAAATATAAAGCACTCCAAAGAGTTCTTTCACATATAGATATTTGAATATATATTTAATTTGGATATTAATATAATATGTATACAAGTATGCCCAAGTAAACACATGTATAGGGTAATACAATAGACTACTGACTACAACTTTGTTATCATAAAACTATTTGTAAAATCTTGTAAGGGGCATCGTTGGCATCTCCTAAGACCCAGGGAAGATGCCCCTGTAGGTACCAGATGTGCTCAGCCTGTCAGATCGACTCGGGATCCTGAATTTACAGGCCATTGGTGATATGTGGCAGAGTCTAAACTAACTCGCTTGGCGCCCTTACAACCTGCCCCTACCCTGCATCTGCTTGGCTATATCCTTCCAGGCCGTTGCTAAACGCTAACATTAGCCTAATTTTAATGTTAACCGGCGCCACAAAGTAAACAGGCCCAAGAAGAGAGCTTTTGTTTTGTTTTTTGAGCATATAAACTATTATTCTAGACTTATTTATAATGATAATGCAAGTCTAAAATTTAATTAACAGGCACTCGGCCCTGGACATGGACCCGCAACCCTCCAACCTCATTTCCATTCTACAGCAATTTCTTGGCTCATGAGCAAAGAAACTCATGAGTTGTTGTGATATACAAACTTGGTATTTGGATAAGATTAACTTTATGTTCAAATTTTGACGTTGCTCTTATACATCACCAGGGCAATTTGGTACATGGGTACATCTAGCTATATAAATCAGTCCTGCAATAAATTCTGTCTTCAATGAGGTTATAATGTTAACATTAGTTAAAATATTTTAGAAAGGTGTTAGTTTTGGATTTTGTGCTGCTGTTGACTTGCAATGTGTTTCACAGAGAAGCGAGAGGTGTTTCTAATAAGAAAGAATATTATAGAAACGGACGCACATTACCTAAAAAGGAGAGGATGTCTCCTTTTTAGGTAATGTGCGTCATTTATCAGTAATTTGGTTTGATTCCAAAAATCATGACATGGTGTTTTCTGATGAGAAAGTAAACCTGTTGGCTGAACAAACACCGAGTGTTCTGGGTGTGTCCGCTGCCACAGTACCAGAAATACAAGTCAGATGAGTTTTTGATGTATTCAAAGTGCTGCAGGGGGGACAGATTGTGACAATTGAGCAAGAAGAGCGTTGATAGTACACTGCCTCCCTGTGGTGACTCACGGAAAAAATACTTTTAGGCTTGTTGAGTGAAAGTTTATGTGTCAGGTCGAAGTCGTACAGATTGCCTAGTTTATTTTCAGATAGAAAGCTTATACAGTATGTGTTTCACGGTCCTACATTTAAAACAATCTCACAGTAAACAAAAGAAAGAAAACATCTGTGTAGTGCAGTGGTTCCCAAAGTGGGGGCCTTGACCCTTACAGGGGCTCACAAGATGATTCTAGTAGGTCAAGAGATGGTAGGAAATAATAACAAAAAACTCCAACTCATTTGGATACACAAAATACTTTTATTTTCCTGACTCTCTCAATTCATTGAGTGAATATCCCTCTCTGATTGAACTGATTACAATTTATAGACATTGAAAGAGAATTTGCTTCATCTTAAGAGGTCACAAGCAAAATACAAGATTGAAAAACACCAGTGTAGTGTATGCTCCAATAAAAACAAAAAAAGTAAGGTGACATAATTTATTAGCATTAATAAAAAAACTGGTTGAGTAAGAAGACATAACTGTATATTTAAGGATGGGTGTTTCACAAGTTAATAAAGGAAAGAGAGCATGAAGATGGTCCATTAGGCACAAAGAAGAGACACACAGTGGACTCACAAACACACAGGCTAACTCGTCATCCTGATAATCATTAGAGTAAGACAGTACATCACCTCAGACCACTGACACCCTGCTGCTTAAATTATATTTTAACACTAACACTGCAGCTAGATGCATCACAAACAATCAATCAGGGAATACATGCACTATCCTAAGTGTTATTAACATATGACAAGTATATATACAATTTATACATCCATAAAAACAACATTATGACCTCAGAGAAATATTTCACAACATATCATATGTATAAAAGATTCAAATGAAGTGTTGTGTGATAAATAAAGAACGTCTAAATCATTGTGTAAGAACGATGAGTGTTTATGGATTAGCAATATCAAGAACAAGATGCATTTTCTAATCTAGAGTAAAAAGAAAGATATCCATCTTGTTGTGTTAAAATCATAAGGAAGAGGAGCTGATGCATAGAAACACGTAATTAAAAAAATCCATTAAAGGCTGATGTTGTTTGTTGGCTGGTCTCCTAATATACTCCAGGGCTGTTACGGATGCCACAACAGAGCACCATGGTGAAGATCATCTCGAAGATCTAAATGGGAAAAAGGACGGAGCGGCTTAATTCAATATGTTTTATCATGGCTGATAAAAGCAGTTTAGTTTCAGGGAAATGTTTCGCCATGACTTGAGCAACATCACACTACAGCTGTGTGAAATATCCATCTGC
Source organism: Cebidichthys violaceus (assembly GCF_023349555.1). Lineage (NCBI taxonomy): Eukaryota > Metazoa > Chordata > Actinopteri > Perciformes > Stichaeidae > Cebidichthys > Cebidichthys violaceus. The sequence goes on from NW_027176483.1 coordinate 8,312,243, forward strand.
ATTTTCACTCACCATGATGACAGCAACCACTAAAGCAGCCAGACCAATCAGGTAGAGCTTCTCCGAGAACAGCTCGATCAGTTTACTGTGACAGCTCTGGGAGGAGGCAAAAATACAGACGTTGACCATGCCGCTGTGATTAAGTTTTCACCCCTCAAACTGCACACACACACTGTACTGGATTTCATGTAAAGGAGAGCATCTGCTGTCAAAACAAGTGGATCAATATCAGCTGCTTCTGACCGCACAATTCTGAATAATTAATTATGTACCATGTTATCTATTAGTAACATAAATAGTAGCAAAGAGTCGGAAAAAATAAAAGTATTTTTCGTTGAGTATTTTGGGTCAATAATTCCCCAACACAATACTGAGCAATGTTTCTATCTGTAAGATCTCTCTCAGGCAAGTTTGAAAGAGAAAAAGAGGCATTTCTTGTAGAGGCAGTAATCAACTCAAATCATTATCACCTGCCGGTGTCAGCAAACAGCTTTAATGCTTGCCTGAGGAAGATCTTACAAATTAAAACATTGCCTTAAAAAGAGAAATAAGATATTTATTTGGAGTCTAAAAGCGTATAGACTTATTTTGTGCCAGTTAAGTATAGTTTTGTCTGGCATGTGAGTTCTTTGCCTGGATGTGCGCACACTTCGTCCCTCTTCTTTGAAACTTCACCCAGCATCCACAGGCAGAAAACCACCAAGACCCGGTGTTGGTGTTATTGTTTATATTAGTGTTTATTTACCCAAAATAAATATGGTTGTGAACTCTTCTCTTCTTAAATGCAAATGTCACCATGTGTTACTGATTGTTAATAATATGTGCATCATTTGCAGTTTGCACATAGTTTGGGACAACTAACAACACATAACCCAAAAGTTATGAAGAAAATCAACACTAAAACTGGGTCAAAACAGGCCATTCCTTTTTGACACCCAGTCAACGCTGGTTAAATCAAACTACAGTTTCATATTCAGCTGTATTTGTTTAGCATTTGGTTTGATGTTCTGATCAATAAATCCGCAGAATGACTGCCAAGTTCAAGTTGAAATTTCATAAAACCTGAAATGTATAATTGTCCCTCTTTCTAAAGATGCTAATACATTATATGTATATAAAGTATATTTCATGTCTATTCTGCAACTTTACCACTATATTCCAAGGATGGCAGATCATTTCAAATGAGGAACATTTCTCTACCAGGTATTGTGTTCATTGTGAATTTTAGTAAGAATTTGTGTGTACCTGAGATTTCAGAAAATCTTCTGGAGTCTTTCTGGGACACAAGGTGCTGGCGACTTGTTTGAAGAGAGCGGTGTCGTCTCCTTTACCACAGCAGTCGAGCTGAAGGGGACACAAAGAAACAAGAGGTCACTTACTCAACAAAATACACAATAAAATAGATCTATATCGCTCATACACATATTGAGTGACTGTGCATCGTGACGTACCGTAGTGTGGAAAGCATCCAGCACCTTGATGGCAGAGTCTTTGCTGGGAGACCCTGAGACGTCCACAGCTTTGATGTAAGCAGAGTCGTAGAAGTTGATCAGTTCTTTGGAAATCTGTGTTTCAGAGACAACAGAGCAGGTTCACTGGAGCAGAGGTGGAAATCAATGTACACATCAAATATTCAGTAGCAGGCTTGTGTTTGCGTTGCTTACTCTGTCCTTGTTCATGAAACCCCACATTGCTGCGGCCACTTCACAAGCAAAGAGGATGACCAAGAAGAAGAAGAACTAAAGAAAGAAAATAAGGAAACATTATTCATGTGTTCAGACTCAAATGATCCTAAATTAATTAATTCAAACAGAAGATACTTACTGTTCCCAACAGGCATTGAGATTCTTGAATGGCACCGTAACAACCGAGGAAGCCCACAAGCATCATCACAGCCCCAACAGCTATCAGTATGTACACACCTGTGAACACGGAGACAACAGAAATATGTCAATCATACATGGGAATTTAAAGACAGGTAGTAGTTCATCATGGCGGCGTTGTGTCCTGAGCACCACTAGGGGGCAGCAGTGTCATAGCAGTGTGTTGATTCATTGATCCACATGTTGTAATGGATTGCCTGCATGTCTCTCTTGCCTTCCCTGTAGGATGACATGACATTATTGACATCCTGGAGATAAACAGCCCCCAGATCCTGAGAGAGAGACAGTGAGAGCTGACTCTGTTCAGCTGTCAGGCCAGGAAATAGCTCCCAGAAACCCCCAACCCCCAACAAAACCCCCTCTGCACTAACCCCTGACCCTGAGCATTATCCTTCCCCGGGAAACATGTGAACACACAGACACACACCCATATATATATATATATATATATATACACACACACACACACACACACACACACACACACACACACACACACACACACACACACACACACACACACACACACACACACACACATCTTTGTGTAATTAAACTGATATAAAGAGGAGTCCAAAAAAGAAAAATCTATTGAGAGCATGAGCATTGTATTAACCTTTAAACAAAAAACAAATATATATATAAATATATATGCATTTGACCATTATCCATAATAATGAATTGGTGTGCAACAGGTAGTCCTGCTGCAGGAAAATGTAAATGAATAGCAATAAAGCTCCGATTACAGCAGAGGTCTGGCTTATGTTTGACGTAGCTTAAAGGAAAACGTTCAGCACACAAAGGTGAAAACAAATATCTATTGTATTGTGTGTATGGTGAGTTTAATTAAAAGTACTTGGTGATTTGAAGGCATTCATTACTGGCTATGTTTTCTGAGCACTTTCTTGCCTTTTTGCACTTTGTGCTGATTGAGACCATGTGAAAATATTGAAACAGCTACTAAATGACTACGTTTTAAAACTCAGTTTTCAGCAATACATGTGGATGCTATATTAGCAGGCCAAGATACTAATTCCTTCAATCAGGTCCTTTATCTTTCTATCAGAGTGATTACAGGGAGGGTTTGTGCAGCGGAAGTTAGAGGTTGAGTGGCTGCGTTCCAACAGGAATTCATAAAATGAATAACCTGCATAAATGAATTGCCAGAAGAAGATAAAGTTTTAGAAAAGCTGCAGTTTGCGTTCTCATGACCTTAGCAGATCCACAGTAATCTCCCCACTCGAACACTAAAACTGTAAATCTTGTATAGCCAGCGGTGGACAATAACAAAATACATTTACTAAATTTCTAAGTACTTCTCCTTTACTTTTTACATTTGATTCTACTTCATACTTGACTTCACTAGTTATTCTTCAGATTAGGCTTCTTTTTTTTTGCATAATAAAATGCATTATTAGTTTATAGAAAACAATTACATAATGCATTATTAAAGATTTTACCAGTTTTTGATCCGGTTCGAAAAAATCCTTGTCATGTTTCAGACATATACAAGATTGTTAGCAATTCCACCAAAAAGAGATTTCCTCTCTTCCCTTATGAAATTATTTCATTTAAATAATCAAGACCCAAAAAGGGAAAATTATCAAAGTTGTCACGGAAAAAGCAAAGATTCGAGAAAACTCCAAACTAAACATTTGTGTGGCAGCACTTTCATTCCTATAAGGTCTGAACCACTGAAATGAACCACCTGACAGTATTTAAAGTAGTGCATCACTACTTTTACTTAAGTAAAGGATGTGAATGATTCCTTACACCACTGCTTTTAGGAGGACGGTCTAGGAGTCTTTCTATTCTTCCTCCCACACAAATAAAACACACAGGCTTTAACGTAGCCTGATGGTGCGATCTAAAAACCGCAGACAGTAAGAGACTCAAACACCTCACACTGTACCTTACATGCCACGCATAGTCCCCATACTTACATCTACACTCTGTCTTTCTCTGGCTGTTTCAACTCAATGCACTCCTCCTTTGACCCCCCCCCCCCTCTCGCTCTTTCAGGTTTTTGTTGCAGTGAGAAACAGCTACCAGGGCCAGTAACCCGGCAATGCGGCAAAGCAGGCATTATTTCCACCGCCTTCCATTACTATGACAACACCCTTTGAGGTTTGAAGGCTATTGAGACTTTAAAAGAGACAGGCAATTTCATACCACCGGGGAAGTTCATTTATTTCTTGTATCCCAGTGTAATCTCCAGAGGGGGAAGAGGGGGAGGTGAAGACCAACTAAAAGCCACACTTGGACTTTTCTCATCTAGCATATTGATAAAAGAGCTGTGAAGTCATGTTCACACGGTCGGAACATGACATCAATAAACTGAGATGAACCCAGTCATACTGTGAATCAATGGATAAATGATGAGAAGAGGATCAATTATTAAAAAGGCTCTATATAAACATTTTCTCCTGTCATCTTGTTAACAGAAAGAGTTGGAACAAAAGAGGCAGAGCAGACAGGAATCGTGTCTTTAACAGCAGGCCTCCTGCAGTGAATATACTACGTTAAAGTTACACAACGTTTTTGTAGCCCACCTCAAAGGCGGTTCAAAATTATTCACAACTCACAATGTTTATTCACTTTAAAGGTTAGAAGATAAGATTGGTGCCATGTCTGTTCAGGAGAGTGGTATTGATTTTCTTGTTTAACTCTAATCAAGAAAGGGAATAAGCACATTAACCTATTTGTTGAACTGTTCCTTTAAATATCAGTTGAGGTGAGATTCAGAATATTATTCCATAATGCCTCATTGCATATTTGAACAGAAAATCTCAGAAAACTTGGGGAAGTTTCATTGAAATATCTATTGGTTATTTTTTTTCACATGCAGCGTCTTACAAAAATGAAAGGTTGTTGTCTGTAAATTTGTTATTTTCCTCATACTCTGAGCCAGAAATCTCCACTTCATTAACACTTATAGACACAAAACTTCAGACTTAAACAAAAAATGTGTGCCTTAATGTAAGTAATCAAGTGAGGAAGTTCAGTGGCGATATCTATTAGTCTCATTTTTTATTCACCAGGGAGTAGAAATTGGTTGAATTGTCAGTTGACGTGCAGAAAGGGAAAGCAGTTACATTTTCAGTTGAAGTGAGAGAGAATCAGAGCTACTGTATCCCCTGTGTACGTCTTTGGTTTGAACTTTGATAAACAGCTTTATTACTGAGACTCGGAGCAAACAGAGTTGCAATAAATACGACTTTAAAACGCAAAAGGTCTTTGTTTATTGCCATTTCCATGTGGGAAATGTTGGAAATTTCCTGTTTAGACAAAACAGTTAAAGTATCAACAGCTGTGAGGCTTCAGGGGAATAGTTTGTTTTTGTGTACATTGATATACACAATTGTATATGAAATCCTTCCTTCACAGCCTGCTTACACAGAATACAACCGTCTTCTTTATTTCTTTTAGTTATGAAATAATGCAGAACAGTTATTCAGGCTGAGGTTCTGCATTATACATACTGGGCAAAGCAACTGAAGCATCTGTAGGCTGTCTCCCACAGCAGGCTGGAGCACTAACCACACCAGACTACATACAACTGCCACCAATTATGATTTCAGGCACTGGTTAAAAGGCAGGAGAAATGTGTATTTTCAGCCTTACATAAATACCACTTTGGTGCGCCAACATGCTAAAAACATCCACTCCAAACTCTAATTTGAAGGGTAATGTGCAGATGTACAAGGTTATTTGAATTATGCAAGGGCGTATGTTCAAGGGAGGGTAACATTAAAAAAAAAAAAGAAACGGTCCCTTGATCTTGCTTGGGTGGGCCTTGCTTGCCGCCCTGCCTTTAAAATCACGAGTGTGCCTTTACCTCTATAAAAAGCATGGGCTTGCATTCGCTCTGTATACTTACTGAGGGTTAAGTATGGGACAGCAGCAGGAGCCCAAATGTGAATTAATGGGCTCACTGAAGTTCACCACCACACCAAGATGATGGACCTTTGAAATGTTTAAATCATATTGTGTATTGCAGGTTTTAGGTCCAATCTGTGGATTGCTGAGAACGGGGAAATAGACATGATTGAAGACTGTAGTTCATGTAGTGAGAAAGACCTGAGGCACATATTCCTGATTCTTTGGAAAACGTTTACAAAGACAGACAGAGACCATGCTGGACTGCATGAATACAAAGCTCCTGAAAATTCCTGAGGATCAAACACTTTAAAGTGCGAGTGACAGAAGGCACATGATGTCTTTATTTGTGCACTGTGCTCAGAGACCGTTTTCTCAGAGTCCACATATGTCTCAAAATCTGTCTGAGGCATCTGGCCTTTCTTTTGAAAGAACCTCGGGGCTGAAGTCATAAACATATCTGAGTTAAGAAACATCACCTTCAGTGTGTGGTCATTAGTGTTAGAGTGACAGCCGAGTGAAAACACTGGAGTGAATACGGCGCCTGTCACGCTGCAGATTTACGCAGGTCCTGTTTCCTGGTCTTTGCTCAGAGGTCACACCGCTCCTACTATTTCTAGACTCAATGGTTCCAGCTGAGTGTGAAAGACAGGTATTTCTGTCAATTAGTTACGTTTCATCACTCTGTTAACAGTGAGCTTCCTGTCAAGTGGAGAACAAGGAATGAGGATAAGGAGTATGAGAGAGTCTCAAGGAGGATGTATGGTTATGAGGAAATAGGAGGGAAGCAATGATGACTAAGCAACTTACACGAAGTGGATAGATTATCAAGAACAAATTGATATAGTAGCCCTGAAATAAATATTTATTTTGTGAAGACTATATTCTCTGTTGGGTTGGCATTTATGGTGCATTCTTGAGCCCATAATTTGTTGTGTTGTAGTAGTTAATTGTATTATATTGTAAGATATGCTTGTTGTTTTGTCCACTCTGAGGCTGCTACACTCAGTGTACATTTAGCATTGATGAATGAAATGATAACAGCTTTCCCAACCTTAAAAAATGTGGAAAACGAATTTCCAAGTCAAACAGTGTATGACGTGATGGCGAAGCTCTTCTGTTGATGGAATATACTCACTGATGTAGAAGGTGCCTGGTGCCTGGTGGCCTTCAAACTGGAGTATGAGGAGGTTGCTGGTTTGACTGTCATGGCGGAGCCACAGGGCCACTCCTAAGATCACACCTCCGGCCAGCTGTCCCCAAAGAGAAAACGTTTTTCATTATTTTCTTTCATTTTTCTTTACTTTTGGTGAAACCTCTGGGAGGATCAGAGCCTTTTAAAATGTTCGACATTCAAGAGAGATGTTACCATGAATATTAAAACATCCTTTCATTTAAGACTTTTTTTTTCTTTAAAGGCCCATCAAAAGAGAGTTCACAAAGCCTGACTCTCCAAAGATCAAATCAGTTTCAAAACATTTCGGCTAATGTTTCTCTGTGTGTTTAGCTCTGCCGTGACGCTGTGAAATGTCCACTGTCCTTTCAGAGAAGTGATGAAAGGACATCCTGACAGCTCAGTGACCTACGGCACAGACCACGTCCTCCCTACATTGTTTAAAAGCCAACTTGAGAACTTTGTTATTCAACTTTATCTCCCTTGACCTCTCCTCTATTCTGTATATCCTGATAAAAGTTTTAGCATGTGAAAGCTGATGGAGTGTAAACTATACTAACTAACTGATCAGTGCAATTTATTGTTCACATGCCGATGCTCTTTTTCTTTATGCCACTGTTTATTTCAAGATATCTGCACATTTAGTGCCATGACTGCACTCTATTGTTCTCAAAGAAACAGGAAACTAAATCCTCCACCTGAAAAATAGCAAAACAAGGAAGAGAAGGCTTTACAATGACAAAACCAACAGAGGAAACACTCCATCAAGTGCGACGTGTCCAGGATGTGGTGGCTTATCTAAAAAAAGATGACTGTTATGTAGAGACAAACTCAAATGGAAATTCTCAAACAAGCAATGATCAATTCTGACTGTGCAAGGCCAAGAGTGAACAAATTAAGTGGACAGCACATCTGCAGGAAGTCTGACGCGATGTAACAAAAAAAATGCAAACAGCACTGTGGCTCTTATTACTGAAACAAATTTTCAGAAAACAAGAAGGATGAATGTACAATAAATGAGGTGTTTCCTGAGCTCCTCAGAGGTTCAAAGGCAGCTACAGTCTGGTGACCAGGTAGGAACAAAGGAAATGTCAAAGGGAAACAGCTCTCCCCTCCCCCAGAAACCCCACTACCCCTGTTCAATCTCCCTCTTTATGTGTGTTTAATCTGGGGAGAAACAGACTCCTTGAAATTATAAGAAACCATCCAATAATGAGAGAAATTTAGTTCACTTGTTTCATCAGAAACAACTTCAGAAATCAGACCTTCCTGTCTCGAGTACTTGAATAATATGAACAGGAGTTGAATCAATGAAATGATTGATCTAAAACAGCAGTAATGCCAGATACAAAACTGTATTTATCCCTGAGAGAGGACTGAAGCCCATCCAGTGTGAAGTGCTCCTTGCAGCCATGCAGAAAGTAGCTGTTGATGAAGAGCATTTCAAATCCTGCCTGGACAAGGTTTAGTGTGCTCTGCCTCTTCTACTGATGCTGCTCTCCTCTCAAAGACACAGCAGCATAATGAATGGTCCACAGCAGGGCGGGAAACTCTGTCCAGGACTTGTAATCTATTAACTCTAAGCCTTGAGCTACACAGACATGTGGCCTAAACGTGCTGCCACTTAATCAATCAACAAGAAGGAAAAAGCAGTTTTTAAAAGCAGAAGTTAATCAAACATCAAAGGCGCAAAGTCAAAAGCAACTTCAGAGTAAAACATGTTCAACTCACCCAGAAAATAAAATTAAAGAAAAATAACATATATTTTATGCATTTCGTGCAGCCCGCCACAACCATGTTGCCAGTTTTTTTTATCAGCTCGTCCTTTTGCCCAAATCAAAAACTAGTGAGGTCAGTCTACTATCCCGGTTCACACAGCCAGAGTTTACTCAGGCCAGTTGGAGTATAAGCGCGTCTATGCAGCAAACTCCTCCTTTATAATCAAGAGTGAAAACCGAGACGGAGAACTGCCCACCAAGTGAAGCGGACAGGAGGAGGAGAAGGCTGAGGGAACAACAAGCTCCTCATCCGCAAGAGCGAACATAAAGAGCACTATTTGTTCCTCTGCCATCTGCCAGTTTAAAAATGGGTTATGGTCAGATGAAGTGGAGGACAGAAATCCTCGTTTCTTTCCTGTAGACAAGAAGTAGAAACAGAAAGGAAGGAAGTAGACCTACACTTTCCAATCTTTTAATAATAAAACCATGTTTTAAAAGTAAATCTCCATCAACGACATCATGGCACAGGGGTGTGTGTGAAATTGTTTCATTTGTTGTAATTCAGCAATGAGGAAATGCGTAAAATAAGCTATAAATATGTCAATGGTAAGAAATCCCTGATCCGCACCACAAACAAACTGTTTTCTACGGCCATTTTTTTCACATGCCTATTTTTAATCCGTTGACAAGCATTTAAGATATCGCGATAATTAACAGACATAAATAAAGGGGACAAAAACAATTGCACCTCTTTGCAGTGAGCAATGACGCCCCCTGGTGGCACACTAAACACAGGTGGGGGCTATTTATTATACAGATAAAGAGTAGCACATAAGAGTTGCGCAGACAACCCAAAAAAATCTCTCAACTCTTTGTTTCAAAATATCCCCACAGTCAGTGTAAATACACGTGCAGGCTGTCCACAACTAATTGACTCACATCCGTAAATCACTGAGCTATAAGAAGGCATATGATCAGACTCTTTGGTGGTATAGGCGGATGTGCGCGTGCATGGCTCCAGGGTCACACCTTCTATAACCAGCTGTGCATGAAGACGACGAGTCGTCGTCGTCCCCCCCCCGACAGTCACAGCCACTGACCAATAACCCTCCGAGCGACGACGTTAAGTGAGAAAAATTGGGCAGCGATGACAATTTCAACAGCTTTTAATTGGAGAACTTGACAACGTGTTCTAACAAATGCAGGGTCCACTGGGCATGCTCCATCTGATCTGAGAGGAGAGCTGGGCACGGTGTGAATAACAGGCAGTTTGGGCGTTTTTTTGGGGAGGGTTTGACGCCTTCTCATCTCCGATTCTCTTGATTTTGTTCAACCACGCAGCACAGACAACAACATTTCCCTTCCCTTTCAAATAGACCGGGTGTTTTCTAACCAGCGACGCGTGAAGGAGAGGTAAAGTTCCTGAGCAGGAGAGCATCTCTGTGCAGAGACAAAGAGCTGCCGTGTGTCGTTAGGCGCAGAAAGAGGGAGCGGGCTAAGCGTCGGTGTGAAGGAGGTGAGTCTGTAGGCAGACTGGAAGCAGCGCCGAGCCTCCATCGGGAGCTGGCGGACAGGCGCTGTCCGCTCAGCACCACCGCAGTCACCTTGCTGTGAAAGTCACAAACCTGCTCAGGATCAATCGGATCAATTACCGCAACTTGGGGAGTCCAATGAGCCGGACTTGTTGTCTGCCGGCGGGGGGGAAATTTGTCAGCGTTTGTCCTTTTTATCTCGACATCTTGGATTTACAGACGATGTGACGTCCATTCTTAATGTAATGCCATTGGCTGCAATCATTTTGGATTTCGATTTTTACACCCTCCAGTGAGTGTGGCAGCTATACACGTTTACGATCCCCCAGTTGCATGACAGGTGCTTGTAGAACCCCCCCCCCCCCCCCCCCCCAGCGCTGACAGTGAGTGTAGCCTGATGCGCGTCGAGCACATTTCTTTCATAGTTTGGTGAGAAACGACAGGTTGTTCCGCGCGCTGCTTCCTTTATGTAATTCTTCTCCTCGGTGTAATCACCGCTGTGCGTGGTTGCACGAGGTCGCCTTTTAGACTTAAACTTTGCGATGAAGGGAACTTATTGGAGAAATGCCTAAGGGACGCAATGGGCCTGAGCGACGACAAGGATCGCATTGTGATAAACGTGGGAGGGATCAGACATCAGACATACCGCAGCACCCTGCGCACTCTACCTGGCACTCGCCTGTCCTGGTTGGCCGAGCCTGATGCACCCAACCACTTTGACTATGATGCCAAGATCGAGGAATTTTTCTTCGACCGCCACCCTGGCGTGTTTGCACATATCCTTAACTACTACAGGACAGGTAAACTGCACTGCCCGGCCGATGTCTGCGGGCCTCTCTACGAGGAGGAACTGGCCTTCTGGGGCATCGATGAGACAGACGTGGAGCCATGCTGCTGGATGACCTATCGCCAGCACCGGGAGGCAGAGGAGGCCCTTGATAGTTTCGGCGGGGGGGGCTTGTTAGACCTGGGGAACGACGATGCGGAGCCCGAGCAGGAGCATGCTACCGAGGATGATGTGGATGAGATGACGAGGAGGCTGGCGCAGGGAGACACTCATGATGCCAGGAGTGGAAGCTTGTGGAGCCGGTGGCAGAAACATGTGTGGGCTCTGTTTGAGGACCCTTACTCCTCTAAATATGCAAGGGTAAGTTGCCTTTAACTCTTAATATGCTTGCCATGGTTTCGTTCTACTTATTGAACTTAAGATCTGAGGCCTGAGTTATCATGGGCACATTCTGAGCTGTACAACACACATGAAACAGTCAAAGTTGCACAAACAAGAGTTTAGTTTTGCATGCTTGATGGTGTAAAAATGATTGATGGCTCTGGGCGGGCTTTTGATGACCTTGAAATTGCCCTCCCATGGGTCGCCACAGCAGGGACGTGACTGTACAGAGAAGAAGTGGCGGAATCGTTTACATGCAAGTGATTACTCCCACCCTATCTCGCAGGAGAAGATAAAAGGTGGTTGTGATTCTCACCGGTCTCTGGATTGATATTTCCAGAACACAAGAATCCCGCAGCCTGGCTCTTTGGTTTAATAGGTCAGATACTCGTTAGGAAACTAGATCTTTGGCACCACCAGCATTTCAGTGGCAGACCTCCAGACAAAAATTGGGTTGCTGTTCGAGGTGACATTTTTTGTTGTGGGCACTTTTCCATCTTGGCGTTATGCCTCTTGATGGTGACAATGAAATGACTTTACACCTTCAGATTTGTTTTGTTGTTCTGTTTTTACCACAGCCCCCTAGAAAGACCGCTGTGAGCCCGCTGGTTTAACAGCTGCAGCACTGATTGGTGTAATTAGTTACCAGGCCCCATCCAGCAAGTGTAAACTGTATTGACATGTTCTCGCTCTTACAGCAAGCATCAGCGGAAATGGTTTTACCAAACACACACACACACACACACACACACACACACACACACACACACACACACACACACACACAGTCTCCTTTCAAATTCCACCCTCTGCATGCAGGTGCATTTCCCAAAGTGGAAAACAACGAGGATGTGTCCCACAGTTAATATTGAGAAAGACAAAGCAGAGAGCGAAGATTGACAGAGTTCCACTAAGACCGGCAAGAAGATTAATTAGAAGTGAGCCTCAGAGTTAATTACAGTCTCTATTCACAGTGGATACATCAGTGGAAAACTCTTGTCGCTGCATATCACTGTAGGCCTGTGATTTGCCAGTAACAGTGAGAATTGGCCAACACAAGGAGCAAACAATCTTCGCCTGTCACCCTCCCTCCAAGCCACACTGTTCCCAACTGTCACAAAGACATCATTTACTGTAAGAGGAGTTCTAATAAGATGCAGCGTTTGTTTAACAGTCTGCAGGGCGGGATGTTCAGAGGTCTGAGCAAGCCAGTGCGTCAAGAGGCATGAAAGTGGCTTATAAGAATGAGGCTTTATTACACTGAAGTGTGCTGGCAGTGATGGTGATGTTTTATTCCCCAACTCCATTAATAACTGATGGCTGGACAAAATAACAAGCGCACCTGTCAGTTAGGATTATTTTAATCATACACATATATGACAATTTTTTTTAATTAATTGAATAATGAAATATTGAAAAATGCCCATCACAACTTTCTTCAACCCATGTTGATGTGAGAAAAGAAAGAAAATCAATCATTCTCAATTTAGAAAGGTAGAGACAGTTCATATTGATACGTTTTTGCTAAAAATAAATTACCTTAATGATAACTGGATTACCAAAATTGTTGCAGGTTAATTTTCTGGTCAACTATTCAATTGACTATTCTTTTCAAATCCAGTGTCAAAAATCTAAAAAAACAAAAATACCTGTTCTTACTACATCTGTGACATTTACTAGGATGCCCCCACAGTTTGAGGTAAAGGTCAAATTTATTCAGGAGTATATACCATATACATTTAGATACAGGTAGTCAAGACACTCTCAAACAAATCCTCAATTAATTAAATAAGCACAAACCAGCAGACGGTAAATCTGTGGCTCTTGGGGCTCCTGATGGGAAGTTGCCCGCTTTGCCCAGTTGGTAATCAAGCCTTTGCTGTTGATTCCAATCTGTTACTTTTTGAGGTCGTAGTTGTGTAGTATATTCTTGGGTGTACTTTGTTATTTTGTACAGTGCATACTGTAGAGGGGGTGGACAAAACAATATTATGCAATCCAATACAACACCACATACTATTGCCACAAAAACTCACACACAATCTCTTTCTCACACAAAAGCTGGACACTATTAGCTTGACAACGGCTCATTTATAAGTAATTTTGTATCTGATTGCATTAAAATGTACGCATTGAATTGAAAGAGTTTTAAAACTTACAGAGCAATTCACATGCCATACTGTAAATGGCAAGTAGTCTCCATCTTCATTAAAACTGGTGTGTGTCTTCTTTGCTCAGCGTGAGCCGTCTCGCTGAACAAAGAGGACAGCCCTGCTGACTGAACAGAAGTCAGCATGCTGTTGTCTCTGCTAACACGCAGTTTCCCTCCGGACCGTCGTACTAACATGGATGGGAAGCAGACATTCATAAGCAGCAGTGATTTCCTCAGCCCAATGCGATGAATTGCCAGTGATGAGATGTTATGATGAGGGCCTGTTTTCCATCTCGTGCTGCGTGCCTGCCCTAGAGACACACAGTGAATGGAACCGATTAAGAGGCTGTCTCTCCTTTGCTCAGCGGACTATATATATATATATATATATATATATATATATATATATATATATATATATATATATATATATATATATAAGACGTCCTCATACCCAGACATGTCCACCTCCAACTAACCTCCTCCCTGAAGCTGTTCACTACTCCTCCCAGCTACTTAACAAGGCTGGGCATTAATCTATGCAGCACTAACGAGCCTCACTTACTCTTATAACGACGTCTTCGTGCATCAACACACTGCTATTGATCCAATATTTTGTGATTCATGAAGAAGTATATCTGCTCTTCCTGTCTGAATCTTTGTCCAGCAATTCTGATCTATTGACCTCCGACTCCCGTGAAGATAAAGCAGTTTTTTTTTCCATTTAAAAAAAACAGTATAGGATGATCAGAGCAGGCTAACATGAGGACAGGGCTGTAATCAATACCCAGGAGAGAATACTGCATCGGTTACGCCCATGTAGTATGCATTAGACACATCACAGATTAAATGTGATGAAATGGGATCATCTAATCAATACATAATAAAGGCTAAAGTACACGATTGCCATTAAGGGAAATATAGGTTTCTCATACAAGTTCGTCATCAGCTCAGCAAGCCTCTCCGCTCACTACGATTCACGAGAGTTGATCATCTGGAAAGTATGACCTTGTGTAGGGAAAACCTAGCGGTGGTGCTGAAGGGAAGAACCCCAGCTAATTTTAGCCAAGTGGGTTAATGTCCTGTCTCCTGCTGCTGCGGACTCTAAGTAATTCTAATGTAGCATGCTCCTGAAAATGCCTTGACCTTGAGATACAGTAGATGAAAGAGAAGCAAGAACGCTAAGCTCGCATTGATTGTCCAATTTACAATGACACTCCTGAATCAAGACAGATAGAGAGCAGAGATAGAGGAAGGGGGAGCGAGAGAGTGCCAATGCCACTGTCACTGTCAAACCAGATGGCACTGTCTCTGATAATAGATTGAATTGCATTGTGTGCTGCTAAGATCAGCTGCTGGGTGTTGAGCTTGATTATATTGCATGAATTACTGTGCTCCTCACTGTCCTTCTTCCCTCTCCCTTCTATGTTTCCTTCTGCACCCTATATGTACTCCCTGCTCAGTGGGTGGCTCTGGCCTCGCTGTTCTTTATTCTGGTGTCCATCACCACTTTCTGTCTGGAGACCCACGAGGCCTTCAACCCCATCATCAACCGTACCGAGGTGGAGGTGGTGAACAACGTCACAGTGGTGCACACCTACCAGGAGACCGAGACTGCGCTCTACCTCACCTACATCGAAGGCGTTTGTGTGGTGTGGTTCACTTTTGAATTTCTAATGCGAATAACTTTCTGCCCGAACAAATGTGACTTCATTCGGAACGCCCTGAACATCATCGACTTTGTGGCCATCCTGCCCTTCTACCTGGAGGTCGGCCTTAGCGGGCTCTCCTCCAAGGCGGCCAAGGACGTGCTGGGTTTCCTGCGAGTTGTTCGCTTTGTGCGGATCCTGCGTATCTTCAAGCTGACCCGTCACTTTGTGGGGCTGAGGGTGCTGGGCCACACATTGAGGGCCAGCACCAATGAGTTCCTGCTCCTCATCATCTTCCTCGCCCTCGGTGTCCTCATCTTTGCTACTATGATCTACTACGCTGAAAGGATTGGAGCTAACCCCAACGACCCTCGAGCCAGTGAGCACACTCAATTCAAGAACATCCCGATCGGATTCTGGTGGGCTGTTGTGACCATGACCACCCTCGGCTACGGAGACATGTACCCTCAGACGACCTCCGGTATGCTGGTCGGAGCCCTGTGCGCCCTGGCAGGTGTGCTGACCATCGCCATGCCCGTCCCTGTGATTGTCAACAACTTTGGAATGTATTACTCTCTGGCTATGGCAAAACAGAAACTACCAAAGAAAAAGAATAGGCATATCCCGCGGGCACCCCAACCAGGTTCTCCAAACTTCTGTAAGTCAAGCATCAGCTCCCAACATCCGAGCCCCATACCCCATGACGACGTTTTTGAGATAAAGTTTCAAGGTAAGAAACAGAACTGATATACTGTTGTCTCATCACTTCTCTGTCCTCCCTGAAGCAGCCACATCACTATTCAGCTATTCCATTGTTTGTCTGTTCCCACACTTCAATCAGCTGATGATTCAGGCACGAGATTAAACAAATTAGTTTCCCACCGAAAACAATCAATAAAATATGTGATGAAAAGCATTTTTTTACTCTGGCAAAAAGAACAGAGAGATTGAAGCAGGTCATGAGTAATCTCGCTATTGATTTTGCACTTCTTAATGCAGTGACCCACTCCTCCTCTCTCTTAAGACTAACTGAGAGTGTAATCACCATGTATTTGTAATGTTAAGAACATGTAAGTAGATGTGGAAGTCACTTGATTTCCTCTTGAATTCCTCTGGTGGTATAAGTGCAAAGACAAACTTACCTCTAATAGAGCTTGTGCTCAAGTACATGTAGAACAACAGAGTGCAAGGCTAACATTAGACAGCAGGAAATTGTACACTTTATTCCTATGTGCATTTAGAGAGTATGTGAATATTAAAAAATGGAATGTCTATTTAAACCCAGATGACAATAGTCACTCGGCAGCTATTCCGCTATTTACACCCGGCCAAGTTGAACATGCTACTTCATTTAACAATATTTAGCTAGCCGAAAGGTTATAGTAGTATAAAGCATGTTTAGGGAGTGGGTGGTAATGGATGAATACATCAAACTCAGGAGACCACTGTTCAAAGAGTATGACAAGACTATATCACAGTTGACTAATTATTTAGTTTTATATTTATTTGATTTACAGTTTCTATTTGCAGTTGAGTTCAATTTAGGCAACAAAACTACTTGGTTTAGTAAAAACATGCATAGCCTACAGTATGCTACACATACACATACAGTATCAAATGTGTGCCTGGGTTGGGTGCAAATAGCATTGTTTGCTACAGATATCTGGGTTCTATTAGCATCAGTCATTTAAAAGTGTGGAAGGTAAATTCTATAAAATGCTGGTATATTGAAACAAGATTTTTTCTTGATTGTTTTCTTAAAAGATTCCAAGTTGAACGGTGAAGCAGCTAACGCAGCCCTGGCCAACGAAGATTGCCCTCACATAGACCAGGCCATATCTCCGGAGGAAATCTTCAGCCCAAGCGAGAGAGAGCGGCCCTGCTTCCTGGTCACCACTTCTGAACGCCCCAACCACACAGGGGGCAGAGTGAGGAGGGGTACGTACAGTAACAGCCAATCACAGGCCCCTAAGACACTGACACCCTGTAGACCGTAGACAGGACACGCTCTTTTTCCCTCTTTGCTGAGTGTTACGTCTCAGTTTTCACAGGCACACACACACACACACACACACACGCACACGCACACACACCACACACACACACCAAGAACAACAACAACAAACCTCTAATTACACACTCTCACAGCAGCTGCTTCTCCTCATTCCTCCCTTTGGGAATTGTATATATACAAAGTCACACTAACATCTGTTAAGGCCAAGCACAATCACCACAATGTCAATAATAATAATCCACATCTACATAATATATTTTTTGATACCATGCATAATGTAATAGTGCTATTTATTTACGAACAAGAAAGTAATTTTCAAGATTTACATGATCTAGAATGTGTTGTCTTACACGCCTAAGAAAGTACTTATGTGTGCGTGTACCATGTATGTATATGTGTTTTAATGATAAATATCATCCAGGATCCTGATTTACGAGTAGTACATTGCCCTTGACCATAACGGTGCATGAAGTGTCTTGCTGATGGGTGCTATCAGTATGGTGAAGGAGCACTACACAAATGGAGGAAGGCTAATGTCAAATATTGCCATTGATGTTATTCAGAGCCAAATTCTAATTTACAGATTTGTACACTTTATTACCAGGGTTAAAACCCTTTATGTTTATTTTATTTATTTAGTATTAATCTACAAAACATTTCTCTGAGAAAGTCGCGTTAGTCTGTGATCCAGCCAGCACATCAACAGTAAATGGCGTACAGTTTGAAATTCTACCTGTAGCTGAGAACACATTCCCGACCTGAGGTGCCTACCTTTTTGAGTCTTTTGTAGTGTTATACTCCAAACCATTCCAGTACCACCCGGTGCATGCTGGTCTACTCCTGATGCACTCAATGCATGGAGAAAAATAATCTGTCTCGAGTCTGTGTTGACCTGTTTATTTGGAGACAAAAACAAGAAAGCAACAGGTGTAGTATTACCAGTGAGGAACAACCAAAACATTTGTAATGGATTCAGTGCTGCAGTGTACTCAGAACGTTCTCTGTTTTTCAACTGAAGGTTATGAAAAGCCTTGGAGCCTTAACAGCATGTCTGGCATGAGCGGGGATGCCTCTGGAGTGTCCTCAGTGTCCGCCCTACCCTGCAGCCCACCTTGTCTAATGCAGCACTCACATTCTCCCATCCCATCCATTATGTAGCATGGTTGAGTAGCAGACACAATGCCATTGGAAGGCCAGTCCACACTTACCTGTCAAATTTTGCTTTTACACTTGCCTTCACTCTTGCTTTTTTTCATTTTGATTTCATTTTTTTTTCTGGAAAAACTGTATCTTAACTGTGTCTAATACTCAAGCTTTCCCAAGTGTTCTCCTTGGGTGTGTCATCATATGCTAGACTAGAAAAACATTGGCACATGCCACTCTGCATGGGTCACCTCAGTTGCAGACAAAGCACTGTTCTACTTCTACCACAGGCTAACCCCACTCTTTCCCTGTGTTTACATCATTGCCTGTTGCTCTGTTGCTTTTGATCTCACATACTCTTCTGCCAATAACTTTTATCTCATCTGCTTTTTACACTTTTGTGAAAGAAACTTTCATAAGATGTAACCCCTGCAAATAATATGCTGGACATTAACAATACAAGGCTCTGAAACATATCCAAAAGGTACCATTGCCAGCTGTTAAGGGAAGTCCACTTAAGTGCTTTGTACGTTGCAAAGTAGAGACGTTATTCTGAAAGTGCAATCCAGACGAGGCTCAATGTTATCTGAGAGGCAATTAGAAAAAAAATGAACATGATGTTCATGATGTCCAATGGAGATGATGACAACTTCTATGATACTAGTGATGAATACATTTAATGTCAACAGAACAAAAACTCTTTTGTTCATTTGCATGAACTGCATGATAAATTATGTTCAACAAGAAGCTAACTGTATCGCAGTACCTGTAAGAAAAACCCCCATTTTTTTTCTTTCAAAAGCATCTAAAGCTTTGTCATTTGTTATGCATTTTGAGACAGCTTTACAAGAGACTCAGTCATAGCTGAGATTTTTATGTAGCCGCCATTCTTTGCCTTTCCCCAAATTCATAGATTTATTTTCTTGTATTTATTTGACTGGGGCCTCCAACTAAAATAGCGTGATTTGACTTGAACAATTTGTAATAAAGCCAACTAATGCTGTTATGAGCATAAATAGTTTTTATACAAATATATTTAATGGTAGTTATTAGTTTTTAAACAGTATCTGTAGTCTGCAGCAACTTCTAGAATTGCTGTGATGCCTAAATTAAGGCAAGACTCAAGAATTATAAAACAATGGTGCCTTCATACCTGGTGAGGCAAAGTAAAAGAGAGTAATAAATTGACAAGACGTAACATAAGTGTTACCAGTGTAGCATCAGTACACTTTACCATGCTCATAACAGTGTAACGAAAGCTTTATTTTATAAGGTGCACCTTGTACCTTTTGTACCACACTCGTACCCTTAATCACAGTAAATTGGTTATTATTGTTACACCATCAAACACATACTAGGATTTAACCCTTATGGGAATACACAGCTCCAAGAAGGAAAAAAATAAATGCTGAAAACACTGACTTTATAGTCCCCATCTCAAGAATTGTTTTTGTATGATAAAGCACAAATTATTAATGGGGACCAGGCAACTCTACATAGCCGAAATATATCCAGAGATGTCACGATGACTTCGGCAGTACGTATGTTTATAGACATCAATACCGTTATTGTTACACGTATTGATGCTGTCCCAATAATTATGCACAGTTTTTCAGGGCACTTTAACAAATTTTGTGTTGACCAATCAGAAATGTTAATTTCTAGAAGAAGATATAAGTATAGCAACTCATCTAAGTTTTGTTTTTATTCTGAATGAGCAGAGTTTTACATTTCAAGTCATGTCTATTGTGGTAATTAATGGACGTTATATATTTAAGAAAAAAAAACTTGTGAAGATTTGATGTGAAGAGATGCAGGTGAATAATATGCTCATGCAATTCAAGTGAAGAAAAAAAAATACAAAGTACAATACGACACAGCATGGGATGTGGGTCTACTTGGGGAAAGGTAAATGCATGTATTTTCCATTTATGCAACAGAAAAGTATTCCAATAAAAATATGTAAATATAAGTCCTTGCATGAAATAAATTTTATACACAATGAGCATTTAGACTCCGTTTTTATTCAACAGCACATGCATACATACATCTTTCCTTTCCTTCTAGCTTAAAGCTAGTGCTTTGAACTGCTGTTTGACCCTTTACCTGTGTCCGGGTCAAAGAGAGCATAAAAAAACCCCTAAGTGACTGCAAGAGCATGACGCAAATTATACAAACGCATGACCACGACCGAACTACTGTACATCAACCTGTAAAACGAAGCATGACTGGGCATGTTTATTAACCGATTCAGAGTGTAACCTCAGACAGAACCTTGTTGTCTGATGCCTTGGCTACGCATGGGAAATACATGGTAAACCTGTTGTTTACCATGAAGAACTAACGGAGCACATTTTCTTTACTCTCCAAGCTAGTGTCATGTCTCACCTCTCGCAGAGGTATCCATCATCGCCATCATTTCCACCATTATACATAATTTGTGTAATAATTTACTTTTGTTATTGTTTTTTTATATGTTTATAGAGACCCAGCGACAGCACCGGAGCAGACAACCAACAGAGTCAGTTTGTGTTATGAACCATGGTGTCCCAACCACTATGTGTATGACCCATAACGGCCCATCACCCACCTGATAGTGCAGTAGCATTGTTGTGTGTATTACTTAGTCTTTTTAAATGGGTGTGACAGTGACAACCTGTACATCACAAACTCAGCATAGATGTAGCACTGAGGAAGTTTTGTTGTCAAGCCTTATGTAGCTCAGTATCTGTGAATGGTTACTGTGTTGTAATTTGTGTGCCTATTTTTGGTTTGTGCCAGTGCTGTAAATATGCTTTTTTTGTGTGCCAAAGTTGTGTGTACAATGTTTTTGAGTGTTCATCAAATATCTGTGTGCTTCTTCTGTTGAAAGAAAAAAAAATGTTGCTCCGATTTTAAATCACCCAGCAAAAAAACTGTCACTTGTCATGTCAGCCAGACTTAACAGTTGAAAAGAAATCGTGAACTTTGCACTGTCATCGTCACATTTTTGTAGACTTTTGCACTGTTTTGCACCAGTGAATTTTTCACATTCCTTTGATATGTTTTCAGGCATCAAAAAAAAAAAAAAAAAGACTGAATAAGGTCACACTTACCACTCTTACCTTGTATTAATGAGGCATTAAAATGGCAAAGTGTGCTGTTAAGAATTGGTAGATAAATGTTTGGGTAATCAAATCTTATATAGGGTTATTCAGAAAGGAATAATAGATATTCAACATTCATTGAATGTTGATATATCTTCATAGCCACATTTTCATTAACAAAGACAGTTTAGATCTAAAATACATTTACTCATATCACAGCTTAGACATTCATAATTATTCTGTAGTACATTTTAATTGACAATCATGTACAATTGGGTTACTTTTAAGCACACTTGCAAATTGGCATTAAGCAGTAGTATACAATACTAACTAATGCCAAAACATTACACACATACTGGACAAGTGCCTCTGTTATGCAAATTATTCTTACCATTCAGGAGTATAGCTTCACCAACATGATGAATAAATGTACATTTCATTTGACATTAGTAATCAGTCACCAGCCATTGAAAGCATCAGTTCAGTACTCAAAAAGCACAAAGACACAATAAGAACCCCCACAAGGATCAGCTTCTAAACGAGAGCAATGAGCATACCTAATTAAGAGCAAGAAGGACAGCCATTGAGTACATAGTACAGCTTAATTGTTTGTGTAGAAAAGTTAGTGAAAAGGGACCAACTTTTTACCAAACAAGTGCAAACACACTGCCAACAACCTTCTGAGATCTGTGTGAAGTCAGGTACAGCAGACTTGAACCGGCCATTAGAGCTGAGCACAAATGGAGGACAGTGTGCTGGACAGACAGAATAAATAACAATAACAGCCTCTGTTATATAAAAGGAATCAATAACACAAATAAGAGACAACTAATGTGCCGTTTGGTGAGACTTGAGAGTGTGCGTTTTGAACACCGTGCATTTTGTGGTTAGTTATCTCAGTAAGGTGTTCAGTGATCGTTTTGATTGGTTTGTTGTTTAGGGATTTTTGTGTCTTTTTTGACCGATACAGTTCAGGCTTGTACAATAAATAGTGATAAATAAAAATAAAACCAAAACACAGAAATGATCATTTTTCAAAGAGTGTTGATGTATTTTTTCAAACTAATCCAGGTATAAGCACATTAGCTTTCATTAACGCGTATGTCTTTTTTATATATAATTTGCATAAATCATAAGGATAAAATAAAAACTTTTAAATAAAAAAAAAAGTGAATAAATTGCATCAATGAGCCATTCTGATTTCTGCCATTGCCCTTGACCACAGCCCCGGCTTCAGACCTGCAGTTTGGTCCCCGGGTGCTGCACTGCGGTCGCCCACAGCTTATAAATATGTATGTTGGGTCAAATGCAGCGGACAAACTTCCCCCAAGATGGATTAAGTAGTATACAGTATGAAAGTGGTGCAAATGAGACAAAGAATATCACACAAACTGCCAAGAACATCGAGAAGTGATAAGCACTAGCCAAAGAAACATTTACTGTACTCAATGTGTAAGTGTGTAAATCATGAGATGACAGAGATTTTCAGTATGAAGTGCGGAGATTGACTGCTTTCTGACACTCGAGATCACAGCAATAAAACTGCTGCCATGGGAAGATGGAGCGATAGCAACAGTCTAGCCCATTCCTCATGTTATCCATGACGGCTTCCTTCTGGAAGACAAGAATGGACCAGGAGCTATAGGCGTGGCCCTGTCCTGCAAAGCCATCGGCCCCAATCACGTTCATCAAAGTAACGGGCTGGTCAGAGAAATGATGGCCTCTGTCCACACGCAACATAACTCAGTCTGTGTCCAACCGACCACACCACAGTATTTATGACAACTGCAGTTTGAAACCTGATCTTTTCAAGTAGCCTATTAGAAGGTGAAAGTTACAGTGTAAGGCACTTAGAATAATCATATGTGGGCTTTGCAGAGCACCAATAAGCCACTTAATCAGTCAGAAGTTTGTTGATTCACAAAGCCATTCTGTTTTTCTCGTCTCCGATTGACTCATGATGAATAATGTTCCTGCTCCGAGGTTAGTGAGGTGGAGTCGTCGCAGGGGCTTGTCTTAAGTCAGTCGTCGCAGCACACGTTGCCATAGAGTGTCCAGCTCCGCAGCCAATGAGAAGAGGTCTGAGACCAGAAACGAGCTGTGGCTGACAGACATCGCTCTGTGAACCGTCTCCGCACATCCCGTGTTCATTCCAGCCCCAGGAGAGGAGACGCCCGCCTGAAAAGGAAAGGGGTCATGGGTCAGTGGAGTCGACAGGAGAGAGGGACGGGGCTGCAGCACTCGACCATTCTACGCTGAAATTAGTAGCCTGAAGAAAAAAGGCTGGGGTACAAAAAGCAGAAGGCATGCATCTCTCTCTCTCTCTCACACTCTTTTTTTTTTTCTCTCTCTCTGTGTCCCCAACGCTGCCACTAAGCCAGCAGTAAAGCCTTCACAGCTGGTGAGCTTGTTAGTGGGTGTGGTCAGGTCTGCATCACCGAAGGACACACTGCCATGGCAACACAGTTACCTAATAGGCTCCATTACCATGGCAACAGAATCGAGCTTGCCTTCTCAAGGGTAACACATCTTCACAAGCGTTCCCCGTCCTGCAGTTGTGTGTCTTTCATGCCACCTTTACATTTCTTTTCATCGAGGGGTTTCTTTTGTCTTTCTGCCTTTTCAGCTCGTCCCTGAAGAATCGGTGGCGTTGGAAGACTTGGATTCGCCGAGTGACACATAATATGCTTTTAGACCGAGACATCATGCCAGCGTGACATTCTGCCAGATATGGCTTATACATCACAAACACACTTTAAGATATATAAGATGTATTTATACCTGGGCTGCATGTGTCTACATCTTTGATGAAGGTTATCCAGTAAACGTCCTGGTTCTCATTTATCAGTGAGCCCAATGTGTTGACATGGTTCCTTTTCCTTCGGGGGGGGGGGGAGCCTTATTTTGGTGCTGTGCTTAGTTCATGGACTCACTGACTGGAGTACAGTGTTTCCATGGCAACAAAGTGCCATGGAAAATATTCAGCACAACAAAAAGGATAAACATGGAGACACTTGAGCCAAAAGCTATTTCCTTGTAAACAAATCGTGTCATTTTGCATTCAACAGTTTAAAATCTCACACCTAATTAACAATACCGCAGTGACAAAACCTGCAGGGCTTAGATCACACGACACACACAGGATCTGATCTCAGGTGTTTAAAATGTTCACATTAACAAAAATCTTTCTTCAGGTTGGATGAGGTGTGCCCACAGCATCTTTGGCCTTTCTCCCACGTCTGACCACGATGATGAATTTCATACATGAGGAGCACCACTCAGGTGCAAACGGGCAGAGGGCTGAGCAGGCAACAGATATCATGAGCAGCATGCAATGCTCTCCGTTCCTTTCCACCTGACCTACTTGAGCACCAGAAATAGCAGCACTCAGGTCTCTGCTTCCAATCCTGTTTTGCTGTTTCACTGCTCCTGCCACGGCGCTCCAGACAGGAGGAGGAAGAGAGGAGAGCATGGTGCAGCAGCAAAGGTGCAGGAGGTTCACATGAGCTCTCTAGTCACTGCTTCTGCTGTCTCATCACGTCACCAAACTTTGTGAAAACTGCCATGACGACGGACACTCTGCGTTAACAATTGCCTTATAATAATGGCATTTTAACTGTTCAGATTGGTCAGAACATTAAAAGGGGATGCCATGTGCAGAGTTTCCTCTCTAATGGAACCCTGTGCTTGTGTTCCAGTGTTCATCTGCAGTACTTATATTCATGCAAAAAAAAAGAAGAAAAGTGGGTCAGTGTTAAAAAATTAATGTAAAAGATTTTACTTCCAAAATGTTTTCAGGTGCTAGGCGGTGACTATGTGAGAGCCGGTGACCTTTGGAAAGCCCAGAAAGAATAAAAGCATATTTGATCTCTTTGTACCGCTGATGAGGAACCCAAACATGTCTGTGTTTGTTTAGTATCATTTAAGCAATGTGTGCCGCTGCAATGTCTTTGTTCTGTTATTATGTGGACAAAGGGAGACTGCTCACCACACACTATGGAACTGGAGAAACATGCTTGTAAATGTATGTGTGGTAAATTCAGCTCTTTTGCAGGCCTGTTGGGGTAATTGCCTGTCAATGATACCCATCTATCCGTCCTGTAATTACTTCCTGATGCAAAGGCCACAGAGCAATGAGCTGACCTCAGAAATCCTCTGCAGCATTACCAGAAGGATTAATATTTCACACTCATGTTAAAATGTAATGTATTAGACAGTTCCCTTGCTCGTTCTTTGATTCAATGTGTATTCCCATTTCTTATTTATTAGTGAGAGCCAGAGTCATGTCAGGACAAAAGTGGAGCCTCTTGTTTCAGGCGCCAGCACTTATTGAAACCAATATTCTATTTTTAAATTCTTTCTGCTTAATTTCTTAGAAAACGCTCGACCTTGATGAATCTTTCCAACGCAGTTGTGTGTTATGTTGCTTATGCTCTTTGAAAATACCATACAAAAAGAAAATGAGAAGAAAATGTAAGAATATTTTTGAGAGAATACACTCACCTACAATGGCAAGGTTATGTTCAGATCCGCATGCAATCTGTCAAGAAAAAGATTTGAAATATGTTTAAAATGTGTGATGGAAGCAAACAGACAATTTAAAGACTGTAATATCCACAATTTTTTCAGGACAACATGGATACTGAGATACTTTGTAACCAAATCTTCTCTGAAACTGAAATAAAATTCAATGTGTCAAGATGTAATTATCTAATGTTAATTCAAAACTGCATACAACATGAGTGCACCAAACGCAAAAGAACATCAGTGAGGATTGTGTCTGTAAATACATTAGACGCTCCAATATCAAAGCGGAGCAGGAAACTATAACAAAAAAGCCAGCTCATTCAAAAAAGCAGGAACACACCAGAGGAGTTGATGCAACGGTCTCAAGACAGCTGCATGAGCCTGGCTTTGATGACTAAAAGCTTTTACAAATTAATAGCCTCCGCCCGCCCACCCCCCCCCCCCCCCCCCCCCCCCCCCCACACAGTCTTTCTCCTCATAACAGCTGCAAGAATTGAGGGGACAATTTTAAATTCTGATCCTGAAATCCACAAAGCTGAACAAAAGTAAAATATATATAATATATATCCTTGCTAATACTGTTTGAACTGCTTTGATAAAGCAACGTTTTTGATAAAGCATACAACTGAGGCAGGCCATGAATAGAAACAGACCCTTTGATCCCTGAACCACTGACAGGTTCGAATTTGTTACTCCAGTAATGTTCATAGGCCTCATAAAAAAGTGACAATTTAATAAATATTGACTCATGACAGTGTTAGGAGGACTAACATGATCGGGTGGGCTGCAGCTAATCCATCTCGCCTTTAGCTTTACACACTCAAGGTGACTACGCCCCGACACATGCCAGCGCTGCTGCAATGATCATCCACTTTATTGGTCAACGATCTCCTACAATACAGCTGCCATTTAGGCTTCAGGTTAACTGCTGCAACCACAATGCTCTCACATAAATGCCCCTATGGGAGAAGAGATCTTTGCCTTCACTAAATGCAAGTGGTCCTCTGGCAGCATGTGATAGATGTTGTGATGCAAATCATTACTACTCTTAATGGGCTTGGCTCTCATTCAGTCACATTGTGTTTCACCTCACACAAAAAAACAACAACTCTGCTCCCTGTTTTCTTTATGGTTACCTGCTGCCCCCTGCTGGCGTGACATTGACATTTTCTGCTAAAACTGGAGGGCGACGGCCACAACAATAAAGTATATAATTAATATTGATAACACTTAATCTAAAACAAACTGCATGTATAAAGCCTCCTAACACTTACCTGTGTCGCTCCACGGAGGACTTTAACCTCGGCAGGGAGGCAAGCTTCCTGGTTTGGACCTTCTGCTGAAGGATCAGTCGACGGCCACTTTGAGTTCTGACTGGTCGGTGCTTGTCGGCCCAGCTGCCCATAATCTCCTCTGCCCCATGTGAACACTCTCCCACTCTCTGAAATGAATGATGACCGTGTTCAGATTTGACAACGGTCCTTTAAATCCTGTTCAAACTAATAAGCATCACAGACGAAATACGCGTGATTATGTTTCACCTGTTTGAGCAGCAATGTGCGTCCAGCCGCTCCACGCGTTGATGACTTTCTCATTACCCAGCAGTGAGCGCTTCACAAGAGTTGGAGAGGACAGGAAGGGCTCTGTAGCGGTCAGCTGGCCACGCTTGTTGCTTCCCCACAGAAACAAATCACCGTCTCCTAAAAACACGACAGGTTCTACATTACTCTTCATTCAGCAGAGGCAGCAACAGAAAAAGGCAGAGCAGTAATTGGGCATCGCTGGTCAACTAATTACAGGACAGAAGAGAGGCCAGACATGATGTATGAACATGAAGTGGAAGACGACTCACTAGTACAACTGAAACTGTACGCTATGCTAATGCTCCCTCTGAAGGAAAAAGCAGCACAACATGCTTTATATATCTGCTTTTAGCTTATAGCCTCACTTATGTTTGTTTGATGCTCTTCAAGCTATTCAGTGAAAATATACACTTCCAAAGGCTCAATAAACAGATAATACCACTGCTGTGTTGAAACATTGGTCTGTTTGCATTAAAGGCTGTAAATACATCAGTACTGTGCTCCAGTCCCTTTTTTGAAGAACATAATTTGGCTGCGTACTGCTGGAAGATGTGCAGAGAACTCCTTTTCATAAAACTTGAACTCTTTGATAGCAAGAAGGTTCCAGGCTTGGAAGCCAACATCTTTCTGCAATGCCTACATCCAATAAAGCATTATTTTAACCTCGGGCTGCTAAATTATTTGGATCTGCCGACTTATCTGTTGCCTATGTTAATAATATTCTACGTTAATACGTTTGGAACCTACATTCCAACATGTCCTGATATGAACGTTTTTCTCAGTCAGAGGCTCGTAATTATGTTAAATAAACCAAATGTGTTATGAACACAGCTTAAAGTCATATGAGGTGTCATACCTGTAAGGCACACACAGTGCGCTGAGCCTGCGGTTACCTGGTGTGCGATCTTCAGATCCAGACCTGCAACATATGCACAAGTATCTGAAAACATTTATCGATCATCAGTGTTATTATAAATTCACAGAATGCCTAAAACCTTCCTTTTCTAGTTTCACTTACCTGGTACCAGAGAGGGCACCGTAGAGCTGAGGTGTGGTGGGACAGGACCTGGACCGAGTGCTCTCTTAGCGTGACTGAAAAGACCACTACCCCACTGATACACACAGCCTGAGTCTGAGGTCAGAAGACAAAATAAGGATGTGTGAGATGACTGCTAAATGAAAACACACTAATAAAGTTTTTGTTTCAAACTTACCAGTAACAGCTAGTGAATGTCTGAGTCCTGCTGCTACACTCACCACTGGCTCCTCCAGACTCTGAGAACAAGCAGCACAGTGACATCTGCTTAAAAAGGAACCGATCAAACCGATCATAAGGTGAAGTTGGTTTGCAGCAATTTCGATTACTCAAGATTGATTAGATTGGTAGATCAGAAACATTAGATTGGTTATATTGCTCATGTGCTCACCTCGATGAGCAGTAGATCTGCAGAGTGTGGGACGTTTTGTCCAACACCTAGTTGTCCATAAGCATTAGAGCCACATGCTAGTACTCGACCACAATCTGTCAGTGGGACATAAAAAGAAAAGAAAATCTCTATAAATAAAACATTTATTCTATAATATTCAACAGTTGGATGGGTGGAGGGAAGTTCCAGGCTTCCTCTGCCATTCAAGTTTTTAACAACTCAGTCAGTTGCAGGGGAGAAAAAACACAATGCATTGACAATATAGCCCTGTATTTTTTAAGATGTGGGTTGTATTACCTTAAAAAGATGTAACTGGCACATTATTGTATATTCTTATGTATATTTCTGTCCTTTTTCATTATTGACTGCTGTGATATCCAGATTTTCCCTCAAGGATAAATTAATTGTCATTCTATCCTCTCCATAATCCCTGTTTATGAGTAAATGCTGAATCATAGCTCATGAAACGTATCCGTCTAGTGCTTGTGTAGAAGCACAACATCCTGGTGTAAAAGGGTTCCCACCGTTGAGAAGAAGAGTAAAATCCCAACCACAGACTACTTTTGTGACCCTCTGATTCAGACTGCGGCAGAGTTGAAGAGTTGAGACGTCTGCATTGTGGCCAAGTCCCAGCTGGCCTCTGTGATTCTGTCCGCACACAAACACCTCTCCATTTTCTGTCCAACACAAAACACACCACAAACATTTGGAAACCATACAACTGAGTTGGCCATTCATGTATATAAACAGACAATGGATTAAATTTTGTGTTAGTTTTCCCTTAGCCTTGCACCTACATATGATGAGAATATCATCATTTTAAGATTAGGAAAAAATTGGTAAAAGCAATTTCCTTCTTTCTTCTTCTATTTAACCATTTATTTTGAATTTTGTGTGAAACGTGCAATCTGAAATTATGTAGACATGTATATTATGGTGTTTTTCTTTTGACTGTTACATGAATATGTCTTGCTGAATATTTTTGATGTCTGACATACTGTGGTGTTTTATATCCCATGTAGAATTGGCACTAACGATCTTAACTAAATACATCAACATCAACAATTAACACTAACTTAGTCGGCCCGGCAGGAGGCGCCACATGCTCTCTGTTGCATTCACATGGAATCAGGCAGAAAGTTGACGACAACCCGGATATCATGTTGTGGGTAGTGAAGAGCAGGACCGTAAAATTCGGTTATAATTTCATTTTATTCCATATATATATATATATTTGGCCGTCCTGCTGTTTGTTTCCCCCATGTCGTCCAGAAGGTGTCCG
The DNA here is from genome assembly GCF_023349555.1 of Cebidichthys violaceus. Lineage (NCBI taxonomy): Eukaryota > Metazoa > Chordata > Actinopteri > Perciformes > Stichaeidae > Cebidichthys > Cebidichthys violaceus. The sequence goes on from NW_027176483.1 coordinate 8,342,460, forward strand.
TCTGCAGTTTATAGTCTGCCTGATTCCATGTGAATGTAGCATTAGTCAGACTTGGTTCACATCGCCGGAGAGATGTTTTCGTGCTTGTATTTTAAAAGGAAATGTGCAGTTTAGGTGCAGACAGTAACCTACCGGTGACAGCCACGGTGTGGCCTCCACCGCCACTGAGAGCCCGTACAGCCTGGTCTTTTAGAGCCGTGGTGTCAGAGATCCGGGGCTCCGACAGGTCCTCCACGTGTCCCTGTCCCAGCTGCCCGTAGCTGTTGGCTCCCTGACGGACACGCCATTAATCACGTTACTACTAGTTAATCAGTTAGGAGACATACACAACTGTAACACTTAAATGTGGCATATAAAGAACTTACCCAAGAGTGTAAACAAAACTCCGTCCGCCGGCTCGTTTCCATGAGTAACATTGCATCATGTTTTGCGACACTGTCGTGAAGCATGCTGTGTAGCAGCAGGCTGTTTGGTATAATTGAAGAATGATATAGCTTTGACAAAATATTAGGAACACCTCTCAGACTAACGCAGCACAGTCTAACAGCACCACAAACAGCCTCCCAAATGACCATAATGTCATCTAACTGTTCTTACAGCACTTTTAATTGTATGTGTTTGAACAAAGTGTAACAGGAACCTATAAACTGGCAACTGGGTGTCGAATTAAATAAAGTTGTTAAAGTTACATATTTAGCATTACTTGTTCCAATGTGTTAATTGTATCAGGTTTCTCATTTTTAGATGGACAGAAATACATGCGATAACATGGACATGGAGGTGGAGATTTTCTATTTGTGTATGTATCCCAAATAAAAACGTAACATACATATAGAATCAGTCACTGATTCAGTGTACAAGAGTAAAGACAAGACACCAACATCAAAAAATGTCAGTCAGTGTCATTCAGAATGGATTTTTACATGGTCCTTGTGTCAAAGGGATAATTATTCTTAGATACACAAACTCCAGCCTGAACATGCAAAATAAATAAACAAATAAATAAACAAATAAACATATTGTCATCATTTTCAGGATCCTCACTGTCATCGTTCTGCTTCTCCATGAGCATCATCAGCATCTTCCTCAGCATCTAGTATCCATAACCAAACCAGCACCATAGGGACATTACAAAGTCTACAGGTAACAAACAGTTTGACACACTGTGAAGACAGAATGCATTTTATTGTTTTTATTGTTTTCATACATAGCCTACTCATGATGAATATATTTCTTAGAAAAATAATGTTTTCATTTCAGGAGCACTACAATTATTTTCACTTCCAAGAGGAGGTATTCAAAATCATCACTGTAAAATAAAGTAGGTCAGGGTAAACGGGCCAAGTGAGTCAAGAAAACATTCTTATAACACCAATTTTCACTTTTACAATTACCCTCAACGCACAAAAAGGAACATGATACATACACCGAAAGAATACAAACAAGGTACATTTTATACATATCACTGAAGTGAGGAAGATTAAATGTGAAGAAGAATGAAATTAAATTTCAAAACAATTTACATGATAATATAGAAGAGCAAAGTTAACAATAGGCTGGGGAAACCACATCTGTGTTTGTAGCAGCTTGGGATTTTAAAAGGTAACAAAGTACCATGAAAGCGCGTTGACTGTTTGCAATTAAGAAGCCGACTGGGCCAAAGACAACTGAAGCAAAACAGTGTCTCAGTCTCAGCAGATCCTTGGGGTTTGTGCAATTTACGGATATCTGTGGCTAAACATAAAATGCACCTCTGTAAATTGTATAAGCAATACACCTTGTAGTGGGGACTATGGAGCGCTTTAACAAAAGAAGTGCACATTCATTGTACTGACGAAGGGCGATACACAAGCAGTATCTCTACAGCGGTGCTTGGGGGTGACACAGCGAGCGTTGATGGACTGTAGGTGGATAACTTCAACTGGAACGTGGGCAGTCAGATACCCAGCTGTTTGTTCAGCCGACTGAGGGCGTCGCCGACAATGTCAAGCTCGTGCCGAAGCTCCTCCACCACGCTGTTGATGCTGGGAGTGTCTTTCAGCACATCCACACTCTGGGTGTAAGGGTTGTATCGGACTGTGAAGGGACGCTTGATGGTCTTGGCAAACTCCCTGAAATTAACCCAATATCATGATTGAATTATGTGTAGTGGATATTTAGATCATTTTCATCTACTCATATGGTTATGAATAGATCATGTTAAATGTCTGAGCTCACCTCATCTTGACTTTGGCCTCCTCAAAGCTGTCTGACACAAAGTAGACATCCTGAAATGTTGTGATGATGCATTCTTGTTTGGATGTAACTTTGGGGTCAAATGGCATTATCCTTGCATTGCCAGATAGTGCATGCTGTAATAAAGAAACATAGTTCAGATGTTGCAACCATTGCATGTAAACACTAGCACACATTTGGGTCATTTAATTGAATGCAAATCAGTATTTAGCTGTTTCAAATGAAAGAGTGGTTATATTAGAAAAAGAATGTAGTCTGTTATCAAGTATCTATTATGACGAAATTCTAAGAGACACTTTAGGATTAAAATGTTCAAATAGCCAAACCTATATCATGACTTCTCCATTTTTTAAATATAATTCTATATTTATGATTAATACGATTAGAAAATATTAGGAGGAAGTATGGTCCACAGTATGGTCCAAATGTTTTACCTTAAGCTCACTGATAGATGACAGCAGTCCTGCTCCATATGCTCGCAGCTGCCCTTCTTGCTTGCATAGGCCAAACTCCACCGTAAAGAAATAGCACTGTAACATAAGAGTCCATGAAACGGAAACAATTATGAAAATGACTCCAGATTCAAAAGTTGAGAATATGAAATTGAATTTGATTTGATCAGCGTCACTCACTGTGGCAAGTTTCTGAACTGACTCATCTGAGGCCCCGAGTGAAGCAAGACCGATCTCCTGAGAAAACTGGGCAAAGCTGGGCTCTGCTAGCAGTGGGACGTGACCCAGCAACTCATGGCATGTGTCCCTTGATTATGAAAGATAACCAAATATTAGGACACAAAGCTTTACATGAATATTGACATCCCTTTTCTAAATATAGCACTGCATATTACTCACGGCTCTGGGGTGTATAAGGGGTCGGAGCTGTGCCGCACATACTGGGTACAATGGAAAACCCGGAAGGCCAAACCAGCGAGGAAGTCACGAGGGGACAGATAACCAGCCACAGGCCTGATGGTGAATCCAGTGCGTTCTGATAAGATAAGACATTTGAAAGACAGATGAGTGAGTGACTACATTTACTATCCTGAAGATATTTATATAAATTACATTTCCAATTTTAGAAAATAAAAAAATATTTTATTAAAAAAATAAAAAACCTACCCCTGAGGAAGCGTGACACATCTTCCAGCTGAGGGATGTTGTCCTCCCGAAATTCACAGTATTTGGACAGCAGTGGCAGGTTCTTCAAGTACTCCCGGCAGGCGTGGGTGGGGTACAACTTGTTGAGCTCCCTGTACACAACTCCCCAAGTCTTCACTTCCTCCTCTGTGAACTCAATACGAGGAATGGGATCCCCACTGCAGCAAGAGAGAATAATTCTATGAATATCAAGTAAAAACAGCCCAGATTTCCAAAAGAACCAGTGAAATATACAGTAAGCACTCACTGTTTGTAGGCCATGGCGAGATCAGCAAAGTACTTTCGCCTTTTGCGGTAGACGTTGTCCTTGAAACCCTGATGGAGAGGAACATAGAAGGAAATGAGAATCCTTCAATTTAATGAGTTTGCATTTTTTTAAGTCAACAAGTTATCTAAATTGTTCCTACATACCGGATGATCAGCATCCAACTCAGAGCCATACATCAGAACACGGTTGGCACACTTGTCCAAGTCTGAAATCTTCTTTGGGAACCAAGGTACATTATACATATCTGAGGCGAGAGAAGAACAAATTAGTTGTTTGCTGATAATACGGTCAAATATAGTAAATATATTTCTAATAAAGTATCCGCAGGATTTCATTTACCTTCCTCATCTAGGCAGGAGTTATCTGGAGGATCCATATCCACCACGTTCACATGCTTTCTAAGCAGCTGGATTATTTCATTCAGTTGTTCGTGGTTGCTGTCGCAGTCCACAAAAATTTCAAACTCAGAGTTGCGTCGTTTGGATTTTCTTGACTCTATGTGTACAAGGTTGACATGGTTTTCCTGCAAGAAACATGGAGAATCATGTTTAAGTTATCAACGGTTAATACTGGTAGACATATATATCATATGTACATGAATATGGTATGAACATGTTGTTTTATACTGAAGATACTGTATTCCAAATAAACACATTGATAGGACAAGAACCATGATTATAAAAACTTTGTCCATACCTGGAAGAGTTTGAGCGCCTTAACTAGTCCTCCCACTTCATTCTTGAGGGAAAAGATGATTGTTGCTCTCCCTTTCTCTGATGTATTCTTCTTTTCAGTGTTTTCTTCAATTTTTGTGAAGGTTGATTTGTTTATCTGAAAACAATAATGAAACACAATTCAATTTGTGTAACTGAAAGAAATCATCCTTATTCAACAAACAATAGTGAATCTCTTCTGATTGTCATGTGAGGAGATATTCAACTCTTACCAACTTTTTAAATCAGTGATTATTTAATATCATTTAAAATGAATGGAAATTCCACTTTTTTTTGTTAGTGTTAGCCCCTAAAAGTAAAGAACTAATTGCAAACAGAGAACTCCTATTAGAAATGTGGCACCAGCATGAACAGTAGTGTGAAATCAGCACTTTATTAGCATATTCTGTGCTGCTTAGTTTCAGTAACCTTTCAACATTGCAATTAAAGAACAATGCAGTGTTACCTAGTTTGGTTAACTTGAGTCAATGACACACAATGGATTCCCCCCCCCCCCCCCCCCCCCCCCCCCGTGACTGAACCATAACTCAGGGCAGGTAATGACGTGAATGCCCAACTTCTAATTCCTTAAGAGTATCTGTAGCCATCCAAAGAACATCGTATACTGAACATGCAATACCCTTAACAAGTAGTAAGTAGGGTCAGAGTCACAGAGAAGTGCAGCAGAATATTTCTGTCACCCTGTAAAAGAAACATGGGTAGTTTCTTTACATTCATGCTGATGAAACAGTTAACAGTAATGCCTTAGTTACTTAGAGACAGGGCTGAGATTAGTGACCTCAGCACCAACCTCTCTGTTTCAGCACCTTGAACAGCGCTCTCACGTTGACGCATGGCTGTGCGCGCTGCACATGCGGAAAATTCATGTAATCCTGCATGAGATTTTAGAAGCAGGACTGTAACACGCCAGCAGCACACAAAAGCTAATCTGTTTTGATTGGATGCAACGTTTTCTCGTTGACTTTATTCGTAGGATACATCTGATTTCGACACTATTTTATTCAAATCGTGTAACTACAAATAACACTTTCGAAATATTGTATCACAGTTGTATGGATTAAACTAATTATGGGAGAGGAATACATCTGTTCAATTCATTCAGTTGCTGCCTACCATATTCCGCCCTCCGAGCATTGTGTAGACAGCGAGGCAGACTTTTCGGTGGACCCTTGTCGGTAGCATCCCTGAAAGCGTTCGTGTATGGAGACTGGATCAGGTCGCACGGGCAACTCTTTGCGTCTCGGTTTAACGAAGATGAACACGTCTCTGTCTCAAAGAATCGCCTTACTGCAATCTCATTAAGACAGCGGGGAAGCCTATCAGCTCCCTGCGTTGAGATCTCACCAGACATTAGGCAGCGTTTAATCACTGCAGCGCGCAGCTTCTAGGCTGCAAAGTGCGATGGTTTTACGCACACGAGTTCATCGTCAAATAGTTATTCCCCCTTCCTTGAAGTCAGCATTTATAAATGTAACTTAGACACCGCTTTGAATGTTTTTTTAAATATACAGATACAAGTTCATGTGAGTATTCGAACTTGTCTTTTGGTTGCTGCTCCATTTAACACATTTTTGTGAGACATCATATTTAGTTCTCTCAATAAATTCGAGCAGCATTACTGTTTTTCAGAAAAGTCCCGAAATTCAGAAAGAGCAACTGTGCTTAAGATGTATACAAGTTTACAGGTGAAGGTCACCGACACAATCGGATTGCCTGCTGAAGCTACAGACGGTTGAGTTTAGAGAACAATTCGTCGTCGATTAATTTTTGCAACATTGAAAGAGGCACGCATCTAACGAATATTACAAAATAGAATAAATGTATGCAGACCAGCTATTAGTTGTTTTTTTTATAAATTACTAATTTTACAAAGTGTCTCCTGTCAGTCTCCTTTTCCGTGTGCGCAATGGAAACACCACAGCATATGCAGGTTGATCGGTTTATCTTTAATCTCTTCTGTCTTTTACTGTGAAAGTCAGTGAATGATGTACAGACTGAGCAATAATGAGTCTCTTATAACAAATGATGAAATTCTGAGGTATATTTCTTTAACCCTGTTAACCCTATGACGCAAATTACACGACAACAAAACGGCTTCAATTAATCTGCACTAACGACAAGTGAAGGCTCATTTATTATGACAAACCGGGCCGATTAAAAAAAGTAGTCTTGAAATATCACATGCAAGGAAACCTCTTCACCTTCTCGGTTGTCTCACCTGACAGATTAAACAAGGTCTTACCTCATTGTTCAGCAGTTTTTCTTCAAGGCCAATGTTCATGGAGTCAAAAGATCTTCCTCGACGTGGTCCTTCGTTTTTGTTTGAGTACATGTTAAAGAGCTGCTAAATTATCTGCCTTTTTGTGTACTTCTTACAGGTGAATGATCTAAATAAGCCCCGCTATGTAAAGTGGGTTGTCTACCCCGAGAAGCAGCGCGCTTTGCTATTTAAGTGCGGAGAGAAAGAGGAGGGGGCAATAATCTCACTCTGAGCAGCAAATGGAAAAAGAGAGGCACGGCTCACGTCATTAGAGGGAAAAGGTCTATCTTTTATTTCAAGTAAATGCCTGAAACAGCTTCAATGAGATGACTCATAAATCCTGAATTTACTGAAAGAATAAAATACCAGATTGAACAGTTTTTTTATTGGATATTCAATATGTTTGATAAAAAGCACAGCAGTCCTCATTAAAAGATGAAAAAGCAGGATTTTTCTTTATATTTTGTTATGTTAGACTCACCTACAGGCATTTAACAATTAAAAACAAATATGGATAAATGTGCCATCATAGTGACACTGAACACATTTGCTCGTCATGTTGACATAAGCATTAATTCAACCTGTTTGTTGACACCTAAGACCAGCACTAAGAAGATGTCAAGGTTTAAGAGGATTCAAGTGTAGCCCACCTGCTCTCATTATACAGTGATCTAAACATGCCCCCCTTTTCAAAATCCTCTGCACTGTAAGCACCTCTGGGTTCTTGTGTGCACACAAATAACTTGCATGTTTTCCTGCTTTAACACACATGAGCCTTTTAATAAGATCAAGACAATCGGTGGGAAAAGCTTCGGAGGTCTCTGTAAGCAGAATCAAGATGAGGGAGCACTGAACTTAAGAGGCCTCATTACTTTAAACAGATAACACCACTGTTCTCTCTAAGCTTCAGTCACCTCACAAGTAGAACAGGTGAGATGTCTTTGTCTGTCAGCCAGTACCTGTAGCTCCACACGGCTCTAGTGCAGTGATACATGTGACTGATACTCATGCTGTTTGTCTCAGGTGGTCCTGGCCTGTGTCACTCATGACATCGACAGATGCTTTACACAACAACGGAGGCAGTGAAGGGAACTTCCTCCTCTCTGAAACTGAATCCAGATATGCTCTCAGATGTTGTGTTAGAGGTGTAGCTAGGCCAAGCTTTCATAATGCAGCCATGTTTCAGAATAGTGAAGTGCTGTAAACTTATTATGTGGCCATCCAGTCTGTTTTGGTGGTCTGTATAGGGCAGGCATTCCCAAATACTGGGTCCGGACCCTCAGGTGGGTTGCAGGAGATTTAATTTCTTATTGTTTAATTCAACATTTATATCTACAGTACCTTTCAGCCGCACGAGGGAGCTTTAATGTTCGTATTGTTCTGATAATTGTAGCCTACTTATAACATTGAATCTAATATAAAAGGCGAGCATACATTCTGTTTGTTTAACTGGTGAGCGGAAATGAAAAGAGCCTGTTTACTCTGCGGAAATGCATTTATACAGTATTTGATATACATGTTTCCAATATCACATTCAGAACTAAGTTATGATTTTTCAAACATATGTATCTTTGAAATGGCAGGTTTACCTAATCAAGATAATATAGAGATGCGGAATTGACAGTAAAAATGGTCATGAAAATTCATGACCCTCTTCTCATGATTTATAGATAAGGCCTATTGTGAATTTGAAAAAGTGGATCCCCAGAAAAAAAATGTTTAGGAAACACTGGTCTAGGCCATTTAAACACACCTGGCAGGCACCATTCATAATAACAGAAATATCAGTCTTACAGTAACTACATGTACCAGTATGCATTGCTCATTAAGGTAACCCCCTTTAAGCATGAGTGAACATGTTTACCTGACTGTACTTTATCACCTCCACCTACAGAAGGCAAACATGTCTGCTTCAATGTGCAAACTAAATATACACTGCCTGAGCTACAAAACACAACAAATGAACAATGCATAATTTGTACAGTTGAAAGGTCAGCTGAAACATGTTGTGTCTCCATTTTACCTCTGCTTAGAATAAGGAGCAGTGTTAGTCACATTTGGCAACAATAACCACAGCAAACCAAAGACATCTCAATACATATAGGCTGGTTTCTGTTGGCATCATACTAATTATTATGGCTGAAACTATTAGTTCATTAATTGATTAGACCATTGAAATCAAATAAATTGGCAATTATTTTGATTAGCAATTAATCATTTAAACTCAAGTAAAAAATCCAGACATTCTCTGGTTTTAATTTCTCAAATGTGAGGATTTTTCACTTTTTTATAGACAAAACAATAAAACAACTGTAGAAAAACGAATAGATGAATTGACAATGAAAGTAATTCTTAATTGCAGCCCAAATGATAATGATAATAAACCTTTAATTATAAAGCACATGTTGTATCATTATTATTATTACAAAAATAAACTTAAAATGGTATAAAACAGTAGAATTATTGACTATTAAGATAATAAAAAAAAGGCTTTTGATTAAGACTACCGAGCTGAGCAATCTAAAGAGATTTGCTCTTTCTGTGGCAGCACTAGTAACAGCATCTAACGAAAACTACAATAGCAGTGAAATTCAGTGTAGTGTAACATCTTTATTATACAAAGCCAATTGAACGGTATGGCCATGGTATTGGTCATGATTCAGTAATGAATGGTTCCTTTCTACATAGCAACAGCAAGCACATCCAAATCCATTTATAAACACATTTTCACAGACAGCTCTTTTATGCTGCACATGCTCTGGCCATGTCTTTGATCTCCTTGTGTCTTGACAGCTCCTGGATCAGATCTACTTCATTTCATGTCGGAGTCAGAGGCACACAGGTTTACAAATCATACATTTTATCTGCAAACTGATATTTTCTGCAGCACACTCACTATAATACTAGCTTTTTATGATATAAAGGTATGTTTTAACAGTTTAAACTCTTATTGATAATGTGATATGGCTCGTTACGTGTCTGCTCTGCTTTTCAGAGGGTAATTGACACTGGAGCTTTGAGATGCTTTAAGCCATCGAGTACCTTGACAGGGGTCAGAGTGTGCAACATGAATATAATGGTTCATTGTGGTTCGCTCTCCTGGCCTGACCTTATGTGGATAGTGCTCTCTGAATAATTAGCTTCAAGGATGTTATAAGACAGACTTTTTTTAAACACCAGTAGTCCGTCTATACTATAGCAGAGATATACTTTAACATTTTATTCTATAAATTGGGCAAAACATACTTTGCAAAAAAGATTTAAGGTTAGGCAGTATGTAAATCTGTTAAAACACTTCTATTTGTATATTTCTTAAAATACATGTGCATGTACTGTAAACTTTATAGTAATTTTTCTTTAGTTATAGCTGAACTCATGGTGCTCATGGGGGGTCACATGATCTATTGCAGTCAGTCACACACATGTCATTAGTGAAACATAATCTACTTTATAGGAAAACCAGTCTTGGAAAGGGTGTTGAAGGGCTGCCAGGCAGACCAGGCAACCAAACTGGAGGAACAGGAATAAGTTACAATTATTAATTCCTAGCACGTTTTATTTTTCTATTTTTAAAACATTGCACAAGCTCGTATTTCTAATCACTCTGTAGGTTTTTGTAGATGCTGCATGTAAGACATGTTCGAGAGCGTGAGGGCTTCACCGTGTCTGCCAGTCTGCCCCAGTTATGTTCACTTCAATCAGAGGGATTTACTCACAGTGTCTGAGCATCAAGCTGCAAGAGATCTGGCTAATCTCACCCCTGGTACTAAGAAACTGCTCAACATGAGCATTAGGATGTATTAAAACTGCACTACATCTCACTGGGCATTTGGGAGATACATAAATGCTACACTAATAGTTATACTTGTATTGTCTGTGTGAAGCCACATTAGTTTAGAAATCAAGGGCTGAAGTAGTAAATGACATTCACTATCTATTTTATATAAATATTTACAACACTGTAATTTTGCTTTTATTTCAGTAACGGTTACACATCAAAAATCACGTGTTACCGCAGCACAGAAAATACACCAAAGAGGTCTGGTATAATGCAAGTAAGAAATAAAGCTTAACAAGTGAATCAAAATTGAAAAGCTACCAATTTTTATATTTTTTTAATTGAAATAAAAACATGCAAAACACAAAAAATTGCCAAACCCAAACTAATATAACATAAAACTATAAACATATACATACTGACTCAAGTATTATAATCTCATCAAACCTATGCAAACCTAACAGTTAACATACTGTAACATTAATGCAAAAATTAATCTATGATAGTCATTTAAATGGCATCTGTCAGTAAAAAAAAATTGTACTGAAGAAAAGTCTCAGTGGTTCTACTTGAGTGGGACGTTTTCTCCCTTTCCACTCCAAAGTGGTGTTATTTGAATTTCCAGGGAATTCAAGGTCTTCTACCAGCACTTTATCAATAGAGTTACAGTCTTTCTCCTGATGCTGAACCTTGTTTGATCAACTAACTAATCAGAGCAGTGAATGGTCTGCTTACGTACACTTCCTGTGGCAACACTACGTCTCTTTAATTAGCTTCAATTCTGTCATTGCAGAACAAACAACAGCATATGCCACTTGGTGACAGGCGTCAACGGTACACAAGGACAGGACAGGATAGAGCTGCGCCCATAAACACCTGCCACATTTAAAATAGAAACCTGATAAGTAATGAAAAAAAAGATAGATATTTTAAAAAGGTCACTGAATGTTTTTAAATTGAATCTGGTCTTTTGATTATGAATTAGTTTAGGGGATAATTTAAGAGGTATATTAATCTAGTGCATTTATCTCTTATTACCACATGATTTCCTCAATACAAGCAATGGAAAACTCAATTTAAGGAAATAAGATAATCAGTTTTACAGTTCTTTATGAAAAGCAAAACATTTTTTATTAATTATGCAGTATACTATTCTTAGAGTTTTTATCAAAAGTCACGCTTGTGACATTTTAAAAGAGTTTTGTTAAAAATCTCTTACACATTGAAGGAAGCAGTTTAAGGCCTTCACATGTAAAATATGATATAAGATGTCAGACCACCATAAATGTATTCACACTTAAAAATATGATCACATTCATTTATCTTTCACACCTAATCAAATAATTTAATAGTATAATTAGTTAAGCAGTCTTTATTGCACGTTTTCTTTATTTGTGTATAAAAAATAATTAAAGAAGAGTATTCAAGTTTTTAATCAACATTTATTGGTTTCAGGATGTTTTAGGATATTCAGTGATATACAACCTTTCTACCTCGGCATACATGAGATTGCAATGGTGACAATGTGAGAAAAATGTTTCACAGCCATTGACAAAGATTGTACACTGTATAGCATCCTTGCTGTCCAGTTTATCATTACAACGCCATGACAGATAAGGCGGTTGAAGAAGTAGAACAGGAAGTTATGGCTAACGCAAACACCAGCGTCACCACATCAGTTTTTGCGAGCAGGAGACGTCAGTGTCTTTTGATATTCTGGGTTCACGAAGGGGAAAGTTTCATTGTGATTCTGTTGACAAGAGATAGAAAGCCCGGAGAACTCAGGAAATGAGCTGAAGGGGGCTTTGATTGCACCCAATAGCATCATGCGTCTTTATTAACATGTCTTGACCAGGTGGTTGTGAATGGGCCCGGCCTTGGAATCAAAGCGAACGTGACACTACACATGCATTCTTCATCCCTTCATTATCCCTCCTGCTCGCCCAGCAACAGGTACTACATCAGTGTTGGGGCCATTTTACACACTCAAGAGGGCTTCATTTAGATGATCCAGCCATGACAAAATTATACATGAATTTGAAGGTCAGTCCCCATCTCGGGGCATGATACAAGAATACGTCTTAGCAAAAACATGTAATGACCCGAAAACACATTCTGCTCATGTTGAATGACAGACAATTCCAGTGCAATTACCGTTCCTGCTTTGTAATCCCACTTGATCAAAGGTTAAGGTTTTCAAAGCTTTTTTCAAAGAGTTGTTTATTACCTCCAAAACCCTTAAAGAATGGTCAAATGAATATACATTTATCCCATTCATGGGTATGTCATGTGACAATTTATGTAATATTCTTTCCAAGTTACAGAAGGACTTGTGCCAAATATGAATTTTCACACAAATGTGAGACAAAAATAGAAGGCATTTCACATAATGGCAAAATGTCAGGTCATCTAAAAGAACAGCGAGTTGTGTGGGCGGAGGTAAACAGAAAAAGAAGTAACTGACATCCAGCATCAGCGTCAGACAGGCGTGACATGCCTCAGCGCCTTTGAAGTGTATAGAGCGCCGACCACACGTGGAACGGCCTGCTGTGTCGTGTGCATGGAGTCAGATCATATCAAGCTGCAGTAAAGACTGGCAGACCGACAATGAAAAGTGGCAGGGCAGCAGGATACATCTGGGCTTCAACCTGATCTCTGTGACATGACACGCCTGGCAGCACGGCCTGAAGACAGAGCACCCAACAAAGTGCAAGTCACTGGCCACAAGCAATCTTGAAAGGCCAAGCATGATTGCATCTACATCATTCTAACCATTTACAGCACAAACAGGACATGACTCGCAGATCAAGGCACTGGCCAACCTATGTGCATCACAAGTCTAGTCAAGATTCAGATCGTGTCCAGAGATAGAAGAAGGATTAAAAAGAGGATTTTTTTCCCATAGGGTGATCTCTCTCATGCGCCCTGACCATCTCAGGATTTCCATTAGAAAGAGTGTTCTACATATCAATCCAAGCTTTAATTAAAAAGCTGCTATATTCACAGAGCCTTCGTAAGCATGCAGGTTGTCCTGCTCTTCTCCATGAGTGGGCGAAATGGTGCATTTGGAAACCAAATGAGATCGTTGTTGCCAGGCTTGAGGCTTTCATCTAATTTTATTGTCGTTACCGAGTGACTGTCACCCTCTAGTAAACACTTGATGTTGCCATCAGCATTGGTACCATTACTCATATGCTTGGAAAGGTGACTCAATACATAGTCAATGGAGTTTCATCTGATATAGAAATGTTTTGATTTTTATCATACAAAAAATAGGAACAAATAATAATATTCATTGTGATGGATGCATTTAATGATGAAAGCATTAACCGCATTGACATGTATGTCTGAAGGGGACATTGATAAGGACAGAGGAAAGGTACAGCAAAAAACTGTAATTATCAAAAATATATAAATACATAGTATACAATTATTAAGTATTTTATCGTAAAACATACAATATTGCCGTAAAATCTTCACTTTTATCAGTGTTTAGTGTCTTTAAATAAATAAAAAGTTACATGTAAATGATCTTTGGGTGCACAGTTGTGGCCTTCGACCAAAACGCTGACTTTGATGATCTTAGTGCCAAAACAGAATTAGTAAGTTTAGATATTATCATACACCAGGAGGACTACATTTCATATGGGAATGTGTATTAGTGAGAACATTCTGGATCAAAGTCATGGAAATCCTGAGTCGCTGTTTCAGCAATCCCTTTGACTTATATTTCATTAATTAGGAGACAGATCTCAAATACTAAATATATCAAAATGTACATGTTCAGTGAGATATGATTACAGTCTGCAGAAATATTTTGAGTCATTGGACAACAGCTTAAACTTAAGTTAAAGGCTGGGTAGATGCAATATAAGAGATTGTATCCAAGTCTATGCTCAGTAGATTAAAAGATATTTTGTAAAATGGGACATCCTGCTGGGGCCTTTTATGGGCCTATGTAAAGATCAATGGAGTTATTTTTGTTTGTTTGGATTTCAGGCAAAAATTCCTGTGAGACGTTTTCTTTTCATTTAATTGTGAACTGAAACTCATGTCTGTAGGTGCTACTTATTTTAATTGATTTAATGTTATTTCATTTTCACAGAAATTATATAAAAGGTATCTAGCTGTTTTGTACTAACCTTTTCTTTAAAAAGAATAAAAACTTAAATCCCAAAAATGCAAGAGCAACTAATCACAAACGAGAAAGAAAGATTTTTTTTTTTTTTATCAAAAGACTGTAAATTGTTTAATACAAAAATAGCATTCACAGAATAAAACACTTTAAACAGAAACACAATTGAGTGTGGCTCGAATAAACAGTCTCCGTCACTCGTGATGGTGTGACATCCTCGTTTAGACTTTCCAATGGAAATCCAAAAATACAACTTGAAGCAGGACCTTTGGAGGGGAAATAGAGGCTGCTATAAAAAGCAGTGATGAGAGTCTGGATGAGTGCTGAACACTGATATGCTGGGTGCCTCAGACAGGAAACTGTTTCCTCACCATGTCTGCCATTTGGGGCTCTGTCTCTGACAGCATGGACTGCAGGTGCTGAAACTGTACAAGAGGAAGAAGGGCGGGGTGGAAACATAATGTTTATTTTCCACTGGAGCTGCTGGTCGATAGCAGCCGGCAGTCCACCACGCGTCTTAACCTGATACCAGCTCTATAATAAACCCTAAACCCTTTTATGAAACAGCAGTTTGCACAGGATTAGGCTATTAGAGAAAATTCAAGGTGTAATTAACTTGAATCAATTATTCCATTTGTCAATGAGTCTATAACATATATTTTAAATACATAAAACAAAACAAAAAACAACTTCAACCAATCTGATATTTGTACCTAATACAGGACTTATCGTAGAATATACCGTTTCCTGTTGATTTACTTTTTTCGACTAATCACATCAACAGTAATACCATAAAATGATAATGTATTATTTTATACTAGATTAACAGGTTTAAACTACGTTTTCCTGGCACTTGTCTCACTCTGTGGGAACAGTTAGGATTTTACAATAACCAATAAAAGTAAAAAAGCAGACAGGATGATTGTAGCTGCTCCATACGTGAGTGTAATACATATCTGAATAACCCTAAACCATTTTGGAGAAAGCACTTACTGAAGTCTTAAAGTTCGGAATTAAACTGCCTGCAGCTGTGAGAGCCGTCTTCTCTGTAAGGTATCCGTTCTTCACCAAATCTGCCACGGTGTCCTACAAAGAAGAAGAAGGTTCCCTCTGGTTCACATTTTTTGCATTTAAGAATCTCAGTACAACAATCTGATCCAACAAGGAAAGTTAGCAAACAGTTACTTTGGTATTATTACCTTGGGAATTTGAATGCAGATGTCAGCTAGAAACTCAGCTGTGATCTCTGCTAGAGTCTGTAGCTGTTCATCTTTTGTGCCTTCTTTGCTGGGACCCTCATCTTTGTCCTCACTGTGGAACTGAAGCACTCGCAAAACGGTTCCAATAAGGGGAAGACCTGGAGTCAATAACACTGAGCTTATATCGTCATTATATTTTGATTTTTCCCTGCATTATGCAAAATACAAAAAATGCTATTGATTAAATATGAAATAATTAAAATACTAATAAAACAACAAAGAGTAAGCAGTGGATTTATTGTTACTTTAGTAAAGTGTAGCCTGTTTCATAATAAAAAACCCTCTCCTGAAAATTAAGTCTTTTTTTGTACGAAACCAACCTTTGGCGGCCGGTCACATGACCTGACATTTTAGCTAAAGTTGGAGTGAATGTCCTTGCCATGCTAAGCCTGAGTAAGTCTCTCTCAGTTTCCATGTATGTCTTCAGTTGGAGAGGGAGAGCATGCTCATATATTGCAATGAAGCCATTTCTGTGGGCGGGGCCTGTCTACAGCCAACACTAAATCAACTTTCACTGTGCGACATGCATTCAAAAAGGTACATCTCTGGGCTGATGTTATTCTGTTGCAAAACGTACTTGTGTCACTTCTGCTGCACCACTGATCCTGGCACCTATAAAGAGCCTGCAGCACAGCAAACGCCTGAACCAAAATGCTCTTCTGCTCTTGCAGGACAACGGGAAGATCAGTTGGCTGGCAGAGGTCCTCACACACAACGTCGCAGACAAAGTCCCACACTGCTTTGCCGGGTCCATCGGGGGCAGCTGGAAGACACAAATGAACAACGCGTTGTCTGTTGAGAGGTTTCTTCAATCTTCTGTGTAATTTAACTGCACCAAGAACTATGGTGACCACCTTTACCTTCTGAAATGATGTGCTAATAGCTGAACTCAACATTTACAGTGTTGATCGCGCTTACCTAAAGTCTGAATGCCCTCATCTATGGTGGTGAGGAGTTGGAGGGCGTGAAGGTAAACCTCTAAGCCGTTCGGACTCTCTGATCTGTGAGAGCAATTTGATGCTGTTGAACACTGAGCATCAACAAAGTAAATCATCAACATCATACGCACCATATACAGTATTTACCTAAGCTGCTTGGCTGCCTCGAGAAGACCTGAGGCCACATCCAGACGGCTTTGGCCATCCTCCTCCTCCTCTTCCTCACTTTGTTGAGCTGTGATCCAACTCTTCATCAGCTCTTCGTCGAGGTCAAACAGTTTGTCAAGGAGCTCTCCAACCTTCTCAAGCAGGTCAGCTGTAAAACACACAGGGTATTACTTAATGTAACCATTTTAGGAAGCAGACAAAAGTAAAGTAGTTAAAGGTGGTTTTCTTGTTGTTTACATTAAGCGTTAATCAACAGAAAGGCATCGAGTGCAGCCTTGAGCTCTAACAAATGTGCTGAATGCATTTCCCTTGTCAAAAACTCCACAGGGAGCCTTGAAGATAAACAGCTTACAGAGACTTTGACTTAATGCAAGTCATCTTGGTATGTCAAACAGATGTTTCCTTTTTCTACACAAGTAACACGTTATCAGCTTGTTCAAAAGTTTTGAGTAAAAGCATTGTACTGTTGGTAGAACTGCACATGATGAACAACAGGTTGGAGCGCACAGACGTCTGCTGTCGTATTCGCTGAAGCCACAGGGAACAGACGTCTTTCTGAGAGACGCAGGTCAGCAGCAATCTGCAAACATCATTACAAAAGATGAAGACTTCTCTCTCTCTCAGTCTGTCTGTCTCTCTCTCTCTCTCTCTCTCTCTCTCTCTCTCTCTCTCATGTCTGCAGAATAGCAAACGCAAACCTGCTCGTTTCCAGAAGTGTTGGAGGATCTGTATCTCCAAGCAGAAGCAACAGCACAGCACTGTGGACATGCAGGGAGTTGCATTAATGAAAACAAAACACAACAGTGAACAAAATCTATTACAAAAATGACAGATGATGACTTTTGCCCACCCTAAGTCTTCATTTTGGCTAAGAGTCAGACAAGTGTCAGGAAAGCAAGCAATGTTTCCAAGGATTCCCACACAAATTTCCTTGAGAAGCAAAAGAATAAACTGGTCATGGGAATGTTCAAAGCCCACAAATATATAATCAAAAATTAAATACATAAAATACATATATATATTGACACAAAATGTATGAACCAAAAAGGAATTTTACTCACTGTGAGACGTGGACAACGAGATTTGGCTATCACCCCGAGAAGGATATCCGTAGCTTTGAATTCCTGCAGAAAACCAGCCACATCCTGCACACAGGTGGTGAATAAACATTCATTAGTAATCACCGGGTGTGTTTTAGAGAAGTCTTGAATCAACCTAATGGTCATTTTGGAAGATGTAGTCTGTGGTGCTGTCGAATTGTGTCGCGTTATACTGTGGTATACTGTCAGTATAATGCTTTATAGTGCAACAGACCCACAAACTACATCATTAAATTAAACAATACCAGCATCACAACATGTTGGCAGCCAATAATGTACAACTTTGGCAAAGTAAGTTACTTTGCAGTTTTAGATTATTAATACAAAATTAAATCAACTAATGTTTTATAATGTATATAAAGTAATTAAACTGCACCATTTAAGTGATAAGACAGAAGAGACAGGGTGGTAAATAAAACCGTGACCGGTCAAAGAATGTAAAGCCGATAGGACACAAATAAAGACCTTATCCATGGCCATGTCCCAGACTCTGCACAGGTCTTCCTCATCATCATCAGGGAGCTGCATCTGGCCTTCTGAGTTCACCTCCGAATGCTCGGTGACCATCTGGAAGACATGATTATTTTCAAAACATTAAGAAATGGTAGGTGCATTGGGCACCGTGCAGCAGAGAGCGACAGCACAGAGGGACAAGATGCTCCCATCAATTGAATAGAAACTTTTCAATTACCACTGACTTGATGTGTGGTCTCTAAATTGACTGATCAGAAAGGCAATCGTAAAAATAAGTCAAGAGAATAATTGCACGTCAAATTCAGTTGCCACCGCCTGATCTCCAGTACACCTGTGATTACAAATGTCATGCGTCAAATGTGACATGCGCAATAACGGCCAACCAACATGGATGAGGCGAGTCAGGGTGCTGAAAAGCCAGTGCTTGCTGTAAACGGTGTCTCCAATCGCGTCCAAATCTCCGCCACTCTTTCCATCGCCTGCTTCTGGGGGTGGTGAAGGGTTACGGTCCATTGCAGGACTCTGTATTCCAGCCGGAGAAGAGGATCTCTCATTCTCTACTTCCTCAGCACCATCAACTCTACAGTCTGGGGGGAAAAAACAAAAAGTGGCACACGGATTAAAGCAAATTCCTCTTTTGTTGCTGTTTAGCTTTCATACGCAAACAGTCAACTCACCCATAGTGACCGCTCTCTGGAAACGTAACTCTCTGGTAAATATCAAACTATGCAATATTTCACTTCATGCTATTTTTTTCAGCATGTCAAGGCACAGTTTCCAGACGACATTTCAAACAGCCTCCATTTAGAACAAGTAACTGGATGCGCATGCGCGAATTGTGTACACTCTGCGCAATCTTCTTCTTGTGGTAGATCACCTCAAGTTGAAATGAATACTGCCACCTGCAGTGCGTAGCGGGGATGACAGAGAAATAGGTTCAGCAGGTGTACCTGTGAAAAGGATGGAGCATCCGTTGTAGGCTGTATTTATCTCTTTTACGAGCCATAATCCAGGACCGCGATTACTATCTGTGTGACCTACCGACACACACACACACACACACACACACACACACACACACACACACACACACACACACACACACACACACACACACACACACAGTTTCTCATGTTTTATGCTCAGGTGTGGAGACATCTGTCATCTCCAGAGGTGAGGTGAATGGAGAATGTCAGCAATAAAAAAATTAGGGGCACCATAAACCTCCAAATAATCTGTCAGAAGTTATAGTAATAAATTTACCATTTTTGTGTTAACGCTTAAAAACGTGTGAAACAGGATTGGACTCAAGAGCTAGAAATAGGAATTCCAAAATAGCATAATGAAAATAATTGTTAGTTGCATCCCTTATTGTTGAGTATTAGCTTTAGCTGCTAATGATTGTGCAACTAATAATGCACTAATGTTTTTTCAACCAAACCATCTCACAAGGATGCCGACTGTAGACATTGGTTACTGTGTGTTATCACACCTCACACAATGTGTTGTCTTTGCATACTTTCCTGAGAACAGAATCTTTCCTTCTCCAAAAAGTTGGAGACAAGATAAGGATAAGGATGTTTTGTTAACAAAGTTAAATTGGCGACTCATCAGTCAGTTCAGCAGCAAAAAGGTAAAAAAATTATAAAAACATAAAGACAAGACATTTCTGATTTAAAACAAGACATTAAATAAATATATAAAAGATAAAACACAGGCATCAATGGCTTTAAAGTGACAAAAGTGCTTTGTTAAGAAACAGTTAGAGACAGCATACTAATCTTGTTCGAAAAGTCTGTGGGAAAAGTCATATTGATCAAACTTTTGAGTGTGTTTTAGCCCATAGAAAAGCTATCAATCTTGCTTAAATTAAAACTAGAATTTATTATAAAATGTAATTGAATGTGTAAAAAATAGAGCAGCAAATTACTGTATTTGACCAGTTTTTGTTTACATTTCTGATATCCCTCATCTCAAATCCTGTTGTGTATTCAGTCTGTTATATGAGAAATGATGACAGTGTTGAATGTTAAATAGTTTTATGTCAACACGGATCACAAATGGTGTCACACCTCTAATCAAAACTGCCTTGAGATAATTTGTCCTCCCTGAATCAACACTGTATGTCAGACAGGAATAACTATAGACTTTACTCATCATGCAGCTGTTCCCTTATGGGAGTGGTCCAAAGCCCTGTTTGCACTTGAGTAAGCTTCTACTGAAAAGGTAATTGAGAACATATGATATAACTTTACTAACAACTGTTTGTTTCCAAGAAAAAGATAAGACAAATGCCACATGCGTGAAAAATTCTGATGAGGCTGAATGTACATGAAAAGTAAAAGATCACCCCACCAGCTTGAAGTATTACTAAAGTTCTGAGTAATCTGTGCAAACATCTGTTGATGAATAAACAATTGGGTATTACTTTAGTGTATAATACAATTTTTACTGAACTTGGAGTAATATTGACTCTAAAGGAGTTTTCAAATTTTAAATGATGTGAACAAATTTACTGCCACAACACTAACTTACTGTTATGCGTTTGTCAGTGAGTTGGAAAGTTTGCACCTTGATGTGCCAAGTTTGGTTGACTGTAACCAAGGATGTAGTAATCTGTGTATCCACCTCCGCTCTGTCATTTGGATCCGCTCCAAAATGAATGGGTTTTTCCTTGGCCCATGTATGCTACACGTAACACAACCTACATGTTAACATAACCTCCTTGGGGAAGGTAAATATAGGACATTATTACACTTTTCCTTTTACAAAAGTTGAAATGTCACAGAATTCTTCTGAAAGTTTTGGTTTCAAAAAACAGGTGGTGAAAAAGAAAATAATTCATCTCTTTGGACATCTCATTGTGTCCTGTAATATATTCAGAAATATACAAATTAATGGATTACAATTCAGTTTCAACCCTATCTCTGATAACCAATTTTCAATGTCAAATCAAATCCCGTTCATTTTATAACAGTTCTAGAAAGCATTCATCAATTAATCAATTAATGAATTGTTTTATTAAATTCGAACACTCTATTTTAAACTAATATCAGTACCAGAATATTAATACCAGATTAACATTATAGTATCTTGTCACATCATAGTAAAAAAAAATCTAAAACAGCATGAATGATTGCTTTTAAAGGATTTATCATATTTTATGGTTTTACAAAGCAAAGATTATGATTATTAGAAAAACACTATACATTGGATCATCTTATAAGGGAGAGATGCACACCGCTACCTTGTAATCAGGCTTAATAAATCAAGTTTATTCAGTACTCAAAGATTGCATTGTGTGTATTCTTGAAACCTTACAAATTGAATGCATCTCCTTTCTCATGAAACTGTTATGAAAGCCATCTTCAGAAACCGGTGCTCAGTAGTGTTGCGGCTAAGTCTGTCAGTAGAGCTCTAATACCTCACCTGTTATAACCTGTTATTAATATTTGTCAAAGACATCATGGTTTTTTCTTCCCTGCAACATTACAGAATCTGACATGCCCCAGATTTTGATTTAAACACCTGCTTCAATGTTTGAGGATCATTTTGAGAAGTAGACTAACTGATAAAGATTGTTTCCTCAAAATCAGTGTAGTTACGTTAGACCTTCAAACATGTTTAGACTGATGCTGTCTCTAAATTTAACTCACAAGGTTATGTTTTTGACTTCATCCAATATTGCAAAACTACTTTTATATTGTCCCAGAAATTATTGCAATAAACAATATTATTGTCATTTTAAGACCATTTAAGGACACCGATATATATTAATATGATAGCATAATAATGCAAGTACACCTTTTCAAAATCAATGAACTTCTTAAGAATATTCAGACTATTGAATTGGAATGTGGAATTTCTTAAATAAATAAATTATGAATAAAATAAAACCATACAACCCAAAAAATACATAAATGTTCTCTTAGGCTCTGATAACAAAGATTGCATTAATTATTTAACCTTTGGCAAACGGGTATGGAGACTCATATCATGATCATTATGATTAGTTGTCATTATATCATTATAAAGTGCAGTGTAATGTTTACTGAAAATTAAGTTGTATAATTTTTCATTGTTTACACTAGGGCGGTTCATAGTCATACAGTACCTGTCTATACTGTGCAGTGTTGCATGCTCAAGCATATCCCAGCTGACACTGGCTGTGGCAGAGTTGGACAATAATCCAATAATAAAAAAACATATCTATTTCCTCTTTAACCATATCATAACACAGTTCTCATATCAAGGTATCATGAATGCTAAGTTCTAATCACTTAATTAAAAAGTTAAATTTGAATGAAATCTGTCACAGCATGGCATTCTCATCTCTGATGCTGATTTATTACAAATTTCATCCAGAAGAAACTACTTAATAAAGAACATGTTTAATATGATTAAAGGAGCACACTGTCAATGAAACAGTTTTTATTGCAGCCCATTCCTCTAGGAATACAAATTCTTAATCAATGTGCATATTTGTTCAATCAAGCGATGAGGATGTGGAATGATTATATTGAACTTGTGAAAGGCGTCAGACATCCATTCAGCACATGTTTCCCATGTCTTGGCAATAAAACTTAAGTTCAAACTGAGACCAATGGCATGAGCAAAAAAAAAGAAGAATTGCAGTCTCAATATAAAGGGCTGTGAAGTGCAGTACAACTATTACCTTCTTTGGTGACAGCAAGCCCACAGTGGCAACAATGAGGTGGAGATGTGTGTGGTTGTGTTTCCTTGCTCTGTCTGTTGCCAGTGTCATCGATGTCCAAGCCAGACTGGGTAAAACTCTGATTGTTTTAAATACTGTGTGGATGGATCGTTCTGCTTTATACAAACTAATGAATAATCTATTGTCTCCAATATCAGTCATGTAGAGCATTTAGTAACTCAAACTGTTTTCTAAACTTGAAAATCCTTCCTCAGTTCGCAACCATGTCAGCAGCATCTGCAGCACATGGGGCAGAGAGCACTTCAAGACATTTGACGGTGATGTGTACCAGTTCCCAGGTATGTGTGAGTACAACCTGGTCTCTGATTGCCACGAGTCCTACCAGGAGTTCTCCGTGCACATGAAGAGGAAAGACAAAGATGGAAACCCTACAGTCAGTCACGTGGTGGTCACCATCAATGACCTTTTGTTCTACCTCACCAAGGACATGATCACTGTGAATGACCTCCCGTAAGTAAAACACCATACAGCTGTGAAAACAACTGTGCTTCTCTTTTCTATGATATTTACAATTATAATTAAGAAAAAAATCTCCTTTTTTCCCAGTGTCAAAACGCCATACTACAATGGAGGGGTACAATTGGAAAATAATGCTGTTTACATCAAGCTCCAATCCAAAGTTGGCATCACTGTCATGTGGAACGGTGACGATGCAGTCATGGTATGATATACCAGGCAGAAATATATCTACATAGCTCTCCTCAGAGTAGCTTGTATGAAGCTACTTAATAGATCTAAAGGAATCTATTGTAACATATGAACAATTCAGTTAAGACTCCTTTATTGATTGATTTTTGGGAATTTGTGGTTAGATAACTTTTTTCTTTTAATTAAGATGGAACAGACCGACCTTCCAGAAATACAATCATGTTAATTATTTTTCTTACGGATCTTATTTGAATGAATTTCTATGATTCTTGGGAAGAAATTAATTACAGTGACTTGTCTTTCAGTCAATTGTCTTTCTTTATTGAGTTATACTTGACAACACAAGAAATATAGTAGTGGTAATGAAATTATATCAATTATCAAATCACAATCATAATATGTATCCTATTCATGTTCTTTTCTGAGGCAATTACACTTCACTGGTGTTTTGTTTACTTTATTTTACATATTATTTGAATTGTGAAAAAACTTGTCATAACCTCTTGTTATGTTGTAGGTGGAACTGGATGCTGATTATGTGAATCGTACTTGTGGACTTTGTGGAGACTTCAATGGCGTTTCTGTCCACAATGAGTTCATTCATAATGGTATATGGTTATTCACTCTATGTATTAATGCATTTTTACAACCATCCACTGTATCTTTGATATTTGACATTGTAATAACAATTAATTACAGGTCGCAAAATCAGCCCCATTGAGTTTGGAAACAAACAGAAAGTCCATCGTCCAAACGATGATTGCGAGGACCCCTTTGAGGAGGAAGATGAATCACTGGAGGCTGTGCTGGATTCATGCAAGGAGTTTGTGAGTTTATTATCCACCTAGTGTTAGCAATAGTGATATTTAGTTATATACTCAGTTAGCATTTGCAGAGTAACTTTTTCTCCTTTTTCTTTTTTAGCAAACCACCTGTAACCAGATGCTGCATTCAGAGCCCTGGAGCTCCTGCACCAAACTGATTAACCCTGAACCTTACATCCAGGCCTGTGTGCAGGACATGTGTGGCTGTGCCAACAGTACAAATTACTTTTGTGTCTGCAGCACACTGTCTGAGTTCTCTCGACAGTGTTCCCACGCAGGAGGGCAGCCTCCCAACTGGAGGACACCTCAGTTCTGTGGTACGTTCTCCTCTCTTTTATTTTACAATCTTTACATTTCATACGGTACAGGGTGGAGAGACTACTCTCAGTGAAAAGCAACTCATCATAATTGTCCTTTGAAGATAAGTTACTGTGTTTCTATCTGAACATGATAAAATGTTCTCATGCTGCTCTGGCATGAGAAGATTCATTGTATTCTATACAGAAAGAAAATCAGAAAAGACATTTAAAAGCTGCATAAAGAAAGGCCAGATATGTCTACTTTTCTGGCTGACTTCAGTAGTAATTGACTTGATTTAAAATGTAGCAAAAACACATTAATGTAGGTAAAACAAGTACAAGTAAAATAAGTACACAAAAAACATTTTGTTACACTTAAAAAAAGTATATTCAGTTACTTCCATCCTTCATATACTGTTGAATAATTCTCACAAACTCACACCTTCCTCAATGTATTTCAACTGTACCATATTTTCACAGCTAAACAGTGCCCATACAACATGATTTATGAAGAGAGCGGTTCCCCTTGCATGGATACATGTGCACTTCTAGACACAAGTTCACTGTGTGAGGACCACAAAATTGACGGCTGCTTCTGTCCTCCTGGTCAGTGCCTTTCACACGTTTCATTCTTTCAGATTTTAATTTCATAGTCTGTGAATGTTGTTGTGAATGTTCATGTCACTTGTGTCTTCTTCAGGAACTGTGTTTGATGATATTTCCATGAGAGGGTGTATTGCTCAATCTGAATGTCAGTGCAAACACAACAAAATCTATAACTCTGGTGAGGTCTACCGACAGGACAGAGAGGAATGGTATGTCAAATATGTCATCAACAAAACATTTCATGCGGTCGTCTTAATTGTTTGTTTTTTATTGTTAACTTAAATTGTTTGGCTTCTCTCAGTACATGTGTTGAGGGCAGATGGGCTTGTAAGAGCCTTCAAACACCTGCTACATGTGCAGTTGAAGAGGGTTCACACGTAACTACCTTTGATGGGAAAACCTACATCTTCCATGGAGACTGTTACTACACTCTAGCCAAAGTGGAAAGCAAGGTGAATGAGCCATAGCTTTGTCCAATTAAATGACAGAAAATATACCATATACCGTGTAATGGATCTGATGTAAAATATATATATATATATGTATATATATATATATATGTATATATATATATATATATGTATATATATATATATATATATATATATATATATATATATATATATATATATATATATATATATATATATATGTATGTATGTATGTATGTATGTATGTATGTATGTATGTATATATATGTATATTTATTTGCTCTCACTTTGTATATTTCAGGATCATGCAAGTCCAAAGTTTACCATCCTGGTTCAGTTGGTTCCTTGTGCAAATCAAAAATTTGACACTTGTATTAAGAGCCTTAAAATCCTGCTGAACAATGACAGAAACAATGTGAGTTAAAGTGTGTCAGGAAAGAAGGCTGTGGTCATTTATAGATTAACACTGATATCTGCAACTACAACTCAAATGATTGATTCTGTTTTAATTCAGGTATTAATGTTCACTTCTGATGGCACAGTAAAGCAGAACATGCAGACCATCAGTTTGCCATACCACTCAGGTGGGTCAGACAATAGGAAACTCATCAACAAACATGAAACATGTTTTTGTCATCTGTCATTCATGCAATTATCTGACTGTTTTTGTATTTATCTTTATCCAAAGGTGACATCAACATATTCCATGCTTCATCCTTTCACATCTTGCTCCAGACCAGTTATGGGTTGCAAATTCAGATCCAGCATGTGCCTGTTATGCAAGTCTATGTTAGCCTGGAACAAAGCTACAGAGCAAAGACACGCGGTAAGTTTTACATTTGTCTTAACATGAAGCATTGGCATCATTTAATAGTTTTTATTCATTACAGTAATTACAAAAGTGAAACTTAATATCCATGGCTGTTACTGTCATTGTCTTCCCAACACCCCTGAATCCCTCCAAATAAACAAACCAAAACAATACACATAACATTTGAAAATACATGACAAAATGCAGTAGGTGGTTTGGGTGGATTTGGCTTCAAATATACACTCCTTGTATCGCCTACCCTCTCTCTACATGAATAAAACTGTGGAATCTTAATTATAACACCACGCGGCAAACCCTCAATTCTCAGTGTATGATACTTGTTTGTTTTATCTCATTTCATTTTAATTCAAATAAATTGACTAAATTCCTAGTTATCATATTATATTCATTGACACTTTCCATTTTTCTATTTTCCTAATACTAGTATAAGATAAAATTCTACTTTTAATTCTAAAATATTTGGTTTCTTCAGGTTTATGTGGGAACTACAACATGGTCCTGTCTGATGACATGAAGACTCCTCAGGGGATTGTGGAAGGAACAGCAGTAATGTTTAGCAACTCCTGGAAGGCTAACCTCATGTGCCGAGACAGAGAGGAAAGACTTGAGGACCCCTGTTCCCTCAGTGTGGAAAACGGTAAAAAGCACTGCTTAATTATTATTAAACTGTTTTGTTTTTTGTCTGTATATGTCTTAGATGGATTCTCAGCTTTCAACACTTACTCCTAGTCAGAATTTAGACATTTAACATAAAAAGTTCTTGTTTTTCCAGAGTGGTATGCTAAACACTGGTGCGCCTTACTACTGAGTCCAGACAGCAATTTTGCGCAGTGCCGTTCAGTGGTGGATCCTGAGATGTATTACAAGGTACTGCAAAAGCTTTCTGTTGGTCGTTCACTGTATTACATTTTGATGGGACTGTAATTCTCTAAAAGTGTTTGCTGTCTTCTGCAGCGATGTACTTATGCTAGCTGTAACTGTGAGAAGAGTGAGGACTGCTTGTGTGCCGTCTTCTCGTCCTACGCTCGGGCTTGTGCATCAAAGGGAGTTTTCTTGACAGACTGGAGAGAGAATGTGTGCGGTAAGAATTTCTTTCATTACTTTGTGGTAAAACTGAGTGTTGACGTCTGGAATTTGATGAATATCTTCTCTTTCATTAGTAAGTCATAAAACTATTGGTAACCATCCTCTCATTGTGCACAAAACAGACAAATACACAAGGAGCTGCCCAGCATCTCAGATCTTCTCTTACAAGCATCAGAGATGCCAGTTGACTTGCAGATCACTGGGCACAATGCAGCAAAGTTGCATATCTGACTTCTTGCCTGTGGATGGCTGCTCCTGCTCTGAGGGTCTCTACCTAAATGAAAATGGCATCTGCGTTCCCATGGCAAAATGTCCCTGCTACCATAATGATGTCTACGTCAAGTCAGGAAAGTCCATCAGCATCAAAGAGGAGCACTGGTGAGTCAGTTGCATTGTCCTACGCTTTCACATGATTGTAATGACGGCAGTATTTAAGATTTAAGATAACTACATTGTTAGTTTTTGAGTGCCTTTTTGTTGCATTTCATCTTATATTTTTTGTGTCTTTTTCCAGTGTGTGTACCAATGGAATGCTTCATTGCCATTCTTGGAGAGCCCGCTCATCAAGTATGTTTTTTTTTGTTTTCTTACCACAATACAAGAACTTTGTACTGATTCTGTACTTGTTGATAACTAATGTGTTTATTAAATCAGTTTCTACTTCTGTTACAGCATGCCCTATTCCAAAAGTGTTCTTCAACTGCTCCGCTGCGGGCACAGGAGAGCTGGGACTGCACTGTGCTCGAACTTGTTTAAATCTGGACAGTGATGATTGTGTGAGTGCTAAGTCTTAAATATCTGGATCTGGATCCGTCTATTTAATGGTGGACAGTGTTTTACATGGAAGATGTATCACACCGTGTAGAATTAAACTAGTTTCTAAAGCAGTAATGTTTTCTCATTTTCAATCACTGAGAACTTTCTATTTTCCCAGGACTCCACAGAGTGTGAATCTGGCTGTCGGTGTCCAGGTGGCCTCCTTGATGATGGCAAAGGTTCCTGTGTGAAAGAAAAGGAATGTCCATGTCAACACGATGGGCATATTTATGCCCCTGGATCACAAATCCCTGACCAGTGCAATATCTGGTATGACCTTAATCAGATGTATAATATTGCATAAACATGATCATATTTTCTTCTATGTTGTACTGGATTGTAGTATTCAAAACGTTGTTTTATATTTAACCATTTCTGATCTAGTACCTGTAAAAGTGGAAGATGGGAGTGCAGTAACAAAAAATGTCCAGGAACTTGCATTATTTATGGGAGTGGTCACTACAATTCATTTGATCAGCGAACATATGGGTTTCAAGGACATTGTGCCTATGTTGCTATGAAGGTAAACAAAGCATGTCAAAATCTTCCAAAAGACAGGCTGTGTCTGAAATCACTCCCTTCCTCACTCATTCAGTAATGCCTATATAATGGACACTCAATAGCCAGCAGTAAATTGAGATTTCGTACACTTTTCAACATTTTGCATTATCAATGAAAGCTGTTGAGTTATTTAACTGCAATTTTCATATTCAGAATTCGGACACTCAAATAAAAAGGCTGACAGTAAATGTAGTGCACTATTTAGTAATTAGGAAGTGACTTCAGACAAGCTGAGCTTTACTTATACTGTTGTCTAGGGTTTCATCTGTGAAAGTCACAGAATTTGGAAATTTTACTTATTTACTTACTTTACTTAGACAATATTTGGTATGTTTACCTACATTAATTTTAAGATGATTGCTTGTCATAATAAAAAATATAAATGAACAATGCAGATAACTATATAATCTCCCTCTCCTGGGTGATCAATTACACTTTCATTTAATGTTCTAGCTTTTCTTTAATGATCTTAAAGCATTGTGGACTAGTAAAAGCCAAGCTGAAGTTTGATTTGATCACTGGTATCTGTTTACTATAAAGGAAACAAGCAAAAATGTTTAACAAATCTCTCTCTTTTAAGAACAATTGTGGCAATAAAACAGTACAGGACAACTTTGGAGTTATCACAGAAAATGTACCATGTGGATCTACAGGCACCACTTGCTCCAAAACTGTCAGAATCCAGCTGGGGGTAAGACCTCATAGCAACACCTGATATGCATTATGTGCCTAAAATATTCAACATAATCAAATAAATTATGTCATATATCAAACTGATGTTTTTACATTACAATGAAAGCAACAAAATATCTCTTTTACATTACAGCGAATGGAAGTCAAACTGTCAAAGGGTAAATATGAAGAGGCCGACCTAGGACATGGTGCTGAGATTCAGTACAAGATAAGGAAGGTTGGCTTGTATGTGGTGATAGAATCTGCCATTGGTCTGGTAGTGATGTGGGATGGCAAAACAACTGTTCGCATCATGCTGGAACCACAGCACAGCGTAAGTTACAGTAATTATTTAAATGATGATGACTGAAATATGTTGAAGGAAGAGTTTGAAGCTAGAATTTTGATATGATGTACCATTTTTTTCTCATCTGCGGTCTAGCTGTCTTTGCAGATCATTTTCTTACACCACTTATACATTTTTTGGTACACCAATGGTATTGATGTAAAGTATATAATTATTGCTGAAAAAGTCTTTATTACTGTAACATATACAATATTCAAAACAAAAGAAGTAAAAACTCTGTCAACATAAATGCCTGGAAAATATGTGTTCCTTGTAATGCCAAAGAGTATTAATATGGAATATTATCTTTATGTGAAAAAAGTCATTGACTCCTTTTGTTTGGCTGTACAGGGAGAGGTATGTGGCCTGTGTGGAGATTTTGATGGTGATGGAGAGAACGACTTCACCACCCAGGGTCAGTTGGCAGTGAGCAATTTGTTAGAATTTGCAAATAGCTGGAAAGTGTCAAGCCAGTGCCCAGATGTAGATATGAATGCTGACCCTTGTGGAATAAGACCCAATCGACATCACTGGGCAAAAATGATGTGCAGCATTATAACTGGAAATACGTTCAAAGAGTGCCACAATAAGGTAATAACTGTTTCTAATTTATCATTATTTAAAGTTTGATAGTTGAAAACACTAAACGCATTTTTAAAAATTGTATATATATTTTGATAACTGAACAGGTAGCTCCTCTCCCATATTATGAAAACTGTGTGAAAGACTCGTGTGCCTGCGACTCTGGAGGAGACTGCGAGTGTTTCTGCTCAGCAGTTGCAGCTTATGCTCAAGCTTGTAATGAGGCTTCTGTCTGTGTGGCATGGAGGACACCAGAAATCTGTCGTAAGTAAAAACAAATTACCCTCAGATTAAACAGATTTTTTTCCAGCCTTTTCTGCTGCTTAGAACATGTTTTTAGATCCCAAAAATTCTTATGACCCCAGCATTTAGAGATGTAGAGATTTGTGAGGTTTGATGCTCTTTTCATTATAGACAGGGCATCTAATATTTTATTATATATTTGATGTGAATGGACACCAAATTGAAATAGGCATCAGTGCATTCTGAGTGAGTGAGTGGTAACATCCTTACTATAAATACATAAAACTAAATGCAGGGGCAACCCATTAGGGTTGCTGTATCCTCTGCATAAAGTTTGAGGTCTCTTTCACTGTAAGACATATCAACATTTCCTTTATTTACAACATAACATACCTTGTACTTTTTTTCTTTCTAGCTGTCTTTTGTGATTACTACAATAACCCAGATGAATGCAAGTGGCACTACAACCCCTGCCACAAACCTTGCTACAAGACCTGTTTGAATCCAGAAGAAATTTGTAGCGAATCTTTACCCAACCTGGAAGGTAAGAGGTTAACTCACAAAGTTTCACCTTACCTCTGTTTAATATGCAAGCTAAAATCTTAAATGGTAAACAGATCCAATCTGGCATACTTTATGTGGCAAAATGAGAATAGACCCAAGACCACACACCCAGCTTCTGTTTCCAAGATTTAAAAAAATAAAAAAATAATGCATTTTGTTTTATGCTGTAATTTGTACAGGCTGTTACCCTGTATGCCCAGAAGATAAGCCCATATTTGATGAGGAGACGGGGTTTTGTGTGGAGGAATGTTCAGGTTGCTTTTACAACAATACTAGATATGAGGAAGATGAAGTTATTTACAATGTGACTGACAGTTTAGGAATGTGCTACTACGCAATATGCAGGAATACAACAGTGATATTTGAAAATGAAACTTGCCCTACAACTCCACCAATTGAAACAACTACCACAACCCAAGAGCCCACCACAACCACACAATCTACGACCCCGCCAATTGAAACAACTACCACAACCCAAGAGCCAACCACAACCACACAATCTACGACCCCGCCAATTGAAACAACTACCACAACCCAAGAGCCACCCACAACCACAAAATCTACGACCCCACCAACTACCACAACCCAAGAGCCCACCACAACCACAAAATCTACGACCCCGCCAATTGAAACAACTACATCTTGTATTACAACGTGTGAGTGGTCAGAGTGGTATGATGTGCATAGCCCACTAGAGGACAAAAGTGACTGGGAAACATATGAGAACATCATAAATAGTAACAAAACAATATGCAAAAATCCCAAAGAAATTGACTGTAGATCAACAGATTATCCTGACAAAGACTTCAATGACTTTGTGAGTCAGACTGGCCAAGTTGTTTCTTGTGATGTGGGAAATGGTTTAATATGTAGACAAGAGGACCAGATCAGACCTCCACGAAAATGCTTCAACTATAAGATCAGAGTATGTTGTGAGGTATTATGTTCAACCACAACTCTTTCAACACCATCAACTACACCCCCTACTACTACTACTACTGAAAAACCAACCACAACCACAAAATCTACAATCCAACCAACTGAACCAACAACAACAACCCAAGTGCCACCCACAACCACAAAATCTACGACCCCACCAACTACTACAACCCAAGAGCCCACCACAACCACAAAATCTACGACCCCACCAATTGAAACAACTACCACAACCCAAGAGCCAACCACAACCACACAATCTACGACCCCGCCAATTGACACAACTACCACAACCCAAGAGCCAACCACAACCACACAATCTACGACCCCGCCAATTGACACAACTACCACAACCCAAGAGCCCGACAGAACCACAAAATCTACAACTCCACCAATTGAAACAACTACCACAACCCAAGAGCCAACCACAACCACACAATCTACGACCCCGCTAATTGAAACAACTACCACAACCCAAGAGCCCACCACAACCACAAAATCTACGACCCCACCAATTGAAACAACTACCACAACCCAAGAGCCAACCACAACCACACAATCTACGACCCCGCCAATTGAAACAACTACCACAACCCAAGAGCCAACCACAACCACACAATCTACAACCCCACCAATTGACACAACGACCACAACCCAAGAGCCAACCACAACCACACAATCTACGACCCCGCCAATTGACACAACTACCACAACCCAAGAGCCCGACACAACCACAAAATCTACAACTCCACCAATTGAAACAACTACCACAACCCAAGAGCCAACCACAACCACACAATCTACGACCCCGCTAATTGAAACAACTACCACAACCCAAGAGCCCACCACAACCACAAAATCTACGACCCCACCAATTGAAACAACTACCACAACCCAAGAGCCAACCACAACCACACAATCTACGACCCCGCCAATTGAAACAACTACCACAACCCAAGAGCCAACCACAACCACACAATCTACGACCCCGCCAATTGACACAACTACCACAACCCAAGAGCCAACCACAACCACACAATCTACGACCCCGCCAATTGACACAACTACCACAACCCAAGAGCCCGACAGAACCACAAAATCTACAACTCCACCAATTGAAACAACTACCACAACCCAAGAGCCAACCACAACCACACAATCTACGACCCCGCTAATTGAAACAACTACCACAACCCAAGAGCCAACCACAACCACACAATCTACGACCCCGCCAATTGAAACAACTACCACAACCCAAGAGCCCACCACAACCACAAAATCTACGACTCCACCAATTGAAACAACTACCACAACCCAAGAGCCACCCACAACCACAAAATCTACAACCCCGCCAATTGAAACAACTACCACAACCCAAGTGCCAACCACAACCACACAATCTACGACCCCGCCAATTGAAACAACTACATCTTGTATTACAACGTGTGAGTGGTCAGAGTGGTATGATGTGCATAGCCCACTAGAGGACAAAAGTGACTGGGAAACATATGAGAACATCATAAATAGTAACAAAACAATATGCAAAAATCCCAAAGAAATTGACTGTAGATCAACAGATTATCCTGACAAAGACTTCAATGACTTTGTGAGTCAGACTGGCCAAGTTGTTTCTTGTGATGTGGGAAATGGTTTAATATGTAGACAAGAGGACCAGATCAGACCTCCACGAAAATGCTTCAACTATAAGATCAGAGTATGTTGTGAGGTATTATGTTCAACCACAACTCTTTCAACACCATCAACTACACCCCCTACTACTACTACTACTACTACTGAAAAACCAACCACAACCACAAAATCTACAATCCAACCAACTGAACCAACAACAACAACCCAAGAGCCACCCACAACCACAAAATCCACAACCCCACCAACTACTACAACCCAAGAGCCCACCACAACCACAAAATCTACGATCCCACCAATTGAAACAACTACCACAACCCAAGAGCCAACCACAACCACACAATCTACGACCCCGCCAATTGAAACAACTACCACAACCCAAGAGCCAACCACAACCACACAATCTACGACCCCGCCAATTGACACAACTACCACAACCCAAGAGCCCGACAGAAGCACAAAATCTACAACTCCACCAATTGAAACAACTACCACAACCCAAGAGCCACCCACAACCACAAAATCTACAACCCCGCCAACTACCACAACCCAAGAGCCCACCACAACCACACAATCTACGACCCCGCCAATTGAAACAACTACCACAACCCAAGAGCCAACCACAACCACACAATCTACGACCCCGCCAATTGAAACAACTACCACAACCCAAGAGCCAACCACAACCACACAATCTACGACCCCGCCAATTGAAACAACTACCACAACCCAAGAGCCAACCACAACCACACAATCTACAACCCCACCAACTACCACAACCCAAGAGCCACCCACAACCACAAAATCTACAACCCCACCAACTACCACAACCCAAGAGCCCACTACAACCACACAATCTACAACCCCACCAACTACCACAACCCAAGAGCCACCCACAACCACACAATCTACGACCCCGCCAATTGAAACAACTACCACAACCCAAGAGCCAACCACAACCACACAATCTACGACCCCGCCAATTGAAACAACTACCACAACCCAAGAGCCAACCACAACCACACAATCTACAACCCCACCAACTACCACAACCCAAGAGCCACCCACAACCACAAAATCTACAACCCCGCCAACTACCACAACCCAAGAGCCCACCACAACCACACAATCTACGACCCCGCCAATTGAAACAACTACCACAACCCAAGAGCCAACCACAACCACACAATCTACAACCCCACTAATTGAAACAACTACCACAACCCAAGAGCCAACCACAACCACACAATCTACGACCCCGCCAATTGAAACAACTACCACAACCCAAGAGCCAACCACAACCACACAATCTACGACCCCGCCAATTGAAACAACTACCACAACCCAAGAGCCAACCACAACCACACAATCTACAACTCCACCAACTACCACAACCCAAGAGCCACCCACAACCACAAAATCTACAACCCCGGCAACTACCACAACCCAAGAGCCCACCACAACCACACAATCTACGACCCCGCCAATTGAAACAACTACCACAACCCAAGAGCCAACCACAACCACACAATCTACGACCCCGCCAATTGAAACAACTACCACAACCCAAGAGCCAACCACAACCACACAATCTACAACCCCGCCAATTGAAACAACTACCACAACCCAAGAGCCAACCACAACCACACAATCTACAACCCCGCCAACTACCACAACCCAAGAGCCCACCACAACCACACAATCTACAACCCCACCAACTACCACAACCCAAGAGCCAACCACAACCACACAATCTACGACCCCGCCAATTGAAACAACTACCACAACCCAAGAGCCAACCACAACCACACAATCTACGACCCCGCCAATTGAAACAACTACCACAACCCAAGAGCCAACCACAACCACACAATCTACAACCCCACCAACTACCACAACCCAAGAGCCACCCACAACCACAAAATCTACAACCCCGCCAATTGAAACAACTACCACAACCCAAGAGCCCACCACAACCACAAAATCTACGACTCCACCAATTGAAACAACTACCACAACCCAAGAGCCAACCACAACCACACAATCTACGACCCCGCCAATTGAAACAACTACCACAACCCAAGAGCCAACCACAACCACACAATCTACGACCCCGCCAATTGAAACAACTACCACAATCCAAGAGCCAACCACAACCACACAATCTACGACCCCGCCAATTGAAACAACTACCACAACCCAAGAGCCAACCACAACCACACAATCTACAACCCCACCAACTACCACAACCCAAGAGCCCACCACAACCACACAATCTACGACCCCGCCAATTGAAACAACTACCACAACCCAAGAGCCACCCACAACCACACAATCTACGACCCCGGCAACTACCACAACCCAAGAGCCCACCACAACCACAAAATCTACGACCCCGCCAATTGAAACAACTACCACAACCCAAGAGCCAACCACAACCACACAATCTACGACCCCGCCAATTGAAACAACTACCACAACCCAAGAGCCAACCACAACCACACAATCTACGACCCCGCCAATTGAAACAACTACCACAACCCAAGAGCCAACCACAACCACACAATCTACGACCCCGCCAATTGAAACAACTACCACAACCCAAGAGCCAACCACAACCACACAATCTACAACCCCACCAACTACCACAACCCAAGAGCCACCCACAACCACAAAATCTACAACCCCGCCAACTACCACAACCCAAGAGCCAACCACAACCACACAATCTACGACCCCGCCAATTGAAACAACTACCACAACCCAAGAGCCAACCACAACCACACAATCTACGACCCCGCCAATTGAAACAACTACCACAACCCAAGAGCCAACCACAACCACACAATCTACGACCCCGCCAATTGAAACAACTACCACAACCCAAGAGCCCACCACAACCACAAAATCTACGACTCCACCAATTGAAACAACTACCACAACCCAAGAGCCAACCACAACCACACAATCTACGACCCCGCCAATTGAAACAACTACCACAACCCAAGAGCCAACCACAACCACACAATCTACGACCCCGCCAATTGAAACAACTACCACAACCCAAGAGCCAACCACAACCACACAATCTACAACCCCACCAACTACCACAACCCAAGAGCCACCCACAACCACAAAATCTACAACCCCACCAACTACCACAACCCAAGAGCCACCCACAACCACAAAATCTACAACCCCACCAACTACCACAACCCAAGAGCCACCCACAACCACAAAATCTACAACCCCGGCAACTACCACAACCCAAGAGCCCACCACAACCACACAATCTACGACCCCGCCAATTGAAACAACTACCACAACCCAAGAGCCAACCACAACCACACAATCTACGACCCCGCCAATTGAAACAACTACCACAACCCAAGAGCCCACCACAACCACAAAATCTACGACTCCACCAATTGAAACAACTACCACAACCCAAGAGCCAACCACAACCACACAATCTACGACCCCGCCAATTGAAACAACTACCACAACCCAAGAGCCAACCACAACCACACAATCTACGACCCCGCCAATTGAAACAACTACCACAACCCAAGAGCCAACCACAACCACACAATCTACGACCCCGCCAATTGAAACAACTACCACAACCCAAGAGCCAACCACAACCACACAATCTACAACCCCACCAACTACCACAACCCAAGAGCCACCCACAACCACAAAATCTACAACCCCGCCAACTACCACAACCCAAGAGCCAACCACAACCACACAATCTACGACCCCGCCAATTGAAACAACTACCACAACCCAAGAGCCAACCACAACCACACAATCTACGACCCCGCCAATTGAAACAACTACCACAACCCAAGAGCCAACCACAACCACACAATCTACGACCCCGCCAATTGAAACAACTACCACAACCCAAGAGCCCACCACAACCACAAAATCTACGACTCCACCAATTGAAACAACTACCACAACCCAAGAGCCAACCACAACCACACAATCTACGACCCCGCCAATTGAAACAACTACCACAACCCAAGAGCCAACCACAACCACACAATCTACGACCCCGCCAATTGAAACAACTACCACAACCCAAGAGCCAACCACAACCACACAATCTACAACCCCACCAACTACCACAACCCAAGAGCCACCCACAACCACAAAATCTACAACCCCACCAACTACCACAACCCAAGAGCCACCCACAACCACAAAATCTACAACCCCACCAACTACCACAACCCAAGAGCCCACCACAACCACACAATCTACGACCCCGCCAATTGAAACAACTACCACAACCCAAGAGCCAACCACAACCACACAATCTACTACTCCACCAACTGAACCCACTACTACAACTGAAGAGCCAACTACTGTTTCGACAACTTTAACAACATTTGAATCACCTGTGACTGGTCCCACGTTGCCGACATCGGTGCCTCCATCAACTGGCTCCCTTATCTCTGCCACTACTACATGTTTCTGCATTGTTAATGGAAAGCATTATAGTCCAGGTAAGAAAATATTACAATAATGTATTTGATTGTAACAAGCTAAATCAGTTTTCAGTCTTTGTTTCGCGACTTACCACTGTTTAATCTTTTCTTCATCTTTATCTCACCTTTAGGGGATGTAATATTCGACATGGAACACATTGGATCAGGTGTATGTCTCACAATGATATGTTCTGATGTTTGCGAGATTCACAACAAGACTCTCCGTTGCAGTACCACAACCATTCCTAGACCCATACCCACAATTCCTGGAATTGTCTGCCCTGAATGGGATGTAGTGGTAAGAATCTTATTGTATCTTGCACATTAAAATATATAATTGCATTTATTGCAAAATACTTAAAATATTTCCCCTTTTTTTTCTTCACATCAGCAAAATGAGACCTTCTTATTGTGCAATTGCACCATGGCCAGATGCATTGAGAATAATACAATTGAAATAATTCCATATGAATGTCCACCCCTTGAGAACATCACTTGTACCAATGGAAAGAAACCAGTTCTTGTGTATGATGAGTACCACTGCTGCCAGCATTACGCTTGTGACTGTAAGCCATTCTGTGGTTAAAAGGGTGTTTGATGAATTTTTTCACATTTTTACGTTTCTCTTATAAGTACATTGGTCATTTTTAACTGATTGTTTTGCTTCTTTTCAGGTGTTTGTGAAGGCTGGGGAGATCCTCATTACATCACATTTGATGGATTCTACTACAGTTATCAAGGAAACTGTACTTACGTCTTGATGGAAGAAATTTTACCAAAACATAATTTGAACATTTATATTGACAATGTCTATTGCGATCCCACTGAAGATGTTTCTTGTCCACGATCAATAATTATATCATACCAATCAGAAGTTGTCGCACTCATAAATCATAATCTTCTTGGAGCAGCGCAGTTGGAGGTAAGACAATATATGGTCATAATAAAGTTTAATTTTATGTTCAGAAAATCGCACCAGGCTAACTTAAGTAGATTATTACTGTCAATGTTGATGGAATAGTTTGATGAATCCTTTAGTCATTGTACAGAATATTTTTTCTTATCACATAGTGTATTACTTTTTTCTTTGTAGGCACTGAAAAATGGAGTCCGTCTGAAACTACCTTATTCACATCAAGGTGTTAAAATCTTGGACTCTGGCATTAACTTGGTTTTGGAGATCCCTCGCCTAAAAGTGGTCGTTACATTTGGAATAACTGGCTTTAGTGTCACCCTTCCAAATCAATATTTTGGCGGTAACACACAGGGCCATTGTGGTAAGAACATTTATTTCACCTGTGGCCATATTGGCAAATCCTTTGTTTAAAGTTGATTGTGATTTAATTAAACTGCTTTGTGACTACCATCAGGAACATGCAATAATAACCAGGCTGATGACTGCATGCTGCCTGGAGGCAAGCTCGTAGAAAATTGTGCAGTGATGGCTGACTATTGGCCTGCAAAACACATTTATCAACCCAACTGCCACATACCATCTGTACTGCCCACCAATATACCTGGACCTCCACCAACCTTTACTTCATGCATTCCAGACTCCATTTGTCACATGCTTAAGGGCAGGTAGAAATGATCTAATATATTGTTGTATTACACATTTATCCCCATAAGTTTGACATATTGAAAAATAATTTTTATTTTTGTTTGTGTTTTACTTTCACAGTCTCTTTGAGGCGTGCCATCCCTTTGTCTCTCCTGACAATTTCTATCAAGGTTGTGTTTTTGATAGCTGTCATGTTTCCAACCCAGCAGTGGAGTGCACAAGTTTGCAGGCTTATGCTGCTGCCTGTGCTCAGGCTGGGGTCTGTCTGCACTGGAGGAACCACACAAGGCTGTGTGGTAAGCAACCCCTCATTATTCCTAACTGTAAATGCTGAGATCAGTGGAATCAAAAGGGGTAACTCATTTAATTTACTTTTTGTTACATCTAGCACACATTAAACAGGCTGCTGTGCATTTAATTATATACAGTGGGTAGGTAAGAAGTATGTATTTTCAAAAGAACTAATTTAGTTCTTTGCTTCACTTACAGTAAGTGACTGCCCATCAAACAAAGTTTACAAGCCATGTGGTCCTGCAGAACAACCAAGCTGTGAAGACAAGTAAGTTTAAAAAAAAATGAGGTGTATACATTTTGCAGGTCATCGTGCACATCAGCGTTTCCTGAGACAAAGATTATAATGGATTGTGGCAATAGATATTTCTTGTTAACAATAAATAATAGTAGAATATATAGTATTGAATTAGCTATGTTTTAGAGATCTGTAAGAAAAGCTGTAAACTAACTGTTATTTCTTGACAATTAAATATTGCAGTCCTAATGAACCAACCATGAACTACACTACTGAGGGCTGCTTTTGTCCTGATGGAATGAAACTCTTCAACAAAGAGTCTGGCGTATGTGTTGATAAGTGTGGTAAGTGTGGTGTATATTCTGAAGTCTTATCATTGACCTGAATATATCATATCAATCATGAAGTGCTCATTTTCCAACAGGATGTCTTGATCCTGAGGGCATTCCACGTGAGGTGAGTCTTCTATTCATGATCAGTTAAAATCCTATTTACCTGCAAGAGACAATAGAGTCACAATTATGATTTATTCTTTTAGTTTAATGAGAGGTTTGAGTACAAATGCCAAAACTGCATCTGTGAGGAGTCCACCAAGACTGTGACTTGCAAACCCAAGCCATGTCCAACACCACCAATAGCAAACTGCGCTGGCCCTGGGTTTGTCCTCGTCAACCAAACTAATCCGTCAGACTCCTGCTGTTCTGCCTTTGTTTGCCGTAAGACATGTAGTATAAATGCACATTTGTCCTCCAGAGTTTTCAGAATGTTATTCATTGATAACGATCTTGAATGCTCTTGATTATTTACTATGAACCTAATATTATCCCCACAGAATGTCAAAGCAACACTTGCCCAGTCTACAACATGAATTGTCCGGTAGGATATATGCCAGTTGTCAGTGTTCCTGAGGGAAAATGCTGTCCAGAACGTACATGTGGTGAGCTCATTAATTCATAGTTTTAATTCATATAAAACCTAATGATGATAGTGACATGTTTATATAATTCCCAATGTTTTGCTGTTTTCTAGAGCCTAAAAGAGTTTGTGTCCACAAAGACACTGAATACCAGGTAAATATGAAATTTATGGAAATATGTCACTTATGTTTACAAGTTCTGTATGGCTAAAAACACAAATATGAATACATTTCTTCTTTATCTGCTAGCCTGGCTCTTCAGTTCCTGGGCCTCCATGTCAGGATTGTGCCTGTACCAATGAGGTGGACACCGGTTCTGGTTTATTCAAGATAAATTGTGAGTTTCAGAAATGTCAAGAAAACTGTGATTTGGTAAGTGAATTTTCAACCATTATTCTCATACATACAATACAATTCAAGTCGTTATTCTCAGAATATGTTTTCTAAGAAAGTGAACATGAAAAAATGCACTTGGCAACTTAATCCCCCATTTTCTTTCAGGGATATAAATATCTGGAAACTGATTCAGATGAATGCTGTGGGAAGTGTGTACAGACACACTGTGTTGTCAGTGTTAATGATACCAAGAACCTCTTGAACGTAAGTTGGATCATCTCTGTTGACTGTGATCTACATGATAATATTAAATAGCCTAAAGTACCTCAGTATGTACTGTATTTTGATCTCTCTCTCTCTCTCTCTCTCTCTCTCTCTCTCTCTCTCTCTCTGTGTGTGTGTGTGTGTGTGTGTGTGTGTGTGTGTGTGTGTGTGTGTGTGTGTGTGTGTGTGTGTGTGTGTGTGTGTGTGTGTGTACATCCATCTCACTGCTTTCCAGCCAGGAGATACCTGGTCACCACCGGAGAATAAGTGTCAGCATTACACCTGTATTAAGGTCGGTGACACTTTAACAACGTTTAATTCACACATTGTCTGCCCGCCATTCCAGCAGAGCAACTGCCAACCAGTAAGTATCTCTTATCACTTTTTAACAAATGGATCTGGATTGTCTGTGTATGTGAGAACAAATGTTAAAAATATTTTTTACCTCCTCAGGGCACAATTCAGTCTGCAGCAAATGGCTGTTGTAAAATTTGTGAGTATGACATTTTCTTTACTTTTGGGTAAAAGGTACTTAAATGAAAACAAGCTAATTGTGGGTCTCTTTTGAAAAGGCGTGGAGAGGGAGAAGGCCTGCAAGGTAGTATCGATGAAAATGCATGTTACGCACAACAGCTGTCAGTCTCACCAGGAGGTAGATATGCCATATTGTGAAGGATCCTGCAACACTTTCACCAAGTAAGGATATCACTAATATTTGTCATTTCTCTGAATAGTCGCCAAACCTATTAAGATGTGGAAACTTAAAAAGGTTTAGGCGTGGTTTGTACTGATTTTGAGTTTATTAATCAACCCTTCCTCTGCTTTCTTCAGGTACTCCGAAGCAGCAGCTGCTATGCAGCATTCTTGCTCCTGCTGTAGGGAGACACG
Organism: Cebidichthys violaceus; assembly: GCF_023349555.1. Classification (NCBI taxonomy): domain Eukaryota; kingdom Metazoa; phylum Chordata; class Actinopteri; order Perciformes; family Stichaeidae; genus Cebidichthys; species Cebidichthys violaceus. Next base: position 8,385,787 of record NW_027176483.1, read on the forward strand.
CTCCAGCAGTCGCACTGTTGACTTGCACTGTCTGAATGGAGATGTGGTCCCCTATTCATACACCCATGTGGAGGAGTGTGGCTGTGGCCACACAGACTGCACCAGAGCTGCAGTACAACCTGCTCGCAGGAGGCGAAGCTCCACACTGGTGTAATAAAACATCTGTCATCACATTAATGAATGTGGGATGTCAAAATGTCTTCCCATATTGTCTAAACAATCATTACATCTTTTACAAAGCAATTGCCTTTGTAGAGAGTATATTTATCAATTTATCAAATAAAATTATGCAACACTGTTTATGTCTCATCTCTTCTATTGTCTTTGTGCCAACTTCTATTGTTTGCTTACTGTTTCAGTGTTTTGCCGTTGATACTTGCACACTTCTTTTTGTAATCATTACTATTCAAATATAGTTGTAATCAACTCTTATATTTTTTTTTTAAAATACATGTATTGTTTATTTTATACAGGCCAAAAAGATCATTTTTATACTATAATTTTGTATTAAATAAAACATGGCTAGCAAAGTGATAAATAGCACTGAATACAGCAGGATCAAGCATCTTGACTGCTTTTGGTCAAGTAGATAAGGTGACTATAGGTAGAGAGTGAGATGGGTGGAGTTTTGAACTGTTGACCCAACCTGAACAGCCTGTGCAACAATGTGAGAGTGGTGAAATGGAGAGGGTGGGTTATCCTCTTTTGTCAATAATGTCAGCTTTGATGTTCCTACGTTCATATTACGTTGTTTGTTAGATGTGTCAAGGAATTGACCTTTGAGAGCAAATGTTTGTACAGTTAGATTTGGCAGAAAATATCTTTGAGGGATCAAAGATTCTGCAGGGAGAACTAAGCAGATCATTCAAATTTAGTTAAATCAACATTACTAAAAAATGTTAGCACGTAAGGAGACGGTCGGGGTGGTGGGGAAGCTGAGGTAGCAAACAGTGTTGGTATGAGCTGTCAGCAGTGATAGTGAGAAGTGTCAAGTGATTATGCTGTGCATCTGCTTGAATATAAAGCCGTGAATGAGCCAATGTGTGTGTAGTATGAATGAAACCAGATTGATTAGCAAAATAGCATGCAGATGACCAGAATACAATTAGAAGACAGACGGATGCATAGAAACAGAAACCACACAGCAGACCTAATTGCCAAACTTCCTTTAATAACATTTTCTTTTTTTATTTCATCTTAATTCATCTATTCTATGTTATGTGTTGTAAAATTCCACTCTGACTTGAACATTTTGTATTCTGTATCAGCTTATTCCAGATCTTCATTAAAGCCAAGTTTACAAGCCAAGTGACATTTTCAAACCCAAGACTTCATGATTTTTATTGCTGCACATTTTGCATATTCCGAACAACCAGCTAGACCAGCCGAAGCAATGTGTTTGGGTGTTGAGTTCGAATATCATTAGTCTTTCTCCAGAATTGCTGAGACCTTTGAGCAAATTAAAATACTGATAAAAGAAAAGAATTTGAAACAATCACAAATTCAAGAATGCATATAGAGTTAGCTATAGTAAGTTATAATTAATAACACAAGGAGAATATAAGGTCAGGGGCAGCCTCTATGGATGGAGAACCTCAGTAACATGTTTGAGGTTATCAGAAAGTCCCTCACCGCTACACATTCTATTTGACACATATAAACAACCCCAGTTCACCTGGTATTAATAGGTTACAGCTACATTGTACTGTGTGTCATGGCCTTTAGTTTTTCCTTGTCTCAGTGTCAGATTGTCAGCATCTCACCCTGTAAGTAGCATTCTAGCCATTATATCCTATATTTCTAGTTTTCCCAATGCTTAGTATTTCAAGTTTATTCCCTGCTACCAGTCTTTTGGAGTTCCCTGTTTTCCTGCCTGCTACCAGTTGCTTCACTTCCATTGCCTATCTGCCTCTGGACATTCAGCTTGTAAGCCATAATAACCAAAATCATCCTGCTGCCCACTCGTCAGCCTGTTTAGTTTTTTGGTCAAATTTTGCAATTACTGAAATGTGACAGGAAGACATGACACAAGGAAAACACAGAAACTAAATACACTATTTAACTAACTCTGGTGTGGTGGAAAATAGGTGGGATCAAGACAAAGGCAGGAATTAAAACAAAACATGACACATAGGGATACCAACTTTCAAAATATTACAGAAAACAGACTAAACAAAAATCCAAGATCATGACACTGTGTTAATTACTTTGTCAAAGCAAGCCTTTCTGTTTGCTATGTGTCAGTGCAAGCCTTTCTGTTTGCTATGTGTCAGTGCAAGCCTTTCTGTTTGCTATGTGTCAGGGCAAGCCTTTCTGTTTGCTATGTGTCAGGGCAAGCCTTTCTGTTTGCTATGTGTCAGGGCAAGCCTTTCTGTTTGCTATGTGTCAGGGCAAGCCTAATGTTACTTGCAGCAAACAAGTATTCGTTATATGTACATTTGATCTCAGATGCTTGTAAAAAAATAGTTTAGTTTTTTATCTAAAAAAAAGTTGAATTGGGCCACATCCATCTAAAAGCGCAGGCACAGTTAAGAATGTGAGGAATGAATTGGTCTCCGAATTATTTTACAGTTACCTCTTTAACGGAAGAACCAGAACCAAGATTGAGCGGGCAGACTGTCAGACCCTGCTGCAGTAAATTGAGAGGTTTTCTAAAGGGAACACTACCACTTCCATCCACAGGGACCACCAAATTCAATACAAAATGAAAGTTCCTTGTAGTAGCTTTAAACGTTGCTTTCTTAACCTTGTTGAACAAAATGTAACAAATAAATACATACAAATAAATGTGTTGAATTGATATTTATTAGAATAATGGAATTTGAAACCGGATCAGCAGATCATCACCGATACCCAATCCAGCTGTTTGACTCAGTAACGAACTGATATCCAACATCAGTATTGCTTTCGGTCCATCTCTAACATTGACTGAATCAGTACCACTTCACAGTGATGCAGTGTGTTACTTCCTGGTTAAAAGTTTAATAAAAGAGTGCAAAAGCCACAACAACTATTATGATTTAATAATTGTTTCAAAGAGGTGACTGCTGAGCTGTTATCTTTATAAACTGCTTGTATAGGCCGTATTTTATACTGAACTGAATGAAGACAGACAGAATCCGCAACAAAGTTTACGATGTTATAAACTGTGATGTAACACTGAAGTGCATTTGAATGGTGATGCAGTTGCTTAGTTTAGAAAAAAGGTGAACAAACGACATAGTCAACAGTCATTTTAATCAGCAAAGTGATTTGTAGTTTCCTTTTGTTTACTGAATATGCAAAGTACTTGCACATTTTGTATATTTGATTTGCGGGTTTTCTTCAAAAGCAAATGTCAGGAATATATTTTTTACATTGAAAGAATGCAATGTCACTTTGTTATTGATTGTTTGGCAGTTGGTCAATTGAACACATTAGTTATCAAAGGGGTCACTGCTCCATCCAAAGGGGGACAATAAACAATACAGTGAAAGCTCAGTGACTGTAACAATATCATATTTGAAAAATACAAGAATTGATATTAGGAAATTATACATTTTAAGAAGTTATAGATGGTGGCTTAACTTCTCTCCAGAAATAGGAAGATATTTTGGTCTCATTCTCTAAATTCAGGTTCTCCAGTAAGTGTGCAGGTGCATTTTGTTAAATATTGCTGTGTTAAAGATATTTTAAGGCTTACAGAAGTCTTTGATGTCTGCCATGTGACAGGGTGCATGTTGATAAACTGGTCTGATTGACACTTCATAGTTTGCTTCAAGTTATGACGGCCTCTGAGCAGTGTTGATTAAAGAGGTTAGCCATGTTTACCTCTAAGTCGTGAGTTTATCTAATGTATAAATGCAAATATTGTTATTATATTTTCATTTATACAGGGTGTGATACTGTAACTGTAATATTATATCTTACATTCTGTATGAAGCCACGGTGTAATACAATCCAGAAAGGAGAGTAACAAAACTAAATTGATAACATTTCAGCAGAAGGTTGCTTGTTGTTTGAATCTTTTAATGATTGCATGTTACTCTAACTGAAAAAGTTTTCACACTGCATGTTTCTCTGTTTCACTAGATGATTGAGCCAGGTTATGGCATAACATCGAACAGATACATACTGGTGTGTGTAGCATGATTTCCTCTGTACCTGACCATGGTGCCAGTGAAAAGACTGCAGACATGCAACAGCTGATGGAAGAAGGTAGGCCCCACTGATGATGGCCTCTACTCTCACCACAAAACCATCCCCTCCTCCAGATGTGAAGAGTAACTGATCTTGAAGAACTCCTTTATTATTAGTCATTAATTCACACAGCATCCCTTTTCTGAAGCTGTAATTCCTGATTGAATTTCATGCAGAATGTCAAATTCACTGAGACTGATCACCACATTTTAGGCATTTGTAATTTCATGAAGCAGCCATACCCACAATCTGATAATATGAATGTTAATAATTTGCAATGACCCTGGTTTCAGTTTGTTTACTAACTAAACCAAAATGCTTAAGGGATAAGGGCTTTCATTCATTTTACATCAAGATCTCAATGAAAAAGTTGCTTGCTATGAATAGCATGGCACCCTCACTTCTTAATCTTAAAAAAATAAATATTGCTCCCATCAACCCACAACTCAGAAATGAATAAGTTTATGTTTGCTATTCTATAAGCACAACAAAGGGCCACATGGAATTTGGGAAAAGGAACATGCTTGACTGTCAGCACTCATTTCAAAGGTCTGTGTCTAAGTCTTTGCCAAATGGCCAAAGTATAAGCAAGTAAGTTCTGAATTTACTCAACAGACACAAGGGTTCAACCCACAGCTTAAAATGCTATGCATCAGTGAGAAAAGTACACGATTCTTGTTTAAGTGGGCAGAAATGAATAAATAAACTAATCTTTCCCTCTCACGAAACAGGACATGGATAAAAAGTATACATAATTAAAGCATACAGTGCAGTGTATCACCAACTGAAACTATATGGCATACTATATGGTTGACTTTAAAAGATTATTCTTACCTACAGAATGTATGTTAATGTTTATTAAAGATCAACACAAATAGAGCTATGGAGATTGAGAGTGAGAGTGATAGGATGCATTATGAAACCGATATACTGTATGAGGATGAAATGTTGTCATAATCAACCTCTTCATGGGTGTGATCTTAATTAATGGAGACAAAAAACACAATGGTTGACACCCAAAACCCCTCCTTAACTACAAACACCTTCTGAAATATATAACATGACATTGGTAGTGCGGCACCAGTTAGCTCAACCATCCCTGTCAGAACAGGGACTACTCAAGGATCATGAGAACAGCCAGGATGCCACTTGAATGGGTAATACCATGGCTCACCCTCTACCTTGGACTATCAGCAGCCAGCATTGGTATGTACAGTCAATGGCAAACAAAGAGAGCTGCATATATCAAATCCAACCTTATTGCGTTAACTGGATAATACTTGTGTCTGATATTATTGATAATGTGTCTTTCTTTTTTCAGTCACGGTTCAGACGGTTACCAAAATTCCTGTAATTAGAGGTATTTTTTATTTTTTTCAAAGATGAAGGATAAAATACCTAAAAGTCATATACAGTTTGAACTACAGTGTAATGGATGTTTTTTTTCCTCCTTAATCAAGGAGTGAGAGCCGCTCACAATGAACAGATCTGCAGTACATGGGGAAACTATCACTTTAAGACTTTTGATGGAGATTTCTTCCAGCTTCCCTCTACTTGCAACTACATCCTTGCATCCCAGTGTAAAGGAAGCTATGAAAGTTTCAATATTCAGTTCCAACGGCAGGAGATAAATGGGACCAGCACAATTGAAAAGGTCACTATGAAACTGGACGGGGCCGTTGTGGAATTAGACAAGACTTCAATCAAAGTCAATGACGAGCTGTGAGTCTGTTTTTGCTTTTTTATTTTTATTTTTATTTTTATTTATGACGATTTGTCACATTATAAGAACAGTGAGCAAAAAGCAAATAAGAAACAAAAAAGCAAACAAATATGAGGTAATGGGATGATCAGTAAATCAAGGCAAAGTTGCCAAATCTAAAATAAAATGTAGCACATGGTACCTCAAATAATTATGAAAGATCTGTCTCATTAGCTAAATAAGCACACCACCGTTGTTCTCCCAATTGTTTTTTGAGTCGAATGGAGTAGGTCAACTGTTATAGAAGATGTAGGTGTTTAATAACATTTACAAAAAGCCAGTATTTTGTCATGGCATTTTTACTTGCTGCCAGCAAGACCTTTAGGAGTTAGGTATCATCTTTTTTTAGCCCATCAGGGATATGTTCAAGAAAAAGGGGTGTTAATGTCAAACTGATACTAAAACCCAGGGTTTTTGAGATGATTGTTGCTACATCCTTCCAGAAAGTCTGATTAGTGGGACAAGACCACAAAACGTGAGCGTGATCAACCGTGATTTCTCTATATTCCTTCCAGCAGCATATCTGAGTGCCAGTTTATTTGGACTTCTGTTTGGAAGTGATATAAAATTGAATAAAGTTTTTCCATCAGAACTATTCCCAAGTTTTGGAATTGGAGGAGGACAACAGTGTTTTCCAGGCAGTCCACATGTCTTTGGTCATTTCAATGTCCAGCTCTTTTTCCCATCATTGTTTCACATAATCTGTAGAGTCCTTTTTCAGTGCATGGATGAATATATGAATAACATTTGGGGACTCTCTTGGACTAGAACTGTCTACTCTTTTACAAAAATGATCACAAACCTGTAAATACCTGTAAAAGTCCTGCCCTCTCAACCCAAATGTCAATCAAAGATGACCAAAACTATAAGGAAACCTTTTTATTAACAATCTTGCATGGAAGTGGTACCAGAATAGACCGATAGTCGGTGTCTATTATCTTGCATTGATGAAGTAAAATCGGGGTCATATACCGGCCATCTAGGTAATTTAATCTCTTTTTGGAGTTGGAAACATTTCACCACTTCCACCCATACTTTCAGTGAAACCCATTGACTCACCATCTGCAATGTTTCCTTCTCCTTACCAACACATGTATCCATTAAATATAACTCCATAGTCTTCCATTTGGCTACACAAGATGGGTTACACCCAGAGGTCTGAATTCTGTCGTATTGCTTGGGCCAGAGGTTTAATAATTGAGTCGGTGTTGATAATGTGACATTTTATTACCAGCTGATGATCTGGTTCCAGTGATGGTTAGTGTCTTATCCTCCTCCCTCTCCCTATAGTACCACTATACCATACAGCCAAGTTGGCATTTCGATTGAAAGAGTTGTGTCCTACGTGAAAATCGAGGCAAAGCTGGGTTTGGTCATCATGTGGAATGAAAAAGACTCCCTCTGGGTATGTGTATTCATTATGTCCTCATACATTGCTTGTATGTATAAATAATATCTCAATATTGCTTTTGTATTATTATTCTTGATAACTTACACTTATTTAGTTTTACTGCTGTTTGGGATATTAGAGAATTGACTATGAGGGCATAAAGATTAATCCATGTTAAATCAAAGGAAAGCAATTTTGAAATAAAGTGCATAATATTAACAGTAGTTACGAGATTTCTTAATTACCTTACTTATTTCAACTCAAATTCTCACCTGGTTTTAAGGTTGAGCTGGATGCAAAATTCAAGAATCAGACCTGTGGCCTGTGTGGTGACTACAATGGAGTCCAGGCTTACGACGAGTTCATCGATACAGGTGAATGCTTAATAATAAAGGCAAAAGAATCTGTGCTTAAAATCAGTCTTCAGATTTGCTAAAACCTCTCTTTCCTCTAGAAACAGGGGAGTCTGTACCTATTGAATATTATGGGGAGCTTTGGATAGTCAATGGTCCTACTGAAGAGTGTGAAAGCCTCTCCTCTCCCGTCACACAGACCTGTGAAAATCAAGTATGTAAAAATGGATCTGCCTTTCACATAATTCTATACATAACAATAGTCAAGGTACATTTTGAATACATCATATACTTTGCCCCGCAGAAAGAATTCTGTACAAACCTGCTGACAGGACCTGCATTCCTCAGCTGTCAAAATCTGATTGATACTGACTCCTTCATCGAAGCCTGTGTGAAGGACCTGTGCCACTGTAACAGTAGCGCCTCATGCTTGTGTTCAACCACATCAGAGTATTCTCGTCAGTGCGCTCATGCAGGCGGGGAACCACAGCAATGGAAGACAGCACAACTGTGTGGTAAGAACAATAATGGTTGAGCTTAGACGTTTTCTTTTCTGTAGTTGAATCAGAATCTCTGTTTCTAAATGTTACTTTTTGGTGTGTTGAATAGCAAAAACATGCCCTTTCAACATGGAGTTCAAAGAATGTGGCAGTCCCTGTACTGACACCTGCAGCAACCCCCAGAGAAGCCACGTGTGTGAGGATCACTGCTTAGATGGATGCTTTTGTCCAGCTGGTAAGTTTCCTGATATTAAAACCAGCTCAGATGATGTTTGTAGTCCAGTAGATATCAGAGGGTTTATTTACGTTCACACATGATTAATCCATGCTCTCTAATTACTTAATTTGTGCTCTTGACTTTTGCAGTTAGTGTGCAAAGTGAGTAATTCATGCTATTAAATTACCATCAAGTTGTTATAATAACAGAATCGAAAGGACCTGTGTGTAGGTATTTAGTTGCCTACAAATACTGAATCAATATAGTGAGTTTATCACATTCATTACAGTTGTCCTTGTCCTCTCAACACTTCTTTGTACAGTTGAGATGCTACATTGTACATAACTTTGGCTGCAATCAGTTAGGTGCACTTATACAACTGTGTAGCGCAAATTAATAGAGCAAGTTGCAGGCCATGGACAATGAAATGTAAATGAGGTGCTTGCATTTAATGCAGTTTTGTGTTGATCTTGGATGCAGATAAACAATGTTGTTATCTTTTACATCCCTTAAAAATATGTTAAAAAGGCAAAAATAGAGTTTATGTTGTTAATGCATATGCACAAATTATGAATGGGGTTTGCATTATGTACAACAGTTTACTTTACAGACTAGACTAATCATGCCATTATGTTTCTCCAAAGGGACTGTCTTTGATGACATTACACAAAGGGGGTGTGTTGCTGCTGACACATGCTCCTGCTTACACAAAGGCAAGCCATACAAAGCAGGGGAATCATACTCAAGGACATGTCAAAAGTGGTAATTACTCACTATTTTCAATATAATGTTCATAACATGTGCATTTAAGGTGATCTGTACAATTGGACTGACTGAACTCTGTTGACAGCACCTGTACCCAGGCTCAGTGGCGCTGTGAGAATATAGACTGTCCTGGTATCTGCTCCGTGCTGGGTGGCCGCCACATCTCCACCTATGATGACAAAATGTATTCTTTCCATGGAGAGTGCTCTTATATTCTCTCCAAGGTGAGGCATTTCAAATTAAATGAATTCATCCTTTAATCCACATACAAAGTTACAATGTTTGTTAATAAGCAAACTGTTTGTAATTAAGTGCATTTTTATCTTCTGGACTTTAGGAAACGAATGGGACTTTCAGCGTACTTGGTGACCTGGCCAAATGTAAAAGCTCAGATAAGTCGACTTGTCTGACTGCAGTCACCCTACTACTGCCTAAATCCATGGTAAATTAACAGTATATTATGGTTCTCTCTTAATAAAAATAACTTTTTAGGATTTTCTCTATTTCACATCTGCTGGAAAGGTTTAAGTTTACCCTAAGGTTTTTTGACATATTGTCCTTTTTTCCCACTGCAGAAGGTTGTAGTTGAAGCTAATGGACATGTTTCTTATAACAAACTGAACACTCCACTGCCTCTTATCACAGGTAAGTGGTTGGTTCTTTTTAGTGCTCATTCGCCAATGATATCGCAACATTTAATTGAGTTTGCTCAAATTAAGTCTCTTTATTCAATGTGAAAATATTTTCCCTTTCAGATGATCTAACAGTTTTCAGCCCATCGACATTCTTCATTGTAATCCACACAAACTATGGGCTTCTTCTCGAGATTCAGCTTTCCCCCATTATGCAGGTCTACATCAAAGCCAGTGTTTCCAATAAGGGAAAACTCAGGGGTATGTTTCACTTCTTTTGATTATAGTGTAAATGATCCACCTTTTGCAATAAGTATTGTAGAAAGTATTAAGTACCATTACCTTTATCCAGGTCTTTGCGGAGATTTTAATGATGTAGAAGCTGATGACTTTAAGACCACAAATGGACTGACTGAGGGAACGGCTGGGACATTTGTCAACACATGGAAGAGCAAAACATCGTGCTCCGATGTGACAAACATACTTGGGGACCCCTGCATTTTGAACATAAACAAAGGTAGGTCACAGTCATCGTACTTCATATCTTGATATCATTGTTTTAACATTTTACCAATAGACATGTTTATTTGCCTTTGTAGAGAAATATGCCAAACACTGGTGCGCCTTGCTGTCAGACCCAAAAGCGATTTTTGCAAAGTGCCATTCTGTAATAAATCCAGAAGACTATGAAGCTGTAAGCAGTGATTTCTTTTTGTATGCAGTATAATGTATGTGTGCATGTATGTGTTATTTTACCTATTTAACAATTTAACATTTCTCCTATTAATTGAGCTTGTTTCTGCTTCTCTCTGCAGTCTTGTACTTATGACACCTGTGCCTGTGATAACAGTGAGGAGTGCATGTGTGCTGCTATATCCTCTTATGTCCATGCATGTGCTGCTGAAGGTGTCTTATTGAATGGATGGAGGAACACTGTATGCCGTAAGTTAAACCTAAATTATCAAATGTGAAATAAATGAAGTTCATATTCATTGATAATATTTAAACACTAAGTGAACCTGTTTCCTTTCAAAAGAGAAATACATGACTGGCTGCCCTTCTACTTTTGTGTATGGCTACCAAATGACAAGCTGTGGTCGCACCTGCCGCTCTCTTAGTCAGTCAGACCCAACATGTGAGGTTGGCTTTACCCAGCTTGATGGCTGCGGCTGTGCTGAAGGAACTTACCTCAATGAGAATGGACAGTGTGTGTCAGCCTCACACTGCTCCTGTGAAATAGGAGGCCAGCTGATACGCCCCAGGCATTTCATTAAAGTCCATGCACAAACTTGGTGAGTTTTTCAATATTTCAAGTAAAATGAAAGCAGAACAATAGTTTTTAATGATTACTATTGCATTATTTTAGACTTTTATTTGTCAGCTGACAAAAGCAAAAAGAGAGAGATTACATTACAGTCATTTAGCAGACACTTTTATCCAAAGCTACTTACAATTCAGATTCTATCACATAGGCAAGTGTACGGGAGCAATTTTGGGGTTAAGTGTCTTGCTCAAGGACACGCGACATGCGACTAGCGGAGCCCGAGCTGGGGATCAAACCTCCGATCCTCTGATTGAAGGCCTATCCTGCTCTCCACTTAACCACAGTTGCCCAGATGAGAAGAGAGAGAGATGGGTTATGACATGCATCAAAGGTCCCCAGCAGGAGGAGAACAGGGAATATTGCGGGTCATTGTCAGTGCCATCAGGGCTCCCCTATATAAAGGTGGTTAACCTCACCTCGCAGGAGGCCGCGGACCTCTCGCTCTATTGTTGTTGTTTGAGCAACGAAGTCACGCCAAGAAAAATCAGCTGGATCCGGCTTACAATGAAAAAGTATTTAATAATTCACAAATGCTAAAAGACAGTTACAAACTGAATTACACTGTCGACAGTAAGGAATCGCGAAACCGAGTTCAAACACTCTCCCCCCCCAACCGGCCGACAAACGCCAGTTTACAGTAAAAGAAGATAGCCAAGAACTGAATAACGTCTCTCCAAACAATGTTTTTATACCCGAAAGTCAGTAGTTTACTTTCAAAAGTCCATTATCAGCTTTGTGATTGGCTGAAATCCGATTGTCTCCTCCTGTCCTCTGACAATGCTCTCCATTGGTCTAAGTGATCCGGATAATGTCTGAATAGTGTCCTCTGGTCCGACCTGTCCTCCTCCTCATAAAACAGCATGTACCCGACCCCCACGCTTCCTTAGGGCTGTCTTCATCAACATCTCTGCTTGATCAATACATCTCCTTCCCCCACTGTTCACACCTCACATTCCTGAAGTCGGCTCACCAAACTCATCTCATTACCATACAGTTGTTTTCGGATCTGAAAAGCCTGTCTCAAAGGTCTCTCTCTTTCCCTCAAAACATTCAGTAACTGTATTTTATAGTTTGATACATAGAATGATTATACTTTTATGATTTAACACTTCTTTAAATAAACATGTTATAACATTATATCCACCACTAGGTGTGCTCATTAAACACACTAACATTGCTTTTTAACTTTAAATTCTTCAAACCTAGAGCATTTCATTTTAAGTGAACAAAATGATCCTGGATTAGTGGGTCTCAAGTTGTGGGTCAACTTTTTCAACTTTTAAAGTGTGATGTTTATCTGGGACAGTGTTATATTTTTTATTTTGAAGTGCCGATTCCCACAAGTGGCTTCCTCTTGTTCATTTGTATTTTCATTTTAAAAGTATGTCACATTGGTTCAGTGGACAGCAAAAAGGTTCTGGGTTTGACCTTCTGGATTATTTCCCAAGTATTACGTGATTGGAATCACTAAACTGCCCACATGAATCTGTTTGCATGTATGATAGACCAGTGATCAGTCAGATGTACACTGCTTTTTGCTTAGTATGTGCTAAAAGTGTCACCAGCTCCCTGCAAACCATCAAGTAAGCCTAACTGTGTATCTGTGTAGAAAATGACTGAAGGAGAATTACAGATCTAAAGGCTACACCAGTTGGGAGACACTGTCCACTGACCACTGTTTTTGCTTTGCAAGAAATTGAGCAAAAACTAGTAAGAATTAACCTTGCGTGTCTTTTTATGTATTTCAGCTCATGCCATAATGGAAAACTACAATGTACAGGAACCCAAATAACTGAATGTAGGTACAAAGCACTCATAGTAATCCTTCTATAACAAAGCACAGTAAGACCAACACCAAGCATACAGTGGTGTCCTTTGTAACACACTATCATTGTCATCAGCATGCACCGAGCCAAAGATTTTTTTCAACTGCTCAAGCGCAAAGCCAGGTGACAAGGGGTCCGAGTGTCAAAAAAGCTGCCAGATACTGGACACAGAATGTGTAAGATTGAGAGACTGGTTCATAACTGTTGTTGAATATTCTATACATGTATATTAAAGCAGCATGTTAAATGATTTGCTGTTTCACTGTATAGGTCAGCACACAGTGTATGTCAGGCTGCGTATGTCCCGCTGACCTGCTGTCTGACGGTAAAGGAGGCTGTATTAAGAAGGAGAACTGTCCCTGCACATATAATGGAGATTCCTATAATTCTGGACAGACTGTCACTGTGGACTGCAATACCTGGTAAGCCCTTTATTCTTCCCATACTAATGTAGGACTGTGTCAGGTCACTGTTGTGTGTGTTATTTATTTTTTTTCGAGGATAACTGACTTGACATCACTTAATCTATTTAAATCATAGCACCTGCAAAAGCAGAAAATGGGAATGCACAGATCGTGATTGTGATGGAACCTGTACCATATATGGAGAAGGGCATTACATCACTTTTGATGAAAAGAAATTCTCCTTTAATGGGGACTGTGGCTACGTCTTCACTCAGGTATTGCACAGACCTATATATACCTATATACAGTATATCACAGACTTTGTGATTTGTCAAAAGTCAGTGTTGTAGTACTGACATCAATATCTTGCAGGATTACTGTGAGGGCGATATGAATGGTACCTTTCGGGTCCTGACTGAGAGCATCCCATGTGGAACAACTGAAAGCATCTGCTCCACTGCTATCAAACTCTACCTAGGGGTACATAACACTATTATATGGATTTAGAATTTTTTTTAATGCTGAAAATAATATTGCAGGGTTACAAATAAACATGTTTTGTTTCTTTCAGAACAATGAAATTGTTCTTTCAGAGGAAAATGTCAGAGTTATCAAACAAAGCAAAGGGCTGGACATACCCTTTAAAGTCCACACTATGGGCATATACCTTGTCATTGAGGCAAAGAATGGACTTGTTCTCATTTGGAATAAGAAGACAACACTCATGATCAAACTCAAGCCCACATTCAAGGTGGGTGAGGAGATATACAGGCGTTCAGCTACATGTTAATAAGGTTGCCATTTAACAAATTAACTAGATCTCATTTCATCCCAGGGAAAAGTATGTGGTCTTTGTGGGAATTACGATGGAAATATCAAAAACGATTTTACCACCAGAAACAAAGAAGTTGTTGTTGAAGCCCTTGACTTTGGAAACAGCTGGAAAGTGTCACCTACCTGCCCTAATGCTAACACACACAAAAATCCCTGCAGTCTGTACTCACACAGGCAAGCATGGGCATTAAAACACTGCAGCATTATCAATAGTATAGTATTTGCTGGTTGCCATTCAAAGGTAAGAAATCTGCCAAATAACAGTCTACTCAATTACTGTCTGTATAATTAGCAATCAGAATATAATCAAGACTCTACTTGCATTTACAATTGTTTCTTTCAAAAAGGTGGATCCACAAAACTATTATGATGCGTGTGTGAAAGACACTTGTTCCTGCAACACAGGAGGAGATTGTGAATGTTTTTGCTCGGCTGTAGCAGCCTACGCAGCAGCCTGTAATGAGGCCGGAGCCTGCGTGAAATGGAGGACTCCCACAATCTGCCGTGAGTGTTTTATTTGTGTTTCTGTAAGGAGATAAACCAAAAAAACAATGTGATTGTAATCACCATCTGTCATTAGTCATTTCAAATATAGAATTTACAAATAAAGTCTGACTTGCACTTTATTATGAAGATTTGATGTATGATTAAGCAATCTTATATTATATCTTTTTAATATTCCTTTCTTTTGTTCCATTAGCTCTGTTCTGTGATTTTTACAACCCTAATGGCGAGTGTGAATGGCACTATGAGCCTTGTGGAAAACCATGCATGAAGACATGCAGGAATCCCTCAGGAGCATGCTACAATCACATTCCAGCACTAGAAGGTAGAAATGACATGAATGTAATAGTGTATGTATTTTTAAGGTTTTTAGTCAAAGAGTTAACCATGTTTGGTGTTTTCTAGTAAGGCCCACTGGTTAAGCACAATTGTGCTTACTGTTAAGGATTTTTCTTTCACCGCACAGAGATTCTCACTTGATTTAGGCTAGACTTCCTGTCTGTACCTTTAGGGTGCTAGTTCTGCAATTTACAATAACATTTCACTTTTTAAGGTTGCTATCCAAATTGCCCGCCTGAACGATCTTATTTGGAAGAAGATACAATGCAGTGTGTGTCTCAGGAAAAATGTGGCTGCTATGATAACGAAGGGAAACATTATAAAGAAGGGACGCTCATGCCTCCTAAGGAAAACTGTCACAACTGGTAGGTCACTTTCCATCTTAATGATTATATTTATATTTATATATAGTATATCTATATATGAGATAAATTAAGGTAATTGTGAAAAAAAACAAAAAAAACAATAACATAAGACATAACGGCACCACTAGCAGTGTAGCGCAGATCACAGTTAAGTGCAGCTTGGTCAGTGCATCAACACGTCTGGCGCACCTTAGGCACACTTTGATACAGAGTGGAATAAGCAAGAATAGTTTATCATACATTCTAGGTGGGTTTGTTAGAGATTGTAACAATCATGGCCAATCACATTTGTTACTTTCATCCCCTTTATACAGAAGACTCTCCCCATCATTTTGGGAATATTTGTCAATTTGGGAACCCTTAAGAAAGTTTCCCTCAGAGGAAAGGTGTTGATGTGTGGGACCTGCAGAGCTTCATATATGCTCCAGCCCCCAAAGACCCTCAAAAGGGATAAAGGGGTATAGCTAATGGATATATGGATGGATCATTTTTTGTTTCTGAATATGTTTAAGATCCTACTGTCTACTTTCTGTGCGTAATACTGCACGATTTTATTCATCATCACAATCAATACAATAACCATCAACAGTTAAAAATGTGTTTGTTGCTAGTTGTATTGTATTTTTTATTTAAGTTTGAGTTGGTTAGATTTCTTTTACATGGACAAATAATTGCTGACAATATGGAAATAATTAGTTGCTTAACCTTCATATTGCAACATAAGAATTATTCTGGCAATGATCCTCTTTTGTTTCTGGGAACACCAACCTAAGGTTAACAATGAACAATCTATATGACATACAGTCACTAAAAAGGCCGTCATTGTAGGCTACCGGGGATGAAAGATGGCGGAAAGAATCAATCTGTAATTTTTGTTCTTTCATCTGGCTGAAAAATGTAGACTAAAAGTGGAAACACAAGCAAAACGTGAAAAAGTTGGGTTTTATATGAATGTACCTTCACCAAATGAAGTGGCCAAGATATTATGGAACACAACTACCGCGCTTCTTCTCCCACTGGACGCAAAGCAATTTACTAAGATACCAAACCAGCACTGATAACAGATCACACAGAAATCCAACGTGTAAGTCTTAAAGAGATGCATGTTTGTCCAGCAAGCCAGTGCATGGACCGATCAGCGTCCAGTGAAGAACTCTGGGATGATGTAATATCAGAAATCAAATTATTTACTCAATCGATGGAGATTGATCAACAACTAAAAAAAGCCGAGTGTCTAATTGCTTTAACATTTTCCATCTCTTGTCTACCTTTTAGTTATTGTTCTTCAGCAAAGATAGAATGCATCTATGACATTAAAGGTAAGTATGGTTATGACAATTTCTGTGATGTGATCATAACACAAGGATTAATTAAAAGACAATAGAATGAATTTATGAAAAAAATGGATTCGTAAAATTTTATATGATTATTTATTTTGCAGCTTGCACTTGTTCATACAAAGGAGATTTGTACAAGTATGGAGATACAGTCTATGACACACATGATGGAGATGGAAACTGTATGACAGCTGTTTGTGGAGAAAAAGGAAATATTACAAGAATCATAGAAATTTGCTCTACAACTGCACCCAGCCAAACAACAGCCTTTGTTTTTACAACAACTGGTAAGAGTAAAAAACTGTAAAAATGCATAGGTGTGTATGATTTCCAAAAGACGCAGTGTCTGTGACAGTTTATTCTTTTTTTAACAATCACAGAGAGACCGATCCCAACAACAATAATCACAACCCCAGGAAAGCCCACCACCTCAGCAACAACAGAAAAGGCTACCACAACAAATGAAGAAGCAAGCACCCCAGAAACAAACACAGAGAAGCAAACAACAAAAACAACTGAAACTCCAACAAATACAGTGGTTACAACAGCACCATCAACAGAAGCCATTGTAAAGAGTACAACTACAACACCCACAGGAAAGACCCCCGCAACTGCTGCCACAACCACAGAAACACTTACCACAACATCCGCTGACTGCTATGTTTGTAAGTGGTCAAATTGGACAAACAGTGATTACCCTGGTGGTGAAGATGGTGGAGATCATGAACCCATTGAACAGATTACTGATCCGGATCTGAGTGCTTGCAGTAAACCTCTGGAAATAGAATGTAGAGCAAAACAATACGAGGATGTTCCTTTCAAGAATCTAGGTCAAAAGGTAAAATGCAACCCAAGTGATGGACTAATCTGTCTTGACAAAGATCAAGGTCCACCTTCGATTTGTTATGACTATGAAATACGAGTGAAATGTTGCGTCAACATGTGTGAACCTTCAACCACAACTGCGACCACAACAACGACAGAAAGGCCCACCACCTCAGCAACAAAGGAAAAGGCTACCACAACAACCACAGAAAATCCCATTACTACTGCTGTTACAACAGCTAAAAAGCCCACCACAACCACCACGATAACAGAAGAACCCATAACCACCACAGAAAAGGAACAAACTACTGCTGCCACAACAACTGAAGAAGCCAGCACCCCGGTAACAAACACAGAAAAGCAAACAACAAAAACAACTGAAACTCCAACAAAAGAAACCACAATTACAGAAGAAACGGCAACAACCACAGAAAGGCCCACCACCTCAGCAACAACAGAAAAGGCTACCACAACGATCACAGAAAATCCCATTACTACTGCTGTTACAACAACTAAAAAGCCTGCCACAACAACCCCTGAAGTTGTAACAAAAACAGTGGTTACAACAGCACCATCAACAGAAGCCCTTGTAAAGAGTACAACTACAACACCCACAGGAAAGACCCCCACAACTGCTGCCACAACCACAGAAACACTTACCACA
The DNA here is from genome assembly GCF_023349555.1 of Cebidichthys violaceus. Taxonomy (NCBI): domain Eukaryota; kingdom Metazoa; phylum Chordata; class Actinopteri; order Perciformes; family Stichaeidae; genus Cebidichthys; species Cebidichthys violaceus. Next base: position 8,404,007 of record NW_027176483.1, read on the forward strand.
ACATCCGCTGACTGCTATGTTTGTAAGTGGTCGAAGTGGACAAACAGTGATTACCCTGGTGGTGAAGATGGTGGAGATCATGAACCCATTGAACAGATTACTGATCCGGATCTGAGTGCTTGCAGTAAACCTCTGGAAATAGAATGTAGAGCAAAACAATACGAGGATGTTCCTTTCAAGAATCTAGGTCAAAAGGTAAAATGCAACCCAAGTGATGGACTAATCTGTCTTGACAAAGATCAAGGTCCACCTCCGATTTGTTATGACTATGAAATACGAGTGAAATGTTGCGTCAACATGTGTGGACGGTCAACCACAACTGCGACCACAACAACGACAGAAAGGCCCACCACCTCAGCAACAACAGAAAAGGCTACCACAACAACCACAGAAAATCCCATTACTACTGCTGTTACAACAGCTAAAAAGCCCACCACAACCACCACGATAACAGAAGAACCCATAACCACCACAGAAAAGGAACAAACTACTGCTGCCACAACAACTGAAGAAACCAGCACCCCGGTAACAAACACAGAAAAGCAAACAACAAAAACAACTGAAACTCCAACAAAAGAAACCACAATTACAGAAGAAACGGCAACAACCACAGAAAGGCCCACCACCTCAGCAACAACAGAAAAGGCTACCACAACGATCACAGAAAATCCCATTACTACTGCTGTTACAACAACTAAAAAGCCTGCCACAACAACCCCTGAAGTTGTAACAAAAACAGTGGTTACAACAGCACCATCAACAGAAGCCCTTGTAAAGAGTACAACTACAACACCCACAGGAAAGACCCCCACAACTGCTGCCACAACCACAGAAACACTTACCACAACATCCGCTGACTGCTATGTTTGTAAGTGGTCGAAGTGGACAAACAGTGATTACCCTGGTGGTGAAGATGGTGGAGATCATGAACCCATTGAACAGATTACTGATCCGGATCTGAGTGCTTGCAGTAAACCTCTGGAAATAGAATGTAGAGCAAAACAATACGAGGATGTTCCTTTCAAGAATCTAGGTCAAAAGGTAAAATGCAACCCAAGTGATGGACTAATCTGTCTTGACAAAGATCAAGGTCCACCTCCGATTTGTTATGACTATGAAATACGAGTGAAATGTTGCGTCAACATGTGTGAACCTTCAACCACAACTGCGACCACAACAACGACAGAAAGGCCCACCACCTCAGCAACAAAGGAAAAGGCTACCACAACAACCACAGAAAATCCCATTACTACTGCTGTTACAACAGCTAAAAAGCCCACCACAACCACCACGATAACAGAAGAACCCATAACCACCACAGAAAAGGAACAAACTACTGCTGCCACAACAACTGAAGAAGCCAGCACCCCAGTAACAAACACAGAAAAGCAAACAACAAAAACAACTGAAACTCCAACAAAAGAAACCACAATTACAGAAGAAACGGCAACAACCACAGAAAGGCCCACCACCTCAGCAACAACAGAAAAGGCTACCACAACGATCACAGAAAATCCCATTACTACTGCTGTTACAACAACTAAAAAGCCTGCCACAACAACCCCTGAAGTTGTAACAAAAACAGTGGTTACAACAGCACCATCAACAGAAGCCATTGTAAAGAGTACAACTACAACACCCACAGGAAAGACCCCCACAACTGCTGCCACAACCACAGAAACACTTACCACAACATCCGCTGACTGCTATGTTTGTAAGTGGTCGAATTGGACAAACAGTGATTACCCTGGTGGTGAAGATGGTGGAGATCATGAACCCATTGAACAGATTACTGATCCGGATCTGAGTGCTTGCAGTAAACCTCTGGAAATAGAATGTAGAGCAAAACAATACGAGGATGTTCCTTTCAAGAATCTAGGTCAAAAGGTAAAATGCAACCCAAGTGATGGACTAATCTGTCTTGACAAAGATCAAGGTCCACCTCCGATTTGTTATGACTATGAAATACGAGTGAAATGTTGCGTCAACATGTGTGGACGGTCAACCACAACTGCGACCACAACAACGACAGAAAGGCCCACCACCTCAGCAACAAAGGAAAAGGCTACCACAACAACCACAGAAAATCCCATTACTACTGCTGTTACAACAGCTAAAAAGCCCACCACAACCACCACGATAACAGAAGAACCCATAACCACCACAGAAAAGGAACAAACTACTGCTGCCACAACAACTGAAGAAGCCAGCACCCCAGTAACAAACACAGAAAAGCAAACAACAAAAACAACTGAAACTCCAACAAAAGAAACCACAATTACAGAAGAAACGGCAACAACCACAGAAAGGCCCACCACCTCAGCAACAACAGAAAAGGCTACCACAACGATCACAGAAAATCCCATTACTACTGCTGTTACAACAACTAAAAAGCCTGCCACAACAACCCCTGAAGTTGTAACAAAAACAGTGGTTACAACAGCACCATCAACAGAAGCCCTTGTAAAGAGTACAACTACAACACCCACAGGAAAGACCCCCACAACTGCTGCCACAACCACAGAAACACTAACCACAACATCCGCTGACTGCTATGTTTGTAAGTGGTCGAATTGGACAAACAGTGATTACCCTGGTGGTGAAGATGGTGGAGATCATGAACCCATTGAACAGATTACTGATCCGGATCTGAGTGCTTGCAGTAAACCTCTGGAAATAGAATGTAGAGCAAAACAATACGAGGATGTTCCTTTCAAGAATCTAGGTCAAAAGGTAAAATGCAACCCAAGTGATGGACTAATCTGTCTTGACAAAGATCAAGGTCCACCTCCGATTTGTTATGACTATGAAATACGAGTGAAATGTTGCGTCAACATGTGTGAACCTTCAACCACAACTGCGACCACAACAACGACAGAAAGGCCCACCACCTCAGCAACAAAGGAAAAGGCTACCACAACAACCACAGAAAATCCCATTACTACTGCTGTTACAACAGCTAAAAAGCCCACCACAACCACCACGATAACAGAAGAACCCATAACCACCACAGAAAAGGAACAAACTACTGCTGCCACAACAACTGAAGAAGCCAGCACCCCGGTAACAAACACAGAAAAGCAAACAACAAAAACAACTGAAACTCCAACAAAAGAAACCACAATTACAGAAGAAACGGCAACAACCACAGAAAGGCCCACCACCTCAGCAACAACAGAAAAGGCTACCACAACGATCACAGAAAATCCCATTACTACTGCTGTTACAACAACTAAAAAGCCTGCCACAACAACCCCTGAAGTTGTAACAAAAACAGTGGTTACAACAGCACCATCAACAGAAGCCCTTGTAAAGAGTACAACTACAACACCCACAGGAAAGACCCCCACAACTGCTGCCACAACCACAGAAACACTTACCACAACATCCGCTGACTGCTATGTTTGTAAGTGGTCGAATTGGACAAACAGTGATTACCCTGGTGGTGAAGATGGTGGAGATCATGAACCCATTGAACAGATTACTGATCCGGATCTGAGTGCTTGCAGTAAACCTCTGGAAATAGAATGTAGAGCAAAACAATACGAGGATGTTCCTTTCAAGAATCTAGGTCAAAAGGTAAAATGCAACCCAAGTGATGGACTAATCTGTCTTGACAAAGATCAAGGTCCACCTCCGATTTGTTATGACTATGAAATACGAGTGAAATGTTGCGTCAACATGTGTGAACCTTCAACCACAACTGCGACCACAACAACGACAGAAAGGCCCACCACCTCAGCAACAAAGGAAAAGGCTACCACAACAACCACAGAAAATCCCATTACTACTGCTGTTACAACAGCTAAAAAGCCCACCACAACCACCACGATAACAGAAGAACCCATAACCACCACAGAAAAGGAACAAACTACTGCTGCCACAACAACTGAAGAAGCCAGCACCCCGGTAACAAACACAGAAAAGCAAACAACAAAAACAACTGAAACTCCAACAAAAGAAACCACAATTACAGAAGAAACGGCAACAACCACAGAAAGGCCCACCACCTCAGCAACAACAGAAAAGGCTACCACAACAACCACAGAAAATCCCATTACTACTGCTGTTACAACAACTAAAAAGCCCACCACAACCACCACGATAACAGAAGAACCCATAACCACCACAGAAAAGGAACAAACTACTGCTGCCACAACAACTGAAGAAGCCAGCACCCCAGTAACAAACACAGAAAAGCAAACAACAAAAACAACTGAAACTCCAACAAAAGAAACCACAATTACAGAAGAAATGGCAACAACCACAGAAAGGCCCACCACCTCAGCAACAACAGAAAAGGCTACCACAACGATCACAGAAAATCCCATTACTACTGCTGTTACAACAACTAAAAAGCCTGCCACAACAACCCCTGAAGTTGTAACAAAAACAGTGGTTACAACAGCACCATCAACAGAAGCCCTTGTAAAGAGTACAACTACAACACCCACAGGAAAGACCCCCACAACTGCTGCCACAACCACAGAAACACTTACCACAACATCCGCTGACTGCTATGTTTGTAAGTGGTCGAATTGGACAAACAGTGATTACCCTGGTGGTGAAGATGGTGGAGATCATGAACCCATTGAACAGATTACTGATCCGGATCTGAGTGCTTGCAGTAAACCTCTGGAAATAGAATGTAGAGCAAAACAATACGAGGATGTTCCTTTCAAGAATCTAGGTCAAAAGGTAAAATGCAACCCAAGTGATGGACTAATCTGTCTTGACAAAGATCAAGGTCCACCTCCGATTTGTTATGACTATGAAATACGAGTGAAATGTTGCGTCAACATGTGTGAACCTTCAACCACAACTGCGACCACAACAACGACAGAAAGGCCCACCACCTCGGCAACAAAGGAAAAGGCTACCACAACAACCACAGAAAATCCCATTACTACTGCTGTTACAACAGCTAAAAAGCCCACCACAACCACCACGATAACAGAAGAACCCATAACCACCACAGAAAAGGAACAAACTACTGCTGCCACAACAACTGAAGAAGCCAGCACCCCAGTAACAAACACAGAAAAGCAAACAACAAAAACAACTGAAACTCCAACAAAAGAAACCACAATTACAGAAGAAACGGCAACAACCACAGAAAGGCCCACCACCTCAGCAACAACAGAAAAGGCTACCACAACGATCACAGAAAATCCCATTACTACTGCTGTTACAACAACTAAAAAGCCTGCCACAACAACCCCTGAAGTTGTAACAAAAACAGTGGTTACAACAGCACCATCAACAGAAGCCCTTGTGAAGAGTACAACTACAACACCCACAGGAAAGACCCCCACAACTGCTGCCACAACCACAGAAACACTTACCACAACATCCGCTGACTGCTATGTTTGTAAGTGGTCGAATTGGACAAACAGTGATTACCCTGGTGGTGAAGATGGTGGAGATCATGAACCCATTGAACAGATTACTGATCCGGATCTGAGTGCTTGCAGTAAACCTCTGGAAATAGAATGTAGAGCAAAACAATACGAGGATGTTCCTTTCAAGAATCTAGGTCAAAAGGTAAAATGCAACCCAAGTGATGGACTAATCTGTCTTGACAAAGATCAAGGTCCACCTCCGATTTGTTATGACTATGAAATACGAGTGAAATGTTGCGTCAACATGTGTGAACCTTCAACCACAACTGCGACCACAACAACGACAGAAAGGCCCACCACCTCGGCAACAAAGGAAAAGGCTACCACAACAACCACAGAAAATCCCATTACTACTGCTGTTACAACAGCTAAAAAGCCCACCACAACCACCACGATAACAGAAGAACCCATAACCACCACAGAAAAGGAACAAACTACTGCTGCCACAACAACTGAAGAAGCCAGCACCCCGGTAACAAACACAGAAAAGCAAACAACAAAAACAACTGAAACTCCAACAAAAGAAACCACAATTACAGAAGAAACGGCAACAACCACAGAAAGGCCCACCACCTCAGCAACAACAGAAAAGGCTACCACAACGATCACAGAAAATCCCATTACTACTGCTGTTACAACAACTAAAAAGCCTGCCACAACAACCCCTGAAGTTGTAACAAAAACAGTGGTTACAACAGCACCATCAACAGAAGCCCTTGTAAAGAGTACAACTACAACACCCACAGGAAAGACCCCCACAACTGCTGCCACAACCACAGAAACACTTACCACAACATCCGCTGACTGCTATGTTTGTAAGTGGTCGAATTGGACAAACAGTGATTACCCTGGTGGTGAAGATGGTGGAGATCATGAACCCATTGAACAGATTACTGATCCGGATCTGAGTGCTTGCAGTAAACCTCTGGAAATAGAATGTAGAGCAAAACAATACGAGGATGTTCCTTTCAAGAATCTAGGTCAAAAGGTAAAATGCAACCCAAGTGATGGACTAATCTGTCTTGACAAAGATCAAGGTCCACCTCCGATTTGTTATGACTATGAAATACGAGTGAAATGTTGCGTCAACATGTGTGAACCTTCAACCACAACTGCGACCACAACAACGACAGAAAGGCCCACCACCTCAGCAACAAAGGAAAAGGCTACCACAACAACCACAGAAAATCCCATTACTACTGCTGTTACAACAGCTAAAAAGCCCACCACAACCACCACGATAACAGAAGAACCCATAACCACCACAGAAAAGGAACAAACTACTGCTGCCACAACAACTGAAGAAGCCAGCACCCCAGTAACAAACACAGAAAAGCAAACAACAAAAACAACTGAAACTCCAACAAAAGAAACCACAATTACAGAAGAAACGGCAACAACCACAGAAAGGCCCACCACCTCAGCAACAACAGAAAAGGCTACCACAACAACCACAGAAAATCCCATTACTACTGCTGTTACAACAACTAAAAAGCCCACCACAACCACCACGATAACAGAAGAACCCATAACCACCACAGAAAAGGAACAAACTACTGCTGCCACAACAACTGAAGAAGCCAGCACCCCGGTAACAAACATAGAAAAGCAAACAACAAAAACAACTGAAACTCCAACAAAAGAAACCACAATTACAGAAGAAACGGCAACAACCACAGAAAGGCCCACCACCTCAGCAACAACAGAAAAGGCTACCACAACGATCACAGAAAATCCCATTACTACTGCTGTTACAACAACTAAAAAGCCTGCCACAACAACCCCTGAAGTTGTAACAAAAACAGTGGTTACAACAGCACCATCAACAGAAGCCCTTGTGAAGAGTACAACTACAACACCCACAGGAAAGACCCCCACAACTGCTGCCACAACCACAGAAACACTTACCACAACATCCGCTGACTGCTATGTTTGTAAGTGGTCGAATTGGACAAACAGTGATTACCCTGGTGGTGAAGATGGTGGAGATCATGAACCCATTGAACAGATTACTGATCCGGATCTGAGTGCTTGCAGTAAACCTCTGGAAATAGAATGTAGAGCAAAACAATACGAGGATGTTCCTTTCAAGAATCTAGGTCAAAAGGTAAAATGCAACCCAAGTGATGGACTAATCTGTCTTGACAAAGATCAAGGTCCACCTCCGATTTGTTATGACTATGAAATACGAGTGAAATGTTGCGTCAACATGTGTGAACCTTCAACCACAACTGCGACCACAACAACGACAGAAAGGCCCACCACCTCGGCAACAAAGGAAAAGGCTACCACAACAACCACAGAAAATCCCATTACTACTGCTGTTACAACAGCTAAAAAGCCCACCACAACCACCACGATAACAGAAGAACCCATAACCACCACAGAAAAGGAACAAACTACTGCTGCCACAACAACTGAAGAAGCCAGCACCCCGGTAACAAACACAGAAAAGCAAACAACAAAAACAACTGAAACTCCAACAAAAGAAACCACAATTACAGAAGAAACGGCAACAACCACAGAAAGGCCCACCACCTCAGCAACAACAGAAAAGGCTACCACAACAACCACAGAAAATCCCATTACTACTGCTGTTACAACAACTAAAAAGCCCACCACAACCACCACGATAACAGAAGAACCCATAACCACCACAGAAAAGGAACAAACTACTGCTGCCACAACAACTGAAGAAGCCAGCACCCCAGTAACAAACACAGAAAAGCAAACAACAAAAACAACTGAAACTCCAACAAAAGAAACCACAATTACAGAAGAAATGGCAACAACCACAGAAAGGCCCACCACCTCAGCAACAACAGAAAAGGCTACCACAACGATCACAGAAAATCCCATTACTACTGCTGTTACAACAACTAAAAAGCCTGCCACAACAACCCCTGAAGTTGTAACAAAAACAGTGGTTACAACAGCACCATCAACAGAAGCCCTTGTAAAGAGTACAACTACAACACCCACAGGAAAGACCCCCACAACTGCTGCCACAACCACAGAAACACTTACCACAACATCCGCTGACTGCTATGTTTGTAAGTGGTCGAATTGGACAAACAGTGATTACCCTGGTGGTGAAGATGGTGGAGATCATGAACCCATTGAACAGATTACTGATCCGGATCTGAGTGCTTGCAGTAAACCTCTGGAAATAGAATGTAGAGCAAAACAATACGAGGATGTTCCTTTCAAGAATCTAGGTCAAAAGGTAAAATGCAACCCAAGTGATGGACTAATCTGTCTTGACAAAGATCAAGGTCCACCTCCGATTTGTTATGACTATGAAATACGAGTGAAATGTTGCGTCAACATGTGTGAACCTTCAACCACAACTGCGACCACAACAACGACAGAAAGGCCCACCACCTCGGCAACAAAGGAAAAGGCTACCACAACAACCACAGAAAATCCCATTACTACTGCTGTTACAACAGCTAAAAAGCCCACCACAACCACCACGATAACAGAAGAACCCATAACCACCACAGAAAAGGAACAAACTACTGCTGCCACAACAACTGAAGAAGCCAGCACCCCAGTAACAAACACAGAAAAGCAAACAACAAAAACAACTGAAACTCCAACAAAAGAAACCACAATTACAGAAGAAACGGCAACAACCACAGAAAGGCCCACCACCTCAGCAACAACAGAAAAGGCTACCACAACGATCACAGAAAATCCCATTACTACTGCTGTTACAACAACTAAAAAGCCTGCCACAACAACCCCTGAAGTTGTAACAAAAACAGTGGTTACAACAGCACCATCAACAGAAGCCCTTGTGAAGAGTACAACTACAACACCCACAGGAAAGACCCCCACAACTGCTGCCACAACCACAGAAACACTTACCACAACATCCGCTGACTGCTATGTTTGTAAGTGGTCGAATTGGACAAACAGTGATTACCCTGGTGGTGAAGATGGTGGAGATCATGAACCCATTGAACAGATTACTGATCCGGATCTGAGTGCTTGCAGTAAACCTCTGGAAATAGAATGTAGAGCAAAACAATACGAGGATGTTCCTTTCAAGAATCTAGGTCAAAAGGTAAAATGCAACCCAAGTGATGGACTAATCTGTCTTGACAAAGATCAAGGTCCACCTCCGATTTGTTATGACTATGAAATACGAGTGAAATGTTGCGTCAACATGTGTGAACCTTCAACCACAACTGCGACCACAACAACGACAGAAAGGCCCACCACCTCGGCAACAAAGGAAAAGGCTACCACAACAACCACAGAAAATCCCATTACTACTGCTGTTACAACAGCTAAAAAGCCCACCACAACCACCACGATAACAGAAGAACCCATAACCACCACAGAAAAGGAACAAACTACTGCTGCCACAACAACTGAAGAAGCCAGCACCCCGGTAACAAACACAGAAAAGCAAACAACAAAAACAACTGAAACTCCAACAAAAGAAACCACAATTACAGAAGAAACGGCAACAACCACAGAAAGGCCCACCACCTCAGCAACAACAGAAAAGGCTACCACAACGATCACAGAAAATCCCATTACTACTGCTGTTACAACAACTAAAAAGCCTGCCACAACAACCCCTGAAGTTGTAACAAAAACAGTGGTTACAACAGCACCATCAACAGAAGCCCTTGTAAAGAGTACAACTACAACACCCACAGGAAAGACCCCCACAACTGCTGCCACAACCACAGAAACACTTACCACAACATCCGCTGACTGCTATGTTTGTAAGTGGTCGAATTGGACAAACAGTGATTACCCTGGTGGTGAAGATGGTGGAGATCATGAACCCATTGAACAGATTACTGATCCGGATCTGAGTGCTTGCAGTAAACCTCTGGAAATAGAATGTAGAGCAAAACAATACGAGGATGTTCCTTTCAAGAATCTAGGTCAAAAGGTAAAATGCAACCCAAGTGATGGACTAATCTGTCTTGACAAAGATCAAGGTCCACCTCCGATTTGTTATGACTATGAAATACGAGTGAAATGTTGCGTCAACATGTGTGAACCTTCAACCACAACTGCGACCACAACAACGACAGAAAGGCCCACCACCTCAGCAACAAAGGAAAAGGCTACCACAACAACCACAGAAAATCCCATTACTACTGCTGTTACAACAGCTAAAAAGCCCACCACAACCACCACGATAACAGAAGAACCCATAACCACCACAGAAAAGGAACAAACTACTGCTGCCACAACAACTGAAGAAGCCAGCACCCTGGTAACAAACACAGAAAAGCAAACAACAAAAACAACTGAAACTCCAACAAAAGAAACCACAATTACAGAAGAAACGGCAACAACCACAGAAAGGCCCACCACCTCAGCAACAACAGAAAAGGCTACCACAACAACCACAGAAAATCCCATTACTACTGCTGTTACAACAACTAAAAAGCCCACCACAACCACCACGATAACAGAAGAACCCATAACCACCACAGAAAAGGAACAAACTACTGCTGCCACAACAACTGAAGAAGCCAGCACCCCGGTAACAAACACAGAAAAGCAAACAACAAAAACAACTGAAACTCCAACAAAAGAAACCACAATTACAGAAGAAACGGCAACAACCACAGAAAGGCCCACCACCTCAGCAACAACAGAAAAGGCTACCACAACGATCACAGAAAATCCCATTACTACTGCTGTTACAACAACTAAAAAGCCCACCACAACCACCACGATAACAGAAGAACCCATAACCACCACAGAAAAGGAACAAACTACTGCTGCCACAACAACTGAAGAAGCCAGCACCCCGGTAACAAACACAGAAAAGCAAACAACAAAAACAACTGAAACTCCAACAAAAGAAACCACAATTACAGAAGAAATGGCAACAACCACAGAAAGGCCCACCACCTCAGCAACAACAGAAAAGGCTACCACAACGATCACAGAAAATCCCATTACTACTGCTGTTACAACAACTAAAAAGCCTGCCACAACAACCCCTGAAGTTGTAACAAAAACAGTGGTTACAACAGCACCATCAACAGAAGCCCTTGTAAAGAGTACAACTACAACACCCACAGGAAAGACCCCCACAACTGCTGCCACAACCACAGAAACACTTACCACAACATCCGCTGACTGCTATGTTTGTAAGTGGTCGAATTGGACAAACAGTGATTACCCTGGTGGTGAAGATGGTGGAGATCATGAACCCATTGAACAGATTACTGATCCGGATCTGAGTGCTTGCAGTAAACCTCTGGAAATAGAATGTAGAGCAAAACAATACGAGGATGTTCCTTTCAAGAATCTAGGTCAAAAGGTAAAATGCAACCCAAGTGATGGACTAATCTGTCTTGACAAAGATCAAGGTCCACCTCCGATTTGTTATGACTATGAAATACGAGTGAAATGTTGCGTCAACATGTGTGAACCTTCAACCACAACTGCGACCACAACAACGACAGAAAGGCCCACCACCTCAGCAACAAAGGAAAAGGCTACCACAACAACCACAGAAAATCCCATTACTACTGCTGTTACAACAGCTAAAAAGCCCACCACAACCACCACGATAACAGAAGAACCCATAACCACCACAGAAAAGGAACAAACTACTGCTGCCACAACAACTGAAGAAGCCAGCACCCTGGTAACAAACACAGAAAAGCAAACAACAAAAACAACTGAAACTCCAACAAAAGAAACCACAATTACAGAAGAAACGGCAACAACCACAGAAAGGCCCACCACCTCAGCAACAACAGAAAAGGCTACCACAACAACCACAGAAAATCCCATTACTACTGCTGTTACAACAACTAAAAAGCCCACCACAACCACCACAATAACAGAAGAACCCATAACCACCACAGAAAAGGAACAAACTACTGCTGCCACAACAACTGAAGAAGCCAGCACCCCGGTAACAAACACAGAAAAGCAAACAACAAAAACAACTGAAACTCCAACAAAAGAAACCACAATTACAGAAGAAACGGCAACAACCACAGAAAGGCCCACCACCTCAGCAACAACAGAAAAGGCTACCACAACGATCACAGAAAATCCCATTACTACTGCTGTTACAACAACTAAAAAGCCCACCACAACCACCACGATAACAGAAGAACCCATAACCACCACAGAAAAGGAACAAACTACTGCTGCCACAACAACTGAAGAAGCCAGCACCCCGGTAACAAACACAGAAAAGCAAACAACAAAAACAACTGAAACTCCAACAAAAGAAACCACAATTACAGAAGAAATGGCAACAACCACAGAAAGGCCCACCACCTCAGCAACAACAGAAAAGGCTACCACAACGATCACAGAAAATCCCATTACTACTGCTGTTACAACAACTAAAAAGCCTGCCACAACAACCCCTGAAGTTGTAACAAAAACAGTGGTTACAACAGCACCATCAACAGAAGCCCTTGTAAAGAGTACAACTACAACACCCACAGGAAAGACCCCCACAACTGCTGCCACAACCACAGAAACACTTACCACAACATCCGCTGACTGCTATGTTTGTAAGTGGTCGAATTGGACAAACAGTGATTACCCTGGTGGTGAAGATGGTGGAGATCATGAACCCATTGAACAGATTACTGATCCGGATCTGAGTGCTTGCAGTAAACCTCTGGAAATAGAATGTAGAGCAAAACAATACGAGGATGTTCCTTTCAAGAATCTAGGTCAAAAGGTAAAATGCAACCCAAGTGATGGACTAATCTGTCTTGACAAAGATCAAGGTCCACCTCCGATTTGTTATGACTATGAAATACGAGTGAAATGTTGCGTCAACATGTGTGAACCTTCAACCACAACTGCGACCACAACAACGACAGAAAGGCCCACCACCTCGGCAACAAAGGAAAAGGCTACCACAACAACCACAGAAAATCCCATTACTACTGCTGTTACAACAACTAAAAAGCCCACCACAACCACCACGATAACAGAAGAACCCATAACCACCACAGAAAAGGAACAAACTACTGCTGCCACAACAACTGAAGAAGCCAGCACCCCGGTAACAAACACAGAAAAGCAAACAACAAAAACAACTGAAACTCCAACAAAAGAAACCACAATTACAGAAGAAACGGCAACAACCACAGAAAGGCCCACCACCTCAGCAACAACAGAAAAGGCTACCACAACGATCACAGAAAATCCCATTACTACTGCTGTTACAACAACTAAAAAGCCTGCCACAACCCCTGAAGTTGTAACAAATACAGTGGTTACAACAGCACCATCAACAGAATCCATTGTCACAAAAGACAACACAAAGACAACCCAAACAGAAACTGCAACAACCTCAAAAATTCCCACCACTACAGTAATAGAAAAGCCCAGTATTCCAACACCATCAAAAACACCTACTTTCACAACAACTCCTGAGTCCACAACTGCCATTACTGAAACTCCTACTGTAAAACCTTTAACTCTTCAGTCTTCAACCACTGGCGGAACAACTTTATGTTTCTGCAAGTACAAGGATCAATTGTTTTCTCCTGGTAAGCAATTGGTTTTTGCATCACTTGTTGTACATTTTATCAGCATCAATATTTTGGTCATGGTTACACCTGTCCTTACAATGCAACTTGGCACTTCTAATTTAATTTGCAGCCTAAACTCCAAGGTTTTTCATGCTCAAATCCTGTTTCCATTGAGATCTATAATCATAATCCACAGTCTGAGTTACCCTTCATTCCTTTTGTATCTTATACAAAACAAAAATAAATTAGACAAGTATTCACCAATGTTGCATTATAAAGACAGCTGTAACCCTGGCACTGTAACTTGTTTTTCTCACATCATTAGTCATTTTGGATTTAACTGCCTTGGTTTTATTCTCATATAGGTAGCTTCATGTACAATAAGACTGATGGAGAAGGCTGGTGTTTCACTGCATATTGCAATTTGACATGCAATGTTGAGAAGCTTGCTAGACTATGTCACCATACGACTCCGCCAACTCCCCCAACCACAACAAGCTCTGGCACTACAAAACAAATTGGCTCTACAATTGCCAGTACAATCTCTTTATCCACAGTGAAGCCTCCCAAAGACTGTTCATATCTGGAGCCACCTCGAAAGGTATTTGAATTTAGTTAAACATGGAACAAATCATCTTAACTGGCATTGTTTCCAGAGTGTCTATTCTGAGAGAGAGTCTGAAACAAGGTATTTGATTCCTTTGGATAAAAATAAGGCATTTTAATGCATATTCTGCATACTCTCATTGGTCTTTTAAGCTGTCAATGAAACTATCAACATTAAAGTGCAACCGTAGTCGATAAGTTCCATATGCAATTACTGATTCATTTGAAAAGCCTCAAATACGTCCTTATTATTGATGTGTGCTTCTTTGTTGATTTTCACACCTTAGGTCTTCCCTGGAAAAAGTCTCCAGTAGAGTAGAAGTATCTTATATCATTAGATATTTTACCCCAGTAGTTGCAGAATATTGGAACAAAGGTCAATGGATTTTTTATATAATTTCATTTATTAGTGGCCCCATTAGCTCAATCAAAACAGAGGCTAATCTCTTTAGGATCTTATTACAAACCACATTAACATACAACATAAAAACACTTTCAAACACACCATAAGACCAACTCACAACATACAAAACTAGAGAAACTAACAGAATGAGATATTGATACATAAACAAAACAAATAGCTCCATAAATAAAATGATTTACATATAAGTAATACAACTTTGCTGTGTACCTCATATGTCACTACAGGTTACATCTACAAATAAATCCAACATAACAATTATTAAAGAATGTCAACCCATTAGTGGTATTGATAATAACACCTATGCATATACTGTCTCATTAGCACTGATCAATGTAAAATCATGGTATAGTATTTATTTCACTGGTATTAGATTACTAAAAGTACTACTTTGCCATTTACAGGATGGTGAGTCTTGGAGTTCAAAAAACTGCATCACAGAAACATGTGATAATGGAAGAGTCACAACAGAACATGTGCCATGTGAACCAGTGACCATGCCTGTATGTGAAAATGGGCAACCGCCAGTCAGGGTTTATGATGAAGGAGGCTGCTGTTTCCACTATGACTGCAGATGTAAGATCAAGTGAAAACCTTTTAAGCAACATCTTTTAGTACATTACAATAAAACGTACAGTATAAATAGTTTTCTTTGATGTAAAACTCAATGTTATCTCAATCTAATATTTGCAGGTGTTTGCAGTGGCTGGGGAGATTCTCATTATCTGACATTTGACGGCCAGTATTACAGCTTCCAGGAAAACTGCACATATGTCCTTGTCAAAGAGATCCTTCCTAAACACAATTTTAAAATTGTTATCGACAACGAAAACTGTAGTCCGTCTGGAACTGTGACCTGTGCTAAATCCATGATCGTGTATTACAAAAACTATGAAGTTATTCTTACACAGGACAAAAATCCAACCGTAAATAAGGTACATTTTGCTACACAAATTTAAACTTATTTAAATATATTTATTTAAATATA
This sequence comes from Cebidichthys violaceus, assembly GCF_023349555.1. NCBI lineage: Eukaryota > Metazoa > Chordata > Actinopteri > Perciformes > Stichaeidae > Cebidichthys > Cebidichthys violaceus. Next base: position 8,419,928 of record NW_027176483.1, read on the forward strand.
TTTAACTGATATGCAGTGCTAATGATGATGAAATGTTTAGGTATTCATCAACGGCAAGCAGGTATTCCCAACCTACTCTAATGATGACTTCATCGTAACAAGTACAGGAGTTGAGCTGCTTTTGAGAATTCCGGAAATTGAAGCCGTTATGATGTTCAAAGGGCTTTTTTTCAGCGTTGACTTGCCGTTTTCCCTTTTCCACAACAACACAGAGGGACAGTGTGGTAAGCTGATAATCAATTTGCTGTTAGAATAACACAGAAAATGAGGCTGCATGTTACGTTCATAGATGAAAATACATAAACAGTCCTAGATTTAATATGAAAGTGCCAATGGATGTAAGACATGTAGTAACACATGGGTTGTAATATCTGTCATGTTACTATTTACTTTCACAAGGTACCTGTGACAATAACAAGAAAAATGACTGCAGATTACCAAATGGCCAGATTAATCCCACATGCTCTCAGATGGGACAGTGGCATGTACCGGATAAGAATAAACCATATTGTGAGAACCCATCTCCTAAACCGACACCAAAACCAACAACAACACCCTGCAAACCTGATATCTGTGAAATTCTGATCAGCAAGTAAGAATTTATAGAATAGATATGTACACAATATGTCAATTAATTCTTGAGTATCACTCTGATTAACAGCTGTCTTCCTTCTGATTTGTACATTAAGGGTGTTTGAGGAATGCCACAAAGTAATCTCACCAAGACCATTTTACGAGAGCTGTAAATTTGATGTTTGCCAAATGGAAAGTTCCACCATTGGTTGTTCCAGTATGGAGGCGTATGCCATGAGGTGTGCTGAAGCATCTGTCTGTATACCCTGGAGGAATGCTACAAACGGACAGTGTGGTAGGAGAGGTTCAATTCAGTAGAAAGCTAACATTGTCATTTTCAGATGTCCAGACTACTTTTTTTCATAATTTTTATGTTTAAATCCATTTTTCTCTTGTTGTAGAACAAAAATGTCCACAAAATATGGTATACAAGCCTTGCGGGCCAACTTTTGTTCCAACTTGCAATGCAAGGTACAGTAATCGCTCAGTTCTATTATCAATATCATGAATCAAATAATGTCAGCAGCTTGTAATTTAACAAGACTAAGTTTCTATAGCCATGCTAGCGGCTCTGAGAGGCTGTAATTAGGCTGAACCAAATGCAAACATCAGCATGCGCAACATGCACACAATGGCAATGCAAAACGTGCTGATGTTAAGCAGTGATGACTACCATTACCACCATCTTAGTTTTGCGTGTCAGCCAGCTAGGAGTGTAATTAGTTTTGCAGGTATTTGGTGATAAATCAAAACAAATTCAAATTCTGACTTGACGATAGGGGTCAATGAAAAGTGAATGGATTACCAAAGTCATTACAAACCGTTACTGAGGGGTTCTTGGATGTCTGTACCAAATGGCACTGCAATCCACCCAATAGTTTTGATAGTTTTCACTTAAAACCACAAATGTCAACCTCGTGGTGGCTGTAGAGGGAAAGTCAGTGGATCAACAAAGGCATTGGGATTCATCCTCTGGGGATCATGAATGTCTGTACAACTATTTAAAAGAGTTGTTGAAATATTTCAGTGTGGACCAAAGTGGTGGACAAACAGATCAACACTGCTATCTATACAGCCATGCCGCTAGCATGGCAAAAAAAAAAAAAACAATACTGTATTATACTCAACATTTATGCATTATTTATTAATTTATACTTTTATTTCTGAAATAATTATGTGGGTTTTTTCACCATCAATTGTCTTCACATTTAGATACAATGAGAAGCATGCACAACAATGCCAGGAAAGAAATGGCAAAAAAAACCAAGCTTATAATGGCATCTTAGAGGGATGTTTCTGCCAAGAGGGGATGATCCTGTTCAGCTCAAATTCTGACCTCTGTGTCTCCTCCTGTAAGATAATTTTATTGTTGTGAAGAAAAATCTGATTCTTTGAGAATTAATTAATGTTTTGGTAAACTAATTGTTTTGTATTGTTAAAGGTTGCACTGGACCTGACGGCCAACCTAAACAGGTAAATGCTACCATACATGACTGATGATCATTATTCACAGAGTATTTGTTGCTGACACGTTACGAACTCTGTTCCGTCTTAAAACAGCTTGGTGAGGCTTGGCAGACCGACTGTAAGCAGTGTACTTGTGATGAGGACACTCTGAGTGTTCAGTGTAAGCCTCTCACCTGTCCCACTCAAGAGCCAATAACCTGTACTGAGGAAGGTGAGGTGTTGGTGAAGCGCAAAGTGGACTGCTGTGAAAGACTGACCTGTGGTGAGTGATTCAAAGTAACACACCTTCATCTGCCGACAATTTTGAATGGAAGGATATTTAGATGATTTAATGGGAACTTCACTCATTTTACATATAAATATCAGTTGTGTCATAATAAGGAGTACTACTCCTTATTTCTAGTTTGTGAAAACAGTTGCATAAATCTTATTTCCTCTTTTGTATAATAGCTTTCTAAAGCCGGAGGAAATACACTCAGATGCCAGTTTATTGGGTTGTCCTTGCTAAACGGAATGCAGTATAATATAACTATCCTGCTATAAATCCTAAATACCTCAATGTAGGTTAAAATGTTCAGTTTTGTTGTAACTATTTCAGAGAGTTGATTGAACTTCATGATCATTTTGGAGGATGTAGTTTGTGGTGCTGTTGAACTGTATTGCATTATACCGACATATGTTTTTGTTATTTAGCCTACCCCCAGTGATATCTGATATAATTTGCTAAGAAGGCACTTTGAGTATCCTGTATGATACTGATACAGTATATTCAGTTCATACCATATTTACAGCAATGCTACATGTATCACATTCTGTAAAGAATCCAGCACCTCTTTAATAAAGCTTCTGTACAGTTATGGTTACAGACTCTCTCTCTACCTCCCTAAACTCAAATTTTGAGCATAATTTATTTGCAAAAAAAAGACTAAAAACGAAATAAACTAAGTTAAAGATTACTTTGACTGATAGCATTATTAATATTATTAATATTATTATTTCAGTTTTTTATAGATATCACAATAATATTGTTATTGTGAATTGTTTTGGCCACAATAATTGTGTAGTACAAATGATATTGTGACAGTCCTGTGTGACTGTATGATTAAACATGGCAGTGTATGCTGATGTCTATGAGTCAGTGAATCACTCAGTAAAGAATGGTGCTTGGTCAATTAGGAGATCCATTTTTATTTTAAGGTAGGTAACAAGAAGTAATCGTGTATTTTCCAGGAGTACCTGTTAATAGTTAATTTTTTTGTCATACTTACCAGCCTTTGAAATGTCTTTCCTTTCAACCAACAGAATGTGATAAGAACCGCTGTTCGTTGCAAAAACATAACTGCAAACTAGGATTTGAGTTGGAGATCCAAATCTCAAATGACACTTGCTGCCCGTCTTACAGCTGTGGTAAGCTTTTCATATAAGTTTCAGTTCCATTTGCTTAGTGTTAGTGTGTGAAAGACTTCAAACTAAACTATGCATAAGCCTTTAATGTAATCATATTTGTCATTATTTTAATCTAGTACCCAAAGGCGTCTGTGTCTTCAATGATACTGAGTACAAGGTAAGGAATAATATTCTGTATATATCTTAAATGTGCACAAATAAAAGTATACTTGTTTGTTAAAGTGTTACTAAAACGTTGCAATCTTTAAATTAAGAATACGACAAATTAAGTATTATCTTAACAATAGCATTTAAGTTAGTCTTCTGTATTTTCACAATGTTGTTAGATAATAGTGACATTTAATTTGCTGGCCTTTATATGAAATACAGCTAAGACTTTGTGTTTCATTGTTTACAGCCAGGTAGGGATTTCTCCAAAAACCCATGTGAATCATGCAGCTGTACTAAAACTCAGGATCCCAGAAGCAAGTTGAACACCATTCAGTGTTATGTGAAGGACTGTTTCCCATCGTGTCCAGAGGTATGTTTGTATGTAACTATCAACAGCATTGCAGTTTTTAATTAAATAGGAAGCAAATAAAGGTATATAGTGTACAAAATGTTTATCATGAGAGCACATGCTTTTGTGTTGATCTGTTTACCATTTGCAGATGCATAGAGTTTGCTGTTTATGTGCACATGACGATAGTTTGAAGATGTCAGTGTTTTGCTCGAGTTTAACAAAAAAACTAAACTTAACAAAACTACAAGATTTTTTTTTTTTACTTATCCGTGTTATATATAGTCTCTAGTCATGTAAATGTTTTGGTTGTATTTGCACAGGTTTGAGACATCTGTCTCTGAGATTTCTGCCGCCTTCCAAATTTAAACAAAAGGGGAATGTAATGATAAAAAATGGTAGTGTTTTGAGCACCACAAACTAAACTACATTCATCCCAATTCGGGTGGCAGCAAGAGTCTCAGAGATGGATATCTCAAACCTTTAACATCAGAATGGCTTGATATAACTTTTGGAGTAAGTGAGATACAAGTTCTTTATTTAATTTGGATGAACGAGACAGTATAGTAAATACTACTTATTAGTTATTATGTATACATTTAATTGAGTGAAGTTGCACACTATTTTGATTTGTGCTTTTTTTCCTAATAGGGCCATGTGTATGAAAAGCAACCTGGACAATGTTGTGGATCATGTAAACAAACCAATTGTGTTGTGGAGGTCCCAGGCTTCACTTCTCCGATAATTATTATAGTAAGTACAGAGTAATGGGAACATCTTCAGAATTCTGTCACCTTAAATTTTGGTACCAGTCAATGTTTATGTTCACTAATTGTCCTCTTCTACACCTCTGACAGCCTTCCCAGTCTTGGTCACCGCCAAATGATAAGTGTGTCAAGTATGATTGCCAAAAGGTGAAGGATCAGTTCATAACCTCTAAAAGCCTAACAACATGTCCTGCATTTGATCCAGCAAACTGCGTTCCTGTGAGTATAATCCTGTCCTGAAACAAGCAGAAGTTCTTATTTCTGTCAACTATAATCTTTGTAAATAACTCTGAACTGGTGCTGACTTATCCTACAGTACACTTTGCATCCAAACTGTAGAATATGGGGTTAGTTTAGTTATTTCTGCTAATGCATCGTGTACCATGCACAAAAAAGATTTCCTTTTCTGATCGTAGACTTTTGGTAAATGGGATGAAATTAGATAAATGAGGAATGAGAAATATGAGAGACGTCAATACACAATACACATGTACTGAAATACACAAATACATAGTGAAGAAGAAATTGCTTTATATATTGCACCAGTAATAATGTACACATGACAGACTCTATATCAGTCTGTGTTGTTTATCTGCATATTTTACAATCCATATTGTTTATATTACAGGGAACTGAACAAAGTGATAGCAACAGTTGTTGCAGAACTTGTAAGTATGAGTCAATAAAATGTATTAAAATTACACAATATCAGTGTCATCCTCTGTTACTCATAACGTGCGTCGACAGTGGCAAAGACTGTTTTCATTATTGATTAATATGTTGATATTTTCTGAAAATGTTCATAATTCAGAAGCTGAATTTTTTTTCATTTGAATTAAAAGTGAACTCAAATTATTAATCGATTACCCATAATGCAGTTTTTGCATACAAACAGAGCCTAAAACTCCACATATTAGAGACTTTATTTTATTTTGCCACTGAATGACGTTATTTTTTGCAGCAAGATGAAAAATATGTTAATGTCCCATTCACAGGTACTCCAAGAACCAACTGTCAAATGAAAAGGAACACCACCTATCTGCAGACAAAGGACTGCAAGTCAGTTGTGCCAGTGGAAATCACGGCCTGTGTAGGACCTTGTGGAGCATCCTCATCAATGTGAGATTTATAACAAACTATCTGAGAGATGTACAGTACAAACTACTTACTCAATCATGCTGAACTCACCTGCTCAGTTTTCATGTGTAGTTTCAAGATAGATGTTTTGTTCACATTGAACAGCAAGTGACTGACACTGATCCTGTCTGAATCTGCTTCTATCTACAGGTACTCTGCGGAAGAAAAGCGTTTGATGCATTCATGCTCATGCTGTCAAGAAATGGCCACCAGTAAGAAGGAGGTGGAGATGGTCTGTGTCGATGGCAAAAAGATAAAGCACTCCTATATTTCAGTTGACAAGTGTGGTTGCCAAGTCGCTAAATGTCAGGACCTGTCAGACTAACGTAAAAATTTAGCAAGACAACATTGAAAACTAAGCTTAGTTGAAGGGATAAATTAACTAATATACTTACATAAACTTTAACAAATCCTCTCCAAAAACTATTAAAGAGTCAAGACTCAATATATGAAGACACACACCTCTCTGTATTCAGCAGCCCCAAATAAGGGTAGATAAGTTTAACCTTTTAAACAGCAGTGTTGTTGTGGTCGGACATTTTGTAAACCCCTGGAAATTGTTCCTTTACACTCATCACTTTCTCATTTATTGTCAGGGAGGCAGGTCCACATTGTGTCTGTCAGCACATATTTGTGTCCTGGTGTCTCTTTTAGCTTTTGAAGAGGATTTTCCTTTTATAGAAACTTAACAATGTGGTGTTTTTAATCTTAGAGGGTGTTTCTCTTTCTTTTACTTTAAATGACTTGAGCGATAAAAGACACAGGAATTGCTTCAGATATTATAGCACACTGTAGCAATATTTTCTTTTGGGGAAAGGGATTATATTTGTGATAAAATGTGAAAGATTTGAAACATGGATTTGAATCAAACAGCTCCATCTATGTTGATGAATTAACTCACAACCCATTGAATATATAAATAAAAGAAGGTAAGAATACTCAGGCTATCTTTGCTCTGTATCTTATGTGTCAAACTTCTGCAAATATGAACGTCTTTATTGTCATTAAAATCTAAGGTTTACTCGCAATTCTGTGTTCTTGTTTTTAATTTTTTTCTCAGGTATTTTTTTTATATGGATTTGTCTTGAAGTGTTTGCATGATGCACTGTAGCGAGAAGAATCTCTTTACTTCAATAGAAAACATATTTATTTTGCCTATGGCAGTGCACCATCATTTATAGTTGTATATGTATTCAATATTATTTTTTATATGTAGTCAGTCACCATCAAACACATACTTTGAGTCACAGTTTAATTTCAATAATAAATCAACTCAAGAAATACATTTTTTGCAAGTGATACCTCTAAAAAAAAAAAGCAAAAAAAAAAAGCATAACTTTTCCCCAATATACAGTATTATACAGTAAACATTGTATTTACTAGTGTACTGTATTCTCTAGTAGTCTTAGCACTGGGTGCACAATCAAAACTTGGGGAGCATTAGTTATTGCTAACACATTGTGTTGTCTTGGTTGAATTAACAAGGTTGCTGTCAATAAACTGGACTGGACTGACCATACACATGCACTTTACAAAAAGGGTCAGAGCAGACTCTATCTGCTGAGGAGTGCAGGGAGCACTCCTGAGGACCTTCTTTGACTCTGTGGTGGCATCAGCCATTTTTTATGGAGTGGTCTGCTGGGGCAGCAGCATCTCGACAGCTGACAGGAAGTGACTAAACAAACTTAACAAGAAGGCCAGCAGTGTGCTGGGGTGTCCACTGGATACGGTGGAAGTGGTGGGAGACAGGCGGATGATGGCTAAGCTATGTGGCAACTCTGTGCAGCTCCTTCAGCCACCAGTTGATTCACCCCCGGTGTGTGAAGGAGAGGTACCGCAGGTCCTTCTTTCCTGCCGCTGTCAGACTGCACAACCAGCTGTGCACCCAGTAGACTACACAACACTAAAAATCTGCGCAATATAAATACACTGTGCAATACAAAAATTATTCTGTCTGTATATATCATATTTTTTCTTATATTTTACCTATTGTGGATTTTTACTTTTTTACTTAGTTAATATTCTTTACTGTTTATTACTTATTTATTTATAATACTTATTTTAATCTTGTTTTTACTATGTCTCTTGTTTGCACTATCCACTATGCTGCTGTAATCCTGTAAATTTCCCCGCTGCAGGACTAATAAAGGATTATCTTATCTTATTTTATCTTATCCGTAAATTAAATAAACACAACTTTATTCAGGAATATACAGCTAAATATAAACTAAAGTATAGACAGAAAACTATTTTGACAGAGTGCCCCTTACAAGTACAGGGCCAAAAGATTATGTAATGTATACTCAATGGTAGAGTAACTAAGTACATTTACCTGGAATCAGTCGCAAGTAATTTATATTTTCCAATTTTTTTTTATTTTTTTCTGGCAGCGTCCAACCGTTTGGCAGCAAAAATAAATAAATAAATAAAAATAATATATTAATACTATATGAATTAATTAAATACAAAGGCAATGCAATGCATTATATTACAATTTAATATTAATAAAGACTAATATTTATGCTTGCATTAAATTAACCGAATTATACTGCACCAAATTTGACCAAAATAGGCTTTTTCAAAGAAGTTTAACATCATTGTTTATTTTATTTGATTATTAGTAGAATTGTTAATATGGTTAAATTGTTCAAAACATATATTTTTTGACGGAACTGATTCTTTATCCCGTTTTCCAATCGGAACGTTTTTAATGAAACACACCGCCTGGCAGTCATGTCGGCGGTGAAGTTGAGACGCTCGCTGTTAGAGTAGTCAAAATCCCGTTTGAAATAACTCATTCAGTTATTTTTATATTCATGAATACATTAGTTTGAGACTATGTGTTGAAGGAAAGCGAGGTGTCCGTTGCAGTATCGATTTATTAACGTTAAAGTAAGTTTATTGCGGACTTCTCCGACAGGTTTCTTCTTCTTGATTATTAACGTTAGCTAACGTAACGCTAGTTAGCTAAGTTAATATGATAAAACCGTCAACACATCAGTGGCTTGTATGTGGTTAGAGTGCGTTACCTGGCAGAAGGGCGCACGACATTTATTCAGGACGCTGTAGTGAAATCGGAAATAGTTTGTGCTTGCATCTCATACAAAGTGCTTGATATCTAAGTCATGGTAACGTTACTGGCTTCATTCTTGCTACCGTGAGTTCTGTTACTGCAGGTCAAGTAACGACTAGGTGGGTTAGTCATAGCGTTGAATACTTATGCGTGAGGTAACACAGTTATTTATCCTTTTATCTGTGAGATTAATTAGATTAGATCCGTACCCCTGTGCAGGACATGATTATTAATGATGAATAACTCGTTTCAGTTGGAGCCATGGCATCTTTATCAGAGGAGGTGCTGCTGGTGGTGAAGAAGGTTCGCCAGAGGAAGCAGGATGGCACACTTTATCTGATGGCTGAACGGATAGCCTGGGGGCCAGAGGGTAAAGACCGCTTCACAGTCAGCCACTTGTACGCCGATATTCGCTGTGAGTACTTGATACCATCCTATTACAATGAATGCATGAATAATAAAGTGTTGGTGATGTCCTCAAGCTTCACTTAATTTGTTCTCTGTACAGGTCAGAAGATCAGCCCAGATGGTAAATCCAAAATTCAGCTGCAGCTGGTGCTTCACACTGGCGAGAGTACCACATTCCACTTTTCCAATGACAGCAGTGCACTCAAAGACAGAGATGCCGCCAAGGAGCTGCTGCAGCAGCTGCTGCCCAAGTTCAAGAAGAAAGCCAACAAGGAACTGGAGGAGAAAAACAGGTAAGACAGAGGTTCAATAGATTCTCCTTAAAGGATATGTCTGGCAATAGTCTGTCATTAAATTGCATTAAAAGACAAAAAACAACAACTAATTTATCATTCTGACAAGTGTTGTCTGTGTAACTGAAAGAAAAGTGTTATTGTCTAACTTGAGTATGAGAGTTCAATGTTGACTTTAGGGTCTATATGTGTGAATAGATAATCTAAACTCCAGTTCCACCTACTTAATGCTGTTTTTGAAAGGTGTTGATTCAACTTTTTGGTCCTTTTGAAGGCTGCAGTTTGAGGTATATCGAGAAGTGTTTCTAATATTCAGTCTCGTCTCATTGGTATAAACGTAGTCAACAAAATACAGTTCAACAATATCACAGACTACAGCCTTTAAGATGACCATACAGTTAAGGCAACAATGAATATTAAAACCTTCACGAAGTAGGAAATATTGCAGGACTGCTGTATTCGACTGCTTCAGAAACTTTCTGGGATTTCCTTTTTTTTTTTTTTTTTAATACTTGGATTAAGTCTTCCTGGTCCTGGATGTGTTACAGTAAATCGATACCTAACAGGAAGTTATAAATCAATGCCTTCCTCTTGATATCACCAATGAAGATTTTAGGCATTCATTATTTACTAGTGTAATTTAATAATTAATCTAGTCATTAATAATTTACTTTATTGTATTTTCTCCTGTAGGATGCTTCAAGAAGATCCAGTGCTTTTCCAGTTGTATAAAGATCTGGTTGTGAGTCAGGTGATCAGTGCAGATGAATTCTGGGCTAACCGGTTAGGAGACACAAACCACGCAGACTCGTCTTTATCCAACAACAAACAGGAAGTCGGAATATCTGGAGCCTTTCTGGTGAGTACATCAATATTATCTTAAATTTCATAATTGATTGCGCATTGACAACTTCAGCAGTAACAGCATAGTTTTAAATGTAATTTTTGTGCATTACAGGCAGACATTAGACCTCAGACAGATGGCTGCAATGGCTTGAGATATAATCTGACTGCTGACATTATTGAATCCATCTTCAGAACATACCCTACAGGTAAACGATGACTTCTTAAAGGAACAGTGTAGAGGATAGAGGGGAATTTATTTGGCAGAAATGGAATATAATATTTAGAATTATGTTTTCAATAGTGACCTCAAACTAAGAATGTTTTTGTTTGCTGAGAAAGAGTCATTCATATAGGTAGCGGGTCGTCTTCCACAGAGGCGCCATGTTTCTACAGCAGCTCATTACATTACAGTCATTTAGCAGACGCTTTTATCCAAAGCAACTTACAATTCAGTATCTATCTACTAGTATCTATCTAGCTACGGGAGCAATTTTTGGGTTAAGTGTCTTGCTCAAGGACATACTGACATGAGACTAGCGGAGCAGGAGCCGGGGATTGAACCACCGGCCCTCTGATTGAAAGGCGGCCCTGCTCTCCACTTAGCCACGGTCACCCTTCAGCTCAGAAGGGACAACCCAAACTCTGGCTCTAGCGAGAGCCTTTTGTGTTTTTATGTTACCTGAAGGGAGGGATGGGTACCAAAACTATTATATTAAGGTATTAAAGTGGACCCCGCTGCTGAATTATGAATTATAAATCCGGAGTATGGATAAGCTACGAAGTTACCGCTTCTTTTTAATGTTTTGGTTTAATTTATTATCTCGCTGCAGCATGCATCTCCTCTGCTCTCTGGGTCAGGGCTGAGCTCCTCCAACTACACACACACACACACACACACACACGCACACGCACACACACATGCACACGCACACACACACACACCGAGCATAGAGGCCCAGGTGAACCAGGTGATGTGAAGAATACTCGAGTTAGTGACAACTACGCTCGTTAATGTTGGAGGGCATCACTAGATGCCACTAAATCTTACACACTGATCCTTTATCTTAGCGAACTTAGTTATATTATCAGATGTTAAAGTATTGATAGATCAGGAAAAGGCTGCTGCAAGCTCAGATTTGAATTTCAACTAAGAAATACAACGAAGAATTGTTTTGTGAAATCAGCTGTTACATCTTTTAGATAAACAGTTCAGTGCATTCCTGGTCACCTCAGTCACTGATCCTAAATATACAACTGGTGTTCCAAAACACTGCGTATAGATTATAATATATTCATGTCGCCTTACATTGTACTTGCAGTGAAACAGAAGTATTGTGAAAATGTGCCTCATAACCTGACGGAGAAGGAGTTCTGGACCCGCTTTTTCCAGTCCCATTATTTTCACAGAGACCGCATCAACACAGGAACACAGGATATCTTCTCAGAGTGTGCCAAGCAGGATGACCAGGGTAGGAGCTTTAAAGCGTTTTCACATGCAAATCTCCCATTTTCTAGCGATGTCAGTCAACCGCTACGCCACAAATCTGTTTTCATTTGTTTTTAAATCTGTCCCATTAAGGGTTAAGGTCTATGGTGGTTCAAGGAGTGAAGAATCCTTTGGTGGACCTCCTGTCGTTGGAGGATAAAACGTTAGACGAGGTGAGTTTTAATGATTAGACAATCACAGCGACGTCATGCTACTTCAAACGTTATTTACTTGCATAGCTTTCTTTTTCGTCTTTCTCCTTGGACCTCAAGACTTGGTGTTTTTGTGACGCAGGGTTACGGAGTTTTTACAACATTGCCCTCAACTTCCAATTCGAACCGGACGGTGAAGGAGAGCAGCAACTCTGCCATCATAAAGCGCTTCAACCATCACAGTGCCATGGTGCTGGCAGCTGGCTCACGGAAGGGGTAAAGAAATAGCTTTAGAACAAATATAACTTGCTTAATCTCTTAATTTTTTTGCTAACTGTGTAAATTTTAAAGGGAAACACCAGCTGACCAAGCTAGTGAGACGAGCAGTACAGATGGAAACTCGAGGGATTCTGACTTCTTCCAGCCTCCTGTAAAGAAGGTGACGATGGCTCTGCAGCTTTAACAGACGTTTTCAAAATATGTTACTCTGTTACAGACTGCGTCACTTTTTTTCTGTTTGCAAACTTCCTTAGGTTAAATTACAAGAAGCCATAGAATATGAAGATCTGCAAAGGGAAAACAGACCAAAAACAGTCACGTTAAACCTCAAGAAGTCTGACAGGTACAGTTTTTATTCAATTTATAACATATGAAACAGAAAAAAGTAAATTGATGTTTCTGTATTTCAGAATATGTAAATATTTTTGCTTTATAAATGACTTTAAAAGAAGCAGTTCAAAATCAATTTTGTTATGAATTTTCTTTCGATCAACTAAAGAGAGATTCAAAATTCAATTGATAAGTTGCGTCAGCTCCAGCCAAGCCTCTTATCTCATAAAACATTTTGAGCTTTCAGTAGCCAACAATCAACTGTGCACTTTGAACTGATTCAAAATAGATTTGGTATTTTATTTTACAGGTCAGATTTATTGCTTCCACTGTGTTTCAAATTTCCTGCCAGTGGCTATAGACCAGAATGTCACTTCAGCACATAAAGTGAATATATGAATTATCAAGTAGAATTATAAGATGCTCTGCTGTTTTGCAGCCCCAACTTTATGCTTTTAAACAGCTAAAGTCATTTTGGTGTTTTAATGTTTCTCTCTCCCTCGTTTTATTTATAAGGTATGCTCATGGTCCAGTGCCACTTCAGTCCCAACATTATACGACAAGCCAGGATATCATCAACTCTGTCAACTACATCCGGCATGAGATGGTCAATTACAAACCCAACCTCACTCAGGTTAGATCCTACACACGTATTCACCACAGAACACACAGCCTTTGTTGTGAATCAACAATCATTGATTTGGACAAAACACAATGATCATCTTTGTAGTTTTCTCTATTCGCTCACGGCTCAGAAGTCCTCAGGCTAAGGACAGGAAGGCTGTTCCTCCAGCCTATTTTTTGCCTCTAATGTTTTCAGAGACATATTTTGGTGTACTATTTAGCTGTAAAATGTAACGTGTGCTCTAGTCGGTGGGCAGGGCTTGGTTTTGCCTCGACTGATTTCAACATGGCAGTCAGGTCAGTTTCTCATTTTACAGCTAAACAGTGAACTAAAATATGTTTTTGAAAACATTGAGGCGAGAAATCAGCACTGTCTAGTCTGACAGTTTGATCAGAGCTTCATAAGCATTGACTGACATTTTGTTCGTGACTCCTCGGCTCTGATTGGTGGTTTTCTTGGGACGCGGTGAATCTTTCTAATGCCATCAAAAAAAACTAAAAGATGATTCAGAAGATTTAGACTGTGACAAATTAGGGTCTGTTGATTCTCACTCCATCTTTTAACAAAAATAGCAAACTGTTATCAAATATAATCCAGATTTTCAGTTTTCCTAAAAAGTCAAGAATATGAAATAAAACTATGAATGGTGCCTTCAAAGTGTTGAACACAGAAATACTCTTTGCAGGTGTTGTCCAACACAACAGCTAGTTCTGCCATTGCAGCACTTTCTTCAGGTGGCGTCCTCATGCAGGCAGCAACACAGCAAGCCATAAATCGTAAGTGTGTCGTAAAATATTTAAATATCATTATTATTACATATTGTGGACGTTGGTGATCAGTGGGTGAGTGTAGCACATCTGTAGTGTGTTTGATTCCATAAGGGCGTTCTGTAGAGATGGAGGGATTCTAATCTCTTCATTTTCTGGATTGTTCACCGACGACTAGATTCACTATCGCTTAAACCTGAACCAAACGTGACAGATGTTCATTTAAACTAGCAGTACTTTATTTTCTTTTTTTTTTCTTTTCAGAGATGGTACCTTCTGAGGTTCAAGGAGAGTTGAGGCATCTGTATGCAGCTGTTGGAGAGTTGTTGAGACACTTCTGGTCCTGTTTTCCTGTAAACACACCATTTTTGGAGGAGAAGGTGACTGATAATAACTTTATTGAAGGGATGTCAAATTGTTATTGTCACACACAGAAATGTATTCCCTCATTCTCTGTCTTGACCACCAATGACTTTAGCAACAACAAAAAAACAATTGGCACTTCTAGTACTCGTCTAATAGCACATACAAATTTAATTATTCACATTTATGTGTGGTTTAAAGGAATATAAACAGTGCCCATAACAGTGTAGGCAACCAAGATTTTCCTAATGTTTTGTTCTCATCACCTCCTTTTTTTATTTATTTATTTTTTAATTATTTTTTTTTATAGGTGATGAAAATGAAGTCAAACCTCGAGAGATTCCAGATGACCAAGCTTTGTCCTTTTCAGGAGAAGATTCAGCGTCAGTACTTGAGTACAAATGTAAGTCTCTGAGCTGTAAATGACGACACGATGTCTAATACCAGGTGAGCCTTATATTAAATTCTCTGACACCCCCACAGCTCACAGGGCATTTGGAGGAGATGCTGCAGACAGCCTATAGCAAGTTCCACATCTGGCAAACCCGTCGCATGTTGAGGAAAACCTGAGGTCGGATGTTTTGTCAAAGAGAGGACAATGAAGAGATTACAGGATATGGACAAGTGACCTGAGAGGGTTCTCTACGGGGAGGAGACCACAGATCACAGCCTGATGGGACATGATTCACACGGGTTTGATGAGAATGTAGATGGACGCTGCTACATCCCAAACTGTTCAACCGACATCTCAGTCACAGATATCTATCATTTGTTTCTTTCTCTTTTGTTTGTGTTCTCTCAATGGTTGAGTGATTGGTGCGATAATGGTTAAAGGGGACTTTTTAAAATGGTGTAACATGACCAAATTTCAAATGGAAATTCAGAAAGGCCCTCTGGACGACAGGCTGACGTGTGAAATGCAAGCGGAAGGATTGCCAACGTGCGTTTCATCAGTTTGCAGAGCAGAGAAAGAGAGCTGGGCCATACAAGGAGCCCCTCTGAGCCCTGGGTCGATTTCTTAGGAACAAAGTTCCAGAAAATCCCGAAGCAAAAAGGTGACGTGAATATAGCAATACTGTAAAGACATGTTGCACCGAGTGCATTAGTGTATGTGTGTGTGGCTCAAATCACACAGTCACTGGTTTGTAATGTCTGCACCTTTTTGTTTGCACTGAAGACAAAAATGTCACTGCATTAAAGTGAGCTTTTTGTTCATGCCACTTTATTTTTGAAACTTCAGTATTTCATTAAGTCCATCTTTATTTCAGGTTTTAGCGATAGTTTTTCTGCCGTGGTTGCTTTATAAACTACAAGAGAGCGTCGGATGTTGCCTCTTCTAAATGCGTAGCTGCTTTGGAGAATATGGAGAATGTGTGTCGTTGTGTCAAAGCCGGGCATTCAGCCAGGAAGTGTCCTCACATCAGCTGAGCAGAGCCGTGACAGCTCAGCTAGCTGCCCGTCACAGAGGCGTGAGACGGACCGCAGAGTTTCTCCTCAAAAACAATAAAGTGAAGGAAACCAGCGATGTAACGCAGCGGTTGGGTGTGGATTTGTAGTCGGTAAGTGTCACGCGACCATTTGGTGAGTTTTAACTGCTGAAACTTATAGTGGATGAAAACGCCGCTGTCTTGGCTAGCTAGCATGATTGCTAACGTGTTATTGTAAACATAGTGACACAGAGGCGCGCTGAACTTCAGTCCATCATTTGAATTACCGTAATATATATTTAACATACCCATGCCCTGCTACTATTGTTTTTAAGGGTTTCTGAGCTGTAGTTTTGATAGAAACGCGAGCATCAGTGTCAGCTGACGGGTCTCGTGATACATACTAATTTAATCGCCCCTTTTAGCTTTAGAAACTTAATATTACGGATTTTACTGGGTATTTTCAACTATAACCATGAAAGGCCTTAAAGGCTAAGCACGAGAGACTGCTTGTTTCCGGTCATGAACGTTTACTTTGGGACTTTATGGTAAAGGTTAACGATAATTAGAACGTCTGTTAAGTTTAGTACTTTTAACGCCACTCAGGTACTGTACGTAGTAGAGTCATGTAGGACATTAGGTACTTTCATTGGGTATTTCCATTTCGTGCCACTGTATACTTTTACTCGACTCCACCAACTAACGTTACTTCTGATTGACGTATTGTACGTTTTACTCATGTATTTTGACAGATCGAGTCAATTTAACGTTATACAATTTTACATGTAGAAAAGTATGAAAAATAAGATTAAAAAAATGTAGCTCCACTTAGATCTGCTAACTAAAACAATAACATGATTATTAAATGGTTTAACCCTCACAGGTATTTTTTTTCCTGTATTGATTACTTTTGATACTTAAGTAAGTTTGCTTTTAACTTAATACTTTTTTCCATGTGGTACTTCAACTTTTTACCACTGTAGTATTTGTACAGTGTATTACTTCTACTTTCACTATTAAGTAGGGGATCTGAATACTTCCTCACCACATTTCAACCGTAGAGATTACAACTGACATGTTAAACCTGAGGGGCTCTGACAGACAGAGGTAATCAGTAATAACCCACCAGTAGAAGGGCTTTCTTAGAGATCCTCAGGTTCAACATGTCCACTGTAATGTGATTTAGGGCAATTTTGTTTGTCAGAGTGCAAAATTCAAGCACAATCATTTGCAATAAACAGAGCCATATGAGTGCCTTTCCTTGTACATTTGTGCTCTAGGTCTCTTTAGCAGGACAATTCAGCTATGTTAACGTTCCTGTTGCAGTAGAGTGTTAACAAATATAGGGAGAGGTCTGAGTTGACTGTTACTTCTTTTGAGATACTTGTGTCAACTACTTTAAAGCTCAGGAGCAATTATGATCGGTCATTTTGTTTTAAAATGTTTTTGTTGCACACACATTGATGTATTTTGCCAGCCATATCTGATTATTCTAATGATCTGCTTAGTTTTTCTTCTGCTTCCTCATACATTCACCTAAAACCAAAACAAGTAAATCAAAGACAAACTACATGCTGCATTTTTAGCGGAATGGTGTCCTCTGGTCCTGTCAAAATGGTCTTTCTGGATAAATGAAATGACAGCTCCAGGACAAGAGACATTTAAACAACTCGAATGGTAAACTGGAGATGATAACATGATTTTTTTAGCCAGAGTGGAATGTAAAGTGAAGTCATGACTGGTCAATTTGAGAGGGTAGGTGAACTACTGAAAGTCATGTGATGCCACGTGGCTGAGGGCCGTAGTATGTGAGGAAGCAGAGTAGGGACTCTTGACGTCTTGACGTTGCTGAATGCCATTTCTCTCTCAGTTGTAGAGGATCACCAGTGAACATGCCTCTGATACCAGTTGTGCCAGAGAACCACAGTCATGTATTGGCAGAGTTCGACTGCCTCGATCCACTTCTGTCTGCTCTCCGTTTGGACTCAGGCAGACTCAAGGTAGGTTTCACCATCACATGACTGAGTCAGCCTTGTAATCAAATCACACATGGATGATTTATAGTAGCTTATTATCTAATGTCTTTAAAGTACTGACATTGTGTTACTATGAATAGTTATTGGGTCTGCACCTCCAAAAATGGATTTAACCAAAGAGTTGTATAGCTATTGTGGTGGAAAAAAAATCCTATACCCGCTTTGCATGAGTCTTCTAATGCTGAAATACATGATACCAAAAGCCAGGTTGTCTTTTAAGTATTTATTCTCTGCGTAGAGAAGGTTCAATCATCGCAACAGAATGCGTACAGTCTCAGTGAGGAAGAACCTCGAAAAAAGTGAACAAGCTTTCTTTATACAGAATGAGCAAAGGTGGGGGCCGATGGCCAACGTTACAGACGTTTCGGTCTCAGACTTTTGGTCTCAGACTGATAGGAACAACAAGTGAAAACAAACGGCCAGCAACCAAAACAAGCGGCCCAAAGGCCTTGGCATGGAACATTCTCATACAACACAGTTAGTTATCTATGTGAACAGGCAAGGGAGAATTATTCTTTTGCACAACAGAGACACGGTGAAGTTCAACAAAGTCCAGAGCAAAATTACTTATGCATGAATACAATATACTGAGTAGAAATATATATACTACGTAAAAAATTACCATTACACTATGTGAACAAATGATTAATTACTGTGTTCTCTGTGTTACAGTGTACCTGTTTGGCAGTGTCAAGGAAGTGGCTCGCTTTAGGAACATCAGCAGGAGGGTTGCACCTGATCCAGAAGGAGGGCTGGAAGCAAAGGCTCATCCTCACTCACAAGGTAACATGTGACTATTGTGCAGAAATATTTATAATGGTCCTCTATTAACCGATAAAGCTGCACATAGTAAGGGACACCCATCATGCACTCTTTTTCAGGAGGGATCTATCGCTCAGGTGGCATGTTGCCCTCATGACGAAGACTTTATCGCCGTTGCAACAAGGTTAGAGTCTCTCCAATAAGTGAAGAAGTCTATCTATGTGTTCGGTTTTGTTGTTGCCTGTATGTTTTACATTGTTGTCTGTGCTCCAGTCAGGGTCTGGTGGTGGTGTGGGAGCTGCAGCTGGAGCGACGGGGTCGTCCAGAGAGAGTCAGTGTGTCCTGGGAGCACAGAGGTCTGGCCATCACTGCACTCTGCTGGGACACCAGCATGCTCAGAGTTTTCGTCGGGGACACGGGAGGCAAGGTGTCCTTTCTCCGTGCAGGATCCTCCAAGATGGGCAAGGTAGTGACTGCTGATTCAAAGTGGAGATAGTTTGTTTCCTCAATAATAATGTGTGTGTGTGTGTGTGTGTGTGTGTGTGTGTGTGTGTGTGTGTGTGTACGTATATATATATATATATATATATATATATATATATATATATATATATATATATATATATATACACACACACACACACACACACACACACACACACACACACACACACACACACACACACACACACACAGTATGTATATGGCTTTTGGCTTTTTAGTAATTACTGCCTGCGACTTTGTGTTTTTGGTTCTCCCACCTTTTGTTACACCCCTTGCTGTGTTCTAGTCATCTTTTACTGACCATGTTTCACATATCCTTATTCATATAGATGCCATAAATATTTGATATTATTTTTCTCTGTGTCTAGGGGTCATCATTCGTTATCTTCCCTGTTCAGACCGTCACCACTGTGGACTCCAGAGTGGTTCAGCTCGGGTACCAAGATGGTCGCCTGCTGATATCTTCCCTGAGCCGCTGCTACCTCTGTGACACAGAGAGGTGAGTACTAGCTGGCTGCGTCTCTATAGGGGGAGAGACTCTCACAGGGTGGATTATTGCCCCCATACTGGTAAATATTGCCCCTGCTAAAATGTTCTTTAGCAAGATAGTGAATCCCTTTTCCAATGGTAGACATAGATTATTAGTTTTGTGTTGATTCATTGAGGATTCTTCACTTTTTACAATTAAGTATTGTTATATATTTTCTGATTTAACTATCTCCGTGTAAGATATATCCCTGGACTACTCTCAGCAGTGGTGTATTTTTCCCTCTCTACTTGCCTTCAGGGAAAAGTTCTGGCGTGTTGGAAATAAGGAGCGTGATGGGGAGTATGGAGCATGTTTTTTCCCTCAGAACAGGGGATTATTAGTTGGTCAGCCCCCCCTGCTGTACTCTGCCCGGCCGGGGTCTCGAATATGGGAGGCCAGTTTCAATGGTGAGGTTTTGAGCACCCATCAGTTCAAACAGCCACTGGCCTGTCCTCCTCTACCTCTTATCACTTACAGGTACTGATTGTTCCCACTTTTAAATAGTCGTCTTTAAAAGGACAAACTCCTAATTTGTCTTTTGTTTTTGAATTTGTCTTTCTTTCTTCTGTTACCTACAGAGATGAGCCACAACATTACAACCCAGTGCCGAAGAGCCCCCAGTCAATCGCCTTCCAGAAACTGCTTTATTTTGGGTAATGTTAGTAATAATTTATGCCTTATTATCGGAGTTTTTAGGCCCGTCAATCAATATATTAATCATATGCACATTATTGAATAAAAGGCAAATATTTTGATTGCAAAAGACAACAATCAAAAAAAGCATCCCTTTATTTTTCATATAATATCTGCAAGCGAGCCTGTTTCTTGATTAACTGTACATTCTCTATTTTGATGTGTAGAGACCAAAACTTGCTGACCTGGACTGATTCAGCTATTTATATCTTCACACCTCAGAACGGACAAGTGCTTCTGTGGACTGAAGTCAAAGGTGTGTTTGTGCTGCTTCCTCCCAAAATAGAACAAGCGGCCCTTTGGAGTAACATTTTATTTATAAACACACACAAGTTGTAAATATGTTGATATAGGACCACGAGTCAATAATAATGGCATGGAAAGGGTCATAATATTTAACAATTTTAGCATTGATCATGCGGCCCTTTTGTTCCTGTTTGATTTACTGTAAGTTGATCCAAACCGGCTCTCTGGTTTTGCAGACTTGGTTGACATCGCTGTCTATCGCAACGAGCTCTTCTGTCTCCACGGCAGTGGACGTCTGTCCCACCTCTCCCTGTTATCTGCTGAGCGCTGTGTTGAGCGTCTGCTCCGGAGGGAGTCCTGGTCTCTAGCTGCTCTGGTCTGCTGTATGTTCCAGCACACAATCACCACCAGCAGGGTAAGATGGCCGCTGCCTTGCTAACTGGCCTCGTCTCTGTGGTACCAGACTTATCTGGGATAAGATATTCGTGTGAATTTCTGACTTCCTGTTTTCCTAAGGATAAAGCACATTATATACCTGTGATCCTGAGATGTTTCACCTTTAATGACCAAACCATAGAATGTGCAAGAGCTAGATATGGCAGTGTAATACTTTCATTACATAGGTAACAAGTGGTTATCTCAGTACTTAACATCATGATCTTCTTAACACAGCAGGTACATAGCCTGACTTTATTGACCATAGTAGTTTGTGTTAAACATTTCTAGTTTGAAGTAAATCAAGTGTTTTCGAAATCAGGAATCTTAACTAGATTTCTCATGATCTTAGTAGGAGCTTCTCTGTGTTGATAAAGCATTTACAAAAGCCCTTGCTCATCATTCCTGTTCAATTCAGGCCAGGAAAGCTATTCCCATCGACCGCCTCGAACATCTCAGGTCCCAGCTCAGCTGCAGCACACACCTGGAGCTGAGCGGCCAGCTGGAGGACGTCATCACTAAACTGGAGCCTTTGGACTCCGCCTCCAGCAGCCGAAGAAGTAGCATCTCCTCACATGTAAGTTTAAGTAACTTTCTGGTGATAAATTCATCATGCTTTGAATACTTGTCATCCAATACATTTTAAATTCTATGAGCCCGTTGTAGCTTAAGCACACAGCTTCAGTAGATCCTTATATACTTGTAACAAATGAGTGTGTGCTGATATCGGACATATCGTCATCCAGGAGAGCTTCAACGTCCTGGACTGTGGAATCTATCGTGTGATCAGCCGCAGAGGAAGTCAGTCAGATGAGGAGACGAGTTCCCTCATCAATCAGTCCATGTCAGAGGAGGAGCGGCTCAAAGAGTTCAGTTTTGTGCAGGAGGATGATCAGCTGGATCATGGTAAGAGATTGTCAGCTGTTAAATGAACAAATGCTGTTCATAAAAATGACTGCAATCCAAGCATACAAAATTATATTTCAAATTTTTTGGAAGGACTAATTTACATTTGATGAATAAACATGTGTTTTATGTTAATATATTGATTACTTATAATAACATTTAGTAGTATTAATATAATAATTACCAGATGGAATCAATTTTAATGGAGTGATACTTTATTTATACGTTAATTTATTGAGACATCACAGAGAAGAAATGTCTGCAGAAAGGCTTGATTATTAGGATATTTTTGCATATGAACTGATTTACACAAATAATGTAATGATAACAATCAACACCTGTTTTGTACAGGTGTTAATTATCTACTTTTTGTTTAATCTGCACACAAACAAATGAAACCCAAAAATGCTAAAACTGCGCCAATGCTAAAACAACAACTAAAGTCCGAAATATACAAACAAGAAAATATTCACACAGACTGTTGTTTCTTTCTTCACTCCTTGCTTTATGTGTGTGTGTGTGTGTGTGTGTGTGTGTGTGTGTGTGTGTGTGTGTGTGTGTGTGTGTGTGTGTGTGTGTGTGTGTGTGTGTATCAGGAGCAAACTCCTTTTCTGCCTCTTCTTCAGTGTGAAAAGAGAGTGACGTTATTTTCTATTTCATATCTACCACTCTGTTCAAATACCTGAATAAACAAAACATGAAGAAAAATGCCAAATGAGAAATTAGTTATTTGGAGCATCTATACATGTGACAATAACTTGACTCTTTATATACTCTTTCTAATATTTATCTCTGTTGTCATACTGATCATATGTACGTGCTTCTGATACTGTCTTGTATGTTTGGCTTTAAAATTAGTTTTTGATTTGAAAAACATAAAATCCTTTAATCAGTATCTGTATCAGTGGATTTGCTGTGAGAGCTGAATGATGACTCTGACGGCTGACATGTTTTTTACGATTACAATCTTCTCTTTGTCCCGCTGTTAATGTCAAGTTTCTTGTCTTTTTCATCGTATCACACGTATATCACCATTTTGGTTCTGTTTTGTTTGTTTTTTGCATCGTGCAGCATTTAATTTACGTTTTTCGCGATAGTGGTGTCTGGCACCTTTGCTCCATCTGCTTGCATTATGTCCTTTGCCTTTCAACATTCCCCTCCAGTACTCCATCCATCTGTGTTTGTCCTCTGGCTCTTGCCCCCATCTTTATTCAGATCCACAGAGCAGTGAGCGTATGGAGGCTGAGCGATCTGAGCAAGGCCTGCCGTTCCACCTCCCCCTCTCATTCCGTCCCAAACCCCCTCGCATCGCTCTGCAGGCTGTCAAAGACAGGTGAACATCCAGAGAAACAGAGGACAATACAAGAATGTGTCACAGCAGCCATACAGGCAGGATGCTGTCATCTTAGATAGCTTTGAGTTTTATTTTGTGGATTGTGCTTCTTTTTTTCTCGATGAAGATTGAAACTCCTACAGTAACTATAATTATTCAAGTGCAGCTGTGCTTTTAGACGGCTTACTTCCCCTTTCCACTGAAGATCTACATCTATTTTTTAACATGTGTTCACACTGTTCATCTGTGTAGACGCATGTGGCAGGTCTCATTTCCAAGCATCACATTCAGTCATTTGTCATATGTAAATGTTAATAGATTGCCTTTCAGGTTATTAGATCTAATCTGATATCATTGGGTTTGATTTTTGTTTTTCCTCAGTGTTTCTAGTTTTGTTAAGAAGACAACAGAGAAGATCAACACCCTCCAGATGAACTCTGAGCTCTGGCAACGGTCTGAATTCAGGGACAGCGGACATTCGGAAATATCAGCCTCAGCTTCCTACTCGGAGGAAATGGACAATGAGTAAGTACAGACCGGTAAAAGTGGACTAAAACCCCTTTTTACTGTGAACAGATGAGTCCTCACATATTTCCTCACACGATTCTTTGTCTTTTGCCAAATTTTGGGCTAATATCTTGTGAATAGACTTTTAAAAGTAAATCGGATAAAAGTGAATTATATTTGTCGTCACAGAGTTTATGATGAAATGCCAAACTCAGAGGCCGACATGCAGGAACTTCGATCAGCGACAGAGCGAGCTATGTAAGTGCTGTGCACCGTTTTGATAGGATCCTGAGTGCAAGATTTCACTTCCTTTTTAATAGGAGCTGAATTTACAGTATATTTGCACGTTACATTTTCCCAACATCAGCTCCCAGATCCAAGATCCTTTGGTGCTACTGGATCCAGTCTGCCTGGGAGAAACTCTGCAGGACTGGCTGGCGGTGCTGGAGCGAATACTCGGACCTGTAGAGCACAGGTCAGCTGCTATAGGTGATTCAAATGTGGATGAACCAGGAAAGGAGAGGTGGGATTATCTAAACTCCTGTTCAGAGCAACAAGAGGAGTCTTTGTTCTCGTCAGGAGAACCAACAGAGAGCATCGCAGAGGAGCGGAAACAAGAGTCTCGTGAGCTGGAAGAAAAAGAGGACCAGTGTGACTCCACCGAGAAGAAGCCGGAAGTTTCAAATGGGAGCCCTCCAGACCCTGTCCGAGTGGAGTCTCCCAAACCTGTACCATCGGATCTACTGGCAAATCTCACCCAGCTGGCAACATTATACACAGAGATGAGCTGCTTTAGAAACCAGGAGAATAAAGTACTGGGTTGCACAACTTTCCTGCGCCCTTACTTCTTTCTGCTGGACCAAGAGCGTGTGAGGAGAATGTGTCTGCTGTGTTATCAGGATCAGCCGGAGGTGCAGAGCTCCTTCATCGAGGCCATGCTAGGTCAGAAGCTTCACCTTAAATCTCTGTTTTCATCTTTTTTTCCCCGTATTTTATTTTCAGATTTCACAAATTCAGAAAGAATTTTTTTTAAGAAAAAATAGAAATCTCACTTAAACGAGAATCATAATTGTAGATGTCTGTTGTTTGAAAAGATAAATAAGCATAAGTAATACAATTTTTTAAAAACAGGATCACAGTTCAACAGATTAGTCAATGGACGGTATTTAAACACCTGAAACACTGCTGAATTAAAAAATATCACATTCATTCATCATTTAACCATTTTTAAAACATAGTCTGCCTCATCATTTCAAGTATCCAACATAAATACTTGCATCTCATCTTGTAACTCAACATTTTAATCAGAGGTCCGTGCATCTCTGATACTCTACTTGTTTAATCTTAAATGATTTGAAAAATCAACTCTTGTCGTTCTCTGTAGATCTCACTCAGTCCAGTAAGGTGGTGGAGGTTATTCAGAGAGGTGATTTGCTGAGATCACTGCGCAGTCTGAGAGAGCTGCAGCCCTGGAGTGCCCCTCCCCTCCTTGCTCACTTACACAGGTCAGTACACGTGTTTCTTTCTAACACGGTCAGCATACTGATATCACAGTTGTGATGGACCTTGTGAAGTGAGTTTGCTACGTTATTGTCCAGGCTGTATCAGAAGCACGGCGAGGCGGCTGTACGCTCATTTACGCAGTTCTATCCTACGATAACGCCCGCTGATGTAATGACCATGGCTCAGCAAAGCCACTTCCTGGCGTACCTGGATAATCTGGTCCAATCACAAACTGAGGAGCACAGGTATATATCCTTAATTTCATCTATTTGTCAAAGACAGAAAGATACTTTGAAGATACTCCTCGTGTTGCTGATTTTTACATTCTTCCTCTAGGTTGTCATTTTTGCAGTCCCTTCTTGAACCAGAATCCCTGAGACAGGATTGGCTGGAGCTGGCTCTTACCCACGATGCCCCTCAACGCTGTGATACGCTGAGCCCGGATGGACAGCCTAGGTCTGGTCCTAAAAATGAGATTTATCATCCTTTAATTCATTTATTTTAAGGCCTAGAGAGTTTGAGGTTATAAAACAAAAAGTGTGTCTGAATAGATGTGAACTAAGCTACTATCATGGGTACATTTCACCTCTGAATTCTATTTGGCCACAACAAGGTAAAATAATACTGTGAAAGTAAAGTATAAGAATAAATGTAACTGTGAATTCATGTGACTCCCGCTGCAGGTGGCATTCTCATTGTTTCAGCTGGGGTTATGGACGCCTCCTGTCTCTCCTGATTCGTCTTCCTGCAGACCTTTCCTCCAAGCAGAAGATGGCAGAGACTTGCCGCAGTCACGGGTACTTCTAATTTTGTCTGACCCAAGTTTTTTTTGTTGGTTTTTTTTACTGTTTATGTTTGTGAGTTTACATCAGTATATTGCATGTGTGCAGGTATTGGACAGGCTACATCTACCTCTGCTGTGAGCTGCGGTGTCGCAAAGAAGCGTTCACCACCATCTGTCAGCTGGATGACATCAGTCTGATGGAGGAAGCTGATGGTAAAACTTTCCCACTTTCAGGCAGAAGCAGAGTTAAAATCTCTTATGTTCTCAGAGGAGAGTTCATAGATGTGATGTGTGTCGGGTGTTACTGAGTCAAATACTAAAAAATGACATGTGCACGGCATGGAAATCCAAGGTGCACTGACAGTTGGATGCACTGCTTGGTCCAAACAATGACTCGTCCTTTTTTACACTCGGCGTGTAGTTAAACATCAGTAACATTCCATGATAATGATTTACCTTAGTGACGCTGTCTGCACTCATTTCAGTGGCCTGAATCACCCAAATGGAACACAATCAAACTGAACGACACTGGATTGAAAACACGTTTGCCAAAACAAAAAAACACCATCATAGTCTCATGTCTGTACTGTCCCTTTGTTATTTTCCAGGTGTTGTGCCTCAGACCTTGGAAGAGTGGAAGCTCTTGATCCAGTTATCTCAGCAAAGCAGCAGTGAGGTAGACTCAGAGCAGGTCACAGGTGTGAATGGCAGCAGCTGGTCCAACGGCTCGGCAGATTGTGGCGGAAAGATCAGCCCAGAGAACCTGACCCTGATGCTGGCCCGAACAGCCGGGCCTGACCGCGCCATGGCCGTCCTGGAGGAGTGTGGAGTGCAGTTGGTCCTTTCCCCACACTCCAAACTGGTCTGTGAGCTTCTGAGAGTCACTGAGAAGAGGCAGAGGTGAGTCAGAGTGCCAGTTACCAAACTTTAATGAGAACACAAGTGTGGGAAGGCGTTCCCTCCCATTATCAAACTGTTGTTATCTCTACAGGAGATAATGAGATCAATCGTGTGCACCTCTGCATTGATTTAAATAATAATATTTTTTTGTTGTGTGAGGGGTTAGCCAATTATGGGTTATATTCATTCAATCAAACATTACAGCAGTTTGCTGCAGACACCCTCTACTGAAGGCACCTTTCTAGTTACTTCTGTCCTCATGAATAGTAAAACAAATACTTTTAAAATCAAAAAGAATCAGTGTAATATGAATGGACTTAATTTGTAGGTATTACAGTACTATTCTTTTGTTTTCTGTTTCAGAGCAATGATCCAGACGATGCTCGAGCGCTGTGATCGCTTCCTCTGGTCTCAGCACGCTTAAGGAAAGATCAGCTGCAGCTTCTCTACACCAAATAACATAACTAACACTGTATGTAAATCTCCCCAGTAACTGCTGCTGTAGCTGCAACTAAAGTTGTGCACTGTAATATTTGTAAAACCTTTCCAGTTTAAATTAAGGTACATATCCTTCCAGTGAAAACAGTATTATCTTATTAACTTTTACTTTAATGTGTTTTTTGCATGTACAGGACATCAAGTATCAACAATTACAGTGAAATGTCCAACCAACTGATATCATGTGAATAAAAGTTCTGTATTTTTATTTTTTGTTTGTTTGTTAAAAGAACAAAATATTTCTGTTGGCATGATGATAGTCCAGCCTTGTAAATGTGTGTTTTTCCCCTTCTATGCACGTCAATAACATTGGGGGAAAAGTCCACATAACGAGCACCCAATAAACACAAGAGTGGCTCTAATCCAACCTGCAGTTTCCTTAATATTTGTGTTTTTGTTTATTTCTGCACAGCAAAAGCTTAAATCTTTTTTTCTCTACTTTAAACAATAATGTAATCCCATGTGTCCCTATTATCCAGTCATATAAATAGTTAGGGTTTATTTCATGAGGTTGTGACAGCATTAAACCTAAAACAACCACCTAAAAGAATCCACATAACTAGAAACCATTAAAGATAAGTTGGAAAGGCCTTTTATTTACCTGTAGTTTCTTCAATATGACATTTTTGCGAACAAAACATTTCTACATTTCAGATCTTGAACGTCACATAAAGTGGATTATGGGTAATGTGGTTTAACAGAGATAATATTAATGACATCGTAATGAAATGGGACTGATGACTCATTTGATGGTATCACACACCTGGAGCATCAAAGGGAAGACGCAGGCGGCCTGGTGCTTCACATTTGAGCTCTAAAGCCACCGGACACAACCAAACTTTATGAGTCACATCCTCTACCCTGGTTTAACTGAGACCTTTCTGTTCCTTTTTTCATCCTCATCCCTGGTTCTTCAATCATTTCCCAGAATCCTCATCTTCCAGCTCACCCACCTGTCTGCATCACTGGCACAGGGACGATCAGATTAAATGTTTTGACATTTTGGCAAAGACAGACACACTTGTAATTAAAATGAAAGATCTACTTCACATGTCATTGTGAAATTACATTTGGCTGCTAAATAATAAATGAGTCTTTTCAATCTGCTTTTAAAGTTTTCATGCACATATTTCAACTGCCTGTATTTGTTTGGTTGATTGTGTTCACTTCTACAATACTTCACTACAATACTCTCTCCAGGGATGGGTAGAATTGTTGATTTGATTGAAATGATCCAAATATGACAGAAGGTTGTCATCATGAGGACAGAAGTAAATTTGATTTGAATGTTATTAGGTTGAGGCAGAGAGTCCAGTGTTTGATGTTGCGTTCCTGTCACCAGTAGGACAGATAAGGGGATTCTGCACATACCTGTTGGCTCTGCTGCCAGTGTATAAATGGCAACCTGGACGCTCGGGGACGAACACATACTGACACACACACACACACACACACACACACACACACACAGGTTGGCTGTCAAGATAAGTCATGGTCAGTGCAGGAGCAGAATACAATGAGCGTGATTAGTTTTCTTAACCTGAATCTAATCCTTTCTGCACGGATTGAGCAGTTTTAATGTTCTAGATGGACGCAGCACTCATGGTGAGTTTAATTTTTTTTCCTTCTTATTTTAATAGAATAAAGTATTACATTTCTTGAAATATTCAGTTAGGTGTGTTCTGGTTTTAGGTGTCTGTCTCTCTGCTTGGATTGGCTCTTGTCCTGCTCTCCTTCCCTGAGCATGCTTCTCTGAACAGGGTATTTGACAACACCTCAGGTAGGATTTCTGGTTGATTATTACTGATGAGGCCAGATACTGAGGTTTTCTAACCGCATCTATGTTTTCCTTTGTGGTAATGTCAGGAGCATTGTCAGGAGTGTATCCAGGATCTGTATTTGTAAAGGAGGCACTTCAGAGGGCGATTGAGCTGACTGATGCTGCTTACGCACGCACAAGTGAACGGTAAAAATGACTGGGTCACTATGGAGATATTTCAGACCCATTGCAAAATGTACGTCATCATTTCACATCTGTACAGCATTGTTGTACTAAACGCTATTGATGCTTCCAGGGTGAAGAAGTCTCTGTCTGAAGGTGCTCTGAGACCCAGTGACCTGCTGGCTCAGTTTAAACAGACTGAAGCCAAGACCAGGACTCAGATCAGGGCTGCAGAACTGTTGGACAACACAGTGGAGCTGATCAGAGAGATGGTCTACACTCACACAATGGTGCAGCCCGACCATCAGGGTACAGAGCAGCAGAAAAACACAACACATAAAGATGTTTCAGCACCTTTATGGCTACTACTACTACAACTAGTACTTATCTTACATGCAAGGCCCGCCTTACATGGTGCTTTCAGTATGTTTCTGACTACAGGTAACCATAGTTTTTTTTACACTGTCTTTATCCTTTATCCTCATATAATGCAACAAACATGGTCCCAGATCTACTGTTGAAAAGCTGTTAACTTTTTCGGCTAAGCTCAACACTAAAAGGGATTCTACATTTAAACTCATGGAGCCACAAAACAATCAAAAGCCTTTTTAAATTAATGTTTGTTGTTTTTTTATTTCATTTTTCAATGAACTTACTGTTGATTACACTGTGTCAAAAACTAAAGTTAAATATTAGTAAAGTGAGCAAAATATAATCGTAAAATAGTCAGGAGCTCGATGGAGGTCGCAGAATCAAGCCATTGTACAAGGTAAAAGGTACAAATTCACAGAAAATGTCAGGAGCCCGTTGGTTCAAATAGGTTTGTCTTCTGACATAAGGCAAGAGCAAATGATCTGATAAACCACTCCAAACCAGTTAAAAGCGGCTGTTGTTTTTTCTTCTAAATATTATAGTTATTATTTGTATGACTTAGATGTTGTGTTAACTGTATGTTCCCAAAGAGCTGCTGAGTGAAAGAGACATGGAGAATCTGCTGCAGGTGACTGGCTGCTCCGCTGAGCTGCAGAGACCCATCTGTGACACCGACTGTCTGTCTGAGCGCTACAGATCCATCACAGGAGAGTGCAACAACAGGTAATTGCTTACACTATAGAAAACATGTTGTCACAGAGCAGTGCTGACTTATGATAGATTTTGTTTTTTTTGATAACTTTCTGTTGTATTTTTTTTGTCCTGTTAAGACATAATCCCAGATGGGGAGCTGCAAACATCCCATATTCCCGCTGGCTGCCTGCAGAGTACGAGGATGTGTGGGGGATGCCCAGAAGCTGGGACCCAGAGCACACCTACCATAACGCCAGTCTGCCTCCAGTAAGAGCCCTGCAGCAGCCCTAAGTTGTCCTCTGTCCCGTCAACTGCCGTAACTTAAACCCTCCTGATTTTGTTTGGTGTCCAGGTGCGGCTGGTGTCTCAGGAAGTGCTGTTCACTCACAATGACAACATCTCCTTGGACTCCACTCTCTCCCACCTGCTGGTGGAATGGGGTCAGTGGATTGACCACGACGTGGTCCTGACGCCTCAGAGCCCCAGTACGTCCGCATTCAGGACAGGAGCTGACTGCACACACACCTGCAGCCGGGACACGCCGTGCTTCCCCATACAGGTACACCTAACTAACAGATGCTTCTCAGTGTACTTGTTTTTTGGCTTGGTGATCCTGTATCTTTGATTTTATTTGGTAATATAACTTTTATTTGTCTTCAAAGAAATGTGTGTGCCTAAGATGCTCGATATACATACTCAAATAAATATTAAATATTTTTGAATTTTCCATATGCATAAAGTACATAGTACAAATGCAATATATAGTAAAATGAAAGAAAACATAAGAAAAGAAAAGAAATTAGAAAAAAGAAAAAAGAAATAAAGGGAGTTACAAAGTACAAATGAAGGTGCATGACAAAAATGAACCACTTATAACAACAAGCAATGAATAACTCATACAACAAGGTATTTTATCAGAATATTATTATGAAAAAAAATATTTTACAAGTTAAAACAAGAACATTTGTTTTCCCCTCATCACTCACTATAAAAACCATACACCCTCTCTCCCCAGATCCCTCTGTCAGATCCTCGCAGTGGCGTCCAGAGTTGTATGCCTTTCTTCCGCTCTGCTCCCAGCTGTGTTGCTGGAGTCCCGACTCATCGCCACCGAGAGCAGCTCAACGCCATCACCTCCTTTGTAGATGCCAGTATGGTATACGGCAGCTCCGCTGGTCTGGCCTCGACTCTGAGAAACCGCTCATCTCCTCTGGGCTCAATGACCCTCAACTCCCAGCACTCAGACCAGGAGCTGGCCTACATGCCATATTTGCCACGCCGACAGCCTCACCTGGACCCCTGCGGACCCCGAAACTCCATCACCTCAGGGGCTTTGGAAAGATCCAGGCAGCAGGAGAACACCACATCCTGCTTTCAAGCTGGTGAGCGAGTAAATGTAATGAGTTGACTGTTCTCTGCAGGCTTCAGTGGAGCTTTTGTTTATGATTTGTGTTTCACAGGTGATTCAAGAGCTAATGAACATCTGGGTATGATCGCGTTGCACACACTCTTTCTGAGAGAGCACAACCGGCTGGTCAAAGAGCTGCACCTGCTCAACCCTCGCTGGAGCCCTGATACACTTTATCAGGAGGCCCGCAAGATCATGGGAGCCATTCATCAGGTATAACTAGCAGCTTCTATCTGTTCACTTCCACCTACATGAGCATTCCCAGCACTCTGACATTCTTTTTATCTTTCCAGATCCTAACATGGGAGCACTACCTGCCACGGGTCCTCGGTGAGAGTGCCATGTCTCGTCTGATGCCTCCCTATGAGGGGTATGATCCCGAGGTGGATCCCAGCATCGCTAACGTCTTTGCAGCTGCTGCATTCCGTTTTGCCCACGTCACCGTGCAGCCAGTGGTGACCAGGCTGGGGCCAGGATACACCACCAACGCCCAGCATCCCCAGCTGCCTCTGCATCATTCACTGTTTGCCTCTTGGAGGGTCGTGCAGGAAGGTAAAACTTCGAGGATGTCATACATTTAACTCAAATTACATACAGTTTACTAATCTTATCTGCTTCCATCTCTCTTTTTTCTCCTGGTGTGTCAGGTGGTATAGACCCTGTGCTGCGCGGTTTGTTGCTGTCTCCGGCAAAGTTGCAGACTCCAGGTCAGATGATGGTGGAGGAGCTGACAGAGAGGCTGTTTCAGGCACAGGGAGGGATGCCTCTGGACCTCGGGGCCCTTAACCTCCAAAGGGGCCGAGATCACGGCCTGCCTGGTACCATGTTTCTTTCTTCTGACACAGTACAGTGTTTTACCATCACGGTAGCTTTTTACATTACAGCTCAGTAATGACATGGTTCTAGTGTAGTAATACTTTGAATGTAAAGAGGTAATAATTAAGTAATACCATGTGATCACCAAAGTAATAACTCGGTAATAGCGAGTATTTACAATTTGTACATCAGGGTAATATTAGACTGAAATTTACGTAACAAAAATGTGTAATAATGGGGAACACATTTAAAGATGGCAAAACCATTTTGTAATAGTATAGTGATATTTTGGTAACAATGTGGTAAGCTGCTAACAATAAAATGACTACATCAGCGTAATATTTTGATTAAAAATGTCAATATGGTGACAATAATGGGGTTATAACCGTATAATGATGAGGTAACATAGGTTGATGTTATGAGTGCAATACCTTCAAAATCATGTGAACATTCTTGGAAGTCAAAATTGGTAATTACCTTATAATTTTGAAATCCATCCTCCCTTATGTTCCAAACTTTCCTTTTAGTTTTAAAGGAATACTATAGAGTTTGCATGTGACTTGTTACATGGAAACACTTCTAGGTTCTATGTATACAATAAAGTAATGCTGCAAAATGCTAACCTACCTGGTTCTACTTAATTTCTCACTGAAGACATTTGATACTTCTAATGCCTTGTACATATTTTACACAGCATTAAACATATGATACATACATACACTAATATTAGCTTAGAATATTGTAAACATCAACCTATATTACCTCATTATTTTCAAGTTATTACCCCATTAGTGTAACGATATTACCATTTATTAATCCAAATTGTCACTGCTATAACCCTTTTATTGTTAGGTTAGCAATTTGCTACCAAAATATTACTATATTATTTTATTTTAACATATTTTTCCTTATGATTAGCCTTTGTTTTTGGCCCCTTATTAGCATGTTTCTTATATTTACTTATAATGTGACACAGATATACCCATTGTTAATACCAAACTATTACATGCCTATTACTTTGTTAATTACATTACAAGTTGACTAACACTCATACGAGTTTGTCTGGTAAAGTCATGGTATAAAATGCCATAAAATAGTCATCGTATGGTATGTCACAAAGATTTCATAGAATAGTATGTCATAAAAATGTCATTGTACAGTATGGGGTCCATCTTACAAGTGTGCACCCAACAAGGTAGTACAAACAGACCATAAACATGCCATACAACACATTCCCGCACCAGGTGCCCTTCACATAAACAGGAAATCTCAAATATCTACGCTGCAGGGATTTCACAAAGTGGTGTGAATGCCACAAGGCTCAGTAGGTTTATCTTCACACACCCATATCCAAACTGAATTCACCAACTGTAATGTTATAAAAGCTATTCATCTTATAATATTTGTCTTACAACATCTGTCTCCTAAAGATTACAAAAGTATAAGATTACATTTCATAAAGAGTGCATTTCACAAACCTTTAATACCACAATTGCCTTGACATTCCACCCTTTGATCATTTTTTATTGTTGTTAAATTTAAGGCTGGTCAAACTCTGGCCTGCCACTAACACCTCTGATGCACATGTGTTTAAAATATGTGTTGGTCTCTTATCAGACTCAAACCACAGCAGCAGAGAAAATACCACCAGGCAGATGATGATTAGACAGCAAAGGCTGTGTCTTGCATCATACCCTATTTTCCTGGATGGGCTCCATGTCCTTCATCTGGGCTCCATTCCCCAGGCTTTGTTGGGCTCAAAGGTTATCAGCACTTAATCCTTTTTGCCCTGATAGTTCTCAGGGTGTGTGTGTTCCTGTACCGCTGGCTTTCTTCCTGCAGTGGCTCATGTTTATGCAAGTGGCTCTCTCAACAACCTACATAGCAGAGTTGGTCACAAGCAAGACCTGGAATGGTCCTTGGTTTCCTCCAATGCTGTCTTATCTCCTGCTTGAATCAAGTGCAGAGATCCTTCCAGTGGCACTGACTCAAGTACTTTCACCTGAGAGTGTGTAGATCTCAGAGAGTTGGAGAGGTTAATGCAGTAACTCAACATACTATCATCACGTTCCTCACTACCAGGACTATGAGATTCTATTCGATAAAATGTACATTTCACAAACTTTTAATACTACCATTTCCATGACAAGTGTCCTAACATAGTCATAGTATATTAAGTTATATTTATTTCATAGTATAGTATGTGATTGTGAGTCATAGTATACTTTGCCCTAAAAATCTCATAAAAGGTAAGAGCATAGTATGCCATAAATATATCATAGTATAATATGTCATAAAATAGTCAAAGACTAGTATATCATGAAAAAGGCACAGCAGTGTATGCCTCACTAGTCCCATAAAAAGTCTCATAAAAGTATAGTATTTCATCAATTATTTTATAACAAGTCATAGTGTAGTATGTCAAGGAAATATCAAAAGGTCACAGTACATCACATAATTAAATGCCATAAAAAAGTCATAGTATAGTTTGTCATAAAAACATCATAGTATAGTAAGTCATAAAGTGTCAAAAAAGTCATAGTATCCTATGCATAGTATGTCATAGAAATATTAATTGTTATTATAACAGTGACATTATAGTGTGTCAGTGTATATGCTATAAAAAATGTCCTGGTAAAAAAAAGTTGTAAAAAGAAATAATAGTATAGTAAGTAATTAAAATGTCATAGAAAAGTCTTAGTATAGTGTGCCATAAAATTCTGCTAAAAAAGTAATTGTTTAGTATGCCTTAAACATGTCATGGTATAGTATGTGATAAAAAAAATTGTCGTAGTAAAAAAACATTGTGTAATAGTATAGTATGCCATAAGGAGAAACAGGACTCAAATACACGACCCAGACAACAAGATACAGTATAGGTAAAACAGATTTTACTTGGCAGATGAGGTTCGGTACACGGTTAGGCAGCAAGAACAGACAAACAAACCAGGCAGGGGTCAGGCAAAAATGTGGTCAAGGGAAAACAGGCAGAGCTCACAAACATAACAAGGAAAATCGCTGGAATGTTTGACACAGAGGATGAAGAAGAACTGGCACATAGACAGGGTAACACAGGGTTTAAATACACTGGGGAGTTGTGGGTGATTAAACACAGGTGGATTCAATCAGGGGCGGGTCAGACAATCACAACAGCGGTAAGACACACAAAGGCAGGAAGTGATGTTATCTGAAACGAGAGGAGAGGTAAGTCACACAAAATAAAACAGGAAACACTGACAAAAGGAAATAATAAAACAATTTAGGAGGTAAGACAAGGAATGACAGTATGTCATACAAATATTATGAAAGTCGTAGTATAGTATATCATAATAAAGTCATAGTATAGTATGTCATACAAATGTGATAAAACCATAATAGTATGCCATTAAAAGGTCACACTATATTGTGTCATAAAAAGGTTGTAGTATAGTAAAGTATGTAATTGAAAAGTAGTTTAACATAAAAATAAAAATCATGAAAAAGTCGTATTATTGACATAAAAAAACTCATGTCTCTCTGGACCCTGAGTCTGAAATAAAGTCTATCTATCTATCTATCTATCTATCTATCTATCTATCTATCTATCTATCTATCTATCTATCATAGTATAGTAACGTTACGCCATAAAAATGTCACACTGAAGTAGGTCATAAAAAAGTCATAGTTTAATTTGTCATAAAAAAGTAACAGTTTCCATTACAATGTCATAGAAAAGTCATATTTTGTGTCATACTACTGTATTGTATGTCAAAAAAAATACTTCTTAACATACTATACTATGAAATTGTTATGGCATACTACAATGTGAATTTTGAATGACACTTCATGTTATATAAAAATCATAGTATAGCAAGTCATAAAAATGTCATTAAAAAAAACATATTTTAGTGTGTCACAAAAGGACATTAAAAAGTCATATGGTATGTCATAAAAAAGTAATAAAGTTTGTCATGAAAATGTATAAAAAGTCATAATATAGAATTCCATAAAAATGTCATACTGAAGTATGTCATACTATGACTTTTTATGACATGTTTCATGTCATAAGAATCATATCATAGTATGTCATAAAAATGTCGTAAAAAATCATAATTTAGTGTGTATGACATACTATATAATGCCATTAAAAAGTCATTGTATAGTACCTCATACAAAGTCATACTATGGTTTCTCATGAAATGTCAGTATTGTATGTCATAATACATTTTATTTAGTATGTCATAAATGTAATAGAAAAGTCATAGTATAGCATGTCTTAAAAATGTCACAGCATAGTATGTAATTGAAAAGTATTTAATAAAAATGTCATACTTTTGTATGTCATAAAACAGTCTGCCCTGAAAAACTTTGTTGATTCATGAACCAGTTCCAGATATATGAATAAGTTTTAATTAGCGCTCCAGATCCCCACTAGTCCAGTAGTAAATGTTTGAACGTTGCTCGTCAGTTCAGACAAAAGTTGATGTTAAGAGTTTGCAGTCACCCTTTAAATACAGTATACGGTATTTGCTCAAGTAGAATGTTGAGTTTTTTGCTACAGGTTATCAGTGAACCGTGTTCATTTATTCTGACGTTTGGTTTACGTACTTTTTGTCTCAGGTAACTGAAAACCGGTATTTAATGCTACCGCTCACTTCCTGTCCCATCTCACCCCATAAGGATACGGCTCATGGAGAAAGTCCTGCAGCCTCTCTGTTCCCAATACTACATCAGAACTGGCCGAAATTCTGGCTAACTTCACTTTGGCTCATAAACTCCAGCTCCTCTACGGGACACCACACAACATCGATGTGTGGGTCGGGGCCATCTCTGAGCCCGCTCTTCCAGGAGGCCGAGTAGGATCACTGCTGTCCTGCCTGCTGGCGAGACAGTTCAGAGCGCTGAGAGACGGGGACAGGTAATACCAAATCCTCCAATGTAACATTATGACCATTAAAAATGCATGAAGAGACATCTGAAACTGTCTTTCGTCTCCCCAGGTTTTGGTGGGAGAGAGAAGGAGTGTTCACCAGCACCCAGAGGAGACACCTCCACGACGTCTCTTTGTCTCGTATCATTTGTGATAACAGCCACATCACTCATGTCCCCGCTAACCCGTTCTCACGTACCGAGAGACCAGAGGACATGCTGGCCTGTTCGCACCCGCTGATCTCCCACCTCAACCTCAGCCCCTGGAAAGAACCAGACACAGGTGAGGAAGTTGAAAAGAAAACAATGTGATATCAGGTTTGTCTTGTGTTTTCACATGGACATGTCTGCCCTCTCTTACAGATCCCAACTGTGGTCCGATACCCAGGATTCAATCTGGCTACTCCCTGCTCTGTGACTCAGTGATTCTGTATCAGTGTCAGTCTGGCTTCAAGCTGCTGGGATCTTCGTCCATCAGCTGTGATTCAAACAGCCAGCAGTGGAGCCCCACACCCCCAACGTGTCAAGGTACCAAGACTAAACTAGGGCCTGGTGACAAGGCTGGAATAGATGAAGATTCTTTAAGACCAGTGCAGCAAAATATGGTTTATGTGTTGAAAATCAAGTTTAACAAAATCTTACGATGGTGATCTTGAGATTCAGGTGTGAAGCAAAACTCTTCTAGATCTTGGAAACCATAATCAGCAAAACAATCTCCCAACAAGGTCCATTCATAAGGTCTTCTGGAGCTTTTGATCCCATCACATGATCTTCCTTAGCAGATGGGAGTTTTCCCAGATGTCATGAAATTGTAGCTGTTTAAATTTCTATTTCTCTGAGCACTTTAATGGCTTCTTATCTACATAAAGTTAATTATTGTCTTTGGAAACCGTTCTCGAGTAAATAATCTCAACACAAGGTCAAGAGTGAAGGCTCAATCTCAGCTTTAAAGCCAGCATGTAGGAGACGTCCTCAAATGCGATCAAATACTCCAGAAGAGCTTCTCAATTAATCTTGAGGTGAAATTGCTTTGTCAACTGTTATCAAACTATAATTGTTTGTTTTTGTGAGAAACCGGCAATTAGCTACAAAATGCATGCGTCATTGATATCAGTGTTTTTTCCTGATTGTTGCAGATATTAATGAATGTAAAGAACAAACATCTGTCTGCCCACAAAATCTGGAGTGTCTCAACATACCAGGTTCCTTTATTTGCTCAGGTTGGTTCAGATTATTTGACTTTGTAACTTTTGTTTTGAAAAGTAGATAAATCCATCCCTACATGCATTTAAACATGCACAACATAAAAAGATCTCTTACTTGTGATCGTGGACCTTCATGTTTGTGTGCACTGATCCAGAACCCTCCTCGCTGTCCGTCGTCTCCGTCATCACTGCAGTGGTAGTGGTGATCGGTGGTGTGGCGGCTCTGCTGATGATCATGTTCTGTTGTCGAAGGTAAGACACTCAAAGTACAAATTGACTTAATGGGTCCAGGTTTTTTCATTATGTTATACAAATACTAAAGGACTGCCTATATAAATCCCAGTGGAGGACCAATTATTCAGATCCTTAGCGTGTAACTTACATTGGTATTTTTCAACCTGGAACCTATTTTCCCTTGTTGTGTGTCTAAGTGACCAATGGGGACAACAAGTTTTGAGATCGATCCAGGATTCAGGGATAATGCTGTAACTGGTACCCACCACAAGCTGCGATGGCAAACTAAAAGGTTCACTAAAAGTGCTTGTCTTTGCCACTGACAGGCTCAGGGTGTAATGATAAGTGTCTGACAACATGAAAATGACCCTACAGAGAAATATCGTTTTTCTTTACCTTTCGCTTGATCCGGCCTGTTTGTTCTTGTGTCCGAGTCCCGCTCAAGGAAAAGTCTTAATGTGAAATATGAACATGGAGCAGCAACAGGTCCCACTCTTTGCAGCATTCTTCCTCTGTGGACCTTTTAAAAAGTCACAGCAACGACATGAACACCAGGAGTCTCCAGAGCTTGGCTGCCTGGAAGCAGCTGGTTCACCCTCCTCTTCCTGTTGCTCCTGTTGTTTCTCTCTCCTCATCCGTATACTCTGGCTCAAATCAATCTGGACGGCCATCGAATTCAAAGACCTCATTCACATCGAATAAATAAATTAATCTAAATATTTAGCGATGGCATCTAAAAATATTTTGAGATAACACTAAGCAACACTTTCTGTACTTCAACACAACAAACTGCCTGGCCAGCAATCACATTTCCCGCCCCTTCCGGTGGACCACTATGGGAGAGAGACAAATACATTTTTGATCCCATTTGAGTCTTTGAATTAATTAAACATTTGTCAATTTAAAAGATAATGTTGCCTGTCAAGAAAGTTGCATTTTTTCATGAGAAAATACATAATTAGAAAAACGAAATACCCAAAAGTGACATCTTTTGCTTAAGCTACGATGCCTGTGTGTTTTGCACCGAAATGTACTCAAACAATAACCGGTCTTTCTTGTTCTTTTGCTTTCCCTTGAAAAAAAACACATCAGGTAAAATAATGTTACTTATATTATTTGTGCAGGTAACATAAGCCAAGGTAACAGCCATGTTGGTGACGTTCATTGAGTGAGAAGAGATGTAGTTGAGTGGTTTCACACAAAACTAAATTATACTACGACAGATCTATGACAAACTAAGACTTTCATGACTTGAAGAATAATCGTAGAAATTGACAAACATAATCAATCATATGTGTAACTCATTGCGGGATTCAAACGGTTACAAAAGAATATTTGTCTTTTAGAAAATAAGTTCCCATGGTGGACCGGAATGGGCAGGACTCAGTATTGTCTTTCGGCAATACTTGTCTTTATGTCACCTCACGAGATTTCAGAATAAGACTTCTTCTTGAGCAAGGCTCTTTCCATAATACTGCAGTAATAAGTCCTAAAAATGGGAAATTAATTAGAATTGTTGTACTTCTGGTTCCCTCGTCTTGAAGTCAATGGGTTTTTTTTATTTTATTTTTGGTTAGATGCCTGAATTAAGGTCTGTGGATAACTCAAGTTTAAGAGATTTTTACGTTTTGTTCTACGATATGAAATACGTCAGTAAATAATCCTCTTTGATGATATTGTAGGCTTGACCATTCACAATGAGAATTTTGATAAATAATCATCAGTAATGTGGATATAATGACTAAGTGGGAAAAGGCAAATAATAGAACAGCTGTGACAATTGCATTTTCCAGCTGATCCAAGAGGGTTTTTAAATAGAGAATTTAAAAGAAATAAATGAAGGAAAAATTCAAATTACAAATTTGGATTAATGGATTTCACTACAGTGACAGTAAGAGCATGAAAAATTATAATAACCAATAACTGCAATTACGAGACAAATTCACTGGAGTAAAAAGTACAGTATTCGTCTCTGAGATTTAATTGAGTAGAAGTGTAAAGTTGCATAAAATGGAAAAAAGGTAAATTATAGTACACATACCTTGGATTTGTACTGTACTTAAATGTAATTGTACTTAGTCACATTCCACCACTGCTAAAGTCATACATATTTAGTAAATTGACATTTAAAACCCTGTAAAACATAACAGTAGTTTTTAAGTTAAATATGAATAACTAAATATCTCTGTTGCAGATATTTTCCGAAGAAAGAAGAGTTGGTCAATGCCGGATGTTGCCAGGGGAACAGTTAAAGAGTTTGTTTTAATGTGCCTTTAAAGCATGTTATTTGATTATCTTACTGTCTTCATTATTTTAATTTGCAAACGTATTGATCTTTGCACTTTCTGCCTATAGTAGTAGAATATTTTGTCTTGTTAATTTATAACATTAAGGCTAGACTAACGTTTTACATTAATAAGTATCCCTGTTGTAGATCATTGTAGATTACTACTACCTATAAAGCATGACCTGCTCATGTGATCACATGTTTTGTCCTCTGACTACACATTATGTCACTGACCAATCCAAGTCAAACTATTTATTAAGGTTGTAATCTGTATGATGAGGCCATGAAAACAGAATAACAAGCTTACCAAAGTCCTTTCAATCCGGAAACGGAAATCTTACTGGAATGTCTGCTCCAAAAACAGATTTTCAGACCATAAAGCCTCTCTGAGCGGGATATCGTCTCTGTATCCCTGTGCCTTATTCCTGCTTACAAACCCGTTAACTGTGTGTTTCAGAGCGTTTGGTATCGGGGTAACCATCTTCCCAATGACGACCTTAATCTAAGCCAAGTCAGCGTCGTGTCCTGAAAGAAATAGGCCTCTCATTTAAAATGAACTACAGTGATGCATCATCTTTCCCGAACTTATTGTAAACTTCACAAAAGGCCACAAAGAGCCGACATCAAACCAGCTGATTCATTTAACTTCTGTTAGATTTTGCTCAAACAAAACCTATGAATCACACAAACTTTGAAGGTGATGTAGTGAGGCTACAATGCCTCGTCTTTAATGGAGTGTTTTAATTATCAGTACACTGAGGTTAGGAACCCCAAAGCCCTAAAGAAGGCTAAGAAGCAGTTATTGCACTTTCTGACACAATATTCTTCATTTTTACCTTCAACGGACCGTTTCTGTACAAATTGGACATTAATAATAATAACAACAATAAATCAATACTATGAAGTACAACCAATATACACTGTATAATATGGCTGTGTACTACATTCATGCAAAGTAATTTATGGCTTTAACATGTACATACTCTTCATTGCAAACATGCAAATCTACAGTTGTGCATATTGCAATCACTTTTATTGAAGCGTGTTAATTTTTTGACTATATTGTAAAACAGTCACTATTTAGAGCGTGGAGGTCATAACTAAGTCATTAACATTATTTTTGATTATGAAGTTCAGATCAGGCTTACAGGAAGCGGTTTCATTTACGTGTTTGTACGAGGCATCTAGAACAAGTAGTGCATCAACAAAATGAAGGCCATGCTGAGACAAAAGTCTGTGGTCTTTGAGCCAATAAATGAAAGTAACTAAGAGATGCTAGTGAGCATTATATTTATGTAAGAATAAAGAAAACAATCCAAATATTTTGTTCTGTGGAAACCACATGGATATTGTCAATCTCACAGGAGAATGGTTACATTACATAGTTATATAAGTATGTAATACTTGAGGTAAGAGACCAACTAAACTCTCTACACTGCTTTCATTCTTTGTGCTCATCTTTTCAACAGACTAACGCCTGGAACATGAAACTTAGGGTCTATTTGTATTAACATGAGAAGTTGTGTATACTCCGCCGGGGAGGTTCAGAAAAAGTAACAATTCTCCTCACCGGTGGAGAGAATTACTGGAGGCCTGCCGTATAACAGAAAATATATTTTACATATCTGGGAATACCACTATCTTTAAAGTTATTTCACTTCTTTCTAGCTGTGCTGGTATAACTCTTTGTCATAATGCATAAAAGTGGCACATGAACATGTTCTACTTCCCTTGTTGATCAACCTCTGCTGCAGCACTAATGCTGTACAATCCCTGCTACAAAAACTGATCCAAGAACTGTTAGTTACCACAGTTTAACCCTGGCCTTGAATAATCAAGGTCTTGGGATTATGCTGTCCTTTGGGGTGTTTCAGTGGACTGTCGGGTCCTCTAGCCCTGGTCAGTGAGGTAGAAACCTAACTTGGCCACAGTCATCTCTCTGCGGAGACGCATCACCTCCCAGAACATCTGCTCCGCTGGACGAAGGCAAAGAGACAACAACAAGAAAAGATACAACACGTCAGCTGCCTGAATAAAACCCTTGTTGGTAAAGCAAGAGGAAAAGGAGGCAAAACGGATTCATACGAAGAAAATAACATGATATTAAACAAGTTAGTATTAACTTACCATCGTGTCTCACCAGGCCCTGCTGGATGTAGCGGATATAAGTAAAAAAATTGCAAACAGCTGTGATCTAGAAAGGTGAGATAAGGACCAGGTCACATGTAGCAACACTTAACAGCTGTGCTATAGGTTACAGAGATTAAGTGATAGTGACAGTGATAGTTACCCGTGCTCGGCTGGAAGGAGAGATGTAATAGTAGCTCCCCTTGTCGCCAAGTTTAATGCGATGTCGGCAGAGGCGCGACATGCCGCTTAATGCACATTTTCTACAAACAGAAAGTTTAGTTGTCAGACAATTACAGCTTCAACACGTGGATACACACTGTCACTGTTCAATCACAGCAAACATGAGTTAAATCCCTTCTGGTATTATTAACAATGAAACTTGGGCAGCTTTGAATTAAGACTTAAGTGAAAACACATTCCAGACACAAACATTTTAGAAGAGAAACGGCACAAAAAAAATAGTAGTACACAATCAAAGAAAGTTAGTCACTTGAAGAGGAAAAGGTTCATTAATATATATTCAAACACATGCAGAAGTCATTAATTTACAGATTTGTTTACAACCTTTCAGACGCCTGGATCGGCAGACTTCATGCTACAGTAATTTGTGTTAGTGAAAAGCAAGTGATTGTTCCTGAGAGGACTTACGTCTCTATTCCTGCCCTAAAGCCACTGGAAAGAAAAGATTATCTTTAATCAGACAGTGATTAGAAATATGCCTGTTAATTAAACCCCTCTCAGCTACGTGGGAAGACAGTGAAAAACCTTCTATGACCACTAATCATCAGGGTGAATTACAAAAACCAAAGAACAGTGGATTCTCAGTGTTGATTTAGCCATTGTTTAGCAGTGAATGGTGAAAGAGAGGACACATTGACAGATATGTCGTCGTGATAACTCACTTCGGGCCGCCACACTCGATAGCGGAGGCTTTGACCATCGGTAACGCAGACATGGCCACAGGCTCGATAGTCAAAGAGTTGTTTTCCACTGCACTCTGCACCAGCT
This sequence comes from Cebidichthys violaceus, assembly GCF_023349555.1. Classification (NCBI taxonomy): domain Eukaryota; kingdom Metazoa; phylum Chordata; class Actinopteri; order Perciformes; family Stichaeidae; genus Cebidichthys; species Cebidichthys violaceus. The sequence continues at coordinate 8,464,466 of NW_027176483.1, forward strand.
GCGACAGCTGTGAAGAACGGTTATCAGTAATGTTAACATGACTTTAAACTAGAAGTGTCGCAATATGCCGGTACTTTGACAAACAACTGTGATATTTTAAAGCATACTTATTGGTATCCTGTTAACAGTCGAATAAACATATGATAATATTATGTAAATAATCCAAAGCCTCTTAAATGGTCACAGACTCTCTCTCCACATCCCTACACAAAGATTTTGAGTGTAATTAATTTGCCAGAAAACAGACTAAACTTAGAGTTAGAGATGAATTTGACTGATAGCATTCATTTGTGTGTTTTTTTAAAACACATTTTCTGTGGATATTGCAATAATATTGTTATCATGAATTCTTTTGACCACAATAATCGTGTAGTGAAAATGTGATAATGTGACAGCCCTACTTCAATCAAACAATGAAATATAACAAACGCAGTGGTAGATTCTGACCTCGGATCTTGTGAAGGAGAGGCAGGGTTCGATGTCTTCTCTGTAGATGCGACTCAAGAAGGCAGAGGAGCGCTCTACACTTGGATTCTCCTTCCACAGCAAAAACTCTGCATACAGAACAGAGTCCATCTGAAAAAAAGAAAACTCACTTATCAAACCGCTTGTCCTATGCGTCACCTAAAGCTCTCCCCCCCACCCAAGACAAACCCTGTTAAATTACAGAGGCTTGTAAGTGACACGATAACAATCACATTTTCAAAACAGAGACAGGTGAACAGGCTAACTAATCCAATAAATATGATATAGTGCAAAATACATAATTATTTATGTATTTTCACAGTCAACTCTTTTGACCAACTCTTTCCCAAAACAGTCAGAAGCCATAAACATTGTTGAGCTTCACATTGTTTTGTCAATCCTAAAAAAAATTGCAGGCTATAATTTAAACTTAAGGCCCATACTCACTGAAAGCGTTAAATGGTGCGCTTAATCTTTTAACTTGATCTAAATAATGAAATTCTTGGTTCAAAACTACAAAGTGAAAAAGATTGAATTATTGATAGATAAAAGCTTAACTAATGTGAAATTGGCGTCGCAGCTGATGTGACTTACCGCCTGAGAAGTTTGTCATTTTAACCAGTGAAAGCGACAGTAGTATTATTACTAACTAATAATGTATTTCTTTAATTAAATATTGGCCTCTGTGGAAACATTTTTCACATTTCATTCCTTCTAGCTCTCTCCAAACTACTGCTGCTGCAGAGAAAAATAGCTTTGGTCGATGAGTCCTCATTTGACATTTCTAAATCCAAACGAGGTTGAAGTAGTTTGGCGTGCCTCATAACGCTTTTGGTGCGTGTACGACCATTTAAATCTATAGGTGTACTTAAAAACAAGAGCGTCAGGCATTTTCAAGGCGTTTGGGCCCTAATGAGGCCTGGTAGAAGAGATACAGTTACCTGTCTGCTGTCAGTGCACAGCCCCTCCCCCCGCTCCTGCCAGGAGGGGTCAAATGTCACACTGACAGAATGGCCAGGAACAAGGCAGAGTATCAGAGAGAGGAGAGCAGGAACAGCAGGCTGAGAGAGGAAGAGCGACCAGAGACGGAGAGGAAGAACAAGTCAGAAGAGGTTAGTACTGGGAGAAAAGAAGAAAGCAAAGAGAACTTGAACTGGAAACAGAGATGAGGGGTAGAAACAGAGAAACACACAAAGAAGAAGAAAGGGCAAATGCACAAACTTCATTAAGGTTACCTCTCGGTCCTCTTTGGCCGCAATGGAAATTGAGGAAGGTTCTGGCTTTCCAGGTGAAGATGTGAAGGCACCGCTCGCGCTCTTATTGCGGACGTGGCGTGACGCTCCCCTGGTTCCTGACGACTGCAGCTGTGGATGTAGCTGGCGGTTCGGTGAAGAAGGTGTTGATGTCAGCACCAGAGTCTTGAGTGCCGTCACTTCTGCTTGCAGAACATCAATCTGGGAGACAGATGCAGTAAAAGTACAGAAGAAAAAAAGGAAATGGGGAAAGTGACAAAAGTCTGATGATGGAAGGGAAATCAATAACAGTAACTTTATTTTCTGACATCAAACGTATCTAAAATAAACTTAGCTGCCAATTTTTAAGACATATCACTTCAATTCAAAAATAGTTCAGCTGCAATGAATAAATATAAATGACACAAAGATGAAAATCAGTTTTGTCTGCAGTACAGAAACAGAGAAACATCATCACACACACCTTTCCCTGAGCCTCCTTCAGTTGTTTCTCCGCTGCTGCTTGTTTGACGTTAGCTTCATGCACCATCTTGTGAGCTTCCTGTTGTGATGAAGATTGAAACATTATCACAAAGTCTGTTATCCATTTGTACTGTGGTTTTAAAAAAGGATGTCTGAAATCTTTGATAGGACGTTGTTCTTGATAATTCACTAATTGTGAACAGCAAATCTGTTAAAAAGTTAAAGCAGCAATAAGTGATAAAAACATCAACAATATCACAACAACAAGCTTTTGTTTACTTTAAAGTCATGTATAACTGGGTATATGTAGGTAAAAGTAAATGTGAAAGTCTGTGTACATTTCATATTTTAAAATACACAAATTGTTTTTGTAATGTGCAAGCAAATTAAATAAAACAAATATGCACTGTTTCCAGCATCTCCAAATTGAGGATTTGGTGCTTCTCTCTAGTTATATAATTGTAAAATTAGGATCCTATGATTTCTGCGATGTGGAAAACACAAATGCAATTGCAAAATATGATGATACACATGCTGCTTCTCTCCTTTACCACTGACATTTTTTTTTCCTCAACCACATAATTAGACACAACATGTGCCTAAATCATAAACAGAATTCGATACAAAATTAAAAGGAATCTGAAAAAAACCCTATAAATGGATTATGTCGGGGTTTCAGACAGTCAGACTAAACTATCTGGAAAATCTTGATGAACATTTCACTATTCTCTGAAGTTTTATGGATTAATTGATAATAAAAAATGATTATAGTTCTAGGGCAAGAAAACCAAAACAATGAACCACAAGAGGCTAAAACTTTCTGTCGAGCTGAGGTGAGCTGAAGAGTTGATAATTGATTTGATGATTGTAATGCATCACATCACTTCTTCATCACTAAGTGTCCAAACTACAGTGCCGTCAGTCAGAGAGCATTATTAGTATTGCTTACTTCAAACAGACTGGCAGTCAGCTCCTCCAGCTCCTGCTCCAGTTGGTTCCTGACCTGTGACAGACGCTCACACTCCTTGTCCTTTAGTTTCAGTTCCTGAATTGTGTAAGAGAAAAGTTCACAATCACAAGGAAGGACATTTGCATCGTCAACGTTTTTTTTACAGTTCACACAATGCTTTGTGTGTCTATGTGCAATAGCATAAAGTAGGTTACAACACCTTCTTTGCGGCGTCCAGCTGTTCCCTGAGGATCTCCGAGCCCTTTTCTCTAATTTCTTTTTCTTTGATCTCCAGCGAGGAGCTACGAAGCCGGGAGAGGCCACCATGGTCCCTGCCTGAGATGGGCCCAGCCTTGCCTCCTCCCTCCACTCTAGACTTAGGCTCTGGATCCAGATCTACCAACCTAACATAAAGAAACATAAAGATGTCATGTCCACTCCTAAAACCGAGTTGCTATAAAGACAGGGTACTATGATATAGGTTGATGTAATGATAATGACTGATTATCCCACAATTCATCTTTCCTGTATGCTTTGTGTTGTAGGTCATTGTGTGCATGTCTTAAGTCTTAATGTCTTGTATGTTTTAAGTTTTACTTTTAACTTTAAAATGTATTTTAAGATAACTCTTATACACATTAAACATTACACTTCAACCTTGTGTTTTATATTGTACATGTTGCCTTTTAACAGAGAACCAGTTTAGTGTTGGAGTTTTTCATTCACACATGGATAAACAGAAAGTGACCCTAACAAGGAACATGAAACTACAGAGTCAGCATTTTCATGTAGGACTGGGTGATCATCAGTAAAAATAAAAATAAAATACTAATTGGTATTCATTAGGTACACCTGGCTAAAATAAATCCTTAACCTTACATTAAGGTTATATTGTTCAGTTTTTGAGAGGCTGTAGTTTTGTGTTAGTGTTTCTAATATTTTGTCTACCTCATGTTTAGTCAATGTTTCAACAAAAACAAATTGTGCAATAGGAAGATATCTGCCAATTCATAAGCCCAGATAATTAATTGTTAATAGGATTTAATGCAAGGCTGTTTTCGTTTTTAGCAAGGTAAACCTAACAAACCGAGAACTGCTAAATCTGTGAAATACACAATTTAAAGTGTTTAAAACAATAGGTTGTATTGAACAACAACACTTTACATTATATAAAGTTCATTAAAATATTTCCCACTTCAGGTTTCAAACCCTGTTTGCTTATCACCAGTTTAAATTAGACAGCAGGATTGTGTCTGGCAACATCAACATATTTTCATTCACAGCTCTGATGATGAATCATTTCCCCTCTGAGTCACTGTCAGTGAAATCACTTTGAGTTACAGACCTCTGAGAGACCCCGGACCACAGGTTTAGACCCTCTGCTAGTGCATTAGCAATCGCAACATTCAAACGTGTGAAAGCTTAAAGCTGCAAACACGACAGTGACCCACAACCATTAACCATGGCTTTTAGACAGCTAGTCGTTAGCTCACAGTGAACGCTACAACTTTTTACAGCGAGTAGGTTTCCCTCAGTATCCGCCCTTACCCTGTCAGTGTCCCGGACAGCAGATCAACCGCCCACCCTGGCTATGTATCTGTCAGCTTCTCCCCTCCAGCGTCCTTCAGTTGTTGTTGTTGTTATTAAATTAACAAATACTGTACTAACTGAGCTAACCGTAGCTGCTTTCAGTTAAAACCTCAGCTGTTTTAAATCAGCGGAGGAATGCGGACGCTGACGTAGATGACCGACAACAACAGCAGCGATCTGCTGAGAACAAAAGAAACGATTTAAAAGTATAACGCAGACTTTCATAACACTTTTTTCCAGCCGCGGCCGATAAGATTTCGCTTCTCATCCCCGCGTCCTTATTTCCAGGACAGAAAAAAACGAGTGTCTCCACTCCGTTCCTGCCCTTTACGCACCGGTCACATGACAGCGCATCCACTCCCAACGCCCTCACCGACAAACCCGGGCCGGTCCTCTGTGGAGTACAACAGTGCGCACCGCCCAGTGACCTCGAGCTAACATCCACAGTATACTAACACCTGATACGCTTACCTGTTCATCTATAAGTGGGTGCACGTGAGTATCGTGGCCTGATTGTCCTGCAACAAATCTCTAAGGAAATAAATGTGAGCTGCACCCCACTGTTTGTGCATAATATAATGTACAGTTTTTCTTTACTTTCTATGCTGGAATACCTGGTGTCAAATTTGCCATCTGGTAATTTGATTAATCCGCTATAAGTAGTGTGAAACATATAAACAGAAGCACAATACTAAATAAAAAGAAAAATAACTGAGGGACAATCTTCAAGACAGGGGTCGAGATTGAGTAATAAAGCAGGAGCAACTGCCAGGCCCTATCATTTCAGTTGATATGATTTTCAATGAAAGCCCAAGTTTAGTTTCCAGCTTTGCACAATTGGAGGTCTAGCCTACAGAGTAAATATATTTATTGTGGGTTCTATCATTTCCATATGTTTTACCTTTGCAAACTAATTCCTTGATAATACACATCAAAATAAAAAATTGTAGTGCAATCATGCAACACAATAAAAGCTCAAATTAAAAGCACATTGATTATAGTGAACTGAAATCTAAATATATTATAATTGATCCATTATCTACAAAATGAAATCTCTTGAGTTCTTTGCCTACAGCCAGATACTTTTGTTTCACATCATCCTTCATCTCTTTCCCTCATTTCCTGTCAGCTCTCCACTGTACCCTCTAATAAAGGCAACACAAATGAAATTGAAACAAGTCCTGATCTGACCTCGCAGGAGACCCACAGACTGAAAACCTGAATGTGTGCTCTGCCTATGAACATGCTGCATGGAGTCTGATGGCTGCAATGCAGAATAAGACCTCACATGCAAAACAAGCCTTAGATAACATCATGTATTGTTGGAGTTAAAGTAATGACTACATAGTTTACATATGTAGTCATTTGACTTCAGCACATGGCTGCTACCTAAATGTGATGGTCACCATTCTAAAAGAATCAATCTTCACGATGTTCCACTTTACATCATGTCTAATTGAACCACATGTGGGAAGTTTTTGTTGTTGTTTTTGGCTACATAAGAAAATCATCTCTTCTGTAGCTAAAAGTGGTACCAACATGGTAGAGAGGGAAACACTTGAATCCTTTATGTACCGCCATTGTGCTCAGCTTTATAGGATGTCATCAGAAGTGACATAATCTAAAACTACACTTCAAAATTACATTTCAAACCAATCATGTTTAGCCCATACAGGTAAAATCAAACTCATCTTTTGACACTCACCGTCCAACAATGCAGCCTTCCTCCTTGGTTTCCTTGCTGTACTTGTGTCTGGCGGCTGGCAGTCCCAGGGCATCAGGTGGGCCGAAGAACACTGCAGAGGAATATACTGCTATTCCAGATCTCCCTGCTCTGAGGACTTCATATCCTGGACTGGCTGTTGTTGAAGATGGGGGAGATGAGGAAATCTGGACGCTGTGAATTCCCTCAAAAGCATCCATGGCTCTCTCAGGCAGTGCAGAAGACTCCAGAGAAACTTAATCACGTCTCCACCGAGGTTACAATCAGTTTGTCAAATGCTTTTAGTGGTGTTTAGTGATACCTGTGGGTGCCAAGCACATACAATTCAGAAAAGAAAGAGTTTCATGCTGCAATTTGGAATCACATGAAAACTAAAAAACATTTCACTCAATATACCTCACAGTCAAAGTCTTTCAGTAGCCAGTGGACGAGTCATGACCTCTCCAGTGTTTGAATAACTTACACACGTGCCAGAGGAGCTCAGGCTCTTTTATTTGCTGGTTCTCATGCTAAAGGAATGTGTTTCTTTGTGAGATATCCAGTGTAAACATTACTTCAGCTTAAGTTAAGAAACAGTGTCATGCAAGTATCATACACGAGAAGCTGCAAGAATCTTAATCCAGGATGATTTAAGGACAGAAAAATGCACAGAATATACTCACCAAGTGATGTAAATTGATCTCCAGGCGTTGCAGGAGCATCAAAAATCTGTCAAAACAGCTGAAATCGTGCTTTAATAATCTCGAGATTGAACTCTGTCCGTACTTCTCTCTGCTTTTGGTCTCCTGGTTAGACAGGAAGGGTTAATCACTAACACCCTCTGGCCAGTTAGAGTACAGCTGTACACATTTCTTCCAGCAGAGGGGAGAGGACACACAGTCTCACCTGATCAAGAGTTTTCCATGAGGAAAAGCTGAATGATACTTCAAACTAAAAATAATCAATGTTCCCTCTAGGTGTGAACTGATATCAAGAAATGAGAATATGTTGAAACGGTTGTGTGTTCACCAAAAGCCAGAGATAATTAACTGGGTGTTCAACTTTGAGTAAAATGCTTTTATAGAGTTATATTTCCAAAATATGAACACAACTATTCAGCACTTTTGCCTTTGACCAGCCAATTTGTGGCAGTGTGGGCGCTCTGCTGTCCTCAGATTTGTTCAGATTAACAGGACCTGGGCTCACAATGCAGCTTTGTTGCTGAAACAGATTAACACATCAAGTGACCGGAGGTGTAGGAGTCCCTTGCTCTCTTTTTCTTTCCGGCTTCCTCTTCTCCAACATCATTCCAACGACCGCTGCAGCTACACATCTCGGGCCACAGTGACTCCGATGGACAGACGTTTTCATATTTGGTGGTAGGTAAAACCTTCACAGCTTTGTGTTTGAGGCCCTCGCATATTGCGTTTGCCTGTTGTAGCCCTGCGAACATCTCTTCAGATGTATTGGTGTGTTTCAGATCTATGAAATAAGGAAACATTATTTTAAATGGTTATTTAAACGTGCAAAAAAATCAGTTTCAGTTGATTAAGAGAAACCAAACATATGGATTAAAGCGTAAATAGAGAAAATATATAATGCTGCTGTTTTTTTTTACTATATCATTTTAGATTTGTGACCAAATTGGCCTCATGAGATCCAGGTTGATCGCTGACGTTGAGCTCAGACGAAGCACAGAGAACACAGCCACACTGGTTTCCTTCATGTCACGACACAGTCACCCAGCAAGTTGGCCAGCAAGCAGCAATGACTGTAACGTACTCTCGCAGGGTTGCTGATGCAGGTCTGGGGACCTTCTTTCACCTGCTTCTGCGTTGGAAGGGCAGCATTTATAAACTGCTCTATAGAGAGCTCATCATCTTCACTCTTCTCTACTACTTCTTCAGTATTGTTTATAGGTACTCTCATAGCAGAACTTCAAGCTTCTTATATTTATTTTTTTACCTAAACATCTTTGTTGAGGGTCACTCAGATTTAGTTAATTGAAGAATTGTGAACAAGGTACTAAGGAGGACATTCTTTAGTTGAAACTTGTCAGCCCTCTTTGGAGAACAAACTACGTAACAGAGACACAGTTTCTAAATCATTTTAAACATTTCTTTGGCATTTCTCTATTGAAATTTTGTGTTACTTATCGGCCGATATATACGCCCGATACTGACGATAAGTATCGGCTAATATCAGAACCTGGACCGATTTATCAGCTCCAGTGGCAGCGTTACAGGTCCTGTGTATACGAGATTGTGAGCATTTCTGGCGCCACTCAGCGGCTCTCAACATGGCTGAACTGGAAGCTCGTAGCCAAGATTTTTTAGAGCCAAGATCCACACATCTGACAAAGTCAAATGTGTACCATTTTGCCACCACGACTAAAGAAGCATTTGCTTTATTTTACATTATAACAATACAAAGTTCTCATTTTAATTTGAGATCCATTTCATGCTCTACACAATATAGTTTTCAAATTAAATGGCTTTAGTTTTTATTACAACATACCTCTTTTTTTAAGTTTTAACACAACTTTAACTTTTTCTCATTTTGATAACATATGGAAGTCGTTACAACATGCTTATGCTACAATGAGAACACATTTTTTGTTTTAATAAGATAAGTTGGTATGTTATTTTAGCAGTAAATGTTTCTTGTTTTAAGAGATACAATGCAGTTTGTGATAAAATGTATGTAAAACGAAAAGTTTAATGTAAAAACTGATTTATTTGATATGTTGAATTGACAAGAAAATATGTTCTAACAAGAGGCAGTGGGAACAACATGCTTCCTAATTTCTAAAACAAAGGGCTCACCTCCCTGTGTTATTGTTGTAATGGACTCATAGATGTTTCCTTCACCAGGTTTGTGTTAAACGATGACCAGAAGAGGCTTTTTGAGAAGCTGTCGATATACTGTGACCGCTATGCAGAGCTCATCCCAGTGTCTTTTGTGCTGGGTGAGTTGAGGCTGACCATGTTCCTGGAAACTATCACAGGAGGTTGGCATGCAGTTCTGTACTTGCTAATGTTTTTTTGTTGCCAGGTTTCTATGTCACCTTGGTTGTGTCCCGTTGGTGGGGCCAGTTTGAGAACGTCCCCTGGCCGGACCGCTTGGCAGCATTAGTCGGTGGTCATGTTCGGGGAACTGACGAGGCCTCCAGGCTGACCCGACGAACTCTGATGCGATACGCCAACCTCTCTGGTGTGCTCATCTACCGCTCCGTCAGCACGGCCGTCTACAAGAGGTTTCCCACCATGGAGCATGTGGTGCAGGCAGGTACGACGTGGCCATGAAACCACCAAAACTCACTGTTGCTGGTCCTGCCAGTTTTAAGACAACAACATACAAATCTGCTGAATCTGTTAACACTATTTAAAAGTCCTGAAGAAAACTGTGTAAGGTGGTCCAGCATGGCACTGGTTCAGACTCTGTGTAATTCCATCTGATGTGGTTGAACTATTTGTATGCTACATGCTACTGCTTGGCGATGTAACGGCTAAGTAAAGAACTACAAACATGGAAACAAACGTCTTAAATGCGTTCTCTCTTCGTGTCATTCTTTCATTTCCATGTCGCGTTTGTGTCTCTCAGGTTTGATGACATCAGATGAGCTGAGGCACCTGGAGGACTTGCGCTCTCCTCACAACAAGTTCTGGGTTCCCTGTATGTGGTTCGTCAGCCTGGCTCTGAGGGCTCGGACTGAGGGTCGCATCAACAACGACGTGGCTCTCACAGCCATTCTCACTGTGGGTCAACATGTGCATCGGTCTGCAGGCCAAAGGAGTTGAACATCATCACGTTCTGAAACATTTTTAAAAATTGCTCTTTTGCCTGTTCTGCTTTTTTTCCTCTGTTCAGGAGTTGAACAGTTTACGAGCAAAGTGCATGAAGCTGTATGGTTACGACTGGATCAGCCTGCCTCTTGTCTATACTCAGGTTTTGTTGATTTACTGTGTTGTAACTGAAATATAGTAGATGCATTCGCGATAGAACAAATTGATTTAACAGTTCTTATGTTGTGATAAATGTGCAATGATTCGGTGTCTCAAAAGAGATAATAAAACTGCTAATGATGATGCAGAGCTAATATTAGGCTGCTGGTGGGCTATAAAGAATGTCATTTTGTTTGCTATAATATATAATCTTAATCATCGTGTACCTAAAATCATTAACTCAGTTTGTCAAATTAGAAATCTGACCTAGCAAAGCACAATACAATCAGTACACAACAACACCAATGCAAACGCTTGACAAGAGACTGTTTCCTCAAAGGTAGTTGTGAAACACGCATGACTAGTGTTTTTTAACCAGGTGGCGACAGTAGCGGTCTACAGCTTCTTCCTGGCATGTCTGATCGGTCGTCAGTTCTTGGATCCAGCTCAAGGTTACTCCGGTCACGATCTGGACTTCTACCTGCCTGTTTTCACTCTGCTGCAGTTCTTCTTCTATGTTGGTTGGCTGAAGGTGAGGTTCAAGTCACGCTGATGCTGCACAAGAAATGTTATTCATTTGTCCTTCTGAGCTGTATTGTGGTCTCTTTCTGCTCGTGGTGTCAGGTGGCTGAGCAACTCATAAATCCTTTTGGAGAAGATGACGATGACTTTGAAACCAACTGGCTCGTCGATCGCAATTTACAGGTTTGGTTTCAAACTACTGGCCACTTTTACATCAGCCGCAGACAGAGGCTGTCTTATTCTTCCTGCTTTGATTTCTGTTGTCTCTCAGGTGTCCTTGTTGTCGGTGGATGAGATGTACGACAGCCTGCCGCTGGTGGAGAGGGATATGTACTGGAATGAGTGTGAACCTCAGCCTCCCTACACTGCTGCCAGCGCTGAACACCGCAAACCCTCCTTCATGGGCTCAGCCCTGGATATCAGGTTCAATAATGTTTTTATTTTCTGGCAGACAATTCTAAATACCAAAAAATACTCTCCTAACCATACAACCACCTATTTCATCTAAACTAGTGTTCCCAAGGAGGAGATGGAGTTTCAGTCCAATCTGGAGCAAATTAAAGAACACGAGGAAGCCAACTACTCCACCCCGCTGCTCGGAGGGCTGGGTCGTCTCCTCGGTGTCCAGTCCCCTAACTTTCCTCGCTCCTCTCGCGTCTCTCTGCTGCGCCGCCGCCCTGGAGCTCCACTGAACCGCTTCCCTCTTTACCTGCACCCAGAGGCCTCATTTACTCCAAGTCAAAGCCGCCAGCCTTTGAACCACGAGCGAGATCCAGACTATGCCTTCTCCACCATGC